>NC_141685.1:22239798-23476443 GCF_964263255.1 Lissotriton vulgaris | reverse complement strand
TGCGCGTACCCTTAAGTGCGCGAGCGAGTTTCTGATTGGCTGGCAGTCGACTGTCAACATTCCAAACTGTCCAAACCAGGAAGTGTTGGCCACCATCTTGTTTTTCAGGAGAATTAAGGCACAAGAGAGCCCAAAACAAGAGTGGAACACACGAAAAGGGGGCAGGGTAGAGACCCCCAACCCTCTAGCCCTTCTCAGGGCCCAAAAAAATCGGGGGGGGGGGTACGCGCACCGTACGCGTACGGTACGCGTACCGTGCGCGTACCCCGCGATTTAAAAAAAAAAGGGGGTCTCAACCCTGCCCCCTTTTCGCGTTTTCCACTCTTGTTTTGTGCTCTCTTGTGCCTCACTTCTCCTGAGAAACAAGATGGCTGCTCAGGTGGTCCCAGAAGGATAATACCATATATAAACGTTATCCGCTAATAGAATTAGCATTTACAAAACCTTTGAAATTTATTGAAAAAAAATATAGGTTTCACGCCTGATATAGTTAGGAATTAGCATTTAAAAAACCTTGCAAATTCACTGAAAAAACCATAGGTTTCAAGCCTTATATAGTTAGGAATTAGCATTTAAAAAACCTTGCAAATTCACTTAAAAAACCATAGGTTTCAGGCCTTATATAGTTAGGAATTAGCATTTTAAAAACCTTGCAAATTCACTTTAAAAACCATAGGTTTCAGGCCTTATATAGTTAGGAATTAGCATTTAAAAAAACATTGAACCAGGGTCCAGCGTTCGCCTCTAAGGCATACAAGGATGCCATGTGTTCATTGGGGGTCCAAGTCAAATTTTCCATACAGACCTGAGGGTAATAGTGTTGTGGAGTGAATGTACCGTGACTTAAAGCAATCCTTGACGGCTAGGGTTTTAGGTACTGTCCGGAACTGGCTGGCCCATCTCTATAGCGTTCAATGTGCACTTAATAATCTCCCTAGAAGGTCTCTGGGTGGGCAGACCCCATACGAAATGCTCTTTGGCATCAAAGTGTTTGTTCCGGACCTTGAGGGTCTAGATCAGGCGGGGTCTGCCGCACCCTTTGACGTAGATGATCATTATAATATAATAATAATAATAAGGGAGTTTTATAAAGCGCCTGGTTACGCTCAGATGGCGTGTCCCCACGCTAAGACAGAATAACTCATGGAGGCAAGGCCGCAGAGTCCGCTCGATTACCGTGTGTATAGGTATGTTTTTAGCTTCTTCCTGAAAGTAGGTTCGGATGGCTCCAGGCGAAGGTCCAGAGGTAGGGCATTCCAGCTCTTTGCCGCCAGGTAGCGAAAAGATCTACCTCCCATGCGTCCATCCCATTGTACTGTTTTGCAGAATCTACAAAAGGCCAGTCACAGTCTTGCAACAAAACATTTGCCCTCCACAACTGATGCTGCGCTTCATATCCCGGTAGTTGGCTGGCTACCCCGAGTCGGTGATCTTATCCGAGAGAAGGTCGAGAACAAGAAGGAGTTTGGCCCCTCATATCGTGCTCCACTTCCTGTGCTTGGTGTGTAGGGTACAAGAACAGTCTTTTACCTCCACTTCCTGGTCGCAAGGAAAACCGGTACATCTCCATTGACAATATCAAACTACACAGGGTGGCCGATTCTTCATAGTAGGACACCTGCTGTCTCTTGTCCAGCAATGCTGAGAAATTCTGTTTTGGCTCCGGCAAGTACAACCAGGCCTGACATTGCAGTCAAGATGCACACAGTTACAAATCCTTTATTGAATCCACTGGCTGGTGATCCCCTTGATGACATGGAGTATACTTACCCCACAGACTTGTTGATGCCGGATTTCCGAACATGTGTGGCTAATCACGCTTTTCATTGACTGACACTGACTCTATCACATCAAAGTCCCCATCAAAAGTTTCAATTTTTGCTGTTTGTTATAAAAAACATTTTTTGATACCCCCTTGGACTTACAATTGGCTGGTGCTTTTTTCTATTTTTTATTTATGTCAATTGGATTTGTGGTGTATTTTTTCTGTTTTTTAAATGGACATTATGTTGAAGAAAGATCTATAATTAGACTAATTGATGGAACTTTGGCACCCCACTCCTCATCACACATCATGAAGAGGGACCAGCATTTTAAAATATCACTGCTTGGCCTGTCTTAGATTGGATTGTGTGGGATGCTGTAAAATTTCAGATCCACTGACCCACAGAGGTTATTAAATTCCCTAATGTACTTCGTGTTTGTATGGGGGATGTGGTTAAACATAATATACGCTCTGATGATTGGGAAGTCCAAGCCGTAGAGGCTCTGTTTTTCCGATTTGAAATATTATGCTGCTTTTGATGCTGACGATTTGTATTTAGACTCAACCAATTATGCAGATTTATTTTGCTACCAACATTATGGCAATCTTTTACTGCATAAAGCAAACATATTTAGAAATGTGGTTAATTCACTCACAGTTTACATATGATAGGAAGTTGGGATTAAATAAAGATTTTGAAATGCATATGGGAAGGTGGATTCAGCTCTTCTTCCAGGAAAATAGGGGGACAGCCACCCCAGGTATAGTATGGGATACCTTTAAAGCCGGCTTTCGTGGTGACTGTATGAGCTTCACGTTTTGGATGCAAAAGAAAGCTAGACAAGAGCTGGGTATTTTATATCAGCAATTAGTGCAAGCTGAAACTTTATTAATGAAAGGAGTAGTCACTGGGTTGAACGACCTAAGTAACCTGGAGGATTAAGTTGCCAAATGTAGAGCGAAAGTGGTGGGCTACTGGAGTGTAGAAAATGCAAGTAAGTATCTAACATCAAGGATGGAAAAAACATGAATATTCTGACACAATTGCTAAAAGGTTGGCAATCCAGCTTCGGATGAAGGAATCAGCCAGAAATATTGACGCAATGAAGGATGCAACGGGGGTGTCCCACTCTGACCCTTATGAAATTCTTCGGATTTTTCAGCAGTTTTATACTGAATTATATGCAGGGACTGACAGTGATGGGTCGGATTGGTTGGAAATGCTTGAAGGGAGTCTAAAAAAGCTGGACCCTATAGTAGCGCAGGGTTTGGAGGCTCCGATTACTGAGGAAGAGTTGGAAAGGGCAGTAAAAGGTTTACAGATTGGCAAGGCTGCTGGTCCTGATAGAATACCTAGTGAGGTTTATAGACAATGTTACAATATTATTAAAGATGAGTTGTTACTGGTTATTCAGAAGGCCCAGCAGGGAGCTCCTCCTAGAACTTGGTCAGATGCTACCATAGCGTTTTTTTGTAAAAAGGGGAAACAGCCGGACCTAGTAGGATCATATAGACCTATATCGTTACTAAATGCTGATAATAAAATATACTCGAAAATTTTAGCAAATCGACTTTCTGACTGTATTGCCCCCCTAGTCTCACACCAACAGCATGGATTTATTCCAAAAAGAGGGACAGTAGAGCACGTTAATAAGGTCATTACACTATTTGATACTGCAGCTGTAAGAAAAAATGATCTTGCGCTTATTTTATTAGACGCAGAAAAAGCGTTCGACCGTGTGCAATGGGGGTATATATGGAAGCTAATGCAGAAAATGGGGTTTGGACCAAAATATATTGTGGCTATTCAGTCTCTATATCAAACACCTACGGCAAAGATTTCCGCAATGGGTCTAATTTCAGATTCTGTTAATATAACACGTGGCACACATCAGGGATGCCCGTGTTCTCCTCTTTTGTTTGCTTTATATATTAACCCTTTTTTAGAACAATTGACTGGCAATATTTTGATCCCACCATATCAAGTGTCTGAGTATTATTTTTCTGTGTTTGCCTACGCGGACGACATTGCCGTGACACCGATAAGTCCTGGCACCCCCATTAAAGAAATTGAGAGGCTGGCAATGGAGTTTGGGCGAGTATCAGGATATAAACTGAATGTGTTAAAAACACAGATCTTGTGCTCGGAGACTGTACTATGGCAAGATAGCAGAGTGGGGAAGGAGGCCATATATTTAGGTATTCAATTGCGGACTAACATGACAGAATTCGTTGAGGTCAACTGGACAACACTGATGATTAAAATTAAGAACTCATTGGACAGGTGGGAACGTTTATACTTAACTATTATTGGACGGACCAATGTTATAAAAATGAATGTGCTACCAAAAGTTTTATATCTATTTAGGTGTATTCCCTTGGAGTTCACAAAAGATAAGCTACAGGTTTTGCAGTCGAGATGTGGAAAATGTATTTGGAGCCCAGGGAGACCTAGACGGGCAATGAAGTTTATGACATTACCAACTGATAGGGGAGGGATGGGAGTGCCAGATTTTTTTTTGTATTATATAACTTGTTTTTTGACTAAAGATGAGGGTCTTGATAACTGGGGAGATGGAACAGGATATGGCCTTTGCCCCTTCTATTTTTGAAATACAGTAAGGGTCTGTTGCAAAACAAATATTATTTAAGGAAATTGACGGGAGTTACTATAAGCGGACCCGCTTTAAGGTAGTGATGGGCGCGGTCAAGGTATGGAAGTGGGTTGCTAAGACAACAGCAATAGGGAAAATATCTTACTACACGCCCTGGGACAATTACAGACTTCTACCTGGTATATTTTTAGATGATATGGCAATGAGATGGCAGCTCAAAGGGGTTAGATGGCTAGGCGATATGTACAAGGATGAAGGGATTTGTAAATCTTTTGAGGAGCTAAAAGATCAATTTCTGTTTCCTAGAAGCTTTTTTTTAAAATTTCTGCAGATACGAGATTATTTATTTCACCGAAAAGCTGTGCTTTTGCCAAATAAAGTTGTGGAAGGAATTAGGAAGTTAGTAAAAATAGGAACGCTTTACCAAATATTACTTAGCGAACGAAGTGATGATTTAGAAAAAGTACGGATAAAATGGGTGGCTGCGTTGGAAGATCAAGAAATAGATCTAGACGACTTAATATTATTATCTAAGGAGGCACTAATGTCGGCTAATTTAAAAGCCCAATTTTTTAAGACTCTGTTCGATTTATATTACACTCCGATTCGAATGTCAAAATGGGGTGGAGGGAACGACGGCAAGTGTTTTCGATGTAGTGCTGATGATGCGGACAGTGTTCATATCTTTTACAGTTGTGTTAAACTTCAATGTTTTATTACAGATCTTGAGAAGTTCTTATCCCTGGTAATTGGAATAACTTTAGCTATTACTGCAGCTATGTTGATACTGGGGAAAATACAGACAGAGCAATTGAGCCTTTATATCAATATCGCTACCTTATTTTCTTTGCAATGACTGTCGCACGCCTACGTATAGCCACGGAGTGGCTGCAGGAACACCCTCCTGTTTTTCATCATTGGCGTGCCAAAATGCTTAGTATGTACAACTTAGAGTGGGGTCTTTTTTCTATTAAGGGCGTAAGGAAGAAAAGACTGGGTATAAAAATATGGAGGGTGTTCAGAGATTATTATGAGCAGTAAGAATGGTAGAATGGAAGACGCATTGTTTATGTAATTTGATGGATGTTTCTCGCTGGCACAACTGAAATTGGGTTATTTACTCATTTTTTATGTTTTTTTTCTTTTTTCTTTTCTTCTTTTGTTTTATTATTATAATGGCTGTAATGTAGCGGTTATGTAATGTATTTGTACTGAACTGTCATTTTTGAATTGTAATTTTGCTGTGAACACTTAAATAAATACAAAATAAAAAATAGAAATGTGGTTAATTATACACAATGGGAACATTGTCCCGCTCCTGTTGAAGGCAGCTCGAAAACTCTTTTGAAGAAGTTCACTCATTTTACTGCTTTTAATCAATCCAATACTGACACATTTTATTTTAAGATGACTGCTAAGTCCTTTTCCAGAGTGAGACTTACCCACACTAAATTACTATATTCAAAGTCCTTTATCGACCAATTAGCAATAGGGGGCTATGAGCTGTGGAAAGATACTATTGATCTTAAATCTGTTTGGGGTTCTAACAGTTGGCAAGTGCAAGGCACTGAGGCTTTGCATCATGCATGTCTCATCCCGAACCATATGTTGTTTTTGAATTCGACTATTTCACAAACCACCTGCTTTGGATTAGCTACGTCTAAAAAATTAAATACTCCTTCCCTTCCTGATTTGGGAGAATACCCCACATGGTACAGTCACACCAATAGGTCCCTTAGTGAATTGCAGTCTCTGTTACTAAATTCGTCCTTTAACATTTCCAGTTTGGATCCCCAAGGTTGGTTGTTAAAAATTTCTTGAGTGAAGACAGTCCAGCGTGCGAGTTAGTGGCCACCTGCCAAAGAATGTGCAACCATTTCAGCCATTCTTTTAAGGCCCGGAAGCATCTGAGGGGCCTGCTACATGAACGTCGAATGCCAGTGAAAGCACTCTTCCAGGAGGTGCCAACACGTTGGAACTCAACCTTCTACATGCTTGAGCGTCTGTATGAGCAGTTTACGGTACTTGATCAGTATTTCTTAACACTGGGTACAGCTCAGAAGGACCTGAGGCTAGATGCGGCACAATGGAAGCTAGTTAAAAGCCTGACAGACATGCTTCATCCTTTTGAGGTTTTCACGCGTGCAGTCAGCAGGCAGGACTGTAATTTGGGAAAAGCTATCCCTTTGTTGCACATGCTGGAGCACCAACTGAAGGCGGTGTCTTCTATGTTTCAAAAAGATGAAGAAAAGCAAGACGCTTTTGTTTTGGCAGAGAAATTATTAGAGCGCCTACTTGGCGATGAACGTCTTCAAATGATCCACTCAGAACAGCATTACATTTGTGCTACTATTCTGGATCCACGCTACAAAAAGGCGCTGGCAGGCAGAGCATTCTTTCCTTTTGGTGATGAAGATGTTACAAAGTACAAACGTTGGCTAGCCTTGTCAGCCATGAGGTTTGAAAGAGAACAGCAGAAAATTGAAGGAAAAGGCAGTACATCAGCATCAGCATCAGCAGGCCATCCCCAGTCAAAAGAATCCACTTCTGCACCTGTGGCTGTGGCAGAAGTGACCTTTCAGCCGTTAAAGACACCGGCAACCGGATCATCTGAACCAGACACAACAGTAACATTGGGTGAAGAAGAGGATTGGCTAACTCAGCTTGGGTTTGGTTCTCAAAAGGTCCCAGCAAAAAGTAAGCAAAGTGGAGGAACCGTGGAGAACCTTCAGTCGATGGTGCAGGACTATCTGAATGACTCAACAGAGGTCTATGTTAATGCTGACCCATTGGCGTATTGGCATGGGAAAAAAGAATTGTGGGCACAGATCTCCAACCTGGCTATAAACTACTTGTCTTGCCCACTCGCAAGTGTGTCTTCTGAATGTGTTTTCAGTGCTGCTGGTGGCATTGTAACTTGCAAACGGACCCGCCTCTTGCTCAAAAATGTGGAGAGGTTAACAATGATCAAGATGAATCAGCACCTCATACCACCAGATTACAAAGTACAAGAATACACGCCGGAAGAAGACGAGGAGGACAGCAACTTAGATGAGGGAATTTCTTCTCTGTTATGTGACACTGACCTACTCCTGCCTGAATTCGCAGAGTATGAGGACGAACTCTTATTCACTGACACCGAGCCCTGAAAATGAGCCAATGAATCAATAACTTTCTTTTTCATCCTTATTCACTTTTATTCCTGTGTGTCTGTCTTTCCTTGTTTTGCACAGTTAATATAATTAAAACTTTATTTACCTAATCACAAAAACAAGCCCATCAGCAGAACTGTCTTCACTTATTTGCTTATTGATTTGAAGGTGCTGCAGTCTGCATTCCTCAGGTTCACAAGTTCACAAGCACATGCTCCTCTATCCTCCTCCTCCAGACTCCTATTTCCCTCAAAGCAGATGGCTAGATTACGCCCAATGAAGACAGACTCTGTACTTGTGGGGGTCACATCCTAATTACCACGGAGGGACCGCCGCTGCCCCTGCGGACGGTCCCTCCTACTCTATGGTGGCGGACGGACTCAGGTCCGTCCGCCATCATAATAGGCCCCTAAATGTCAATCATTCTTCTGCATGTCTCTCATCTGGACAAAGATTACTTTTTCTCACGGGGAGTAGCACACTATGCAGTCTGCAATATCAATAAGTAAGGAATATAAGAACTTACCACTGCCTGCCACTACCGTGGCAACCCGCACAGCAGTTTGGTCCGGCACTTGCACCGCCTCCTCCCCAGAGCTTTCCTCCTCCACCTCCGCGCTGGGCCCAGCACCAGATGTTCCACCTACAAAGTACATTTAAGAATGTTAGATGTCATAGACATACACCACTCACTAGTATTTTGTCTAGGAATGAATAAATGTGAATACAGAAACCAATCTAATAATTTGTGACTGTCTACTCTAAAGTAAAAATGTCCCTTTTTCCAGGGAAGGGTGTTGTCTTGCAGCATTATTTGGCACAACTGATGAATGCTTGCTTTTTAACACGCACCATTTTCCTCATACAGACAGAAGCTTGACTTCTAAGAACAAATCATTAGGACGAAGGGACCAATGATTAGGCACCAAAAAGAAAACTGAAAGTTCAAACCTGGTGAGGGCTCGGCTCGCCCACAATAAATGTGTGAAATAAAAAATTAGTATAAGCACTTTTCCATTTTTAATCAACCGTTTATGTTTTATGACAAGCTTGATTTTAATAAATATTTTTACTTTTAATAAAGCTTTACAATGTAAATAGACTCTGTGGTTTTTGGTCATGAGTGAATGAGCAAAAGGTTTTGCAATTTGCAAGCATGAGTCCGTGCCTCTGACACTTCTGGACTCTGACTCCGTACTCTTGTCCTGCGTTGGATAATCATCATTGGGGATCAATCATCAATGAATTCGGGAGCTAAATGACTCTGCCACACTATCTAGTCAGTAAGGAGATTGGGGGTTCTTCAAAGTCTGATATCACTGAGGTATGTGGAAAGTCTACCTGCGCCTATTATAATTGATAAACAATGCACTATTCAGTGTCCATAGTTCTGTTTGTGCAGATTTGTCCCTGCAACAGTAGTAGAATGGATTGTCCTCCTATCCAAACCAAAAGTAAAGTAGTATTTTATTCTTTCTTGGTGGTCATTCACCTTTTTATTGTTGGCAATTGTCAAAGCATAAACATTTAGAAGACTTGAAAAGACATTATGGACAATCCCAGAGGACTGTACTCAGTGCATATTGCTGACTAGAATGGGAGTCCAATGGAATTGCCAAATGTGCAATCTTAGTTAGCTACACAGACAGACTAATACGAATAATCTAGTAATACCACAGGGAGTCGTAGTCGAGGCAGGATAAGAATTTAGATACAGTCTACAAGAAGATCAAAGACGATTTTGAAAAAATCAAATGAGGAACGCTAGGAAAAAAAAGGTACTCTATATTAAAATTAAAACTTACCGGGGCCAGCAAAGGAGCCCTCGCCTGACCGATCCTGGTCAGCAGCAGCAGCCTCCTCCAATGCCCTCTTGCCCCTGGGGGGAGGTGATGTACAACATGAAAGAAAGAAAGACCAGAAAACATGGATGATATTTGTCAACCAAATCAAACATTTCAAAAGAACAATAACAAAATATTTTGGCGAAATAGCAAATAGACAACTATTCCACGGGATATATTGACCGATCTCATGTGGTCTACTACGTTATTAATATTGCTTGATTTGCGGATTGTCGACTTGGAAAGTTCTTATGTAACTCACTAAACAAACTACTAAAAAGGTTCGCCTAGGACTGGCAGGCAGCAGTCCGCAGCACGCGAAGTGACAGACAAAGTCCATTGTGATCGCAGATCAGCAACAACACTAAAAAGTTTCCTAGTACATTAACCAGTCATTAAAATACTCAAACTATCAATCCACCACCACTATTTCTTCTTATCGCCATGTGTACAAAGGAAAGGCTGGACTTGAGTCTGTAGGGGCTGATTTAGAAGCCCCCTGCGGCTCTTTTGCTCCATTGCTGCGTGACTTTCGTGACGCAGCGGCAGAACAAAAGAGGCGCCATGGTGCGGCGTATATTAACAACGTGACGCATATGGGAGATGCATCACGTTGTAAAGCCCTGCGCCATTAGGGGGCGTTCCGGCGCAAGGGAGGGCGTTCCTGCGCAGGAACGCATCCTAAAAGTGGCTGAGGGAAATCTACAAGATTTCAATCAGTCACTTTGAGGACAATGATGCGTGACTCAAACCCTGCGCCTGCTTTAAGCAGACGTACGGCTTGACGCAGCATTGGGGAGATAGGGCACACCAGAGCATTGCTGGAGCTGCGCCATCGTTGCGACGCAACTCCAGCAATGCGCCGCCTTTACGGCACAGCTGCGTAATGCTTTGGTGACGTTTTGGGCCCATGGTGCGCCGCATTGTAAATACAGTGCACCATGGGTGGTGGTGGCGTGGCGCACAATTACTGCCGCATCCCTGCTACTTTGCAGGGATGCGCCGGTAATTAAAAATCTGACCCTTAGTGTCTAGCATTACGCAGTTCTTTAAACTACACTCATACATAATTTCACAGGCCAATGAAATGAACACAAAATCAAAAACAAATAAGCATAGTAGCAACGCTACTGAGAAGGAGAGCAGTGCACCTGAAATGCACAGAAGATTTTGAAATATAATTTACCTACAATGTAATCAGCAGCATTATTGCTCTTGGTAAAAAACAAAAATGTGCAATATAATAACACACAGAGCAGGAGAAAACAGAGTTGTAAAGAAATAGCTACTACTACTCACCAAGCCCGGGGATCTCAAGGCTGAGCAGGTCGAGCAGGTCGCGTTCCCGGTCCAGGACATCCGTCCAACGGTGGGTGGCCTGGTTGTAGGTGCGCCGGACCTGAGAGTGTTGGTACATGGCCCGGCACACCTTCTCCCACCGCTTCCGGCGCTCCTTGATCCCGTACCCGCTAGCGATCTTGCCGCCTGCCATGATGGTCCTGGGGAGGCGGCGCTGAACATAAAAAATTAGTGCGGCCACCTCCTCCGCGCTGAAGATCTCCCGGGCTGTGACTGTCTCCCCCATTCAAACGCCCGCACGGGAGCCGGGCACGGGGTGCGGGACCCTTCCCCTTCTCAGGATGCTTCCCGGCTCCATTTACCATGGTCTGGGCAGAAAGGAAGCTAAATAATAAAGAAGAAATAGAATAGGGAAGAAGAAAAGAAAAGAGTTTAAAAAAGTAGTTTAAAATTAACCAAAAGTAGCAGAAAACACAAAAATATAGAGCTAGAAAAATAGAGGGATATATAATAAGTAAAATAGATCAAAAAAAACTTCAAACGAGCAAAGGATGGCAGAGATTCAGAGAGGATACAGAAAGCATGCCCAGAACCATAGCAATGAATGAGAAACAAGATGGCCGCGCCCGTTCACGACTGCGTGGGTAAGTTCGCGTGAGATTTTCCTCGCGATCACACGCAAAATTGTACTAGCGAGCCACACACTTTGCAAGATTACACATCGCGCCCGGAAACAGAAATATGTCATGCAAACAAGATGGCCGCGCCCGTGAACGACCGTCAGGGTAACTTTGCGCCGTTGCGCTACAAGCGGGTCGCTAAAACGCATAAAACCTTGCGAACTAACGCCGCAAAAAAACAAATCGCATATTCGCACGAATTTGCGGCTTCCGAATTCGATCTCGCGCAAGTTCGTGCCCCGCGAATCCCGCGAAATTGCAGAAAAACGAGTTTTGCAAAACTGAAAGCACTCAGCAGGTGCAAAAGTTCAAACTCATCATTAGTAGCCATTCCCTGTAGTGCTTCCTGAGGGGCCCCTCCAGAGTTCAGTTGCCTACTTGCAACTATTCTATGACCCTGCTCTGACCCTCACAGCAGGCTCATAGAATAGCTACAAGTAGGCCACAAAGGTCCTGGGAAAAAAAATTGCACTGCAACAGAAAGGAAATTACAGATAAGGAAGCAGGTGCCAGACTGGAATTTTAAAACAGTGACACATTAATAAATCAACCCCAAATTAATTCATGTCAGTTGAAGCAGGGCAGGTGTGCTTGCTTCCCCCCCCATAATTTACAGTGATGAACCAGAGGGTGGCATTGATGTACCAGAGGGTGGCATTGATGTACCAGAGGGTGGCATGGGTGAAACAGAGGGTGGCAGTGGTGAAACAGAGGGTGCTGTGAACCTATGATGATGAACCAGACGTAGAAACAACATAGTCGCGACTGTTGCGAGCCGACAAGTAAGTTTGCAATTGCGAACTGGTACAAAACCCTCGCGAACTGGCAGAAACCCTTGCGAACACAAAAAAAATTCCGCAAATTTGCGAGAGTTCGCAAATTTTGCGGATTGCGAATTCGCAAATATGCGAATTCGCGAACGCCAGATTCTCAAAATTCGCCCATGCTTAGACATGACCTTCTTGGCCTCACAAGAATGGAACGAATTAGTTGCATCATATAACGTCAAGCAATCCACAAACAGCACCAGTGAAGAGAGCTTCCATCAGCCCACTGAGGGGACTAGAGACCCCACCAACACCTTTTGGGCAACCTTACTCAACACAATTCAGCTGTTGTCAACAGCACTTCAGTACCAATCTGACAAACAAGACCGACAGCTGACTGTTCTGCAAAGGCTAGCAGAGGCCACCATGGGGATAGACAGAAAACTCGCAGATCTCAATGGCCTCATAAAAAGAGGACAAGAGTCAGCAAAACTAACTCAAATTGAAAGAATAAACTGCGTCTGCTCACCAATCATCGATAAATTATCATCACTACCCACGATGCTGGGTAACCTCTTGGAGGACTTTAAATCAAACATCACAAAGCTCCCCACAACAGAAGCTAGGCCTGGCAGTCTAACCCCTAACAAAAGGCCACTAGGAACCTGCAACGACATTCACAAAGTCATCATGCAGGGGCGCCAGCCACCAAAACCCAAAACTTCATTAGAAGAGTCTCCTCAGAATACCTTAACCAAAGAAAGGGTTGAGCCACTGGGGAACCCAACGAATACCCATGCCCGCCGCAAACAAAAAAGAAAGGGTAGAAACAGAAAGTCAGCAGAAGCGGACTGCACGGATGAGAATCATCAACTAACCACACCGGGGGGCAAGGAGCTGCTAGAAGTCACTAAGCACTACACGGAACACATAAATTCTTTACCTCCACATAAAAACTTACCAGATGCAAAGATACTAACCGCAGCTGATACAGGAACCCTGACACCCTCCAAAGAGAACACTAGCAAACAGACAGAGCAGAAGCCCCTCGGCCAAACAAACAACCCAACACCCAGCAACTTACCCGAACTGGTAAACAAAGGTCAAAGCGACCAACTGGTAGCAATAATGCAACTGGCCCCGGAGGTCGTAAGGCAGGCCCTAGAGAGGTCTGCATTAGCCAACACAGAGGTTACAACTATCGACCTCCCCAAAAAATGCACTTGCCACAGTACTGAGGCCCCTACTCACGAACCAATGAGGAACCCCTGGAAACTAAGAATCGCCAAAGCAGTTAATGGAGAGACCAAGGAGCAGCCTCAGGGGGCGAGTTTCAATTGCGGTGCCACAACAACCAAAACTCAACCCCCACACGGGGCTAACCAAAACGAGCTACATACACATCAGCAAACACTGTCCCCTGGGAAAACAGAGTCGGATATAATTCTCTTCATTCCTGAATTCAAATCTAGAAGAAGAGTGGACACCCTAAATAGGGGCAACATTTTAAGGCTTATCAATTCAATCGACAGACTAAAAAACATTATTACAACAGATTTGCTTACAATTGAATTTTATTCAGCCCCTTATCCACATGGTAATGAAACAACAAAGACCACATGGATAACAAACGATGTAGCAAACTTGATTCTGGAGGAATCACTCAGATTCTCTCAGTGGGGAATAAAGCTCAAAGAAGTAAAAAGGCCAGCCTATCCTACCCTCTCCTTGAAGAAAGGAAACAAGAATGCCTTCAAACAGCCAAATCAATACTGAAAGGAGCACGTAGTTACTCCCCAGGACCGAGCAAAAATCTGCCACATCTGCAACATCTAATTACTCACCAACTTGAAACATGCAGAACAACAATAACACGTACTATACCTGCAGGAGATACCAACTGACAAAGAGCATCAGCCTCAATCTCCAACTTTGCTGTCCCCCTCAAATTCAAAATATGCACTTGGAACATCAACGGTCTCTCAGACAAACTGGAGGATCCCGAAATATCAAGCTATTTAAAATCATTTGACCTGATCCTACTCCAGGAAACCTGGGAAGTAAATGATATACCACTACAAGGCTACACAACTCAAATCCATCCGGCAACCAGAGGCTCCCTGAACGGCCACAGCTCAGGTGGCCTGGCGTCCTTCGCCTCAATATCAACTATTGGAACAATGGAAGAAATAAGTGCAAACATTACTTCTCCAAATGCAATACAGGCACTAGCAATAACAACCATAAACAACCAGGCCACCCAACCATTATACATCATAAACACATACATACATCCGAAGCACAGACAATCGGGGTCAAGGGAACTCGTCAGTGAACTGGCAAGACTCATGGAGGAAAGGGACATGGAGAAAATACTTGTGGCAGGTGACTTCAACCTCTACCTCTTTGGAGAAAAACCCATTGACGACATGGTAAAGGAAATGGACATCGTGTGGGAAATCCCAAACCAATCCATTCCCTCTTTAAAAAAACATACAAAAACCTCAATTCAGCTATTGAAAGACCTCGAGCAGCTAAACTTGAGAGTACTCAACGGACGATTTGCAGAGGACACCCCACCAGTACCAACATATTTCTCCTCAAGCACTTCCTCACACCTCGACTTCATTCTTGCGACACTACTATTGTTTGAAAAAATCAGCTCGTTTAAGGTAGGAGACAGCGCCCAAAGCGATCATCTGCCACTAGAAGTAAAACTAGGTATGTCCTGCAGAAACGAAGTAGCGGAAAGAAGATATATCGGCACAGAGTACACCTTCAACTATAGACGAATAAGGTGTAAGATCAACGAAGCTGAGGAATTGTCAACCAGTGCAAAAACAATCATGCACCAGATATCTAGCTCAAACATAAACCCACTAGTCGCCTGGGAAGACTTTGCAATGGAACTCTGAGCAAAACGTGCCACAGAGCTAAAAATCCAAAAAGGAACACATATGGAAAAGTAACAACACCAGAGATAAAAACCATAAAACGAGAAATAAACCAGACTCTTAAGCAGCTCTGAAAAGACCCAAACAACGAAGTCCCTTAAAAGGAGCTGTGCATCTTAAAAGCACAGCTAAAAAAGAAGACCTGGAAAAGGAAAAGGCAACTGAACGAAGACCTCTGGTTAAAAATTGTACACAATTCGAAACAGAAGAACAGCTCCAGTTTTTGGAAATTAATCCATAGCATCCAACAGCCAGGTCACAAAGGCATCAACTCTAACATATCTGAATCCGACTGGGCAAACTCCTTATCAGCTCACTCTGAAAAGGGGGTAACCCACAGACAACAGGGCGCTCTGCACGATCAAGGGGATACAGTTAGAATAACACAGTATATATTATAAAGGGTGCTCCTAGGGAAGAAGATGCGGTTACCATACACCCACCAAGGTTTACCAGTGTAAACCCAAACGTTAACAAATTACCTCCTGAGCACTCATAATAATGAACACATATTATTTCATGGATACAGTATAGTAATGAGTCCAGATCAGATCGACACAGTCACCATGGTACAAAGTCCAAATATAACTCCAATATTCCAGAGTAAGTGATCCAAAAGCATTTTAACTTTTCAAATTCTCCTTCATCTCAAAGATACAATAGGTTTCTCCAAAAGTAGCAGCCAACACGTGTTTCGTCGTGACTTGAATAAACACATTGACTTCCTCAGGGCTGCAACCCAAATTAAAAATTATTACAATGATTGAAACCTCCTCTGAATCCACAGTAGAAAATCAGAAAACAAAATAAGTCATTATAATTATGCAAGGTCCCAGTGAAAAGAGAGAAAGAAAAAAGTACGGACCCCAAGCCCATTCATCAGCAGCACCTCATTCAAGTGCCCAATGTAAGATGCCAGTCACCATCAAGTTAAAAATAGATGTCAAAAAATTATTAAAGAAATGTGTAAAGCAAGAAAGTCTGTAAGGTGGAAGATGGTCACCTGTTTTAAAGTACGACAGTCATGTTCATCATCCTCCAATATGCATGTCTAACCATCAAAACCACCTGAAATGATAATATATCTTAGTTGTTTGAAACCTTCAAAAACGGTGACCACATACGTTAAACCAAACTCATATCCTCGAATCCTGAAACATATCACACACAATCTAATCCCCCCTGAATCAAATCGTCAAAGCCACCAACCTATTCAACAGAATAGATAAGATAGTCTTGAGTGATCAAGTTAATTATCTAAAGCCTGATAGCCACCCTATGTATGTGGCAATTCTGCATACATCCCCTTTTAATCAAAAGAAAAAGGAATAAAACCGTGCTCGTATTACCGTATGATCAAATTCAAATCCATGAGCCAGAACGTTCCTAAATCATCTAGAACAGTTCTCCAGTCAGAATCAGCAATTCTCTAGAATCCAAAGTATACAATAAATGATGTTACTAGATTGTTACTAACACACCCCAGTCACTTCTACTATCTTGTCACAACTTCCTACTCACCCTGAATTTTCGTCCCGCTTTGTATTAATATTCCTTCCAATGTGGTAAATCTCCACTGAATCAATTCTTCATTAATATTCATGTTCTGTAAAATATATCCAAAGGCAACTGTCACTAAACAAAGTATAATAGTAGTATTTTCCTACTCCAAGATAAGAACTCGGTCTCGGAACTCACCGTAAGAAAAGATAGCGAATATCATCACTCCCCCGAACCGGCGTTCTACTTGGACGCCATCTTGTAATGTCTTTTATAACTCAAAATAATAGGCGCCATCTTAAAATATGCAACAGAACATACAGACTCTCCAGAATTTAGCAAAATCGGCAGTTTTGAAAAAAGGCCGCGATTTTCTCAAAACTGCCCGCGAAATTGGGAGAATGCAGGCATTTTTTTTTTACGATGCTGTGAAAACACAACAGATATTTTGTTAGGTGTGCATCACATCTCTGGTGGCAGTGAACTCGCGCGGCCTCTGAACTTTTATCTTGAAGAAGCTGCAGCAGCCGTCTCTCGGCAGATCAAAGGGGGCAGCTTCAAAATGACTTGTCTGTCCCAAATGAATATTTCTTGCACCAAAAACTAAATCCTAAGAGAAGTCCTGCTCTCGCTTGACATGTAATAAATCTGAAACAGATTTCTCACAGTGAGCAAGAGCCAGATGCCATCCCAAATAAGCAAACCACACAAATGTATGTCCTAACATGAGTTCAAGGGAAAGGAAAGTTCATTTTGAGAAGTATCCTGGGGCACAGCAGGTTTGCTTTCGCTCCCCTGGTTACATTTCTTCACCTGCTGTCATAGGATACATTAACATAAGCTATGATGTTCCAGTGACACACATTTAAATTTATGTTTTGCTTTTTAAAATACCTGCCTGGTAGGTGTGACATTGCTTTTGTAGAATTCGTTCTTCTTCTAATTCTCTGCTCATGATCCCTTTCCTGTCTTAGCTGTAAATGTGTGACCTCAGGTCACATGCTATCAGTTCATTCAGAGGCAGCGAGCAACACCCATTCCCAACTCATCACAGGGTTGTTGCTTGCAGCCTGTGAAGTGATTGACAGGTAGTCCCAAGAATACAGGGCTTATGCCCTAGAAGCCCGCGACTGCTTATTAATATTACACTGCTGCGTGTCATCAATGGGAGTTTTTTCAGATCCCGAAAAGTCAGGCCTTGGCTGGCGGCAAGTCTGCACTTGGACCGCTTAGGAATTTAAAAAATATATCTCCTGGCTGTGAGGCACATGCTCAGTAGAGCATGTGTCCCTCTCGAGGGTGCCTAGCTGCCTGACTCTTATCTCTGCAAGGACCAGCGGCAGCCAGGCACTGAGGGCAGCGCCCAGCATGGGTTTAAAGCCCTTAGTTGATTAAAAAGCAACTTTATGTGGATGGTAATTGCTCTTGGCAATTACCATCCACATAACTTTGAAATCTAGGTGGACGGTGCCCTGGCGCTCTCTAGTGGCGACCGCTGCTGACCACCATATCGGTAAGTTTTTAGAGCACAGACGTTTCCGGAGTATATGGCCTTAATAATCATGTTCGTGCCACCTGCCTCATTATGTAGGGGCAGCTGTCGCTCAGGCAGGCTCCATGAGACATTAGGGCAGATTGTCTGCACCCTGTGTTCCAGCCAGTAATCATTGTTCCCAAATTGGACCATCCCCTCACATCACTTGGCAGCATGTTGTAATTGTGCCTCTATATAATATAGTTCCATATTTGGTAGGCTGGGAACTCACATTTGTGTCAAGCTTTAGAGTTTTCAGCTCAACTCTACTGCCCTGGCCTACCAATACGAGTGTAGTTAGTAAACTATCAATGATGTTTAAATGTACTCCGGTTTAATGGACATTGTGCGTTTTGAAGAACATAGACGCGTCTGGGCTGGAGACCAATCTTTGCCACTGCAATCCCGCTGTGACAGACAACAGGAGTTTGTTCCAAAAGGCCACCGAGGCCTTCAGGCCAGAAAGGACTTTTTTATATAGCACTGACCATTGCAGTTTTGCTGCACTGTGAGTCACATTTTGCTAACGCTTTATTTAATTGAAAACGGTGGACATCTCAGCTGAGCTGGAGTGACTAGACTTGAACCTCCGAGTTGTACGCACAACTCTAAAGCAAGTGCTTAACCTGCTGAGCTTTCTTGGTTGGTAACATTGTCTCCTTCAAGTGCACCAGAGGTGGCCAGTGCCTTGGAAGCATGGCACTGGGTGAGGGTATGGCACTGGAAGGTCTGTAACAGGTGAGGGTTCGTGTCCCGAGTAGGTGCCAGGTGAGGTGAAAGACCTGTAATTAGAGCCCCCGCTATGTCCTGTAGCCACGAGGCGGGAATTTTAAAGGACAGGTGTTCTCTGTCCTCAAGACAGTAGAGACAACTTGGCAGCTGCTCTGTCAGGTGCCTCTCATAGGTTGCACTGGCATGGGATGCCTGCTGTCCCATATAGGTATGACTGTCACCTGGCCAGTACTTTACCAGCCTGCCCATCATTTCTTTTTAAAGACGGGTAAAACAAAATAGAGAAATTCAGGGAAATCAGATATTTTCTTTCACCCTTGAAATATGAATTAAAACTGCAAATATAAGTGGGAATCACTCTAAAAGTATTTTATGACAATAGAGAAACACCTAGGTTTTTCTTTTTTGGTTTCACCTACAGACAGCTTTAGCAAGACCCTCCTGCATTTCGCGTTCGCAAAAATAAATGTAAAATCATCTGGGTATGTACAATTTTAGCCACAAAAAAGGTCTCCCGGCAGGCACGAGGTTAGGAATGGAGCTGCAGAACTTTAAACATGCCTATTTCAAAGTGGAATACTCTGCTAAAACAGTTTCCATTGATTTGAGGCTGAAAAGTAATGATTATAAGTAAAATAAAGTGCTGCAAAAATGCCGCTAAATTTCCATATTTGTGCCGCTAAATTTGCGAATCCATGCCGCAATATCCTGGGGGGTCTGAACATAAGAGCCATGAAGTGTATGTCTACGAGTGCATAAAATACGATCAAAAATTCCAAATGAATGAATAAATTCCAATCCGCCTGTGGGAGATTGCCAGTATCATGATAACGAAACGCGCGATGTTAATATAATTATATAAAAAACGTACAACTACAATCATCGGTCACAGTAATAGCGTCCATTGCAGGTCATCATGGGCGCCATCTTGTAATGCCTCTTTGTAATACAAAATACTTGTGTTGATAACAATCATCGAGCATAATAATAGCGACAGTTACTGGTCATCACATTCTATAGCCTCTGGTGTGGCTAGTACAATAAAAAGGACAAAAAGAGTGTTTACCCACGTAATCGACCTTTATTCCATACTTTCTTACGAAACGGGCACCATCTTTAGAGTACAAATGCAAGTTCTAACTGTAATGTTAGCCCCGGCACATCCGTTATTCGTCATAAACGATACCGTCATCTTCTAATGCACTTCAACTCGCTTAGTCACGCATGTATGTATACTATGTAATATATTGCTGCTCACTACATAGGCTAAGTTCTCAAAACTGATCATTACCTTTACCATTCTATAATTAACTGTCCCTAAAATAAATTTTCACTATTTCATCAATCCCACATTTTTAAGCGTCTATAAACATAACGTTCAACTCCTGTATTCCAATCTAGTTTTTAAATTGTGAGTTTTTATTAACTGTACAATAAACTAACCTAACCTAATCATCTATTCAGGACAAGTTCCTGGTACCCTTGACTATAATCACTTCAACCTTTGAAGATTCTACTCCAGGGACTTACCTATGTGGAGAACCTACCACTGTTGGCCGAGGCAAGAACGGTAATCCATTGGTGATTTGAAGACATTGAAACTTAGAATAGGCGAGCCATCTTCTGATATGGTTTCTCCCCTTGTTGTAAATTGGCAGTTATTAGGTTAGCATTCGCTGAAGCTACCTGAGTTTTCATTGCTATGTTGACCGGTTTTCAGAGGCCATTTCATAGTCTGGGCTTCCATTTTGAGTATCCACACTACCTCGTGCTCACCATGCTCTTTGTCCTACGTCTTCGCTAGTCGACCGCATGGTCTGCCCAGCAACAGGCTATATATTTAGCTTATGGTCAAGGCTCACGCATGTGCAATCCACCCACATCTGTTCCTAATCGATCACTGTTGAAAGATGTGTCCCCAACTGGTATAGTTGTCGAACTCCTCCCACATGTTGGATGTGTTCCAGAAATGTCCTTATATGTACATGAAATCGTCTTATTTGTGTGCCGTCCACTTTTCACCCCTTGTATGGGTATAAAAAGACCATGTGCCTTCTGTTCGGGGTGATACTTCTTGCATTACCGAAGGGTGCTGTTTGAATGTACCACCACCCCATGGGGTCTTAATAAACTTATCTTTTGTATTCCAGTTTCCGTGCCAACCTCTGTTCTGAGGTATCGTGAGTTATTTGCAGTATATGTACGTTCGTGAAAACTCGATACAACACCCTGTGTGCACTGTCTAATGTGCAGTAATACAGCTTCTCAGACTGAAACATTTCTGGCATTTGGGGCACCAATAAGGTTTCTCCCCAGTATGTGTTCTTTCATGTTCAGCGAGATTGGCTTTAAACCTGAAGCTTTTCTGGCACTCAGAGCAGTGATACTTTTTTTCTCCAGTGTGTGTTCGATCATGTTGATTGAGACTATTTTTAAAACTGAAATCATCCCTGCCCTACATCTCAACCTTGGACGAGGAATCAACAACAAGACTTGACCCAACTGCAAACAGAGTGGAACATACACACTCAGAA
The DNA here is from genome assembly GCF_964263255.1 of Lissotriton vulgaris. NCBI lineage: Eukaryota > Metazoa > Chordata > Amphibia > Caudata > Salamandridae > Lissotriton > Lissotriton vulgaris. The sequence goes on along the minus strand of NC_141685.1, from coordinate 23,455,067 downwards.
ATAGCGGACAGGATCAGAACACAAATTTCAAAAGGCAAACTTGAGGGGGCTCCCGGCCCTAATGGGATCCCACCAATATTATACAAACAAGACGTTGTCTTTTGTAGCAACACTTTGACACCAGTTTTCCATGAAATAAGGGAATCAGCAACTATACCACCATCCTGGAGAGGCTCTATAATAAGCCTGATTTATAAAAAGGGCGCAAGGAACAACCCAAGCATCTATCGCCTCATAGCCCTAATTGATACCGAGGCAAAGAATTATGCGGGCCTCATCCTGGAGGATCTAACATCCTGGGCAACCACAAAGCACATCATTCCAGCAACCCAACCCGGATTCCGCAATGACTAGGGCCCACTCTTACAGCAGCTGGTAATGCTACACACTAACACCTGGGTCAAGATCAAACTGGGCTCCGGCACGCACCTTTGAAGACAACTCAGCACCAGGAAAGGATTGAAACTAGGTTGCGTCCTAGCCCCTATGCTGTTCAACCTCTTCCTCGCAGATCTCCCCGGCGAACTGGAGAAAGCCAAATCCCATGCCCCGCTGCTGGGCCACACCACACTCTCAAACCTCTTATATGCAGACGACCTGGTCCTCATCAGCCGGTCCCCCATCGGCCTCCAACATCTTCTGGACAATACCAATGCATTCTCCATAACTAACTCACTATTGATTAACTTAAACAAAACAAAAGTCATGACAATTAATTACAACAAAAAACTGAAATTTGCATGGTTTCTGGACGGACCTCTTACAAATACCTAGGTGTTCTAATAGACGGCAGAGGCTCTTTTAAACACCAACTAGAGACCATCCGTCGGAAGGGCACGACATTCCATCTGTCAATAAAGCCCTTGCAGAAAGCTCTCCCAGACCGGTCATTGGGCCCCCTCCTGCAGGTGATAAGAGCACGCTTACAGTCCATGCTCACTTATGGCAGCTAATCCATGCAAGGTAAAGACGCCACGACATTAGACAATACCATCAGTCGAGTATACAGGGCAATATTCCATCTACCCACCTACACATCGCCCGCTCAAATCCGCCTCAAATTCAGACTACAGAAACAAACAGTGGAGAGAAGAGGCGCATACATAAAAAGTTGGCCGGAAATTTGAGACGCCGACCATGGATCCTTAAATGCCCAACTCTGGACCGAACTGTCCATTAGAGACAACTCACCTGCAAGGAATTACTTAAAGGAATCACTGGAGACCTTGAGACTAACAACCCTCTGGGAATCATCGACAGACCTTGGCACCTTCAAAAAAGTGGTATCGAAAGTTACCACGATGATTTCATCTATTGAGGACAAAGACACCCTGGCTAAGAGAGCCCATGGATGGGTAGTGTTGAAAGGCTACAACTCTCTTAAGCCACAAGAGTACCCAAAAACGGGCCTCACACAAAAAACAAAAAACATGTTTTTGAACCTGCGCCTTGGCAACATACCCATACTACCCCACTTGGCACCTTGGAAAAGGGAAAGCTCAGCAAACTGTTGCCGACTCTGCTCATCAGGAAAAGAGAACCTCATACACATCATTTGTTTCTGTATAAATCTCTTGGACATAAGGCGTTCCCTACTTCGGGTCCTATGGAACCAGAAGGGCATAACAAGTTGCAGGCAGGCTGTGATGCTATGTTTTAATCCAGAAGAGACTCAGCTAAACTGTAGATTAACAAAATTTTTCGACATAGTGGCTAGCAGACTTACGAAACAGTCACAGGGTTTACACGAAGCACTAGCCAAGCCAAAGCTTTGCTAACTTCCCCAGGGAACTTTGTCTCTTTTATCCGTAAGAACTTTGCCTCCTTAATCCTCATGACCTTTATTAAATTCAAATTGTGACTCTTATGATCTTAACATATGAGCCCACTCGCTCTTCTTACATTTTAATTGTAACGATGGCCTTCTTTTACATATTTGTAAGTACTAACTTCCTCGGAGAACTTTGTTTCTTTAAACCCTCACGACCTTTACCAAACCTAAATTGTGACTCTTATGATCTTAACATGCGAGCCTACCCACTCTTTTTACATTTCAAATTTAACTATGGTTTTCTTTTATATATTTGTAAGTTTTTAAATTGTGAGTTTTTATTAACTGTACAATAAACTAACCTAACCTAATCATCTATTCAGGACAAGTTCCTGGTACCCTTGACTATAATCACTTCAACCTTTGAAGATTCTACTCCAGGGACTTACCTATGTGGAGAACCTACCACTGTTGGCCGAGGCAAGAACGGTAATCCATTGGTAATTTGAAGACATTGAAACTTAGAATAGGAGAGCCATCTTCTGATATGGTTTCTCCCCTTGTTGTAAATTTGCAGTTATTAGGTTAGCATTCGCTGAAGCTACCTGAGTTTTCATTGCTATGTTGAGCGGTTTTCAGAGGCCATTTCATAGTCACGGCTTCCATTTTGAGTATCCACACTACCTCGTGCTCACCATGCTCTTTGTCCTACGTCTTCGCTAGTCGACCGCATGGTCTGCCCAGCAACAGGCTATATATTTAGCTTATGGTCAAGGCTCACGCATGTGCAATCAACCCACATCTGTTACTAATCGATCACTATTGAAAGATATGTCCCCAACTGGTATAGTTGTCGAACTCCTCCCACATGTTGGATGTGTTCCAGAAATGTCCTTATATGTACATGAAATCGTCTTATGTGTGTGCCGTCCACTTTTCACCCCTTGTATGGGTATAAAAAGACCATGTGCCTTCTGTTTGGGGTGATACTTCTTGCATTACCGAAGGGTGCTGTTTGAATGTACCACCACCCCATGGGGTCTTAATAAACTTATCTTTTGTATTCCAGTTTCCGTGCCAACCTCTGTTCTGAGGTATCGTGAGTTATTTGCAGTATATGTACGTTCGTGAAAACTCGATACAACACGCTGTGTGCACTGTCTAATGTGCAGTAATACAGCTTCTCAGACTGAAATATTTCTGGCATTTGGGGCACTAATAAGGTTTCTCCCCAGTATGTGTTCTTTCATGTTCAGCAAGATTGGCTTTAAGCCTGAAGCTTTTCTGGCACTCAAAGCAGTGATACTTTTTTTCTCCAGTGTGTGTTCGATCATGTTGATTGAGACTATTTTTAAAACTGAAGCACTTCTGGCATTCAGAACACTCAAATGCTTTTTGCCCAGTGTGTATTCTTTCATAGTGATTGAGTAGGACTTTTTGACTGAAGTTTTTCTGGTATGGTTATTCTCCCGAATGCATTCTCTAATGTCTAGTGAGACTGCCTCTCAGACTGAAGCATCAGAACACTGAAATGGCTTTTGACATGTATGGGATTTCTCTTGTTGGGTGGATGAATTTCTGACTAAAGCTTTTCTGCCAACTTCTATTCTGAAGTATCGTGAGTTATTTGCAGTATATGTAGGTTCGTGAAAACATGATACGACAAATTGGCGCCCGAATAGGAACTCATCGGCGACTCGGATGCCCGAAGGACTGGTCGAGACGAAGGATTGGAAACTCACCCTGGACGCAATCGCTGCCAGAAGAGACCCAAGTCTTGGCATCTACGGTGTTTTCTCTTTCTTTCCGATCTGGCCTTCCAGGCGGCGCCGGTCCTCGACTGAGATCTTGATCATTGGGTTGCCGTGTAGTGACCGTTTGGTCGATTTGGGAACTTGGCAGTTGGAATCTTGACAGTTGGGATGATCGGTAAGCTTTTGATTGGTAAGGTAGTCAACTGACACTTACTGTGGCTTTTTGAATTTGTATGCGTTAGCTAACATTTTTTGTATCATATGTGGAGTGCACCTCACATAGACAGGTAATGTGGAGATATTTCTCCGATCTTGTATTTGTTTGAACTGCACAACGTATGTGACATACTTTAATTGCTACTTTATGTATATTATTGCATATTTTGTAATAGTTTTTCGACATGTCTGTTCTCAGCACATTGAGAAAGATGTGTCGTTTTTGTAGTGGTACCAGTTTATGAGTAAATGAATCACAGCTGGCTCCCCCAGAAGGGACACCTAATAGGGAAATGTATGTCAAATTTGGACTTCCTCCCATAATGTATAGTACATTATGGCATTGTTACAACAGAAAGGATCCTGAGTTACGCTGACCAATGCATGGGTCATTTGATTTACGAAAGGTTCAGTATGTGGAGCAGTGTTTGTTTCAGCGCAGGTCTAAACAGGATATGTTTGATTGTGTGCGTATGTGGGAGAAAGCGGTGCGTGAGCGAATGAAGCATGAGCAGGCCTTGGCTGACAAAGAGCAACAGAAGGCTGCCCATGTCAAAGCTTTACAGCTACAGGATAAGGAAATACAGGTGCAAAAAGAGAGTTAGGAAAGGGAACGTAATTTACAGATCAGTGGTCAATTCCCTGTTCGGCGTCCTCTTTATCCTGTCCTTAATAATATACCAGATGATTTCTCATTATTAGATCGCTCTCCACCACCATGTGCAATGCCTACGGCCCCGGATGTGGACGACGACGAATCCTCTGACGATCGGTATAAAGGGCGGGGTACTCGTTCCATGCTCTCTGCCCCTCGTGCTTCCTATTTACGATCTCTCGCTCGTAAAATTAGCCTTAACACTGCTTCTACTCTTGCAGCCTGATTCATGAAGTAAAATTGCGTCTGCAATCGCTGCGAAAAAAATGCAATTGCGGGCGCAATTTCCGTAATCGGCATTCAACATAAAAAAAGCGAATTCGCAAACACAGAATAGCGAATTCGCTATTATATTCGCAGAATCCCGGCAGGTGAGCATTAGCGAATCGGAAAATGCGAGAAACCACGGATTCTGCGAAAGAAATAGCGAATTCGCTATAGAATCGCAATCGGTATTCAAGAAAAATCGCTAATAGCGAAAAACCCAAAAATCGCATTTTGCGCCGCGCAAAATAAGGACAACTCAAAGCAGGTGGTAACCATAAAAGCCATGCAAAAATTACTTTTAAAAAACCGTTGTCCAATCACCAACAGGTTCTGGCCTGACCAATCACACATAAGGACAATCATCAGCAGCAGCATTAGGAGTCCCACAATGCCAGGAATGTACATGGTGGTGAGGCGTCGAAGGCTACAGCGATTAGCACGGAGGAGACGCAGGATCCAGGACAGGATATTCCGCCAGCGGGTCACCTTGCTGGGCCAAACCAGAGAGCAGATATATGCTAAATACAGGCTGAATGGGGAAATGATAATGCAGCTAATACAGGATCTTGACCCCCTGATGCAGCACCCAACAAGCCATACCAATGCGGTGCCTACACATGTGCAGGTATTGTGTAGCCTGCACCTCCTGGCCTCCGGGAGTTTCCAGGGGATAGTAGCGGCTGCTGGGGGGATATCCCAGCCCACCATGTCACGCAGCCTCCAGACTTTTGTTGACGCCATGCTCACCCAGCTACACCGTCACATCAAATTCCCCGCCAGCCAACAGGAATTGGACATGACCAAGCTACAATTCTACAATGTAGCCCATTTTCCACATGTGCTCGGATGCATAGACTGTACCCACGTCGCCATCTGCCCACCAGCTGCCATGGAGTATATGTTCCGCAATAGAAAGTCCTACCACTCCCTCAACATCCAGATGGTCTGCAATGCTAAGACATACATCATTGACATTGTCGCACAGTACCCAGGGAGTACCCATAACTCCTTCATATTCCGGCACAGCGGCCTCCACACACGACTGGTCAGGGGAGAGTTTGGGGAAGGACACCTACTTGGTAAGTACACTTTGTCAACAATGTCACATTGCTAAGATGTAACAGCGCAGCACAGGCAATCACCATCTGCTCCTCTCATTCAGGTGACATTGGCTACGCCCTCCGTGAATACCTCCTGACCCCATACCTCAACCCTGCTACACCCCAGCAACGGCGCTACAATATTGCACACATACGGACAAGGAATTGCATAGAAAGGACATTTGGCCTGCTCAAGAGCAGGTTCCGCATACTGCACAAGACAGGTGGGGCCATGTATTACAGTCCTGCAGTGTGCTGCCGCATTGTGGCTGTCTGCGCAATACTATATAACATTGCAACCAAGCGCCGGATACCTGTCGACATCTCTGGCAGTGAATCTGAAGGGGACAACCGGCCACCTGCACATGCGCACCATGCAGGTGGGGAGAACCAAGCTGAAGGCCACAGACGTCGCAACCACATCACAGTGAACAGTTTCTAGTACACCCTCTTTCATCACCCCACAAATCAACAATGCATGCAAAATGTAATGATGACACAACGCTAATGTGTGTAGCAAAATAAATGTATTTGTTAAAATCACAAAAAAAAAAAGGTTTCAGTTCAACTATCTCCCACTAACAGTATTACAGCATACTGCAGTGTCATAGGACATGGCAGGCTTAAAGTCAGCCTGTGCAAATGAAAGTCAAATGTTCTCAAGTGCGCCTACTGCGCGTTGCACCCAAGCGCCTCTGAGGGGCATCCTCCTCCGGGGCTTCTGGACCTGGCGTGGGCCTGGTGCTGCGGCTGTGTGGTGGGATTTGTGAGGCTGAGTGGCTGCTGATGCTGGATGCCCCCTCACTAACATCATCACCCCCCACAGTGGATGGTATTGCTGGAGGGTGTAGTGCCGTAACGGCCGTGGTGAGGTGCTCCAGGACCCTGGTCATGTCCTCACTGCACTGGACAAGTTGGTGCTGCTGTGTTAGGGACCGCCGCGCCAACAGAGAAGTTGCATTGGCAGCAACATAATTCGACCTGCTGTAGGAGGCCAGCCGGCTCATGAGTTGACGGTGGCGGCGGCGTGCTGCACTGCGCTGTGTGGACATCGCAGCGGTGTTGGCCTCCATGGCTGCAGTCATGCGGGCCATTCCCTCACCCACACCTGCCATGGCCGCCGTCATGCGGTCCATGCGGTCAGCGACTCCGGCCACATTGCACCCTATCTTATGGAGCTGCAGCTGAATGGCACCTTGCTGTCGTGCCTGGCGCTGGTGTATCCTCAACATGCGTCTTTCAACGCTCAAACGCGCCAGTCCCTGTCCATTGCCCCTCCTGCTTGCTGGAGTGGTGTGCTGGTGAGACCTGCCACGCCTGCCCTGCTGGCCTGAGTCTGTGGCTGGCCGCTGTGTCGCAACTGGCGCGGGCCCAGATGTTGTAGCGACAGCTGCTGGGGGTGTGACAGCTGGCATTGCTGGTGCGCTAGATGCAGGGGGCACAATAGTAGCTGGCCTGGCTGCGGCTCTAGGTGGTGTGGCAGTTGCAGGGGGCACAATAGTAGCTGGCCTGGCAGCGGCTGTAGGTGCTGCACCAGTCGCAGGGGGAACACTGCAGGTGGATCTGGCTGCTGGTGTTGTAGCAGTGGCAGGGGCTGGTGCCTGGGTTGGTGGTGGCACCTCCTCCTCCTGGACCTCCTCATCAATTTGCAGCCTTTCACTGTCGCTGCTTTCGCCGCCACCTGTGAGGGTAAGTGGAGGATCATTAGTTGCATGTATCTGGCAGACGTGCAGTTGCTACATGCATGCTGGGTGACATTCCTTGAATGGCTGTGGCTTTGTGTGCTTTGGGACCTGTCTGGCTGCATTGTGGTACTACTACATTGTGGCCACACTACATCTCCCACAATGCATCAGGGCATTCCTTGATGTGCAACTATGGCATGCCTATGGGACATTAGGGGAGCCTATTTGGTCATGGACATTCATAGGGGGCAGGGTCGCAGTCGCATGCCACTTACCTTGGGTGTCTTGGGTGGTGCAGGATGAGTCGAGACGTGTGAAGCCTATACAGGCCTCCCTCTCTAGGGTGTCCTCCACCTGGTCCTCCATGGCTGTGTTGGGAGGGACTGTAGGTCCGCCACCTCCTGTGCCCGACGACTCTCCAAGGCGCTCCGCCACCTTCTCCTTGGCACGGCCTCGGAGGTCGTACTACCATTTCTTCAGCTCCTCTAGGGACCTATCGGCCACTCCCACGGAGTTGACAGTGGAGGCAATCCCCTGCCATATCCTCCGTTTTTCTTGCTCGGGGACCCTCCTGGAGTCTTTTCCGAAGAGTTTGTCGTGGTTGGCCACCACCCCCTCAATCAAGTGTTCGAGCTCCTGCTCGGAAAATTTGAGCTTCCTTTTGCGCCCAGAGGAGTTGCTGGGGCCAGGAACAGGTTCCTCTGACATTGTAGCAAAGTAGTAGATGTGTAGAAATCTCCTGTATTGCAGAAGCTCTCCCACTTGATCTCTCGAGGTCTGCCTCACTGTGGTGAATGGGGGTGGGAACTGGCTGCTTCCTGGTTGTGATGTCATCACTGGGCTCGAAATGCGACTTCCCGTTTTCCCGAACTCGCGAGTTTGCGATCTCGCAAATAGCGATATCGCAAATAGCGATATCGCTATTTGCGAGTTCGCAATCCCGGCGCGGGTAGCCGGAAATAGCGATTTTTCAGCGATTATCGGTAATCGCTAACGGAATTTGCGATCGCGTGCGAATCGCTTTTTTTTAATCGCTAATCTTCATGAATTCGGATTTGCGATATCTGAATAGCGATTCGCATTTTTTTGCTATTACAGATTCGCAAATGCCGTTTTTCATGAATCTGGCGGTTGATGTTTTAGCAGGTATGAAGGGGGGGTCGGAAAATGAGCGGTTATATTTTTTGTAACATTTGGCTACAGAAATTATCAGGAAATATTTGCCTGAGTTAGAACCTAAAGATGTAACAGATGATTATCAGAGATTGCGTAATGCTGTTTTTGTTCTCACAGAGACAGATGATTTCCTTCACCGTCTGATCAAAGTACGAGACTCCACAACACGGCTGCGGGAGGAGAAAAGGGCAGCGGACCCGTCTGCGCTTCAGTCGCTAATTGTAGAAAAGGAAGCCGCTATCTTCGGATCAGATAAGGGTCACGTAATTCATGCAAAACCTATGCGGGAAGCCGCTCCTTTGTATGTCCCTCCTAAAGGTCAAGGTACATATGATGATAAACAGTCTGTTGATGCAAAGGGTTATTTTATTTATAATTGGGTCTATACCCCTTGGAATAGAGCGGATGTTATGGCACTTAAAAATGCATTGCCTGATCCGCGGAAAAACGCAGCGGCTTTCTATGAAGAAGTAGAGGGGGCTATTAGTTCCTGTGTTATGACGCTAGCTGATATCGATCTATTTTTTGGCTTGATATTGCCCCCTGATATGTGAAGAACAATTCGTAAAACTAATGATCGACCAAATTTGGGGGCAGAAAGGAATGATTTGGAACGAGCAGATAGAGAAAGGGAGCCTGCATGTAAACCATGCGCATTCATTTTAGATCTTCCAGTGGCTATTTTGAATAAATTAAAATTGCTCATCCCGCCTAAAAAGATTGATTGGACTATGTTAGCCTTGTATAAACAAAAGGCAGATGAGTCAGTGTCGGATTTCTTTACGCGCTTCAAAGAAGCTTTTCATGACTTTAGAGGTCAATCGTTAACGGATGATACGGGTAGGCATCTGTTTGTCGACAAATATGTTGCGAACCTTTTACCAGAAATCGCTAAACGGTTGAAAGCTAGTGAAAGTTTGTGGACCACTTCAACTCCCACTTCTCTTTTTTTACTATGGCTCAATATTATGAGAGACAGGAGTTGGAGGCTAAAGAAAATGACGAGAAAAAGACAAAAGATTTGAAAATAAAAGTTACGGTGGCCCAGGTTTATCCCCCGTCTGTTAGAGGAAATGATAGAGGTAGGCGTGGGTCTTATGGCCCGCCTTATTCTCGTCCTGGGCTATCTGCAGATCAGTGTGCGTACTGCAAACAGTTTGGGCATTGGATTTCAGATTGTCCAGCGTTGCTTGCCCAGCAAAATCAACGTGGCCGAGGCCAATCTAAACCCAGAAACGGATATTCAGGCCCTAGAGGGATTACAAATGATCGTGCTAGATTTGAATCTACTGGGCGTAGACAGGATGGGTACAAGGCGAAATCAGTACCAAATATCTGATTGTGGGTCTCCTGAATATCAAGACGCTGCTTACGCATAGGATTACTTTAGGATGGGGTATGGAATCGGTTGAAGTTCCAATAGATCAGAGGGGTCCATATATTACAGCACATGTTTTGGGTTCTACTGATCAGTTTCTGGTCGATACAGGAGCTACTCGTAGCGCCTTGTCTAAACAATTGGTTCCGAGGGCCCCCCTGTCTGGCACAACGATTACATCGATAGGGTTCGATGGAACACCTTCCCTTAGCCCATTGTCACAACCACTTCCATTCCACATTGATAAGTTCACTGCTCCCTGTCCATTATTGTTGTCTCCAAATACACCGGATAATATTGTGGGCCTTGATATGTTAAAACACTTTAGAGCTACGATACGCTGCTCTCCCGAAGGAGTGCGCGTTATCTTGAATGAGAATTATCCTGTGGTTGAGAGATCGTGTCTCGTTTAGGAAGATGCTGCATTAGCTTCCCCCAAAGTGTTTTGTGGGCCACTTCTGATACTGATGTAGGGCACATGGTTGTTCCTCCCGTCCATATTAGCGTCAAGGAGGGTGCCTTGTTGCCCCCTGTACCGCAATATAAGATTTCGCGAGAAGGAGAAGAAGCACTGACACACATTATTAGGGATTTGATTGGGGTTGGTGTTTTGGAAGAAGTCCCCTATAATGTCTGCAAAAGCCCTATTCTTCCTATTTTGAAAAAAGACACTGATGCTAGGATTTATAGTTTCATCATTGATCTGAGGGAGGTGAATAAAATTGTGGTGCCCCAATATCCAGGGGTTTCTGATATAACTACTTTGCTTACTTTGGTCCCTCCCACAGCTACTACATTTTCCGTTATTGACTTGAAAAACACTTTCTTTTCGATCCCTATTCACCCTGATAGCCGATATTTATTCGGTTTCACCTTGAATATTAAATCGTACAGGTTTTGTAGAGTTCCTCAAGGCTATACGGAAAGCCCAAGTATTTATAGCCAGGCATTGAAGAGGCAGCTTGATTCTTTCGAGTTACCGCCAGGAGTGGCTCTCATTCAATATGTCGATGACATATTGTTGGCAGCCGATACCCCTGAACAATGTGAGAAGGGTACTTTATCTTTGCTCTCTTTTCTTGCCATGCATCACCATAAAGTGTCACGAAAGAAATTACAATATTGTAGACCGAAGGTGAGCTACTTAGGTCATCTTCTGTCTAAGGAGGGGTGTGCACTAACACCAGATCGTATTCAAGCAATTTTAGACACACCAGTGCCTTCCACTCAGAAAGATGTTCGTTCCTTCATTGGGTTGACTTCATTTTGTAGACAATGGATATTAGGATTTTCACATATTGTAAAACCCTTGCTAGCACTGTTGTCAAAAGACACTCCAATTCCCCTTTCATGGACAGATGAATGTCAGAATGCTTTTCATCAGTTGAGACAAGCTCTTTGTTCCGCACCAGTGTTAGGTACACCAGATTATACAAAGACCTTTACACTTTATGTACATGAGAAAGATGGGTGCACATTGTCAGTTTTAGTACAGACACATGGAGATAAACAGCGTCCCTGTGCATATTTTTCAGCAGTACTTGATCCTGTAGCACGAGGGTTACCTGGGTGTTTTCGATCAGTCACAGCAACAGCTGTATCTATACGGCAAAGTGAACGAATAGTTTTGTCGCACAAATTGTTGGTGCTAGTGCCCCATGCGGTAGATGCTTTGTTGAATCAAACGAAAACACAACATTTAACAAGTGCGCGTCTGACGGGATATGAATTAACTTTGCTGGCGCCTCATATTACTTTGAAGAGGTGCGCGACCTTAAATCCAGCTACTTTATTGCCATATCCTGCATCTGAGTCTCAGTCAAAAGAATCACACAATTGTATTTTTCTTACTGAGGAACAAACAAACGGTTGCATTGATTTACAAGATACGCCCTCTTCCAGATGTTGAGGGAGAACTGTGGGTAGATGGATCATGTTTGAAACTGCTTGATGGTACGACTTCTGCAGCTTATGCGATCACGACACTAAAGACAGTGGTAGAGACAGCTCGCATACCACAATGGTCAGCTCAGGCAGCTGAACTAATAGCGCTGACAAGAGCATGTGAGCTTAGCGCTGGGTTATATGTAAATAGTTATACAGATAGTCGCTATGCCTTCGGAGTGGTGCACAATTTCGGTTTGCTCTGGAAGGAGAGAGGGTTTTTAACATCACATGGGATACAAATAATGCACGGGGAATTGGTGCACAACCTTTTAACTGCATTGACGTATCCAATGAAGATAGCGATTGTGAAATGCAGTGCACATAAAAAGGTGACTGATAAAATAGGGCAAGATAATGCTTTTGCTGACCAAACAGCTTGTGAACCTGCGAGGTGACAAAATGTTGCCCCCATGTACGTAGTGAAATCTCAAGCTGAGCGATGGCATGATGCTAGAGAGGAAGTGTTATACATTCAAAAATCTGCTTCTGAAGTAGAACTCGAGCAGTGGTCTAAAGAAGGAGTACTAGATGATGAAGGTTGTTGGCGCAATAAGGATATGGAGAGATGGAAATTGCCTATGGCCTATTTACAACCGATGGTTCAAATGGCACATGGACTGGCACATGTTGGAGCTCTCACAGTTACTAAATTGCTTGCACAAGTTTGGGAGCATCCTGAGATTGCCACTACAGCTAAGAGAGTAGTACAGTCCTGCTTGATATGCTTGCAGCATAATCCTGGAAAAGGGACACCCACCCCTGCAGGAGGGTTCGCTCCACCGACCGCACCATTTGAAGTATTACAAATGGATTACATCCAACTTGAGCGCTGTACAATTTGAAGTACGTCCTAGTAGTGGTATGTGCTTTCAGTAAATGGATAGAAGCCTACTCTACGAAAGATAATACAGCATTGACTACAGCTAAGGTGTTACTGAAAGAGTACTTCCGAGGTATGGTGTTTGTAAATTTTTGTGGAGCGAAATGAACCTCATTTTGTGGGGAAAATTGTAGAGTATGTCCTGAAGGGATTAGGAATAAAACAAAAATATCATGCTGTATTTCATCCGCAGTCAGCAGGATTGGTGGAATGATACAATGCTACTTTGAAGCTTAAGCTATCGAAGATTGTGGCCTCCACGTCCTTGAAATGGCCGGATGTTCTGCCTCTGGCGTTATTATCTATAAGATCGATACCTCATTCACAATCTGGTCTTACACCTTATGAGGTGGTGTTTGGGAGGCCTATGAATATTTGGGGAATTCCTAAACCACGCTCCATATACGATGTACCTTGTATATTGATGAATGACTATCTGGCACGCTTAACAGATAATTTGCGTTGTATTCATCAGCAGGTTCGAGAAGCCCTTCCAGACAGATCTACGGGTGAGGCTCATGATCTTCAACCTGGCGATCACGTGATGATCCAGTCATTTGAAAGGTCGAGCAGTTAGAACCAAGGTGGCGTGGACCGGAACAGGTCCTCCTGGCAACAAGAACAGCAGTGCGAGTGACCAACCGGAAAAGGTGGATACATACCACCCACTGCTGCCGTGTTTCCTCCGACTTGGTGAAACCAGCTGTGTTGACCGACTACCGAGACATCTTGGACACAGAGAGGAGCCCAGCCATCACACCCAGCGAAACTGAGGAAGTCTTCCCAGACCACATTGCTCCTGTAGCATCGAGATACCATCTGAGACCAAGAAAATAATCTTCTGCAAGGAAGACTGGTTGAGCTACCGCCCGGGGTTAGTGAAACGGAATGCCGAAATGGCAAGGGGGGGGGGGATTAGCTTCGCTTAGTATAGTGACACCCGTCTTGACCTTCGGTGAAGAAATCAACGGCTGCCCCTTGGGCTCAGCGCTCATTTGCTAAAGTTCTTGCAAGGAAAGTTTGTTCATGCTGCTATCAAAATGAAAAACAAGAAGATAATTTGTGTTTTAGGATTTACTGTTACTATGATGGTTATAGCAACAACAGCTTGGTTTGCAGAAAGAGTGGCCCCAGTACGAGAGTATTTGTTTGCCACTACTCCTGTTCCACTTGAGCATTTTCATTTTACTCTTCCATGCCATGAGCAAAAGTATAGACAGACTTATTTAAATAACACTTTCATTCAGATGCTACATTACACGCACAATACCAGAATGTTACCAGGTCATCAAAAGAAAGGAGGAACGTCTCTTATCTCTTTCCCTTTTTCTCATTATGGTTCTTGCTATGCTTGGTATGCACTTTTGTTCACTTTAAGACGGCCCTCAAAAGGTGGGCTTCTCTTTCGCCTCAACAAAGTTTGTCATCAGGATGAAGATGGATACCCACAAGCGGAAGGGACTAAATTTGAATGGGAAGAATATCGACTGGACAATGTATCCTCACCGCACATCTTTACTAATACAAGAACAACAAATATGTCTGAACTGTTTGTGATTTCTGTTATTAAAGCTAAAGCAGACTTATGTATTAAAAATGAAGGAACAATTCCAGTTGGGGAAAGTGAATGCACTACTGTTCTAGCATTCGATAGAAGGATATTACATTTGTGACTCCACATAATACATTCTTTATTTGTGGGAACAGAGGCTATCACCGTCTTCCAATGGGATGGTCAGGAATATGTTATGTATCATTTAACCTGCCCCCTGTGTTTATAGCACCCGAAATGTATCATAAGAACTTTGTATTATTCCATGAATTAGTTGTAAATAGAGTTAAGAGAACTATAAGCGTAGACAATGTAGACCAGACAGACACATCATTAGAACAGTATGTTGATATTAATTTAGGCATTTTTCCTTTTGTGGGTGCCGCTTTGAATAGTAGGAAGGTGAGACGATTAACACGTATTGTAGAAGCTGTTGCTAATCAAACTGCTATGGCATTAGGAAATATTACAGAAGAGCTTCAAATTACTAGAATTGTAGCGCTCCAGAATCGGATGGTTCTAGATGTTATATTAGCTGGTCGAGGAGGTGCATGTCGCATTATCGGAAGTAGTTGTTGCGTGTTTGTACCCGATAATTCGCCTTCAGTATGTGGTGCAATCTCTAAATTACATGAGATCGCTGCTGAAATCCATCCTGGGAATGGTGCATGGACATTTTCGGGTTGGATCTGGACACTATTCACCACGTGGGGTTGGAAACTATTGACAATTCCATGCGCAATAATTGCTATATTCTCTACTCTTTGTTTATGCTTACAATGTGGTCCCACACTATGAACCGTTTGTATCACTGCCTGTATTCCGTCCCAGAGAAGTACTACTAAGATAAAAGCCCAACAAATGATGAACCAAGAAATAGTTTAAATAATGCTCATTGATACTAATGCTGTATATCAGGACTATTCGAGGTACGGAGGTAGCTTCAGCTAAATGCTAAAAGGATTGTCTGTTGTAAATTGGCAGTTATTAGGTTAGCATTCGCTGAAGCTACCCGAGTTTTCATTGCTATGTTGACCGGTGTTCAGAGGCCATTTCATAGTCACGGCTTCCATTTTGAGTATCACACTACCTCGTGCTCACCATGCTCCTCGTCCTACCTCTTCGCTAGTCGACCGCATGGTCTGCCCAGCAACAGGCTATATATTTAGCTTATGGTCAAGGCTCACGCATGTGCAATCAACCCACATCTGTTACTAATCGATCACTGTTGAAAGATGTTTCCCCAACTGGTATAGTTGTCAAACTCCTCCCACGTGTTGGATGTGTTCCAGAAATGTCCTTATATGTACATGAAATCGTCTTATGTGTGTGCCGCCCACTTTTCACCCCTTGTATGGATATAAAAGGACCATGTGCCTTCTGTTCGGGGTGATACTTCTTGCATTACCGAAGGGTGCTGTTTGAATGTACCACCACCCCATGGGGTCTTAATAAACTTATCTTTTGTATTCCAGTTTCCGTGCCAACTTCTATTCTGAGGTATCGTGAGTTATTTGCAGTATATGTAGGTTCGTGAAAACTCTATACGACACCCTTTGTGCACTGCCTAATGTGCAGTAATACAGCTTCTCAGACTGAAACATTTCTGGCATTTGGGGCACCAATAAGGTTTCTCCTCGGTATGCGTTCTTTCATGTTCAGTGAGATTGGCTTTAAGCCTGAAGCTTTTCTGGGACTCAGAGCAGTGATACTTTTTTTCTCCAGTGTGGGTTCGATCATGTTGATTGAGACTATTTTTAAAACTGAAGCGCTTCTGGCATTCAGAGCACTCAAATGGTTTTTGCCCAGTGTGTATTCTTTCGTAGTGATTGAGTAGGACTTTTTGACTGAAGTTTTTCTGGTATGGTTATTCTCCCGAATGCATTCTCTAATGTCTAGTGAGAATGCCTCTCAGACTGAAGCATTTTTGGCATTCAGAGCACTGAAATGGCTTTTGACATGTATGGGATTTCTCTTGTTGGGTGGATGAATTTCTGACTAAAGCTTTTCTGCCATTCAGAGCACTGATAAGGTTTAACCCAGTGTGGGTTTTGTTGTGTCGGGTGAGTTTGTATAGACAACTAAATCTCTTCTCTCATTTAGCACACTTATAACACTTTCTGCTGGAGTTACTATCTTCCGGTTGAATGTTGTTTTGCAAGAACTGATTAAGATTTTTCAGTCTGCTTTCGCGGGCCATCCACCAGCATCATGGTCGCTTGCTACAATAATTATTTTTAAAAAGAAAGGTAAAAATAGTGAAGAGTTAGGTTCATATAGACCTATCTCTC
This sequence comes from Lissotriton vulgaris, assembly GCF_964263255.1. Classification (NCBI taxonomy): domain Eukaryota; kingdom Metazoa; phylum Chordata; class Amphibia; order Caudata; family Salamandridae; genus Lissotriton; species Lissotriton vulgaris. The sequence goes on along the minus strand of NC_141685.1, from coordinate 23,438,395 downwards.
TCATAACGGCCGACAGCAAAATCTTCTCTAAGATTTTGGCTAATAGATTAAACACATTAATGCCATCTATGGTTTTTATCAGACAACATGGCTTCATTTTTAAAAGAGACACTACCGATCATGTTAAAAACATAATAGCTTTGTTGGATTGGGCGCAGGCCTCGGAATCTCCTGTTGCGGTGGCCCTGTTGGACGCTGAAAAAGCGTTCGACAGGGTCACCTGGGGGTTCCTATGGTCTGTACTAATTTGGATGGGATTCCCACATTCATATATCACTGCAGTAAACTCTTTACTCTCATCCCAAAGCTGCCATTAGGGTAACAGATACTTATTCTGAAGGATTTTCTATAGCAAGGGGGACAAGACAAGGCTGTCCTTGCTCCCCCCTATTGTTTGCCTTATACCTAGAACCTTATCTTCGTAAACTATGCACTGCAGCAGACATCATTCCTGTAATAATTGGCAAGAATCGTTTCAAAGTATTTGCTTATGCAGATGATGTCGCTATTACCACCACAGATATTAGACGAGCACTCCCAAAAATAATTAGTTTAGCTGAAGAATTTGGAGCACTCTCCGGCTATAAATTAAATATAGCTAAAACTCAATTGATCCATTCTGAATGGGGGCGACCTAATGAAATAGCCTTTGCTCCAGAAGCTCAATATTTGGGGATAACCATTTCCCCTAAGATTGATGACATTATACGTCTTAACTTCGAGCCCGCTTTAACATCCTCAAATAAGGTGCTAGAAAGGTTAAATAATTTACATTTTTCTTTGTTTGGCCGTGTTAATATTATTAAAATGTTAATCTTTCCGAAGTTTTTATATTTATCTCGAACTATACCTCTGTTATTTTCGTCATTCTACTTTGCTAAAATTGATAGAATGGTATCTAGGTTCCTCTGGGGCTATCATCGTTCAAGGCGTGCTCTAAAATGGTGTACTCTGCCAAGAACTAGAGGTGGCTGGAGAGTCCCTAATTTCCGGTTGTATTATTGGCTTATCTTTTTAAAACATATGGGTCTATTACTTTTTAAGGATGTCATCATTGAGGAATCAGTATATCCGTCAGTCTATGATTTACTGCTAGGTGAAGAAGTTACACAATGTTTAGTAAAAATCATAGAACCTAGTTATTATAAAAAAAACAAATTTAAAATTGTATTAGCAGCATTTACCGTATGGCGGCAAATAAGGAGGAAAATAGTATGCTTAAAAGAAATTCATTATTACTCTCCTATTCTAAATAATCATAGTTTACCAGCAGTTTTTCATGATCAAATCATTAAAAGATGGTATCAATCTGGAATTTGTGTACTAGGAGACTTATACCAAGATTCTAAACTTATCTCATTCTCAGATCTCCAAGTTAAATATGGTTTATCCAAATATGATTTTTTCAAATACCTTCAGATACGGAGCTTATTAGAATCGAAAGGTCTTCTAGATCATAGTTGTATGAATAAAAACTCTATTTTAGAAAATAGTAGGAAAGTTAAAAAAATAGGTGTAGTTTATACCACTGCTATAAATCAAATAGAAGATGATCTTTTGTTAGTAGAGAGCAAATGGCAAAGGAAATTTGAACTTGAGAATGTTGATATAGGAAGATCTATTGAATTATCAATCAAGATTCTTTTTAATGGCTCACTCCAAAGCCAACATTATATGTCAATTTTTTTGATTTGTTTTATTCCCCTATTAAAATAGCGAGATGGAAAACAGGTACAGGTGATAGCTGTAACCGATGTGATGAGACCGGGGCTGATTCTATTCACATGTTTTTTAAATGTATGAAACTCTCTAGTTTTATTGCTGATATAGAATCTTTCATTAATAATAGCCTAGGAATTGATGTAAAGCTAACCCCTGAATTAGTAATCCTAGGCATTCAAACGGATCACATCGGTACTAGATCTACAGCTGAAAAAGCCTTTTTGTTTATTTGCATGTCAATTTTTCGTTTTTGTATTACTTCCAGATGGATTGATACTGAACCCCCAATCTTTTATCACTGGCAATCTAAATTGCTCTCTATATATCGTTTAGAAACGGCAATGTATAAACTCAAAGGGATAAAAAAAAGGACACAAGGTCAAAAAATATGGGATCCTATAGCCAACTGGATTTAATATGATTTAATTACCCTTTATGATGTTGTTTGCCTTCTAAGAAGTATTATTTATTATGTGATGTATCTGTTTTTTTCTTGGTCAATGATATTCCATTTTTATCTTTGTATGATTCTGATATCTATTTTGCTCACTGTCCGGCTGACTGTTGTAACAAATGTTAAATAAAAAAAAAAAAAAAAAAAAAAAGAATGTTGTTTTGCATAAGTGCCATATTAAGAGTGAAGCAGATTTCAGAACCAAGACATGTGTAGATAATCTTCAGCACTAATCCTTTGCAGAAGCTGATTTTGCTCTTCTTAACAATTTTATTTAAACAATGGTGTCTCCTCCAATAAATGGACTCTGAACAGTTCTGTTGCATCTATGAAAATGTCTCAGGAGGTAATAGTTTCAAGTTATGTCCATGCGAGTTCTTACAATAGACTCATTTTATGATTGAAGTTTTTCTATTATTTATTTAGAAGTTTATAAACTGTTGAGTAGCTTGTTGTTTGCATTTACAAGTTTGGGACATTTTTCAATTAATGGCATCAGGTTAAGATATATCAGAATAATAATATGCATTGTGAGTAACTAGGCATTGGTTACTTTAAACTTTTTATGCATTGTGTGCGGTTTTCTGATCTGTGTCTAAGACCATAACAATGGTGAGCGTTCTGTCCACTTATAAATAACCCAGTTTAATCCTAGGGACAAGGAAAAGGTTGGCACTCTTAAACCCTTCATATGGTACCCACGCGTCTTTAATTAGACTCAGGAAAGTTCTTAAAAGGGGACTTTCTTTGTTACTGTGTGTCTCTACGCATATGAGACTTCCAATTAAATTTGTATTATGTAAATGATCCTTCTGATAAAGATTTCCCATTCCCTGTGCATGCATATATTATTCTCTTAGGCACTCTTTATGTACCACCAGAAAGAACGTTTTGTGTGTTTTCTTTAAAAGTCCCCTCAGAGTAAAAATATTCTTACAGTTAATCCTCACATTCAGCTTGGATTTCAGTGTATGACTCCCCTTACATTTCTGAGGCTTTTTAATTCATTTGCTCAGATAATATGAATGTTTTTGATCATTTTGCTTTGGAGAGTTCATGATGTATATTGAAAGGTAGGGAATTAGAGAAATTCCTTTCTCATTCAGTAGCTTTCTCTACTCTCTATTCTTCACCATTATAGGCTTCTAAGTAATATTTCTATCTTGGACCTTTGAGATATTTTCATTTTTTCAAAATAAGGCTTTTAATGTAGCTGTTTCTCTCCCAGGCATCAGTCACCTGCATAATTAAAAAAAGAGATTGTTATTGAATGTAAATTGGCACAAGGATAAGATATTTATGATATAGATCAGTAAGGAATGGTGGAATTTCGAGAAGTGAAACAAACATTCAGAGCTTTAGCTGCTTATCTGAACCAGCTGTAAGGGATCGTGACACTATGCAGATAGGCAGCATGGGATCACTAAAACACAACTGTGTTGAGGTCTAAAATTGCCAATACTGAAGGAGTAGATACAAGTTGTACATACTGTTTGAATCTGTTATAAATTCTCTGAAGCATTTAGTCAGTGTCCTTAATTCAATCTGTCTGCGACAAGGGCTGGAATCACAGTAACAATTTTAAATGTAAATCCACAGCCCTGACTCCAACACTTGCTCATTTATAGGATTCTACCGTAGATGCAAATTCTGAGATATTCCCTTTAACAAGGATCTAAAATGTAAAGAGATCAATGGGTGAAAACAGGCGCATCCTACTGTAGGAGACTGGATCTTGCCCTGTTGCTGTTGCAAACGGAGGATTCCCATCTTCTCTCTATACATTCATTGTGACTGTCAGGCTAATGTTTTAGTTCCTCAGGAGCAGTACCCTCAAGAAGCCCACCTTCCGGCACCTCAGATTCTGAAACAAAGTCAACAGAATATCCGAGTTGCCAGATGAGGGGAAGGGAGTTAGGGAGAATACTGCGGAGAGGGAGACCTGTAACAAACAGTACAAAATATTGATGCTACCACCTGCCTCTTACTTCAAACACTTGTTCATGTGTTAACATATATAAACATTGTATACCATATAGAGGAGCTGAAATGACCTGAAATAAAATTCTCACATATATATGTAGTTAGGAAGAATAGTCTTTGTCCTGGTTTTTTCATATATATTTACTGTTCAATATTCACTGCAATATCTAACGCCCTTTTTAAGTTCACTGAAAGTCATATTTGAGGGAATAAAATGTTTTCTCACAGTTCCAATAATTAACCCTGGGCGTAGTTTGCGTAGTAGAGCTATGCGTAGCTACGCGAAGTGCACTTTGTGAGCTACACTAACTGCGTAGTGCACTGCGTAAAATGCTGTTCGCATTGATTGCACAGTGCCGGATGTTTGTCCGCACTGTGCAATCAGTGCAAACCGCATCTTGCACAGTGCAAGCGGTCGTTTTCTGCCGCTCACGTAGATTTCTACTAGAGCAGCAGCTTTCTCAACGTGGACTGGTAGTTTCTCATTTCGAGCGGTCGAGAGCATTCGTGACCACTCGCAATGAGAAACCTGACCTCCCCGCGTTGAGAATCTCGCTGGGAGGTTTACTTTCCACGCTCGCGATCGGCAACTTGATTTTGCTGATTGCAAACAATGAAAAAGTCATGCAGGGATGTCATTTTGCTAGCTCGCGTCGCCAACTTGACGTTGAGGACCGCAAGCAAGCAAAAACTGACTGCTACGCTACGCGTGTTTGCACTGTGCTACGTGCAATTCACGTAGTGCGAAGTAGCGCAAACTTCGCAAAGTACGCGAGCGTAGCGTAGTACTTCGCCCAGGGTTACCAATAATAAGGCGTCTGTATTTACCGGCCCAAAACACTGTTCTGAATATTTCTGTCACTTTTTATAACTCAAGAAGATTAATACTGCTTCCTTTTGTGGTTACAAAATTGCTTCCTGGAAGATTCACTCACTTTCCTTTAAATAGCACAAACACTTGCCGGCAACCTTGTATGTCACAGCTAAGCCACGATGATTCCTGGGAGCAATGACGATCATTGTCGTGACGAACAAATGCACAAAAGCCTGCCTACCTGATCCGGAGTCTGGAGCTTTGTGGAAAGACACGCACACAAGAACGACAATGTACAAACTGGATCAGACCCACCGTAGGTTCTCCAAAAGCTGGAACAAGCCAGCTTCAGGGGTCCAAGTGGCGAACACGGCCAGCGGAGCAGGGATGGGAACTCCGGCTCACCAGACAAAGGCACAATAATCCGCACGGAGCTATGGGCAGGGTCGGATTGGCAAGGCGGGCATTCGGGAATGGGCCGAAGGGCCGGTGCCTCAGTGCCCTCTGTGGGCCGTTTTTTTCACCCCTGTCCCAGTCCACAGAGAGTGGACTAGGAAAGGGGAGAAAAAAAAAACGGCCCACAGAGTGCACGGAGACAGAGACACAGACACAGAAAATGAAAGCAGCCTCGCTGTGCTGCCAGACAGCGATTGTCAGCTGTGGCCTCTCCTTCACCCCTGCCCTGCCAAGCAATCAAGCTGAGGCTGGGCAGGGGTGATTGTTTGCAATAATCGGCCTCCCTGGGGGCCAGGTGTTTCTCGGCCTTTGAGCCATTTGCACCTCGGCCCCCTGGCGCCCATGCAGCCCAGAAACGGTGTTAGTCTTAACACCTCGCCCACAGCCCTTCACATTCAGGGCACAGTGGGCGAGGAAGAATGGGTCTTGCTGTGGGGGCCTGGTGATGTTTGGAATTTTTTTATTTTATTTATTTATTTATGCAATTTTATATAGCGCAGACTTTACCCGAAGGTGTCAGAGCGCTTCACACTAGGAACAGCAATAATACATGAGGAGAAAATTATAAGTGGACAAATTACAAAAGCAAACGTTAAGTTACATGAATCAAAAGTGACAATAGTGAGCAACCAAAATACAAGAGGAGCAAACGATACATTACAGGAGGAAAAAGTGATATGTGTGCAGGTTACAAAAGCGTACAAAATACAAGTAGAGGTATAATACTGCAATTAATGGCAGACACTCCAGCACAAGAACAAACGTTACATAGGCAATGGTGGCACTTGTGCAAGTATCTATAGCAAACAAAAATGAGAGGTAGCAAACAGTGTGTTACAAGAGAAAAGTGACGAGTGCAAGTTACAAAAGGGTACCATACACAGGTACAAGGGTAATACTACAGTAAATGGTAAATACTCAAACTGCCAGAACACACTGGGAAGGCACTTCCCATGCACCAGCTTCACCTAAGCCTCCCCCCTGGCTACCTGGCTACCTTGGATGACCCAGAAAGCTGTGTTTTGTGCTCCCCTGACAGGACATTTTCCCAAGGCCTGGAGGGTTGATTAATTTACTAATTGCAGGGGGCTTACCTCTGATCATGTGCTCCTGAGCTGAAGGTCTGGGGAGGGCTAAGTAGGTTAGTAATAGCAGGGGCTTTGCTGCTTTTCAGGTGCTCCTGTGCTGAAGGTCTGGGGAGGGATAAGTGGGTTAGTAATAGCAGGGGCTTTGCTGCTTTTCAGGTGCTCCTGTGCTGGAGGGCTGGAATAATTTTGTGAGAAAATGGGGCCTTGCTATTTTTTTTATTTGCTCAGCATGTAGGCCATTGTCACCTTGGCCCTGTGTTGTGTGCAAGAACAGTATCCTCCCACTTTCATTCCTTGTCTGTGCAAATGGTGTTTCATGAAAGGGCACGCCCCTTGAATGTGGGCCACGCCCCTTAACTATGGGCCACGCCTCTTGAATGTGGGCCACTTTTTTCGTCAGTGCCCGGGCCGAATTGTGATCCCAATCCGACCCTGGCTATGGGCATGCTCCGTTTTTTAGCCACCGCTGTTGAGCGTGACGGATAGAACGTTCTCTGGGTGTGTGACATTATGAGGCAGACAAAACAAAAGAAAATATAACGGAATGAGGGAAAACACACAATAGTACTAAATATAAATAATAGTCATTAAAATGTAAGTGACTGACACTTGTTCTATGTTATGTCCCCTTTCCACTCTGTTTCAAATTGAGCGCCCGAGACATAATCAATGCAGTGTTTATTATGGCACCTTGATCCAAGTTCAGTGCCTTTACATGCATTCAACAGCAGTGGTTCAGCACTTAACTTCAAGATCAATTATGTGCACACCATAAGTTTTCAGTCCATAATGCACAATTCAGGATGATAAATCGTTGTCATCTCAATAAACAAATGTGAATGTAGTTTCTTCTTCCCAAAAATCTTTATTCATCATCTTTTTCTTAAAATCACAGCATACGAGCAGTAGCCAACGCGTTTCGTTCATTAGAGAATTTATCTAAGAGTATATATTGATAACCTGTACAGACTGCTAATGTCGATTATGAAAGATGTAAGTGTGAGGCACTAGCACAGAAATCTAAATAAAAAGAATAATAACACTAAGCATTTTTTTAGAGCAGAATGGGATGGAGAAGCCTGCCACCAATGCAAACATGAGCCCCTCCTATTTGTTAAGTGAGCCCAGCCATCATGAGAACAAGGTGGCGCTTGCTGCCTAGCGTTGTCTGGCACCCGAGCATAGTCACGTCACTCAGCGGCTCTGACCACCAGCTATCTGCCTGCTAGTCCCCGACGCTCTGCACACTGTGTGCATGTCACCAAAGTGCGAATAGGGGCTGTGCCATGGTGCCCAGGGGATGGTCACTGTGCCAGGATAACTTGAGCCAACACAGGAGACTCCAGATATCATAAATAGCACGCCTGGTGCCAGTTGTGGACGGCAAGACTCGCTGGTGGGGGGTCATGCAGGTGCTCAGGGGGTGGGGGCGGGAAATAAATAAAACCAAAAAATTTACTTTACCGGGTCCCACGCTGCCTCCGCTCCTGGCCGGGTCTCACGTTTGCCTGCTGCTTTCCTGCCTCTGGCAGGAACAGGAAGCAGGTAGCCTCCTTCCCATCCCCTAAGCTAATTACAATGCTGCATTGGCAGTGTTGTGACTGGTGGGGACGGCGCCCAGCCGACGGCCTATGGTTAGGCCATTTTCTCTATGAAGGCTGCATGCGGAAAGTGAGAGTGAGCATCACTGCTTTGGTCAGCCCCAGAGGGATGACCACACAGTCAGGGCCCACACCAGTGGGCAAGCCACTCCTCCCCGACCCACCCACCCGCCCGACCCCAACCAGGCATACCGTTCTGTTTTCTCGCAGTTCAAGAAGCAGAAACCTAAAATGGTAGTTTTACCATTTTGTGTTTCTGCTTCTTGCACTGCAAGAAAGCAGTAGGGCGACGCTCCTCCGCCCTAATGGAGGAGCCGCCCCTGGTTGGAACCCATTGATCTTGCTGTCAACAGCAATCTACTGTAACACTCCTCATCTGTTCACACTATAAGAGGTCGAAATTTGGAAACGTCTCATACTCCACGTATAATAGGTACATAGTTTCATTATTGTAATAATAAAAATCATTCCCAATAAAACAAATCATTGAGACAGGATTAGAAAAATGTAACCCCTTGTGTGCTTCAGACAGCCCCCGACTGTACAACGTCATGGTGGGCATGTGCTGATGATGGCCGGGGGCCGTCTGAATCCCGCCCATTTAATAAAACCTCTGCACAGCGCGAACATTTTTATAGCACGGAAATGGTTAATTAAAAGAGCCAAAAGTTAAACCCTGTAGCATATCTAAAAAACAATAAATAAAAAATTAAAAACATTATGTGAATACAATAGTATATGATCGGCTACTGACAAGTAGCGCAACCACTTGTTTAAGAACATAAAATAAGCACCCTTAATGTATGTGGGAGCTAAAGCAAAATGATATAGTGAAACACATTGTCCAACATACCGGTTCTCTGAAGATCGAGTGTAACAGCTTTCTTGTTAATTCAAGTAAGACTTGAACAATACAATTTACATGTTCAATTCAATCAATCAGTCAGGGGCATGTAAAGCGCACTATTCAGCTGTTAGGGTCTCAAGGCACAGGGAGGATGTGCGGCTCCGTTGGGGGTCATCTAAAGAGCCAGGTCTTGAGGTCTTTCCTGAACTGGAGCAGTGTAGGGCTTTGCTGGAGATGGAGGGTGAGGTTGTTCCAGGTCTTGGCTGTGAAGTAGGAGAAGGACCTTCCACCCACTCTGGTCTTATAGATCCGTGGGACGGTGGCCAGGGAGAGGTCGGCTGATCTGAGTTTTCTCTTGGGGACGTGGAAAGAAAGACTGTTATTGAGGTATTCTGGTCTACTGTTGTGGAGGGCCTTGTATTCTTGCGTGAGCAGCTTGAATGTTATTCTTCTGTGACAGGGAGCCAGTGTAGATCGCAGAGGTGTTAGGTGATGTGGTTGTGCAGGGGGATGCAGAGGATTAGTCTGGCTTTGGCATTCTGGACCGTCTGGAGCTTGCAGAGGAGTTGTTTGTGGATTTCGGCGTTGAGGGCGTTTCCGTAGTTCAGTCTGCTGGTGATGCGGGCATGCGTGACTTCTAAGTAGGGGTTTCACAAACCACACAGGTTACTCTTGTTCCCAGAATCCCACAAGAAGCATCTAACTGAGCGGTAAAATAAACTAAAAATTTACATTTATTGTTTCATTTACAAGCCACGTTGGAATCAGGACAAGGCTGCCTTTTCCCCCAAGCAAGTATCATGCGTATAACTGCAATATTTTGAGCACAAAGATAAACCTAAATCACGCTGCCACACCTGTTTTAAATTAATCATTTTTAGATCACGCCTGAGACAGCGCATGGGCTATCGCTTGTGAGACATTTTGTAAGCGTAAAAGGGGCTTGGAGCCCTTCCATTACTTACAATTGTTTGGCTCGAGCCTTGCTCTCATTTCTTTGTTTCACTTTGGTTAGCCAGTGCCAGCTTCACTTCCTTCTCGCGTGTTTGTTCCTCACTTGGCGCATGGTCCATGTATGATTTTTATTCCCAGTAAGTGTATGTCCACTGCTTGTGCCTTCTTTGGTCCTGAGCAACTTCATTCTCTTACTTAAGAGTGCATATGCTTGCAGGCCCTCTACTTCTGTTTATCCTTCCCCCTCCCACTCTCCTCATGCTGTCTGTCATGTTTCTTGCCTCTCCAGTCTTCCTCTCCCTTTTCCTAGTGGTGTTTGCCCATTCCTGCTCTGTGTTGTTGCTTGCCTGTTCTCCTGCGTTGCTGCCCAGCCATCATTGCTTACCCAACCCCCTTCTTCCCCCTGTGTTGCTTCACCTGATCCCACCTGGCCCCTCTCCTCTCTGTCATTGCTTCACCTGTTGTCGCTTTTCTAGTACCACTCACCCCTTCCACTTTGTTGCCCCGCTGTGTTTTTCTGCTGCTTCCCATCCTCCTCCTCCCGTGATGTTTCTTGACCTGAAATGGGATATTTTATTTACAAGCAAATACAGTTTTGGAGTTATACTCTTCTTTTGAAAAGGGTCCGTTCGACAACTCCTCCATAAGTGTGGTACGAAGTTTGATCCTGAAAATTGTTGATTTATCGACTACTAGACTTTGATGGTAAGCGTTTTGCTAAAGTTCTGCCAGGCAAACTGCCCTATATGGGCACATGAAAAGGGATTGTCTAAATTCACCCAAACCAGTTTTCATTTCAACTTCTCCACTATATATACTATCATGGCATTTATTCTAGGGATTTCCCATGCTTGTTGAAAACAAACAGTTAGCTTTTTATCTGCTTTTTCGATTATTCTACAGTGTTTGATAAAATAGATCTGAACTGCCTTTGGTGCAAACTGCAATCAGGGGGATCAACAACACAGCACTGTATTTTATTTTTAAGAATTGCCTGCAAACACTTTGGTGCAAATAAAGTTATCCAATGAGTGGGGACTTTCTTCAAAATGTAGTACTGCCAGCGTATTGAAATAGGGCTGCATAATGGCACCATGTAAGGAAATGCATCTTTTTTAATGACCACGCCCAAATCTTTGCACTAATGCTGCAGTTTTTCCACTCAGAAAGTATACTAAGGCCTGTTACCCAGACCTCACGGCCTGTGCCCTTAACCATAAAATGATATGTTGAATTTGTTCATACGCAATTGGCCAAACTAACTTACCTGTAAGTCCCTATGTAAATGGTACCCGGGGATTTCTCTCCTGACTGCTGACCCTGCTGGGAGCTGTGTCTCGTTCTGCCTACCTGCTTCTGGCCCCTTCGCCACACCACGCCTCGCGGCCCCCGCTCCGCGGGAGCCGCTCGTAGGCGAAAGACACTGGTGGGGACTTGGTCTTTGTGTCCCGGTAACGTGCATTGGAGCACCAACGCGGCCAGAGTAACTGCTGTTCCTTCAACCCAGGCAAGAGGCGGGACTGCGAGGACCAGCGTGCTGAGCGGCGCTCATCGGCCGCAGCTGGTCCTCTTCCCGGCCCCCCCCCCCACTGGATAAAATCATTGTGGAGTGCGACTTCCTTGGGTTTCTCTCCTGACTGCTGACCCTGCTGGGAGCTGTGTCTCGTTCTGCCTACCTGCTTCTGGCCCCTTCGCCACACCACGCCTCGCGGCGAAAGACACTGGTGGGGACTTGGTCTTTGTGTCCCGGTAACGTGCATTGGAGCACCAACGCGGCCAGAGTAACTGCTGTTCCTTCAACCCAGGCAAGAGGCGGGACTGCGAGGACCAGCGTGCTGAGCGGCGCTCATCGGCCGCAGCTGGTCCTCTTCCCGCCCCCCCCCCCCACTGGATAAAATCATTGTGGAGTGCGACTTCCTTGGGTTTCTCTCCTGACTGCTGACCCTGCTGGGAGCTGTGTCTCGTTCTGCCTACCTGCTTCTGGCCCCTTCGCCACACCACGCCTCGCGGCCCCCGCTCCGCGGGAGCCGCTCGTAGGCGAAAGACACTGGTGGGGACTTGGTCTTTGTGTCCCGGTAACGTGCATTGGAGCACCAACGCGGCCAGAGTAACTGCTGTTCCTTCAACCCAGGCAAGAGGCGGGACTGCGAGGACCAGCGTGCTGAGCGGCGCTCATCGGCCGCAGCTGGTCCTCTTCCCGCCCCCCCCCCCACTGGATAAAATCATTGTGGAGTGCGACTTCCTTGGGTTTCTCTCCTGACTGCTGACCCTGCTGGGAGCTGTGTCTCGTTCTGCCTACCTGCTTCTGGCCCCTTCGCCACACCACGCCTCGCGGCCCCCGCTCCGCGGGTGCCGCTCGTAGGCGAAAGACACTGGTGGGGACTTGGTCTTTGTGTCCCGGTAACGTGCATTGGAGCACCAACGCGGCCAGAGTAACTGCTGTTCCTTCAACCCAGGCAAGAGGCGGGACTGCGAGGACCAGCGTGCTGAGCGGCGCTCATCGGCCGCAGCTGGTCCTCTTCCCGCCCCCTCCACCGGCCCTTCTCGTTGAAAAACTGAGACAGTAACGCGCACGCGGGACGCGCGCGGGGCTAAGGCCGGGGCGAAGACCGGGCAAAGAGCGGGCCGTTTGAGGCCGTTCGAGGTCAAAGAGGTCTGGGCTGGGCCATGTCCCTTGGCTGAACGTTTTGCTTATGTTCATGTGAGTTAGCCTCTTTTCATTCTTGTTCCTTTTCTGAGGTTTAGCTCTCGTCCACCTATCATGTGTACACGAGCCACACGCAGTAAAACCGCCAGGGGCTTAAATAGACCTAGTGGGACCCTGGATGACTTTTTAACTAAGACAAATCTGGCCATTGATGCCGAAATTAACAAAATGCAACACAGGGTCTCCTTGGAACTTGATGCCGCTCGCAAATTGTCTTTAAACATTGCTTCCTCGAAGAAATCTTCATTAGGCAATCTTGCTTTAGCACTTACCCCTGAGCGTACAACTGGCCCTCGCCCCCTGCTTACATTGACAGACATACACCATCGCCCATCCTTGTCTCCGCCTGAACTAGCGAAGGATCTCCTACTAAAACCTCCGGAGGAGGTTAAGCCGCCTACTCCCGCGGCTGGTGTAAGCTTACAGGTAAAGAACATGTCGCCCAGGGCTGCTGCACATGCAAAAAAAAATTGCTCTTCAGCATAAGAAAAGCTTGGCTAGGTCTGCATTTGCCCGTAAAAAGGCTAAAATGCGAGAGCCCAGTTTTTCAACAGCCGACGGCAATTAGGCGCCTCTGCCCCTCGGGAATTAAATGACAAAACCTACACAGATTTGCCTGCTTGTGCCACTTCCTATGCCCTGGAGGGTGCTGTGATTGTTCCCCAGGTTGAATCTCTTCCTGACTTGAGTAAAGATGGGCCAAGGGAGGGAAGATTGAGTGGGGTTGAGGGGGACAAGAAGGGTGATGAGGAATTTGTACAAACTGTCTGGGAAACACTTAAGAAACTACTCACCCCCTTGGAACTTAGACTTTCCAGAATGGAAAATCATTTGCTTGAAATGGACAGGACAATCGTCACTTTAGCCAGTCTTAGTCTCAAGCAAATGGAAGCTAAATTACCACAGGGGGAGGTTTTACCCTCTCAATCTCTAGAGACAGATGCACCTACTGCTCTTTCTCCGAGATCCAAACCTGTACCTAAACCTCGCACGAAAACTGTGAATAACATCATTACCATCCCAAATCATAGTACTTGCCCCTCAGCTAAGGACCCAGCACCACCTAAATCTAAGCATACTACCTCTCGCGCTGGGACCGACCCCCACTCCCAACAGAACACAGCACGTCCAAAACCTAGGCCTGTAGCCGCACAGCAACCCAACCAGCCAGACCCCAATACCCTGCCACCTCTAGAATCTAACAGACCTAACTTCCGTGGCGGTTATATCGACCTACCACCGGAAGCTAGTTCATATGTTATCGTATTAGCTGGTGTACCTACTCTTGACCCACAAGCTAAAGAGGACCATTGGTCTCTCAAAAACAAGGTAATACACTGGCTCAATACTAATAGACAGCTCCCAAGCCACCAAAGAAGCTGTGTACTAATGGTGCGAAGAGTACCATGGGTCGGACCGTCCCATAAATCTATCATGGGCGACTGTATAGTGTTGACCTTCGCTGACCCCCATACGGCACAGCACCTCTGTTCATGGGCTCCATGTGAAGAAGACCACACAGTCGTTGTTAGACCCCTTACTTTCTTTTATCCTCCTAGAAATCAGCATGGGATGGGTGGGCCTTGGACGACAATCCAGAAGACCAGGAATAGGGGTTTCAGGAATGGAGGATCAACCCAGAGTGCCTGGTGGCAGGGTGTCCCTACGTCAAATATGTTTAGTTGTCTAGAGGAGGTTGATTGACTCGGGGGGGGGGGTGAATACAACAAAGCATCTGGCAGACCCTATCTCGCACACCACGATAGTTTCTAGTACAGCTTGTCCTACGCCACAATCAGGCCAAAGAGTAATTCTTGCTAATGCTCATAACCCCCTCCCGGCCGAGGTAGGAATATTGGCTCAGCCTGCATCTCCTTGCCCTAGTACCCCTGCTAATGAATTTAAAATAGCATCCTGGAATGTAGCGGGCTTACGGGGTCGCCTGGATAATGATGATTGGGTAGATTATATCACTGCACATGATATCATCTTCTTCCAGGAAACCTGGTCAGCTGCCCCATTGTTCAGACTAGGTTTTTTAAACTTCTATAAACCGGCAATACAGGGTATGAAGGGTAGGGCTTCGGGTGGTCTCACCTTATGGATAAAAAATAGCCTTGGCTTCAGCACTAGAGAAATACTGGTGACGAACCCTGACCTCCTTTGTATATCCTTAAGTAAAGAGAACTGTAACGATATAATTCTTATTAATATCTATGCCAGAGGATGCCAGGGTGGTAAGAAACAACCGATCCTTAATGATTTGGAAGCCTTGCTAAATGAGCACAAAAGTGACCAGCTCACTATAGTGGCTGGTGACCTGAACTGCTCGTTTGAACCCATCCTGAACCTTGCTGAGGATGTTGGCTTAGAAGACGACTCAGTTTGGAACATTCCTCCGCTAACAATTATCAAGGGCGTCAGGGGAACTGAGGCTGCATTTAATTGGCTTGGGCTCTGCCTGGAATGGGGGTTTCGAGCTGTGAATGGCCGAAGTTTATCCGACAAGGAGGGGAAGCCAACCTTCGACAATGGGTCTTACACTAGCCGTATTGACTATATATTAATCAGTATTGAATCTTGGGCTTTTGTAAGTGACATGGCAATAGACACCAGGCCAGAGAGCGATCACAATCCTCTCACTTGTACTCAAGGTTCCTGGTCTGGGGCCTCCACAGTCGGAATCAGCCTGTATCACATCTGACCTCGTCTTATGTGGTAATAGAAGACGGGTCAAATGGTCGAGGGTGATAGCTGACCACGAGCTTGTCGGCCAGATAGAAGAATTGGCCAGAGATACCAACGATAGGATGATGGCACTATCCCCAAATGACATGATTGAGTCTAAAAATGTTGACCTCCATGAGGCGTGTTTTGCGGCCATCAAGGAACTTCTTACCAAGCCATGCCGGAAACCGAAGGCAAAACAACCCAAAGGCTGGTATAACAAAAAATGTAGAGAAACCCACAGTATCCTTATTGCTGCGGTCAAATCCAGAAATGTCCCGGATATTAGAGCAGCGAGACAGATTTACAAACGCACCATCTGGGAAGCAAAAAGGGATTGGGACGATTCCTATTGGCTTGATCTTCATCAAGCTTGTGAGTCGTCTAACCAAAATAAGTTTTGGGAGATAGTCAGACGGGGCAGGGGTTCAGATTCATTATCACCTGAAAACCATGTTTCTGCTGCAGACTGGGTAAAAAAAAATTCTGCCCAATTTATTAACCCAAATGAGCCACAGTTGGATGAAGGGCCCCCAACAGGGACCACATTAGCTTCCCATGGGGAGAGACTTATTTTTAGTATTTCAGACACTGAACACGCACTAGGTTCCATTCAGTCTGGGAAAGCACCAGGTATTGATGCTGTACCAGCCGACCTTTTTAAACTGAATTTAGATCTGTGGGTCCCTTATATTACAACCTTGGCAAATTCCATCGCAGCAGGGGGAAGGATACCGCAGTCCTGGAAAGGGGCGGAGATAATCCCGGTCTATAAGAAAGGGGACCGATCTCTACCGAAAAACTATCTCCCCATCAGCCTGATCGATACCATTCAGAAAGTGGTATCACGAATGGCCCTAGCTAGAATACAGGGGTGGATTGAGCAAAACAACATCCTCTCCCCCATGCAGGCAGGGTTCAGATCAGGCACCAGTACCCTTGACCAGGTGTTTCGTCTTACCATGATGTACTGGAAGGTGGTTTTTTTGGGCGGTGGTGTCATCTACGCCGCTTTTGTCGATCTTAGGTCGGCATTCGACCTGGTTCCCAGGGCAAAACTCTGGGATGCCCTGGGAATCATGGGACTTCCTCCAGAGTTACTAGAGCTGGTTAGGCGCCTTCATGAGGACAATTTTGCCCGCGTAAGATGGGGTAAACAGGGTCAGGTGACTACTAGCTTCCCTGTCGAACGCGGTGTCCGGCAGGGTTGCGTGCTGGCCCCTACTTTGTTCCTCCTGTTTATTAACCGGGTGGTTGCATTTTTCAATGACACTCATACTGATGCTCCAACCTTGGGGGGTTCAAAGTATCCCATGCTAATATTCGCGGACGACACCCTGCTCCTTTCAAGGACTCGAAGCGGCCTTCAGACTGCCCTAAACAGATTTGCTGAATTTTGCCAATTAAATGACCTCCAGATTACCACTGATAAAACTAAGTTTATGATTTTTAATAAGAACAAACCTTTCACCAGTTCATTTTCCTTAGAGGGCGTTCCAATAGACCAGGTTAAAGTCATGTCATACTTGGGCGTGACTCTTGACCATCAACTCACATGGAAACCCCAGTTGGAGGTGTTAACCCTCAAATTTGTTCGCCTTACAGGATGCCTGCTGAAGGAGCAAAAAAAAACCTTGACCAAACGCATTACACCAGCGTTAAAAATTTACGAGGCCAAGGTGAACGCGGCTACCCTGTATGGTGCGGATATATGGGGCTACAAAAGTTTGTCGGCTCTCACCACCGCACAGAATAGGTTTCTTCGGAACCTAGTGGGACTCCCCCAATCTTCCCCCCTCACACCATTGCTTTTAGATTTAGGTTGTAGACCACTGGATGAGATGGCTCAGTACCGTCTTGCTGCCCTTTGGCGCCGCCTCTGGACGACGCAAGAACTTAGTCTATTTGCCCATGAATTAGGTGAGGTCAGAGCATTGTGGGGTGCGCAGAAAATTCCATGGCTACGGGAGGTCAAACAAATACTGTATTCTATGCGCCTCCCAGAACTATGGCTACACCCCGAATGTTCTAGATTCCCATCGAAAGTGGAATTTAAAGAGCTTTATTGGGCTGGGAAAAAATCTGAACTGGTCACCCAATCCTCAGCCAATAACTTAACGGGACAGTTCCTAATGCATAAGATAACCCCATCTCTTGAACCGTATTGGGACCTGATATGCAAATCACTTGATCGCAAGTTGTACCATCAGTTTCGGGTGGGATCCTTGCCGATCAAGTCCTTTACTGTGAAGTGGGCAAAAAACTCAAGCAACAAATGCCCCTTCTGTCCCGATCAGGCTGAAAGTCTAGGTCATATATTTTTTTGCATGCCCTACTTATCGATCGCCTAGACTAAAATGGTTGAAACCAATTTGCAAGACACTTAATTGTGATAGTTGCCACACAGCCCTGCTTAAACTGCGAGATCTACGCACTGCCAAATCAGTGATTTGTGTTGCCAAATTCTTGGGTTGGATGTGGCTAATACGTGTAAAGAATCTGCAAACCGTTTTTTAACTGTAATCAATTTTAACGTTTGTATAATACTGTATTTTCATCTTTTATGTATTGGGGGATCTAATGTACAATGCTGTAATGTGATAATGCTTTAAAAAAAAATAATTTTGCTGTCTTTTATGAATTTTATTAGAAATAAAGACTAATTGAACTGAACTGAACTGGTACCCAGGGAACCCAGATCATGTAACTTAGAGGGCACCCAAAGGATTGCAGGACTAGTTGCGCCATCTTTTGTGTGATAAGAGTAAGCAAGACTCCCAGTCTGCCATTTGCATGCTGGAACAGCATTAAAACTGGTAGCACAAATCTGACATTTAAAGTAATGGCAAAGTCAGACTTCTCCTTGGTATGTGAGTAAGTCACCCCTATAGGAGGCCTATGGAGTCCTATTGCAGAGTGCAGCATATCTCACAGTCAAAACATGGACTATGCATGATCTGATAGTAAAAATGTGAAACTATTGTTTTTACTGTGGAGAGACTTGGGCCCCCTATTGGCGAGTACAGGTTACGTGTTGATCCCCTCAGCTGTGCTAACTCTGGAACAGTGTGATCAAAGTAGGTCATCCAAGGTATCAAACAACTCGTTACATTAAGCCTGTCTTGATTCTTAAGTGAAATTAATGTAACAAGTTGGAGTGTGCAACTTTAGCAAAGTTGCCACTTGTTTGCCTTTCGTCCTATGCCCAAACCGGGTGCACATGGGGCCCAGTAACCGAGACAGCTTTCTGCTCTCATGGGGGTCTGTGTTAATGACTCTCAGGAAAGGATAAAAGAGGGGCCTCCCCTGGAATGAGGTGTCACTTCCTTCCAGCAGGAAGCCATGTAGCCCCTGTGGGTGTTGGCCTAAAGGGCAAGCTTCAAAGGAGAAAAGCCGCCATTAAAGGACAAAGGGGTAACACTTGGGAGAGGCACTGCTTCACTGTTCAGGCAGACAGGCTGATACTAGGGAGAGTAGAGGGGAAACCAGTTGCCAAACTGGTTGTCCAGGGGTGTTAAGCCCCGTTGGTAGCCACACCTCTGGATTGGCACAGGAAGCGCCACATGCCAGGAGAGGGGTCCTGCCATAGTGAGCAGAATGCTGCATCCTTGGATACCCAGATGCCACTCTTCAAAGGAAGTGGTCATCAGGTGGAGGGAATCTGGTAGCCTTTTGGCTATCAACCTCATCCTTCCCTTAGGGCATTCTCTGAGCATAAGTAGGGCCCTCCAGACTCAGATCTCGACTGGACTGAAAGAAGAACTGAGTAAGAACTGCCCTACTAAACCTTCAAAGTGGCAAAGAGAGGCTGCACCATAGTGGAGAGGGACTGGTCCTGCTGTGTCCTGCTCAAGAAGAAGCTGTGTCTCCAGGGCCCAGACAAAGCCAAGAGACTCCAAGGGTCAGCTGACTGGCCTCTTGTTCCCAGCACAGGGACACAATACCCGAAGATTCCTGCTCTTGCAAATTGGTAGCCCAAAGTCTTCCACCTGCCACCATGCAGCACCAGGACCCGATGTACAAAGTTACACCCAAGTTTGCTGAGCCCGGGAGTGCCGCCTGAGTGCAACTGAGACCCCTAAAGATGAGTTATCAACCCACGAAGGATTCATCTGTGACCACCATACTGGGCGACTGGTAGTGTAGTGGCGACTGGTATTCTTCCAACCCCCATTGTGAACTGAGAAGTAGTCTCAGCAAGGTCCCACCCGTTGACCACATCGCACACACACCATACTTTGAGCATGTTCAGCACTTCCGTTCAGGTCCAGAGCCGGGGTACCGACGGCTAGAGCGGGGCCTCATTCCCCCGAGCGGTTGCCGGGTGAGGTGAGGTCTTCACCCACACAAAGCTGGGAAGAAGAATTATTCCTCTCGCTCCAGTGGACACCTAAGTATTCAATGTCCTGGTATATATGTAACTTTGTTAGTACATGTCTATACTCTTCACCTTTATACTTTACTAGCAGCCCGCCCCAGCGTTGCCTGGGGCAGAAAAGGGCTGGGGGCAGCATTTGAGGCTTGCGTGCACTTCTGCCCCCGGCCCCCTCCCGCCCCCTTCCGCCCTGGCCCCCTCCCGCCCCGGCCCCCTCCTGCCAGTGTCCCGGAGATCCTTACCTCAGCCGCCGGTCCCGCTCCAGGCGCCCCGCCCGCACAGGCCGCCACTCTCCAGGCGCACCGCCCGCACAGGCCGCCACTCTCCAAGCGCCCCGCCCGCACAGGCCGCCACTTCGCACAGCAGCAAGCAGGGCCGCGGCAGTCCTCCCAGCAGGTCACGATCTTCGGCACCATTTCCGGAAGGTTTGCCAGGGAGCGCAAACGCAAATGATGTCATCACGCAGACGTCGCGGCCGGCGCTACTTGCAAGGGACTACTTTATTTTTATTTTTAAATTTTGTAAACAACGTATATTTTTTATTTTTAATAGCCTATGTCCTTCTGCTTGCCATAAGGTTTTCAACGATGTCTTGGGTGTTTTGATTGGTGGTGTACTTTTCGAGTTTACCTGGCTCAAAGGTTTGTGTTCTCTCTTTATAATAGTAGTATAGATAAGCAGTTGCAGTAGCTATTTTTGTTAATCGGTCCTGAAGAAAGCCGGGCTAGATGCCCGTATGGCTGAAACATGTCGACCATGACCATACTGCACAGCGCTAGTGGGTAGTCTTACTACCCGGCGTGTTTTTTAATCTTTGACACTAGTACTTCTGTTTAAACGCTTCCTGAAGTCCGGGTAGCCAATTTTAACATCACTATTTGAGCACTGCACTTTTTTCATTTTTCCATTAACATCACTTGGAGATGTAAATTATGCTCAGCACTTCTGACATCCATTCCCGCACTGGCATTATAGAGGCGGATTCGGGATGGCATGATACACAGTTCCCATATGACGCTAACTCCACCAAATGGGTGGTCTGATGGGAATTATTTCAGCCTTCCGATATTAATGCCTGAAACGTTTGACAGCCCATGTTTCACGCACTCATCACCGGTACTGCACTGGTACTGATGTAGGCACACACCTTTCTCCGACTTGATCTGCTCTTTTGTGTGTTATGCATGTTCAGCATCTGTCATCCCTCACATCAGGACTACTTCTATAGGAAAGCCCTGCAAAGGATATAAGTGCTCGGAACTGACAAGACTACCTCAACTGCTGAGGTAAATGTTTCTGAGGATATTGCTGGCCCCCTTGACTTGCTTCACACTGAAGTAGGTTGCGTAAAAGTGACTCCAAGTGACCACATGCAGCACACCTGCTCCAAACATATTACTGAAAAACTTTTTAAGGGTCAAATCCGTTGACTTTGCCGATGCTTGTTCATGGTTGAGTAAAATACTTAGATTTACTATACTTTGTAAATACTATATCTCCAGATCCCTCCAGTGGATCCTTTTCATTGTGGTCTCTACAAATACATAAAATACAGTCTATTTTTATAAATTGGTGTCGGATTTCTTGAGTGTCTTGTCAATTTCTTCTTTAATTGTTTTGGTTCTGTTTAAATTATTTCCACTTGTTCCTATGTCTAAGCCTTGCTTCTCAGAGCCACAGCTACCCAAGGTTGAGCTGAAGGTTTGACAAAGGAAAATTAAGGGTCCTAATGGTTTTGTAAACATATTAGTCAGTGGAGTCAAACAGCCACACCATATAATACACCCAATTTCGTCACACACCACTCCTGTTCTCATTACGCATAACAGATCTCCCAGAATTTATAGATCATCCAGATGACTGAGAGTGAATAAACAATCATATGATGATCACATTTTTTAATTTTATCATTGACACAAATAACTGCACTGACTTAGTAGGCCTGCACCAACTTGGTAGTCCTGAAGAACACAATAAAGTTAAAAGTCTAAGAATCAGTATCTCAAAAAGAGAGATCTTGTGTTTTGGTTGCAAAAACCTGGCTTTCAGTGGAAGATTACGTCTACAACACTAGATCATGAAGCAAGTTATCTGTACTTGAGAAACACAGATAATAAGATCAATTGGAAATTACATCTAGCTAATTCTGCATCCTGAAGTTAGGACACATTATTTGCTATCAAGAGATTTGCACACAAATCTGGGGTAGAGATTTGGGGCCTTCAGCTGGATAGTTATTTACAAATATTCTTAGCATTATTGTATGTCTCCATTGCTCTCCCTCCTAAGAAAATAGATACCCTTGATACGAAGTTTGTAAGACCAATTCAATCACAACTTAAGGTAGAGGACCCAATTTGATGGTGATGACTTCTTTAGTGTCTTTATAGGGAAGTCATCTAATTAGCTACTGTTGTAACAGTGCTTGAGCTGATCAGGACAGTCTAAGATCACTAATTAACAAGGATTTTTCTTTATAAAATCAAGATATTTTTCTGACTGTGGAATTAAAAAGACCTTGAAGAACATCCACTCCAGAGCACCCTCAGACCCCTGCCCACCCCGCATCCTCCACAGAGCTGCCATTGCACCCAAACTACGTTGGATGATCAATTGCTCCCTCGAGACCGCCATATTCCCTGACTACTTGAAACACGCCAAAGTCAACCCCCTCCTGAAGAAACCCTCTGCAGACCCGACGGACCTCAAAAACATCATACGCATCTCCCTTCTCTCATTTGCAGCCAAAGTCATCAAAAATCTGTATTCCGCGGCAACTACAGTGCAAAGACCGCCCTGCTCGCCGTGACTGACTGCATATGCTCCCTCCTCAACCAGGGCCAAATGGCAGCCCTAATACTCCTGGACCTCTCAGCTTCTTTGACACCGTCTCCCACCGCACCCTAGTCACTAGACTCCACAATGTCGGCATCCGCAGAAAGGCCCTCATCTGGATATGCTCATTTCTCACTGGCAGAAACCGGGCGAGTCAGACTCCCGCCCTACCTCTCGGAACCAACAGAGACCAACTGTGGAGTGCCCCAGGGATCCTCCCACAGCCCCACTCTCTTCAACATCTACATGGTCCCCCTCACAACCATCGTTAGAAACCAGAGGCTCAAAATCGTCTCCTACGCCGATGACACCCAGCTTATACTCTCCCTCACCAACGACACCCAACATCACAAGCACAATTTCCAAGAAGGGATAAAAGCTATCGCCACCTAGAGGAAGAGCTGCTGCCTGAAACTCACCTCAAAGAAAACAGAAGTCCTCTTCCTTGGCTCCACCTCTTCCACATGGGACGACTCCTGGTGGCACTCCACCCTCGAAAACCCCCTCACCCAGACGGACCATGCACAAAACTTCGGCATCATACTAGACTCATCCCTCACAATGAACCGCCAGATCAACACCGTATCCTCGGCCTGCTTCAACACCCTCCACATACTCCAAAAGGCGTTCAGATGGACTTCATCCAAATCCAGAAAAACTGTCATGCACTCTCTCGTCAGTAGCAGACTGGACTACGACAATGATCTCTAAGTTGGAATCAACAAGAAACTACTTTGCAAACTCCAGTCCCACCAGAACACCGCAGTTAGACTGATCCTAGACATCCTCAGTTGCAGCCACATCACCCAACACCTACCTGATCTCCACTGGCTCCCAATCAAAAGAATAATAACCTTCAAACTCCTCATACACACATACAAGGTCCACCACAATACAAGACCAACATACCAGAACAACCTCCTCTCCTTTCAAGTACCCAAAGACACCTCCAATCAGCTGACTTATCCCTGGCCACTGTTCCATTCATCTACCAGACTAGAACGAGAGGAAAGTCATTCAGCCTACCTTGCAGCCAAGGCCTGGAACAACCTCCCCCTCTACCTCCAGCAAGGTCCCACTCTGCTCCAGTTCAGGAAGGACCCTAAGATCTGGCTCATCAGATGACCCCAACGGAGCCACCCACCTCCACCCAGCGCCTTGAGAGACCCTAGCGGGTGAGTAGTTGCGCTTTACAACCCCTGATTGATTGGTTGAATCTGTCAGTCACTGCAAGCAAACCATTTAAACAGGCTTTTGCAAACCCAGTAAGTCTCGTTTATGGGAGACCTATTGGCTTTGTAAATGCTTTTAGGCATGTTGACTGCGTGAATTCTGTGCGGCATGGCTGAAAGTAAAACTAAAAAAGGTCGAGGATGCTGCCAGCGTTGACTGTGTTATAGCGCCTATTTTCTTTCAGCAATGCTGCATTACAACACGGCTGGAAAGCATTAACAAAGCCAATAGATCATGCATAGGTGGGGCCGATTGGCTTTGCCAATACCTGTTAATATTTGTTGTTGCTATAAAGTGCTTTAGACTTGACTCAGAGTGTCACATATTGTCACATAATATGA
Organism: Lissotriton vulgaris; assembly: GCF_964263255.1. Taxonomy (NCBI): domain Eukaryota; kingdom Metazoa; phylum Chordata; class Amphibia; order Caudata; family Salamandridae; genus Lissotriton; species Lissotriton vulgaris. The sequence goes on along the minus strand of NC_141685.1, from coordinate 23,414,258 downwards.
AACAGACTCTAATTACAGAGACGGTCAGTAAGGCATGACACACAGAAATAACAACAGTACATACATCTGTTTGGTATGCATAAGCAGTTGGCCTGAGTGATACCTTTAAGACAGCACCATTGATACATGGGTCTGTTGTCACATCCATGAGGTACACAATGTTTATGAGTAATAGAGAGATTGGTGACCGAGAGCGCAGCTTACAAACCTGTAAACCAAGACAGCAAAGACACGTGCAGGAAATAAGCCACTGCTTGGGGCAGTTCGGAGAGCTCAGAGGAGCGGGGACATCATATCAATAATATGAGGTATCCCTCATGCCCTTCCTTGACTGTATGATCAACAAGCTCACTGGATTGCACCAAGAATGCATAAGTGCAAACACAGACTGATGCACAGCCACGGGACAGTACACTGCTGTGCCACAGAAGTCTGTAACTTGCCAGTTTTTGCAGTTCTGGATCTCTGTTGATGGCTGACTACAAAAAGCAACAATGGGGGAGGTGGAAGCAAAGAGAGGGGTGAGGTGGAAGCAACAAGGGGGTGGGGAAGCAACTAGGGGGGAGGAGGAAGTAACTAGGGGCAAGGGGGAAGCAACAATGGGGAGGGGGAAGCAACAAGAGGGGAAGGGAAAAGCAACGAGAGGGAGGGGGGAGCAATGAGAGGGGGAAGGAACAAGAGGGGGATGGAGCAAGCAATGAGAGGGGGAGGGGGAAGCAATGAGAGGTAGAGGGGGAAGCAACAAGAGGCGGAGGGGGAAGCAATGAGAGTCGTGAAGTGGAAGCAACAAGGGTTAGGAGGAAGAAATGAGGGGGAAGCAACAAGGGTTAGGAGGAAGAAATGAGGGGGGAGAGGGAAGCAACGAGAGGGGTAAGGGGTAGACAATGAGGGGGAGGGGTAAGAGGGGGAAGCAGCAAGAGGGAGAGGGGGAAGCAACAAGAGGGGGAAGCAAAAAGAAGGGGAGCAGGAAGCAACGAGAGGTGGACGGAGCAAGCAAAGAGAGGGGGAAGCAACCAGAGGGAGGGGGCAGCAGCTAGAAGGGGAACGGAGCAATCAATGAGGGGGGAAGCAACGAGAAGGCTGAGGGGTCAGCAAAAAGAGGGCAGGGGGAAGCAAGGAGAGGGGAAGGGGGAAGCAACAAGGGGTGGGAGGAAATAACAAGGGGAGGGGTAAGCAACAAGAGGTAGTGGGAAATAACAAGGGGGATGGGGAAGCTGTGAGAGATAGAGGGGGAAGCAACAAGAGGGGGAGGGGGAAGCAACAAGGGGGAGGCGGAAGCAACAAGAGGGGTAAGGGGTAGACAATGAGGGGGAGGGGAAGCAACAAGTGGGAGAGGGGGAAGCAACAAGAGGGAGAGGGGGAAGCAACAAGAGGGGGAGGGGAAGCAATGAGAGGGAGGGAGACGCAACAAGAGGGGGACAGAGCAAGCAAAGAGAGGGGGAGGTTGAAGCAACCAGAGGGTGGGGGAAGTAGCGAGAAGGGGGACGGAGCAAGCAATAAGGGTGGTAAGCAACGAGAGGGCTGAGGGGTCAACAAAAAGAGGGGGAGGGGGAAGCAACAAGAGGGGAAGGGGGAAGCAACAAGAGGGGAAGAGGGAAGCCACGAGAGGGAGGGGAAAGCACTGAGAGGGGCACAGAGCAAGCAACAAAATTAGAGGAGGAAGCAACAAGAGGGCTGAGGGGTGCGCAACAAGAGGGGGAGGGGGCGCAATAGGAAGGGCAAGGGGGAAGCCACAAGAGTGAGAGGCTGAAGCAACGAGAAGGAGGGGAAAGCAACAAGAGGGGGAGGGGGATCAATGAGCGGGACAGAGCAAGCAACAAGAGGGAGGGGGAAGCAATGAGAGGGGGAGCAAGGAGAAGGGCAAGGAGGAAGCAACGAGAGGGGAAGGAACAAGACGGGGAGGGGTAAGCAATGAGCGGTGCTGGTATTGCACCGTTACAACGCAACTTTTACAACGCACTACCATTACATCGCAACTTTTACAACGCAAATACCATTACAATGAATGCCATTACAACGCATGTCATTACATAGCAGATACTATTACAACGCATGCCATTACATCGTAAGTATAGGTAAGTATATAATTTTTATTTAATTTTATTTTACATTATTTTATTAATTTAATTTATATTAAAATTAAAATAAAATATTAATATATAAGTAATTTTGGGGTATTTTTAGGTTTTAGGGCTGGGTTTGGTTTTTGGGGTACAGGGGTATTTTTAGATTTTAGGGCTGGGTTTGGTTTTTGGGGTACAGGGGTATTTTTAGGTTTTAGGGCTGGGTTTTGTTTTTGGGGTACAGGGGTATTTTTAGGTTTTAGGGCTGGGTTTGGTTTTTGGGGTACAGGGGTATTTTTAGGTTTTAGGGCTGGGTTTGGTTTTTGGGGTACAAGGGTATTTTTAGGTTTTAGGGCTGGGTTTGGTTTTTGGGGTACAGGGGTATTTCGACTTGAAAAAAATTAAATTAATTAAATTAATTTATTTAAATTTAATAAAATTAATTACAATATTTACAATTATAAAATTAATTGAATTACATTACTTAAATTAAATGAAATTAATTACTTTTTTTATTTATTTAATTTATTATAATTAAATAATATTATTTACAATTTTTAAATTAATTACATTTCTTTAATTATATTAAATTAAATTATATTAAGTATTATTTAAAATTTAATTAAATTATATTTATTGTAATAAATTACATTATATTATTTACTATTTATAAATTTATTATATTTCATTAATAATATTATATTAAATATATTAAATTAATTATAATTTTAATATTAATTAAATCACTATAATTAAATTAATTTAAATTAATTACTGTTTTAAAATTTTTTAAATTATATTTATTAATTTACATTTATTAAACTAACTTTATTACATTTTCTTAAAAAAAGATAAACTTACCTATACTTACGATGTAATGGCATGCGTTGTAATAGTATCTGCTATGTAATGACATGCGTTGTAATGGCATGCATTGTAATGGTACCTGCATTGTAAAAATTGCGTTGTAACGGTCTGCGTTGTAAAATAACGCGTTGTAACGACATAGATCCTGCTTCCCCAAGAGGGGGAGGGGAATGCAAAGAGAGGGATGGAGAAACAACAAGAGGGGAACAGATTAAGCAACAAGAGGGAGGGGAAGCAATGAGAGGGGGCAGCAACAAGAGGGGTGAGGGGGAATCAGCAAGACAGGCTAGGAGGAAGTAACAAGAGTGGGGAGGGTAGGGCAACAAGAGGGGGCATGGAGCAAGCAACAAGAGGGAGGGGGAAGCAACAAGAGAGGCAAGGGGGAAGCAACGAGAGGGAGGGGAGAGCAACAAGAGGGAAGGCGAAGCAACAAGAGAGGCAAGGGGTAAGCAACAAGAGGGGGAGGGGGGAGTAACAAGAGGGAAGGGAAGCAACAAGAGCAGTGAGTGGGCAGCAACAAGGGGGAATCGGACAAGCAACAAGAGGGGGGAGGGGGAAGCAATGAGTGGGAAGCAACAAGTGGAGCGAAGGGGAAGCAGCGGAGGCGAGGGGGAAACAATGAGAGGGGCAGCAAAGAGGGGGAATGGGACAAGCAACAAGAGGAGGAAGGGGAAGCAATGAGGAGGGAAGCAACAAGAGGGGCTGGAGTCCAAACAAGCAACGACAAAGGGGGGGAGGGGGAAGCAACAAGAGGGGTGAGGGGGAAGCAACGAGAAGGGGAAAGGATGGACCAAACAACGACATAGGAGAGAGGGGAAAGTAACAAGCAGGCTGAGGGGGAAGCAATGAGAGGAGGGAGGGGAAGCAATGAGAAGAGGAGGGGGAACTAACAAGAAGGGGGAGGGGAGCAACAGGAGGGGGAAATCAACAAAAGGACGGGGTAGGAATGAGGACGAGCAATGCGAAGAGTGAGGGGAATTTAATGAGACAGGCGAGGGGTGAAGCAACAAGTGGGGTGAGGTGGAAGCAAGGGGAGGAAAAAGCAATGAGGGGGCAGGGGACAGATCAAACAACAACAGAGGGTGAGGAGGTAGCAACGAGAGGGGTGAGGGGGAAGCAACAAGAGGGGGAGGGGAAGCAATGAGGGAGAACGGGAAGCAACAAGAGAGTTGAGGGGAAAGCAATGTAAAGGAGGAGGCGAGCAGGGGACAGAAATGAAAGGGGAGGAGGAAACAATGAGAGGGGAGGGGAAGCAAAAGAGGGAGGGCAAACAACAAGGAGGGGAGGGGGAAGCATCAAGGGGAGGGGTAAGTAATGAGAAGGGGGAGGGGAAGCAACAAGAGGGGAAGGGGTCAGCAATAAGTGGGGGTGGGGGAAGCAATGAGAGGGGCAAGGGAGAAGCAACAAGGGGTACAGGGAATTAACATGGGGGAGGGGTAAGCAACAAGGGGTAGTGGGAAGTAACAAGGGGGAGGGGTAAGCAACCAGAGGGGTGGGGGGTAGTAATGAGGGAGAAGGGGAAACAACCAGAGGGGTGAGGGGGAAACAATGAGGGGGAAGGGGAATCAATGAGAGGTAGAGGGAAAAGCAACAAGAGGAGGCGGGGGGAGCAACAATATGGGAAGGAGGGAAACACAGGAGGGAGGGAGAAGCACTGAGAGAGTTCGGAGCAAGCAACAAAACTGGAAGGGGAAGCAACAAGAGGCCTGAGGGGTGAGCAACAAGAGGGGGAGGGGAAGCAATGAGAAGGGCGAGGGGGAAGCAACACGAGTGGGAGGCTGAAGCAACGAGAGGAAGGGGGAAGCAACAAGAGGGGGAGGGTGAAGCAATGAGTGGGGACAGAGCAAGCAATGAGAGGAAGGGGGAAGCAATGAGAAGGGCGGGGAGGAAGCAATGAGAGGGGAAGCAACAAGATGGGGAGGGGTAAGCAATGAGAGGGGTGAGGGGGAAACAACAAGAGGGGAGGGGGGCGCAATGAAAGGGAAGGGGATGCAATGAGTGGGTGACAGAGCAAGCAACAAGAGGAAGGGGAAGCAACAAGAGGGGGGAGCAACAAGAGGGGCGAGGGGGAAGCAGCAAGATGGGCCAGGAGGAAGTAACAAGAGTGGCGAGGGGAGGCTAATGAAAGGGGGCACAGAGCAAGCAATGAGAGGGAAGGGGAAGCAACAAGAGAGGCAAGGGGGAAGCAACAAGAGGGGGAGCGGAGAGCAACAAGAGGAAAGAGAAGCTACTAGAGCAGTGAGTGGGCAGCAACAAGGGGCAATGGGACAAGCAAGAAGAGGGGGGAGGGGGAAGCAATGAGGGGGAAGCAACAAGAAGAGTGAAGGGCAAGCAACCGAGGGGAGGGGGGAACACCGAGAGGGGCAGGTGTAGCAACGAGGGGAATGGGACAAGCAACATGAGGGGGAGGGGGAAGCAATGAGGAGGGAAGCAACAAGAGGGGCAGGAGACAGAGCAAGCAATTACAAAGGGGGGAGGGGGAATGTGAAAAGTTGACCCTGGCATATGCTGTCCACTAGTTATAGTGGGCACCTTGCACCAGTCCAAACAACCCCTTAGAGGTGATAGGTTAAAGACAACCTTATAGAAAGCTATCCTAGTGGTAGCTATGGAGAGCAGCCTTCAGGCTAAGTCTTGAAGGAATGTAAAGCAACTTGTCTTACCAGTCTATAATCTTGTGAATGACCAAATGAAAGGAGAACCACACCAGGTATATATATATAATATATGTATTCTAAACACACCCTACTAGTCTCTTTATGAGGCTAGACGTCAAAGCACATAAGTTACACTTAAAAGCACACAGTAAGATAGCACAATATACGTTAGGCCCTAGGGGCGAAACAAACCATATATCAATAAAGTAGTATAAGAACCCTGACTTGACTAGACACAAGGCCTAGAGCCTGTAGAATTGCTGGGACCACAAGGTACCACTCAAGTTAGTGACCCAGGGGACCCACTGGGGATGCGTGCAGTGTGCCTCAAATCGACATTAGCGTCTATGGTGAAAGTCGCGGTTGGAAATTTAGAGATAAAGGACACTTAGGAAAGGACTTTGAGCAAACCTCTTTAGACTTAAGGGGTTCTAGGGCCAACACCCACGGGAGCACCAGTGCACTCAAGTTACCTCACCCAGGGAAGCCGGTTGCATAGGTGTCTTTTGGTGTCGCGAATCGTAGTAGATTTCAATGGCGATCTGCTGCAAAGTGCTGCTGCCGTCGAAGTGGAAAGTCTCCGGTGTGATCCAAGCCTGGATCGAAGATGAGAAGAACCTGAAAGCAGAGGGAACAGAGTCTGAGTGACCAGGGGCACGGTAGACGAATGCCCGCCGATGTCGAGTGATTTCAGGTTGAAGAGGTGAAGCTTGACTCTGCAGCTACGAGGACCAGGAGGCGTCAATCATGACCAGGAGCTGGATTTGAGCTGTCCCACAAAGAATGTCAAGTGCTGCTGCATCGGTGACTGGATTGGACCCAACAAGCCTTGGCAACAGCAACCCACGCAGAAAGTGAAGAAATGCTTTGGTGGGGACCAGCAAGGTCTGAGGGACTCACCAAGTGGTGGTGAGTCAGGGCACTTCTGGAGCAACCAGTGAAACCCAATGAAAGTTAAAGTTGCCTTCTCAGGGACCCACCAGTCAACGGACCAGGGATCGCAAAGGTACCTCAAGCAAAAACATAAAGGGCTGACTCACAAAACACTGATGGAGTGTAGGCTGGCAATCTTCAGTGGAAAAGGTGCTCGGGTCTGGTCTACAAGTAACCCATTGCACAGCCTCAAGGAAAGTCGAGAAGCTGATGCACTTGTAAATGTGCACGGTGTCCAGGAGTTCCGGTTCCACATTACTCACGAGGGCTGCAGGTCTCAGCTTTGCTGGGGACTCGGGTCGGCCTCTGTGAAGTCAGGAAATCTACCTCCTGGGCTGCAAATACTTAGGAGTCCGGCGGGAGCTTAAGAGATGCAGACCGTCAAATGCATTGTTGGTGTTTGCCAAGCAGGGGAGTAACTCCTTTACTCCAAGGGAGATTCTTTAGTTATCTAGTTGTGTAGATTCTCAAAGTTCCAGGATTTCTGTAGCAGAGTGTCATCCAGGTGTAATATAAAGTCCCATAGTCAGGGGTTCCTTTCTTCTACCCATGGAAGGGGTTGGACATACTCTAGGGACCCACCTATGGGAGGGTCATGGAAAGAGGGGTGGCTACACCCATTTCCTTTGTCCAGTTTCACACCAGAGCAGGGGCTGGTAGCCTCTGCAACTGGTTTGAACTGGGCTATGCACATTGACACCAAATGTGGCCCCAGTGCAGACTTCAACGCACTCTCAGAGTGCACCCACCGAGCCCCAATACACTAAAGCCTGTCTTGGAGGTGGTTACACCTCCCTGTGACAGGAAACCTATTGTCCAGGCCTCCCCTGCCGGAGTTTTGTCTAGCAGCAGGAGGCCAGACTTGTGTATGTGGCTGCAGCATCCATTTAGTGATGCCAGGGCTCTTTTAAACTGGTACCGGTTATACTGGTGTGTACATGTCTCTCCCTCTAGAAGGGTGGAACTCTACCCCGCCGCCAGGACTGGTGGTCGGTTGGATTCCAAAGTGTTTGACACCAAACACAACATTTTTCCGTGCATCCATTCCAAAGTTAGTATTTGCCGCAAGGTTATAATGCACTTAAGAGTATATGGTCTGGCTGCATCACAGCCCCAGAGAAAAGGTTCTGAAGGCTGTAGAGGGGCCCTGCTCATGCTTTGGCACCCTCTCACACAAAACCCAGCAGCCTGCCTTCAGGATTGATAATGCCTGCCATAGGGGTTTCTGTGTGTCGTGATTTAAGGTAGATATAGGTAACCTATATCTAAGTAAGGGGTGCATGCACCACCTTACCCAGGCTGCAGTAGCAGTCCTGTGAGGGCATTTTCAAAAGGCTTCCCAAGGGTGGCATAATACATGCTGCAGCCCCAGTAGGCCTCTGGGTAACCTATGCCCTAGGTACCTAAGGTACCATATACTAGGGATGCATAAGGGTACCAAACTGGAGTGTACCTAAAGTTCTTGAAATCAATTTAAAGAGGAAGCAGCTAGGCTGGGGTCCTGGATAGCAGGGTCCCAGCCAGACTAAAGTCGAAAAAATCTGCAAAAAGTTGGGGTAACCATAAGAGCAGATCCTACTCTCCTAGAGGGAAGCAACGAGAAGGGGAGGGAATGGACCAAGCAACAACATTGGAGAGAGGGAGAAGCAACAAGAGGGGTGAGGGGGAAGCAATGAGAGGAGGGAGGGGGGAGCAATGAGAAGGGGAGGGGGAGGGGGAAGCAACAAGAAGGTCAAGGGAAGAAACAATGAGAGGAGAGAGGAGGAAGCAACAAGAGGGGGAGAGGGAAGCAACAGGAGGGGGGAAATCAACAAGAGGGAGGGGGAAGCAACGAGGGGGAGCAATGAGAAGAGCAATGGGAATGCAATGAGAAGGGGGAGGGGAAGCAACAAGTGGGGCGAGGTGGAAGCAAGGGGAGGGGGAAGCAACGAGGGGGCAGGGGACAGATCAAGCAGTGACAGAGGGGGGAAGAAGAAACGAGAGGGGGAGGGCAAATCAATGTAAGTGAGGAGGGGAAGGAAATAAAAGGGGAGGTTGAAACAATGAGAGGGGGAGGGGAAGCAACGTGGGGGAGGGTAAACAACAAGGAGGTGAGGGGGAATCAACAAGGGGGAGGGGTAAGCAATGAGAAGGGGAAGGGAAAACAACAAGAGGGGGAGGGCGAAGCAATGAGAGGGGGATGGGGAGATTACAAGGGGAGGGGGAAGCACTGAGAGGGGATGGGGAAGCAATGAGGTGGAAGGGGAAGCAACAAGGGGGCAGGGGAAAACAATGAGGGCAGGGGAAAGCTACGGGGAGGGGAAGCAATGAGAGGTAGAGGGGGAAGCAACGAGAGGGGGAGGGGGAAGCTACAAGAGGGGAAGGCATTCAGGGGGATAGGGAAGCAACAAGACGGGTAAGGGGCAGTAACAAAAGGGGAGGGGGAAGCAATATAAAGGGGAGGGGATGGGGATGCAACAAAAGGTGCAAAGAGAAAGCAACAAGACGGGGAGGGGTAAGCAATTAGTGGGGGAGGGGGAAGCAAGCATAAGGGAAGGGGGAAGCAATGACAGGAGCAGGAGACTGAGCCCCAACAATAGAGGGGCAGTGTATTTGGATTGTCCGAGGGCACAGCAATTAGAGAATATCATACAGACCTAAGCTTCTTAAAAGCGACTGGATTTTATTAACATCAAGATGTCACTCTTGGAAATGATGTGATTGTTGACTCATGTGGACAGAGTGGATTTAATTGTTTGATTAGTAGAATATAGATTTATTATGAATGGTTCCCAGGTTTCAAAGGGCATGTTAGGGGTGTGGTTATGAACACTGAAATTCAGGACAAAGTCTATCGGTAGTACCTTAATGCTTTGTTTTTTATTCTGTCAAACAATTGGACCTGCGTTTTCCTGTTTACGTCGTATAACGTCACATACTTTTTGTCTATAATCTGTTTATATTTTTTTATAATAAAGTTGCACTAAAGAGATTTGGGTCTTTAGTAAGGCACAAAGTGACATCCTAACCTGTTTTTATGCATTTTATGATCAACCTGTAAATTCTGTTATGTTTGTTACAAACTCCCTAAAACAAATTGGGAGGTTTATCATAAGAGCACAAATACTGCTTTGTAATAAAGTTCTACCAAATTTGACAGACATGTCACTTATGGTCTTCAGTGTTTTTAGGTTGCCTGTGAATGTCTCTTAAATAATATCAACAGTCTACATGTGCCAAGTGACAGTAATTCCATCAAATCCCTCTGTTCTTGATGATGAATGGACACGGGTGAGAAAGCTTGAATTGCTTGGGCTGAATGAGCCCAATTTACGCAAAGCAAAACATTTGAGGACTTTGATAGCTTTTTCTGCATGGAGTTACTTGAAGTTGGCACAGCAATGAAAATCAGAGAGATGTGAGAAGGAATAGCCAGGGAGTGTAGTGTGACCCTGTGAGAACGAGTGCTCTGAGCTGGGCAACCAGGACTAGAACAACAATAATTTGGGGAATCCAACAAATTGGAATTATGAATATGCTCTTTTAGTAAATTAGCATTAAAGTCCACAGGTATTAGAATTAAAGCACAGGAGTTCTTTTGGGTTATTTATTCAATGTCCCCTAAAAACAATTTTAAGACAGACATGCAATTAAGAAATGATGGGGAAAATAAAGCATAATGTTCATTAGCTGCCAGGCGAGCTCATTGCTACACGCGGTCTCCAGCAAGCTGTCAAGAATAAATTCTGAGTTGATCAGTCATTTTGTTCCCTTGATACAGAAGATAGAATTAACCAAAGTGAAAAAACACCACTAGGGCTCGAGACCTTGGAAGGAAACATTTCATATGTGAGAAAGTTACTGGAAGTAAAGTTAATCCGCCTCCAAAATTCTTGAAAACTAAGTACAGAAGAGGAATTAGGAAACCCACTAAATTCTCTCCATCCAGTTTTAGTTTTAGTGTATTCAGTTACTCTTGAGTAAACTTTAAGAGAAGGAGGTGTTGGGTCTACAGCCTATCAGAGATCCGTGGAGTGCACCAGTGTTTATAGACACAGATCTTTGGATTGACCTGATCCAACCCTCCTAAAAGTGTCCACCAGATTAATGACTTCATTTGAGATAAGATCTTTTAGCCCCTTAAAATCGATACAATGACCACTGTGGTTCAAAAACCTTGAACTGCTTAGTAACTTTTGGCAAATATGAGATTTGGGGTCCAAAATCATAGGATAATTGGTTTTAGAGAGCTAACCGCTCTAGAGCAGTTAGCTGCTAATCTGATCATCTCTCCCAGATTTTGTAGACTCAATTATGACATTACCAATCAGTTCAAGTAACATGTTTACCTGCTGTGTGGTCAGTAATAATGTGTATTTTAAAAGAGCGTAAAGATTTGAGCTCTTTCAACTGAGGGAAATTAAAAGTCTTAAAAGATTATTTCTGTTTAGCACATCAAGTAATCCTTCTGAGGAGCACTAATAAAAAGCTTGGTTTAAATAAGATCCAATCACATAGTTTGGAAATCACACAAAAATGCGGGGCCTTGGAATTCAGGATACTTATCAGGATAGGAAACTAGTTTGTCAATACAAAGGAATTGGGTTAAGATTACCCCAAGAGCAGTGGAATGGAGATCTTGACTAGTTCTTGTGCAGTGGCAACGAGTTAGAGCTCCGGCCGGGTCTTTTCATTTTTACAGTCGCTTTTGGTGTTATCGCAGCATCAGCCTCTTGAGACTCGTTAACAGACTTAAGGTATTTAACCGGCAGTTTATCTAACCTGACAATCACTTTTTGGATCAATTTGCCAGAGTGGAGATTTCGACGTCTACTGGTGGGTCAAGTTCGATTACCCTAATGTTGTTAATTTTTGGACTAAGTCCACCTGCCCCCTGACAGTGCAATTCTGTCTACTTTACTGGCAAGATTGTATTAATGGTAGTAATAGTGGCTGATGTAATTGTAAATTGTATTTATATAGTGCTTACTCCTCCTGACGAGACCTTGAAGCGCTTTTTCAGTGAGTAGCACCCTATTCCAGAACCCAAGGTGGATTTGTAGAGGAAAAATAATGTTTTGGGGGGGGGAGTAGTGGGCAAGTGCGCCTGTTAGTATGATGGACAGGATAAAAGAGGGAAGAGTTTGGGAAAGGTTGTTTGGGAGTCCATAGTATTATAAGAGGTTTGGGATGAGTCAGAGAGTGGAGGAAGGGTGCTAGTTTGGGAGAGGTTTGGGATGAGTCAGAGAGTGGAGGAAGGGTGCTAGTTTGGAAGAGGTTTGGGATGAGTCGGAGAGTGCATGAAGGGTGCTAGTTTGGAAGAGGTTTGGGATGAGTCCGAGAGTGGAGGAAGGGTGCTAGTTTGGAAGAGGTTTGGGATGGGTCAGAGTGCGGAGGAAGGGTGCTAGTTTGGAAGATGTGTGGAATGAGTCAAAGAGTGGAGGAAGGGTGCTAGTTTGGAAGAGGTTTGGGATGGGTCAGAGTGCGGAGGAAGGGTGCTAGTTTGGAAGATGTGTGGAATGAGTCAAAGAGTGGAGGAAGGGTGCTAGTTTGGGAGAGGTTTGGGATGAGTCAGAGAGTTGAAGAAGGGAGATAGTTTGGAATAGGTGTGGTTTGAGTCAGAGAGTGGAGGAAGAGAGATAGTTTGGAAGAGGTTTGGGATTAGTCAGAGAGTGAAGGAAGGGAGATTGTTTGGAAGAGGTTTGGGATGAGTCAGAGAGTGGAGGAAGGATGCTAATTCGGAAGAGGTTTAGGATGAGTCGGAGAGTGGTGGAAGGGTGCTAGTTTGGAAGCGGTTTGGGATGAGTCAGAGAGTGGAGGAAGGGTGCCAGTTTGGAAGAGGTTTAGGATGAGTCTGAGAGGAGTGAGGAAGGGAGATAGTTTGGAAGAGGTTTGGGATGAGTCAGAGAGTAGAGAAAGGGTGCTAGTTTGGGAGAGGTTTGGGATGAGTCAGAGAGTGGAGGAAGGGTGCTAGTTTGGGAGAGGTTTGGGATGAGTCAGAGAGTGGAGGAAGGATGGTAGTTTGGAAGAGGTTTGGGATGAGTCAGAGAGTGGAAGTATAGAGATAGTTTGGAAGATGTTTGGGATTAGTTGGAGAGTGGGGGAAGGGAGATAGTTTCGAAGAGGTTTAGGATGAGTCATTCGCTATTGGTTTGGGGAGAGCTGTAAAGGATTTTGTTCCCTCTGCAGTAGGGGAAAATATATAGATAGATACACAACACATAAAAGGTATATATACTTAGGGATAACATATTACCCATATTCAAAAATAATGTACAAGACATGAATGGATAAATATTGACAAACTCAGGCATCTATTTTTTCCTGTGATGAATAAAGTTTACAGTTTTTGCTCTCCCAATATTTTAATAGTGAAGCAATTTGCAATTTGCCTATAACATGGGTACCAATCTACATAGCTAAATCATATTTATAATTAGGGGGTAAAGGCAACTCTGACTTTGATGGCAATAAAGACTAAAACTGCCACAATGCGCTATGCTGTGAAACAATGATGTGTGAAGACACAGAAGAATTATGAAGCAGAACAACTCGTACAGTGCATGACTGGATGTGCTCATGACAACATTGAGTTGCCACTCAAAATAGATCATCATATAATGAGAGCAAAGGGATATACACATGCATCATACCACGGCACACCACTGTGGTGACCTAGGTGTTGTTGGACCCAGACACGGAGAGCCAGGTAGGCCTTGGGGACAGCTCAGGAAAAGATTGACTTCTGTGGTACGGGCCAAGACACCGAGCAGTCATGCGCCCCTTTATTTAAACCATTGGGCACACCTACCCTCCACGTGTCTGTACTAGCAACAATGTATAGTGCGGGCCGGGTGGCTCCGTCACTACAACCACCAAATGAAGCTCTGCCAGCAACCTCCACAAGAGTTTGAAAATAGAAGAAATTAGCCAAAGAAACAGCCTGGGGTGACAGGCTAACTCCCCAAACCTCATTATGGGCAAGCACTTGTTTGAAAGCAGTTGAGAAATGGAAAGGTTTTAAAAATGGGATGTCACTGGCATCTCATCATCAAAGATCTGTGGGACGCAACTGGAACGAATCAATTGAAACATTTACAAATACAATATCAGTTGACACACTTCTTATGCACTAAAATGTCACTCAATCAATATTATTCCAATCCAAGTCCAGCCCTTCAATTTTTTACTTAAGCAGTGTTCCATAATGAGTAGGTGATCAGGAGACAATATCCACAAACAAATACATACTTTAAATTCTAAAGACTTTATAATTCTTTCTTTATTAAAATCCAGCCTTCCACCAATGCATTTTGTTCATACAGAACTTTCTCAAGGCTGGAAAAATCATATATACACTATTAAAGTCCAAATTCGATATTTACAAATCACACATTTCACTAAAATTTACTGTTCATGGACCACCGTAGAATTCCAGATAGAAATGCCATCATAAAACTTTTTTTCTTCATTTCAACAATCTTGTTCTAAAGTCCAGTACAACAATAATCTTTGTATTCTAGAGGACACTCTATTAATAAGTTATGTGTGATATGCATAATTTGAGTGCATTCGTTATTTCCAAATCAAGTATAAATAAATACAGCAATAATGACATATATTCATAAACAATATAATGCTCAAATTTCAACATAATCATTACCTTTCCCTTATAACATTTCTATGTTGATCATTCTGATGCCAGTGTCATCCCATTTTATAAAACAATTTAATTTCGCCATTGCTTTCAAATGTGATCGCCCATAATGAGGTTTGGGGATTAAGTGAAGCAACCATATACCATATAGAGGGGCACCGCATTCGTACGTGATGACCAGCTCGAAATTGGCTGAAACTAATCCTATCATGTTTGGTATTAAACATGTTGGAATCATTCCCCAACACGGTAAACTGTGTTGCAATATGATTCCAAGCACTGGAAGCCCGGCAAACAGAGCCAAGCAGAACATAGTACGAGCATTTTATTTATATTTTGGGAGCTTACCCTGATCCCACTGCAGTACGCTCTGTAGGGAAGATGATACTGGCTGACTTCCTCTAGGCCTCTAGAATGTTCTTCAAGTCCCACTGTCATGTGCAGTCTTGAGCATGTGGAGCCTTGGGGCATCTGACATTACCAGTGCCCTCTGCAGGAGGGGTGTCAAGCAAGCTCTGCTTCTGAATTGGTGCATGTCCTTCTGGGACTCCACTCTGTCCTCCTTAGCCAGACGCACCTACCCCCTGGGGCTCACACATCCCCCAATATCCTCCTGGGGCCTGCAGATGTGCCCCTTGTCCATTTATGCTCCCTCGCATTTTTATCTACAACATGACATACCAGCTGCAGAAAAATATTCAGCTGCTGTCAGCCAATCGGATTGCAGGTTTCTGCATTTCCTCCTGAATCTGCATTGGAAGAAGGGAAGAAGTGTTCCACCAAATCAAAGGTATTTTCACTACACCACCAAAGTATCATGAGTGGAACCAGTTTCTAACAGTCTCCCTCCCATGGTTTTCCCCTTAGTTTCATCATTTTTTTCCCTTCAGACATCTGCAGCAGGAGGTGGTCGATGGGCTTGGCTGATGTTGCCTTCTCTTGGAAGTACCCAGGCATGACACGTGACCTGGATTCATGGTTCTGTTTTGAAGGGAATTGCGGTCACAGGACACCGTCTGTGGTGTCCAAGATCTAAGTTCTATTTTAGGTCATGAGTATGCAGACCCCAAAAAGAATCTATACATTAGAGCGGTGTAAGCATATGTTCCTCCCTTCCAAAACAATCTATTTTAGCCAATAGGGTGATTCCTTTTTATGACAGAATAATAGTCCAAATTGGTTTAGGTGAAAGTTATTCTAATTGCATTCACTGCTTTATAGATCCATTGTGCATGATTACACTCTTTTTTAACTCGTTTTTTGGAACTTTAAGAAAAATGGAAACAGCCGACAGATTATAGAGCACGTTGTCGTGACAATGAGAGTAGTCTCTCATGGACTGTGGTTCAGTTGTCCTCATCCGACTATGTGCCTAAGGAAGTTCTGTTGTTGCCCCACGGGTGCTTTCTCTTTGACTTTTGTTCTGGCAGTGTCTGTAAGTTTGGTTCATTCTGTGGTGCGTTGAGGGACACATCCCAACACCATATTGCACAGTTTTCTTGTCTAGAGAGGTGCCTCAGCTCACCGTCTGCACCACTGCCAGTTCCACCGGATTAAGCAAGTTGTGACCTATCGTCTCCGCTCATCGACAAGAGGATCCGAGTCAATCTATGAACATCATAGGTTAAGGTCAAGACATACCCAACTGCTGCAGCCACCATGAACAGTGGATGCATTCTATCTTACTAGATCTACTAATGGGTAAACATGGATAATTCTAATACAGTTTGAACACTTGTGCCGCAGCCTCATTACTTGTGAAATCCATACACTTCTCTGTGTGGAGCGCTGACAAATTTACAAAGACTTCATTTGACAGAAAACAGTGTAAGTGCCATGGTGAAACGTCTCCTCTCGTGAGTAATCACTGCACAGAGAGACATCTTCCCACAAAATCATTTGATTTGTATTGAATGCTGAATGAGTTCAGCATTTTAGAGCAACTGAAGAACCAGATAAATACTAACCTTGGGCGTAGTTTGCTGTAGCACTACACGAAATTGCACAGTGCCAGTTATGATAATATAAGTATCTCTATCTTTATATGCTAAAAAACATATAGTACTTTCACAAAAGTGAAACTGAAAAATTAGCAAGCAGTGAGAGAGGTGATGATTTTGGGATTCTCCCTAACCTAAGGAGAGAACCAAGCAGATGCCTTGAAAACAAAAAGCACATCTTACGATGAACGATTTGGTAGTGGTCCCATCTTCTTAGGACCACCCCAAGCACAGTTATTGGCAACAAAACATTCCCGACCACAGGGCCTGCAAAGCATTATGGGATGAGATTAGCAGTGGGTAGTGAATATTATATAGTATCCAATATCAAAATAATTCTGCAGTTCAACTGGTGGTTACTAGATGTCCCTCACGAGTCAAATGCAAATGCTTGATTTCAATGGTTTTGCATTTGATTTGTGAGGGACATCTAGTAACGACTAGGTGAACTGCAGCTCTTTGTAGAATTATTTTGATATTGGATACTATAATATTCACTGCCCACTGCTAATCTCGCCCCATAATGCTTTGTAGGGCCTTTGATTGGAATTGTTTTTTGCCAATAACTGTGCTTGGGGTGGTCCTAAGAGGATTGGACCACCACCAAAGTTCCACAAGATGGGCTTTTAGTTTATGCACTTTGTGTTCAAGGCATCTGTTTGGTCCTCACCCTGCGTTAGGGGGGACCCCAAAATCATTACCTCTCTCATTGCCTAATGTTTTCATTGAAAAAGTTCACTTTTGTGTATTGGTTATATGCTTTTTAGCATGTAAAATTGCTCTAACAAAGCATCTGAGGATGTTGTTGATTTTTCTGCTGCGCTAAGGGTTTAAGCACAGTTAACTAAGTAGCATAGTATTATGCCCAGGGTTAATAAATACTGTCTCTGCGCTGTTATCATTTGCCCTTTTTCCAACTTTTCCCATATCCGACTTGCCCTGTACACCCAAACAAATTCTACATTTTCATGTGAAAGATGATTGATTGGACTCTTTCATTTCTGCACTAGTGATATGCTTGCCTTATATTACCCCCTCCTCCCGATCTGACTAAATTCTGGTTTGTTTCACCGGAAAGTTCAGTGTCCTTTCAGCTTATTAGAAGAGACCCTCAAACAGTTTCAATCTCTCACACTCTAATTTGTTCTTCTGCTTCCACTCTTGAGTCAGGGATTTGATTCCCTGATAAGATGCTAACATCACTTTTAATGTCTGCAGTATCCCTCTTGATTTGCATCTGTAAGATAGTTATTTCATCTGTCCTTGCCTCAGTGTCCTGTAGTGAATTTGGCATATTTGAGTGCTTTTCCGCTTCATTAGGTGACTTTCCATCCTCTTTGTCAAGAGTGACATCACAGCAGTTCAACACTTAAAAGAAGAGCAATTATAAGAAAATTAAATTTTTGGGTAGAAATTCCTCAATTAACCTGTCATATCTCCTTCGAGGTTTGTTCTAGAATCTCCCTGCAGCTGAGTAATTGTTGATCTCTTTTTAGACAAGTGGTGGAGTTTGGGAACAACTAGTTCACTGCATCACAAACTAATTCACTCAATAGATTAAAAAAACAATTCTGTGGCTTCTGCACTTGTTAAAAAAAATGCTAATTGAATCATCTCTATGTTTTAATTTATATTTTCATTTTGTTGTCTTTGTATCAAAGTAATTTTTTAATATCATGTGATATATGTTTTTATTAATCTTTAAAATAAATGAAATATAATGATGCTAGACACGTCAATACACTTAGCAATTTTGTGATGATATTCTGGTCAACAATGTTTTTTCAATAATATTTTGGATTACATACAGAGTATGCGAAAATACATTTTCTATTTCTGATACTTTTGTCGTAGTATTTGTGCATCCACATATTTTTGTTCCAGATATTTTGCCATAAAAGCACTGAGTTAGCTTGACTTTTGGTTAGAAGCTGCTTTTGAGGTTCTGTGCTGCAGCTTGGTCAACCCCTTCAGAAGTAAACCTTAGAACTCAGTAGAATCTTGTCTCATTGGGCTTGACTCCCCCCCAGTGTGGACTGAGCTCTAGAGGCCTTAGGACCCTCTCAGAACTTTGACTACCTGCTCTAAATGTGCTCCACTCTTCTTTGAATCAGCTGATTAATAATAATCATATGAGCCAATTTTCATCCAGTTACAATCTCGGATTTTACTTTTACAGGTGACTGACTTTCTACAGAAAAAGGGAGCTTCCCAGACAACCGGTAAGCTGAGGATCAGGTAATGGAGACAATCGCTAAACCTTAAATTGATTTCTGAAAATCAACAAATGTGATTGTATTACAAACTCCCCAAAGTACAGAGATCACAACAATAAATCAAAGGTGACAATCTGAGAAGCAGAGTAAAAAACAATGGAAAACTGAAGTTTGTATGCAAGTACAAACTGTAACAATATTGTCACTCATGTTTTACCAGATAGTGGGTAAAAATGTATCCATGCACTGTCCACAATAGTGATTTGTTGTCCCTGGAAGTTGACTGTAAATAGAAAGGTGTGGTTTGGAGAACCTCATCCCAAATAAAATCCTATTAACACACAACCTTAAAGAACCGAAATAGTGAAGGGATCTGAACTCAACTAGACTTTGGAGCCCCCCAGCAAGGTCCCCTTCGGTGCATGGCCTCAGGTTGGAGGCCGAGGGGTCACGTGATGCCTGCACCCCATGGCAGGCACCTTTAGGTGCCTACCACGGAGTGCAGGGATGAACTGCACCCCCTATTTTACATTGGTTTTACGTCTGGAATACATGCTCCCATTGTAAAGTATAGGAATGTGACTGATCCGGGTGGCGGTCAATCCCATGACTGAGATGATGACAACATAATCAGCCCCATAGTTTTCTTCATAACAGCCTACTTCTTTCTTCTGATAGGCCTCTAACACCTTAAATCTTCAAAATAATGCAGTCGGAATTGTTTTGTGTAAGATGTACACATTATTTTTGTTATTTTTATTCTTAATTTGTTGCAACATGATATCATAATACCTTATCCTAAAAGACAATGGTCATTGCCCAGTTCAGTAGGACAACAAACGTTTATATATATATTTTTTTCTTCTCCCTGTTACTTTTCCAGTGACCGAGTTGGAAAAGGTCTATAGCCAAGTGATAGACAATGATTAAATAATTTAGTTTGTGGTTTTTTGTAAATGAAAACCTGGAATGAACAGTATATTAAGTCCACTTGTGTACAGAAACCAATAAACAAATTATTTCTGATAAAGCTTTATTGTTTATTGTTATTGATTATTTTTTCTTTGTTTTCTACTGTTGTTTTATATATGGTTTTTATAAGTGATTATGTGTTTAAATTTATATAGTCTTGAATTAAAAAATACAAAAGAGAAAATACAAAATCAATAGACATGAAACATATATACAGTGATGAAGGCAAAGCGGTAGACACCACTACGCGCGTTTCGGCTCTTGAGCCTTCTTCAGGTGCCCGTCTATTGTTAGAATTTCAAAGAGTCCGGGACTCACAGTTAGGTGTGGCGTGGATAGAAAAAGTCAGTCGGTAAAAGCAGCTTCTCAAAGTCTTGAGATGCGGAACGATGTAGTCCTATAGCATGTCATATGATGTTATGGCATCAGAAAAAAGAAGGGGGTGGAACAGTATGGTGGAGGTAGCTTTGATTCAGATAGTTACTTGTATTAACATATGTAGAACCTCCACGAGGATAACTTCCTGCGAATAGATGATAGATGATAAGGTGATAAGAGCGATAGGGAAGGAAACGAGTATTTTATCTCCACAAGTAGATAAAATATCCGGAGGTGAGCAATAGTGATGTATAATTGTTAGCACGAATATATTGAAATTCTAACTATAGACGGTGACCTGAAGAAGGCTCAAGAGCCGAAACGCGCGTAGTGGTGTCTACCGCTTTGCCTTCATCACTGTATATATGTTTCATGTCTATTGATTTTGTATTTTCTCTTTTGTATTTTTTAATTCAAGACTATATAAATTTAAACACATAATCACTTATAAAAACCATATATAAAAAAACAGTAGTAAACAAAGAAAAAATAATCAATAACAATAAACAATAAAGCTTTATCAGAAATAATTTGTTTATTGGTTTCTGTACACAAGTGGACTTAATATACTGTTCATTCCAGGTTTTCATTTACAAAAAACCACAAACTAAATTATTTAATCATTGTCTGTCACTTGGCTATAGACCTTTTCCAACTCTGTCTTTTCCCTATGTATATCAAGTGCAACTGTATTATATAGGGGTCCCCTTTTTCCAAATATTTACTTTTCCAGTGACCTCCATTGCTTGAACTTTGAAGAACTTGTCCGGTTATGTAATAAGATAAAGCTTCTACCTTGCTTACTTTATAATTACGCTATGTAAGAAATGTAGCTATTTTATCATAAATGGATATCGATTCGTAAACTTCCATTTAGAATTCCTCATAGTTTTTGTAGTGAGCAGACGTGAGACTGAATAACTAGAATTATTAGTAGTCAATTTCTAGGGTTATAATGCTAAAATGCAAACTATTAAGTATTAACATATTTTCAAGTGACTTTTAGGGAATGAGAGCTATGAAAATCTTTGGAAAGGGTTAGGCTTTCTTTGCACACTATGAACGTCTTAGAATTTCCCATGAGCGCACCTTTAGAACTTATTGATTTCCTAGCCAATTTATGTGAACATTGTGTGTTGAACCATTTTACCCTATGTTTCGAAACATTTCTTGGAGGAAGTTGGGCTCTCAGGAGTAGTGAAATTCAGGGTGGGTATTTAGTACCACCACTTTATCACCACTGCACCCTGCTGTATTGTAAATTATAACTGATGATCTCAGTGCTTTAAGTTCCAGAAGTTAATTTGCATTGTGTGTTACAAGCCAATTTATAAACAGGTGTGTATATTACCTGCAGCATATTTCTCTTTGTTTTCGTGTTTTCAACACATGCCTGACGTTCTCATTTCTGAAAGTGTACACAAAAGGATTCATTAAAGGGGAAATAATGTTACCAAACATATTCACTGCTTTGTAGACCTCGGCTGAAGGATGCATTGATGGGCTGACTTCAATAAAGATGGCGGCTCCATAGATGAGTATAACCATGGTCAGGTGGGAGCTGCACGTAGAGAAAGCCTTCTGTCTTCCATTTGTTGATGGGATTTGCACAATCTTGGAAATGATGAAGATGTAGGACACGACAGTCAGCCCCAGAGAGCTCAGCAGGAAGGCGAGAGCTGAGATGATTGTGATGGTATGGAAGATCCTTGTGTCCATACATGCCAGCTTCACGATAGACAAGCCATCACAGAAGAAATGGTTTATGACATTAGGACCACAGTAGGGAAGTCCGCTTATGGCAATAGTTGGGTAGAGGACACAAATGATCGAACTCACCCATGCTCCAATGATGAGTTGAACGCAGAGCCGGCCACTCATGATGGTGGTGTAACGCAGTGGGATGCATATTGCCACATAGCGATCTAAGGACATGATTGGCGGAATTAAAAGGGTAATGGTTGCAAGATAAACATAGACAAAAGACTGCATAAGGCAGTTGGCCTTTGCAATTGATTTATGCACTGACAGCATCTGCACTAGCATTAAAGGCACTGTGTTGGAGATGTTCATGGTCTCCAGCAGAGATAGGTTCCACAGAAAGAAATACATGGGGGTGTGTAGTCGTCGGTCTATGCATATCAAGGTAATCATGAGAACATTCCCCAACACTGTGACTGCGTATATAAACAGAACAAGGACAAAAATAAGAATCCGCAGTGCTGGACTGCCGGTGAAACCCACAAGTATGAATTCTGTCACCAAGCTCTTGTTCTTCATGTCCATGACCGTTCAAAGCAATGCCTAAACAAGAGAGGTGTTTTAAAGGTTTATTACAAGAAGCATGCAGATCATGTATGAATGGTTTGGTATCTTCCAAACTTACTTCTCATGTAAATGAAATAATAATCAATAGGGTCTATGCTAGTCACTCACCTGACTTGTGATGGTCTTTAGTTTGTTTATTCCATCCCCAATTCTCACAATTCCAGAGTGGTGTGGATTGCATAGTTGTTGAGTAGCTAACGGCAGGATTAAGTACATGCACTTTAAGAAGGGATGACACACTTTCTATAGGTTGTATATTGAAGGAAGTTATTATCTGTGTAGATTAAATTATTGCTAATGATGCACTGGTTTTGCAGTATATTTAGGGCCTAAGCCCGTGAATGTTGCACATTAAGGGACCAAAGCACAAAGCTAGCTGTGTGTCAGATGGTCTTCCACATTAAATAACCATTATTGTTGGTGCAAAGTTAGTTGATATTGCTGGAGTAAAATGCTTTCAGTGTGATGGGCTTAGTGGGGGTAGGATCTGGGATGAGCACAACTGAGTGTACAGCAAGTTCTGAAACATTTACAGAGTTTGAGCATGACTTTAAAGTGGAAAAGTGGAAATGATTGCATATCTTGGGCACTTTATTTCAAATGCATATATTTCAAGTGTATGGGTGAAACCTAAAAATACTTTGATTATACAATTTTCAATATGGAAACTCAGAAGAACAAGGAAGAGAGGGTGTCATTTTGGGTACGATAGAATTTTATAATTTTATAATTGCAATCTTTCTCTGAAATTTGGGGGTTTTCGTGAGTTTTGTAACTGAACTCTGTTAGAGTAAAAGAATATGGAAAAGTGTTTCTGACAATAAAAAAAGAGTTGGCATGAAACCAGGGCAGTGATTGATGTCAACGGTAAGGGCGTTAGAATGGTTTTGTTACAAACAGAGGAGGATGGTGTAGAAACAGTCATCATTAGACAGTGCTTCCAGAGTGTTATTAGTCATCAAGAAAGAGATCCTAGATGCAAGTTAAGGAATTTTCTGTGGGGTTCTATGTTTACTCTTAGATGAGATCATAAACCACGGGAAACAGCGTTTACAGCGCTGCCATAACATTGCGGTGCTTTTACAACGCGGTTGTCACAGCTACTGCGTTGTTAGTACGCAATACCTTTACATCGCAAGTCATTAGTTCGACTTGCTCTAGGGGGCTCTCTAAACTAAGGAATAGTATAATTTACTATTCCAGTACCTTCTCTACAGTTGCACATGCTGGAGTTGGAATAGTAAACTATACTATTCCTAAGTCCAGCTGCACCCTGTACAGCAAGTCGATCTAATGACTTGTGATGTAAAGGTATCACTCTCTAACAACACAGTCATTGTAACAACCGTGTTGTAATGGAACGCGATGTAATAGCATGCGTATCAACATGCTATATTCTAAACCATTGAAGAAGATACCAACAAGGAAAGGGTTGGATTTTGTGCCAACCTTAATTGCAAAGTGGGTCATAGAGCTACTAGGGT
The DNA here is from genome assembly GCF_964263255.1 of Lissotriton vulgaris. Lineage (NCBI taxonomy): Eukaryota > Metazoa > Chordata > Amphibia > Caudata > Salamandridae > Lissotriton > Lissotriton vulgaris. The sequence continues at coordinate 23,390,724 of NC_141685.1, read as the reverse complement.
ACACTTTTTTTGTGGAGTACTTTCTCGGTGCAAAGAATAATACAGCTGATTGCCTTTCCTGACTAGTGTCCCTGCCGTCCTCAGAACTTGATGTGGGTGTGTGGTTAAACATGGGGCAATTTTAGAAGATGAATGGAAGTGAGGGAGGGACAAGGATGAGATTTTATCAAAATGGTATATTTATCTCTAGGAAAGATAACCAGACAATAGGTTGTTGAGTAAAGAACTGATGTATTATTGGAATGTGAAAGAGGAATTTACTGATATAGATGATCTTATAATGTGGGGTGCAAGAATAATTGACCTTAGTTGTCTCAGAAATAGAGTAGTTGTGCTAGCCCATGGAGGACATCTCGGAATGGTGAAGTCCAAAGACCGTGTGAGGGAAGACGTGCGGTGGCCAGGACATGATCATGAAGTTTAAAGGCCTATCAGGAAGTGTGCAGGCTTCCCACCTTGGTGTGCAGGGAACATCCAAGTGACCCATAGGAGGAGATAGCAGTTGACACCATGGGACCATTAAAGAATAAAAGGTCTACTACCTCTTTCTCACTAATTGTCATAGGCAATTTATCGAGATGGCCTGAAGTGTCTTGCATAAGTGATATCAGCCTAGGTGCCTGTGGTAATATCTCTGAAAGGTTTATTTAGGCAACAGAGTTTTCCCAAAAATATTGTTCACACAATAGAGTTAATGTGTGTTCTTAGGAAGTGGAAGAGTTCCTGATGTGTTGTTGAGGTATACATCACAGGAGATTTTCTTTGTATCTTCCAAAAACAAATGGTATGATAGACCATGTCAGTAGGACACTGAAAAAGGTCAAACAGCTCACCAAGTTGAACAGGCAGACTAGAAGAAAGTTCTGGAAGATCGTTTGTGGCCTTCCAGCTGGCTCCTCATGTGACTACTGTGAAGGTACCTTTCGAACTGTTTCAGTGGTACACCCCTCATTCTCTTGGGATGGAGGGAGGGAAGTAAATGTTAGGTTGGAATTGAATTTAAGGAGAATGGTGATGTACAAAAGTAAAAGGGAAAAATAGAGGGATAACAGTTCGGATTGTTTGATTGACATATATCACCAGGGTGTGAGACAATGTGTGGACGGTACAAAGTGATGTGAGTTGGGGAGAGATGGGAATTTAGATAACCTTTCTGTTGGACGAATTGATTGGTCTCTTAGAGACATGTCCTTTTTACTTTCGTACTCTTTTTGTTTTCCACAGTGAATACATAGCTTAGGGGGTTTGATTAGGAGTACTTTGCATGATTTCTTGGTTGTTTACAATCGGATTTTAGCTGTTGTTGGATTTTGTTTTCTCTCTCTGGCTGTTGAGGAGTTTCTTTTGGGTATATTGTTATTATTAAGTTTCTGGAACTTGTTCTGTTGATATTATGTGTAATGTTTTTGAAAAAGAAGATGCGTGCTGTCTTGTTCCCGTTACCATCTGTACTCACCAGAGGAGCCTTTTGGAATGTGGGCCTTACACTTCCCCAGAGTGTTAGAGTTGCAGCTGTTTTTTGTCTGCTGTTGATGGCTGGGGTCTAATAAATATCTCACCTGTACTTACTATTTATTGTGAGTGGTCCCCAATGTTCCCTCTATTTTTTCTGTTTACTTTCCATGTGTGTGGCAGTGAATCGTCTTTTTCCCCCGCAACCAATGGTATGTGTTCTCGGAGTCATGTGAGAAGCCACTAAGCAAGCACTCTACTGGAATCAGAAGTATCTGCCACACCAAGGGTTTGTTTAGCGACATGAAATAGATGACTGAAAGGAACACTGCTAGGTGCATAATCTGAATAAAAGAGGAATTGTGCAAATAAGGCTCTACTCTTACATGACACTACTTAAAATGAATGAGATATTCAAATATAACAACAGCTATTGTCCTTTCTTTGATGTGGTGTATCAGCAGCTGACCTTCTCCATATAGATTTGTGCAATCTCCAAGTTTAGAAATTAAATACCATTAAACTAGAGAATACTATCAGAGGGTGAGGTTTTACTGTTCAGTTTGAATTCTAACCACTATGACCATGCACTGGTTGTACACATGTTCAGTGTTCACACTCATGGTTGCTATCAGTGAAAACCTAGTAATAAGGAGTAAATCAGAGCTCCTGTGCCTGAGGAACAGTTCAACAATCAACTGAGTTTGGAGGTGTGGGAGCAGGCCTCCATGCCACACCATGCCCCCACACTCCCAAACTCGTCTGCACACCGCTCGCCAGATCACAAGTTAATTTGTGGTCTAGTGGAGGATGCTTTAGCGGTCCCACAGCACTGCCTGTCAGAATTCACTGCAGTGGGATTGCAAAAGCATGTTCATGGACGGTATGGACTATTAGGTCCATGTCATGCCCAGAGGCAATCAAGGGCCCTGTTGGGCCCCATAGCGTCCTCACCGCCATGAAAACTGTAGCAGTGAGGCAACTCGTAATAAGCTTGGCGGTGTTGAAGTGGCACTGCCAGGACATTGTGGGTCTCAGAACGCCACACCACCGCAGAGGGTTTACAGATCGCTGGTGGTTTTGGTGGACCGCCACCGCGGGTTTGGCAGGCCATCAGACCGCAAAACACATAATAAGGCCCTAAGTGTGAAGCCCAATATCTAACCATCACTATAGAAACAGAGGAGGGTTGCTATCAGCCTGTTACCTTTTATTTATTAGCCGTTTGTCTTTGGTGTCTTGTAGTTTTTTATGTCCCAAAGTTGCTGGTGATACAATGCGAAGCAGCAAATGAAAGTGTCTCTCTTCGGATTTCTGACAGAATATTAGAACCAAAAATATTGAGGTTCAGAAATATTGTGTTAAAAATATTGATTACAGATATATAGTTCTCTATAGTCATAACGGTAAGTAAAGAAATATCAGGAAAAAAATAGTTTCACACTATTATAGGTAAATAGCATACAAAAATATAATTTTTTAACCCCTTCGCTGCTTGTCAGCCAACGGCCGTCGTGAACACTACCTCTGTAGTGCTGCGCACGTCCGTGGTCGACGCGGCCCCACCCACTTAATTAATCCGCCGTACTGCGGTGGATTTTGGACCGCGGTTAAGTGGTTAATATATAAATATATATATATATTTAAATAGCAAATGTTTCATCTTTCTTGAACATAGAGCAGCTTTTTATTGTAATTCAGACCACATTAGTTGTGATACTAAGATATGATCCACATACTACTCGAACTAGATTGAGCAAACCATGAACTGCGTGTTTACAGATGCTTTTCACTGACATGGAGCGTGAGCAGGGACTACACAAACCAGGGATAACGAGATCCACAACTGGGGCACTGCATGCATCCTTTCCATTTCAAGATCAATAAGCCAGGAGACTTCTTTTGAAGTCATTGGTGTAAAGCAGAGATACTCACTATGTGGCCTAGGCCCTGGGGTGCTGGTGGCCCTCTAGTTTTTTACTTGTTGGCTCCTAGTGAAGAGCATTACTGGGCTCCTGTTTACTTGGCTGATGGATAAAATTCAGAAAGATGCTATACAAACGGGCAAACATGTAATTATTTGTTAACTAAAGACAAGGAAAAGAAGCGCAGAAGGTGTCTGGCACCACTTAACTTTAGGAACATCATGACATTTTTGAAGAAATTGTGCAACAAATGTAAAAATATGATAAAGGGTCTTATTTACACTTAGGTGGATATAGTAATATATATCAGTCCTACGCCCTGGAGTATGTCTCGAGAGGTGTCCGCAGGCCCCAAAGACCTCTCTTCACATTGACGCAACGTGTTGCCATATCTGTTTCCGCAAGCCCCCACGCCTTCTTCAACCATACCACCGAACCACACTGGACCAATCATCACTGCATCCATTTCAGTTTCAGGAAGCCAACCATGCACCACTGCACCCAACAGATGCCTCGCAGCAGCTAGTACAAAGTCACCAAAGACCAGCTAACCATAACCCTTGCCCAGAGCCCACCCACCAACCCCACCGACACCGACTCCGCCGCTCGCAATCTCAGACAGTGGATCGATGACTGTGCCAACACCCTCGCCCAGCTCAAGAAACACTCAAACAGCCACACTAGCAAGAAAGCCACCTGGTTCACCGAAGACCTCCAGGCTTCCAAATGAACATGCAGTAAACTGGAGAATAACTGGCTCAGCGAACGAACACCGGACAGCTACGCAGCCCACAAGAACGTCACCCGCAGACACCATCACCTCCTTAGATCCGCCAAGAGGGCCTCATTCAAAGACCCCTAGATAACAACGTACACAACAGCAAAGAGCTCTTCAAGATCGTGAAGGAACTCTCCAACCCCAGCTCCAACACCAAGGACATCCCACCTTCGCAAGACCTCGCTGGCCAACTTCTTCCACTGCAAGATCGCCGACATCCACAACAGCTTCAACGCTACGACTGCCCGACATCCCTTAAGACCTTTGCCCCCACGACCACCACCGCACAACCTTGTGCTCTCCTGGACCTGCATCAATGACAAGGACACCAGCAAGATCATGAATATCATCCACTCCGGATCACTGTTAGACTCATGCCCACACCACAATCTTCAACAAAGCCAGCACAGCCATTGCACCCCATCTCCGGAAAGTAATCAACATCTCCTTTGAGACAGCAAACTTCCCAGAAAGCTGGAAGCATGCCAAGATTAACGCCCTACTCAAGAAGCCCAAGGCGGACCCCAAGGACTTCAAGAACTTCCGGCCCATCTTCCTGCTTCTGTTCCTGGCAAAGGTCATCAAGAAGACCGTCAACAAACAACTGACCAGCTACCTCAAAGAGAACAGCATCCTGGACCCGTCCCAGTCCGGATTCCACAGCAACCATAGCACCAAAACACCATCATTGCCACCACCGATGACATTAGGACCCTTCTAGACAATGGAAAAACAGCAGCCCTCATCCTCCAGGACCTGTCATCCGCATTCGACATGGTCTACCACCGCACACTACGAGCACACCTACACAACACCGGGATCCAAGAGAAGGCCCTGGAATGGACCACATCCTTCCTCTCCGGCAGAACACAGAGCGTCCGCCCCCCCCCCCTTCCGCTCCAATACCACCGAGATCATCTGCAGCATTCCCCAGGGCTCATCCCTCAGCCCGATACTGTTCAACATCTACATCGCACCACTCACCCACATCACCCGAATGCACACCCAGTTGATCCTCTTTCTCACCAAACACCCTCACACTGCCAGGACCAACCTCCATGAAGGAATGTAGGCTGTCGCCGAATGGATGAGGAACAGCCGACTGAAGCTGAACTAAGACAAGATGGAGGTCCTCATCCCCAGATCCACCCCTTCAGCCTGGGACAACTCCTGGTGGCCGACCACACTGGGAACAGCCCCGATACCCACGAACCACGCACGCAACTTAGGGGTCATCCTCGACTCCACCCTCTCCATGTCCAAGCAGGTCAACGCCGTCTCCTCCTCCTGCTTCAACACCCTCCCCATGCTCCTTAGGATCTACCAGTGGATCCCCACCGAAACGAGAAGAACTGTCACCCAGGCCTATTCACCAGCAGGTTGGAGTACGGAAACGCCCACGCTGCAGTCCCCCGCATCCAAAGAATGACTGCAGGTAGCAGATCCTTCTCCCACCTTGTCGACAGGATCTGGAACACCCTCCCCACCCACCGTCGGCAGACACAAGACCTGCTGGCTTTCAGAAGACTCCTCAAGACCTGGCTCCTCGAGCAGTAGCAGCACCCTCCCTACCCCAGCACCTTGAGACCCTCACGGGTAAGTAGGGCGCTTTACAAGTGACATGATTGATTGATTGTTCATGTCAATGGAGTAAACGTTCAACAGCTGTCTGTCAAAGGTTTCAAATGTTTTGTTTTTTCAAAAAGAAAGTCCCAAAATGAGATTTTGTTTTTGGAAAGCAAATTAAAAATGACCTCCTACATCCTGGAATTTTCTCCTGGGAGGATCATTCTTGTTTTCTTGTCCCTCACAGCTAGTTTTTTCCTGGTGGTGACAGACAGGGAAAATAGGCCATACACCATCCATGGAAAATAGAGCAGATGGCATTATGGCTATAATTCAATGACCTCTTCTCCGTCAGGACGTGGGAGGACGTATTCCATCGACAGAGTGAATAAGGGCCTAAGTTGGTAGAATACAATTAGAATACAGTTAAATCAACCATTAGATAAGTTCTTATACAGAGCACATACTGAACTCATGTATTTCTATGGGATATCATATGTGATAATGAAGAAAAAAGAGGTAAAGTGAAATAAAACATTTTGCCCAGGATCATATAATTTAGTGAAGCAGGGCACTGGGATTGATAACACTTTTTTTTTGGTTTTACATTTTGCAATTCAGCATCTAGTGGGTATCTTTCTCTCTCTCTCTTTTAGCATAAAAAACGATTGCTTTGACTTTAATTCTTGGTGCATGGAGTTAGAATGTGGGTGGCTGACAGAAGCCACATCAAAGCTTAGCTCGTTTTGGTTGCAAAGACCCAAGAGGACCTCGAGCTGTGCCAGAGAGAGGCATCTAGCCCAAGGTTGGCTTGAGAGGTCAGTGGCTCACCCATTTCTATCACAGAATGACAATTAAGGGGTCAAAGGCACAGAATGAAATATGTTTTGACTATAATCAAAAAATTTCATGAAACAAGAGTACCAGCGCCACAGGACAGAATCTTTCTTTTCAGAACTTTCTCACTATACTACAGTTTAGTGAATGGACTGTGAGACTGGATGTTCTCTCCTCCATGGGTAATGAATATTGAATTACAGCCCTGTTGTCTTATCACATACCTACTAACAGTGCTTACTTTGATTCAAGTTGGTCCTACCACCATAACATAAAGGAGCAGGGAAATATATTCAAAAAGTGATTGGCCAAAGAGCACACAATTTGTCAGAAGAGAAGGATGGCATTGAAAAAAAAGGTTTCTGGGTCCATAGGTTCCATCTTGCTCATTAGACAACGGGGATGTGAGTATTTGTGACGATGAGCCTCAGGGACTACTCTCACCAAAGAAATGGCTGTGATGTGGATTCTGCCCTGAAGTTTTAATACAGCACACAACTAGAATATTCAGGCAAAATGACAAAACCAGGAATAAACATGAAGTCTCCTAGCTCCATGGATCAACCCTTTCACTTTACCACGTCTACTGGTCGAGGTTGGGTGTTTGTGTCGGCCCACCTCAGTAAACTGCACACTTTGTTGATGGGTCTTTCTGAAGAATTCTTTGAAGACTCTTGCTGCATTAAACCAACTATGTTTCTGAGCACTCATAATGTTTACACATCAGAAAATAAAGGTATAAGGAGATTGTGAGGTGTAAGATTTCATTCCAATTCAATAATCACGTTACTTCCTTTGTATACTTGACTTTCCAAATGCAGCGATAGCACGCAGAGAAGACTTACTCCAGAGTGCGGAAGAAGGATAGCATCTCAGATACAGCGTAACTCAGTATTGTCAAATCTGTGTCTTTTCTAGAGACAAGGGGCTTAATTTAGAAGGGAGTATGGAATGCTCCCAGGGCTTACCCCCCACCTGAATATCTAGGTATTTGTGGTAGAGGTTATGAACGCCCACCCACCCCACCCTGGAACAACTGTCAAATCAAGGGATAGAGAACATCAACAGGCTGATGTCCTGGAGGGCAATGGGGGCTTGGAAAAAAAGAGAACAATGTTGTGGCAACTGTCTGGCTGCAAGGGTTCTCTGTAGTCTCTAGGACTGGATTTGCTTTTTTTCAGATGGTTTTTTCAGCTACCATTCTATTTTCAGGAATTATTGTTCTAATTTCTTCAACACTATCTTTCTGAGTATAAAATCCTAATCAATACAAGGCATCAGCGCCGAGATGCCTACGGGTATTCGCCGCGCTTAATAAATGCCAATAAATAAATAAATAAATAAATAAATAAATCTGCCTTGACGTGCCTTGTCCCAGGTCGATAAGTGATAAGGATTTGTACTTGCTAAAAGAAATAGCCAGCATATCTGTCTAGACGTGAGTGTTTTGATGGAACTGAAGAATTGCATGTTCCTATGGTCTGTGTAAATTGTTACCATGTATTTGCACCTTGGAGATAATGGTTTGATGCCTGAAGAACAAGTTTGATTGCTCGCAATTCCCTCTTTGCTATGGTATTGCTTTGTTATGTTTTGTTATGTTATGTTATGTTATTTTATTATAGGTCTTCTATAGCGTGCGGCTACTCCAAAGGAGTGTCCCGGCGCTTTGTACTCCAGACCTAGAAAAAAAAGGAAACAAATACAACATAACAGTGAGAGGTCAAAACAGCAGAGCCAAGGAAGGAACTAGGAAACTCTAGCCAGTAAAGAGCCAGGTCTTTAAACTCTTCCTGAAGGCGAATAGGTTGGGCGTGGAACGCAAAGATAAAGGTAAGGAGTTCCACATCTGTGGGGCCAGCAGCCTAAAAGACCGTCCTCCGATACGGGCTTTCTTTATACGGGGGACTACTGCTAGTGCCAGCGACTCCGATCTTAAAGATCGCGCCGGCAGGTAGAAAGCCAGTCTCTTTTGTAGGTATTGGGCACCAGTGGCATGCAAGGCTTTGTGAGCCAGTGTCATGGCCTTGAATATTATCCGCTTCCGGATGGGGAGCCAATTTAGAGTACGCAGAAGGTTTGATGCACTCTATCGACGATGCAGGCCAAAGATGGCTCATGCGGCCGCATTCTGAGCCACCTGCATACGCTGTAGGAGGTATTCCGGCAGACCCAGATACAGGATATTAGCATAATCGAGTCTGGATCCGATGAGGGCCTGAACAGTTATTCTCCTATGGTCCTCCGAAAGCAGCGGAAAGAACTTCCGCAGCATCCTGAGGATACCGAAACATGTTCCAGTGAGGTTCAGCACCTGGGATTTGAGCGAGAGCCCATTGTCTATTTTAATTCCCAGGTTCTTGGCTGACTCAGAAGAGTACGCTGGAGGGAACATGTCGGCAGGCCACCACCCTTGCTAGTCCGGTTCCAAGGGGCATCCGAAGAAAAGTATCTCGGATTTATCCGAGTGGCACTTGAGGCTGTTCAGTTGGAACCAGTTGAAAACAGCCCCAAGGCACTCACGGATACTTTCACCCTCAAATTCTTGGCCCTTCCGGCAGGTGAAGAGAAGCTGGGTGTCGCCAGCATAGGACACGATCTGGGCCCCGTAGGACTCCACCAATGCCGCCAGAGGGGTCATAAAGATGTTAAATAGAGTTGGGCTCAGGAACTCCGACTCCCAGAGGCGACATTTCGGCAGATCCAGGGGAGGCCCAGACCGTTTGTCGGCGGTTGGCTAGAAAGGAACAAAACCAACTGAGCACCGTCCCTCTCAGACCGATATCATGCAGTCTAATGAGGAGATCCTCATGGGGGACGGTGTCAAAAGCCGCCGACAGGTCTAGCATAACTAACATCACCCTGCCTCCGGCATCCAGCGACTCCTTAACAATCTCTGAAACCTCCAAGAGCGCGGTTTCTGTACTCAGGTTAGGTCGAAAACCTGATTGAGACGCGTGCAATAGCTCGTTGGATTCCAAAAAATTGGAGAGCACGCCATGAACATCTTTCTCCAAGATTTTAGTGAGTGCCGGGAGGAGCGAGATGGGCCTGTAATTGGCAGGGACTTCTGGGGCAAGGCTTGGCTTTTTAAGAAGAGGGATGACCATGGCCTGTTTCCACAAGTGTGGTAATGCCCCCTGACTCAAAGAAAGATTCATAATAGGGTTGGCTAGAGGGTTTGAAACATCTGCCATTCTGGCTAAAAATTTGGCAGGGCACGGGTCACGTGGCGATCCAGATTTGAGACTCATCATTAGTGCTAATGATGAAGATACCGTGAGAGGCGGGAAAACCGCCAGCACAGGGCCAGAAGTGGGCACGTGGGCTAACTCCTCCGGCAAGGACGGGAAATCGACTATCGGCCTAGGTGGAAAAGAATCCTGTATCTGCCTAATTTTGGTGGTAAAAAAATTGGCTATGGTATCAGCCCAGGACTCAACCGGGACCTCCTGTGCTGAGTTAGATCGCAGGGTGGTGAATTCTCTAACGATCGAAAAAAACTCCTTACAGGAATTAGCTGCTTTCTCTATTCTTTTGGCGAAGTAGCATTTCTTTTCCTGAAGGACTAGTCTATGGTAGGATTTAATCATAGATCTGTAGGTCAATTTTGCCTCGGTGTCATACTGAGCTCTCCATGTCCGTTCAGCAATTTTACATTGTCTACGGGAGTGAGCCAGTCCCGCAGTAAACCAAGGAGCCGAGACCCGTTTGATGGCAGTTCGGGGGGGGCTGTGCAGGGGCAAGCTCATTCAATCTGGCTAAGAGCCAGGTCTGCAGGGTTTCGAGGTTGTTGTCCAGGTTGCCGGTATAGGACACGGGATGGTTCACAAGGGCCTGAGCTAGCAGGTCTGGGGTCACCCGATGGTATGCTCTAAAAGCACATCCCTGCTGTCTCAAAGTGATGGCTGTTGGTTTCTTAGTGCCAGGTATTTGGAAATAAGCTAGTCGATGGTCGGACCATAAAACGGGTAGCAATGCAGTCACCACAACCGGAAGGGTGGAAAAGACCTGGTCCAAGGTGTGACCTTTGTCGTGGGTTGGGCCGGAAAGATAGGGAAGCAGGCTCAGGGAGGATGTGATCTCAAGCATCTTCAAAGTATCCGGATCAAGACAATCTTCCATATGGAAGTTGAAGTCCCCGGCCAGTACACAGCTCTCCGTTCTCATAACTAATGTGGACATGACTTGCTGGAGTTCCTCAAAAAAGGACCCCACCGGCCCCCGAGGTCTATATACTAGAAGCCCCTTGACAGATTGTTGAGGTGACAGGGAGAGGGAGAAAGCGAGGGATTCGGTGCCCGTGATGGTTTCCGTGTGAATGACCGAACACGTAAAAGATTTTTTCACCACGAGAGCCACTCCTCCTCCTCTACCCTGGTTTCTGTCTTGTCTAAAGATGTTGTATTCAGGGGGAATGGCGGCAGCAATGCCAGGATGGGAAGACTCATTGAGCCATGTCTCAGTAAGCATTAGACAGATAGGTTTATCAGTGGTCAGGAGATCAAAGATCTCCTGAGCATGTCTGTTAATTGACCTGGTGTTAAGGAGTAGACAAAGATGTTTGGTGTTATGCTCCTTCGTATGAGATGAGGGTGGATGTACACTAATCAGGTGCCAGTTACATCCTGGGCATTTGTGCTTACCCCTGTGACGGCCAGGAAAGACTGAGAGACAGGACTCCCCAACTTTGTTCAAGGAGAGGAGCTCCTGGGATGAGTAGGATAACATGATGATATGTGTAAATAAAAGCAGGAGTAGGGACTAAGAGAACCTGCCACGCCGTACGCCTCCGGGACGCTGACGGGCGCAGACGGGCAGGACTCTGGCGCGACTCCGGCGCAGGTCCGGCACGTCCGCTACGCGGAGGAAGAGGTGAGCTTTTTATAGCGCTACTAGAGTGCGAGGGCGGCGAGTCCTACCCCCAAGATGGCGGCCAAAGTCAGATCCCAGCCCTCGGCTTCAATACTCGGCCGAGGGCGGTCTGAATACCCAGGCAAGGGGAAGGGAGCAAACAAAGCGCCTAAGAGCGCTGGGAAGTCTCTTACAAGGCAGCAAACGCTTATTAGTCAAGCGCGAAGCGCAAGCCTGAACTGCACACAAATAAAATGACTAAACAAGCAAGTCAACACACACAGATAAAATGTGCAAGAAAAGAAGGGAGACCTCCCGGCTTCCGCCTCAGGAGGGAAAAGGTTGGTAGCAGATGGTAATCCCTGAGTAAACGAGCGAATTCCCTTTTATAGCGCTACTAGAGCGCGAGGGCGGCGAGTCCTACCCCCAAGATGGCGGCCAAAGTCAGATCCCAGCCCTCGGCGTCAATACTCGGCCGAGGGCGGTCTGAATACCCAGGCAAGGGGAAGGGAGCAAACGAAGCGCCTAAGAGCGCTGGGAAGTCTCTTACAAGGCAGCAAACGCTTATTAGTCAAGCGCGAAGCGCGAGCCTGAACTGCACACAAATAAAATGACTGAACAAGCAAGTCAACACACACAGATAAAATGTGCAAGAAAAGAAGGGAGACCTCCCGGCTTCCGCCTCAGGAGGGCAAAGGTTGGTAGCAGATGGTAATCCCTGAGTAAACGAGCTAATTCCCTTTTATAGCGCTACTAGAGCGCGAGGGCGGCGAGTCCTACCCCCAAGATGGCGGCCAAAGTCAGATCCCAGCCATCGGCGTCAATACTCGGCCGAGGGCGGTCTGAATACCCAGACAAGGGGAAGGGAGCAAACGAAGCGCCTAAGAGCGCTGGGAAGTCTCTTACAAGGCAGCAAACGCTTATTAGTCAAGCGCGAAGCGCAAGCCTGAACTGCACACAAATAAAATGACTAAACAAGCAAGTCAACACACACAGATAAAATGTGCAAGAAAAGAAGGGAGACCTCCCGGCTTCCGCCTCAGGAGGGAAAAGGTTGGTAGCAGATGGTAATCCCTGAGTAAACGAGCGAATTCCCTTTTATAGCGCTACTAGAGCGCGAGGGCGGCGAGTCCTACCCCCAAGATGGCGGCCAAAGTCAGATCCCAGCCCTCGGCGTCAATACTCGGCCGAGGGCGGTCTGAATACCCAGGCAAGGGGAAGGGAGCAAACGAAGCGCCTAAGAGCGCTGGGAAGTCTCTTACAAGGCAGCAAATGCTTATTAGTCAAGCGCGAAGCGCGAGCCTGAACTGCACACAAATAAAATGACTGAACAAGCAAGTCAACACACACAGATAAAATGTGCAAGAAAAGAAGGGAGACCTCTCGGCTTCCGCCTCAGGAGGGAAAAGGTTGGTAGCAGATGGTAATCCCTGAGTAAACGAGCGAATTCCCTTTTATAGCGCTACTAGAGCGCGAGGGTGGTGAGTCCTACCCCCAAGATGGCGGCCAAAGTCAGATCCCAGCCCTCGGCGTCAATACTCGGCCGAGGGCGGTCTGAATACCCAGGCAAGGGGAAGGGAGCAAACGAAGCGCCTAAGAGCGCTGGGAAGTCTCTTACCAGGCAGCAAACGCTTATTAGTCAAGCGCGAAGCGCGAGCCTGAACTGCACACAAATAAAATGACTGAACAAGCAAGTCAACACACACAGATAAAATGTGCAAGAAAAGAAGGGAGACCTCCCGGCTTCCGCCTCAGGAGGGAAAAGGTTGGTAGCAGATGGTAGCTTTGTTTTACAGGAAGGAGCTTTTGGGACAAAAAGTCTATTGGATACGTATGTCCTGCTTCTGGATTTCTCTGGGAGAGTCATCCTCCACAAGCTACTTTCAAGGCATCTGCTTTAACAAAGAAGGGTTGGTCTGGGACTGGATGGTAGAGGACAGGAGCTGAAGTAATCCTTTTTTCGAGCTTAATGAGGGCCTCACTGGCTTTCTCTGACCATTTAAACACACTCATTTTCTTGGCTAGTTGGGTGATTGGCACTAGTACTTCAGAGAAGTGTGTAAATAGCGCTGATAAAACTTTGCAAAAACAATAAGCTCTCATCTTCCTTTAAAGAAGATGGAGCCGGACAATTTAGAATCTCCTAAACTTTTTTGGAATCTACAGCCATTTCAGAAGGAGACAAATAAAGATTTTACAGAGGTCACATTAAATGAGCATTTCTCAAGCATTGGGAACATATGGTTTTCCTGTAGGCATCGTACGATTACTCTAACATGAGTGAAAAGGTCTTCTTCTTTTGGCAAGTAGATTAAGGAGTGGTCTATGTATAGTATAGCATAGACATCTAGGAACTCTCACAGGACCTTGTTGGTTAAATACTGAAAGGCTGCTGGGGCTTTGCAGAGTGAAAAACGCATGACATATTCAAACAGGCCAAGCTTAGTTCAGAAGATGAACTTCTTTTTATTGCCCTCTTGGAATCTGACATGGTTGTAGAGGCCTAGAGATCCAGTTTGGTGCAGGTGATGGAGTGACACTCCTGGTCCAATAATATGGGGTAAGGATATCGATTATTTATGGTGACCTTGCTAAAAACTCTATAATCTATAATCACTGCAAGTATGTAGCTCCCCATTTTTTAAGGGACAAAAAATACCAGCAATGGTACTGGGGAAGTAGAGTGATCAATAAAACCAATTTTGAGCAACTTGTCTAAGCCCATTTTTTTAGATGTTGAGTTTCCTATTTTGTCAGAGCATAAATTCTAGCCCAAGGTAAGAGGTTGAGGTGACAATAAAAGGCTCTGTGTGAAGGCTTCTGACCAGTCTTTTCTTCATCAAAAACATCTCCACATTGAAATATTCTATAGGTAAAATATCCCCTGTTTTATCATGAGTTAGAGCACAACTCAGTGGAGTTACTAAAACTGTTACTTTTTAGTACTTAAACACTGTTCTAAGGACCTACTCAGTTTTTGGGTTATAGAGCTGTAATCCCCCTGGAATAACCCCAAAATAGGGGTATTGTTTAAGTCAAAAGATATTGTCTCAGAGTGCCCGTAATCACACAGTACAATGAGAGACTTGGTTTGCAACTGAATCAGTCCAGACAAGAGTTCCGAACCATCAACTCCTCGCACTGGCTCAGGTTCACCCATAGGAACATTACGTAACCTAATTTGGATGCCAGGGTTAAGTCTTTGACTTTCTGGTGGCTCCTGAGTCAATTAGCAGAGGAAGTGTCTTCCTTTGTTGAGGGAAAGCTATAGGGGTGACCATGATGATTAAGGTCTCAGGAACATTACATCAAAAATTCCCTTTGAAATAACTTCTTTCTCCCAACAAATCAATCTTGTTCCTTTGTGAGTAATCTAGGTTTCTGACTTCTCCTCCCCGCCTACGAGTGCTACCTTTTTCTTGAGGGCTTTGGGTCTCACCGAACAAGTTTTGCTTGTGTCTTCTGTATGTTTCCTCTGGAGTTAAAGGGCTGAGGATTCCTCCTTGCATAGGCTCCCCAGATTCCTAGTTTTTGTTCTCTATTTCTTTCTTTTCTTGTCTGACAATTATTACCTTTGCATCCTCTCAAGGATGCCCCCCTTCCGTTCCCTGATCCAATGATCCAGTTAAATCACTAGATCTATAGATTCTTAACAGTTTTGTGGTGGATCAACGGTGTGCGAAAGTATGTCCTTGACATCGCCTCAAAACCTACATAAAAAAGGAAGGTCTCTACTGCAAGTCAGAAAGAGGCTATGATGTAAGTACAATGTCCTTGGGCCCTTGGCGCAAATTTAACAGGTCATTGTCGCTTGCTTGAATACAAACATGTCAAGCATATCACTTTCACATGGCATCTTTAAATGTTGCAAAATTGTACAAAAAAGGGGCATTGTTAATAATTAACAATATTGACCAGTAATATGAAATAATTACGGACACAATGGCCTTTGACGGCATCATTAGGAAAAGAAATTGTCCCAAACATAAATTGCAATTGACCTTGGCTCATGAAAATATCAAACTTAGAACTGTCACCCAAAAACTTTTCAGGGACTGTTAAAAGTACTGAAGTGGGGGTACTGACAGCGGCATTGTATGGTGAAAGACCAGGTGAGCTTGGCTCCAGGACAGACTTTCTGCCAATCTAAATTTATTTTGGGAGTTTGATAATGGGAGGGGGCTCTTCAGAGACTGCACCTAGTTCGTTTCCCAACTGCTTTAAATGAGGTTTGTACTTTAGCAATTCACTCCTCAACTCAAAGTTTTCTTCTCTTAGGATTTGGACCTCGGCTTGAATAAAGGCCAGAGTCCTCGCCATATCTAGTATAGATGATGATTCCTTTTCTAAGGCTTGAGCAAGGTTGTGAGCTTTGATTTCAGCAGAAGTGTCCAGGCAGAATATGTTTGTGCCTTGGCTTTGTATGAGTTTATGAAAACAACAGTGGTCCCATGCATAATCAAAATTCAAACAGTAATCAATATAAACACAATGGCTACTATATTGGGTTTGGACATGTCCAGCCGGACAGAGGTCTCAATATTTTTACTTTTCAAACAAAATCAATAAGAATTTCCTTCAACAATTCTATGTAGTGGGGCTCAAGCCTTTACTCTAACACATACAGATTGGCATGGTGAAGAAAGTCGCAAACAAAAAACACAAGGCTTTTAGGCAAAAACTTCAGATTTCTGTAGGTAATAACGCAACAGAAATTCCAGTCACACCATTAAAAACATATAACATTTGGTGTACATTAAATGACTGATCACCCAGGCAACCCCAGAATGACTCTTAATTCAAGGGAGATAGACCGTGAGCTGGCAGATGTCCTGGAGGAGAACAGGGGTTGGAAAAAAAGAAAACACATGACCTTCTGGCTGCTGAGGTTTCCCTGTAGTCTCGAAGATTGGATTTTTCTTTTTATTAGATGGTCCTCAGCCAGAGGGGCAGAGATGCTTTGACAAACTACTTTAATTTGCCACCCTCCTTGAAAATAAATTAGTCTTCATTTTGCATTTAAGATTTAAGAGGATATATAAAATTCATGTTTTATGGGCCTAGGTATAGCTCGACGCCTGGGCTGTACTTGCTTGTACTGCTATAGGAGAAGGAGGGGCCATGTTTGAAGTCCCGGAGATCCTCCCTGCTGTGTAATTAAAGTGTTAACACCATATACAGGGTCTGGGCTTACTGGCAATAAGGACAAGCCTCACCAGAACAATGATAAACCAATAGCGGTACCAATATTGCCACCTTAATTATGTGCTGGATCCCGGGTGATCACTCGAATAACTGAATTAAGCAGTAATTCTCAATGAACCATATTTCAGACTGAATCAGTTTTGTTTTATTTTTTAACTTAGATGCATGTATCAATTCAATATGCAATTTTTTGTTTTTTCAATCAGGAAACATTTCTTTAGTTCCACATCATAAATCACAATGAACACAGATATTAAACAAATAACAATACGCAAAACAATATTTTGACAAAAAATCACAACTTGCAATCACCATTCATACCACACAAAAAATATCATCACTAGATATATTACAGTTATTTACAATCTATACAATGTCACAATTGAAAAACAGACAAAGCATTGGAAATAAGCAAGTACACAATGTTGTTATTTTCTGAAATAATCAAGGGTTCCTAATGCTGAATAGAAGAGGTCTACGCGTTTCGATAACCCCTGGTTGTGGGGAAATCTCATCAGGACCGTATGCCTGCGAATGGAGAACGAGATTGGGTCAGGTGGGGGGACAAAACCAACTTCCTCACAACGCTACAGTGGGGATAGAGAAACTAATCATACCTCTCAGTAGCTGGCTTTGCTTTTGTGGTTGTCACTGTGGGCAAAAAATGAGGTGGATTTAAGCCTCTAAAGTGAAAGCGCCAGAGGGGCAATCATTCAATCTTAGCAAAAACATTCACTCGTGTCTACTTACATCGTATTACGCCTACTGCGGCTGTTTATTGAACTGGAAGAAAATTCGGGTGGAAGCGGGTAGCTGAGGGGTAAGAGGAAATGGTTTTAGAATTTGGGGGGAACAACTCGATTCCATTGTCGTTAATCGGTTGAACAAGGCGACTTACTGTTAATTGCTTAGCGCAGGGAGTTCACGGGTGTCTCAGTCTGTATTGAGCGAATCAATAACGTGCTCCGGTCTCCTGTAAGTGAAAGGGAGCTGGTGTCAGGTATCCAGATTGGTTGTGAAGATCGCCTTACTTGCGATGTTTCTCTGACATGTACAAACGTTTACCTGTTAGCGTCGTGTCCGCTGTCTAACTCGGGGGGTCTGCGCTCTTCGATCTCTGTTCGTTAGTCCAGTGACCGGCACCTTCCAGTCGGTAAACTTGCTCTCGCGTTCGGTTGTTTTAACTCACTTCCTGGTTACCCGGGGATTATGGGGATTGTAGTTTTTTCGCCCGTTGTCATGGAGACGGGCCGCGTTTTGACTTTGAGTGTATGGGGCCGTGGTTCACGGTCTCTGTGGGAAACAGCAGTCTGAATCTCGGTCTCTTCATTATCATCAACATTTTACAGGCGGTAAAGCTCGGAGAGTTCATTAAGGCCGTTTATTGCAGAGTTGAATTTGACTATCAGCATTGCTTCAGTGTGTGACAATTTCTCTTCCATGTCACCACCTCTAGGGTCTTTCTCAATTTTAGCAATTACTGTCCATCTTAATTCATCAACGGTATGTTTGTGATTAACCCAATGGTTAACCAGTGGGGCCGTTAACACATTCTTTTTAATGCGTGATTTGTGCTGGGTAATGCGACATCTCACCTCCTGACTTGTTTTGCCGATGTAAAGTTTATCTCAGGGGCATTTGATTCCATATATGACGAACTTGGATTTACAATTTGTAAATTTTTCATGTTTCCACGATATCTGTTTATGTTGAAACAGATTTCCTTCCTCAGTACTAGCACAGCAGATACAAGAGCCACATCTGTGATGACCTTGGATCGGTGGTAATCCAAGCATAGTGCTGATTGTTGGTATGCTCGGTTTAAGTGCTGCTCGAACTAGGTGATTGGCTACGCTTTGGTCCTTTTTGAAGGCAAATAATGGTTTGTCTTTAAGTGTCTCGTCGATATTTTCCACTAGATGCCAGTTTTGTAGGATTGTTTTTTTGAAGTCATTTGAATTTGGGCAGAATGTAGAGACAGAGACCATCCTGTTTTGGGGTGGTTTAACCTTATTTGTTAATAGTGTATCTCGGGGGATCCACCATACTCTTTTCATTGTTCTTCGGAGAAGTTTCATGGGGTAGCCAAGTACTGTGAAAATCTCCCATTTTCACAGTACTTGCGGATCAAGAGAAATTGCTATTTTAAGGATGAATATATGCTACATGCTGCTAACTTGACTGAAAAACTATCCCAAAGAGGCTACCCCATGAAACTTCTCCGAAGAACAATGAAAAGAGTATGGTGGATCCCCTGAGATACACTATTAACAAATAAGGTTAAACCACCCCAAAACAGGATGGTCTGTGTCTCTACATTCTGCCCAAATTCAAATGACTTCAAAAAAACAATCCTACAAAACTGGCATCTAGTGGAAAATATCGACGAGACACTTAAAGACAAACCATTATTTGCCTTCAAAAAGGACCAAAGCGTAGCCAATCACCTAGTTCGAGCAGCACTTAAACCGAGCATACCAACAATCAGCACTATGCTTGGATTACCACCGATCCAAGGTCATCACAGATGTGGCTCTTGTATCTGCTGTGCTAGTACTGAGGAAGGAAATCTGTTTCAACATAAACAGATATCGTGGAAACATAAAAAATTTACAAATTGTAAATCCAAGTTCGTCATATATGGAATCAAATGCCCCTGTGATAAACTTTACATCGGCAAAACAAGTCAGGAGGTGAGATGTCGCATTACCCAGCACAAATCACGCATTAAAAAGAATGTGTTAACGGCCCCACTGGTTAACCATTGGGTTAATCACAAACATACCGTTGATGAATTAAGATGGACAGTAATTGCTAAAATTGAGAAAGACCCTAGAGGTGGTGACATGGAAGAGAAATTGTCACACACTGAAGCAATGCTGATAGTCAAATTCAACTCTGCAATAAACGGCCTTAATGAACTCTCCGAGCTTTACCGCCTGTAAAATGTTGATGATAATGAAGAGACCGAGATTCAGACTGCTGTTTCCCACAGAGACCGTGAACCACGGCCCCATACACTCAAAGTCAAAACGCGGCCCGTCTCCATGACAACGGGCGAAAAAACTACAATCCCCATAATCCCCGGGTAACCAGGAAGTGAGTTAAAACAACCGAACGCGAGAGCAAGTTTACCGACTGGAAGGTGCCGGTCACTGGACTAACGAACAGAGATCGAAGAGCGCAGACCCCCCGAGTTAGACAGCGGACACGACGCTAACAGGTAAACGTTTGTACATGTCAGAGAAACATCGCAAGTAAGGCGATCTTCACAACCAATCTGGATACCTGACACCAGCTCCCTTTCACTTACAGGAGACCGGAGCACGTTATTGATTCGCTCAATACAGACTGAGACACCCGTGAACTCCCTGCGCTAAGCAATTAACAGTAAGTGGCCTTGTTCAACCGATTAACGACAATGGAATCGAGTTGTTCCCCCCAAATTCTAAAACCATTTCCTCTTACCCCTCAGCTACCCGCTTCCACCCGAATTTTCTTCCAGTTCAATAAACAGCCGCAGTAGGCGTAATACGATGTAAGTAGACACGAGTTAATGTTTTTGCTAAGATTGAATGATTGCCCCTCTGGCGCTTTCACTTTAGAGGCTTAAATCCACCTCATTTTTTGCCCACAGTGACAACCACAAAAGCAAAGCCAGCTACTGAGAGGTATGATTAGTTTCTCTATCCCCACTGTAGCGTTGTGAGGAAGTTGGCTTTGTCCCCCCACCTGACCCAATCTCGTTCTCCATTCGCAGGCATACGGTCCTGATGAGATTTCCCCACAACCAGGGGTTATCGAAACGCGTAGACCTCTTCTATTCAGCATTAGGAACCCTTGATTATTTCAGAAAATAACAACATTGTGTACTTGCTTATTTCCAATGCTTTGTCTGTTTTTCAATTGTGACATTGTATAGATTGTAAATAACTGTAATATATCTAGTGATGATATTTTTTGTGTGGTATGAATGGTGATTGCAAGTTGTGATTTTTTGTCAAAATATTGTTTTGCGTATTGTTATTTGTTTAATATCTGTGTTCATTGTGATTTATGATGTGGAACTAAAGAAATGTTTCCTGATTGAAAAAACAAAAAATTGCATATTGAATTGATACATGCATCTAAGTTAAAAAATAAAACAAAACTGATTCAGTCTGAAATATGGTTCATTGAGAATTACTGCTTAATTCAGTTATTCGAGTGATCACCCGGGATCCAGCACATAATTAAGGTGGCAATATTGGTACCGCTATTGGTTTATCAGTGTAATTAAAGTGCACATGACAGAGTGACCGGTCTCTGCGTACTTAAGAACCGTGACTTTGAATCCACCCTGTGTCGAGGGTGAGGGCACCGAATGCAGCTCTCCTCACTTCGCTCAAGTGCTAGGTTGATCAGTCCTGCTGATCCCGACGCAGCTCATATACCGTTTAATCAGGGCTCTAAGTGGGCTAAAAAAATGGAGAGGTCTCTCAAAGGGGTGTGGCCAATGTAAATAAGGTCGTGGCTTTAAAGCTCTTAAGCTAAAAATCTATGCTTATCATAGTTATTATGCCACCCTGCTTCTATCATTGTACATAGCTACATAATACAACAAGTAACATGACAACGACAACAAGCCAGGGCAAATAAACAAAACTATGACTTTGTTGCCTCTAATATTGAAAATGCCTTGATGTTTGTGGAAGAAGATGTGGCGTAATGGCCAAAGCTGCTGACTTTAGAGCTGGAGCAGCAGTTTTTTGTGTCTGCATCAGTTCAACATCCTGTGATTCTGGGCAAATTACTTAATCTCCTGCGTATGTCCTTGTTTATTTGAACTGGTGCTCATGTAAAGCGATCCAGTTGGCCAAGTTCAAGCAATAAAGAACTGCAAAAAAAAAATGACATAAGAAAGCAGTGAACTGCTGCAGTGGTAAGATTTTCTTTTCCACCCTGAGGGTGAGGGCATAAATGGAGAGCCCAATTGGGACCCATCTCAGCACCTGCTTTTTAGGTTTCACTTGTGCAGCGCTTGCGCTGTGCTCGTGAAACCTATTGTATTAAATATAAAAAGGGACTTACTTCCCGCCTTCGCTTCTCATTGGTCCTGGTGGTTGTCATTTTACTTTTCATTTTTTCCATTAGTTGTAGGCGTTCTATTTCCTATTCTTCCATGTGTGCTACTTTTATCAGTTTCCCTTCAGCAAAGTACTGTTAATCTGCTTCAATGGCATTTTTTCAAAGCATCCCAAGCAAGGATCGGGAAAACAAGTAAAAAATAAGAGCTACACCCTTGCTTTAGAGTTACAGTGCTGCTGGAGTACAGGTGGCCTCAGGGCCCTCTTATTTTCTCTGTGGAGATCCTCCTACGTGCCTTTTATTCCTTCTCAGTGCCCCGGACACAGCAGCCCTACCTTGTGCCCCTGGGCAGAAGCAGGCACTCACTTGAATGTGTTCCTCCCATCAGCTTTCAGTCATTTGTTCCTTTTGGTTAGCCATCTTTTTTTTTTTTTTTTTTTGCGCTAAGATCTTCAAAATGATTTTTTTTTTTACATACAAAAAAGTGAAGAAGGACTTCAATAAAATACAAAGAAGCGAAAAAGACTAATCATAAAATATACAGTCATCAATAAAATACATCGCAAGAAAAAATTAGACATTCTAAGGAGAAAAAAGGAGGGGAAGGGCGCAGGGAAAGGGGAAGGGAAATATACAATTCATAGCATAAATACTTATACAAGTAGAGTTACCAATACAATACAGTAGTAAGGAAGAACAACAATAGTTATAACTGTACATATGAATCTATAGGAGACCAGAAAGATTGAAAAGTAGAAGAATTATGATGAACACCTTGTAGTGACAATTGAGCACCTCTTCTTGTAAAGATAATCCAAGGCCACCAAGCATGGACTGAAAGGGAAGTAACATCCTTCCAACAAAATGTGATGGATTTCAATGCAGCCGATACCAAAAAGTTAAATAGTTTAGCTTCATTATCTTCAAGGGGTACACTCAACACAACAGATTTACATATGATTAAAGTATAAGAGGGTGAATCTGAAATAGGTAGAATTTTCTGTATTACAGTCCATACTTCAGACCAAAATTTCAAAATAAGCGGACATTCAAATAACATATGACGTAAGGAACCAGGCTGCAAATTGCAATGCCAGCAAACATTAGATGGTAATAAATGAGCTTTAAATAAACACAGTGGTGTCCATAAGGAATTAAATAAAATATAAGCATTAGTTTGATAAATTGACACTGGTAAGCAACCAGAAATAGAAAGAGTCCATATTAATGACCAGGAATCACTTGGCAAAGATAAAGATAGCTCGTTGTTCCAAAAGGTAGAGATTGTATCAATATTGGAACCTAAGGATACAGTGAGCTTCTTATAAAACCTGAAAACTCCTGAGGCGGAAGCCGGGAGAACGCTGAAAACTTTCTTTTAAAACTATCACCATTGTATTTTGTGTCACTTTACTAAAATTGTACTTTTAAAAGCGCACTCACCCGGCAAACTGTCATAGCGGGCTAGAGACACGCTGAAACAGCGACTCCTTCGCTGCAACGAGCAAACCCCTGAAAAACAATTTCCCGCCGCCATTTACGGCAAGGAAGCAAGGCCACGCCTACCTGAGGCCACGCCCACCCCCCTCAGCATATATACGCGATCAGAAGCGTGTAACTGACAGAACCTGAAAACTCCTGAGGCGGAAGCCGGGAGAACGCTGAAAACTTTCTTTTAAAACTATCACCATTGTATTTTGTGTCACTTCACTAAAATTGTACTTTTAAAAGCGCACTCACCCGGCAAACTGTCATAGCGGGCTAGAGACACGCTGAAACAGCGACTCCTTCGCTGCAACGAGCAAACCCCTGAAAAACAATTTCCCGCCGCCATTTACGGCGAGGAAGCAAGGCCACGCCTACCTGAGGCCACGCCCACCCCCCTCAGCATATATACGCGATCAGAAGCGTGTAACTGACAGAACCTGAAAACTCCTGAGGCGGAAGCCGGGAGAACGCTGAAAACTTTCTTTTAAAACTATCACCATTGTATTTTGTGTCACTTTACTAAAATTGTACTTTTAAAAGCGCACTCACCCGGCAAACTGTCATAGCGGGCTAGAGACACGCTGAAACAGCGACTCCTTCGCTGCAACGAGCAAACCCCTGAAAAACAATTTCCCGCCGCCATTTACGGCGAGGAAGCAAGGCCACGCCTACCTGAGGCCACGCCCACCCCCCTCAGCATATATACGCGATCAGAAGCGTGTAACTGACAGAACCTGAAAACTCCTGAGGCGGAAGCCGGGAGAACGCTGAAAACTTTCTTTTAAAACTATCACCATTGTATTTTGTGTCACTTTACTAAAATTGTACTTTTAAAAGCGCACTCACCCGGCAAACTGTCATAGCGGGCTAGAGACACGCTGAAACAGCGACTCCTTCGCTGCAACGAGCAAACCCCTGAAAAACAATTTCCCGCCGCCATTTACGGCGAGGAAGCAAGGCCACGCCTACCTGAGGCCACGCCCACCCCCCTCAGCATATATACGCGATCAGAAGCGTGTAACTGACAGAACCAGAAAACTCCTGAGGCGGAAGCCGGGAGAACGCTGAAAACTTTCTTTTAAAACTATCACCATTGTATTTTGTGTCACTTTACTAAAATTGTACTTTTAAAAGCGCACTCACCCGGCAAACTGTCATAGCGGGCTAGAGACACGCTGAAACAGCGACTCCTTCGCTGCAACGAGCAAACCCCTGAAAAACAATTTCCCGCCGCCATTTACGGCGAGGAAGCAAGGCCACGCCTACCTGAGGCCACGCCCACCCCCCTCCTTAACCCTTTAAAACAATGTGCAATTACCGGACGCGCAGCGGACGGGCGCAGCGGGCGCGCCGTCAGCGCGCCGAAGGCGCGCCAAAGGCAAGCCCGTCTGGGCCCGTCCGGACCCGGATGGCCCTTGGCCCCGTTACTCTGCCAGGTGACCCTCAGGAGCGAGTGATGTATACAGCTGACACATTACGAGCCCTACGTCCAAAAACCACCCTGACCTGCTACCACACGGTTACGGAAGGTAAGGTCTTTTCAACCTGTCCATACTGCAATCCGGTCCCCCCCCCTAAAAGCACTACACCAGCTCTGAAAGCCGGACTTCTCAATTGCCGCTCCCTTCCGAAACACGCCACCGAAATAAACCTCCTAATCCATGATGAGGATTACGACCTAATGTTCCTAACAGAGACATGGCTCTCTGATTGCACCGATCCGGATGTCGTCACAGCTCTCCCCGCAGGCTATCTCTGCCAAACGTTAAATAGACCTAAAGAGAGGGGAGGTGGGGTAGCCATAATCCACAGGCAACGATATGTCTGTAGGATGACGAATGCTGACATTGAGGATTGTGAGTGCGGCCAGTTTTCCATCCAAATCACTCCAGCCCTCACTGTAGCGGGGCTTCTGACCTATCGTCCCCCTGGGGCCCCAGGCAATTTCTCCAACTCTTTAGTTGAAGCCATTTCCCAACTAGCCTCCTCCACCTCCAACTTCCTGCTATTAGGTGATCTTAATCTCCACTTCCTTGACCCAACGGATCGTGTGGCCGTGGACATTAGACATGACCTTACAGCTTTAGAGGTATGTCTGGTGAACAACGAGCCCACCCATGAGAAGGGCCATCTATTGGATCCCATCTTTACCAATATTCCAACGATGACCACCGACCCTCCGGTGACCCTTCCATGGACTGACCATTTCCTGGTCCCGTTTTTCTGGGAAACTCCCATGTCTAATCACTCTATTCCTAAAACCCAGGTTACCGATCGCCAATGGCATAAATTATCATCTGATATTTGGGCCCGTTCTCTTACCGATTCCACTCCCGAGCTTTCCTCGGACCCAAATGTGGCCGATAAACAATTCAGTGACTGGATTACGTCGTCTCTTGACACTCTGCTTCCAAAAATCACTACCCTTAAACAACCTAAAAAGATATCCCCTGCTCCATGGTACACTCCAGAGCTTAAAGCCTTACGGCAAGAATGTAAAAAGACCGAACGCTCATGGAGACGTGATAAAACAGGAGCGAACAAAAATATCTACTCCATCTCTCTTCTCAATTATAAAACCGCTATCCGGAATACCAAAAGCGTGTTTTTCCAGGAGAGAATAGAGAGAGCAGGTGGCTCCGGGAAGGAAGCATTCGCTATCCTTAAAGAACTCTCAAAACCACCAGAACAAGATCGTGGACCCCCCTCTGACCCTAAAGCTGATCAAGAGAAATGCCAACAACTGGCTAACTTTTTCCAGGACAAAATCCGATTAATCCTGGATTCAATTCCTCCCCTGTGCCCGAGGGAAGAAACCGTTTCTCCATACCCGACCTCTCCCACCGGCCTATCCACATGGGGCCAGGTCACTTCAGATGAAGTGCGGACGACGCTTAACTCTATGAAGAGTGGTTCCCCCAGAGATCCTGCTCCTCTTCGGATTCTTAAAGAGGTAGCCCCTTCTATCATCCCTGCCCTCACTCAGTTGATTAATACGTCACTTCAACAGGGAGTTGTGCCCCAGAGTTGGAAGAAGGCGGTGGTAAAGGCCTTATTGAAGAAACCCACTCTGGACCCTGAAAACCTGGCGAATTATCGGCCCATTTCCTTACTCCCAGGAGTAAGTAAAATTGCGGAAAAACTCATCAACAAGAAACTTTCGCAGTATCTAGAGGCTAACAACAAACTGAAAAAGTCCCAGACGGGCTTCCGACCAGGACAGGGCACGGACATCGCCCTCCTGGCGGCGGTAGAGGAAGCCAGAACGCTGCTAGATGGTGGAGGATCAGTGGCAGTGATCCTCCTCGGCCTTAGTGCAGCGTTCGACACTGTTGACCACCAGCTCCTCATCGAAAGGCTGGCAAGAGTTGGTCTAGAAGGCACAGCCATATCCTGGCTCTCATCCTTCTTGACACAACGATCTTATCAGATCTGGGAGAAAAACGCCCGCTCCTCCGAAATGCCCCTCCAATGTGGTGTGCCTCAGGGCTCCTCCCTGAGCCCTACATTATTTAACATCTATATGTCCACATTGGAGGAGGTCATCACCCCTTTCGGAGTGAGTGTCATCAGCTATGCTGATGACACACAATTAGTGGTGTCTTTGTCCCATCCTAAACAACAGAAAGCCGATCTTCTTAACTGCCTCACGCAGGTCCATCATTGGATGAACATATCAGCGCTAAAATTAAACGGGGCAAAAACCGAGGTCCTTGTACTCGGCCCAAAAGGAACCTCACTTCCTCTGGACATGTGGCCAACATGTCTAGGTCCTCCCCCAGACCCAAAGACAGAGGTGAAAAGTCTGGGTGTTTGGATCGACTCGGAACTCTCTTTCGCCCCACAAGCAAAAAAGGTCGTAGGGACCTGTTTCGGTCTGCTAAAATCCCTGAGGAAAGTCCTGCCCCTTCTTCCTCCGAAATCGCAAAAACTATTAGTCCAGGGTCTTATTATATCAAGACTGGACTATAGTAATGCGATCTATTTGGGTGCACCGGAAGCAACATTGAATAAACTGCAGAGGATCCAGAATACTGCTGCCCGGATCATTACCAACACCCCGGCCAGATCATCGGCCAAGCCTGCCCTCAAACTCCTGCATTGGCTTCCCATAAGGGAGAGAATTAAATTTAAAGCCCTGTGTCTGGTGCATAAAACCCTGAACAACCTAGGCCCTCCAATTCTCCGAAATTTCATTACCCCTTATATAGCCACAAGATCCCTTCGCTCTAATGCAGAAAATCTTATCAATGCCCCAAGGTTTAGGAAAGCACGGTCAGGAGGAAGACGGTTCTCGGTCCATGCGGCCCGTCTTTGGAACTCCCTCCCGCGGGATCTCCGTCTGGAACCCCAATACCTCCGTTTTAGGAAACGATTAAAGACACATCTTTTCCCCTAGCCCCTATGTCCTTCTCGTAAACTCAGCCTCAGTCCTCAGTTTCATGTCTTTAAGGTTCCTCAGCGCTGGGATACTTCCGGGTGACTACGCGCTTTATAAAAATAAATAATAATAATAATAATAATAATAAAATACAGACACCGCTTTAGGGGATAAAGACACAGTATTAACATATAGCATAAAATCAGCTGTCATTTTAGAAGCAATGCCATGTGGGAAAGAATCTAAAATAGAATTACAGGTTAGCCATCTTGACGCGTTCAAATCACCATGTGGGTTTTCATCCACCTGTTGGCTTTTTATTATCTCCTGGCATTGTCCTTTAGAAAGCTTCGCTTTCTATTCGGATTATCTTTCCTTGAGAGCTGGTGTTTTCATTTGCTCTACAAGCAGGGTTGACTTTAGCACTGGTGGTGCCCAGGGCAACAACCATTTTTAGCTTCCCCACACTCATGACTGCCTCCTTGGATTCCCTCACTACCACAAGGCAAAAGGGCCCTTCATCTCTCCAATCATAAGTTATTGTTAAACACGGTGCCTACCCTGAGATCACTAATCCTTCACAGGTCAGCGCCCAGTGGGGCTTCACCGATGGCACTACTCTAAAGCCGGCCCTGTCCACAAGTGAGTGCCCTGCTGAGGTAACATAAGACATCAGCACATGTGAATAACTATGCCTTTTAAGAACTGCAGGGACCGTGCTACTGCTTTGGAGGTGAGCCTTGGAAAATATCGCCTTCACGCTTCCTGTTGTGTGTCAATAAATAAACATTGCCTTAATTTGATATCACCTCACGAGTGCTTCTAGTTCTGGTTCATGAAGGTGGCGTTGGCGTACTCCTAACTTTCAAGCCGCTGTGTGCATAGCGCTTGTGAGAGTGGCCACTTTGGAGGTGCTATATGTTACGCTTTTTAGCAGGCATCCTTACAAAGCACTTGTTGATGCGCTCTCTATGTATCGGACCGTTCTTCTGTGAAAGTTGAATCAAAGATTGACTGAAGGCCTATGCCTTCCTTCTGGAAATTCTTCTTTTTGTTCACTGTGTCATCACTTGAGGATGGCTGAAAGGAAGTCATTGCTACTTCTCTGTTCTGCCTGCTGTGCTGTTTTTAGTGACCTGCTCGGCACTGGTCTAGAGTAAGCCAGCCTCTCCCAGAGGGCTAGCTTACACCCCACCCCACACCCATCTACCACAGGTGTCAATGGACATGTGACCCTGATAATAAAAGGGGCCGGGCTCACGTGCCCTGGGCCAGTTCAACCAAGTAACTAACTGTGTCTGTGTCAGTGATTTACATGGGCCGGTATTCACTGGTACTGAGTTCCGGCACTTCTAAATTGTTCCACCTTCTCCTTAGCCAGGGAGAGTACCGGTACTCTAGGGCAGTACCAGGCTAATATTACAAACGTTTAGCATCGTTGCTTAGACAGGCGTCGCTGTTTTCCTAGAGACTGGCTATCGGGCACGCAACGCCCATAGAGCTCAAAGGGCTTTAGCTCCCCCATCCCCTCCCACCCCTCGCCTGTCGTGTGTGTCAGCCCGGCAGAGACAGCTTTCCGGGCAAACAGACAACGGCACCCGAGTACTACACAGGTCTTTAAAAGACCACTTAGTTGCTAATGAGGTTTTGTTGTGTTTTCCTTTTAGAGCTTCTGCATCGTCACTCTGCATACTGCTGGAAGAATCAGACTCCCCCTCCCTTGACATTTGGCTCTAGTTGCGCCTCTGCTGGCTACCAAAGGAGCCATGAATGTGTGTATGAATTGACAGACGATCCTATATGGCGGCCAGTACCGATAAGGTCCTAATTGAAATCAAAACCTGCTGAGATTTCTATTTACATAGTTTCTCTCACTCTTCAGCTCCGCCACCTAGAGATCCGGGTGATTGCAGCACAGAACCTCGAGGTGGAACGCCCGTCCTGTAGTAGTTTGGCAATCATGGGGGAAGCAGTTTCAGACGATTTGCTAGTGAAACAAAATAATATCTCAAGGAAATTTCTGGTCAGGACTCCTTTTACTTTTGAGCAGTCAGCAGATAGCGCTACCCACAAAATCCCAATGTAGCGCTATGCACTAAATCCAAAATTGCTATGAATTTGAGAAAAATTTGTGCGCCTTTCTCTTGCAGGGATATTGGGGCTGTATGAAACATGGGAAATGGTTATATTTGACGTGCTGAGTGCCTGTTGTGAAGCCGAGAGTGGAGATGGAGGCCACTAATCATCAGGGTAAACACATGCATTTAAAGTACAGATTGGATAGTGCCTTTGTAAAAATCAGTTTTAACGAATGATGTCCGTATAAATAAGTGTCTGTGTGAGTACCTATGTGTATGTGTGTCACAGACGTGCACTATGAGCTGATATGGAAAAAAAAGTATTCTATTTCAGCAGATTATGCTGATACATTTTCAGTGCAATAGAGTTCTGTGCTGCTTAGACTGCTCATGAACACATAGGCCCACATGCATCAAGCACTTTTGCATTCGCAAACGGTGCGATTCCTTAAAATCGGCCGTTTGCGAATGCAAAAGTGCTTTTTGGGATGCATGAAGCAATTTTAGAATTCGTAACATGTTTGCGAGTTCTAAAATTGCGGGTGCTTTTAAGAAGTCGCAGATGTGCGATTTCTTAAAAGCAATGCATCATTAAATTTAAAACTGTAAATTCGCAATTAGGGTGCCAAATTTACCGAGTGGTTGAACCACTCGGTAAATTTGGGAAAAGTGTTTAAAATGCTTAAATTTTTTTTTTCAACATTCATGTTTCACACACACATGTCCTTAGGACATGTGTGTGTGAAACATGATGCGAAAAATACATTTCAGGGGTGAATGGGGGGGTCCTTTGGACCCCCCCCCTGCACCCATGAAATTTTCAAAGTGCCACTCGCAATTCCCATTGACTCCTATGGGCCTTTGGCCCATAGGAATCAATGGGAATTGCGAAAATTAACTTAAGAATTCGGTATTCATTTGGGATTCGGTAAAAATTGTGATTTTTACCGAATCACAAATGAATACCGAAAATAATGATGCATAGCATTTTGCACTTCTTAATTTGCGATTCCTTATTTTTCGCAAATTAGGAAGTGCAAAATGTCACAATGATGCATGTGGGCCATAATGAATAAAGCATGCCCAATACTACTTCATATATTGGTACAGTGAAGTTGTAGTGGCGCTATGCACAGCACTACATAAAACTCCTACATAACTAAATCAATACTTAAGCGCTGCGAGGCCTCCGGGTGGTTATGCTCTATACAAGTGGAATTTTTCATTTCATTTCACTTACCATGAGAATGCAACCATATTTCTTATATCAACTATGCAATTCATATAATTTCTATTTCAGGGCCAGTGTCTGTGAACTAATGTACAAACAATATCTATTTCCCCATCAACATTCCAAGATGTCCACTGATAATATCTTGATCTCATTGGATGCTGGCACCTTGCCCTCCCCTAGCCCCACCCAAAGTCCCGCCCATGTCCACAGCTCAATCTGATGAGTACCTGCACTTATTTTTTCCCATTTAAAGCCCTAGTCTGTGTCATCACTATAGTTTCATGAGGGTCTAGGGCCTTACTACATTACATTGTCAATGAGCGGGCTAAGCCCACATGTGCAGCAGTCTTGTATGGGGGTTGAAGTAGAAGAGTGCTGCCCGTGCCAGGGCACCCCCTATGATGGCCCATGTGGCATGTGAAGAAGCCCGGTGTGAAGGAGGTGATAGGGAGTCCACCCCGTACCCAGAAGTGGGTGGTGGCACCTGATAGCAGTACAAACTGTGTGGTGAATCTAGTGAAGAGGAACTGGAATCCACTCCGCATCAGAAGAGCCTGCCAAGTTTTGGGCATGAGGTGAGCCTGTAAGTGCAGCCGAATGCGAGGAAGGTCTGCCCAAGCTGCAGTACCCGACTACTGAAGTGAGCTAGTCCTGCGGAAACACCCATCTGCGGCTCCGATTGCTGCCTTGGCCTGTGGCGTCCCGAGGCCAGGCACTGGAGGTCTCCCAACTGCAGCTCCAGCCATCCATCAGCCGGTGATGTGAGAACGGCTGCCGTGGAGGAGAGGGAGCAATCGTAGTGCCAGAGGGCGGCGATCTGTGGTGCCACATGAGAGCTGTGCTGGAGTGAGAAGAATTTCACGCAATGCAACCCCGTAATGACTGAGAGATAAGGGCAGGAGAGACTGCCCACTGTTGGAGCAGAGCAGGCGAGAAGGCATAATAGGGCATCCTGCTTACTGCCCACGAAGGAAAGAGTAGCAGCGCGAAATAAGCGCTGTGAGTGGGCCCAGTTGGACAGAGGATGCGTCCAGACATAAATAAATAAGTAGTTAACCAAATAAAGAGAATAATCCACTCACTGTGCTGCAGTGGGAGAGCGAGGCTGCTGGCCAGCAGGTGGTGTCCGGCCTCGTGTGGTCGGTGCAGAGCCGTCTGCAGCCCATGAGGTGAGAGGCTGCTGTGGAGCAGCACAGTAATAAGGCACAGCTTGAGGCGCGCGGCTGCTGACAAGGAGAAAGTGGAAAGGATTCCCCAGTGAGGGGAACCGAGTACACCCAGGCTGCATGGTCGGGCAGGACCAACGGCAGCGAGGGAAGCGCTCACAACAGGACTGCTCCCACCGAGAGACAGAGTTGCGAGTGGTGTGGAGGTGGACTCATCTGGGGGAGTAATGCAATGAGGTTAGAGTGACCAACCGTTCGTAAATTTCACAGACCGTCCGTAATTGGACCTCACATCCAATGTTCGTGAGGATCCCTTTTATGGGCGCCTTTTGTCCGTAATTTTGGCCTTTCAGGAAGTAGACCTGCTCCCCTGTGAGAGGGCCCACCCCCCCTGATGGGCCACCTCACACTCCTCTTGGAGCACAAGAGCAGCACCCGCTGCCCATTGTCATTCTGTATGCCTGGTAATTGCCTCATACAGACAATGACAGATTTTTTGCCTAGGTGTTTTAAACCACACCCTTAATTACATCCAACACCCCCTTTGAAGAGACCCCCCCATTTTTTTACACCAATTAAAACCCTGGAAACAACACCATGTCACAGTCACTTCACATCCTGGGACTGTGCATCATGCATGACTCATGATTTCTAGTTTTCAGACTGCCTATGTGCAGGGGCATAGTGAACCTCCCCCTCCCCCCCCACACCCATCCCTTGTTTCAGGAACTACAGCACAGAGAAGTTCTTGATGGGCCTCTTCTGTCTGCAACTCTATAGACAAAGGCTCAGCTCATAATAGGAAAAGGCAGGTGAGTAAATAAATGAAGGAATGTGTGAATGGCTGGATGGATTAGTGAAAGAATGAATGGATGAATGAAAGGGTGAATGAATAGATAATGAAAGAAAGGATGGATAGATGAGTAAATGAGTGGTAGTATGGATGAGAGATAAGGTAAATAGATGGATGTATGGGTGGAAGTGTTAATATTGCAGGGATTTGTTAGCTTGAGCTGAAAGCCATTTTGTATTTCTGGCAGCCATCTTGTTTGCCATGTGCTGCCATGTGCTCGCCATGTGCTCTGTCCTCCCTCAGTGTTGACTGCTCTTGTATTCTGCCTAGAAACGAACTATATTTAGCATCTTCCACCTTTGCACATGCTCAGTTGAGCTTGCAGCTGTCCTTGCAACTGTTCTTAGTCTGTAAATGTCAGGATGTGTTCACCAGAATTAGCAACTGTTAGCTCCTCCCACTTTGTTGAGCAAGCAGATCTTGCATGTCCATATCAGTCATTTTGCATGCTTACATGTGCCAGGACTGCCCCTTTGTCTTATGCTGACTATGTAACCCCAAGCATATATCAGGCCCCAGTTTTCTGTACTCCTTACACTGCCTCATTCAGTTGGTAAGGTTTCTGTGTGACATAGTCTTCCTCATTTGAGGTTAATAAAGATGTTACTTTTATATTTAAGTTCTGTGCCAATTTTTTCTTTGTTGGTTTAAAGGGACCAAGTATCAGTAAGACCCCTGAGAAGGTTTCTATTTTCTACAAATGGCACCCAATGTGGGGCTCATCAGAGAAGTGGCTATCTAAGGGTATGATCTTGTCAGGAGACAGAAATCTACTGAGGAGGACAGGACAGGACTCTACTAAGGAGGTACTCTGTGCACAGAGATTCTGGGGATTCTCTGTCTCTGCAGCCCAGTATATTTCTGGTCTTCTTGATTTTGATCCTCCACATGATGTCACTCCTGTCTGAGAACCTTTTTGGCGTGAGTATTCTAAAAAAACTACAGTTAGGTAATTCAGAACTTGGCAGTTAGAATTTGGACAACGATTTGTTTGGTAAGAGTCGTTCTGCAGTGCTTGCTGTTGGTTTTTGATGCTTTGGATTGGTACGGTAGTTTAGTAATGCTTACTGTGGCTTTGCATTAGTATGATTGGCCAATATTTGTATTTGTATGTATGATTTGAATTGAATTTTTATTAACTGTACAATTAATTAAAATCTTTACAGTAAAAGGAGAGAGTACAGAAAACAGTATGTATGTAATATGTAAATTGCAATTTATGTAGGCAGGTAATGAGGAGATTTTTCTCAGTTTGAATTTGCTTGAACTACACAACGTAAGAAGAGTACCTTAAGTGCTACTTTGATTATAATTCTGCATATTCTGCACTATTTTTGGCACGCCTGTTTCAAGCACACATCAAAGAATATGTTGCTTTTTGGAGGTACCATAGTGAGGTGTGAATTAAATTAGCCGGCTCACCTGAAGGAATACCTAAATAGGTTTAGATATAAAAACATATTTCTTTCTTGATGATTTTGTATCCCTAGGGATTTAAAATATGACAATAATACAAACAAGGATCCTTTTCTGTGCACTTTTATAAATGGAGATATGCAGAGCGATTTTTAGGTGTTCTGCCAGCCAAAGCTGGTGAATTGAGTGTGTTTTGACTTCTTGAAAATTAAACAGTCTGTTGTGCTTTTTTTTGCAGTCTTTTGGAATACTATTGAGAAGCGCTTCTTGTAAATATGACTTACAACTAGTATTTACAAATGGTTTGGTTTAAGTACAGTCTGTGGGCTGTCTTTTGTTTCTGTCCTAAGTGTTGATCTGTGGGTTAATCCTGTGTTTAAATGTCTATGTGGTTTGTGGTTTCACATTAGTGATACTTCTGTAAGTAAATAACGATTGCGCTATTTGTGAAATAATGGCTAGCCTTAAGCGTGCTGTATTGTGTGTTTTAAGTGTTTGACACCCCCTTCTGTATATGTCTGGAATGAGCTCAATGTGTTTGTTTGTGTTTTCTTGCTGTCATCAGTCTGTTATACAAAATGTCATTTAATTAGTATTTAATAAAAATTAAATAAAAATACAGACATGAACCATATGATATGCTAAATAACTACAGGTTACTATTAGATTGACAAGAGTAAGCAACTATGCACATGTACAAACTGCCAATGCTTAAAAAATAAAATTAGAATTCACATTGATTAGTAATAAAATAGGCCTAACCCCCCCCTCCAAAATTGTATGTTTTGCTAAAAATAAACAATTATCAGATTTTACATTGTTATCCTTAGATACATTGTGTTTGATATAAACAGGCAAACACATAATTTGAGTAAATTGGATGCTGCTGAACTACACACACATTTTAGAACTAGAAATGCCTCAGTTTTAAGTCCCTGTGCTTCCATTTCAACACTAAAAAAAGCTTTCGAGCAGCAGCTATTGTTTTGATTGTAAGCCACGGAGAGACAGGAATGTTGACTGAGCCAGGATTTTGTCAGTTAACCACGGGGTAAAATCCTGCATTTCAAACTGCTGTTTTAAAAATTTACAAAAATGAGGTTCATTATTTTAGATAACAGGAAAACATTTAAAGTATGGATTTCCTTTCTGAAGGTCTTTTTACATAAGCACATTCTTGGTTTTGATAATAAATAATTGTCCTTTTAAAAAGTGGCATAAAATGTTTCAGGCTTCTGTGCTTAGGCGTATGAATGACTGTGTCTAAATATGATAGGCAAGGAATTAAGTTTGCTTTTCCTATGTGGAGTTATCAAAATGATTGTTTTTATTAAAACATTTTTTATTTATTATGAAATAATTAATAAACAAATAAGTGCTTTTAAATTTGTTTTTTAATATTTATAAAGCTTAATAATCATACTGTGACCTCCTAGCATTAAAATGTATTTTAAGTTGTGTTGTACTGCATAATAAGGAAATTTGCATATGAAATATAACTCCGCCCAGGCGTAAAAAACTCATTTTTATAAGGGTATATAGGATTATTTTCTGGGCTATGTAGAACATTCTGAGGAAGACCATTATGCAAAATAAATATAGGATATTCATTTTTAAGTGCCCCAAATATCAAGGTCGAAATTGGGCAACATTCATTCAGTAATTTAAAAACAGATTCTGCATTCAGAGCAGCTTTTAAAATGCCTTAGGCTTCAGTAAATGCATACATTTAGGTATAATACAAATAGCTGACTTCTAAATTGTTCAACAAGTATACTGCACACCGCTTCCAATTGAAAATATGAATAAAACTAGCAGAAGTTAATTTCTTAACCCTAAACTGACAAACAGGGGAATGGGGCTGCATTTGCACACAGAATAGAACAGTGGGGGAAGAGTTAAATGTCAGTTCTATATTTAGAAGAATAGCATGGCTCCCAGAGTAAAGTTTACTTTGACATTCTCACCTCTGAATCTTTTTGAAAGACGGCAGGGGAGAAAAGGAGAAGTTTTATTTTTTTGGCAAAAGCAAGCACTTTATGTACTAATAAGATAGAAAACTATTTAATGGAATATGTGAACTTTGATTAACAGAAAAGCTTTGCCATATTTATACAGCACTAATGCTTAAAAGCTGAGGCAATGACATTTATTTGACTTCAGATGCCTTCAAGTTTCACTTATACATTTGCAAAAAGGGGTTTGGGGTTTACGTGTTCGTGTTTTTTTTAGTTCTCCTCAAAAGTGCTATGTACCTCCTATAACTTTGTTTATGGCCAGTTGCCACAAATAGGGGTTGATAGTGTTTACAGAAGTGAAACCAGTTTCAGGTTTCCTACTGTCAAAATGGGGGAAGGAGGCTGGCTCCTGGTCAAATTAAGGGAACATAATATGTATGTTACTCTCTCTCTCTCTTTCTCAATTCTTTTAGCCTGTCTAAGCTGTCTGTGAAATAGCAATGAGACATTTAATTGGCTATTCAGTAATACTGTTTTAAACATTGTTAGCATTTATAAAATGAATAACTGTATATGTTATGTTACTGCCCATCCTGTTTGATGAAATTATTACAGGATCTGCAGTCTAGATTGGTGTTCCCTTATTTTGATCTTTAAGGGGAACTACATGTGGGTAGTTTTTGTTCTACAAGTCTTAGGTGTCCTTATTAGAACTGATGTTGCATAGTTGAAAAGTAGAACACAGGGAAGATGCCCCTGTGATCCTTAGCAAAAAAATGTTTTTAAGGAAATATTGTTTTTATAGATAAGAACTCCTGTTAAATTTGCAGTTTTAGACTTTCCTGTTGCTGATGTAACATGAGAGCATGGTCCTAAGCGTACAATGTAGGGGCTTTTAATAAGAAGAATCATTTTAGAAGTGTCTGCAGTCCTGTACAAGTAATGTAAAGTTAATGAACAAAAGTGTAGAACATTTCTTTTTTTGAGGGTTTTCAGATTAGTACACAGGAATACACCAATGTAAAGATTTAGGGTATATCTGTGTTGTTTTTCTCTTTTCCTCTGAGTTTAGTAAATGAACACAGACTTCCTTGGCTGCTTGGGATTGGGTGATGTATTACTCTTGTCAGTTCATCAAAGAGTTCATTTTTGTACTTGCCAATAGGTCCAGGATGTTTTTTTTTTTTACTCTCTCATAGATAGATGAAAGTGGTTTTTGGGTGCCTTGCTAATATATGGGCGTCCCAACATTAGGAAGTATTCTAAGACTATCCTCTCTGTTGATAGACAGTTTCTGTGTCTTGTCTAAAGACTTTTTGTTCTGTCCACCAATAGATATTTGCTGCCTTACAACCATTGCCAGAGGGGCCCGGACATCAGATTCAGTCTGGAGAGTCAGCGTCAGCACCAGTCCAGCTTGAAGCCAAAGTGAAGAAAACCAGCACATGCATTGCTGGCAACTAGGACCTCAGTGAATGCGGAAGCACTGAGATGTAAAAGTGTGAACCCCTGCCACTGTCTTGGCCGAAAGACGGGGTCACAAATCAGAAAGGAGAAATTGTGGATCAAGTATTTAATGCCCAGTTGAGAGTCACAGACCGACCAGAATGGCGAGGAAGTTTTGCTTGAGGTGACCCCTTTTGAAACAAGGGTTGCTTCAGAGATCCTAGCATCTGGCCTCTGAATCCTGGTCCTAAAGTGAATGCAAGTTTGGTCCTTTGTTTGTTGGTCAAGAGATACCTGGGTACACTGGATGCAATGTGTCTCCCCAACGAATGAGCAGTGCGCCAGCAGAGCAATACAGGAGTTAGGGAAGGACTTTAGTTTAGGGTACAGGTGCTGTGTTTGTGGTGCCTGTTAGATTGTAGTGAAGAAAAAAGGTGCACTGCCTGAGATACTGGACAAGATCGCTAAGAGTAAGATGGGCTGAAAATTTGTTCTGCTCATGAAATGTGTGAATTTTTGGCAATTTCGTGATTTGCAAATCGCGCGAAATTACCAAACAATCCGCAATTCGCAAGTTCGTAAATTTGTTTTGCTTGTTCGCGCTTCAAAAATACAATCTCGCACGCGCTACGTTGACTTACCTTGACTTACCTTGATTCTGAGTTTGCCGAGTTATTTTCCTCCCGCGAACAAGATGGCCGCGCCCAAAAATGACCGTATGGGAAAGTTCGCGGTAGCCGCGCTGAAAAAAACCCTGCTAACACGCCAAAATAAAAAAATTCACAAGCTCGCACAAATTTGCGGATTTTGCGGATCGCAAATTCGCATTTTCGCAGTATTGAGTACCGCGCATTCCCAAATGTCGCCCATACTTAGCTAAGAGCATTTGCCTGGTGGGTGACAGCCCTATCCTGAAAGAAGAAACTTTTTCCTTGAAACTGGGCTGTGATTCTTGAGTTGCGAGTTGTGCAGCTCCACAGTGGAAACAACAAAAGCCTGCCTGTGAGGCTCAAACGGAAACAGGAAGAAGACTTCCCTCTGGCTTGGTTGTACAGCGGCTTCAATTTCCCCATGGATTTCTTCTTTTTGCCAATAATGTACCCCTTTAGTTGTTCCATAATTTCTTTGCCCTGTGTAGTCCTCCTGGTCCCTTGGAGCCAGGATTGTACTTGTAATAATCTATTTAGTAGCTTTAATATTTGCATTAGTTATTATTATTATGCACGAAAAACAATTGAAAAATGTGACTTTGCCCTTTCCTTGAATGTATTAAATTGATGTTCTAGCCCTCATAAAAGGAAAATGTAACAGTCGATTGGAAAAGGTTTTTATTAGATATGTCCTATTAGCTATTCTGAAACTGAAATAGATAGTCAGTGCAATGCATAGGAGCCCTGAAAATGTTTACTAGATGATTTTAGGATTTGCTTTTGCTTAGGACTAGAAAAATGATAATTCTGTTTGTGATAGTGGTAATTACTCTCTCCTGCTATCTGTATGTTAATTATGACCTAAAGCTTCATTCCCTCTGAATTTGTGCTTATACCAGATTGACCTGAAGTCAGAAGGAATGAAAGGAAAAAGTTCGCAATGACAGGTCTGACCAAAGAATGAAGAGAATGCATTGTCCTATGGGTAGGACAGGACCAGGGACACCCTGTGAAATGCACGTCACATGGAGAGGCCTAGACAGTAAAGATGAGCAAGAAGATGGGACGAGACCGCGTTGTGAAGTGAAAGATTAAGAAGGAGGAAATTGTGTGGCATGACGCCACTGCAAAGAAATATCAAGAAGAAGAAAGACGGGAGGAGTGTGTGATGGCCTGTCGGAACATTGGTGGCCCTTAGAGAAACTACCTATTCATGAGTCTTCGGAACACCTGGTGATTGCAAAGACAAGCAGGCTGTACCATTTGTGACATCCACCTTTGGAGTTGCATGAGATACAGGATGGTGAGGCTGCTAGGACGCCCTGAAGAAGAGGATCCAACCACTCTACAACAGACCATAGTGACCCAGGTGCACAGGACTCAGGGATGCCAGTGGGAGCAGTTTCCGACATGAGAGATGAGCCTATAGCCATTCTTCTGCAGGTCCCAGGAAGATGAAGATCTTGTGCAGAGTGGCAGGTGTAAACAACTACCCTCCAGGTGGAGCTAGGGACTTGAAGGTGGGGCTAGTAGCGCCTCCTATACACACTAAGAGGGTGGCGTTGGAGCGACAAATTGAAGTATACCCAGTCAAGTGGAAGTCTGGTGAAGAGGGCCTCTGGGACATTACGTGAGAGGGGAAAACCTGCAAGAGGGGCATCCTGGTGAGAGGGATGTTAGCAACTATTCCACCATTTTGTAGAGGAAGCAATGCTGCCTGTGTGGCGATGCCACGACAACCTGGACTGATTGGTGAAAACGCAACATCTATTAGATCCACCAGCACTCCACCTGCTCCTTCAACAAGAAAGCTATGCCTAGAAAGATATTGGTGTCAGCTTCCACGCCCGAGACAAAAGAGGACCGGACCCACAGGGCACCAATGAACTGTGCCAAATAGAACTGGTGGTCCTAGCTGCTGTTTTACCATTGTTTTGCTTTGCAGTATCTAAGAGGTCTCGTCGCCACCAGTGCCTCCGTTTCCATGGTTGTGAAATTGACCCTCGCTCACCCAAACATTACCTCGTCGCCACTAATGCCTACATTTACATGGTACGAAATTGCTCCTCTTGCTCATTTTCTCTGGCGACACTTTGTTTGGCAGCCAATAATGCAAGTAGGCACCCAGGATAATGTCCTGCATGGTAAACACTGTAATGGCTTAGGCTTTTATTTAGTATGTGTAATTACATGCATGATTTTTTACAAACTAATCCAGAGTACAAGTCCCGTATAGAGGACTCAATGACCACCTCTCCCATGGGGTCATATTTCAGGTCGAGACTCAGCGCTCATGCGGAGTGTAATTACACATGATGCTTGCCATTGGTTCACAGTTCCATCACTCTTATTTACTGCCACCTTATTGGCTGGTGCCCCAAGATATGACTTCCATTTTAAGCCAGGAACACCAGCCATTTACCCTTGCCTTACACTGTAGGTTTCTTGTAATTGTGTTTGGGGACTACTTATTTTTTGTCTATGCGTCTGCTTCACTGGTAGCCAGCACATCCATTTTAAGTACACAGGCATGGCACTTTGAAGGATCTCCTGCCGGTGGGTGTTTTTCCGTTGCGCAGGACGGTGGCTAGTGAGAGGTCAGTGGAGCATAGATGGCGGTTGGGGATGTAGAAGGAGAGCCGTCTGTTGAGTTAGGCTGGGCTAGTCTTGTGGAGTGCCTTGTGTGCCTGGATGAGGAGCTTGAAGGATATCCTCTTGCTGACGGGGAGCTAGTGCATGTCCCGCAGGTGGGGGGTGATGTGGCTGTGGTGTGGTATGTTGAAGATCAGTTGTGCTGAGGTGTTTTGGATGCGTTGTAGTAATTTGATGAGCTTGGTTGGGGCTCCCACGTAGAGAGCGTTTCCGTAGTCAAGTTTGCTGCTGACGAGGGCCTTGGTGATTGCCTTTTTTGGTCTGTCGGGATCCATCTGTAGATCTTGCGGAGCATGCAGAGGATGTTGAAGCAGGAGGGGGAGATGGCATTGACCTGCTTGGTCATTGAGAGCATTGAGTCGAGGATGATTCCAAGGTTGTGTGCATGGTCGGTGGCCGTCGGGGCTGCTCCCAGTGCCCTCGGCCGCAAGGAGTTGTCCCAGGCTGGAGGGTTGGTGCCGAGGATGAGGACCTCCATCCTGTCCAAGTTCAGCTTCAGACAGGGTCCTGATGTCATTGGTGGCAGCAATGAGGGCAGTCTCGGTGCTGTGGTTGAGGTGGAACCCTGACTGGGAAGGGTCCAGGATTCAGTTTTTTTGAGGTATTGAGTCTGTTGATGATTTTCTCAATGACCTTGGCCGGGAAGGGGAGCAGAGAGATGGGACGGAAGTTTTTGAGGTCTCTTGGGTCTGCCTTGGGTTAGGTCGGGCTTTGATCTCAGCGTGTTTCCAGCTCTCTGGGAAGGTTGCG
The DNA here is from genome assembly GCF_964263255.1 of Lissotriton vulgaris. Classification (NCBI taxonomy): domain Eukaryota; kingdom Metazoa; phylum Chordata; class Amphibia; order Caudata; family Salamandridae; genus Lissotriton; species Lissotriton vulgaris. The sequence continues at coordinate 23,348,968 of NC_141685.1, read as the reverse complement.
GATGGTATGGTATGGTAAAAACATTTATACCACGCTCGGACACCGTACGGTTTCATGGCGCTCATGACAAATGCGGGGAGGCAGGGACGTGTGTTTTACTCAGCAGCAGACTGAAAAAGAAAAGTTTTTAACAGTTTACGGAAAGAGCCATAGGTGGAGCAGTGACAGATGGCAGGCGGAAAAGCATTCCAGGTTGTGGGGGCGCAAAAAGAGAAACTGGAGCCGCCATGTTTTTTCCGTTTGGTTTTTGGGATGACTAGCAGGTTGCGGCCAGAGGAGCGGAGGTTTCTAGAAGGGACATAGCATTTCAATTTAGAAGAAATAAAAATAGGAGTCAGGTCAGCCAGGGCTTTAAAAATCGTGCAGCCCAGTTTGAAGAAGCAACGCTTGGCTACAGGGAGCCAATGAAGGCTGCGCAGTAGCGGCGAGACATGTTGATGTCGGGGTTGGTGATAAATCAGGCGAGCAGCCTGATTTTGCACAAGTTGCAGCTTGTGAAGGAGATATGCAGGAATACCGGCATACAAGGTGTTGGCGTAGTCAATTCTTGACGTGACCAGGGCCATGATGACAAGGATCAGTGCGTCTCTGGTATGAAATCTACAGATTTTTCGTATCCTGCGTAGTTGGTAAAAACAGGATGACGTCACCACACTGATCTGGGGCCCCATGGATAAGTCGCTAGAGATGACCACGCCAAGGCTCTTCACTGAGCTAACAGGACAGGGGGGGAGCCCTAGTGAGGGAGGCCAAAAGCTGTCATTCCAAGGATTTGCCGCTCCTCCCACCAAGAGAAGCTCAGTCTTAGTGGGATTTAATTTAAGTTGACTATGGTACATCCACTCAGAAATCATAAGCATGGTGGATTGAAAGGTAGTACGTGAGGAAAGGGAGGAATCAGTGGGAAAAATTAACTGTAAATCATCCGCGTAATTGAAGATGGTAGCGGTGGATTTGCGGAGGGAAAAAATAAGAGGTTGCATATATAAATTAAATAATAAAGGGGATAAATCGGAGCCCTGAGGGACACCGCAGACAAGGTAGAGTAGGAAGCCAAGAAGGTAGACAGATGCACTGCCTGAGAGGGATTATCCAGGAAAGAACTGACCCACTCAAGAGCCATGCCCTGAATACCGGCGTTCCCGACACGGTCGATCAGTATAGTGTGATCGACCGTGTCAAAAGCCGCCGATAGATCCAAGAGGACTAGGGCTTGAGGGATGTTATTATCGGTGCCCTTCCTGAGGGTGTCCATGACAGCCACAATAACCGCCTCAGTGGAATGGAGGGGGCGGAATCCGGCTTGTTGGGCCTCCAGGAAAGATGAAGTCTCAACAAAGGGGCTCAGGCACCGGGTGACATAAGTCTCCAGAATTTTTGCCAGATAGGGGAGAAGGGAAATAGGTCTATAATTACTTAAGACCGTGGGGTCGGCATTGATCTTTTTTAGGATAGGTGTCACCACTGCCTGTTTAAAAGAATCCGGAACCACGCCTGACGCCAGAGAGTTGTTAAGTAAGGCCAGGGGAAGATCGGGGCAGGCCAAGAAAATGTCCCTAAGAACCTGGGGAGGACAGCAGAGCTCACTTTGTGCAGGAGAGAACAGAACTCAGAAAGGGAGATCGGAGGAAAAGCATCCAGGCGACAAGGGTTTCTGGGGGGTAAGGGAGGGGAGTGAGGAGATAATGTTATCAATAAAGAAAACATTAAGTGAGTCACACAAGGATTGGGAAGGTTGAGGTTGAAGGGTAACTCGATCTGGAAGAGAGAGCTCATTCACAATGGAAAAAATATCCTTTGTCTTAGAGGTGGACTCCAGAATTTTTTGAGAAAAGTAGATCGTTTTAGCCGATAAAATGGATTTTTTGTAAGTTCTCAGACGGTCCACAAAATCAGTTTTCATCTGATGGTCATAATTACGCCTCCAGCGCCGCTCCGCCTGACGTAAGGCCAGTTTATCTGCCTTCAGTTGGTCCGTAAACCAACGCTAGGCGTCATGAGGGCACCTGGTTTTTATATTTTTTAAAGTGGCGATGGAATTGCAAGCAGATAATAGCCATTGATCAAGGAGGGAAGCCTGGTGAGACACCAAGGTCGAGGTAGGAGGGATTGAAGAGGACAAAATGGAATGAAGTTCCACTAGATTAGCTTTCTTCCAGTTCCGAGCATGGAAGTTGGTCAAAGGAGGAGGATGGTTAGAAGTGAACAAGTTGAGAACAAAAGAAATAAAGTGGTGGTCTGACCAAGACCATGGGGTCACAATGGGAGAGGAGATATCTAGATTAGTTGTCCACACCTGATCTAGGATGTGGCCTTTGCAATGGGTAGGATTGGTGATATGTTGATAGTAGTTCAGGCCTGATAAAAGGTCAGAGAATTCCACAGAGAGATGGATTTCTCTGGGATCAGAGGGCCAATAATTAAGATCACCAATAATCATGACCTTGGCATTGTTGATAGTCAACTGAGAAATATAATCAGCAAACTGATGGGCAAAGGAGGGCATGGGATTAGGGGGTCGGAAAATAAGAACAACAAAAAAAGAAAGCCTAGGAGACGTAAACTTGACAGTGAGACATTCAGTCCTAGGAATCGCTGCATAGGCTAAGGTAGTAAAAACATACTGGGAGCGGATAATAGCAGCCACCCCCCCACCGACTTACCCCGCCAAACGATTAGTTTGCAGGATATAATAGCCGGCAGGGATGGCAGCAAGGATATCAGGAACTGAATCCTCAGTCAGCCAAGTTTCTGACAGAAGAAGGATATCTACAGAGCCATTGTCCAAAAGTTGGAAGATTTCCAGCTGGTGTTTTACCAGAGACCACGTATTAAGATATACCACGGACAGTGGTGTAACCTCTAGCGATGGCGGGAGGAAATGCGGGGATGTCGACACAGGGCAGGGAGGCGAAGTGACAGGGTTGGGGGTAAGTGGAGAGATTAGGATACCACAGTCCGACGCAGCCTGTTTGGCAAGGGCTGGTAAGGAGAAAGTGCCACGAAGCAGCAAGAGATCTGAGGAGGTGTAGGTTATAAAATGGGCATAATGAGCGGCCGTGGGCCACGATCGGCCGCGGACGGGCGCAGATGGGCTTGACTTGAGCGCGACTTCGGCGCGAAGTCGGCGCTCCCGCTGCGCTCGTCTGCTGCGCTTCCTCCATGTGACCATATTATACCCAGAGTGAAGTGAGCCGCTAGACCGCTGACCTGCGCGCTGGAGAGGCAGGGCGGAAGTAGGGAGAAGGGCAGGAAGTGGTGCTCAGTGCTGCGACCCTCCGCACAAACGGCACAATGCCGGGGAGGAACGGGGTCTAGAGCGGAGAATGAGAGTGCAACAACCCCGTGCCCAGTAGAATGCTGTAAGCAAATGCAAGTAAGCGCCGCAATAACAATATTTAAAATAGCTCCAAGGGAGAGATTGAAGATGTTGCGCAGGTGGGGTGCGATGTAGCTGCTTGTTTTGTTGAAGACGTGGTGCAGGAAGGGATCTAACGGGGAGCCAGAGTGGATTGTGCTCATTTTCTTGATGGTGTCATTGATGCTCACTCTGTCCCAGGCTACCTGGAGGTCGTGGTCGATGGTGTACAGAGGGTCTGTTGTGTTGCTGTCTGTTGGGGCTGTCTGGGTGTTGAAGCTGTCGTGGATGTCTGCTATCTTGCGGTGGAAGAAGGTGGCAAGGGAGTCACACAGTGCTTGCAACAGTGGGATGTCGTTGGTGTTGGAGCTGGGGTTGGAGAGTTCCTTCAAGATGCTGAAGAGCTCCTTGCTATTGTGTGCGTTTTTTGTCAAGGTTGTCTTTGAATGAGGTTTTCTTGGCAGCCCTGATGAGGAGGTGGTGGTTGTGGATGGCGTCTTTGTGTGTTGTGCGGTTGTCCGGAGTTTGTTCGCTGTGCCATTTCAACTCTAGTTTCTGGTAGGCTTGCTTGGAGGCTAGGAATTCTGGGGTGAACCAGCTGGCCCTCTTGCTGGTGTCTCTGTGGGGGGTTTCACCAGCCGGCGAGGGTGTTGCCGCAGTCCTCAATTCCAGCATTTGAGGCTGTGGGCAGCGTTATTGGTGTTGGAGGTTTCGGTGGGTGGGCTGAGAGCGAGGTTTGCATGTAGTTGGTCATCGGTGATTTTGCTCCCACAACGGCACGGGATCTGTTGGGTTTGGTGGTGTGTGGTGGGTTTCTGGAAGGTGAAATGGATGCAGCCGTGGTCGGTCCAGAGGAGTTTGACGGTGTGGCTGACGGAGACATGCAGGCGGGGTTGAGCGTGTGGCCGGCAGAGTGGGTGGGCGTTGTGATGAGTTGCTTCAGTCTGAGGTTGGTGAGTATATCAATTAGGGGTGTGGAGTTGTTGTCGTTGTTGTTCTCAAGGTGGAAGTTTAGGTCTCCGAGGAGGATTTAGTCAGTGGAGGTCAGGGCGTGCGTGCTGAAAAAGTCGGCGATGGAGTCGCTGAAGTGGGGCGCGGTCAAAGGTGTCGGTAGACAAGGGTGCCTTTGAGGTTGGAGTTGGGGTCAGTGTGGATCTGGAAGTGCAATGTTCGGCAGTGCTGAGTGCATCATTGGTGCTAGTCGCGACCCTGATGCTGTTCTTGTGAACAATGGCGATTCCTCCTCCAACTCCATTGGTGCAGTCTCTGCGGGCAATCTTATTGCCGTTTGTGATGGCTATGGCGATGTTGGGTGCGGAGGATTCGTTCAACCAGGTCTCTGTCAGGAAGGCGATATCCGGGGATGTTGTGTTGAGCAAGTCCCAGATCTCCACGGCATGTTTGTGTGCGGAGCCGCTATTTAGTAATATGAATTACAGGTAGGTGTGGTCTTTCTTGGTGGGTGGTTCGTCGGCTCTGAGGATGGTGTAGCTGCAGTTCTGGCAGGTGAAGGGACCAGTTGTGCATTTCGGGGTGGCCTTGAAGCAGGTGAAGGTCTGTCCGGGGTTGAGAACATGGAGTGTGCTGGCGGATCAGTTGACTGAGGGTGAGTGTTTGATTTGCTCAAACACTCCGTCCATCATATCCTTTGGTATTGGTTTGTTCGCCCTGAGTTGGCAGGGTATGTCCAGACGTTGGTCCGTTGCTCACTCTACCACTGGATTCAAGATAGCCTGGCTGATGAGGATTATGAATCTGAAACTCGTCCAAGGATGCTTGTTTCCGGTCCAGGCAAGCCATGGCTTGGCAGTTCCTGCTGGACTGTTTCCATGAGGCACAGGATCAGACTGATTTGCATATGGCCATGTCTGAACTGGGGTGATGGAGTGAGCTAAAGAATGATGATGGATGAAACCCAGATCAGTTGACTGGAGATGAGTGTTTGATTTGCTCAAACACTCTGTCCATAATCCTCTTTGGTATGGCATCGTAGCGGAGGCGGTCATTGTGGCGGGAGTGGGCACCAAGGATTCTGGCACTGGGCGCGGCCCAGGCGCAGACGGGCACAGACGGGTTTGCCTGGTTTACCAGCAGCACGGCCACACAGGGGCTGGAACATGTGGGAGGTAGGAGCGAGGAGTGGAAAAGAAGGCAAAAGGGCTAAAAAAAACGAGGGGGACACGAGTGGAACAGAAGGCAATAGGGCACAGAAATACAGGGGCAGCTAGGAGACAGAAGGCAAAAAGTGCAGAGAGGCACAAGACAGCGAGGGGAACAGCAGAAAAAAAATGGGCAAAGAGACACGGGGACAGCGAGGGGAGCAGAGGGAAAAATGGCACAGATCAAGTACAGGCAGCGGGGAAAGACAGGGAACAGTAGTCACAGGCACAGTAATGAAGACAAAGGCAATACAGGAAATACAGTAAAAACAATAAAAACAATAAACTACAATATAATAACTCGCGGGAAAAAGCAGAGATGAACAAACCTAGGGCCTACCACTGGCGACCAGGCGTGAGGCACAGGAGGTAGTCTGTGGGTGTAGGAGGGCCTCGAACTTCCTCAGCAGCGGCAGCTGGGGCAGGGACACACAGGCGGTGCTGAGAGGAGAGGGAGCAAAATACCAGGTAGGGTCAAGGGTTGCTGGATGGAGCAGATGAAAGTAGTCATGTTCCCTGGCAGCGGCAGTGTTAGAGATGGAGGAGTGGCTAGAGAGGGCAGAGAGTTACAGGCGGGTATGGGTGGAGCTGGTTGAGATTGGATGGGTCACCTTCCCTGTGCAGCCCAACCTCATCTCCTAATGCCTACCACACCTTGTTGCCTCTGTTGCTGCTTTCAACCTGCGTTCAGCGGTGATTGGTTATGAGGAGGACAATGGGCAGGTGGGCAAGTGAGCAGGGCACACTGATGAGCCACAAGCTGCACCCAACCTATTTGGGCCACTTCCGCGACTCACTGGGCTTGCATTCAGTGGCCGCGCCCGATATTACTCGCCTCTCCCCGTTAATGTCCACCTTATTTGCTGCCTTGCCTTATGGTGTCACGGCCGCTTCTCAGGGTTTTTCCAGTGCTGCTTGGTTTTGCCCCGAACGCTGCGGCTGCTCCACTGCTTCACTCTGCTACTCTCTGCTCCGTGCGTAACATGCATCACGTGATTCTCCTCTGAATCCACCTGTTGCATGTGGAGTTTGTTCACCACAAAATTAGAAACAACATTGAGAACTATAATAAAAATACTTACCCTTACTTGAATTTTTTGTTTTCTCAATGATGCTAATCCTGTAACCATAAAGAAGACTGCCAGGGGAGAGCAACAAAGAGGTTTATTTACCCAATACAGAGGAAGCAAGACCAAGAATCAATTCTAAGAACCAGTGCCAGCTTTTTTTCAGGAAGGGCTACAGAGGACCCAGAGGGAGAAGAATAGAGAATCAAGAATCAGAGGATCCAGAGGGAGAAGAAGAGAGAATCAGAGGACCCAGAGGGAGAAGAAGAGAGAATCAGAGGACCCAGAGGGAGAAGAAGAGAGAATCAGAGGTTCCAGAGGGAGAAGAAGAGAGAATCAGAAGGTTCAGAGGGAGAAGAAGAGAGAATCAGAGGACCCAGAGGGAGAAGAAGAGAGAATCAGAGGACCCAGAGGGAGAAGAAGAGAGAATCAGAGGATCCAGAGGGAGAAGAAGAGAGAATCAGAGGACCCGGAGGAAGAAGAAGAGAGAATCAGAGGATCCAGAGGGAGAAGAAGAGAGAATCAAGAATCAGAGGCTCCAGAGGGAGAAGAAGAGAGAATCAAGAATCAGAGGATCCAGAGGGAGAAGAAGAGAGAATCAGAGGACCCAAAGGGAGAAGAAGAGAAAATCAGAGTGTCCAGAGGGAGAAGAAGAGAGAATCAGAGGACCCGGAGGAAGAAGAAGAGAGAATCAGAGGATCCAGAGGGAGAAGAAGAGAGAATCAAGAATCAGAGGACCCAAAGGGAGAAGAAGAGAGAATCAGAGTGTCCAGAGGGAGAAGAAGAGAGAATCAGAGGACCCGGAGGAAGAAGAAGAGAGAATCAGAGGATCCAGAGGGAGAAGAAGAGAGAATCAAGAATCAGAGGATCCAGAGGGAGAAGAAGAGAGAATCAGAGTGTCCAGAGGGAGAAGAAGAGAGAATCAAGAATTAGAGGATCCAGAGGGAGAAGAAGAGAGAATCATGAATCAGAGGATCCAGAGGGAGAAGAAGAGAGAATCAGAGTGTCCAGAGGGAGAAGAAGAGAGAATCAGAGGACCCGGAGGAAGAAGAAGAGAGAATCAGAGGATCCAGAGGGAGAAGAAGAGAGAATCAAGAATCAGAGGATCCAGAGGGAAAAGAAGAGAGAATCAAGAATCAGAGGATCCAGAGGGAGAAGAAGAGAGAATCAGAGGACCCAAAGGGAGAAGAAGAGAGAATCAGAGTGTCCAGAGGGAGAAGAAGAGAGAATCAGAGGACCCGGAGGAAGAAGAAGAGAGAATCAGAGGATCCAGAGGGAGAAGAAGAGAGAATCAGAGGATCCAGAGGGAGAAGAAGAGAAAATCAGAGGACGAAGAAGGAGAGGAAGAGAGAGTCAGATGCCGCCGTCAGCTGGGTTGGATATCTCACCAATCGCAGACAACTATACCATCGACAATGATGGATGTTTCCTATTTGTAATCTTTTGAACCATACGTTGTCTGAGGGTCAAATTTCACTATTCACTAAACGTTTATTCTTCAATTTTTGAGAAAGATCAGGCTTAACACCGATTTCTCATCCAATCTAGGCAATGCCCCAAACAATATTCCAGGATAACATAATACATCTTCCCTCTGTCCCTGTCTAGCTTCAATGCCCCAGAAGTCTATCAGTAATGGCACCCAGTCAAATGATTGACATAAGATCTTGCATGGAAGCAATCTTGCTTCTTCAAGTGAACGAGTCGTCCACTAGGCGGCCATTGAAAGAAACCCTAAGGTAATGGATAATGGAAAAGGCAGGGGTCTTGATGAGATGGGGGCACAGTCAAGGCGGTCATTTGGGGAACCTCCAACAAATGAAGCCACAAAACAACTCCACCCCATGTACATGATGTCCCCGTCCTCTTCCTCTCCTTACAACCGCTTCCCCTGAAGCCCACCCTGCCAGCATGAACCTGACCCTCTGTCACCCCACAGACCATACTTGTTGTCTCATGGGAAAATGTTTGTGAGTACTCAATGTGCAAAGTATTAATGTGAGATGTTTTTTAATTGCAGACTATAAATGCGTATCTCTCCATCAGCCTGTTGATGTAGTAATGCATCAGTGCTTTAAGGGGGGGGGGGGTTAAAAAAGTGGGAGAGTCGTAGGAAGGAGCATAGTACACATATGTAAGTGAAGAGAAATGGCCTACGAGATTAAGGGCTTGGCTTAAAACATGATCTAGAATCCTATTCTTCAAACAGCATTCCTCCTCACCAATGTTTGAGCACCTAAAATAAGCCAGACACATTGGCTTGACCAATGCTTGTTAGTAGTATCTGATAAATGAACTACAGCAATGCTGATGGTGCAAAGTATTAGAACAGAAAATGGTTAAATTAAAACCATATGAGATAAATTAACCATTAGTAGGATCTGTGGAAGGGGCAGTGGTGTTCACAGTGCTTCGCTCACTCCATTCTTCCCTTCCCACCGCTTTCTTCTGCTATCTCTTGTCTATTGATACTTATGCCCTTTTTCTCCCCATGTCTTTCTAAAATCCTCCATATGCATACCTTATAGGTCATTTTCTTAATCTTCATCACTGTCTGTTCATTCTGCATGTACATCTGTATCACCTCCCGTTCGCTTTCCTCACCTGTAAACACAGCACTTTCTTTTCCTCTGATTCTGTAAATATTTTAAAGCTGTGTATATACGTCCCTCAAACATTTTCACATAAAACTGTAATTATCAGATTTGTGACAACTCCTCTGTGCACTCTGCAGAGAAGCCAAGAATTGCATGGGCATGAAAGATGAATACATATGTGACCCAGTAACAGCCATTATGAAAACCTCACAGTGCGTTCAGCTTCAGCTCTGGATCTCTCAATTGTGCCCCAAGATGAACACACACTCATACCCAGAAGCTTATCAGACACCTAGAAAGGACTAAATTTATAGTATGCAGTATACAAGGCTCAAACACTAGGCAGAAAAACGTTGGAAATGCAACAATTGACAACAGCAAATGCCCCTAGACAATGAAAGATGAAGTGAAATGTGTAATGTAGACAGGGCTGCATCGCTGGCATGGGTTGGTTTCATGGATTTTACAGTCATTATTGAAAAATGGATCATATGTAAGGGCCTGAATATGGAAGCCTGATAGAGAACTGTTTCAAAGTCAGTTATCAATTACTGTTAGATCCGATCACTGGCAGGACTGGCCCTCTTAAAGGCACTGAATGCACAGCAAACCTTTTCAAGCAAGCAAGTGATAGGGCTGGATTTAAAAAAAATCAAATTTGCATAGTAACATCATCAAAGATAATCCTCATTGTTCGTATGCACCGCTGATTGTCGACTTGCATTGTAAAAAAGGAGCAAACATCAGTAATACATTTCAAGTACAGTAATACCAATGTGGCTCCACAAGAACAACAGAGACGATGGTGTTCAAAGATTAACAATTTAATTCAAGGTACAAGTCAGGGAATAGGAAGGAAAATATTGTAAGAGCATATATATTAAAATGATCATGCAATCTGAATTGGTATACAATAAAAAAATATGCAAAATAAGAATATAGAATCACAAAGATAAAGTTAACTGTATGAACCAAGAAGGTTCCATAAAGGAACTCCCCTCAAAGGAGGGTCTCTCCCACCATCTCAAGTCCTCATATCCGAGGTAAACTTCTAATTGAAAGTTCAGTAGTCTACTAATCTAATATAATAAACAAAAAGCCTGTTCTAACTTAACAAAGCAAATGATAAGCCACCTGCCGAGACGAGAAAAAACAAGGCACTTGCAAGACTTTTTATGGAAATACAACGTGTGCAACTTGGACCTGATTGCCAGTTTGGCCAATTTTTAGAGGAGGTAGTATTAGTGAATATGTAGAGCACATTTAAGAAGGATTTACGTTCCATTCTATATCAAATACATTTATTATTATTCCACTAACAATATGGCTGCCTCTCATCTACATGAACGCATAGCCACTCACTACATTTGATTAAGGAAATGCAAACAGATTAATACAGTTAAACTGACGTTAAGTATATATATTGCATATAAAGGTGTAGAGCACTAAATTACGTGTCCAACCCCACCTCTGTTAGCTATAAAAGCCATCCCACAGTTCAAATAAATTTTCCAAGAGCACCTCAAGATCCTGTTCTCTTTAACATCTTATGCCTTGACTTCTCCAGTTGCTTTATCTCATCATAGATCTTGCAATGTTTCTCTTCTAATTCAATGTCATCCCCTTTCCTCCTAATTCCCTTTACTTCAACCACCCCTTTCTTTGAGGTCATATATTTGAATCCCATAAACATAGCAATTAAACTAATCAAACATATGTCAATTATCACAATTGGCCAGAATATAGCACCGAAAAGCCCACTGTCTAGAAAGCCAGGCCAACTACCTAATCCAGCAAATCCCTTTCCAATTGCTTCCTAAGCTCCTGTCGCTTCCAAATCCTCCAATTCAGATTTCAATCCAGTGATATTCTTCTCAAACCCTCTTATCTCTTTGCTCTTATCAGGGCTAAAGGGGCAGCATTGTTGAACCTTCAGCATCTTACTTACGCTGCCCTCTTTTGCCCCCAAAAAAGTCCAATGCAAGTCGATTTTGCAAGACCAATGACCTAATAGTCACTAGTTCTGTATCTACAGCAAACAATACACCAGCAGTTCTTCTATCAAGTTTTCCCACTATTGTGGTTAGCTTTGTAATCTTTAAACAGTTTAAAAGGACACCTACTGAAGGAATCATAGCTCCAAAAATAATCTCCTACTATTAGTGAAGCACCACTGTCACTACATTTGTATCCACTAAATGTTCTACTAGACAATGCCTTTCAAGGCATCACTAAATTCTTTCCATGATAACTTTTTGGAAACACCAGGTAAGGTAACAAGTACATACTGATTTCTAGACATTTTGAGATAAACATACTGTCCACACACAAAATTAACTCCCTGAATCACCGATTGTCTCCTGTAAAAATTTAAGCAGAGCAACATGAAGGTTCAGATTTATGGTCTCACAAACACTCACTTCTATATAACTATTTCTCTCTGCACTTGCTAATATATGAATATACATAATTTCCCTTTGTATTCAATTTAAACTTAGGGTATATTTCCTTCTATTCATACTCATCTACCTCCTTTTTCCACACATACTTTTATTAAAACATCCTGTACTCCATGTTCTGAATGCATTTTTTGACCCTGCTTGCCTCTAAAGATTAAACTGTTTCTCTATACAACTCATGGCATTAGTCAGATTCAATCTATCAGCACAATCAATGTCAATATTGTTCGGGGGTCAAAAGAAATACCAAGCGCTGACTATTTTATCTGACTCAGGATAATGGGTCAGCATCTTATTAAGGGGAAGTTTGGAAAGTATAGAATCATAATATAAATAGTATTATTCGAAGCATACCTGTCTGTATGGGATGTTAAGCAGAATGCTACAGTTGATGTTGTAAAAAAGAGGAATGGGATGGTAAGTGACTCCTTTAACTACTGAAGATGGCAAGTGGACGATTACATAGCATTCCTTACCCTCCAGTGTGCGTATGTGCTTGTATAGCAATCGAGAAATGGCTTTTGTTGAACAGTCTCCCTCTGGAGCATTCGTGTGTAGAATCCTGATGTCAGAACTGTTCATCTTCAATGGGATGTGCATGTAATTAGGCTTAGGTGTGGACATAACAGCATTATTGTTAGCAGGGGAACTTGCATCTATTAATAAAGCAGCCATGAACATAAAACCAATGATTAACACTCCAGCTACCACTAACCTAAGCTGCTCTCTGGTGAGAATACCCATAATTTCTCTACAGTCTGAACTTTGGAGTAGAATAGCAGGAAGAAGAATTCTAAATTTTGCAACGTTTCTTCTTGTGAACATCACAAAACTGATTTTGTTACTATACGATAATATTGGCTCCAAGTACAGCAGTCTTTTGTAATTCCTATCCCTATTCCACCTTCTTCTAGAATGTCAACCCTACTCTTCCACAGCGGCTTTGACCTTCCAGAATCTTTGTAATTCAATAAATTCAAGTTTCTTCTAGCTTAGCAAAGTTCAATGAAGTTATGTTTATAGATACAGTTCATTATACTGGTTGCAATCAACTCAGGAAATCAAATCGTTAACTATGCGGGCAACAATTACAAAGGCTCAGTTGGCACACTTCCCTGATCATCCAAATCATAAGTGATTGGTCAAGTCTACTGTCAGCATAGTAGGTCCACTCAGAGGCAGAAAAGCCCAAGTCACCCCCCTGTTTTTTCGATCTCCTGAGCACTGGCTGTTCATCCTCACTGTCTCTCAACCCTCTCAACTCTGTCTCCACGGTGACAGCTTGTAGAATGCACGTGAAAGGCTCAGTCTTAGTATCCCCCGACCCCTTGGCCACTCTTCTCTTTCCCGGTCATACTGGATCAGAGCCCTCATCACCTCCACCTGTTGCTAGTTCACAGTGGTCACTCCTCATTTGAACATCACAGACTCAAAGGTTGCCTCTGTTAGGCTTTGAGCTACTTCTGGAACATGTATCATGGCTGGACTCTGAAATTCTTGGGTACTCACTTCACCCCCCTCTGCTCCTTCAGGATATCCAAAAGGAGAGGTTGAAGATTGATAACAGGGTTTACTACCTCCTCATCTTGACTTCTCAGCAGCTGGGTTTGAGAGGCATGCATTCAGTTCTGCACTCCTCCACACTTAACAGCAGTGTTATTCACCAAGATTTACTGGCACAGGTCTTTCCAGCGGGGCTCTAGGCATGATTCTCAGTCAGGCTTTTTGACGAGGACCCCTGTTGAGAGAGGACAATGGAAGCTCCAACCTGTGAGAGACAGAACATGCCACATCAGCCAGTCTTTTGCAGTAGTTGAGAACCACACCATCAGCGAAGGAAACAACAAAAGTAATTTTGTGTATTTTCCTTATGTACAGTTTTACATGAGACAGAACATTTGCATGAAAAATTGAAATCGCAATCACAGCGATACCCACCACCTTATATAAAGACATTATTTGTTGACAAGAAGATATGCAGCTATAGCAGTGCTTGATCAGACAGTAATATATGATGCCTTTCTCACAGTGCATACTAAATACCAGACACAATGTCTGCGTTGCTGCCCATTTAAACCCTATATAGAATTACGATAAAATTGGCTTCATACTGGTCCAGTGTCAATCCCAGTATTTACTTCACCATCAGGACTACTCGACAGCTCCCGAACCCAATCAATAAACGGCTCCCAAATCTCTTTAGGTCTAGAGGTGGGTGGCATTAATTCCCAGAACATAGCTAGCTGTGTCTGTCCATACGTAACCTCTCTAATTCAGCCTTTGATAGTGGGTTTTCTCCTACCCCAGTGCATGGCTATTTGACGCTTAGCGCAGAGCAATAGTAGTGCATGCAGTTTAACGTGTGTGTCTCTTACATACCAATATAGTGGGTAACTCCATTGCACTTGTGTTGCAATCAAGTTTTCAATCTGTAAATTGTTATTACCAAAGTAATCTTTGGGTTTGGGTCTGTAGGCTGTCGCCTTCTGTCCTTCTGGCGAACAGTGTTTGAGTTGCTGCCCTTTCCTGTGGGGTAGGGTCACTGCCTACAGAATCTCATGTGGCGAAAATCGCTTTTACACATTAATTCAGTCACGCATTGAAGTGTTCAAGCTCAACTTATTTTTCAAAGAGTTCTTTTATTTCAGTTGTAATGAATTCTGTATTTAAAGAATGTATAGGTATTCAGTTTATAACCACATGAATTATTTATATCCAAATGTACTGTTAATCCAGTACAGAGTATATATTGCCCTTATGCATTTTGGGACCAGCCCTTCATCAGGGGGTCTTCCCTGAAACAAAGTAAACAAAATAGATCCAACTTAATCCAACAACCAGCGGAATTCGAATTGCCAATTCATCATTACTACAGTATAGAAACAGAAAGACAGATAGTGCTCAGTGGTTTTAACACCTATTCAATAATTCATTTAAAGTGTTTAGTGATATCAGAGAAAAAATTAAGTTCTGAAGATAGGTGTGGGTATAGTTTCAGGCTCTAATGTTCTGTCATCCGGACCATGTTAATATTGTTTTGCGTGAAACAGGTGTAACATGTAACAAAGAACATTCCGGTGGCGGACGAGACAGACTGTGCTTAGTAAAATCATTAGTCCAAGTGCGGTAAGGTGGATGCATAAATCGATAACGCCGATGTTGTCGAGAGCATGGCGTCATGAAAAAGTGTTCCGATGGTGAGCGCAACACCAAAGGATGCCACACAATAGGCTTGTTGTGCTCACTTCATTGAAAAAAAGTTTGTACCTGTGAGGTTCCATGTATAACCATCCAGCTTTCCTCGATATCCGTTACGAGTGGCTATCGCAATGGTCCACCTGGGCTACATCAGCCTATGAATTTAAATCACGGGTCTGTGCGGTTTGCTTCCGGCGTAGTGTGAGCGTGACGCCCAGTTATGGGATACACGTGACAGCTCTAAAACGTGTGTTGCCCGATTTGCAGGTTATTTATATATTAAATATCAATGATACATCAAATACTCGCAGATAATAGGGTATATCAACGGTAAATCAAATATTGTTGTTCATGTCTCGTGGGCGCGGTACGTCATGGTGTCCCAAAAGGTAACCTTTAACCTGGTACTATTTTGTACATAGTTAAGACGCTGTTGCTAAGCAACTTGTTATCCATGGCGTTAGTTGCCGTTATAAAGAACACACATGTCGTACACTACTTATTAATATGCAGGATATTACCATAGCACAGGATGTGCGATAAGCATAACGTAATCTTGTAATGTAATTTTTGTGGAACCTCATGTAAAGCGCTCTGATACCTCCGGCTCTAGCCAGCGCTATATAAAACTCTTGAATAAATAAATAAATAAATAAATAAATAAATAAATAAATAAATAAATGCTCGCTTATGAAGTCCACGAGTTGATGACGATCCAATAATAATGGAAAGGGGCGACCACTCGGTCCCCCGAACGTATGGCGGGGTGCCCGGATCCCCCCGGGAAACCATTTTGGGCGGGGGCGTGTCTCGGCTGGTATGCCCGAAGCGGCGTAGCCGGGGCGCGCCTTTCCCGCCCAAGAAGGGGTTGTCCTAGATACCTACACCGTTGGTCACGCCCCGTAGGCGTACCAGAGGAGGGTACATGCCCTCCTGAAGAGGAATAAAAGGAGCAACAATCCAGAGAAGCATCCTCTTGTTCCTGTGCTTGGAAGCTGCACCCTCTCGTTGCACGTGAGCCCTAGACGGAACAAGGAGCAATTTTGAGAACTTGTAATTTTTTGTGTTTCTCTTCCAGGATCCTTCTCTCCGGTATCTGTGGGCTTCTGGAGCCAGGACCTCGTCGAGCAGCTAAGCAGCAAGGGTCAAGTCTCTGACAACGATGCCTGGCAAGAAGGTCGGAAAGAAGGCTGGGATGGAGCAGATGCTCCGCATGTTGGTGAAGGACATGGCGAACATGAAAAAGAAAATGGTGGCAATGGATAATACGGGCAGGCCGAAGAAGGTTATCGGACCAGCATTGCCGGGAGTAGTTCCTGCAGGGAGAGGTAAAAGGGCCAGGAATAGGGCGGCGGAGGGGGAGTCCCCAGTTCCCGAGTCACCCCCGGTAAGGCCAGTTAGTCCAGTTGAAGCCCCGGTACCTGTACCGATCCCGGATGCAGGTCAACCGATTCCGGTTGTAGTTACGCCCACCAGCGAGGAGGAGATGCCTCCCGAGTTGGCCGCCCAATTGGCCGCGTGGCTCGGAAAGAATACCGAGGGTGCAGCAGCGCCCGGAGACACGGTCAGAGAGGCTAGGTTATTAATGAAGCAGTTGCGGCAATCGCGAGATGCTGCGAAGGCGAATGTCCCTCTTGTCCCCTCACAGATTCCCTCGGAAGAACCAGCGGCTAGCGGTGGAAAATCAGCAGGACCGGCTACGGAGTCTGGTAAGCAGCCATTGCCAATGGCAAATGGGGGGTCTTTGCCCTCACGGAGGGAGAAAGTAGTTCAGCATATTCCTCTGGCCACGAAAGAGATGATTTGGGCTGATAAATATGTAAATATGTTTTCGCTCCTGACGGATCATCACGAGATTGAGTACGTTAAGGCTCAGAAAGATTTGTTGCATCCGAGTGTGTGGCGCGCAAATATGGCGGGCTTCAGGGTGGATGAGACGATTTCTAATTGGGCCAAGGCCTTTGGGATGTTTACTGCTATTATGGGTGAACGTAAGCCAGAGATTATGACTGAATTAGCCTGTTATCAGACACGTATAATGGATTTCTACGAAACATATGAGGGCGATCAATGGAGGGGTTATGATAGTAAATTTCATAAGGCCAAGGAGCACGATTCGTCTCTGACGTGGGACTGTCTCGACTCCGTCTCTTGGCAGAAGCAGCTGATGCCGGGCACGACGAAGTCGTCTTCGCTTGGTGAGTATGGTCCGGCGCCTTCCCGCCATCAATCGTCGGCGCCCTTTAGAGCAAACCCCGCAGGTGATCATCAACCCAGGAGTAGTGGGAATGGGGGCAGAAAAGGAGTTTGCTGGAATTTTAACAGAGACAAGTGCACCAGGCCGCATGGGACATGTAAATTCAGGCATGAGTGTGCAGGTTGCGGACATTCTTCACACCCGGAAAGTTCGTGCAGAGCCAAGAATGGGGATACCGGGGGTAGATGAGGTGCCAAACAGGTCTAATATCGGCCAAGGGGTACCACTACCTACCCCCGTAGATATCATGGCAATGATCCCCTGGCTAAACGAATACCCTGATCATGTCTCCGCTGGGGTGTTACGGGACGGTTTTTCGAATGGTTTCCACATCCCGGCGGGGGATTTTCGGGGGGACTCACTGTGCAGAAACCAACTGTCCATTCAGCAGCACCCAAATGGTGGTGGAAGGTAAGATTGCGAAGGAAGTTGCCCGGGGCCGGGTCGCCGGCCCATATAGGCACCCGCCGGTTCCTAATTTCATTTGTTCACCGCTGGGAGTGGTCCCCAAGAAGGACCCTGGTGAATTTAGGTTAATTCATAACTTGTCGGCTCCTAGGGGTCTTTCGGTAAACGATGCCATCGATCCAGGAGTCTGTTCAGTACGGTACGCATCCTTTGATGAGGCCGTCGCCATGTTGAATCGCCTGGGGCACGAAGCGTTCATGGCTAAATCAGATATTGAGTCAGCGTTCCGGTTGCTCCCCGTACATCCTCAGGATCAGCGTCTGTTGGGTTTTGTGTTTCAAGGACGCTATTACATGGACAGATGTATGCCAATGGGGTGCTCCATCTCTTGTGCTTATTTTGAGAAATTCAGCTGTTTTCTGCAATGGGCGTTCACCAGAGCTACAGGCTATACGCAGGTTATGCATTATCTAGATGATTTCTTGTTTTTGGGGCCAGCCGGGGACACGGAATGTGCACAGGCTTTGTTTGAATTTTGCAATCTCATGAGACGATTCGGCGTGCCACTGGCACCGGGAAAAACCGTGGGGCCATCTACTTCACTCGAGTTTCTTGGAATTGAGCTCGATTCAGTGGAGGGATGCTTCCGTTTGCCCAGGGACAAGGTAATGAAATTTAGGGCATCGCTAGAATTGTGCATTAGCAAAGAGAAGGTAACTCTCCATCAGTTGCAGCAAGCAGTGGGACAACTTAACTTTGCCCTCAGAGTGATACCAATGGCCCGCCCCTTTTCCCGCTCTATTGCACAAGCCATGGTCGGTCTCAAAGAAGGACACCACCGTACGAGACTGTCAGCAGAGGTTCGCCAGGATATGCGCATATGGTTGGCATTTCTGGCGGATTTCAACGGTCGAGTGGTATGGAGCAAACCACCAGCATCTTCGGAAGAGCTGGGTTTGTGGACTGACTCGGCAGGGAGCATGGGATTTGGCGCCATCTTTGGTAATCGATGGTCGGCGCAAACATGGCCGACGTGGTGGCACACCAGTGGGCTAACAGGTAACATTGGGTTTCTTGAACTGTTCCCCATTTTGGTGGCCCTGAAAACATGGCCGGACAATTTCCGTGATCGCTCAGTGGTATTTTGGTCCGATACAATGACCGTTGTTGAATGCATAAATAACCAGGCAGCGCACTGCAAGTTGATTTTGAGATTGCTGAAAGAAATTGTCCTACTGTGCATGAGACTGAACGTGCAGTTTAGGGCAAAGCATGTGCCGGGTGTATTGAACCAGGCGGCTGATGCACTCTCTCGTTCCCACATGCAGGCCTTCAGGGGTTATCTACCTTCTGCGGATCTAGTGGCGGCACCATTTCCTGAAACCCTCTGGTCACTCGGTGCCCCGGATTACAGGACCTCGTGGGAGCCAGCTTAGCCCCCAGGACAAGGAAGGCGTACGAAGGAGCGTTTCGTTCCTATTGTGCATTTTTGGGTCCGGCAGGAGGGGATAAGTGGCGAGAGGAGGAGTATGTGCTGAAATTTTTGGTAGCACTTCACAAGGCCGGCCGATCTGCAGCGACGGCCAATAGGCACCGGGCCGCCATTGCATTCATGGCGCAGGCTTACGGCGTTAAGGACCCTACATCGTCCTTTCTGGTTAAGAAGGCATTACGAGGGTGGCAACGCCTCGAAGGTCATAAAGTAGACGAGAGGCGCCTGATTGGCTTAGAAAGACTGTCCCTGTTGATGTCAGTGCTCCCCGCAACCTGTTCCTCCCAGTCCGAAGCAGTGCTGTTCCGGGCCGCTTTCGCATTAGCATTCCATGGGGCTATGCGGGTGAGCGAGCTGGTGGCAAGAAATAAGAAGGATGTGGGGGGAGGTCTATGTCGGGAACACGTTCAGATCAAGGGTGATTCAATGGTAATCACAATAGCTAGGTCTAAAACTGACCAGAGTGCGATGGGGGATAGTATTGTGGTCCAGCGCATGCGAGGGACCCCCATGTGCCCGGTACAGTGTGTTGAGGAATACCTGGCGCAAAGGGTGGCAGCATGGGGGGGAAGCTTGCTGAGACACACCAACGCCACCCCACTGACGAAGTTTCAGTTCCAGCGGGTGTTAACACTGGCAATCGCGGCAGCGGGCTTGGACCCGAGGGATTTTGGGACCCATTCCTTCAGGATAGGGGCTGCTACAGAAGCTACAGCCAGGGGTCAGAGTGTGGAAACGGTGAAACGATTGGGACGATGGTCCTCGAACTGTTATAAAAGGTATGTGCGGTTGCACATGTTGTGAAGCTAATGTCATGCACTCACGCTTCTTGTCTTTTGTTTGGTTTACAGTTTCGCGAGCTTGCGAGGCGGGGCGGACTGTGCAGTCGACCCGACACCTGGGAACCAGCGGTCAAAGATCACCGGCTGAGGAAAGAGTTGTGTGGGTCGTTGGCCACTCATACGTGAGGCGAGCCGCGGACGTATTCAAAGCAGGTGACATGATTCACGCAGCTGGGGGATACGGGTACAGGGTGACCTTCCATGGAAGGGGCGGGCTCTGTATTGACCACTTTCAGTATTTTATCGAGGAATTGTTAGGGCGGACAAGGTCACCGCCGTCTATACTCATAGTGCATCTGGGGGGCAATGACTTGGTGGCGCTCGGTCATAGAGTACTCCTCGAGCGGGTTCTATCCACTGTTAGCTGGCTGGCAAAGAGGATTCCGGGGTGCACGATAGCATGGTCACACATGATTCCAAGGAAGGTGTGGCGGGGGGCCCTCTCTGTGTCAGCTTTGAATCATTCAGTGAAGAAAGTTAATAACAAACTGGCTAGATTGTTTCGTTCAGGACAGTTGCACTGTATTCCGCATGGATGTATCCGGGGTGATAATATGTATCTCGAAGATGGGGTTCATTTGTCCCGGGAGGGGAATGTCTTACTCATAGGAGACTTCTTGGTTAAGGGGTTTGTAAATCCATGACCTTTAGTAGGAGTTTGTGGGGGGTCCGGATAGCCGGTCAACTATCCGGCCTGTGGCGGTAAGGTCATGATCGGTGAGCAGTAATTTTCAAGATCCCTAGAGGGGGCGCCACCCATTATGGATGGGAGCGCCCGGGGGGAGGCGGCCATTGGCCCCTCACATGGGGAGGCGGCACCCACTAAGTATGGGGTCACCGAAGGGAAGGTGGTCATAGGCCCCTCCCAGGGGAGGAGGCGGCTCGATGCCCCTCCTAAGAATTTCCCGGGGCCAGGATATCGGCGACTGCGGATGTGGTGAACAGTGTGGGGTGGGAGGGTGGTCCACGCTACCTTCTAGACACCTCACACGAGTCCTCGGACGACCACTAAGATGGCGTCGAGTTAAATAAGGGGCCCCCGCTAAGACAAGGGAAATTGGAAGTTGGCACAGAGGTACAGTCCTCTGTGCGACCGCCCCTCACACCGTCAGGGGGGAGTTCTGGTAGTAGGGATCTGACACCGGTTACGACCTTGCCGTTAGCCCGTAATGTTAGGATGTACAATTTTTATTTTAGAAAGTATGCATTTGCAGGATGTTTAGACTCGGCTAGGAGAACCTTTGTATTAGAGATTTGTTAAGGTTAGCCAATAAACGTGACTGCAGTGAAATGTATAAATGAAAAATTGTACATGATATGAAACTGTTATTTTAATGTTTTAATTTTGTTTCATATTTTAATAAATACGGCCGGGAGGGTAACTCCCTCCCGCCTTCCAAAAGTTCAGAACTGTGTCCGTCTTCCCATCCTTGGGGATTGTGTTGGGAGGGGGTGATAGGCATCCCGGCCATATGATGACATATACAACTCCAAGCACACTCTAGTTAGTGTCCCACATGTATATCTGCCATACATACAGCGGCAGCAGACTCAGGCAGTTGTACATATGTCATTCTCCCATGCCTCCATAAATAAATTCACAAAACTTGGAACGAAACATGTTCCCATCTGTCAGGAACCATTCTGTTAGCGCTGTAATGAGGGCTAAGCCCTGTCATGCTGGCAAGAGACACTGAGTTATTGTAAAGCCCAACTTGGTGAACTTCTGGCTTGATCTTCATTAGCTTTGGACACAATAAGATGGTCGACGCTCTAGCAGCGGTATTCCATCTAATTGCACATTCTAAGTTTGTAGTCATTGTGGGAAGTGCGCGCGCTCTCACCTGCACACTTCAACAAGGATTCGTTATGAAGAGCAGTTGAAGAGTCGTTCTCCGTGTTCCAGTGGAAAACAGAGTTTAAAGAAGTCTTAGAGCTTTTGGAGTGTTTCGTGTGTGTACCGCTTCTGACTACACAGAGACTGTCGAGTTTGAAGAAGGAATTCTAGGTTGTAGAATTTCGTCATTGGGTCCGTTTGGTTAAGCGGATTTTCCTCCCGTCACTAACTTTGTTCATTCTCCGGGAGCAACTACCAAGCAGGAAGCAGCTCTCGCTTCTCTCCCCTTCTTCCAAGGTCGAGGGGTTGTGGCGGAGCAGAGAAGGCGCCAGGTGGCAGGACTATTGACAGCGCGTCACTCAAGTAAGAACCAACTAATCTAGACCATCACTAGTGCTTCTGCCTTTTTCCTCTTCAACATATGGATATAAAATCCCCTTGCGCTTAACCCAATTCTTGCCTTCCCTATCTTCCCTCCCTAGTTCCTATTTGCGTGCATCAATTTCGATCATCTGTGAATCGACAGTGTAGCGTCTGCTAACAATTTACTTGACAGTTACATTACTCCTGAAAGAAGCGCAATTGGATGAGGTAGAGATTCTTGTTAATGTACTTATAGAGTTAGTACAATATGCCATTACCGACCCTAACCTTATTCCCTTTCTTCTAGAACGGAATGCCTCCCAATAGTACAGTATTGCGCAGTAACTACACATGGGAGAGGGGCAATACTCCGAAGACAGCTGGTAGGAATAGTCATTAACTGTAATTGAAGGTAATAGAGTTGTGTAGAAGGAAGTGTTTATGTTCTCTTCCCCTCTGTGCATTAGGTACCAGGCAGCGGCCCAGTGACTCACTAGAAGATTCTAGAAAGGTTCGCAGGAGTGTCAGCTGTAGTCGGAGTGTCTCTCTCTATCCCATTCCCCTTTTCCCTCCTGTTGGTGACGTTGCTTACATAAGCAGTGCTACCAGCGGGCGGGCGGGCACTGGGATTAGCATCCATTCTGCTTCTGCGAAGACTTGAGGGAACCTGACACCCATGTTGAAGGTGAGCCCATAATTCTATCGATGCCCAGGCTGCTGGCGCAAACCGCCTCTTAGTTCCCATTCTGAATAGTTACCAAAATAAAGAGACGGGCGCTGGGAGCAGGAATCAAGAACGGAGTTTATTTCTCATGAGGAGAGCCAGTCATTTCGGACACGAAACACAGTGTCTTTCGGGAGGTGCTCTAACAAGTGAGCTTGAGACTCCGGCTTTTATACATTTGCAGAACATTTGATGATACAATCAGGTCAGTGTGTCGCAAAAGGAAAACATTCCTATAATCCTCGTGATAATCCTACTCCAAATACGTTCACAATGGGGACCCTTGACCTGCTGATAAGAGGGCAGGGCGATCGTGCAGCTGAGTGTGTCGTAGGATGTGTGCGCCTGATCATGGCCCAGGGGGTGGGGTGGCTAGGCATACAATAAGGGCAGTAAATGGTATCTCCTGGCTTAGGCGATGGCCTCGGACATGTGTGGTCAGCCGGACTCGGGGGAAGGGGTCATCAAAGGAGTGGTATTCATGCCTGCGTGGACAATCGAGCGCGGAGGGAGGGCTCGTCAATAGAGGGGCATTCATGGAAGGGAAGGAGGTGCTGGTCAGGCGCGGCCGTGATTCTCAAGGACAGGGCTTTGCGAAAGAAGAGGGTTTATGGCTTGCTCATATGAGGAGAAGGAGGGGGGGGTCAGGGTGCATGCGGGGCCAGAGTCGCGCAGAGAGAGAGAGAGAGATCTTATGACCTGTATATGAGAGAACAGGGGCAGTCAGATACAACTGGGGGGGGGGCTATGTCAGCTGAGGCGAAGGATGCCTCTTCAAGAGGGAAACGGGGGGGGGTGCCTGGGTCAAGCAGGAGAGTTGCCTTTCATAGCAGGGTCGCGCAGAGTGCTGGGTTTCATGGTCTATGTATGTGAGAGTGGGAGAGGGGGGGGGCATGCTCAAATGCGCGCAGGAGGGAAGCCAGTGATTCTAATGAGTGGGCAAGAGGCCAAGGTGCCTAAAAATGGCTGTCATGTACACATGGGTACAGGCCTTTGCGGGCTGAGGGATGCAGTCAATGCTCTACAATATTCATGGTGCGTGCAGGGAGGGGAGTGGGAAAAGGGAAATGAACGTAGCCTATGTACATCAATACTTCTTATTTTCTACAGTCGCCCCTTTTTACATAGCAAAGTTCATTTTTACAGTCGATGAAGGTACATATAAACAGGTGCGATCGAAGAATTTGCATTTGTCAATACTAACATATGTCATGCAATCATGGACAGTTGATGTATTTGGCAGAACGCAGTACATAGGGGATGGCATTTGTCGAGTTCCTATCATTTCAAATCACTACATAGCATAAATGTTTCTGACTTAAAAAAAAATGTGACCAATGAACATTTTGACCGAGTAGTCAAGGGAGGAATTCAGTTCAATATGCAAGATCTCTTCGTCACAGTGTCTTTTATCAGTGAGCCATCACTGGTAGGCTCTAGTCCGTGTCCTTTCGTTGGCGCTGTTGAGCACCCGCGGTGGAGCTATAGGTCCAGCTCGGTTCTATCCTTACGCGTTGCAGGGTGCGGTCAGTCCTCTGCTGTTAGACCACAGTCCTGTTCCCTAACCAATCCTTTGAGTGGCGCCTTAAGCTTGGCACCTATATTTCCGTGGTGTAACCCCATTTCCATCTAGATGCTGTTCTTCCTTTCAGCAGAGAGTCGCATGGAAAAGAGGGTGTGCTGTTTCGTTAGTCGATGGGAGTGAGAGGGCGGAGTGGGGGCAGATTTTCCCGGGACACACCAAAGGGACCAAGGGAGCAATGGGTAACAAGCAAGCAGGCCCATCAATCGGGCTTGAAAAGAGGGACGGAGGCTCCAGGCACACGTGGGTTGGCGGACAGAGAGCTTCAGGACAGCCCTTCATTGTTTCTTTTACCGCCTTTGAGAGTGCTGCCTCGTCCCATTTCCTGTTGTCCTGCGGCTCCACCTTTGGTTGAGGTCGCATGTGTCTCATGATCTGCAGCCTCGCTGTGCGTCACGTCCGGCCCTTCTCCTCCGGTGATTGAGTATCTTTAAATGGGTAAAAACAAGTTTTAGAGAACTGGCAGGAGAAGAGATTTTTACATATGAATTCCACTCGCAATCCTAGCACCTGGCGTTATGCTCATTGGTCATAGTCAGAAGTCTATTTCCAGGAAGTAAGTAGGTGGGTATTTCTACTGCGCTCGCACCAAGTCTAATCGGCGTTCGTTCATGACATATATGGACAGAGGTCGGACTCTTATTCACCTGCGTATTTCAACAAAAAAAAACCCAAGATTGACAACATTCAGTAGAGACTCGTCCTTCTAATTCGAGCCGTAACAGTCTTACATTTCCCTTTAGAGCTGGCTAACTCTCTAAAACAAGCGGGGGTGCAATTATCGAAAGACAGAGTCAAACATGTTTTTCTCGAGGGGCGGCAGTTACTCATGGTCATTACATATATATATATATCGGGGACAGTAGCTGGGGTCGATCAAGTGGGGCGGGGACGCTTCGGGCATTCGCGCTTGGGTGCAAAGGGGTGGGGCAATCTGGGCATTGGGGGTCAATCTGGACCTTGGCGCTTGTTTCTAACAATAAAAATTAGGATGCCATTGGCATATAGTTCCCCTATAAAAGGCCAAATTGGGGGACCTTAGCCGTCTTACCTGTCCTTTCCTTCTCAGCCAATTCAAGTTCATTCATTTTGCAGAAAGGAGAGGTAGTAACATGGCGAGATACAGTCATTTTAGTTTCGGTCAATTTCGCTGAACACCTTCGTGTTCAATATGTATCAAATCAGACTGGTGCCGGTGGGGCACAAATTTTACCAACAAGAATGGAGAGAAAATAGAGAGACTCTCATAGAGAGCGAGAGTCGTCCGCAATCTAAACGAGCCATTCGGTACACGTATGCCATGTAGAGAGAGAGAGAGAGAAAAGGGTGGAGAGAGATAGAGAGAGACGTGTACGAAAATAGGTCATTTAGTGCGCTCACAACACAGAACAGCAAAGGTTGGGTAACATGCAGATATAGACAGGGGGGAGACATATATTCGTACGTTACACACACACAAACTCAGACAGGGAAGACGGCACATGTATTACACATATACAAGACATTCACAACAAGACAGAGAACAATTGTTAGTCTACAACATCTATTTTTATATATATATCCTACGTATCTTTGCTATCCTATTTATCTACGTGCTTAGCTCTTTCTGCCCTTCCCCCCTTTTCCTTCTCGTTTGTCACGCCTGCGAGCGTTCCCAATAACCAATACTCAAACCTCCGTTGGCTGATCGGAAATTAACCTGGTCATGCTAGTTACCCATGGTTGGATCTTAAACCATTTTTCTGTTCCCTCCTTTGGTGGGAAGTTCTCCAGGCTGAGGCAACGGCAAGTATTGATCGGGAAAACAGTCGGACAGCTTGGCTATATCTGTAAGAGTGTGAGAAAGGGGGCAGTGCATTTTGAACATCGGCAACATTTCTAACTTCCTAGGCGGATGGTGCCATGGCAACCCTTACCCGTACAATTTTTCTTTTGTCCTTTCCCTACCTAGTCAAAACGTCCAGTCATTTCATCTAACGCGTCGTTTCTAGTCGATTTTTATTTTTGTCATTCAGTACCTGTCCAGTCTCTATGTCAGTCCATCCTCCCATTGCTATGCTCTAAGGAGGAACAGTCATGTTTAAGTCTACGTCCTTTTAAAAACTTTTATTTGTCCTAAGGACCATGCTCACATTCCCTTTTTCTTTTCTCTCATCGGCGGTTCGGTCGTCGTCCATCCATACATTAGCCAGTGTTCCGACGTGACCTGCAGAAGGGAGGAAAAAGAAGGGGTGGGGGGCAACATTCAAAACCTCATCAACGTGCCGTAATCCGGAAACGCTTTACCTACCACATACTCGACCTATTTTCACGTAGTGCATTTCTCTACCATCACGGCGTTTAAGCCCAGATGGACCAGAGAGGTCAGACAAATAATCATTGACGATCTGTGCGACATGAGCTACTTGGTCGTAACCTCTTTTGATCGGGTACAAGGGTGGCGGTCAGGTGGCATTTCTGTGGTGTCGTTTCAGGGCTTCTAAAGCACCTTTCCGGCTGCCTGTCACACATAGTGTGGCTGCTAAATATCGGGTCCTTTTTAACCTTTAGCCTTCATCATACTTTCTCGTTGCTCATAGTAGTAATACATTCAAAACTCATTAATGCAATCCGCTACAACGATGCTTTCGTTTCCAAAATACCTTTAATAAAGAAGGTTGACACATAAATACAGGCCTACAACCAGGTGGGCTAGCCACGGAGCAGATTGGAACTGTACATGGGAAGAACGAAGCTGGTGGCAGTTCATTGCATAAAGTGCGGCAGTGCAGTAAAATCATATTAAACTCTCCTACAGAGCAAGCATGATGCATGTCAGTAATTCATCTTTAATACGTTCATAAATACATCGTCCAATGATCATTCATTTATACCAATTCATTTTCCAACTCATAAACAGTACCCACCCTTAAGTCAATTCATTGTTCAAGCACATACTCAACACCCTTCATATTTACTTTCATTATCCAAACGTTATATATATCTCGGGGCAAAAAGCTTGCGCAATCAGGGTGCAACAAAGTTCATTAAAAACGTCACATTTCGCGTCGGCGCCATTTTGGGTGGGGTCAGGCAAGTTCTTAGCACAGTCAGAGTGTCTCTAGTCTCGCAAGGTTGGCCCAGAACTTTCCATTGGCAGTTCAGAAAGTCTCGTGCAATGTGGTTAACAGTCTAACAATATGGACCATGAGTCAAAGAGTGGGAAGGGTGGCAACAATTTTCCTACCGGGTCATTCTGGTGTTCCTCCGGAACTGAACAAGCCTGTGCCGTGGCGGCATCTTAGCCATTTCCGATCCGAGTCTGGTGCCGGCAGGAGTAGCACCGATGTCGTGGTTCCCAGTGAAGGGGGCGGGGGCACCCATGCAGAGGGTCGGGGGCCCCCCGGCTCTTATAGAATCTTCAAGGTCGAGGAGAGGCGATATGGAGCGTGTGCCCGTCCTGGGCAGAAGACCTCTTTTTGATGTTGACCCTTAAGCGAAGAGTGTTGGGGTGTCGCTGGAAGCCTCCACCTGGAGGGAGGTGGGGGAGGGTCGTTCGCGGCACCTCCCCCTTCCAGCGACCCCGCGCCGTTCCCCGGCTCCATCGTTTTCGACATCGGCCGTGCCAGCCATTGATGATGGGGGGGGGGTGGTCGGCGGCTGAGGCAAGACAGCCCCCCCCTTCCCTTGGCGACATGTGGCGGGACTACCTTCAACTCTCCAGAGAGCGTGGAATGTGGCAGGACTGCCTATACCTATGAAGGCAGGCGGTGAATTTGGCATGTGGCGGGACTATCTGATTTGCCGCCGTTCTTGCCTTGGCTTCGGCTCTGGACCAGCAGGCGATGGCATGCGGCGAATTTGAAATGTGACGGGACTACTTGATTCGCCGCCGTTGTCGCCTTGGCGTCGGCCTTTGGCAAAAGCCGGATCGGGTGAGAGAGAGGGGTGGTCGGTGGCCGAGGCAAGACAGCCCCCTCTCTCCCCGCGGCCTGCAGGGCGGCAGAAGGGAGAAGACGGAGAGGTCCTTGTCATCCTTTTTGGACCGCCTGCCCAACATCGTCTCCTTCTGACCGTGGGCAGGCGAGTCCCTCGTGCCTCCAGGCCTCGCCTTCCGGATGGGCGTAACCGCGGACCTGTTGCACTTCGGGAGCTTCCGGAATGGGGGTAGGTACCTATTGAGTTGTTTCTATTTCATGTGACCGTTATTTGGGCGGGGCGGGCAATGAGGCAGACATGTTGGGAACAGGAACAGGCAGTGAAGCCTAGCTACCTCGTGGCTATGTTCTGATATCGAATCTTTTCGCCTTTTTACATTTCTTATTACGAACTACTTCTAATGTTTCTTATTTTTGGTGAAGTCAAAAGCTCATCAGGGGGTTACTGACTTAGCCTGATTTCTTTTTATTTTTCTTTCTCTTCCTTAGCGTGTTTCGAGCTAAAGCTTTCTGTTAGTAGGGAACGGTGATCACTTCATATTTTTATGCGTCCTTTTCACTGGGGGGTACATCTGGACGGGCCAGACGAGTCCCCTCCAATAAATGGTCCGGGGTGGAACGAGATTTATCGATCAAAAGGGGAACATATATTCCTTCATTAGGGTATCATCCTGGACAGACCGAGCGATGTACTTCCACTTACTATGGTAGCCTCCTGGACGGACCAGTCGGTCTATTTCTATTAAATGGCCCATGAGTAGAGAGCATATGTCCTCCATAAGAGTAGTCTCCTGGGCGGACCATGCGAGCTACCCCACAATAACCAACCAGTGGGGAGTGGGTAGGACTGACGAATTTCACAAAGGGGCATAACCTACCCTTTTCTACTTGCAAAGACTAGACAGAGTGCTTCTATTTCACGTTGTTTGAAAATAGAAAATACCTCAAACGAAACAATTCCTGGAACAACAATGTCCAGGCAACCAACCAATCAACGGGGGAGAAAAACAGGCATGACGGATTACAACGGGGACAAATGTCTGCATTACCTGCCCTTCGCTATCCAAAAAGGAAGACAGAATATTTCTACTCGTCTCAGTTTGTAGACAGGGAAGATCTCAAAGAGCAACAATCGATTATTAATCGACTTCAAACAATCAGTGGGGAGAAAAGTAGGCATGACGGATTACAACGGGGACAAAAGTCTGCATTACCTACCCTTCTCTATCTGCAAAGAGGGACGACGTTCCTATTCGCCGCTGTTTGCAAACAGAGAATGTCTCGTTCTCAAAAGAGAACCAATATGTCAAGTAGCCCTCAAAGCTAAATGAACCAATACCAACCAATGCCAGTATACAAATACCGGTTTTCAATACAAACAATCAATCAATCAGGTGGACAGAGCCACCCTACCAATCAGGCGTAAAAACACCCTACTTAATCTTACCCGGACCGGACCATACGGACAGTTCTTCGACTCCCTCCTCCAGCGCCCGATCGTTCTCTTACTCCATGTAGCATTCCTGTGGGATTCCAGTCAGGACAGAAGGTCACTCAAGAGAGGTCCGTTCAGAATTGGTGAAGTTCTGTCGATCGGCAGCCGGGCTAGGGCCCTCTCAAGGCAGGTATACTCCGATCATTTTAGACGTTCACTTCTTCGTCTGGATCCCTCTTACCGAACCCTATGTCACTGATGGACCCCGCGTTGGGACGCCAATTGTTGAAGGTGAGCCCATAATTCTATCGATGCCCAGGCTGCTGGCGCAAACCGCCTCTTAGTTCCCATTCTGAATAGTTACCAAAATAAAGAGACGGGCGCTGGGAGCAGGAATCAAGAACGGAGTTTATTTCTCATGAGGAGAGCCAGTCATTTCGGACACGAAACACAGTGTCTTTCGGGAGGTGCTCTAACAAGTGAGCGTGAGACTCCGGCTTTTATACATTTGCAGAACATTTGATGATACAATCAGGTCAGTGTGTCGCAAAAGGAAAACATTCCTATAATCCTCGTGATAATCCTACTCCAAATACGTTCACAATGGGGACCCTTGACCTGCTGATAAGAGGGCAGGGCGATCGTGCAGCTGAGTGTGTCGTAGGATGTGTGCGCCTGATCATGGCCCAGGGGGTGGGGTGTCTAGGCATACAATAAGGGCAGTAAATGGTATCTCCTGGCTTAGGCGATGGGCTCGGACATGTGTGGTCAGCCGGACTCGGGGGAAGGGGTCATCAAAGGAGTGGTATTCATGCCTGCGTGGACAATCGAGCGCGGAGGGAGGGCTCGTCAATAGAGGGGCATTCATGGAAGGGAAGGAGGTGCTGGTCAGGCGCGGCCGTGATTCTCAAGGACAGGGCTTTGCGAAAGAAGAGGGTTTATGGCTTGCTCATATGAGGAGAAGGAGGGGGGGGTCAGGGTGCATGCGGGGCCAGAGTCGCGCAGAGAGAGAGAGAGAGAGAGAGAGATCTTATGACCTGTATATGAGAGAACAGGGGCAGTCAGATACAACTGGGGGGGGGGGCTATGTCAGCTGAGGCGAAGGATGCCTCTTCAAGAGGGAAACGGGGGGGGGGTGCCTGGGTCAAGCAGGAGAGTTGCCTTTCATAGCAGGGTCGCGCAGAGTGCTGGGTTTCATGGTCTATGTATGTGAGAGTGGGAGAGGGGGGGGGCATGCTCAAATGCGCGCAGGAGGGAAGCCAGTGATTCTAATGAGTGGGCAAGAGGCCAAGGTGCCTAAAAATGGCTGTCATGTACACATGGGTACAGGCCTTTGCGGGCTGAGGGATGCAGTCAATGCTCTACAATATTCATGGTGCGTGCAGGGAGGGGAGTGGGAAAAGGGAAATGAACGTAGCCTATGTACATCAATACTTCTTATTTTCTACACCCATCGCTGGACCATTTATTTGAACATAGATGTCATCATTGAATAAGAAAAAATTATTAACAAGACAGTGCATGATCATCTCTAAGATCATCGTAGTGTGTTCAAGATAACATATCTTCCTTTCCTTTAGGTATCTTGCACAGGCTTCTGCTCCTTGTTTATGTTCAATTACAGTGTATAGGGAGTTGACGTCTATTATTATTAATAGGCAGTCTTTCTCCCAGATTAGATTGTTAATCTTTTCAAGAAAATCTTTTGTGTCCCTTAAATACGAGGGTAGAGATGTTACAAAATCTCTAAGAAAATGATCTACGTAACATGACACATTCTCTAACTCCCTCTTGATGAGATTATAGGTCTACCAGGGGGGTCAACTCTACATTTATGAATCTTTGGTAGTATATAAAGGATGGGCAATACAGGGTGGTCTCTTTTTAGGAAGCAGAATTCTTCCCACTCTATAAGTCCTCTGTCTATCCATTCTGTTACTTTTCCCCAGATAGAATGGATACTAAAAGTGTATTCAGTACGGTTAGATTTCCTATAAGTTCTACTGTTGTTAAGTTGACATTCTGCTTCCATGATGTACATGTCTCTGGGAAGGACAACAGTGTTTCTGCCCTTGTCTGCGGGTCTTACAAAAACACTGGTGTCTGCAGCTAAGTCCCACATTGCCTTTTTCTGAGTTAAGGTCAAATTATGTTTAAAGCTTTTCATTTGTTTTGGCCAGTTCTTGCTTTGGAGATCTAATAGTTCTTTTCCTATTATCTCCTGAAATATATCAATGTTATCATGATTCATCTTTGGTAAAAATGTTGATTTTTCCTTATAGTGAGCTACTCAGAGCGAAAAGAAACTGTAGCACTGAGTCTGACATTCTTAAGGAACAGACAGTTATGACACAAAGATTCTTAGCAAGAGGCTATCCTAGCTGAGTCATTAAGAGAGCAAGTGCTAAGGTGAAAATGGTGAAACGTGAAATATTACTTAGCACTGGTCTACCATCACAAAAAGAGAACATAGAGACATCGCAGACTCGTATCATTTTGAATTATAACAGCAATTCCGACCAAATACGAAAATGCCTAAATAAAAATTGGAAACACAACAGGTGATGGACCGAATGTGGATCAATGTCACACACTCACCCCAGTCCAAAGATCTGGGCCCAAATCCATCGTTTTTTTGCACTCCACACCACCCTGGGTTAGACAATGGCGATATGCAAATCAGCTCTGACCCTGTGCCCCATGGGAACAGTCCAGTCCGAACTACAAAAGCCATGTCCTTCCCAGAACGGAATCAAGCATCCGAGGACCGGACCGGTTTCGAGGTAACACCTTTCATCAGCCCGGCTAGCTTGACTCCAGTGGTGTGTAGTGCCTGGGACCCACGTCTGGGCATCCCCAGCGCACTTAGGGCGGAATATGCAAACACAACAGGTGATGGACCGAATGCGGATCAATGTCACACACTCACCCCAGTCCAAAGATCTGGGCCCAAATCCATCGTTTTTTTGCACTCCACACCACCCTGTGTTAGACAATGGCAATATGCAAATCAGCTCTGACCCTGTGCCCCATGGGAACAGTCCAGTCCGAACTACAAAAGCCATGTCCTTCCCAGAACGGGATCAAGCATCCGAGGACCGGACCGGTTTCGAGGTAACACCTCTCATCAGCCCGGCTAGCTTGACTCCAGTGGTGTGGAGTGCCTGGGACCCACGTCTGGGCATCCCCAGCGCACTTAGGGCGGAATATGCAAACACAACAGGTGATGGACCGAATGCGGATCAATGTCACACACTCACCCCAGTCCAAAGATCTGGGCCCAAATCCATCATTTTTTTGCACTCCACACCACCCTGGGTTAGACAATGGCGATATGCAAATCAGCTCTGACCCTGTGCCCCATGGGAACAGTCCAGTCCGAACTACAAAAGCCATGTCCTTCCCAGAACGGAATCAAGCATCCGAGGACCGGACCGGTTTCGAGGTACCACCTCTCATCAGCCCGGCTAGCTTGACTCCAGTGGTGTGGAGTGCCTGGGACCCACGTCTGGGCATCCCCAGCGCACTTAGGGCGGAATATGCAAACACAACAGGTGATGGACCGAATGTGGATCTTGTCACACACTCACCCCAGTCCAAAGATCTGGGCCCAAATCCATCGTTTTTTTGCACTCCACACCACCCTGGGTTAGACAATGGCGATATGCAAATCAACTCTGACCCTATGCCCCATGGGAACAGTCCAGTCCGAACTACAAAAGCCATGTCCTTCCCAGAACGGAATCAAGCATCCGAGGACCGGACCGGTTTCGAGGTAACACCTCTCATCAGCCCGGCTAGCTTGACTCCAGTGGTGTGGAGTGCCTGGGACCCACGTCTGGGCATCCCCAGCGCACTTAGGGCGGAATATGCAAACACAACAGGTGATGGACCGAAGGTGGATCAATGTCACACACTCACCCCACTCCAAAGATCTGGGCCCAAATCCATCGTTTTTTTGCACTCCACACGACCCTGGGTTAGACAATGGCGATATGCAAATCAGCTCTGATCCTGTGCCCCATGGGAACAGTCCAGTCTGAACTACAAAAGCCATGTCCTTCCCAGAACGGAATCAAGCATCCGAGGACCGGACCGGTTTCGAGGTAACACCTCTCATCAGCCCGGCTAGCTTGACTCCAGTGGTGTGGAGTGCCTGGGACCCACGTCTGGGCATCCCCAGCGCACTTAGGGCGAAATATGCAAACACAACAGGCGATGGACCGAATGTGGATCAATGTCACACACTCACCCCAGTCCAAAGATCTGGGCCCAAATCCATCGTTTTTTTGCACTCCACACCACCCTGGGTTAGACAATGGCGATATGCAAATCAGCTCTGACCCTGTGCCCCATGGGAACAGTCAGGTCCAAACTACAAAAGCCATGTCCTTACCAAAACGGAATCAAGCATCCGAGGACCGGACCGGTTTCGAGGTAACACCTCTTATCAGCCCGGCTAGCTTGACTCCAGTGGTGTGGAGTGCCTGGGACCCACGTCTGGGCATCCCCAGCGCACTTAGGGCGGAATATGCAAACACAACAGGTGATAGACCGAATGTGGATCAATGTCACACACTCACCCCAGTCCACAGATCTGGGCCCAAATCCATCGTTTTTTTGCCCTCCACACCACCCTGGGTTAGACAATGGTGATATGCAAATCTGCTCTGACCCTGTGCCCCATGGGAACAGTCCAGTCCGAACTACAAAAGCCATGTCCTTCCCAGAACGGAATCCAGCATCCGAGGACCGGACCGGTTTCGAGGTAACACCTCTCATCAGCCCAGCTAGCTTGACTCCAGTGGTGTGGAGTGCCTGGGACCCACGTCTGGGCATCTCCAGCGCACTTAGGGCGGAATATGCAAACACTACAGGTGAGGGACCGAATGTGGATCAATGTCACACACTCACCCCAGTCCAAAGATCTGGGCCCAAATCCATCATTTTTTTGCACTCCACACCACCCTGGGTTAGACAATGGCGATATGCAAATCAGCTCTGACCCTGTGCCCCATGGGAACAGTCCAGTGCGAACTACAAAAGCCATGTCCTTCCCAGAACGGAATCAAGCATCCGAGGACCGGACCGGTTTCGAGTTAACACCTCTCATCAGCCCGGCTAGCTTGACTCCAGTGGTGTGGAGTGCCTGGGACCCACGTCTGGGCATCCCCAGCGCACTTAGGGCGGAATATGCAAACACAACAGGTGATGGACCGAATGTGGATCAATGTCACACACTCACCCCAGTCCAAAGATCTGGGCCCAAATCCATCGTTTTTTTGCACTCCACACCACCCTGGTTTAGACAATGGCGATATGCAAATCAGCTCTGACCCTGTGCCCCATGGGAACAGTCCAGTCCAAACTTCAAAAGCCATGTCCTTCCCAGAACGGAATCAAGCATCCGAGGACCGGACCGGTTTCGAGGTAACACCTCTCCTCAGCCCGGCTAGCTTGACTCCAGTGGTGTGGAGTGCCTGGGACCCACGTCTGGGCATCCTCAGCTCACTTAGGGCGGAATTGCAAACACAACAGGTGATGGACCGAATGTCGATCAATGTCACACACTCACCCCAGTCCAAAGATCTGGGCCCAAATCCATAGTTTTTTTGCACTCCACACCATCTGGGTTAGACAATGGCGATATGCAAATCAGCTCTGACCCTGTGCCCCATGGGAACAGTCCAGTCCGAACTACAAAAGCCATGTCCTTCCCAGAACGGAATCAAGCATCCGAGGACCGGACCGGTTTCGAGGTAACACCTCTCTTCAGCCCGGCTAGCTTGACTCCAGTGGTGTGGAGTGCCTGGGACCCACGTCTGGGCATCCCCAGCGCACTTAGGGCGGAATATGCAAACACAACAGGTGATGGACCGAATGTGGATCAATGTCACACACTCACCCCAGTCCAAAGATCTGGGCCCAAATCCATCGTTTTTTTGCACTCCACACCACCCTGGGTTAGACAATGGCCATATGCAAATCAGCTCTGACCCTGTGCCCCATGGGAACAGTCCAGTCCGAACTACAAAAGCCATGTCCTTCCCAGAACGGAATCAAGCATCCGAGGACCGGACCGGTTTCGAGGTACCACCTCTCATCAGCCCGGCTAGCTTGACTCCAGTGGTGTGGAGTGCCTGGGACCCACGTCTGGGCATCCCCAGCGCACTTAGGGCGGAATATGCAAACACAACAGGTGATGGACCGAATGTGGATCAATGTCACACACTCACCCCAGTCCAAAGATCTGGGCCCAAATCCATCGTTTTTTTGCAATCCACACCACCCTGGGTTAGACAATGGCAATATGCAAATCAGCTCTGACCCTGTGCCCCATGGGAACACTCCAGTCCGAACTACAAAAGCCATGTCCTTCCCAGAACGGAGTCAAGCATCCGAGGACCGGACCGGTTTCGAGGTAACACCTCTCATCAGCCCGGCTTGCTTGACTCCAGTGGTGTGGAGTGCCTGGGACCCACGTCTGGGCATCCCCAGCGCACTTAGGGCGGAATATGCAAACACAACAGGTGATGGACCGAATGTGGATCAATGTCACACACTCACCCCAGTCCAAAGATCTGGGCCCAAATCCATCGTTTTTTTGCACTCCACACCACCCTGGGTTAGACAATGGCAATATGCAAATCAGCTCTGACCCTGTGCCCCATGGGAACACTCCAGTCCGAACTACAAAAGCCATGTCCTTCCCAGAACGGAGTCAAGCATCCGAGGACCGGACCGGTTTCGAGGTAACACCTCTCATCAGCCCGGCTAGCTTGACTCCAGTGGTGTGGAGTACCTGGGACCCACGTCTGGGCATATCGCCATTGTCTAACCGGTCCGGTCCTCGGATGCTTGATTCCGTTCTGGGAAGGACATGGCTTTTGTAGTTCGGACTGGACTGTTCCCATGGGGCACAGGGTCAGAGCTGATTTGCATACCGCCATTGTCTAACCCAGGGTGGTGTGGAGTGCAAAAAAACGATGGATTTGGGCCCAGATCTTTGGACTGGGGTGAGTGTGTGACATTGATCCACATTCGGTCCATCACCTGTTGTTTTTGCATATTCCGCCCTAAGTGCGCTGGGGATGCCCAGACGTGGGTCCCAGGCACTCCACACCACTGGAGTCAAGCTAGCCGGGCTGATGAGAGGTGTTACCTCGAAACCGGTCCGGTCCTCGGATGCTTGATTCCGTTCTGGGAAGGACATGGCTTTTGTAGTTCGGACTGGACTGTTCCCATGGGGCACAGGGTCAGAGCTGATTTGCATATCGCCATTGTCTAACCCAGGGTGGTGTGGAGTGCAAAAAAACGATGGATTTGGGCCCAGATCTTTGGACTGGGGTTAGTGTGTGACATTGATCCACATTCGGTCCATCACCTGTTGTTTTTGCATATTCCGCCCTAAGTGTGATGGGGATGCCCAGACGTGGGTCCCAGGCACTCCACACCACTGGAGTCAAGCTAGCCAGGCTGATGAGAGGTGTTACCTCGAAACCGGTCCGGTCCTCGGATGCTTGATTCCGTTCTGGGAAGGACATGGCTTTTGTAGTTCAGACTGGACTGTTCCCATGGGGCACAAGGTCAGAGCTGATTTGCATATCGCCATTGTCTAACCCAGGGTGGTGTGGAGTGCAAAAAAACGATGGATTTGGGCCCAGATCTTTGGACTGTGGTGAGTGTGTGACATTGATCCAAATTCGGTCCATCACCTGTTGTTTTTGCATATTCCGCCCTAAGTGCGCTGGGGATGCCCCGACGTGGGTCCCAGGCACTCCACACCACTGGAGTCAAGCTAGCCGGGCTGATGAGAGGTGTTACCTCGAAACCGGTCCTGTCCTCGGATGCTTGAATCCGTTCTGGGAAGGACATGGCTTTTGTAGTTCGGACTGGACTGTTCCCATGGGGCACAGGGTCAGAGCTGATTTGCATATCACCATTGTCTAACCCAGGGTGGTGTGGAGTGCAAAAAAACGATGGACTTGGGCCCAGATCTTTGGACTGGGGTGAGTGTGTGACATTGATCCATATTCGGTCCATCACCTGTTGTTTTTGCATATTCCGCCCTAAGTGCGCTGGGGATGCCCAGACGTGGGTCCCAGGCACTCCGCACCACTGGAGTCAAGCTAGCCGGGCTGGTGAGAGGTGTTACCTCGAAACCGGTCTGGTCCTCGTATGCTTGATTCCGTTCTGGGAAGGACATGGCTTTTGTAGTTCCGACTGGACTGTTCCCATGGGGCACAGGGTCAGAGCTGATTTGCATATCGCCGTTGTCTAACCCAGGGTGGTGTGGAGTGCAAAAAAACGATGGATTTGGGCCCAGATCTTTGGACTGGGGTGAGTGTGTGACATTGATCCACATTCGGTCCATCACCTGTTGTTTTTGCATAAATAAAAATTGGAACATTCTCAAGGGAGACCCGATAATTGGGGGTCACCATGCCAGATAGGCCCAGTATAACATATGTATACAAAAACAATGGTTCTGTTGGGAATACACAATTTTCTTTGTCAGATTCAATTATTTATATAAAGCCCTTTGTATATATTTCACAATATTATTCTTGGAAATACTTTTTAAATTGTTTTGGAAAGGGAGAGACAACGTAACCTTTTGAAATTAAAAAGGAGAAAACATACACACCAAAGTTTTGATTTTTGCAAAAAAAAAATTCTTATTTTGAAAATTGGAAAGGGGAGACCACAGGGGCATCAGCGGCGGCGGGGCCCCGCCCTCCCGCAGCTGGATAAATAGTGGGGGAATCCGACGAAGCTTCCTCTTGTTCCTGTGCTCTGAAGGCTGCACCACTCGTCGCTCCTGAGCGCTCAAGGGAACAAGCTGCACTTTTTTGAGAATTTGTAATCTTTGTCTTTCTCTTTCAGTTACCAAGGCGTGGTTGGAGATCGAGTCACCTTTTTAAATCAGGTCGGACGGATCGATCAAGGACATGCCTGGCAAGAAATCCGGAAAAAGCTCCGAGATGGAAAGGATGCTGCGCACGTTGGTGAACAAAGTAGCAGTGATGGACCGAAAGTTGAGTAAAGTTGACCGACTAGATCGCGGCTTAGCGGCCATCAAGAAACAGGTGGAGGGCCAGAATGCCCCCTCGGGATGGCCTAAGAGGGTCATAGGACCGGCCATGCTGAACGTCACCCCAGGGGATAAGGGTAAGCAGA
This sequence comes from Lissotriton vulgaris, assembly GCF_964263255.1. Lineage (NCBI taxonomy): Eukaryota > Metazoa > Chordata > Amphibia > Caudata > Salamandridae > Lissotriton > Lissotriton vulgaris. The sequence goes on along the minus strand of NC_141685.1, from coordinate 23,310,093 downwards.
GGAAGGGGAAGGCGGGTCCCAGCGAGGCCCCAGTTCCAGTAGTAACTCCACCGATTCCAGTCGCGCCAGCGGCCAGCCCGGTACCGGGACTGGATGTGGGGTTGCCTATTCCTGTGGTTATCACGCCACTGGGGGATGACCAGATGCCCCCGGAATTAGCACTTCAGTTAGCAGCGGTGTTACCATGGCTAAAGAAGGGAGCAGGGGGATCAGCGGCTGCGGGAGACCCGGCCGAAGAAGCCAGAATAATCATCGAGCAGTTGCGGCAGGCAAGGGGTGCCGGGGCGGCGAATGTACCTTCTATTTTCCTGCAGGTTGCGAAGGTGGTCGAGGCAGACAACCAGGAGAATACAAAGGACTCGGCTGGAAGCGCGGCAGAAGCCGGTAAGGGATTGTTACCGATGGTGGGGGAGGGTGCAGTACCCTCAAGGCGGGAAAGTTTAGCTCAACATGTTCCCATGGCTACGAAAGAAAAGGTGTGGACAAATAAGTATGTTAACATGTTTTCACTGTTGACTGATCATCGTGAATTGGAGTATGCAAAGACCCAGAAAGATTTGTGGCACCCCAGTGTATGGTGGGCCAAGATGGCGGAATTCAGGGTTGATGAGACGATGATCAACTGGATCAGGGCCTTCTCCATCTTTGTATCAATTATAGGAGAACAAACACCAGAGGTGTTAACTGATTTGGCATGTTATCAGAGTAGAATAACGAGTTTCCATGCGAAGTATGGGGGTAACGAATAGAAAGGCTATGATATTGCCTTTAGAAAGGCGAAGGAATTTAATGCCCCCTTGACATGGGATTGTTTAGATACAGTGTCCTGGCATGCGCAGCTCTTGCCGGGACCGGCGAGTGCGACAGGGGCCAGTGCGAGCGGCTCAGGGGTATTCCCTCAGAGGCAGTCACAGCCCTTTTGGGTGAGCTCTAATGCAAATGTAAATGTAAATGTACATGTATTTATATAGCGTAAATCGCCCACATCGTAGGCATCTATGCGCTTGCTTAGGGAACCCGTCCTGGTATTCCCCTGTGAGATACCCCGGCAGGGTATCCGCAAGGTGAAAGCCAGGCATCCCGCCGCGAGGGGCCGTTGTGGAGAATAAGCAAGCTATTGCCTAGAGTCGCAGAGTGTGAACCCGTGAGTCGAGTAGGCACCGGAGCGAGAATTATCGAGTCCGTGGAATTAATGAGCCCAACCCCCGTCGGGCGGGGAATTGAACCCTGGTCCGGGGCCGATCTCAGCTTCCGGGTCTGCCGCCTCTAACCCCTGAGCCACACTTCTCTACTCTAGGGGAGAGGCCCAACCTAGAAGCAGGCGAGAGGTGTGTTGGGGCTTTAACAAAGGAACTTGTAGCTGGCCCCATGGAACGTGTAGGTTCCGGCATGCGTGCACAGGCTGTGGGAATTCCTCACACCCGGAAACCAGTTGCCGATCAAAGGCCAATGGCGCAGGAGGAAAAGGGGGTCCCAAGCAGGATTGATGTGGTGCTTCGGAAGCCAACATCTTCGCCCATAGATATCTTGGCTTTGACTCCCTGGCAAATAAATACCCTGATCATGCGTCCGCCGGGACCCTGAGGAATGGCTTCTCATATGGCTTCAGGATCCCGGTGGGCAGTTTTCGGGGGAGCTCTTCCTGCAGAAATCAGTTGTCGATTCAACACAACCCAACAGTTGCCGCCAAAAAGATCACAAAAGAGGTTAGACTAGGGCGGGTGGCAGGACCATTTGGCAACCCACCAGGGGCTGATTTTGTGTGTTCCCCATTGGGAGTGGTCCCGAAGAAGGACCCGGGGGAGTATAGGCTCATTCACAATTTGTCGGCCCCGAGGGGGGCTTCGGTGAACGAGGCGATTGACCCTGAAATATGCTCAGTGAAGTATGCATCGTTCGATGACACTGTGGTAATGTTGAATCGCCTGGGCCCCGGGACTCTGTTAGCTAAATCGGACATTGAATCTGCATTCAGATTGCTCCCAGTACATCCTCAAGACCAGCGCCTGCTGGGTTTCATGTTTCACTGGAAATATTACATGGATATGTGCATGCCGATGGAGTGTTCGATTTCATGTGCCTTTTTTGAAATGTTTAGCTCATTTTTGGAGTGGGTGTTCATAAAGGCCACAGGACACAAACATGTGATGCATTATCTGGATGATTTCCTCTTTCTTGGCCCACCGTGCACTCAGGACTACGCGCGGGCATTGCAGGACTTCTGCGTTCTCATGCGGGGTTTTGGAGTCCCGTTGGCACCGGGTAAGAAGGTAGGGCCGGCTACCTCAATCGAGTTTCTGGGTATAGAACTAGACTCGGAAGAGGGGTGTTTCCGTTTGCCGCCGGAGAAGGTTGCCAAGTTTAGGGCTTCCCTGTTACAGTGTCTCCAAACGGCGAAAGTGACCCTGCACCAGTTACAACAGACAGTGGGTCAGCTGAACTTTGCATTGAGAGTGATACCGATGGCTCGCCCTTTCTCTCGATCCATAGCGCAATCCATGGTTGGCCTTAAGGAAGGACACCACCGGACTAGACTGTTGTCAGAGGTTCGACAGGACATGCTCATTTGGCTGGCATACCTGGCGGACTTCAACGGTCGAGTGGTATGGAGCAAACCCCCAGCCTCGTCGGCGGAACTAGGCTTATGGACCGACTCGGCGGGGAGCGTGGGGTTTGGCGCAATCTTTGGTAACCGGTGGTCGGCACAAACATGGCCAGCGTGGTGGCGAACAAGCGGCCTAACAGGTAACAGGTTTCTTGGAATTATTCCCCATCTGGGTGGCTTTAGTGGCATGGCCAGAATACTTTAGGGACCGCTCAGTTGTGTTTTGGTCAGACAACATGACAGTGGTCGAGTGCATTAATCAGCAGGCAGCACGCTGCAAATGGATCTTACGACTGTTGAAAGAGATTGTATTGCGATGCATGAGATTGAACGTACAGTTCAGGGCAAAACATGTGCCGGGTGTACTGAATAATGCAGCTCGTTCAAAAATGCAGGCTTTCAGGGAGTACCTACCCACAGCGGAGCTAGGGACGGCACCTTTCCACGAAACGCTATGGCAGATCGGTGCCCCGGAGTACAAAACCTCGTGGCAGCCAGCTTAGCGCCCAGGACGAGGAGAGCTTATGAAGGGGCGTTCCATTCATACTGCGCCTTTCTGGGGCCGGTAGGGGAGCATAGATGGGGCGGGAGGAGTCCTTTCTCCAGTTTTTGGTGGCACTTCAGAAGGAAGGCCGGTCGGCGGCAACCGCCAATAGGTACAATGCCGCCATATCATTTATGGCACAGTTCCATGGGTTAAGGGACCCGACGGATTCCTTCTTAATCAGGAAAGCCCTCCGCGGCTGGCGGCGCCTGGAGGGTCGCAGACAGGATAACAGGCACCGGATTGGGTTTGATCAATTGACCACCTTACTGGCGAAACTGGAGGAGACATGCTCCTCGCCCAGCGAGGTAATACTATTCCGATCAGCATTCGCATTGGCATTCTATGGGGCCCTGCGGGTGAGCGAACTTGTGGCAAGAAATAGGAAAGATGTCAAAGGGGGTCTACGCAGGGATCACGTCCAAATAAGGGGGGATTCTCTGCTGATCTCGATAGCCAGGTCAAAGACGGACCAGGAGGCCATGGGGAATAGTGTGGTATTGCAGCGCGCTCGGGGGAACCCCGGTTGTCCAGTGAGGCATGTGGAGGCCTACCTGAAACAGAGGTTGACAACGTGGAGGGGGCCCTGCTCAGACATATGGACAGCACCCCTTTGACAAGATTTCAGTTTCAGAGGGTGCTGGCGATTACGATTGCTGCAGCGGGCTTGAACCTGTGTGATTTTGGAACCCATTCATTTAGAATAGGGGCCGCTACGGAAGCTACGGCTCGGGGGCTGCAGGCGGAGGAGGTGAAACAATTAGGCCGCTGGTCCTCGGATTGTTTTAAGAGATATGTGCGACTGCACATGTTGTAAAAGACTGATGAAAATGCACTCACGCTTGTTGTCTTTTGTTTGAATTACAGTTTCGCAAGCCTGTTACGCGGGGCGGAAATTGGGACCGGCCCAGCATCAGCTGACCGGCTGGAAGGGATCATCGACTGGAGATCAAGTGGTCTGGGTCATGGGCCACTCATACGTGAGGCGTGCCGGGGACATATTCAAAGCAGGTGATGCGCTCCACACATCTGAGGAATATGGGTTCAGAGTGACCTTTCATGGGAAAGGCGGCCTCTGTATTGACCGATTGCAAAATTTTGTGGAGGAACTCTTAAGGCGGCACAGGTCACTACCATCTGTAGTCATAGTGCACGTGGGGGGCAATGACTTGGTGAGACTGGGAAGACGGGTGTTAGTTGAGCACATACTGTCTGGAGTTAGCTGGTTAGCCAAAAGGCTCCCGGGGTGTACGATAGCCTGGTCCCACATGATTCCCAGGAGAATATGGCAGGGGGGTTTGTCCGTGACAGCATTGAACCACTCGGTAAAGAGGGTCAACAACAAAATAGACAAACTGTTTCGCTCAGCTCATCTCCAAAGCATTTCGCATGGATGTATCAGGGGCGATCATTGTTATTTGCATGATGGGGTGCATCTGTCCAGGGCGGGGAATGACTTACTGATAGGAGACTTCGTAGCTTGGCTAGTGGCTTTGAGGAGACATGACCTGTAGGAAGTTTGGGGGGGGCCAGATAGTCGGTCAACTATCTGGCCTGTGGCGGTAAGGTCATGATCGGTGAGCAGTGATTTCAAGGTCCCTAGGGGGGGCGCAACCCATTCTGGATGGGAGCGCCCGGGGGGAGGCGGCCATTGGCCCCTCCCACGGGGGGGGGCGGATATAAGCCCCTCCCACGAACTTCCCGGGGGCCGGATATCCGCTCCGGCGGAAGAGAGTGTGGGGTCCACGCTGTCCTTCTTACGGATACCTCGCACACGAACTCAGATGACCTTAAGATGGCGTCGAGTGAAAGGGGGCCCCCACGACAAGGGAAGTTACAGTTGGCTGCGAGGCTAAAGTCCTCTGCACATGCGCCACTCACACCGTGAGGGCGGGAAGTTGGTGATAGGGATCTGACACCGGTTAAGACCTTGCCGTTGGCCCTTAATGTTAGGTTGTAAAAATTCAAAAATGTAATGTATTTATCAGGATGCTAGACTCGGCTAGGAAACCTTTGTATTAGAGATTTGTTAAGGTTAGCCTGGAAAACCGGTCTTCATCAAGATGTAATTAAAGTTGAATTTGTACATGATCCATGAAATGTTTTAATTTAAAGTTTTAAATTTTGTTTCATATTTTAATAAATACGGCCGGGGGGGTCGTGAGGCCCCCCGCCTTCAAAAAGTTCAAATCTGTGTCTGTCTCCTCCCATGGGGAATTGGTGTTGTGAGGGGTGGTGGGCATCCCAGCCCATATGGAAAGGGGAGACCACTCGGTCCCCCTGAACGTATGGATGGGTGCCCCGATCCCCCGGGAAACAATTGTGGGTGGGGGGCGTGTCCCGGCTGGTATGCCCGAAGCGGCGTGACCGGGACACGCTCCTCCCGCTCAAGAGGGGTTGTCCTAAACACCTGCCCGGAAGTCCGTGCACTGATGGGCGTGCAGGAGGCGGGGCCCCGCCCTCCCGCAGCTGGATAAATAGTACGGGAATCTGATGAAGCTTCCTCTTGTTCCTGTGCTCTGAAGGCTGCACCACTCGTCGCTCCTGAGCCCTCAAGGGAACAAGCTGCACTTTTTTGACCCACCCACCAGCCCCTTGTTGCAGAGTTGTGGAATAAAAGAAATATCGTCGTTGTTATACGATGTAATAAAATGTATGACAATCATTTCTTGCATCGTGAATGTATGACGAGGTATGCATGTAAGTGAACACTAGCTTATAGGACATTTTTTCCTTTGTAGAGATGTAAAGGAATGGATTCAATACAGTCTGTATTTTGCTTTAGGACCTTTCTCCCTTTGTAGCAAAGAGAAGTCGGTGAATTATTAAACCGTTAAACATTTAGGCATATTTTTTTCTTTCCTTAGGAGGTAAAACAATTGTCGTATTTATATTTGGTCGGGCGGTAAGGTCATGATCGGTGAGCAGTGATTTCAAGGTCCCTAGGGGGGGCGCCACCCATTCTGGATGGGAGCGCCCGGGGGGAGGCGGCCATTGGCCCCTCCCACGGGGGGCCGGGACCCACTACGGATGGGTCGCCCAGGGGGAGACAGCCATAGGCCCCTCCCAGGGGGAGGCGGCTATATGCCCCTCCCACGAATTTCCCGGGGGCCGGATATCCGCTCCGGCGGAAGAGAGTGTGGGAAAGGGGGGAGTCCACGCTGTCCTTCTTATGAATACCTCGCACACGAACTCAGACGACCTTAAGATGGAGTCGAGTGAAATGGGGCCCCCACGACAAGGGAAGTTACAGTTGGCTGCGAGGGCAAAGTCCTCTGCGCATGCGCCACTCACACCGTGAGGGCGGGAAGTTGGTGATAGGGATCTGACACCGGTTAAGACCTTGCCGTTGGCCCTTAATGTTAGGTTGTACAAATTCAAAAATGTAATGTATTTATCAGGATGCTAGACTCGGCTAGGAAACCTTTGTATTAGAGATTTGTTAAGGTTAGCCTGGAAAACCTGTCTTCATCAAGATGTCATTAAAGGTGAATTTGTACATGATCCATGAAACGTTTTAATTCAAAGTTTTACATTTTGTTTCATATTTTAATAAATACGGCCGGGGGGGTCGTGAGGCCCGCCCGCCTTCCAAAAGTTCAAATCTGTCTGTCTCCTCCCATGGGGAATTGGTGTTGAGAGGGGTGGCGGGCATCCCGGCCCATACAGGTATGTTAATCAAAAACAGAACTGAACAAGGGTTCTCCAAAACATTAATAACATAGGTATCAGAATTACAATAAGGTGCTCAAGTGAGTGATAGTGACAAGTGATGACTGTGTGGTGAAACAATAACATATAAACATATATACATATGTATCAGTCCATAATTTGAAATCAATTGTTCCAACAAACACGTATATTTTTTCTTTTTGGTTGAAACTTAGTATGGACAGATAGGTAACACAACCTCGACGTTTCGACCCTAGTAAAATGTGCAGACTTTCTGGCAACCGTATTGGGTCTTCATCAGGACAAACAACAGGGGGCAACCTGGGGAGGAATAAGGATTTATTTTAGTTCTGAGTGTGTGAAAGGGGTTCTAAAACCGTGAGCCAGTGCCAAGTCTGGCGTAGCTCACCTGAAGGTTTGAAGGGTTTCCTGCTTTTTAACAATCGTCTGGGCAGTGAGGGCTTCAGCCGAAACCCTCAGCAGTGGATCCGTCAAAGGCGGAATCTGCAGGTAAGGTTGATAATCAATACCCAACTCATCATAGGGATTTAAGGAGGTAAACGTTCCTATCCGTACATAGCTTATGCAGTAAATGCTGTAGATTTCTTCACCCGCCAGTGAAAAAATTTAAGGGTAGAGGTTGTATCGATCACCTAGGGGGGTAAGTAGAGGCCTGGGGTAAATGTAGGTCTCATATAAACATTGGTGATAACCCACAACTGAAGTAAAGGTGAACTCGCCCAGGTTGGTGCTATCTCCAGGAGCACTAGTGAAGTGTCCCACCCCACATTCAGAACGCTGCAAATATCAAAAAGGCTGCCGAGCGTCAGAGACGATTTATTTTTATTTATTGTCATTTTTAAAGCGTGGCGAATACCCGTAGGCGTCTCGGCGCTGGCTGAGGGCATAGGTCAAAATCCAGGGGAAACCAGCGGAACCTTCCTAACTATAGATCAAACAACCAAGTCTTAAGTTGTTTACGGAATATTAGCAGAGATGGACTGGTCCTGATGTGAGAAGGTAGGGAATTCCAGAGTTTTGGGGCTGCAACCAAGAAGCGCCTGTCGCCCCAGGTGACTGTTCTAGTGCGTGGTACTACTAGATGTTTGTTTTTGTGCAGGAAGACACACCTTCCTGTACAAAAACAATCAGTGAAGGCATTTTTGTCCTACAATCTATGCTGTACATTGTAGCATATATTGGAAAAAAAAATGAGCAGAAATGAAAATATTTCTGCGGCAGATTTACAAGCTCTCGGCGCCACCAGTCCGTCACTTTTTGTGAAGTACTGGTTGCGCAGGTGGCTCCTCCATATTTACAAAGAGAGAAAAAGTTACCCTGCATGACTTTTCCTTTCCTTCGAAATACGGTCCCTTCATACGCAGCTCTTTACGTATATATATTATATCATTCATGACATTGTTAATAACATCACTGATCAAATCACTGATGACATCTCATATGACATCACTTATGACATCACTAATGACATCATCCAGGGAATGTGGTTTGGTTTGTTATTTAAATATGTATTATATATATATATATATATATATATATATATATATATATATATATATATATATATATATTCACTGAAAAAACCATAGGTTATAGACCATATATAGTTAGGAATTCGCATTTACAAAACCTTATTTTACTCACACAAAACCATTGAAATTCCATATATAGTTAGTTGCACTAACTATATATCGCGCACCCGCAATCCACTGCTGATGATGTCACATATTACATCATTCATGACATGGTCAGTGACATCACTGATGACATCACTGATGACATCTCAAATGACATCACTGATGACATCACTGATGACAACATCCAGTGACTGTATGTTTCTGTAAAGTTAAAATATGTCTTACATATTGAAGAATGAGTGGATGTATAAGTGTCTGGATGAAGGATTTAGTAGGTGCATGACTGACTGTATGAGTGAGTGATTAAATGTGTCTCACTGAGTGCATGGGTTAGTGACTAAACTGTCTTAATTTGTGCATCATTATGTCTGTTGTTCTGTAAACTGTTGCATGTGTTGATAAGTAGCTATATGAGTAACTATATGGGTTATTGATTGGTTGCCCAAGTATTTGTATGGGAGACTGAGTGTGTGTGTGGGTGGCTGGGAGGTGTATGACTCTGTGCATAGATGTGTGAGCAGTTGATTCACTAGATGTATGGTTTCAAAAGTGCATGTGGAAACAGCTGTATGGGCGGTTGACTGTGTGCATGAGTGTATTGGTGAGTGAATGGATATCTCAGTGCTACATGTCAAAGTAAGTACATATGTAAAACACAGTACATGTGAGAGTTGACATATATAAATAACTGTGCATAAGAGCCAGTGAATGTGTGAGTGGCTGTATGGATCATTGTGAACATGTATCAGGGATTGTATAAGAGAGTAAATATGTGTTAGTATATGTTTGAATAAGTAAAGTTTGTATAACTGTATAGTTGAGGAAATGGAGGTGTGATTGATTCTTTGCATGACTGACTAGGTGTGTGAGTAACTCCATGGATGAGTGACAGTCTGTGAGTGTCTGTTTATACTGATTGTATCTAAGGTTATATTAGAGTCTGAAGAGGTTCATCGTATTATCACATGAATGATATCATCAGTGATGTGATCAGTAATGTCAAATGAGATGTCATCAGTGATGTCATCAGTGATGTCATTTGAGATGTCATCAGTGATATCATTTGAGATGTCATCAGTGATGTCATCAGTGATGTCACTGACCATGTCATGAATGATGTAATATGTGACATCATCAGCAGTGGATTGCGGGTGCGCGATATATAGTTAGTGCAACTAACTATATATGGAATTTCAATGGTTTTGTGTGAGTAAAATAAGGTTTTGTAAATGCGAATTCCTAACTATATATGGTCTATAACCTATGGTTTTTTCAGTGAATTTTCAAGGTTTTGTAAATGCTAATTCCTAACTATATATGGTCTATAACCTATGGTTTTTTCAGTGAATTTTCAAGGTTTTGTAAATGCTAATTCCTAACTATATATGGTCTATAGCCTATGGTTTTTTCAGTGAATATATATATATACATACATATATAAACATATATCATCTGTATATCTATATAAATACAAACATAAATGCATGCATACATATACTTATGTGCATACAGATGCATGTTATTTACATGAAAGTTGAAAAAACACTAATAAAAGCAAAGCTAAAAAGCCACCTCATTACAAACAGAATGGCTTTAACTTAAACGAGGGCGAGATCTATTGCATTTTCAATGCTTGTTTACTTTGGTTCCATCAAGAAGGCATTCAGATGTGTCACACATTTGCCATAAATTCTGAATGTTAGCACTCTAGTTGCACATTAGATCACTGTAGTAAAGCTACTGCTCACCAGGGACGTCTGCTGCTGGTATTCAAAGTGCATGTTTCAGTCTGCATGTCAGAATTTTTTTAATGAAATAGAAGAGGATTTGAGAAGTCACTCAAAATGATCCCTAATTTTTCTTTCTGAAGCACTAATCATACTTTCTATGGCAAAATTAACCCCCTCATGTTGTTCCTTTTTAAATTGAGTGTGTTCAGACTTACCACTTCATTCCAATCAAGATGGCTTCTGGTGTGCCATACTTTTGTCATAAGTAAGACTGTTAGCGCTCTAGTTGTTCTTTAGAACACTCTGGGACATTCTGTCATTGGGCTATACTTGGGGTACATCTGGGTGATATTTGGGCTACATTTAGGCTCTTTTGTCTCTGGTGGCTATCTTGGGAGACTGTATGTCAGAATTTTTTAATGAAATTGAAAAGGGTTTGAGAAGTCACTCAAAATGTGCCCTAATTTTTCTTTCTGCAGCACTAATCATAATTCATATGGCAAAATATACCCCCTCATTTTGTTCCTTTTTAAATTAAATGTTTTAAGAGTTACCACTTTATTCCAATCAAGATGGCTTCAGGTGTGCCATACCTTTGTAATAAGTAGGACTGTTAGCGCTCTAGTTGTTCTTTAGAACACTCTGGGACATTCTGTCATTGGGCTATACTTGGGCTACATCTGGGTGATATTTGGGCTACATTTGGGCTCTTTTGTCTCTGGTGGCCATTTTGGGAGACTGCATGTCAGAATTTTTTAATGAAATAGAAGAGGATTTGAAAAGTCACTCAAAATGTGCCCTAATTTTTCTTTCTGCAGCACTAATAATACCTTCTATTGCATAATATACCCCCTCATTTTGTTCCTTTTTAAATTAAATGTTTTAAGAGTTACCACTTTATTCCCATCACGATGGCTCCAGGTGTGCTATACCTTTGTAATAAGTAGGACTGTTAGCGCTCTAGTTGTTCTTTAGAACACTCTGGGACATTCTGTCATTGGGCTATACTTGGGCTACATCTGGGTTATATTTGGGCTTCATTTGGGCTCTTTTGTCTCTGGTGGCCATTTTGGGAGACTGCATGTCAGAATGTTTTAATGAAATAGAAAAGGATTTGAGAAGTCACTCAAAATGTGCCCTAATTTTTCATTCTGCAGCACTAATCATACTTTCTATGGCAAAATATACCCCCTCATGTTGTTTCTTTTTAAATTAAATGTTTTAAGAGTTACCACTTTATTCCAATCAAGATGGCTTCAGGTGTGCCATACCTTTGTAATAAGTAGGACTGTTAGCGCTCTAGTTGTTCTTTAGAACACTCTGGGACATTCTGTCATTGGGCTATACTTGGGCTACATCTGGGTGATATTTGGGCTACATTTGGGCTGTTTTGTCTCTGGTGGCCATTTTGGGAGACTGGATGTCAGAATGTTTTAATGAAATAGAAAAGGATTTGAGAAGTCACTCAAAATGTGCCCTAATTTTTCATTCTGCAGCACTAATCATACTTTCTATGGCAAAATATACCCCCTCATTTTGTTTCTTTTTAAATTAAATGTTTTAAGAGTTACCACTTTATTCCAATCAAGATGGCTTCAGGTGTGCCATACCTTTGTAATAAGTAGGACTGTTAGCGCTCTAGTTGTTCTTTAGAACACTCTAGGAGGCTGCAGTAGAACACAAAGGAATCAACTGACAGTCTCTGTCCTTGTTGGATGTACATGTTTTACTGAGAATGTCAGACTTCATTTTCACATGACTGAGAAAGATAATGTGAATTTACAGAAAATATGCTTTCAGTTTAGCTTATAGATCCCCTTCCAAACCACTGTGGGAAAATCATGAGATATTAGTTTTCTTTCAAACAATATTCATGATATCACAGCAGAAGGTTTTTTCACATGGTAAAATCACCTTAGAACCCACCACAATTCCTAAAACGAGTATGGTACCATCAACAAATGATTTATAATGTAACTAAAGTCCTAAAACCCTCTATTAACTACAATGCTTTTTAATGAGGTGCTATCATGTATATTGGTCCCAAGATGGCTGCCAACACTTCTTGGATGAAGTGCTGACAGCCAATCAGATCAGATGTGTGGTTAGGCTCCGCCCAGATATATATCTTTTTTTGAACCTAAATTACTCAAAATCCACTGGAGCACATATATTGAGACCTAGCAAAGGCACATCGGGCTAACAGTCCCTACAATTTTGCCAAGTTTCGTGCAAATCCATTCAGCCGTTCGAGCTAAAAGTGAGGCCAACCGCCCTATGGAAATTAACATGGGAAAAACGCGTTTTGGGACCCCCCTTTTTTCTCGGCCCCCCCTTGATGAAACCCCCCCAAATTGTCAGGGGCTGCTCAGAAACAAAATGTTCCATTTTCCTGAAAATTTCTGCCAATTCCGTCCACAAACGCCAAAGTTATTAGACATAGAATTTTAAAAAATCCCATAGAGAAAAAATCCTAACTATATATACCTACTGGCGACCGCCAGTAGGTTATATATATATATATATATATATATATATATATATATATATATATATATATATATATATATATATATATATATATATATATATATATATATATATATATATATATATATATCAATCTGCATTGAAGAATGACTGGATATAAAAAAAATCTGGATAACGGGTTTAGTAGCAGTGTGATTGCGTGTTTAATTGAGTAATTTATACTGTCTCAATAAATATATTGAATAGTGACTAAACTGTGTGAATATTTGTATTACTTGGTAAGTTGTTCTGTAAACTGCTGCACCATTTGGTTACTAGTAGCTACGTGAAAGTCTACATTACTTATTGATTACTTAACTAAGTATTTGTATGGGAGATCAAATGTGTGTGTTGTTCGGTGGGGGATGTCTGACTGCCCAAAGATGTGTGAATAGTTGATTCAGTAGATATATGACCTTAAGACTACATGTTATACAACTTTTTTTGTGAGGTAACATCTTTATAGGTGTGGTGATAAGCAAATATATCTCTCAATGGTACATGTGCAATAAAGTACACAAATAAAAGGCAGCATATGTGACATTTATTGTATATAAAGAACTTACATATGACTCAGTGATTGCATCAGAAACTGTATGGATAACTATGTACTTGTATTAGTGATTGTATACACTAACTATGAGTTACTATCTATATGAATAATTTAAGTGCTGTTTGTATAAGTGTTAGGGGTAATGTTTTAGGGTTTAGGGTAGTGTAGTGGTGTTTGTTTAGTGAACGGGTTGTGCTGGGGATATATTTAGGGTTTAAGGTAGTGCATAGGTGTTTGTATAGAATAGGGGGTCGTGTTGGTGGTAGATTTAGCGTTAGGGTAGTACACTGATGTTTTTGTATTGTAGGGGGTCCTGGTGAAGTTAGTGATTTAAGGTTTAGGATAGTGCAGTGGTGTTCGTCTACTGTAGAGGGTAGTGTTTTAGGGTTTAGAATAGTGCAGTGGTGTTTATGTAGTTTAGAGGTTCATGCTGGGGATAGTGTTTTAGGGTTTACGGTAGTGTAGTTGTGTTTGTAAATTGTAGAAGTTGGGCTGGGGGAATGTATTAACATTACACTATGACCACCCTAAGCACAATTGTCAGTAGTAACTACCAAAAAATTCCAGGTGAAGTTATCAACAGAATGCTAGATAAACGTTACCGCACTCCACTTGCTCCCTGTCAAAAAAAGAGTGACCTTCAAGCTGCTCACACACAAATATAAAGACCTCCACAACACCGGACTCCATTACCTCAATCTTCTTCTACACCCCCAAAAGAAGCCTCCACTCCGCTGACCAGGCCATGGCCGAAATCCTCTATATCCACAGAACCAGACAGGAGGTACACCCTTCTCCTACATCATGGCCAAGACCTGGAATGAACTCCCCCTCAGCATCAGATGAAGCCCCACACTGAAAGCATTCAGGAAGAGCCATAAGACCTGGCTTTTCGAATGACCAAAGCTGCACAAATTCCCTGCACATACTCCCCCAACGCCTGGAAACCCTCACAGGTGAGTAGTGTACTCTACATCCCTAATTGATACACAACCTTAGTGTGTGTTTGAGTGTTATCAACAGGCCCTGCCATTGCTTTAGATGTCTAACTCTTAAGGGTAGTGAAATGAGCACTGCTACCTTCGTTAATATACACAGAATCTCTGAGATTGGCTTGGTTTGGCTTCACCTCTGAGAGCTACTTTCAGGGTGCTGGTGAGCTTCCAGTAGCTCCGGAGCTACTGGTTGGAGACCCCTCGTATGTAAAGTCAGCGGGGAATTATAGTCCTGAAGCATAAATATGAAGGTTATTACACCACTACGTGCATGATGCATAGCACTTTGAATAACTCCATTCCCTAAAGCCTGCCTCACTGCATGAGTACATGCTCACTGACTTGTTGATTACATTAATATAAGTAAAGACACTAGGTGAATTCTTAATTGGTTGACTTTTACTTTAGTGAATGAATTACTACATGGTACTGAAAGAGTCATTTTAAAATTGCAACAGTACTCCCACGGTCTTTGCTGGAGTATATAGATAGTAACTGGGGAAATGTAGGTCTCAAGCACAAATGTGAAGGTGGTTGCACAACTACATGCATAATGCATAGGAGTTTGAAGCACTGCATACCCTAAAGCCTGGTTTACTGCAAGAGGATATATACTTATGTAATTGCAAACACATCAACTAACCAAATCATTCTCTCTCAATTTTGCCAAATGGACACTGATTCATAGTGTAATTCTACACAAATAACAGTATCCCTTGCAGTGTATAAAGAAAGATTAAAAATATTAGATAAATAAATGTAATAAAACTCAGAGTAATGGAATTAAATAAATTAATAATCTGATATAAATTAGAATGCTGAAAGTTTAATAGAGAGTATCTGTGGCACGGGATGCATGCAGGGAAAATAGTGGTTTAGCGTAATAAAGAATAATAAAAAAGTTTTACAAAAAAGGGAAGTTGCTCGAATAATTAGTCGAAAAAAAGGAGAATGAATGTTAATACTCGTATTAAAAAAAGTAACCTATATAAATTCTTAAATAAGAAAAACTAATTTAAATAAAGCATTTTAGAAATTATACAAAAGTTAAAAAGTATGGAAAGAGGCACGTTTACATAAACATGCCCCCGGCGATTCGAGCCCTCAGGGATCTGCTTTCCTTTCGCCGTGCAGTGAAAACCTTCTTATTTCCTTAGTCTAAAAATTGTTCTGACTTATTGTTTCGTTGTGTTGTGCTGCTACCTTGTCGGGCGCCAGGACGCTCCTTTGCTGGAGTATCTGTGCGCCTAATAAAAACGCATAACATAACATAACATAACATGTGATGCACTAAAACAATGCAAATGAGACCACCTGTCAACTGAAAAACGTGACTTAAAAGTGGGAGGAGCAATAAATGGATCCCATAGAGTGTTAAGTAACCAAAAAATATATAAACCACACCCGTGGGATAATTAGTTTTGTTTCAGAGAATCAATACGGGCGAAGAAACTACGAGCAAGGTAATGATTCGGGGCTGCAGAAGCCTCTTGAGAATATCTATCATTTCCTCAGAGGGAACATATTCTTATTGTATATTTAAAAATACATAAAACATTATGTCCCCTCCAGAGGAGTTGGATGAATTTTGACGGAGGAAGGAAAGAAGATCGAAGAGAGGTAAAGTATCTGAATGGGTATATGTTTGATATTTTTAAAAAAGAAAGCAAAAATATTTAAATGATTATAAAATGTGGTATGATTAAGTTTAAATGAAATATAATAACGAGTTGATGAAAGAACAATTTCAAGAAATATAGGTTAATTAAGGAATTACTACGTGCAAAGTAATGATTAGGAGCGATGCCACCATCTTGAATTTATCTTTCATTTCCACAGAGGAATAATATTGTTAATGTATATTTTAATATACAAACTAAATTATCAAGAAGGGAGGGAGAAGGAAGATGTGATCCGTTCAGCTTCCTTGAACTTAGTACCCAAAGATCAATAGGGGAAAGGAATACTTTTCCTGCATTACCTGGGTATGCATTCTTGGTGTGTCCCAATTAAAAAACCCTCATACACGTGTCTTTAGAATGGTTTTGGCGTTATATCTTGATTCTCCACCTATCGAACACGTGTCTGCATCATCATCGGGTTAGTGATTGTGCAGCCACACCCGGAGGATTACCCCTGGTAAGACAGTAGTGATCAGTGATGTGTTGTGAGGGATAAAATAAGATAACATTTCGTCCAGCCAGAGTGTGATTTTAATTGGTCTGGATTAGAAAAAAATGAAATAAAAGGATGTTGCATGCGTATAGGAGTTTTTAAGACTCTCACGCACTAGTTAAAGCTAGAATAAAAAAAGTCGACATGTTTCAGCCCTTGTTTGCACATGTGTGTCGGGTGGGCTTTCTTCAGGACCAGTGTATTTTAGTGACTGGAGAGCGTGGGTGTCTCCGCAAGTGAAATCCTGGAAAGAAATTATCTTTTCAAGGTGCAAGGTGAAAGAATAAGATGTATTAATCTGAATCTCGATAAGGTCTTGTAAGTACCTGTGAATATAGAAAGACAAAAGGGAGGGGAGGAGGAATGGGGATATATTTGTGAGGACATTTATAAGAAAACTTTTTCCTTATAATTATCAGCAACTGGAAAATGGCAATACTTTGTCAAACCACACAGCCCTCAATTGGCAAAGGTTCACTCTCTCACTCTGTTGTTGATAAGGGCAAAATGTCTCTGCTAATTCTGTCGAATGCCTCGTGGTCTATATGCAGACATTGAGAAATTTATTTAATTCTTCCAGTCATAGTAGTGTCAATAAAGTTGACATCTTTAGTAAGGTAGAGGGGGATCTCAATATTTCAAACATTCCTATACAAGTAGTCAAGCAAGTAGTGAGGCAAATCTTTGTACTAGACCATGTATACTTAATTTTAACAGTGAAAAAAGTATTGGTTACTTTTTTCTTTTTCACTCTCACACTCTCGCTACGCTAGTTGTCGTTTTCTTGTGGGTTAAAGACTCACTTTATAAGAAAGCTGCCTTTATAAAAAAGGGGAGGCTCTCCTTGCTCTTTCACTCTCGGTCGACTGGGGATTCGGCAAATAGTTTTGTGATACTCTTTATTCAAAAAACGACAATCCCACATTCTAAAATTGATAATGAGGCTTGTGGGCGGAATTAATTTCAGGAGTGTGCCCGTAACTTTCAAGAAAAATCACGCTCTTAATGCTGATATGTTTAGTCATCTGCATTAGGCTCGCCGTTATTAAAAGAATGCCAAGAAACATATCAGAAATGGCCCCCCACGTACCTTACGTGGTTGAGTTCAGTGCTTCAACGTGTCTGAGGGGTTAAGCGCGGCCTGCTAATAAAGTATTAGAAAGGGATGGAGTGGCGGAATTAGTAAATGGAAAGAATGCTTTACAGTTTTGGTTGTCGGCGTGTTGAGTTCTCCAGTACCTGCGGTCTTGCGGTAAGCACGACTTGTGCTGACTCTTCCTCTTCGGAACCCGGAAGTACCTGATACTATTTCCTAGTGCAGATTTATTACGCTGGTGGGTCAGGTTGGAACAGAGGAAAGACTATGAACATTCAACTTTATGATCCTTCAACTGGAGTTGGATGACTTTCAACAGAGGATTTGAAAGAATAATAAATAATATTTTTCTTAGTACCTAATAAAACTAAGTTTTGTAATGTCGACAATCTCGTCTTCCCTTTAAATAGGCACAAAGTATTTATTGAAGCTCTTTGTCAATCGTGAAACAATACTGTCTAATTGTGATTGACAAAGAAGTGAATGAGTTGTGTACTTGTTTTGCTCGTGATATGCATAGGGGTAGATTAACAAGTTCATTGGGTTACTATCGCATCACTTTTAAGATGGGAAAAGTGACGCGAAAGTGGTGCAAGGGTGTTGTAAATCTGGTTTGGATTTTTAAAGAAAGAGTAGGGTGCATCTGTAGGGTAAGTGTAGGTTAGTGTTGGGGTAACAATTACTATTCTAAGTCCAGTGGGGTGCATCTGTAGGGTAAGTGCATGTTATTGTAGGAGTAACAATTACTAGTCTAAGTCCAGGGCGGTGCATCTGTACAGAATGTACTGGATAGTGTATCAGTAAAAAAAAATACTCCAATCCCAAGGGGGTGCATCTGTAGGGTATGTGCTGGATAGCATATGAGTAACAATTACTATTGCAATTTCAGGGAGTTGCATCTGTGAGGTATTTGCTGGATAGTGCTTTAGTAACAATTACTTTGAAAAGGAAAGGAGTTAAATGAGAAGGAGTCACACACTTTCAGGGTGAACCTGGAAAAAGAGAGAGTGACGAGAGATGATTTCCGATGTGTTTAGGCTTGAGAGCCTGGTTATTCATTAAATGGGGTCTGGCAGATAAGTGCGTACTTATTCTGCAAGAAGCCTTTCGGGGTCTTGCAAAAGCAAGTCATTTTTATTAACTGCCTCTCGCTGCGTGTACTTGCAAGGTCATCTGATTTGCTCGTATGTTAAAAACAGAAACTTTCTACACCTCTTTTTCATTGGTTGTGAAGCATTGTAAAAGACGTATTACCGACCAATCCCTTTCCTTGCGCAGATTTTGAAAAACATTTGATTGGTTGTTGTGTGGTTAACTCTACCTTCCTGATCGTAATGTTGTTTGGCTTGTTTTTTTCTATGTGACGTTACGATGCGCTCACCATGTACGTAGCCCATTTTGTGACATACTTTATTTAACAATGCGTTTCAAAAATTAGTTGCACTAAGGTGTTTTTTTCCCCCTTCTTTCTATTATGTTTTTTAAACCAAACATCATAATAACAATCGTGACAATGACCAGTCAGTGATTTCACATTGATTCAGTTATAAATATTCCGATATACAATCCTTATAATAGCATTAGTAGATTACATTTCCTGCATTTAATTTACAATCTCTCATATCTTTCCCTTCTTAATCCCCCTCCTCCTCCTTGTCTGTGCTATCTACATCAGGTTCCGGTAATGTGTCACATAGTTCTCCTCAAAATGAATTCCATTCCGCCCATATTTTGTTCGATTTGCGCGGGTTTCCTCTGCTCGCTTATACTGTGCGTTCTGTTATCATTATAAGGTCCATCTTCCTACACCATGTTGCCAGCGTGGCCGGTCGGTCGCCCCCCTTTACTGCGCTATATGAAGTAGTGTTGCTCACTGGTTAGAGGCGGCAGACCCGAGAGCAGAGGACGGCCCGGGACCAGGGTTCGATTCCCGGCGCGGCAGGTTTCTGGACCAGGGTCAGCGGACTCGATAATTCTCTCGCCTCGGTGCCCACTCTGATCAGCGATCACACTCGGCAACTCTGGGCATTAGCTTGCCTCATCTTCACTAACGGCCCCACCAGACCGCCGGGGATGCCTGGTCTCACCCTGGAGATACCCATTAAGGGACCATCTCTCAGGGAAGCCAGGAAGGGTTTCGCAGCGGTCGAAGTGCCTTGGGACCCTACGGGTAAGTAGTGCGCTATATAAATGCCAATACATTTACATTTACATTTACATACATTTTAGCAACCATGAGTCCTAGTGTTACGCAAGTCTGTACATGTCGGGTGAGATCATTAGGATCCCACATATTTAGGAGACATTTTCGTGGTTCTGGCAATAGAGATATTTCCAGCGTTTGTGACACCGCACGTAGCACCTATCGCCAATATTCTGTTATTGCTGGACACTCCCACATAGTGTGGAAGAAGGTACCTTCCTCCCCACACCCTCGGAGGCAAAATGGGTGCTGTGCCCTATGTATCTTGTGTAGGGTGGTTCTGGTATAGTATATGCGATGGAGGATTTTAAGCTGCACCAATCTAAGCTTGGCCGAAATACCGACTTCCTTAGGGGATGCCAGGGCCTCTATGCATTCCGTATCATCCATATCCCCCACCTCTGCCGCCCATTTCACTTGCAATGTGATTGTGGGGTCTGGCATGTTGTTAATTAATTTCCAATATGTGAGTGATGTTGCTCACTTTTGCATGTAGCCAGTGAGTAGACGGTCCTCCAGCGGTGAGGCCTCCGGGACATCTGTGCCCGGCAGAAGTGCCGCCAATAACGCATGTCTGATTTGTCCGTATCTATACATTTCGGTCGGGCCCAGTTCATATTGTTGTTGAAGCCGTGTAAATGGGATTACCGTCCCTTTATCCCATAAGTCCCCCACTGTGGAGATGCCTATTATCCCACTGTGTGAAGCCCTTACTACGTCTCAGATGTCCCAACGCCTTGGTGTCCCACAGTGGGGTAAGTTTAGTTATTATCCCTTTCCAACCCAGCTTCGCGTCTGCCGTGTACCACAGCTTGACCGTTTGTTTTGTGGGCCCTTCCAATTTTGCAGCGAGGCCTCTGCTGTAGAGCACTGCCACCATGTTATTTGTGTCTAATTGTGCCCTTTCTGCCTTAAAAGCTGGATCATTTAGGGACGCATGAATCCAGTGATTCAGGGTTTTGAGTTGGGTCGCCCAAGAATACAGTTGCAAGTTCGGTAGCGCGATCCCGCCGTCAAACCAATCTCTGTAGAGCTTGATCTGTGCTATCCTCGCTGGGCGGTTACCCCACAGAAGGGTCGAGACTTGCGCCGCTATTTGTTTGAAATACCGGGGTGGAATTGGGTAGGGCGTATTGTCTAATGCGTAAAGAAATCTTGGCAGTGCCATCATTTTGTACAACGCTGCTCTACCCAGGAGCGTTAGGGGCAAAGATGCCCAGTGTGCAACATCGCGTCTCAAACGTTCTAGAGGCGGGGCCAGATTTTTCACAAAGAAGCCTGTCGTGTCCCTAGTAATGTGAATTCCTAGATACTTGAAGGAGTCCCCTGCTAATACAAGTGGGCAGTCAGCTGGAAATAAGGGCTCTGGTCCTTTTAGGGCGTAGAGTACCGATTTGGACCAATTTATTGTGTATCCTGACATTTTTCCGAAAGTATCACAAATTGTAAGGAGCTCTGGTATGCTGCGTTCTGGGTCCATCAGATACACCAACATGTCATCAGCATAAAGCGAAATACGATCTTCCCATCCCTTCCTCCAGCCAATGCCCTTCAACAACGGGGTCATCCTGATCAATGTTGCCAGTGGTTCCAGTACCATTGAGAACAGCAACGGTGACAGGGGACACCCCTGGTGCGTCCCCCTCGTCAATTGTATTGTGTGGGATATGTGGCCATTAGCCACAACCCAAGCCAAGGGCTTAGTGTCTAAAAGTCGTATCCAAGCTCTAAATGTAGGGCCAAAACCCAAATGGGACAGGACAGCAAAAGGATACTGCCATTCGACCATGTCAAATGCCATTTTCGCATCCAACGACAGTATCACCGCTGGCTCCGCTAACGTCTCGGCCCGGGCCAGTACACCATGCACTTGTCTAAGATTGAGGGCTGTGTTCCTATTCGGCAAGAAGCCCGACTGGTCAGGGTGAATCAACTGTGGGAGATGGGGCATCAATCTATTAGCTAAAAGCTTGGCCAAAATTTTAGCTTCTGCATTTAGCAGTGATATAGGGCGGTATGAGGTGCACTCCATCTGGGGTTTACCAGGCTTTGGAATCACCACTATGGTTGCGATTCTTTGATCCAATGGGAGTTCTGCACTTATCAAACTTCCTTGCTACATCTCCAACAGGGGCGTGCTTATAGTCTCGGTCATAAGTTTATACCATTCTATGGGAATCCCGTTGGGGCCCAGCGCTTTCCCAGATTGAACCGAGCGGATTGCTGTTTGTATTTCATCAGTCGTCAGGTCTGCCTCTAGTTCCAAGGCAGCTTCAGGCTTTAGTGTCTGTACCTTTATCTGTCTGAGCGAGTCCATTACCTCAGCCTCCGACAATTCTTGGTTTGAGGTGTAGACCTCCCTGAAATAGTCTGCCAATGTGTATACTATTTCTTCAGGGTGTGTATAGAGTGTTCCATCCCTTGATTGTAACTGCGGTATTCCCCTTGAGCCCTCCCCTCTTTCATCTAACCAAGCCAGCATTTTACCTGCTTTGTCGCCTATGTCGTATATTTTGTGTGCTGTTGCCGTGATATTGTCTACAGTTCGATTTTTGAGGTGTTCCATATATCGTTGCTGACATATGTTCAGGCAGTGTGTCGTGTCTGGTCAGGGGTCTGCCATGTGTGCCTTATCTGCAGCTTGCAAAGCCAATTCCAGTTCAGCCATCTCTCTCTGCTGTGACTGTTTATATCCAGTAATAGTGGCTATGGCTTGGCCCCTGAGGACTGCCTTGTATGCTTCCCAAACTATCGACGGTGATTCTACTGACGCTGTGTTTTCCTCAAAGTAATGTTTAGTAGTTTTCTTAAGTTCCCTCCTAATGCTGGGAATCTTAAGGTAGTTAGGGTAGATAGGATATAATCTCTTACGTGATCTCTACCGGCAAGAGAGAGTCAGTTCCACCGGGGAGTGATCCGAGATGCCCCTGGGCTTTATGTCTATTTCCTCGACATATTGTAGTCTGGCGCCCAACATCAGGAAGAAATCTATTTGTGATAGACTGTTGTGTATTATAGAATGGTACGTGTATTGATAAGCTGCGGGGTGCATAAGTCTCCAAACATCCACTAAACCCATTGGCTCCAAGAAACCCTGGATCCGGGAGGGGCCGGTTGTCTGAGGTCGTGCAGGGAACCTATACTTACTCGTGTCTATTGTTGTGTTAAAATCTCCTCTTATGATAAGGTCGCCTTCTGGGAGGGCTAGAATGAAATCTCCCAGTGCCGGCAGTGCCACTGATTGGAGCGCGGAGGTACATAAACTGATACTATATTTATTAATTTGCCCTCCCACTGTCCCTGTATCGCCGCAAAACATCCTTGGTCATCTACCTTACTCTGTAGTATTATGAGTGGAGAAGTTTTCTTCACTAGGATGCCGATTCCCCTTGATCCCGAGGAGAACTCTGAGTGTGCCGCCATTTTGTACCCCCACCTGTCTAAAGCCTTGCATGCCTTTCCTGTAAGGTGGGTTTCCTGCAGTAGTACCAGTGTTGGGCTATGTCTTTTCAGGGCCTGTAATACTAAACCCCTCTTTATTTTGTCTCCTAGTCCCCTTACATTCCACGTCACTATCCTCAAGGGAGCTATCGGGGTCTCCAGATGCAGTCCACTGGTGCCGCTAAGTTTTGAATCCAGCGCCATAGATTACCTGCTTACTTATAAGGAAGTGCCGCTGCATGAAGACAGTAATGTACCTGCTAACTAGTCTAGCTCGTGATGTGTCCCCACCGTCAAAAGTCATCACAAACCAAAAGAACAAATAACCATTAACTTTTCCCTCCATCCCTTCCCCCCTTCCTGCCTCCCTGCTTAACAGAATTTCAACCGCCCGCCACCCCAACTTAGCAGAGTGCTTCTTCCCTCCCCCAAACATAGTACTTGCGTGTCGGGGTAAAGGTCCCGTAGGAACAGCAGCCCTTCCTGCTCTCCAAGGTCTGCCTCAGGCCAGTGTCCATAGTCGGCCCAACCTTATTGTTCCTGCTTATAGTACGTATCTCCGGAGCCGGTTATTCAGTAGTTCGGCCCATGTTCGAGTCCTTCAGTCCCTGGTCCTGGTGAGCGGTTTGTATCCTCATGTCTTGATGCTTGAGAACCGGAATGTTCGGCGTCCATCTGACGGCGGTGATTTCTGCCTCCACGACGGGGGCCTTCTACTTGTCTCCAGCCCTCCAACCAGTCATGAGCAGCTTCCGGTGTATCAAAGAACCACGTCTTCCCATCAGCTACTATTCTGAGCCGCGCCGGAAACAACATGGAGTAGGGTAGTTCTTGTGCTCTTAGTGCCTTTTTGACTTCCATGAAGCTTCTCCTGCGACGGGAGACCTCCGCTGTGTAATCAGGAAAGAATGCAATCGTTGAGTTGTATATTCGAATTGGTGGGGAAATCCTTGCCATTTGTAGGATCACATCCCTATCTCGGAAGTTGAATAGCCTGGCCAACACTGGTCTCGGTGCCGCTCCTGGCTTCGGTTTACCACCGGGAACTCTGTGCGCTCTCTCTACCAAAAAGAAACTGGACAATCCCTTGGGCTGCAATCTCGTCTTGATGAGTTCTTCTACGTATAGGTCCATGGCTTGAGCGCCCTCGCTTTCGGGAATCCCAAGTATGCGTACGTTGTTCCTCCTTGAGCGTCCTTCCTGATCCTCCGGCTTTTCCCTCAGTAACTTGTTTTCTGCCTCGATTCGGGCCACAGCAGTTTGCAGTTGATGTGTCCTCCACCAGAGACTTGATGACCTCCTCCACTTCTTTAATCCGTTCAGTCATTTTGTGGAAGTCCGCTTGCAGCAGTGATACATCTGTTGAGATTGTCCCTACCGTTGTTTGGACGCTTGATAATGCTTTCATAATGTCCCCCAGCGTAACTTTCTCGCCGTCTGGTGTTTTCCCCGTGGATTGGGGACCTTCAGTCAGGAGCGGGAAGCTTTTGTCGTAGGCATATTTGTCCAATTTCGCCTGCATCGTCTGATTTCTAGGTCCCCTGCCCGCCATGGTGGTCCCGCTGGCAGGTGAAGCCACCAAGTGTTTTTTTACTGTTCCTCAATTGTGCTCCGGTTCTGTGAGTTACTAGGTATTGACCCCGGTATTTCATAAGACGCCGTGGTTAGCGCGGGCTGCAATTTTAGTCCGCCCGCTTTTCCTGGTAGGTGGTAACCCTCCACTCGCGTTCTTGCTGGTCCTGGCCGCCGTGTTCTAACACTGGCGTGATGTATCAGGTTTGCGCGTCTATGCTTAAATGGTGCGGCCGTTGCTCCACCTCGCACCCCAGTACTCTCTCGTATGAGGGAGGGCGGGGGTGTGTGTCCAGTTTCCCCACCGTGTCCACCTTCGTTATGCTTGCTCCGGCCGAATGCGCAGAGTGTGCTGTCCGGATCAGACGTCCTTTTGTCCCTGGCAGCACCTTCGTGCCCAGGCTCCTAGTTGTGTCGTTGGTGTTGGGCCTCCCCCCCGCTTCGTTTCTGTTCCCGCCTGCCGCCGCTGGCCACTCAAATCCTTGACATCCCTAGGCACTTTCCAGGCTCACTTTATCCTAGTCTCTCAATTATGGCCGGTTCCGCCGCCTCTGTAGGTCCACACACTCCGCCCCCCCTCCGGCTTTTTTCTCACTGTTGATCCCGGTCTCTGCCTTTCATTTAGGCCACAGGAAGACCCAGTTCGTCCCATGCCACTCGTTTCACATCTGCAGGAGTGGGGAGGCCAGCGCACATCGCCAGCGCGCCCGTAGGAATGGCGTCTCACCTTGCGCCAAACTTGCAGTTATCTCATGCTCTGTTTCGCAGTGGGCTCAACTCGCCCTTTGGTGCAGATTTCCCCCGGCGCGGTTCGGAAACCCAGTCCCGCCTCCGCCGCTAATGTCTCTGCTTGCTGTTACATAGGCTAGGGTGCTCCTCTCTCAGCCGATGCAGGCCTGAGCGCTCTCCGAATCGCTGGACTCCGTCTTTCTTCCGTATCCGCCCCAGCCCTCAAGCTACTACAGGCCGCGGTTTATGTGTGCTTCGTAGGCCTTTGACTTGCACTCCCCGTTTTCAGCCGTTCCCGGCTCCGGAGCAGTTTCGGACTTACGTCAGTCTATGATGCTCAGGCCTGGACCTCAGGATCCGCCCTTTGAGATATCATTATTGCCGGATTAATATGCGGATAGATGAGAAGGGCGGCTGGTTCCCCAGAGCTCTCTGACTACACCGTCACCTCGGTCGGTAGCTAGCCACGCCCCCGCACTAAGGTGTTTTTAACTTAAACTGTGTACTCTGCTTTTAGTTTGTTGACAGTAACGGTATTTAAAAATATATATATTTTTTGTAATCTATCATAATTGTGCTGACTTTTCTCCTTTAGCGTGGAGTACTTTGTCCTTTCATTAAATGTATAAGTCTCCAAACCATCCTTAAAAGAAAAATGCACAAGTTTTGAAATTATTTTCATATTCAACACATGGATGAAAGGTAAAATCTTTTTTTCATTCATTGGTATCACGCGTTGGATTAAATTTATTTTATTTTATCATAAGCACTCATTCCTTATGTTTACATTAGTTAAGTGTTGCCCCATCATCTTTATTTAAATGTTAGTTTTTTTTTAACTTTCAGATAAAGTAGAATAGAAGTGCTATGACAAACACTCCCCCACTACTTCATCTTTCTTTTTGTATATACATTTCAAGTCATTATTACATTTTACAATCATTTTTAAAGATTGAAAGCATTAACATTAACATTAACATTTGAAGACACAATTATATTATTTTTTTCAAAAAAGTGCTTGGGAAGATAATCCTCATGTTCTTAATGAGGGAAAATTGGTAAAAGCACTACTCAATGTAAATACTTTTAGTCCATTTTCATTCAAGAAGATAAAGAGTATTCTCCTTTATTATAAAGTATTTCGTTTTTTTGTCAAAGGTTTATTTATACTACATTTTTCAATCATTAAGAAATACTTGCATACTAAAAAAAATATTATTAATTATTCTTTCATATTTACAAAGACAGAGTTAATAATGTTGTCGCTTTCACTCCTGCAAAGTACAACAAAAACACCAAAAATGGACTTCAAAATTCTTTGTTATCTTACCGGAAGAGTTTTTCAAAATTGCTGTTTCCTATACAAGACTGAGAGCCAGCCCCCGGGGCTATAAAATAAATGGTTGTGGGGGGCTCCACCCCTCTTCAAAATTAAAAGTGTGGGGACCTCAACGAGCCCCCTCATCACTCCCCAGGAACCACCACCCCCGGGATTTAGTGTATTGTGGGAGGCAGACTGCGCAGCCCTAAGCCTACAGCCCTCGAAGGCCCCGGAAACTGCTACGCCCGAGGGCCGGCTTCTGCGGTGTCCCTGGGGGCCTACCCCGGGGACACTGCTGTTTGCTATGACAGGACGTGAATCTCGCGCCTTCCGCCCTCCCATAGCAAAGTTAGTTTGGATTTTGAAAGACAAAGCAGTGAAATCTATTCTCACTTTCAAAATCCAAACCAGATTGCTTTTCCATATACAACTTAGCATCTCCCCATGTAGAAAAGCAATGCCGGCTCCCGAAGGATGCAGAGAGCTGGTGGGACCGTGGGTACATTGTGGCTCCCCCCTACGGTCCCCAACCTTTTTTTATAAACCCCGGGGGATGGGGTCCCTGGGGATATTAGAAATTACTGATAGTGACTATTTTTTTAATGGTAAAAATTAAAAGTCGCGCACCCAGCGAAATACGGCCCCCTGGTGTGCACGCGGTGCATGCATGATGCATATTCTGTAGGGTGCACGAATCCAGCACCTTTGGTGCACAATTTCTACGCATTTGGGAGCCGCCATTGCTCAGTGCAGCCCCCTGGAGGGCATGCGATGCATGCACAACTCATAATCTGTAGGTTCCACAAATCCAGCGCCTTTGCTGCACAACTTCTACGCGTTTGGGAGCCAGCATTGCTTTTCCACATGGGAAGCTACTAACATGCAGCTCCCCATGTAGAAAAGCAATTTCCTTGCTATGAAACGGCGAGATTGACACCCCGGGACACTGCAGGAGCTTTCCCTCTCACAATACATAATGCTCCGGGGAGTGGTGGTCCCTGGGCCTTTGGACACCTTACAGCCCCCCAACCATTTCTTTTTGTAGCCCCGGGAGTAACGGGCCCTCGAATGCTCCAGGAATGGAGTGACGCAGTCCCCCTCCCACAATACATGAAGCCCTGTGGAGTGGTGGTCCTCGGGGGTTTGGAGACCTTACAGCCCCCCAAACCATTTTTTTGTTGCCCTGGGGGTAACGGGCCCTTGGGTGCTCCAGGAAGGGGGCTACGCAGTCCCCCTCTCACAATATATAAAGCCCTGGGGGGTGGTCCCCGCGGCTTTGGGGACCTTGGACACCTACCCTCACCATTTTTTCTTTTTAGTCCCAGGGGTGACTATCCCCGGGGCTGGGGGCCCCTCTGGCCCCCCATAAAATTTAATATTTTGTTCCCGGTATTTACCCCTCCCGAGGTCTAATTATAAGGGCTCCCCATAAAATATAATAATGTTGCCCCCGGTATTTACCCCCCCCCAACGGGGCTAATTACAAATTAAGCACAGTTTTATTTTATTTATTTCACGCAAGAGCACCCTACACCCACCTGGCTGCTTTAAAAAAAAATTGTGAGCTCTGGGGGTCATTCTGGGATCCCCTAAACAGTTCTAGAGGGTAAAATTATTTCTACCCTGCCCCCTTTCTCCTATTTGCACACATATTCCACTAATTTCCTCAGCCTCGGTTCTACCGAGGCACAAAATGACTGCCAACAGTTCCTGGTTTCGAATGTTTACACCCGCTTGACAGCCAATTAGAATTTAGTGCGTGATTGGGACGGTGCGCTTATGGTACAATGACAATCCTTGCACAATAAGCGGATCCACTGCGCCTATAGATATATAAATGACTTTAACCGTAATGTTCTCAGGAACTAATGAACAGATTAACACCATTTAAGCAAAAGGCACAAGTTGGAATTGAGGACTACCTCTCTGCCAAATTTGGTGTAATTCCGTTCAGCCGTTTGGGCTGTAGCCATGTCTAAAGGTCCTATAGGAAATTGCATTGGGAAAACACGTTTTGGGACCCCCCTTTTTTCTCGGCCCCACTTGACCAATCACCCCCAAATTTTCAGGGAAGTAGCGGAACTGAGCCGGCCAAAAGTATAGAAAATTTCAAGAAGATTCATCAATCCACGTCAAAGTTATTGGCAATAGAATGTTGCGGTTTTCCTATGGATAATAGGTCCTAACTATAACTATCTACTGGCAACCACCAGTACGTTAAAACGGATTGAATATGAATTATATCCCTGTAATGGACAGAACACCTTTCCAAAATGGCGCCCACAGTGATATGCAGGGGTGAAGTCCTATGTCAGTGTCAATGCCTGTCAACAATTATACTTAACTTGCTGTTTGTAAGTCACGAGTGACACACTGACGAAGGCTTATGCCGAAACGCGTCTGTGCTTTTTGTTTCCCGATTAAATTCACTGTGATACCTCTTAGTCTACGAGTGCTGCCTCTTTCTTGAAAACTAAGAAGAGTTTCGAGCGCAATGTTATGCGGTTTTCCGCGAACCGCTAGCAGCACCCGTTCGTGAGTGCACAGTTTCTCGTGGGCGTCGAGCGTTTCTGAGGAGGAGTTACGCTGTGCACCGTTGTAGCCGCTGGACTATAATATAGCGAGTATAGCGAACCCGTGAAGGGCGCCGACGTAAGGAGAGCGCTGGATTGTTTCTGGAGCCCCAGGCGGAAGACGCGCTAACCGGTGAGCCGATTCCCTTTTCCTTCCTTTACGTATGAGTGGATGAGCGTGAAACTAAAGCGGTATCGACAACAGAACGCCCGTAGTACCGAGAGGTTTCAGGTGAAAGGGAATTATGCACTAAAGGTTGCTAAACAATAAATGCGCAACCGCAACTAAAAAACAGCTTCTACAAACAGCATGTTTTCCGATACAGAACACATAAATGCAGCTAAGGATATTTTCAAGCGTAAGGGAATGCCCATGCAGGCTGCGACTACAACAACGCCGGAAGAAATACCACAGGATCGAAAACTGAAAGAGACACTCGCGAAGTTGGAGAGACTGCATGAGCGTGAAGTGGGCAAGTGGTGGGAGGCCACAAGCTTAACAAACTACGTGGAAGAGAAGAGAGTACCTAGGGGTCTGAGAGTCCATACGGTACCCTCCTACGAACATCCGGATCCCCAACTGCTCACAGATTGGTTAGAGCAAACTGCCTCCTACTGCGAAGGCACTCTCAAAATCCTTGTAAAGTATGCCTGGAGCGATAGGGGGAAAGCGTTGGCAGAAATCGATTTGATCAATGAGGAGCTAGAAAAAGAAGCGGACCCTGGGAAGAAAGTACTATATCCCAGATGAAAGACCAGATGAAGGCAAGGTTTGCAAAATACGAACAGAAAATAAGAACGCGCAAGCAAGAGAAATACGAGCGCGATGCCAACGATTATCAAACGGGACGCGTATTAACATACGCTAAAAAATATGACGCCCCCCGCAAGGCTCTCCAGAAAGTGACCACGACCACCACTGCAGGCGCAATGCCAGAAATATAACCTGCCACTTCAGAGTCTGATCTCACTGAGAATGAATCTGGAGACGAACAACGAAGACAGAGTGACTCGGAAACAAAAGATGCATTGTTTGCCACACAAGGGGCCCGACCCAAGAAGACTCCTTTTCAGGAGGAGTACGGAGTCATCAAAAAGTCCTGGCTGCGTGGCGGCAAGAACAAGCCGCCAGATGTAGATGTCACATCGACAGCAACCAGAGGAGGAGGACGAGGAGGGCAGGCGGCGGGAAGAAGAGGCAGAGGAAATGCAAGAACCTCCTGTTGGTCCAACCGCCAGGCGAACAAGAAACAATAAGTACAAACCACCGAGATCACAGTGGCCAAGCCAGTCTGACAGTAGTCAACCTAACATCCAAGAAATTGACTGACGCAGAAATTGAAGTTTTGAGCCTCGGTCTCACATTCTGTCCAACTAATGACCTTGAATACACACAGACAAGAATAGATTTGTTCCGCTGTACTAGGAAGTTGAAGCTCCACAAACACTTTAAACTACGTCCCTATCTTAAAAACAGCAACAAAAAAGGCACTAAAGCAACTGAAACAGATTCTCTCAGTAGCAGAGATTTACCAGCTATTGAGATACTGGAAGACCTGCGACTAGAACAAGAATATGAACAAGGACATGACATTGAAAATCTGACTATCGCACAATGAGCAAAAAAGAGAGGAAAGCATGTTCAAACCTGTATCAACTTTTACAATATAATATCGGTATATATTCCCCCAACACTCCATCAAGGGGCCTTCCAGGATTTGGGGAAATTTCTACTCGAGCTCCCGGAAGGGGATCTAATAGTGGGAGGGGACTTCAACGCAGTATTAAATTCGGAGATGGATCGCCTACCTCCGCGACCCGCAGCGAGACCCAGCCAACTTTTTAGAGACTTTCAGGACGCGATGGGGCTGGTAGACATGTGGAGACTGAAACATTCAAACGACCGCCACTACACATTTCATTCAGGAGCCATTAACAGCCTTTCCCGTATAGACTACATACTAACATTAGCGATACCACCCGAACGAGTGACGGCGATAGAACACTTACCGAGAGGAATCTCAGACCACTCACCAATTTCGCTCACCTACACTACACACCCCACGAGGCGACAGAGAATATACCCAATTTACCCGGGTTATTTGAAAAACCACAAAATTTCGAAGATATTAGACACCGCAACCACACACTACTTTGAAGAAAACCTATCATCAGTTGACTCTCCCTCGATCCTCTGGGAGGCATATAAGACGGTCATTAGAGGGCAAGCCATCTCCACCATCACTAGCCATAAAAAAGACCAAAGAGAGCCCATAGAGGCACTAGAATCGGCAGTCTTGACAGCAGAAATAGCCCATGCAGCAAACCCCACCGATGATACGACGCACACGCTCACTATGGCATCACAAGAATACAGAACCTATGCTGAGGAAATGGCCAAACTTAGACACACAGACACGCTACACAGGGTCTATGAACTGGGTTACAAAACAGGGAAAATGCTAGCGTGGCTTGAGAGGAAAGAAAGAGCGGGTAGATGGATAGCCCAGTTAACCTTACCAGATGGCACGCACACTTCTTCCCCCCAACAAATAGTGGAAGAACTGGCCTCCCACTACGAAAGCATCTACACTGCACGGGGTAACATGACTGAAGTAGACTGTATAGACTTCCTTCACGACATACCACTCACCACCATCTCGCAGGAAGATGCACAGGAGCTTGATCGAGACATCACAGCAGATGAATTGGGAAAGGCACTGACAGCGTTACACACAGGAAAAGCAATGGGACCAAACGGTCTACCAGTGGAATTATATAAATCAATGGCACGACAGCTTGTCCCGAATATGCTTTCCATGTACACAGACTGCCTATCACAGGGCCCATTAACGGCAGATCAACGGTTGGCCACCATCGTCGCAATTCATAAACCTAATAAACCGCCCGACCAGCCGTCCTCATATCGTCCGATCTCGCTCATAAATGCAGACGCGAAAGTATTGGCGAAACTGCTGGCACTGAGACTGCAACCATACCTCACGACACTAATCCACCCAGACCAATCGGGCTTTATGCCCGGGAGAAACACATCACTTAACCTGAGACGACTGAATGGGGTACTCCACCGCATCCCTGACCTCCGAGAGGAGGCAGCCATTCTCTCCCTAGACGCAACCATGGCCTTCGACCTAGTAGAGTGGCCTTTCCTTTTTGCAGTGCTCAGGAAGATGGGCTTCGGCCCCAGATTCTGTGGGTGGATTAAACTGCTATACACAGCACCCCTTGCACAAGTGGTGGCAAATGGCCACACATCCCGCACGATTACCTTAGGTCGCGGCACTCGACAAGGATGCCCCCTTTCCCCACTCTTGTTTGCCCTCATTCTGGAACCGCTGGCGGTACAAATTAGAACGGACCCTGTGGTCCGCGGGATCACCTGGGAAACTGGATGGGAAGATCGCATATCCCTTTATGCCGACGACGTACTAATATATCTTATGTCTCCGGCAACATCCATAGCAGCCCTATTAGACATCCTCAAGAGGTATGGGGAAGTCTCAGGATATACAATAAATTGGACGAAATCGCTCCTATATGTGCTGCATGGTCAGGTGCCCATACTTCCCCGACCTGCCCACTACAAACAGTAACCAGAGGTTTCAGATACCTTGGAATCTATGTCACACCGCAAGCCACCGTCTTTATGGAAGAGAACCTGCAGAAACCCCTGCAGAGGCTCAAATCAGATGTAGCACATTGGCGTTCCCTCCCGCTGACACTGTTAGGGAGAGCAGCACTCTTCAAGATGCTTTCGCTCCCACGATTTCTTTATGCACTACAAAACACCCCATTCCCGGTCCCAATTACTTACTTCAAGGCAATAGACGCAGAGATATCTTCCTTACTGTGGGACGGAAAACCGGCTCGTATAGCGAACTCCAAATTAATCCGTAGCTGGTATGATGGGGGGATTGCGCTGCCCAGTGTCAAATTATACTACTGGGCTACACAGCTAATAGTAGTCAACCAATGGTTACACGCTCCACACAATGATCCAGCTTACAGTCTAGATAGGACACTACTCCCCACTGACCGACTGATGAAGGCCCTATACACTAATAAACGGTGTCACACGCTCACTGGCCCCACAGCTCACACAGTAAAAATCTGGCACACAGCTCAGAGAACCTTGGGCTGGGAGGGAGTGCTCACACTGGCCACCCCGCTTTGGGACACGCGCCGCCTTGGTACCCTGGCTAACACCAAAGGATTCCGGCAGTGGGACCTCATCGGTATCTCGAAGATAGGTGACTTGTGGAATAGGGGCGACGTCATCACTTTCGAAGCCCTGCAAGAAAAACACGGAATGGCGAACACAGAGCGGTACCGATACACGCAAATCAGACATGCCCTGAAAGGAGCCATCCCACCAGGAACGACCCTGGCTGAATCCTCCCCACTGGAGGATAGACTCCTCACTGACCATCTGGAGAAAAAAGCAATTTCACTAACGTACCGCAAGTTGATAAACAATCTCCCAGACCCTACAGTGGTCCTCCGTAGCAAATGGGAAGTGGAATTAGGGGACATAGAAGACGAAGACTGGCTATACGCACTGGCTTCGGCAAGAGACGCCTCCATACCGTCTCGGCTAAAGCTCATACAATTGAAGATACTACACCAAATCTATTATTCCCGTACCCTACTACACAAATTAGGTCACGTCCCAGAGCCTGACTGCCTGAGGGGTTGTGGAATCCCGGGAACATACTTTCATATTCTTTGGGACTGCCCCAGGATAAAACAATACTGGACAGGGGTACTGTCAGAACTCTCAACTGCGAGCGGGGTAGAAATACAACTTGACCCATGGTGCTGTATATTAAACATCTGGCCACCCACGGATCTAAACCGTGGGCAACAGACCGGGGCAACACTGGGCATGACACTAGCAAAGCGGAACATAGCTAGAAAATAGGGATCCGGAACCGTTCCCTCAAGGGCACAATGGGGAGATGACATGGATGTGGCAATGGTGGCAGAAAAGGCAGTATTTATACACAGGGGGTGCCCCAAAAAAATGGTCCACTATATGGGGCAAATAGAACGAATACCGGGGAGACATATGCGAACCACCACAGGAGGTATCTGACCTGACAGCAAGTCCATAAGAAGGGAGCAAAGAGATAGCACAAATGTACCGGACACAGGTGCCCAATTGGGGTGGGCAGGGGCACTGGACTGATAACCAACATAAATCGTGTTTTGACATAAAAGCTGGTTCTAGAGGTCTTCCGCACATACAACACATAGGCTCCACCCAGAGGGAGGTAAAATCCGGAGGCCGCTTCACTATTATTGGCAAGTGGCGGGAGTAATGAATGTCGATATTCACTGATTACCAACTGTAGTAATTCTGTAGACAATGAAGAGTTCAAAGTATGTTACCTGCATGTAAGAAAATAATTTCACGTGTACTGTTACACTGGAAATGCCAATAAAACTGTTTAATATAAAGTTATAAAATATAAAACTGGACCTTCACTAATCCGCTCTCCGGCACGAACCACATACACACGCTGATTTATGATGCCGCCGTACCCCCGGGTTGACGGCACAGGGGCTGTGTACTCTAGTAACTTCTCGATAACGTGACGAAGTGTTGCGGCCGGCCCGAGGGGTTGTAGGCCAATAGCTGTGTGATAATTAATGATATAATAAAGGTCTGGAAAAAAAAAAAAAGAAAATCTGACTATCGCACAACGAGCTATCCTCCAAGGAGTTGAGCAAGAAAGAGAGGAAAGCATGTTCAAACCTGTATCAACTTTTGTGCCGCAAACACCATGGGACGCAGTGGACGTCTTCACAGAGGCCATGAAGAGAGACCTTGTAACATATAGAAAAGCGGAACATCGAACTTCAGCAAGGAACATCACTGAATGTCAACGCCAAGCACTGAGGGGTTTGATCAATGATAAATCTTTGGTGATCAAGCCCTCTGATAAGGGGGGAAACGTGGTCTTGATGAGAAGAGATCAATACAAAGCAGAAGCATTGAGACAACTTGCAGATAGGAACTTCTATATGGAATGCACAAAAGCAGTGTACCAAACTAGTATCACCAAATATGAGACACTAATACAAAAGTGGTACAACCTCAATATGCTTGGTAAAGATGAACATCTCTTCTTGAGAAACCACACCGCCATGATACCCACCTTCTACCATCTCCCCGAATTACATAAGAACATGGAACACCCCCCTGGCCGTCCAATTATCTCTTCCATCGGCAGCTTAACTGAGAAAATGTCACGCTTTGTTGATAACATTTTGTTCCCTCTGATGATAAAGTTTAAATCTTACATAAGGGACACCAAACACTTTTTGACAAAAATCCAGGAGTTAACATGGGATCCTGGGTATCTGCTGATGGTTTTAGACATTACCAGTCTACACTTGTATAGATCATAAGCAGGGTCTTGAAGCTATTAAGCATGCATTGGAACTACGCCAAATGAAGTTCGCTAGACATAATGAAATGATCATAGAGTTCATAGAATTTTGTCTGACACACAATATTTTCCTCTTCGAGGATCAGTTATATATTCAAACAACAGGGACGGCGATGGGCACCTGCTTCGCCCCCAGCTATGCGAACTTGTTAGTTGGCTGGTGGGAGGAGCGGGTGTCCAGGAGCTGCACAGTGGGTTCAGACACAGGGCATGTGGTATGCTGGTATCGTTATATCGACGATTTGTTTATCGTCTGGAATGGAGGGATGAATACAGCGGAAGAGTTTATCAGAGTTCTTAACATCAATGACCTCAACCTACACTTCTCAGGTTCAGTTAGTTCGGTGGCAGCGGAGTACCTGGATCTGAGAGTGTATGTTGAGGGGAACCATCTTCATACTCCAAGGACTCTGAATTCGAGGCGGATGCCTTGGAATGTCTAGCAAGATTTTCCATAAGGGGTTATGGCAATACTTTATTGAAAAACACACTCAAGAAGGTGAGAAAGGTACAAAGAACAACACTCTTGGCCACATACGATCCAACTGTGGGAAGAAACAAAAAAGCCAACAAAAACAAAGGGAAATTCAGACTTATCACCCCTTACTCATCGGGTGCCAAGGATCTGAGAACTGTGCTGAATAAGAACTGGCATATACCGAAGACTGACAGTGTACTTAAGGATGATCTACCCTCTCATCCTTTAATCACGTTCAGCAGAGCTAGATCACTAGGTGACATGCTGGTCTCCAGTCATTTGGAGAAACCAACTCCCAAAACCAACACTTTGAAACAACTATCAAGGTTTTTTCCTTGTGGGCACTGCAAGGCTTGTACTGGTAGCAGAAGAGTGCTATCATACATTATACCTGATACTAGTAACCAAGTGCCCATTAAGCAGTTTATAACATGCAGCTCCCAGTTTGTAGTTTATTGTTTGATCTGCCCGTGTGGCTTACGCTACATTGGCAGCACCATCAAGGAACTCAAACTGAGGATCCTGGAACATCTGCGGGCACTCGAGAAAGTAGACATCGCATACCCGGTTGCCCGGCATTTTGCTGAAGAACATGGTAAAGATCGTACCAAACTCCGATTCTTTGGATTGGACATTGTTCCACCCAATGTAAGAGGAGGCGATCGGCTAAGGAGACTCCGTAGATTGGAATCGAGGTATATTGTAGACCTCTCTACAAAATACCCAGGAGGACTCAATAGTGGGGAGGAATTGTCATGTCATCTGGGTAAATGAAATTACAACTATCATAAACTCCCTTAGTAGGACCTGCCTGTAACACAGTCTCTCTAGTAACATGAATTGTATATATTGTATATATTCCATCTCTGAAACAATGAATTTCTTTCCATTTGAGGTTGGGATAAACTGAGGACATTCACCTACGCACAACATTCCCTTTCCCCTCTCCATCCTTCCTTAATCCCTTTCTGTCCCCCCTCCCTCCCCAACCCTCCATTCCAAACCCTTCCTCCCCCCCCCTTTTTCCCCCTTGTACTATATTTATCATTCATATGGTGCTTGTGGGGTGACATGTAAATATATAAATATATGTATAGATAGAAACTGTTATCAAGGGATAATGATTTTGCTTAGCAATTATTCTCACACAGGATTTCATATAATTGAAGTTAATTTTGACAAGCCTGATGAACTTTGATATCCCTTTGAGTCTCTATAATTTGATAATGTATGTCAGGACATATCTTTTTGATGAATTTTTTGATGAATTTCTTTTTGATGAAATATTTTTGATGAAATATTTCTCAATGAATTAATCCTTGATGAATTGCTATGCTATTCTCACTTTGTTTCTTTGCCTGTATTGGTTTGTGAATCATGCTTTGACCACTTGTACATAGGACACTAGCCCATCCACGGCTTTATTGCAATGTTATAACTTACGGATTGAGTATGAATTATATCCCTCTAATGGACAGAACACCTTTCCAAAATGGCGCCCAATTATACTTAACTTGCTGTTTGTAACTCACGAGTGACACACTGACGAAGGCTTACGCCGAAATGCGTCTGTGCTTTTTGTTTCCCGATTAAATTCACCGTGATACCTCTTAGTCTACGAGTGCTGCCTCTTTCTTGAAAACTAAGAAGAATTTCGAGCGCAATATATATATATATATATATATATATATTACCTACTGGCGGTCGCCAGTAGGTAGTTATAGTTAGGATTTTTTTCAATGCAAAATCTCAAAATTCTATTTTGAATAACTTTGGCGCCCACTGACGAATCTGCCTGAAAATTTCCTCAAATTTGCCTCGTCAAGCTCCGGTCCTTCCCTTGGGGGGGATTCGTTAAGCGGGGGCCGAGATAAAAGGGGGGTCCCAAAACGTGTTTTCCCCATGTTAATTGTCATAGGGCGGTCAAACTCACTTTTAGCCCGAACGGCTGAATGGATTTCCACCAAACTTGGCAAAATTGTAGGGACTGGTAGCCCGATGTGCCTTTGCTATGTCTCAAGATATGTGCTCCAGTGGTTTTCGAGTAATTTAGGTTAAAAAAAAAAATATATATCTATGGCAGCGCCCCGGTACGCGCACCGGGGAGCGCTCCGGGCGCGCCACGCGACTTGCGCACAGAAAGCTGATTGGCTCTCGGGTGTCTGTAAACTTTCGAAACAGTCCGGAGCGGCCTCCATCTTGTGTCTCGGTAAAATCGAGACATAAGAGGTGGAAAAATCAAAGGGGGAAATGACCATAAGGGGGCAGAGTAGACCCCCCAGGTTTGATGTGAGGGCTATAAAAGGGGCCAGCGGGGCAAAAAACCAAAAAAAAATTTTGATTTGCGCGGGGGGAGCGGACCGGGGAGCATACCATGAGGAAAAAAGAATGACAGACTTTTCCAAAAATTAAGCCTTTTTTTATAAATTGGAGGTAGTTCTAAAAAGAACTGTTTTTTTTCTTCTTTTTTATATTTTTTTGTATTTTTCATGGGGAGAAACAAAAAAACAGGGAATTGAAAACGGCTCATCTGGAGCAAAATAAAAAGAAAAGAAATAATTAGGGTTTATTGGGGCATTTGTGGTTGTCCCCATCAAGGACGATGAGCTTTACGCTCTGTTCTCCGTAGGAGATGGTCTTCCCACAATATTTACAGATATTTCAGAAATCTGCAAATCGTGGCTGAATGCAAGGCATCGTCTCACTTGCCTCTGGTCCCGACGGAGTAGGTTGCTTTCTTTCTGAGGTGGTGCTTGTGGATTGGGGAGGGTTACTGGCCAGTTCCCTCATCTCTGCAGCAGAATAGTTTATTGGATGCTTGCGCTGCATGTTGCGAATCATCGTGTTGTTTCCGAATGAATATTTTTTATTAGGGTTCCCCCTAGAAAGTTCCATGCCACAGATTAGGCAAGTCACCTTGGCTGCATTTACTTTTTTCTTCTCCTCTGGGATCGAAAAAAACTCCCATATAATGTGTGGTCTTGGCTGGTATGGGGTATTTTGTTCTTCAAGCCATCTTCTCCTCCCCTCCTCCTCCTCCTCTTCCTCCTCTTGTTGACCACCATTGAAATCTTGTGGTGGTTCTCTTGGTGGTTGTGGTGGTGGTGGTGGTGGTGGTGCAGACGCACGAGCTGCTGCTGCTACTGAAGCCATTATAAAGATCAAAAAGGTACCGAGAGGTACAAACAGGTCTTCCTAAGTCAAAGGACAACGTCAGAATAAGGAAAAAAGGTGGGGTCTTTCATCCTTTTGAAAAAAAAATTTATTGAACCAATGAAAAGTGTTATTTTCAGGTCACAAGACCAGGGGCTTCATCATTATGAAACCAAAACTGTTATGAACCAATGAAAAGTGTTATTTTTAGGTCACATGAACCGACGCGCTTACGCTTCGCACCCTGGGGCGCACCCCGGGGCGTGCCCAGGTGCGCGTCGCATAAGCGTGTCGTTGCGCAATCGTATTCGCTCAAGTGCTT
The DNA here is from genome assembly GCF_964263255.1 of Lissotriton vulgaris. Taxonomy (NCBI): domain Eukaryota; kingdom Metazoa; phylum Chordata; class Amphibia; order Caudata; family Salamandridae; genus Lissotriton; species Lissotriton vulgaris. The sequence goes on along the minus strand of NC_141685.1, from coordinate 23,270,268 downwards.
CCGGGTGCGCTTACGCCGTGCGTATCACGCGGACGCGGCTAGGCGCTACGTCACAATCATGTTTTAGTTCGCGATATTGGCGCGAACAGGACGCTTCCCGGTACGCGCCCCGGGGCGCTTCATAATACTACGCTTTCCGGGGCGCTCACCGGGGCACGCGCCAGGAGGGCTCCAAGGCAAAAAAAAAAAACAATAAACAAAAATAAAAAATTGCCAAAATTTTCGGGACTGGTAGCCCGATGTGCCTTTGCTATGTCTCAAGATATATGCTCAAGTGGTTTTTATGAAATTATATATTGGGCTACATTGGGCTATATATATGTTAGAGCCCAAATGTAGCCCAATGTAGCCCAAAGCTGGCCACCAGAGACAAAAAAAAACAAATGTAGCCCAAATATCAGCCAGATGTAGCCCAAATATTGCCCAATGTCAGAATGTCCCAGAGTGTTCAAAAGAACAACTAGAGCGCTAACAGTCTTACTTATAAACTGAGACTTATAGTTAGGAATTAGCATTTAAAAAACCTTTGAAATTCACTGAAAAAACCATAGGTTTCACACCAGTTATAGTTATGAATTAGCATTTAAAAACCTATTAAATTCACTGAAAAAACCATAGGTTTCACGCCAGTTATAGTTAGCTGGAAATGTTACTCACCTGACCGTCTGCTGGCAAGCGGTGAAATGTAATAAAACAAGTGATTTTCAACTTCCTGTGGCTTGTCTTCGTGGGGTGCTCACCTGCCATGATTTGATATGTATATGTATATATATATATATATATATATATATGTTCAAAAGGTTGCGCTCTGCAATTGAGAACACCCACGCTCCGTTCGTTTCTTCCCTTTATTGGCAGAACAGCAGCAGCAGAGCTCAATGTTTCTTCAAGCAGTATGTGGCACCCTTTGCCTACGCGTTTCTGGAAAGTGTTCTCCCTTCTTCATGGCTTGGTGCTGGTGGGTGGGAATAGAAAGCAGCAAAGTTTTTATGCGCAGCATTCTGCAGGTGTCAATTAGTCCTGCCCTTCCGGGCGTGGTAACAGCAAAGCACTGTGGTCAATGTAGTACCCAGCACTATCTGTAGTCCGTAGTGGAAGCTGCTTTCCTCGCTCCCTTCCCGTTATTCTTTACCTTCGGGTTCCTCTTCAGATTCATTCAGATCGGCTGCTTGCTTCCGCTTATTCTGCCAGGCACGTCGCTCCGTTTGGGTGTGTTCCCACTGTAACACACGGACCCGCTGAAAGCAGGGGGGTTGTTCTCGTGGCCCGAGCCGGCCACTTAATATTCAAAAGGTTGCGCTCTGCAATTGAGAACACCCACGCTCCGTTCGTTTCTTCCCTTTATTGGCAGAACAGCAGCAGCAGAGCTCAATGTTTCTTCAAGCAGTATGTGGCACCCTTTGCCTACGCGTTTCTGGAAAGTGTTCTCCCTTCTTCATGGCTTGGTGCTGGTGGGTGGGAATAGAAAGCAGCAAAGTTGCTGGGTACTACATTGACCACAGTGCTTTGCTGTTACCACGCCCGGAAGGGCAGGACTAATTGACACCTGCAGAATGCTGCGCATAAAAACTTTGCTGCTTTCGTTTTGCTGGATATAACATTGAGTACACAATGTTTAAGTCACGTAGTTTGGCCTTCACGGCGGTGTACTCCTTCCGGGCCTGTTGGACCGCCACCGTGTGGTCCGGATAGAACTCCAAGGAGTTACCTTGATGTTGAATTTTCCCCTTTTCCCTCGCAAGTCAAAGGATCGCGTCTCTGTCACGATAATTGAGGATCCGCGCCACTATCGGTCTCGGTGGCGCACCCGGCGGCGGTTTCGGGGCCAGTGATCTATGTGCACGCTCCACGATGAAAAGTGGCGATAAGGCCTCCGCTCCAAATAGATCTTTGCACAGATTCTCAATGTAGGTCTCCATCCTCCCTGTGTTGGTAGTCTCCGGCAAGCCCGTGATGCGTACGTTATTGCGCCTCGAACGCGCTTCCAAATCTTCCTCCTTCGCTTTTATCACCTCCAGGAGACGTTCCATCCCTGCGCACGTTGAGGTGGAGGCCCGCGCTTCATCCTCGACCGTGGATATTCTTGTTTCGGCCTCATCTAAGCGTTCACCGTGTTTCTCCTGTCGAGCGGCCATGCTGTCCATCCTGCAATTCAGATTATCCAGCTTGCCATTTATATCCTGCAAATTGGACTGGATCGCCAACAGTATCTTCTCTATGTTGTTGTTCGTCGCAGGTCCAGCATGATCACTGTCGTCCAGCACATCTCCTGTGGGTTTCGTCGCCTTTTTGTTCTCAAACGATATTTTTTGCTGTTGTTTATCTGGCTTTCCCATTTTGGCGGTTGGGGATGTCGCCTTCTTGCTTGTGGGCCCAGATGCCCTCGTGACCCTTGCTGCCGCTGCCGTGATGGACCACCCAGAGCGCACCCTGGACGTACACGATGCTGTCTCCCGGAGTAGGAAGGGGTCCTCACAGCTAGTCACCCAGTCGTGTGATCATTTGGGAGATCGCCAGCGGTAATCCCACGCTGTAGCGCGACGCTATTTGGCTAGTTACCAGTTATGCGCTAGTTCAGGCTTCAGTGTAGCCGACGTCAGGCTGGCGTGCAGGCCTTCACCCTGGTTACCCCGCACCCGGGGTAGTGGACATGTGCTGTGGGACCTCACCCACTCCACACCGACCGGCCCACACAACACAGTCTGCGCCGCATGCACGCTGAGTATGCCCGCACAGCAGCTCTTCAGGCAGCAGAGAACGCTGTATCCCGCCGGTACCACAGTCAGAGTGGGGTGGGTTCGCGGCTACCGGGGAAAAAGCGGCAGTCCCCTCCGTCCGGTGCTGGTCGCCGCCATATTGTCAGGCATCTTGCGTGGGGACACAGCAGGAGCTTCTGGTCATCCGCCTGTGCCAGAGATGAAGTTATCTGCACCGGAAGGTACAGTGAGCAGCTCCTTACCTCCGTGGTGACAGCGCCGGCGTGGGAGGGTGATTATACGGTGCTGGCTCCTCGCTCGTCTCTCGGCTGTCCGTTAGCGCCGGCCATCTTGTCAGGCAGTCCAGAGCGCCAAAGTTATACACGGTGTGAAAGTTCTGAAAAGTCGTTCTTTGGAGCGTGTGCTGCACCGCAGTCGGCGCAGGACACCTTCCCCCACCTGCCAATGCGTCTGGGGAGCGGGCAGCGGGAGCGATACCGGCAAAAGATCACATCTTTGTTGATCGCCCGGCGGAGCTGCAGCTCAGGCAGCCATGTCGCTGTGCGCCCCCTAGCGCCTCCCTTTTTCAAGTGAATTTCAAAGGTTTTTTAAATGCCAATTCCTACCTGAATAAGGCCTGAAACCTATGGTTTTTTCAGTGAATTTGCAAGGTTTTGAAAATGCAAATTCTAATAGTGGATAACGTTTAAATATGTTAATATCCTAGTGGGACCACCTGAGCAGCCCTAGAGATCCGATTTTTGGACCGGAGCAAGATGCTCTCTGATTGGGCCGTATTTCTTGCCTTCTGCCCCCCTGATTGTGCCGTATTTCTTGGCTTCTGCCCCCCTGATTATGCCGTATTTCCTGCCTCATGCACCCTGATTGTGCCATATTTCTTGCCTTCTGCACCCTAATTGTGCTGTATTTTTTGCCTTCTGCTCCCTGATTGTGCCGTATTTGTTGCCTTCTGCCCACTAATTGTGCCTTTTTTTCTTGCCTTCTGCCCACTGATTGTGCCGTTTGTCGGGCCTTCTGTCCCCTGATTGTGCCGTTTTTTGTGCCCCTGCCCCCCTGATTGTATTATCTTTGCCAGTGTTGGTTCGCTGCTGGTATTGCCTTTGTCCGTGTTTTTTTTTTGCTGCCGTTATTGTCTTTGCCTTTTTTTTTTCTGCCGGTATTGTCTTTGCCAGTGTTTGTTTGCTGCCGTTATTGTCTTTGCCAGTGCTTGTTCTCTGCTGGTATTATCTTTGCCAGAGCTGGGTGGGCTGTGGGAGCTGTGTGGGCTGTGAGAGCTGTGTGGGCTGTGAGAGCTGTTTGGGCTGTGAGAGCTGTGTGGGCTATGAGAGCTGTTTGGGCTGTGAGAGTGTGGGCTGTGTGGGCTGTGAAGGCTGTGAGAGCTGTGTGGGCTGTGAGAGCTGTGTGGGCTGTGAGGGCTGTGTGGGCTGTGAGGCCTGTGAGAGCTGTGTGGGCTGTGAGACCTGTGCGGCTGTGAGAACTGTGTTGGCTGTGAGAGCTGTGTGTGCTGTGAGGGCTGTGAGGGCTGTGTGGGCTGTGTGGGCTGTGAGAGCTGTGTGGGCTGTGAGAGCTGTGTGGGCTGTGAGAGCTGTGTGGGCTGTGAGCTCTGCTTCTTTTGTGCCTCGGTCTACCTAGGCGGGCTGTGAGAGCTGTGTGGGCTGTGAGAGCTGTGCGGGATGTGAGAGCTGTGTTGGCTGTGAGGACTGTGTGGGCTGTGAGGTCCATGTGGGCTGTGAGAGCTGTGAGAGCTGTTTGGGCTGTGAGAGTGTGAGCCATATGGGCTGTGAGAGCTGTGTGGGCTGTGAAAGCTGTGTGGGCTGTGAGAACTGTATGGGCTGTGTTGGCTGTGAGAGCTGTGTGGGCTGTGAGGGCTGTGTGGGCTGTGTGGGCTGTGAGGGCTGTGTGGGCTGTGAGAGCTGTGTTGGCTGTGAGAGCTGTGTGAGCTGTGAGAGCTGTGTGGGCTGTGAGAGCTGTGTGGGCTGTGAGCTCTGCTTCTTTTGTGCCCCGGCCTACCTAGTTTGTAGTGTTGACAGCCAATGAGCATGCAACTTTCTCTGGAAGGCATGCTGATTGGCTGCTACTGCCTATCAACACTCCAAAACAGAAACAGTTGGCAGCCATCTTGTGCCTCAGTAGACTAAGGCACAGGAAAGCAGGAAAACAAATGTGTAGAACTCAAAAAGGGGGCAGGGTAGAAGCACCCTGACCCTCTAGGCCTGCTCAGGGAGTCCCACAAGGACCCCCAAGGCCCCTAAAAATTATTATTATTTTTTTTTTTAAATCGCGGGGTGCTCGCACGGTGCGCACACGGTGCTCGCACTGTGCGCTCTTATAGATATATAATTGATTTCAACTTGAATTTTCTCAGCAACTACTGGAGGGATTTACACCATTTAAGCAAAAGCGTGATCTGCGAATCAGACTCTACCATTTTGCCAAATATCTTGTAATTCCGTTCAGCCGTTTGGGCTGTAGCCGTGTCTAAAGGTCCTATGGAAAATTGCATGGGGAACACACGTTTTGGGACCCCCTTTTTTCTCGGCCCCCGCTTCACGAATCCCCCCGAAAATTTCAGGGAAGGAGCGGAGCGTAACGCACCATCTTCTTTGAGAAATTCACATAGATTGATCAACCGGCGCCAAAGTTATTCCCAATAGAATGTTGCGGATTTCCTATGGAAACTAGGTCCTAACTATATATACCTACTGGTGACCGCCAGTAGGTAATATATATATATATATATATATATATATATATATATATATATATATATATATATATATATATATATATATATATATATATATATATATATATATATATATATATATATATATATATTCGCTTAAAAAACCATAGGTTTCAGGCAGCTTATAGTTAGGAATTAGCATTTAAAAAACCTTACAAATTCACTGAAAAAACATAGGTTTCAGGCAGGTTATAGTTAGGAATTAGCATTTAAAAAACCTTCGAAATTCACTGAAGAACCATAGGTTTCAGGCAGGTTATAGTTAGGAATTAGCATTTAAAAAACCTTAGAAATTCACTGAAAAAACATAAGTTTTAGGAGTGTTATAAATAGCTGCACATTTCACTCATACAGAACCATTGAAATTCCTCTGTTATAGTTAGTTGTACTAACTGTAACTCTCGCGCCCGCAATCCACTGGTGATGAGGTCACATATAACATCATTCATGACATGGTCAGTGACAGTTTGGTTTGATATTTAAATATGTCTTATATATATAGCAATCTGCATTGAAGAATGAGTCGATGTATAACTGTCTGGAAGGAAGATTTAGTAGCAGTGTGATTGACTGTTTACTTGACTAATTTATAGTGTCTCATTAAATATATTGGATAGTGACGAAACTGTGTGAATATCTGTATTACTTTCTCAGTTTTTGTGTAAACTGCTGCACCATTTGGTTACTAGCTACGTGAAAGTCTATTAGTTATTGATTAGTTAACTGATTATTTGTATGGGAGTTGAATGTGTGTGTGGTTCGGTGGGGGGTGTGTGACTGCCCAATGATGGAAGCATGGGCGTAAAATCCGTTCCGCTCACAGAATTTGCGGATTTTTGGCAAATTTGCAATCCGCAAACTCTCGCGAATTTGCAGAAAATTAGCAAATTCGCACACAGCTGATTTTTTTGCTTGCTGATACAATATTGCAGCGTGCGGCGTTCACTTACCTTCATTCAGCGTTTGCAGAGTTGTTTTCTCCATATTTTGCGTGTGCTGCGCCATTTTGGATCTTGCTGCGGGATCCCGCGGGAGTTTGGCGACCGCGATTACGTCATCGCGGCTTGCCACCTTGCACAGCACGCATCGCGAGAGTTCGCAATTGCGAACATGTAGATGCGGCAGGCAGCAACAATCTCGCACTCGCGAAATTGCAAAATTTGCAATTCTGCACAAGAAATGCACCAGCATAAACCTTCTGAAAATGATGATTTTTATCAGAATAACTCCTCAGGTTGACATTTGACTGCACTTTTTTTTGCAAGGAGTCCATTTTGGGGGGGGGAGGTGGGAGGAAGCAAGTGCCCCACAGTCACCAACTTCCTGTTCCTGTCCAGCAGGCTCCTCCCAGTGCTTTCTTCATGTGCTGGTGACTTTCATTTGGATCTTGACCTGGAAGGATTACTTTTTGTGGATGCTGCTGGATATTTGGATTTGAGGCCTTTTTGACTTTCTTTGGATCACTTTTGGATTAGAAATTTCACAAGTAAGTTTGATTGGGGCATTACAGTTGCTGCAACTACAATTTTGGAATTTTCGATTTTTGGGCTGTTGTTGAGGCCTTTTGCCCAGGGGTACCCAGTGGTGCATGGACTGAGTCTTTCTGTGGGGTCTCTTTAATGTAAACATCATGGAGGGCATGGATGGCATTGGATTGTGGTGATTGTTGTGTGTTTTTCGATTTTTGGGGTGGTGATGGGGCCTGTCCATGTGGGTGGGGGCCATTTTGATGACTGGTACAGGCAGGGCCTGGCCATGTAGTGGGGGTCTAGGAGCCATTTTGAAGCCAGGTAGTGTGCTTTGTTATGCCATAGGCCTGCACCCAGTCTGCCATGCTTTCATCCATTATGCCCAGGGGTACTCAGTGGTGCATGGGCCTAGTCTTTCTGTGGGGTGTCTTGAATTTGAACATGATTGAGGGCATGGATGGCATTGGATTGTGGTGATTTTTGTGTGTTTTTCGATTTTTGGGGTGTTGATGGGGCCTATCCATGTGGGTGGGGGCCATTTCGAGTGCTGGTACAGGCAGGGCCTGGCCATGTGCTGGGGGACAAGGGGCCATTTTGAAGGCAGGCAGTGTTCTCAGGCCTGCACCCATTTTGCCTCGCTTTCATCCATTATGCCCAGAGTGGTGCATGGGCCTAGTCTTTCTGTGGGTTTATTTAACTGATGTTCCTCTGGCTTCGTTTGCTTTTAGGTGCAGAAAGACGAATCACAAGCCTCATCATCAGTGCCAGGAACAAGTCCTGCTGCGGTGTGTGCAGCACAACGTCACATCTGGCCACAGACAACTCTAGAACTTGTGTAACTGCGGCCTGCTGTTCTGACATCTGAAGAAGATGGCCCCAAAAAAAGTTCCCTCTAGCTCCTCTAGCAAGAAAGTTGCCAGTAAGGAGCAGAAGAAGCAAGTGGCGCCACTTACCAAGGAGACTGGTGTGCCGACCGCCACATTTTTTGGGAAAAAAACAAGTACGCCTACAGCAGCAGCGTGGTCTGCTGGGGACAAGCTGGGAGCAGCACCCCCGCTCCATTGGGCTCAATGCCACCACCACCACGCCAACTTAAGTCCAAGCCCTTGAGTGCTTTAGAGGCAGCCAGTATAGTTGTCCAATCACCATCGACCAGTGATGTTGGCTCATCGCAAGAAAGTAGCAGCATCCCTCAATCAACACAGGTTGTTGTAACTCATACGACGAGTGTTCAACAACCACAACCGCAACAACAACCACATGTGCAAGTAGAAGCCCAAGTACATGTGGAAGGAGAGGCAGCGCAAGGAGATGCACAAGCAGAGGTGCATGGAGCGGCACACGTGCCCACAATAGTTGCTCCTCCCGAAGTAGGGGCACATCAGGAAATCGACATTCAAGCCGAGGTATCATTTGAGGAAGCCACTCCTCCTGATGATTCATTGTCTTCCAGATCCCTAGCAAGGAAAAGATCAAGGATGAGTTTGAGTTTAAAATATTTGTATAGCGCACTTTCACCGGCGGTTGGTGTCTACATCTTCTTCAAGCCCCCTTCTTTCTGATGATATGGATCTAAATTGGGAACCACCACAGCCGTTTGAGAGTGAAGCACACCATGATCTGACAAAGGTAGCTAAGCGTAAAAGGAAGGTCCCCAAAACTCTCGTACTTATGGAGTGTGATGATGACGCTGAAGAAGAAGTGGCATATAATCCTGCTGATGAAGACTCTCACGATGATGACACAGTCATCATAAACGTCACTCCAGGCTCAGTGGGCATGCAGCAAACAGACATTTTGACCCTAGCCCGTAATGCTGCTGAGCGTGATCTTGGCGACGTGGGAATGGGACCACCACCAATGCAGTTAACTAATACACCACCACCTTCCGCTTCCATATTTTCTCGCCATAAGGGACCTCCATCCACCTCGACCTCCATTTCCTCAATTAGTGGTGCTGCAAGTGCACAACGTAGTAAAGTTCGGCAACACACATCCTCCACTTCATCTGGCATTAGGATTCCCAGTATCGCCTCCTCCGCCCCCCACAAACATTTGAAGTCCGCAGTTTGGGAATTCTTTAGTTTTAGCACAACTAGGGAAAACATAGCCATTTGTACCATTTGTAAGCTTGGAGTTAGTCGTGGTAAGCTTGGTACCAACTATGGTATGGAGGCCAGAGAGGTCATCTTGAGAGACAGCACACTGTCAAATGGCATGCGCACCTAAAGGAGATCAAGGAAGCCCGAATTGCAAGTCAACAAACCGTATCCATTGATGTTTCATCTGATGATGACGTGGAGGAAGAAGCGTCAAACATTCCTTCAGTTACACCCAGTACCCCTGTCAGCAGCACACCCCCTGCAAGATATATGAGCCACACTAAGAGTGTGGGAGAGAGTGACACACCAATGCGAAAAAGTTCATCAACATCACCGAGCCTAAATGGGTCGAAGAAGTCATCATCATCCCGCAAAATCATGGTCCAGCCCATCATTAGAAGCATGTTGTTTAGCTAGCGCTGGACCTTCTCCCTTTTTCTTTTGTGGAAGGGGTTGGTTTTCTTGAATTAGTGGCAACACTCTGCCCTAAATGGAAGGTTCTATTTTGCCACAGTTGCGGTCCCAGCACTACATGAAGATGTGCTGGAGGTGATTGGGGCAGCTTTGCAGAAGAGTGCTGTTCACACTATATATCTGACAACAGACACGTGGACCAGTTGCCACGGTGTTGATTACATGTGCATCACTGCACACTGGGTCTCTTTTTCAGGGGTTACAGCAAAGCTAAGGGCAGGTGTTGACCCGGACAACTTTTATAAAGCTGTTCGGAAACATCCAACACTAGCCATGTTTGGCATGGAGAAAAGTCATACAGGAGAAAACATTTTGCAGGAGTTTAACACAAAGGTCTTTCAATTGCTATCCCCACTAAAACGCAAGATTGGTTATGTTTTCACGGATAATGGCACCAATGTAGTTAAGGCCATGGATATGGGTAACTATTTCAGAGTGCCGTGTTTGGGGCACTGTATAAACCTGGTTGTTAAAATTCTTGAGTGAAGAAAGTCCAGTGTGCGAGTTACTGACCACCTGCCGAACAAGGCAGGCGGAGTATTCTTTCCTTTTGCTGACGCAGAAGTTACAAAGTACAAACATTGGCTAGCTGTGTCAGCCACTCAGTTTGAAAGAGAACGGCAGGAAATTGAAGGAAAAGGGAGTATATCAGCATCAGCAGGCCATGTGGAGTCAAAAGAATCCACTTCTGCATCTGTGGCTGTGGCAGAAGTGAGTGATTTTCCCTCTCAGCCGTTAAATACACCAGCAACCGGATCATCTGCACCAGACACAACAGTAACATTGTGTGAAGAAGAAGATTGGCTAACTCAGCTTGGGTTTGCTTCTCAAAAGGTCTCAGCAAAAAGTAAGCAAAGTGGAGGAACCGTGGCGAACCTTAAGTCAATGGTGCAGGACTCAACAGAGGTCTATGTTCATGAAGACCCATGGCGTATTGGCATGGGAAAAAAGAATTGTGGCCAGAGATCTCCAACCTGGCTATAAATTACTTGTCTTGCCCACTCGCAAGCGTGTCTTCTGAACATGTTTTCAGTGCTGCTGGTGGCATTGTAACTTGCAAAAGGACCCACCTCTCGCCCAAAAATGTGGAGAGGTTAACAATGATCAAGATGAATCAGCACCTCATACCACCAGATTACAAAATACGAGAATACACCCAGGAAGAAGACGAGCAGGACATCAACTTAGATGAGGGAAGTTCTTCTCTGTTAGGTGACCTACTCCCGCCTGAATTTGCAGAGTATGAGGACGAACTCTTCCTCCCTGACACAAGCCCTGAAAATGAGCCAATGAATCCATAACTTTCTTTTTCGTCCTTATTCACTTTTATTCCTGTGTGTCTGTCTTTCTTTGTTTTGCAAAATCTTTATAAAAAAAACTTTTTTCACCTAATCACAAAAACAAGCCCATCAGCAGAATTGTCTTCACTTATTTGCTTATTGATTTGAAGGTGCCGCAGTCTGCATTCCTCAGGTTCACAAGCTCACAAGAACATGCTCCTCTATCCTCCTCTTTGAGGTAATATAAATTTTATGGTCATGTTGTGTTCCCTAGCGAGTACCCCACCGGCTCCATGTACGAGTTAAAAGTGCATGTAACTTCCCTCCTGTATCAGCTATGAAGACGCAAATACATTTGCGTCCAACGTTAACTTGTCCTCTTTCAGACCCACCATGAATGGGTTTGATGGTCCGTTCCTAAGTATGCTATGCCAACGTCTTTTTGAAGTGTACTCCTACGTTTTTCAGCTTGGCTGAAAGTAGGCCCTGAATCTCTGCCACCGAGCCTCTTCTCTGGCTTCTGACTGCGAGGGCCTCTGCCCAAGCAGCCCCCGTACCCGTGAACTCTGACTTACTTCTAGCGCGGCCCTCCGTGCTCAGCTCAGCCTGCTGCCTGCCAAGATTGACTATAACCTTCGAGTTATCTGTTTTCCTCCCCGAAGATACATTCCAGCCTGCTAGCTTCAGTAAACATCCTTCCTCAGCTACAGGGCTAAAGGGCCGACCTGTCTTTATGCAAGTAATTCATAGCCTCTGTTGCCATGCTTCCATGGAAGGCCCCATGCCCCCACGCTTCTCATACAGACACTCAGGCGCTTATACACGCACTCACAGCAAGTATAGAATAGCTTCTGCTCTAGAGACCTTTCTGTCCAGATAGCTTAGTTCCTAAACATCAGATATCAGATATGATAGAAGCACAAGTTGATCTGACATGCCAGACTTCTGTCTCTTTCCGTCAGTGTAAATGTCAAGTCCCCTGCACCCCGTCTATCACACGTCATGCAGCTGCGCGCGCATCCAAGCTTCCGGTTTCTGCTGACATTGCAACATTCTGTTAGCACCACCCCTTGGTGCCACCCACTTGCGTCACCTATCAGTGACGTTTCTAGCACACACGCCTAGTTTACGCCTAGTTTACGCCTCTTGATGATGTATTAGCACCACGTGTATGCTGTTATCTTGTCTTCTCTCAGCTGTTACGCCTCTCACATTGAACATTATGATGTAAATCAAGTATATAAGCTATGTATTGTCAATAAACGAGAGCGCGCTCATCTATCCCTTCTGACACCCTGTGTGGTGGTCAGAACATGATATCCTGATTCCTTTATGAGGAATAAAACCCTTAGAAACTCTTACACCACGGACTCTGTTTTCCTTCATTTCGATTGAGTTATTATTGATTAAGTACTTACCTGCATAGAAATTAAGAGAGTAAATTAATTATTTACATCATTTTGGCGCCCGAACAGGGACCCCTCCCCCACCTCACGCGCCGGAAGGTGCGTTGCAATCCGTGTCCCCTGCCATCAGTTAGACGGACAACACGTGTACTGGCAGGATTTCCTGCATCCCCCTCTGACACACGGAGGTGACGAGGACTGCAATCAGTGCCCAGACGAGGCGGTGAGGAGTGCGGAGGATCCCGACCAGAGCCCAGCCGAAGGAAGCAAGGTCCGAGGTGTGAAGAGGCCCACCAGTTTTCCGAAGTTTTCCGAAGTTTTCCGAAGTTTTCCGAAGTTTTCCGAAGTTCCGAGTCGAGTCCAGTCGAGTTTTCCGAGGCCTTCTGTTTTCCGTGCTTCCCGGTGAGTACCATTGCTGGGTCGTATCTAGACGGGTTTGGGTACGCAAGTCCGGTCTGCACTGTTTTTAGGCAGTGTATCTGTACTGTTTAGCAGTATATAAAGTATTCCGAATTTCTGCACTGTTACAGCAGTGTATCTGTATCGTTGAGCGGTACATTCAGAGTGGGGGGAAGTTAGCTATGTCTTTAAATGTTTCATGTGATTAATGTCGTGGTATGAATGTGATTGTTTTTGTGCATTATTGTGTTTTTGTATAAATAGTTACAGTTGACATTAAGTATCAAGGATCAAGCATTCCAGTATCAAGTAGGCACAATGCCGTTTTTCAACAAATTAAAGCAGATAGGAACTAGGAAAGGGATGTTAGAGGAAGAGATTCCAATCCCCCCTAGGGACACTCCAGGTAATTTTATGTACAATAAACATGGCATAGACGCCATCCTGTATCTAGAGTTATGGACCGATTATACCAAGCACTTAGAGGAAAGATACCGATGGCCGGTTAACGGAACATGGGATGCCGAGTGCATCATAAAGGTAGAAGAAATATTACGGAAAAAGAAAGCTAGACAATCTCAGAAAGACGCCATAGAATTTTGGCGTAAGGAATCACGTAAGCGTGCTGATAGAGCACTCCGTAGAGAAGACAGGCTTAAAGAATCAGAAAAGGCCCAAGAAAATGAATTAGTTACTGAGGGAATTCGAGTAAAAGTAGAACAAATAGATCGTATCCAAAATGGCAAAGTGAACAACATGTATCTTTTGGCCGATGGTACCCCTGACGCCATTTCAGAAATACCGAAAAATTTGCCGTCACCATTAGTTCCAACTAAAGTAATGCATAAGACTACTAAAGACATATTCCTAAATTCATATCTCGAAGATGTAGCGCCAGCTTACACCAATCTGCCTGTTCGTGCCCTGCCTACTGACAGGGCCGGGGGTGGTACTGCCCCCCCAGATCACTCTCAGCCGACACCGAAAAAGACTAGTTCCGTTCCGCCAGCTCCGCCACTTCCCTCACCTAAAACTGATTTGCCGAAACCACTTCAATCAGATCCTACTAAAAGACAAATTCAGATACTGACTACACACAGAGATAATGCCCAAGTTTCCGCTTCAGGAGGTGCGACCGCGGGTCTCCAGACCCCGCCACCGACTCACAGATTAAATCTCAGAGGTATGCAGAGTCCTCTTACGCACAGATCCCCCCGTTCTTCTAATTCATCCCGTCTTGATGCACTAAAAGAAAATATGTCAGTTTGTAGATATGATCCAGAACCTGGACAGGACGACTTAATGATATTAGCGTCTTTACGGTTAAGATCTGCTACTGATAGTTTGTTATGTTATGCAGGAATGAAGGAGCGCCTAGATAGAATTTATGAGTTCGTTCAAACGGGAAAGGACCCCGACAGTATTAAGGATGCCCTGGAGAAACAGAAAGTTAACATGCAAGCACTGATACTACGATTTTTCATAAATTGTCTAATAAGAGAACGAGACAGGCCCGGAACAGATCAGAGTGAATTAGATGCATTGAGCAAGTGGGGTCAAAACATAGCTGATGGAAAACATGACAGACAAAATTGCATAGAGGCCATGTATAAAAAGATTAAGAAAGCAGTGATAGCAGTACACGAGAAAGAGAAAGAAAAGGCTCCCTCCGAGGAGGAAGAAGAATCTGAAGAACCAGAACCAACTACAAGTACTATAGCATATGTAGGTAGGGGAAACTACCTTAGGAAAGGTGTCCGTCCGGAAAGCAAGAGAGTTTTCTTCTCTGCCTTAACGAATCCGAATTCTGCTGAGCATCAGTTCCAGGAAACTGATAAGCGGCTTCGAGATCGAGTGGGGTACCATGTACTCAATTCTATGGATGAACAAGAATTAGCCCGATCAGCAGTATCATGGGCCGAAAATGCAGACATATATAATGATGACACCGTAGCACAGACATTTCTGAACCTCTCCCCCGACGAACAGAAATTAGCAGGGGTATATATGATTCAGCACCTTCTCATTAAGTACAGAAAACATTATTCCGATCCAGGTCCCTTACATGAGACACTAGAAGCACTACTGATGGATAGATGGAGAGGCCTAAGCACTAAATTAGTTCAAATAATTCTAGAACAACGACGCAGATATGATACCTTTGTAAGTCCTGAATATGTCCCCGCCCCACCTCCAGAAAGGAAAATGTACCATATGCAGTGCGGGAGTGGTATTGAAAGTCAGAACCCCTTACGAGAAGTGCACCCTGTTATGGGTGAGGATAAAATTTTGAAACGCGTGTATGTGCACACGCCTCTGACTAAATTAGAACTGTTAGAAATGAAGAAATTAGTACCATGCCATGATAAAGACCCTGCAGGTTTCCATAGAGAGCTTAAAGACATGTTATTAATGGGGGACTACACATATGATGATATCATGAAAATGTTGAAAGTATTATTGCCTACGGGAATATTCGAGAAATTAAAGGAAAAGGAATGGGAGGTGGGAGACACAAAGATTGCCTGGGCAGAAATAGAAGACGAAGAGAAAAAACGGGTTCCAGGGTTAGGCCTTGGGGACAAAACTAAAGCATTACCAGGTTTGATAGTACAGGTCCTGCCCAGATTATTGACAACTAGAAAGGAGGATTGGGATGCAATCTCGTCCTGTAAACAGAAACATGATGAAGATACTAGCGACTTTTATTCAAGATTCGAGAAATGTTTTATTATCAATAGTGGCCTCCAGCCAAGTAGCGAGTCGTACCCACATCTTTTTGTATCAAAGTTAGTCGAGAATTCCCTACCGTTAGTTAAAAATAGAGTGTATAAAGTCGAGAGTACATGGCAAGCAAATACGCCATCCCAGATGTTACAAATGTTACAATATCACCAGAACAGAATTAGGGAAGAACAAGATCAGGAACAGAAGCGCATGAAAGACACGAAAATGAAAATGTTAGTAGCCCAGACGGTCCCATCCGACAGTCACAGGAAAGGTACGACCCAGACAAGTCACGCTGCAGCTCCTGTTAAAGGGACATGCAATTATTGCAAGCAGCCAGGTCACTACGTACACGAATGTGCAGTTCTGAAACATAACATAGCGACAGGTAAGACTAAAGAGAGACCGCATCCGCCTAGACAAGACCATAACCAGCATCAGTCTACACAGAATACACAGCCCATGCATGCATCTGCACAGACAGCACAGACCGTAGCAGTACCACAGCCACAGCCCATTGCTGCAACTCAGCAAGTCTCACAACAGATGTACCAGTATGCCCAGTCTGCTTACCCCGAATATTCCCGATATACATGAAACAGCCTAGAGAGGGAAGGTGGCTTGCCTCTTATCGAGATTCCTGTAGATCAAGAAGGTCCTTATGTACACAGTCAAGTATTGGGGAAAGATAGAAAGTTTTTAATTGACACAGGGGCAAGTCGCACCACAATAAGTCATGACGAAGTTCCAGGGGCACCCCTCTCAGGCTCACAAAATGTTTCCCTTGGTTTTTCAGGACAACCTATTGTAAATGAAGTATCAGAACCAGTTCCCCTGGCTGTGGGTCCATTATCACGCGTTACAGACCTGTTACTAACAAAATCATGTCCAGAAAATCTGTTAGGAATTAAAACACTGAAGGCTCTAGGAGCTATAATATGCTGCTCCCCGGAGGGGGTTAGACTCTTTCTGCGGGATTTCAAGGGTCATTACGTCCTTCGTGAGTTTGACGTCAGATTGAAAAATGTACCTGATTACTTGTGGGCAAAAGGCCCAACTGATGTAGGATGTATGCACATTACACCATACCGCGTTACCCTCAAGGCAGGTGTTGTATTACCCAGAATCAGACAATACAAGTTACCACCCGATGCTGTAGCGGCTTTACTGAAAATCATTGAAGAGCTCATTGCCCAAGGAGTGGTCGTCGAGACCGACTCCAATATCTGTAACTCACCCATCATTCCGATTCTTAAACGTACTGATCCCAATGCACCGCCAGTATATCGGCTGGTGATTGATCTTCGAGAATTGAATAAATGCATTATCCCACAGTATCCTGTGGTCCCCGATATATCATCTCTCTTGACTGCTATTGATTCAGAAGCAACGTTCTTTACTGTAATTGATCTCAAGAACGCCTTCTTCAGCGTGCCTATTGATCCAGAGAGCCAATATCTCTTCGGATTCTGTTTAAATGGACGCAGTTTCAAATTTTCGCGCGCACCTCAAGGATTCACAGAAAGCCCCAGCATCTATAGTCAAGCACTGAAAAGACAACTAGATTGTATTCAAATGCCAGTTAACACCGCTTTACTACAATACGTCGATGATCTGCTGATCACCGCACGAAGCGAGCCCGAATGTGAAAAAGCATCACTGACAGTTTTACATTTCCTGGCCGACAAGGGACACAAGGTGTCTCCTTCGAAGCTACAATTCTGTGTTCAGCAAGTTGTGTACTTGGGTCACTTGCTGTCCAAAGTGGGGAGACAGCTCACTCCCGATCGCATTCAGTTAATTGTGAACATGCCGCAACCCAAGACACAAAAGGAAGTGCGGGCCTTCATAGGCCTCACCTCGTACTGCAGACAATGGATTCCCCAGTATGCATTTCTAGCTAAACCACTCATCCACTTAACGACACAGGAGGCAGCGACTTCGACTGTCCTCCCTTGGACTCAGGAACACACACGAGCTTTTGAAGAATTAAAGAAAGTTTTATGCCAAGCACCAGTTTTAGCGACACCATGTTACAGCAAACCGTTTACACTTTTTGTTACAGAACGTGATGGCACAGCGTTGTCTGTCCTCACTCAAGACCAAGCAGGTTCACATAAGCCTTGTGCTTATTTTTCTAGTACATTGGATTCAGTAGCTCAAGCACTCCCTGCGTGCTTAAAGTCAGTAGCAGCAACAGCGTTAGCAATAAGACAAAGTGATTCAATTGTTTTAGGTCATCAGTTAACAGTTCAAGTACCACATTCTGTAGAGGTTTTGTTAAACAGAACCCAGACTCAACACTTAACTATAGCACGACTGACAGGTTATGAATTAACACTATTCCAGCCACACATAGAAATCAGACGTTGCAGCATCCTGAACCCAGCAACACTGTTACCTACAGTTAGGACAGATCCAGCTCCGCATGATTGTATAGAAATAATTAATGCAGTAACTAAGCCTAGACGAGACTTAACAGATGTCCCATTGACAAATCCAGACCTGACACTTTATGTGGATGGTTCATGCATGAGAACAAGTACAGGAGAATTAGTGGCCGCGTACGCCGTGACCACTGAAACTGAAATTAAAGAAACACATCGTATTGACACACTGTCTGCTCAAGCAGCAGAGCTCATCGCTCTGACTCGAGCCTGTATTCTAGCCAAGAACAGAAATGTTAACATATACACAGATTCCCGCTATGCCTTCGGAGTTGTGCACGACTTCGGAGTCCTCTGGCAAGAACGAGGTTTTCTGACTTCCCATGGGGCCAAAATACAACATGGCCCCCTCATTCAAGCACTGTTAGAAGCAATACATTTGCCCTCGGGCATATCAGTCATGAAGTGTAAGGCACATACTAAAGTCACAGATTCTGTTTCCCAGGGTAACGACCTGGCAGACCAGACAGCAAAACATACAGCACTGACTCACACCCAGACTACTGATGTGACAAAGACAATAGTCCAGACCCAGTGTATGGCAGTTAGAGATCCCGCCCTAGATGTAATTGATATCCAGACACATGCTACTCCAGAAGAGATAAAGAAATGGACTGAACTAGGAGGGATTCAGACAGATCAAGGTTGGGTGACGAAGGGAAAATCTATATGGTTTCTCCCCGACTCAATGGTTCAAGTCATGATAAATACAGCACATAGTCCTGCCCATCTTGGAGAGAAAGCCATGTTAGACAGTTTACAGAATCTCTGGTACAACAAACACTTACGAGCAGCAGCAAAACAGAAAGTGCGTACTTGCATGATCTGTTGTCAGTTCAATCCAGGTAAAAGTGTCCCTGTTGAGCAAGGTGGATTCCATCCTCCCGATCACCCTTTTGAAGTCCTCCAGATGGATTATATCCAGATGAATAGCTGTAGAGGATTTAAGTATGTCCTTGTAATTGTTTGTGCTCTGTCCCGCTGGACCGAAGCATACCCAGTCCCAGACTACACTGCTCCGACCACTGCCAGACAGTTGGTTCGTGAATTCTTCCCACGGTACGGTTTGCCCCGTGTCGTGTATTCAGATAACGGACAGCCGTTCTCGTCCGAGCTGATGAAACAAGTTTCCCTCTTGCTAGGATATCAGTGGAGGTTCCACTGTGTCCGACATCCCGAAGCAGCTGGCCTTGTAGAAAGGCATAATCAGACACTAAAAATCCGTCTTGCCAAGATCTGTCAGGAAAAAGGGGTCGACTGGATAGTCGCCCTGCCCGTGGCACTATTCTACATGAGAATGGTCGCCCACTCGAGGTCAGGGCTATCCCCGTACGAAGTGGTCTTTGGCAGACCGCCGAATATGTGGGGGACGCCCGTTCCGAAAAAGATCACTGATATTGATTGTAACATGTTGACAGATTACCTTGCCTCCTTGATGTCTGCACTCCAATCATGTCGTTCACAGGTTGCCGCAGCCTTCCCTGACAACACCGATGTAAAGGCGCATGAGGTCCGTCCAGGTGACCTGGTAGTCGTCCGGAATTTCGACCGGAAAAGTCCGCTGGAGCCCCGCTGGAAGTCTCCAAAGACCGTTCTGCTTACCACCAGGACCGCCGTGAAAATCGAGGGGAGAAAGGGGTGGGTCCACACGAGTCACATCAAACTATGCAATGAACTAAAAAACGGACTGAAACAGGACTCTGACTCGTCCACCCCCACCAAAGACTGTGTTGAAGCACAAGACGTTACTGTGCCTAAAAGAGAAAAGACTCCTCAAGAACTTTACCGTATGAAGCTTCGATCTAGCAAGTCAGACAGTTTAATTGTTTAAGTCCTCCCCTAGGTGAATCGGTTAAATAGTTTCTGACATGTATCCCCTAGATCGAGTTAGAGAGAGAGAGGAAAAGAGAAGAACTTATTGCAAATCACTTCGTAGTCACTGCATAGTGACACTAATAATCATGTTTATTCTGAGTATTCTAATTATTATTGCCAGCATTCTGCTTCCTATGTACTGGCCTATTTTCAGGCGTGAACAATCTGCTTACAATGTCTCTGCTGAACACACTTTTAGTGAACTTCCCGCACATGAACTCTCTTACAGACTTGCGCTGCGCAACAATACATTCATTAGTATGTTACACCATTCCCATCAGACAAATAATGCTACAGACTGTTGGATATGTGGTCGACTCCCTCCCTACCAGAATTACAAGGGAGCTCTGCCTCTCTTTCCGTACCCATTCACTCACAATGGCTCCTGTGGAGCATGGTTTAAAATAATTAATTCTTTAGATCCTGATATTGCTGTTTTCGATGGGGGCTGGGTTTGGGGAAACTTGAACTTAGTCCTGCTCAACGTCTGTTATCCTGATAAAGAGGGACTTCCCACTCGAATAGGAACTGATCTAGAAAATGAAGTATATGGATTAGGTAATTACACAATTAGCCTTATGATCCTCACTGTTGAATCTGAAACTGCTCCAGTTTTGCCCCATATGTTAGTACTACCAGTCACAGGTGAATTATGTGTTAGCAAGAAAGGTTCAGTACACGTAGGTCATAGTAAATGCACTACTGTGGTCGAGTTCAGTGACCATGGTAAATCGTCCTTCAAAGCTACCAGTCATTCCTACTTTGTTTGTGGTCATACCGCATACATACGTTTGCCTCCAGATTGGGATGGTACCTGTTACATTGCCTTCCTTCTGCCACCTGTTTTTCTAGCCCCTCCTGATTACCATAGAAATACGAATCTAGCACCGAATAGACCCAAAAGAGATATTCCCCTTGTCGACTACACAGAAACGGCATGGGAACAGTACACTGATTTCAATAAAGGATTCTTTTTCTTCCTAGGGCCTGTCCAAAACAGTAAATTAATACGCAGATTAACGAGAACACTTGAAGCAGTAGTGAACGAAACTGCCTCTGCTCTAGGTAACTTAACAGAGGAGCAGTCTGCTATACGGACTGTTGTCCTTCAAAATCGTCTTGTGATTGACGTCATCTTGGCAGATAGAGGTGGAGCCTGTAAGGTCATCGGGTCAAGCTGCTGTGTTTTCATTCCACAAAACGCACCATCTGTCTATCAAGCAATAACCCGCTTACATAAAATTGCAAATCAGATACATCAGAATCCAGGCACCTGGACTTGGTCCGGTTGGTTCTGGACTACGTTAACAGCTTGGGGATGGAAGATCTTATCCTTCCTAGGCATTGGCCTTGTTATAGTATTCAGTTGTTGCCTGTGCCTGCAGTGTGGGCCAGCGATATGTGGACTGTGTGCCACATCCTGCATTGAGCATTCCAGTTGCCTCTCAAACAGTCAAAGAAAGAAAGACGAACATATAATGTTACAAGAACAAACCGATCGATTTATGAGGATCGATATATCATGAAGGGTCCGTAGGGAACAAGGAGGGAATGAGGTAATATAAATTTTATGGTCATGTTGTGTTCCCTAGCGAGTACCCCACCGGCTCCATGTACGAGTTAAAAGTGCATGTAACTTCCCTCCTGTATCAGCTATGAAGACGCAAATACATTTGCGTCCAACGTTAACTTGTCCTCTTTCAGACCCACCATGAATGGGTTTGATGGTCCGTTCCTAAGTATGCTATGCCAACGTCTTTTTGAAGTGTACTCCTACGTTTTTCAGCTTGGCTGAAAGTAGGCCCTGAATCTCTGCCACCGAGCCTCTTCTCTGGCTTCTGACTGCGAGGGCCTCTGCCCAAGCAGCCCCCGTACCCGTGAACTCTGACTTACTTCTAGCGCGGCCCTCCGTGCTCAGCTCAGCCTGCTGCCTGCCAAGATTGACTATAACCTTCGAGTTATCTGTTTTCCTCCCCGAAGATACATTCCAGCCTGCTAGCTTCAGTAAACATCCTTCCTCAGCTACAGGGCTAAAGGGCCGACCTGTCTTTATGCAAGTAATTCATAGCCTCTGTTGCCATGCTTCCATGGAAGGCCCCATGCCCCCACGCTTCTCATACAGACACTCAGGCGCTTATACACGCACTCACAGCAAGTATAGAATAGCTTCTGCTCTAGAGACCTTTCTGTCCAGATAGCTTAGTTCCTAAACATCAGATATCAGATATGATAGAAGCACAAGTTGATCTGACATGCCAGACTTCTGTCTCTTTCCGTCAGTGTAAATGTCAAGTCCCCTGCACCCCGTCTATCACACGTCATGCAGCTGCGCGCGCATCCAAGCTTCCGGTTTCTGCTGACATTGCAACATTCTGTTAGCACCACCCCTTGGTGCCACCCACTTGCGTCACCTATCAGTGACGTTTCTAGCACACACGCCTAGTTTACGCCTAGTTTACGCCTCTTGATGATGTATTAGCACCACGTGTATGCTGTTATCTTGTCTTCTCTCAGCTGTTACGCCTCTCACATTGAACATTATGATGTAAATCAAGTATATAAGCTATGTATTGTCAATAAACGAGAGCGCGCTCATCTATCCCTTCTGACACCCTGTGTGGTGGTCAGAACATGATATCCTGATTCCTTTATGAGGAATAAAACCCTTAGAAACTCTTACACCACGGACTCTGTTTTCCTTCATTTCGATTGAGTTATTATTGATTAAGTACTTACCTGCATAGAAATTAAGAGAGTAAATTAATTATTTACATCATCTTCCAGACTCCTATTTCCCTGAAAGCAGATGGCTGGATTACGCCCAATAAAGAAAGACTCTGCACTTGTTGGGGTGTTCTACTTCTTTGCGGGTGAGTTGACGGGTCTGCGGCCATTGCTGGGAAGTTCTAATACCGGATAAAAGTGGTTTGGAGAAAATCGGAGCAGAAAAATATTTTGCGCTTTTGATCACTTGCCTGTCTTTGGGGTGCTGTTTGGTGGGCTTTTAGGTTGTTGTGGGTGGGTTTTGGGGTCTGGGAGCACTGCTGGCACAGTCTAATGTTGATTGCATTTGTTTTCCAGGACATCCATGGTGGAAAAGTGGAGTTATGACCTAGCAGCACAGAATTGAAAGAAGGCCGAAAATATTGTAAGTATGAGATTTTCCATTTTTGCTTTTTGCCTGTTTGGGGTTGTTGAGCTTTTTTGCGGATGTGTTCGCGGGCCTTGGGGCATTGCTGGGAAGGTCTAATACCCGATAAAAGTGGTTTGGAGAAAATCAGAGTTGAAAAAGTTTTTGCCTTTTTGCTCACTATCATGTTTTCGGGGGCCTGTTTGGGGGGGTTCCATGGTGTTTGTGGGTGGGTTTTGGGGTCTGGGAGCACTACTGGGTATGGATACTTTTGATTGCAAGAGGTTTGAAGCAAATCTATGGTGGCAAAGGGGAGTTAGGGCCTAGCTGCAGAGCGCGCGTGGAGTGATGTTGGAAATTTGCCTGAAAATGACTAAGTCCCCATTTTTGTAGTTTTGCTTTTTGGCTATTTGGGGGTCTTCTACTTGTTTCCACCTGGGTTGATGGCTCTTGGGCCATTGCTGGGAAGGTCTAATACCTGATAAAAGTGGTTTGGAGAAAATCGGAGCAGAAAAATGTTTTGCGCTTTTGATCACTTGCATGTCTTTGGGGTGCTGTTTGGAAGGCTTTTAGGTTGTCTTGGGGTCTGAGAGCACTGCTGGCACAGTCTAATGTGAATTGCATTTGTTTTCCAGGAAATCCATGGTGGAAAAGCGGAGTTAGGGCCTAGCTGCACAGTGTGTTTGGACAGAATTCCAGGTAGTAGGCCCATTTTTGCTTTTTGCCAGTTTGGGGGTGTTCTGCTTTTTTGCGGGTGGCTGCAGGGGTCTGGGGCCATTGCTGGGAAGGTCTAATACCGGATAAAATGGTTTGGAGAAAATCAGATTTGAAAAAGTGTTTGCCTTTTCCTCACTATCATGTTTTCGCGGGCCTGTTTTGGGGGGTTCCGGGTGTTTGTGGGTGGGTTTTGGAGTCTGGGAGCACTGCTGGGTATGGATACTTTTTATTGCAAGAGGTTTGAAGCAAATCCATTGTGGCAAAGGGGAGTTAGGGCCTAGCTGCATAGAGTGCGCGGAGTGATTTTGGAAATTTGCCTGAAAATTTAAAAGTCCCCATTTTTGTAGTTTTGCTTTTTGGCTGTTTGGGAGTATTCTACTTGTTTCCGCTTGGGTTGACGGCTCTGGGGCCATTTCTGGGAAGGTCTAATACTGGATAAAAGTGGTTTGGGAAAAATCGGAGCAGAAAAATGTTTTGTGCTTTTGATCACTTGCCTGTCTTTGGGGTGCTGTTTGGTGGGCTTTTAGGTTGTTGTGGGTGGGTTTTGGGGTCTGGGAGCACTGCTGGCACAGTCTAATGTGGATTGCATTTGTTTTTCAGGAAATCCATGGTGGAAAAGCGGAGTTAGGGCCTAGCTGCACAGCGCGTTTGGACAGAATTCCAGGTAGTAGGCCCATTTTTGCTTTTTGCTAGTTTGGGGGTGTTCTGCTTTTTTGCGGGTGGCTGCAGGGGTCTGGGGACATTGCTGGGAATGTCTAATACCGGATAAAAGTGGTTTGGAGAAAATCCATGCTGAAAAGCGTTTTGGCACATTAACTTAGGTCTCGTTAGGGTTAGCACTAGCAGCAGGATTGCATGTGTTTTGAGGTGTTCTAGATTTCTGCAACTGAGTTCTGGCGTCTTAGAGCACTCGTGGGAATGTGTAATTTTGGTTGAAAGTGGTTTGAAGAAAAACAATGGTGGGAAAGGGGGGATTTGGCCTAGTTAAAGAAAACGTTTGCCACTATTCTTAACGTTGGGCTCGTTAGGGTTAGCAGTATTGTATTGCATGTGTTTGGGCGGGGGGCTGTTTGTGGGGGGTTTGCGAGTCTTGGAGCGATGCTGGGTATGGATACTTTTGCTTGCTTGCAAGTGGTTTGAATACAATCCATGGTGGGTAAGGGGAGATTTGGGCCTACTTTACTTTCAATGTACGTTTTGCCACCATTTTCTACTAGGCCTCGTTTTTGGGGATCTGATTGGGGGTCTACTACATTTTTGCGACTGGGTTTAGGAAGGGTCTGGGAGCACTGCTGGGAAGGTCTAAAATTTTGTTCTAAAACACAGTTTACAGTACACCTAGCTTGAGGGGAAAGATCCACTAAATTAATTTGCCCATATTTATTTATCCTTCAAAAGGAGACTCAGACAGAGTACTCACTTTCAAAAATATTGTACTGTCTATTAGGAAACTCAAAGTGTGACTTTTTGCACTACACAGCGTACATACCTTATATTTATTTGTCAGTGGTGTTCTAATATCACTTCCTGTTTTTCTATCAATAATTACAGGCCGGGTTTCAGTTTGTGCAATGGGAAAAAAAGGATGAAGTCAGGCTTCACATTAGCGAGCCGCAATTCAGCATCCGCCAGGCAGGCAGTGGACAGGCTGTCTTCTGGTCACCAACATTGATGGACGGAGTGTCAGATGGAATGGAGGAGTCCCACTAATAAGAGGAATGGTTTGATGCATGCAACTTACCAAATTCAACAGGACAACTACAACAACATACAGATACAGTATCCGTTCTTTTCTAATTATCTTTTAAGTAATGTTATTGCTGTGAACTTCTATGAGTGTGATTCTGCATTTATTTGATCTCTGCTTCTAAATTCATCCCTACAGCCATTCTATAGGTTTTACTTCTGCTATTTTTAAACCTAATTTAATGTAAGAAGTGTTTCTCTGAGTGCAGAGATAGGCAAGTGAAAACGCATAATTATTACTGCAGCCCTGTACTGTCGCATTCTTTCATTCACTGTTGTCGAAAGTACTACTTACTTTTCAGTAACCATGCATGCAGTAGTGCATGCACTTCCTTTATGTCACTTAAAAGATTTATGGTTAGCTTTGTACTAGTCATGGGCAAATTTTGCGGATCTCGCGTTCGCGGATTTTGCGGATTTGCGAACTCGCAATCCGCAAAATCCGCGAATTCTCGCAAATTTGCGGATTTTTTTTTTTTTATGTTCGCACGGGTTTCTGCAAGTTCGCGAGGGTTTTGTACAATTTCGCAAATTGCGAAATTGTACAAAACGCGTGCGAACTTGCAGCAACCCGTGCGAACACAATAATATGAAGAGAAAGAAGCTCCTGGTCACAGGAACAGCACGGGGATTGCGCTCATGAAAGTCAAGGATGCAAAGGCCTCTACCCAGCATCACAGCTGACTTTCCACGGTAGATTTGGGAAGAGGCACACCTGTCCAGCCTCGAAGACGCTCATGATTGTTTTTGGGCTAATGAATGAGTCACTGAATTTGAGCATCAACTAGTTCGAGCGCCCATGTCTGTGTTACTATGCAATCGCCCCGAAGGGCGCAGGGGTCCCTTGAATGAGCTGTCCATCATAGTGGGTGAATGGCGGGAAGACGGTGCAAACCGCGAGTGTGTGCGCGGGGCCAAACGTGTGGGGCTTCCATGCGAGTTCACATGCCTCTTGTGTGCATAAAAGGTCAGAGAAAGATCAGTTCAGCCTGGCCTGTTGTAACTATTTTAGGATGGCGCCGGCAAGCTGCCAGCGCCATCCTAAAATAGTTACTAAGTTAGCTTCAACAGGAAGCTCTAATAGATAAAATCGAGCACCTGCTTTATTTTATCTATTAGAGCTTCCTGTTGAAGCTAACTTAGTAACTATTTTAGGATGGTGCTGGCAGCTTGCCGGCGCCATCCTAAAATAGTTACAACAGGCCAGGCTGCAAGTTTTGAACTTTTGCCCCCGGAAAAATCCGCCGCTCGCGGATTTGCGAATTTTCGGTAAATTCGCGGGAGTTCGCGGATTGCGAATTTACCGAAAACCTGCAAAATCCGCGAGCGGAACGGATTTTCCGTCCATGCTTACTTTGTACCCAAAGATTTGTTTATCTTTAATTATTGTTTGTCCATGCTGTGCTTTTTTTTTCATCTCTCAACAAAACTTTCCCAAAAACCCCCATTCCCATCCATTCTCCAAACCCTAGCCCTCTTCCCCCGGGCTGTGTGGTTTTGATTGATGTGTGACTAAATGACAGCAATAATTCCACACACTTGCTGGGGAGGATAAGGTCATAGCAACAGGCTGGTGAAGGAATCCGAGGATATATTCTTACTCAGCTTGACACTGAGTCACTATTGGCAAATGAAAGCAGATTTTCATGTGCTCCATCAACTTGATTGGTCATCAAGAACATCCTCCTCCTGGACGTGGCAAATTATTACGCTGCTGTGTCCTTCACCTTCAGTACTATTTCTTGTAGTAGTAGCCAATGTCAAAGAAATTCAACGCAAGTACTAGTTATACTTTCAATACTTTACCATTTGTTAGGCTACATTGTGGCACTGTTCTAGTGTACTGTCACCTACTATATTCTCTATCGTACCGTTCTAATGCTACGGTAAGGACAAACAAGGTTTCATTTTCTTTTTTTTCAGATGCTGCAACTGCCACTGTGTAACACCACAAAAACCACCGCAATGATGACATTTCATTCGCCCAGGATTGCCAACCTTAATCATCATTTCCCTTGCAGCTAGCCCTGTGCCTAGCCCTATTTCCAAACAAAAATTACAGGTAAGATAAGCGTTTGGGGGAGGTAGTATAATGGAGTATTAGGAGAGACGAGAGACTATTGAATTCACTTACTCTGTGAGAGGCACTTAGTTTTGAAAACATTTGGGCCATTAGTACTTACACAACTTGAATCAAGATGCCACTTAAGTTTCAGGACTGTTAAACCCCCACCCACCAGCCTCAAAAGCAGTAAGATACATGTATGCTAAGATAAAGTTTAAAGTATATTTATATATCCCTAACATAAATAATCTCCCGTAAGACCCAACCCACCTCACTCCCGAACCCCAACGAATGTCCCTGAAAACAAAGTCCAAAAAAAGTAGAAAACCCAACTCCCAATTCCCACCCCCAGAAGTCTTTAAAAAAGGGGCAAGGGACAGTCTCCTCCTACTGCTGGCTGCTGTTGACTTTTCGGGCCAGGTCGGCATGCTCCTTGCGGAGGGTCTCGAGGAGTGTTTTGGTGTTGAGGAGCTCCTGCTCGTGGTAGGAAACCCTCAGGGAAAGGCGGTGCATCCTTTTTTTGCAACTGCAGTGGGGGCAGCTGATTTCTTTGCTGCTCGGCGGTGGCGGGTGGCTGCGGTACCCCGGCTCCGTACCGCTGGAGACCTGCTGCGCTGACTGGCTGACCCAGGGAGCGCAGAGGAGGATGCAGGTGTCGCCGTAGATGTTGTTGACGTACTCTGCGTGTCCTCCTCCTCCTGGGCCACCAGCCGCCGATATTCGGCGACAGTGGCCTCCACCATCCATTGCCGGGCCCTTTTAGCCAGCTCCTTCCTTGTTGGTTTGGAAGGAGAATCTATATGAAGAAAGAAAGACATAGTCTGTAACCAATGCTCTTTAAGATTAACATGATTCAGCAGAAAGTTGTGTCATAGTAGAACTAGCAACTTGCAAGCGCAGTACATAACTATTGTGGCCAGTATCTATCTAACCTCCCACTTCTTCATCCTTGCTCTAACATTAGTGGGAGTTTAAGGAATCAATTCTACGAGCACTATGGACTCACTCCATTAGAAGCGACTATGACAGTACACCAGTCTTATTATTCTTCTTCTCTCTTGTTTAGCAAAATTGGTACGTTAACTTCTGCAAGCCTGCATAATGCCAGCACAGTCAACTTGCACCCGAGAAAAACAGACGCCCGCCATGATGAGTGAGAAAGACTTGCGTTACTGTACCAGTACAGTACATGCAGGTGGTGATGCTCTTACTTTTCTATTACGGGTGGCACTGAGAATACTCTGTTACAAGGGCTACTGCTTAATTAATTTAACTTTCACCCTACAGTGCCAATGAGTACTAGAAAAGGAAAATGAAGAAGATAAATAATCTGATTATCTTTCACCGCACATGGTATGTATTTGCTTACCTATGGGATGACTTTAGGTGCTTTGCTTTTTATTGAGTAAACAGTGATACATCCACACATGAATGACCGAGTTCTACTAACCTTATAAACAGAGGTAGTGAGTGGCCATCGTAATGGCCGGATATATGCTGTGCTTGCAATACAAACTACTGCTACTATTCATGGTAGTATTCGGACAAAATTACAACTTCTTTTCCTTGCCTTTCCTACACTGGGACGGACGTGCGGGTGCGGTGTTACATGCTCTTCAAAGTAACACTTAGTTCATCCAGTGACCGTCTACTCTCTCTAGATACACATATGCTATCTAAGAGTCAGATAGTACCATGATCCAGGCATCTATCCATTCAAACTATATGTCAATCATTCTTCTTCATGTCTCTCATCTGGACAAACCTTACGTTTTCTCACGGGGAACACACTATGCAGTCTGCAATCTCAATAAGTAAAGAATATAAGAACTTACCACTGCCCGCCACTACCGTGGCAACCTGCACAGCAGTTTGGTCCACACTTGCACCGCCTCCTCCCTAGAACTTTCCTCCTCCACCTCCGCGCTGGGCCCAGCACCAGATGTTCCACCTACAAAGTACATTTAAGAATGTTAGATGTCATAGACATACACCACTCACTAGTATTTTGTCTAGGAATGAAGAAATGTGAATACAGATACCAATCTAATAATTTGCGACTGTCTACTCTAAAGTAAAAATGTCCCTTTTTCCAGGGAAGGGTGTTGTCTTGCTGCACTTTTTGGCACAACTGATGAATGTTTGCTTTTTAACACGCACCATTTTTCTCATAACAGATAGAAGCTTCACTTCTAAGAACAAATCATCATCAATAGGACGGAGGGACCAATGATTCAGCACCAAAAAGAAAAATTAAAGTTCAAACCAGGTGAGGGCTCAGCTCACCCACAATAAATGTGTGAAATAAATCACTATAAGCACTTTTTCATTTTTAATCAACCGTTTATGTTTTATGACAAGCTTGATTTTAATAAATATTTTTACTTTTAATAAAGCTTTAAAACTTAAATAGACTCTGTGGTTTTTGGTCATGAGTGAATGAGCAAAAGGTTTTGCAAATTGCAAGCATGAGTCCGTGCCTCTGACACTTCTGGACTTTGACTCTGTACTCTTGTCCTGCGTTCGGTAATCATCATTGGGGATCAATCATCAATGAATTCGGGAGCTAAATGACTCTGCCACACTATCTAGTCAGTAAGGAGATTGGGGGTTCTTCAAAGTCTGATATCACTGAGGTATGAGGAAAGTCTACCTGTGCCTATTATAATTGATAAACAATGCACTTTAGTGTCCATAGTTCTGTTTGTGCAGATTTGTCCCTGCAACAGTAGTAGTATGGATTGTCCTCCTATCTAAACCAAAAGTAAAGTAGTATCTTATTCTTTCTTGGTGGTCATTCACCTTTTTATTGTTGGTAATTGTCAAAGCATAAACATTTAGAAGACTTGATAAGACATTATGGACAATCCCAGAGGACTGCACTCAGTGCATAGAGCTATTGCTGACTAGAATGGGAGTTTCGTTTTACACCTTTTGCCAAATGTGCAATCTTAAATAGCTACACAGACAGACTAATAAGAATAATCTAGTAATATCACAGGGAGTCATAGTCGAGGCAGGATAAAAATTTAGATACAGTCTACAAGAAGATCAAAGACGATTTAAAAAAAATCGAATGAGGAACGCTAGGAAAAAATAGGTACTCTATATTAAAATTAAAACTTACCGGGGCCAGCAAAGGAGCCTTCACCTGACCGATCCTGGCCTTGTTCAGCAGCAGCAGCCTCCTCCAATGTCCTCTTGCCCCTGAGGGGAGCTGATGTACAACATGAAAGAAAAAAAGACCCGAAAACATGGATGATTGTTGTCAACCAAATCAAACATTTCAAAAGAACAATAACAAAATATTTTGGCGAAATAGCAAATAGACAACTATTCCACGGGATATATTGACCTATCTCATGTGGTGTAGTACGATGTTAGTATTGCTTGATTTGCGGACCGTCGACTTGGAAAGTTATATAACTCACTAAACAAACTACTAAATATGTTCGCCTAGGACTGGCTGGCAGCAGTCCGCAGCACGCGAAGTGACAGACAAACTCCATCGTGATTGCAGATCAGCGACAACACTAAAAAGTTTCCTACTACATTAACCAGTCATTAAAATACTCAAACTATCAATCCACCACCACTATTTCTACTTATTGCCAGGTGTACAAAGGAAGGACTGGATTTGAGTCTGTAGGGGCAGATTTACAAGCCCCTTGCGGCTCTTTTGCTCCATTGTTGCGTGAATTTTGTGACGCAGCGGCAGAACAAAAGAGGCGCCACGGTGCGGCGTATATTAACAACGTGACGCATATGGAAGATGCATCACGTTGTAAATCCCTGCGCCATCAGGGGGCGTTCTGGCGCAAAGGAGGGCGTTCCTGCGCAGGAACACATCCTAAAAGTGGCTGAGGGAAATCTACAAGATTTCAATCAGTCACTTTTAGGACAATGATGCGTGACTCAAACCCTGCGCCTGCTTGAAGCAGATGTACGGCTTGGCGCAGCATTGGGGAGATAGGGCACTCCAGAGCATTGCTGGAGCTGCGCCATTGTTGCGATGCAACTCCAGCAATGCGCCGCCTTTACGGCACAGATGTGTAACGCTTCGTTGACGTTTTGGGCCCATGGTGCGTCGCATTGTAAATACGGCGCACCATGGGTGGTGGTGGCGTGGAGCACAATTACTGGCGCATCCCTGCTACTTTGCAGGGATGCGCCGGTAATTGCAAATCTGCCCCTTAGTTTAGCATTACGCAGTTCTTTAAACCACACTCATGCATAATTTCTCAGGCCAATGAAATGAACACAAAATCGAAAACAAATAAGCATAGTAGCAATGCTACTGAGAAGGAAAGCAGTGCACCTGAAATGCACAATAGATTTTGAAATATAATTTACCTACAATGTAATCCAGCAGCATTATTGCTCTTGGTAAAAAACAAAAATTTGCAATATAATAACACACAGAGCAGGAGAAAACAGAGTAGTGAAGAAATAGCTACTACTACTCACTAAGCCCGGGGATCTCGCGGCCGAGCAGGTCGATCAAGTCGCGTTCCCGGTCCAGGAGATCCGTCCAACAGTGGGTGGCCTGGTTGTAGGTGCGCCGGACCCGAGAGTGTTGGTACATGGCCCGCCACACCTTCTCCCACCGCTTCCGGCGCTCCCGGATCCCGTAGCCGCTTGCGATCTTGCCGCCTGCCATGATGGTCTGGGGAGGCGGCGCTGGACATAAAAAACTAGTGCGGCCACCTCCTCTGCGCTAAAGATCTCCCGGGCTGTGACCTGCTCCCCCGTCAAATGCCTGCACGGGAGCCGGACACGGGGTGCGTGACCTTTCCCCTTCTCAGGCTGCTTCCCGGCTCCCTTTACCATGG
Organism: Lissotriton vulgaris; assembly: GCF_964263255.1. Lineage (NCBI taxonomy): Eukaryota > Metazoa > Chordata > Amphibia > Caudata > Salamandridae > Lissotriton > Lissotriton vulgaris. The sequence continues at coordinate 23,238,136 of NC_141685.1, read as the reverse complement.
TCTGGGCAGAAAGGAAGGTAAATAATAAATAAGAAATAGAATAGGGAAAAGAAAAGAAAAGAGTTTAAAAAAGTAATTTAAAATTAACCAAAAGTAGCAGAAAACACAAAAATATTGAGCTAGAAAAATAGAGGGATAAATAATAGGTAAAATAGATAAAAAAAACTTCAAACAAGCAAAGGATGGCAGAGATTGACAGTGGATACAGAAAGCATGCCCAGAACCACATCAATAAATGAAAAACAAGATGGCCGCGCCCGTTCACAACCGCGTGGGTAAGTTCGCGTGAGATTTTCCTCGCGATCACGTGCGAACTTATACTAGCGGGCCGCACAGTTTGCGAGATTACACATAGCGCCCGGAAACGGAAATACGTCACGCAAACAAGATGGCTGCGCCCATGTATGACCGCGAGGGTAACTTCGCCTCGTTGCGCTACCAGCGGCTTGCTAAAACGCATAAAACCACTCAAACTAACACGCCGCAAAAAAACAAATCGCATATCCGCACAAATTCACGGCTTCCGAATTCGATCTCGCGCAAATTCGCACCACGCGAATCCCGCAAAATTGCAAAAAAACTATTTTTGTATTTTTTGCAAAACTGAAAGCACTCAGCAGGTGCAAATGTTCAACCTCATCATTAGTAACCATTCCCTGTAGTGCTTCCTGAGGGCCCCCTCCAGAGTTTAGTTGCCTACTTGCAACTATTCTATGACCCTGCTCTGACCCTCACAGCAGGCTCAGAGAATAGCTACAAGTAGGCCACAAAGGTCCTGTGAAAAATATTTGCACTGCAACAGAAAGCAATTACAGATAAGAAAGCAGGTGCCAGACTCAGTGACACATTATTCAACCCCAAATTAATTCATGTCAGTTGAAGCAGGGCAGGTGTGCTTTTCCCCCCATAATCGACAGTGATGAACCAGAGGGTGGCAGTGATGTACCAGAGGGTGGCATGGGTGAACCAGAGGGTGGCAGTGGTGAAACAGAGGGTGCTGTGACAAACCAGACGTAGAAACAACATAGTCACGACCATTGCAACCCGAAAAGTAAGTTCGCGTTTGCCAACTAGTACAAAACCCTTGCAAACTGGCAGAAACCCTTGCGAACACAAAAAAAAGAAAAAATCCGCTAATTCCTGAGAGTTCGCGGATTTTGCGGATTGCGAATTCGTGAATACGAAAATTCGCGAACCGCGAATTCGCAAAATTCGCCCATGCTTACAAAGATGTGTCAATAGTTGATTCAGTAGGTATATGACGTTAAGACTACATGTTATGATAGTTGTTTGCATGAGTGAATATGTATATGAGTGTGCTGATGAGCAAATGGTACATGTCCAATAAACTAGAAAAATGGTACATGTCCAATAAAATAGAAAAATAAAAGGCAGTGTATGTGACAGTTGTATATAAAAAAGTATACATAAGACTCAGTGATTGCATGAGTGACTGTATGGATAACTGTATACTTGTAATAGTGATTTTATAACACACTTAGTATGAGTTACTATCTATATTAATACATGAAGTGGTGTTTGTATAAGTGTGTAGCTGAGTAAATATAAGTATGATACATTTTTTGCATAAGTGAGTAGGATGACTGCATAAGTAAATAGGAAGTGAGCTGGTGTGTAATGTCAATATCGGTGTATAAGTATATTTGATAGTGTTCTATTGATCATTGACAGCATGTATGAGTGAATCTATAGGTAATTGGTTAGATGTGTGTGTAGATCTAGGAATCACTGAGTTGGTTTTTAGATACTTGTATTGGTGTGTCAATGGATTCAAACATGGTACTCTGCATTTTATAGTGAATGATGAGGTGTACCAGGAAAACACAACAACACTACATGGCCCAGATTTCCTTCATAGTGACTTCTAAGTTCCAGGTCTAGTTGTCAGATTGGCACACACACTCCCACATGGCTGGTATACACCCACACCACACCCATCCAGCGCATCCGTCACTACACACATGACCCTACCTATAAAACAGACGGAGCACACGTGTTGTATGCCATTTTAGAGTTGTTCCCAAACTACCGAACAAGAGGGCCCCCTACCACATGCGTGGCCTCTTTGGTCACTGAGTTAGTGGTACCCGAAGCACTGAGCGGATGAAGAACCTGCGATGATGATGATGGGAGCACGAGTATGTCGTTAGCCATAGAGATATCAAGACTCGGCACCATATATGAGACTTCTTTGTTGCAGATCGGGACTACATGATGCAGAAGTTATCTTTTCCATGAAAAGGTGAGCAGTGAGGCCTGGGTACGCATCTGAGGGAGTCAAAGGGCTGTAGCAGACTAGATACAAAAAGGCGACACATCAATTTAGACGAACGCATTCCTATATGGTGTATCAAATTACATGTATATATTTTTTTCCCAATAGCAGGAACGTTTTTATAATCGCTCAAACATCCGGAATATTACCTATACAAAAAGTTATTTTAAATGTGAGAAGGAACGTGTATGAAAGTGCGATGTTATCCACCTCCACATTAAGATAGTAACAATTACCAATCATAACATCTTTCTTTTACCATCTTTTAGATGTAGAGCTTCAGGGTGCATTATGTCCGGCACGTAGTGAAAAACACCGGTGACAGAAAGGTGAGCTGCCAATATTGTTTTCAGTCACTCTCTCATTTCCTCTCTCCTTTCATAAAAAAATTACACACAATGTTGACTTCCTTTTTATCTTACAGGTTGTGTTTTACAAATTGACGACACCTTCCCAAAAGAAACCTACAAAGCACGTTAGTGTATTCTGCGATGATACGCGGCCATTGTAACAACGACTGAGAAGCCTGTAATGCTCCCTGTTTGAATGACGGCAATGGCACAAGGTGAGCAAAGAAGCCTGTTTCCGAAAGAACAAGTTATCTGTGAAAGGAGAGAATGTGTAGTATGCAGCAGGCAATCAACACCCATTGGGCTAACGGGGTTTCAGCTAGGATGAGATAGCTTCCCGGGCCCACATACAGTTGCATCCGAGTACTTCACAGGCCTTTTAAAGACCTTTTGCTTGTTAATGAAGCTTTGATGTCCCCCCTGCTTAGAGCCCCTGCAGCTCCACTCTGCCTTTTGCTTGAAGTTCAGCCCCCCCGAAATTTTTTTCTAGCCCCCCCCCCGATATTTTTTACTCTGGCTTCACCCTCCCCCCGTCGTGTGTGTCTCTCCCACGTTTTAATGTCTTTTTTTTTCTCTTTCTCTTTCTTACTCTCTCTCACATCGTTTCTCTTTTTTTTTAAAGTTTTGGATGCTGCTATCTCCAGTCTGCTGTATAGAACCTTATCTGAGTTGAAGTGGTAAACTCTCTTTGTTACAGTGAAGCCTGCTTCGACACGTAGAGCACCCTCTATGAATCACACCAATGGCACTAGGTGAGCAAAGAAACTTGTTCCCGAAACAACAACAAATTATCTGTGAAAGGAGAGAGTGGGTAGTGTGCAGCAGCTTGACTGTGTAGAAATGTATAATTACCTCCGAGCAGTGACAACAGATAGGTTATACCAGTCTGAGGAACAAATCTTCAAGCTTATTGCGCCACTTTTGTGTCACTTTTAACATGGGAAAAGTGGCACAAGGAGCTTGTAAATCTGCGTCTGACTTTTCAAGAAAAACTCTCAACTCCAGACTCTGCGAGTCAACGGGTGGCAACGGTCTAGGTACGCAATATTAAGAACTCACATAAAAATTCCCTTTTGTCAGGAGTTTCGCAACTCAGTTTACGGTGATTAATCAAATGTCCTTTTCTTTGCTTCACCAAACATCCTTGAGAACTAGTCACGGCATATATACCATTATTGATGTTTTCTGTAATATTCTGTTTAAAAATAGAGGGCCCGATTCACAGAACTAACTTAAGACAAAATCCTAAACTTACTACCATCTTGGTATTCACAGAAGGCACCTTGTCATTTTGGTATTCACATTGGCACTTACTCATTTCGGTATTCACAGAAGTTAGGAGTCCTAACTTTAGGACTCCTAAATGCCTTCTGTGAATACCAAAAGTCTTAAAGTTAGGATTTTTCTCAATTTAATAGTAGTAAAGTTAGGACTCCTAACTTTAGGACTCCTAAATGCCTTCTGTGAATACCGAAAGTCTTAAAATTATGATTTTCTCAATTTAGTAGTAGTAAAGTTAGGACTCCTAACTTCTGTGAATACCGAAATGAGTACGTTTCTTCTTTGAATGCCAAAATGAGTAAGTGCCTTCTGTGAATACAAAAATGGTAGTAAGTTTAGGATTTTATCTTAAGTTAGTTCTGTGAATCGGGCCCATAGTTTTGCAGCACTTCATAGAGACAAATGTTCTCAAGATGATGACTTCTATTTGGATAATATGTATCCAACATATTTGTTTTCACAATATCTGTACTTCCTGGCTCTTTTTCAGGTAAATATTCAATTTCTTTTTCAGATTTAAGTACTCGATTTCATGTTGCAGCAAGACCTAGACTCACCCAAATGATTCTTCTAGATTTGGAGTATAGACTTGCAGATGATAAGCGATCCGAGCATTCATATGCTCCAATTTCTCGATGAGATAACATCTTCAAACTGTAAGTATATAATTTCTTAGTCAGACTCTTCTCGTGGGAAATCTCTTCCCATATTTCTTTCAATTCCGTCTTTTCTGATTTTTTTATGTAGGATGTTACATATCGAGCAAGTTGATAGTGCACTCCGAAGCAGCACATCTGTGGACACGCAATGGAGGCAAAGGGTGAGCTATGAGTATTTTCTTCTGTATTAACTGTTCCATCTATAACTTTCTCTCACAGTTTAAATGTTGTTTTTTCTCTCTTTCTCTCTCTCACTCTCTGTGACATCATTTCTCTTTCTCTTTTAAAGTTATAGACACTGCTGTCTATGACGTGTAGAAGCAGAGTTAAATTTAAGGTATGAATTCTGTTGGCTGCAGTGTTTATACAAGCTTTCTTGCAGATAGACAACAAGGTGTCAAATTAGGCTCCCATAAATCTGTCTGTAGGAAGCTCACCAAGGGTGTGCCACAGGGCTCATGCCTGAGCCCCACGTTATTTAACGTATATGTGGCCCCCTTGGCGGAGATTATAAGATCTTACGGGTTCTCCCCAATCTCCTACGCTGATGACACCCAGCTGTTGTTTCCCTTCCAAACTATCACACCTGCAGTCATGCAATCCTTTCAAAATGGTATGAGAGCTGTGGCAGGTTGGATGGCCCGGAACTTCCTCCAATGCAATGTGACTAAAACCGAAGTCATGTTGTTTGGAGGGGCCACCCTGCTCTGGTCTCCTGACTGGTGGCCACTTGAGCTAGGACCTGTCCCTGCGCCCAAACAGACCATCAAAAATTTGGGAGTGCGCCTGGACCAAACACTGATTTTAAAAGATCATGTCAGTCAAGTCACGGGAACGTGTTTCCGAGTGATTGGTCTCCTACGGCGCATCTTCCCCTTCCTGCCAGACATCCACAGGAAAACGCTGGTACAAGCACTAGTTCTCGGACGGGTAGACTATTGCAATGGTCTACTCATCTCTGCCAATCAAGAACAATTGTGCAGACTGAAGGTGGTGCAGAACACCTCAGCAAGACTCATCTTGAATGCCCCCCCCGAACCCTGTCACGCCCTCTCCATTCTCACCTTCACTGGCTCCCAGTGCGACAACGCGTCAACTTCAAACTTTGTTGCATAATGCATAAGTGCATTCACGGATCCGGTCCCAAATACTTAAAAGACATTTTTGTCCCCTACGCTCCTGGAGGTGCCTTGCGCTCCAGTAACACCATGTTGATGCAGGTACCCAAAGTTACCAGAGCAAGACAGGGAGGCCGGGCACGCTCTCTCAAAGGCCCCTTGCTAGGGAACTCCCTCCCATCACAGCTGAGACAAATTTCTAATCTCTTTTCTTTTAGGAAAAAATTAAAAACATACCTATTTACCCTAGATTAATTTACTTCTGCCTCCCACACTGTCATCCCCTTAATAAGTTCTTTCAACCCTTACATAAGCTATGCGCGGAGATACCCCTTCAGGGCTGATTCAGGCGCGTTATAAGAATATAAATAAATAAAAATAAATAAGGTAAGCACAGCGGCCTAGATATATAATGCCTCCAATTAAATGCATTAGAAATAAATCTGCGTATTTTCAATCCAGTTGCGCCACTTTTGTATCAGTAACGCAGTAGGCACTTCCATATAGACACCACTTGAACGCGGTACAATAACAGAAGTGAAATGTACCAGGCACACTGCACACGTAAAATCAAAGTGTTACCTTGTCTTGTAATGTTTGACCTCATTTAGTCACATCAACACAATTTTAAACACTAATTTTCTTTTTTGTTTTGCAGATTACCTATCGTACGTCTATTGGAGTCCACATCACAATTTGTTTATAATATTGTTTTATTAAAGTTATTTTTCTAGTTGTTTATTATATTTTCATCTTTAAGTTATGTTTCCAGTTATTGTTGTTTTAATAAAAGTTAATTTAAAAAACTATATACGTCTTTTTTTTTGGGGGGTGACGGTCCACAATAGAAATAATATTTATAATTTTAAGTACTATGGTAAGCCGTTTGAGAGTAGAGTTGAAAAGTACTGGCTGTACAATAAGTTATATTTACTCTGGATCCTCTACATGACAGAAAGGAAATCAAAGTAAAACAAAACAATGTGTACCAGATTTACAAACCCCTTGCACCACTTTCGCGTGCAAAGCCACCCTCTACAAAATTAAAAGTGTGTGGGCCTCAATGACGCCCCTCAAACTACGGAAACAACCATCCCCCGGATATTTCTATATTGTGTGAGGGGGGCTGCATGGCCCTCCGCTTGGTGCCCTCGAGAGCCCTGGAGAACGCCGCGCCCAGACCCGGTTCCTGCAGTGTCCTGGGGGGAACAGCCATTACAACGCAGTCATAACCACGCTTGACCGTCACCACAAAGCCATTAGCACGCATATGGCTTTACTACGCATGCCTTTACCACGCATGCCTTTACAACTAGTATGCATTTAACACGCAGGATAACGGCATAAGCGTGGTAATGGCTTTGTAGTGATGGTCACGCGTTGTAATGGCTGTGGCTTACGTGCTTCAAATTCGTTTTTAGGTATGCGGGTGATCAAGTCTGATAAGATCGGAGGCAAAGGACAAACACCGTAGTGTCTGTGGCAGGAAATCTCATGGCTCACAGACAAGGTAGACAGGAGGTAAAATAAAAATGAAAGTGGCAGGTATAATAAAAATGACGGAGGAAAACTACTAAAATGGCGGAGGACGGAGTATGTAATCAAGGTTTGGCACCCCAGGCAATATGATTCAAATAAATATAGATAGAATATGAATATTAATATATTAGAATAGTGTAGCAGTGGATGAGGCACATGGCCCGGGAGAACAAAGCGGCAATTTAATACCTGAAATGAGGAGAGGGTTGCTTGGCGAACTTGAAAAAAAAGAAAAAAGCGTGGTCTTGGAAACGAGGCTGCAAATGCGTAGAGACTACAACTGGTGCAGAAAAAAATGGAAACAAACAATCTCATAGGTGTACACAGGGACCATAGAGGACCACACCAGGTGTAAATTTACTATTATTATTATTATTATTGACATTTGTTGAGCGCACGGCTACCCTCAACAGGGGTGTCCCGGCGCTAAGGATTATGAATGAACAGGAGGAGGAATTAGCAGCCAGAAAATAGAAAGGTTTTAAGTTTGCCCCTGAATTGGGATTCAGTGTCTGCGAAGCGGAGACTGATGGGTAGGGCGTTCCAGAGTTTTGATGCGACTACTGCAAATGCTCTGCCACCCTTCCTCACAAGGCGGAACCTGGGGGGGAGCAGGAGCCGGCGATGGTTCGATCTGAGGTTAAGGCACAAATGGACCAGTTTCAATCGCTGTCTCAGATATAGGGGGCAATTTCCATTCAGGGCCCTAAAAACTAGTGTGAGGGCCTTGAATCTGACGCGAGCAGAGATTGGGAGCCAATGCAACTTTCTAAGAAGGGGTGAAATGGAGTGGCGGTAGGGGACTCTACAGATCAGCCTGGCTGCAGCGTTCTGTACCATCTGCAGTCTGTGTAATAGGTAGGCAGGGATTCCAAGATAAAGACTGTTCGAGTAGTCCAGGTGTGAAGTGATCAAGGCATGGGTCACTGTTTTCATGGCCTCAGCAGAGAGAAAGGGGGAGATCTTTTTTAGCATGTGTAATTTAACAAATCAAGAAGAGGTGATTTTCTGGATTTGAGTTTGAAGGATAATTAATTGTCGAATTGAACTCCTAGGTTACGAGCTGTCTTTACCAGGGATGGGGGTGGATTAAGTTCTGCTGGCCACCAGATGGTGGGTGTTAAGTTTTAGCGTGTTCAGAGTCTTCCACGCTACTGTATTCGAGAGGCAGGTTTTAAGGTTTATAAAACCCAGGGGTGAGTGGTCTCTGATGGAAAAGATGAGCTGAGTATCATCAGCATAGGAGACCACTCTAACCCCCGTTTTCTCAATCACCTTTGCTAGGGGTGCGATATACACATTAAAAAAGAGGGGACTGAGAGCAGACCCTTGGGGTATCCCGCAGCCCAAAGGTTTTTTGTCTTTGAACCAGAAAGGGCGGTACCATACTTGTTGTGTACGGCCCGATAAAAAGGATGTGATCCAGGCTAGAGGGGTGTCCCAAATACCCAGCTCGCGAAGTCTGTTGAGAAGGATGGCATGAGAAACTGTGTTGAAAGCTGCGGACAGGTCAAGGAGCACTAGCATGGCTACCTCGCCCTTGTCTACACTCTCTCGCACGGTCTCTGAGACCTCTAAAAGTGCAGTCTCGGTACTATACCCTTTCCTGAATCCAGATTGTGAATCATGGAGGAGATCATTGTTTTCTAGATAGTCAGAGAGTTGTTCTTTGACTATTTTTTCCAAAATTTTAGCTGGTTTAGGAAGCAATGATATCGGGCGATAGTTACAGAGTACTGTGGGGTCCGCTTCTTGTTTTTTCAGGAGGGTAATGAGAATGGCCAGTTTCCAAGTCTCCGGGAACTGATCAGATAGCAGAGAGTTGTTCCATATTGTTGTAAGGGGTTGTACTACCGTACTATACATTCATTCAAACAAGGTTTTACACGCTATCATAGAAATATAGCTCTTTTTTGACCAGTTAAGTTAGTTCTGAAAAGAGCTGTTTTTATGTCTTTTTCTTAACATAAAAAAATAAACTGGAAACAAAACAGTGTCCAACAGGAACAAATAAACAAAAAAAATTAGCGTTGTGAGCAACGGTTCTCCTGTTTGCGCTGTTTAATTAAATTAATTGACTGCTCCCCGTAGCAGAGCATCTCATTGCAAAATTTGCAATGGATGATTAAGTCAGCAAAATCCGGTTCGATATTTGGATGCGGAGTCCATGGATGTGTGGTTGGTGCGCTTGAAGTGCTGGGAACATCAGGTGATGGATTGTCCCGTAGGCTATCAGAGCAAGCTCTTGCATAATTGTGAGGATGGCAGTGTTTCACATTGCGAACCATGCTTGCTGTCCCAAAATTAGTATTTCTTGCTCGGATCTCCTCTTGACAGTGTGGTGTCACAGATTTCGCAGGTGACCTTTGCAGCATTTACCTTTTTCTGTCCTTCTGGAAAGGTGAAACATTTCTAGATTAGTGCCTCTTTTCTTTTTCCCTGTGACTCCTCAGCTATAAATTCCTCCTCTGAAGAATGTTCTGAAGTGGATTCCAGAAATGCAGCCGTATTAAAATTGTGTTGTCAAATGACAGGAGCTGCCGACAAGAGATGGTTCTTCTGAGACAGTCAAAGTAGAATGATTAAAATGGGTGGGGTCTTTCAACAGTTGGAATTGGAAGTGTTATGACCCAATCAAATCTCTTGTTTCAAAGTTACATGGCGTATGCGTAGGGTGCGCTTACGGTGCGGGAATGGACAACGTACGCCGCCATTTGCGTATTTGCTTTTAAAAGTAACACACGCTTACTAAAAGTTAATAAATATTATTTTAATAATTATCCTAGATAATGTCTTCCCTTAATATTTACATTAAATATTACATAAATATATACATAAATATATCTTTTTAAACATTAAGAAACTTTCACGGTATGCGTACAGTGGGCCGTACAAACGTACATGACGTCACGTGGAAGCGTCGATGCAACACGGAACGTGAACACGTATACGTAACGTATGCGCGGTTGAGCGCACATTACGATTACCCGTACAAAGGATGGTACGATCACCGTAGGCGTACCGTACGAGTACTGAGAAAAGAAAAAAAAGAAAATATATAGAAATTAATTTTAATATATTGAAAAAAATATTTATAAAAAAATAATATTTGCATTTTGTTTTTTATTATTTTATATGAAAAATGTGTAATGTAACTTAAAAAATAAAATAACTAAAATTATTATGATAAAAATGTTGGAAATTACTATAAAAAATAAATATAATAATTAATACATTTAAAAATAATCATTTACAAAAGCTTTGAAATTCACTGAAAAAACCATAGGTTTTAGCCACGTAACAGTTAGGAATAAGCTTTTAAAAAAGCTTAGAAATTCACTGAAAAAAATATAGGTTTCACACATGTTATAGTTAGCTGGACATTTCACTCATACAAAACCATTGAAATTCCCCCGTTATAGTTAGTTCAGCTAACTATACCTTGCGCGCCCGCAAAGCACTGCTGATGACGTAACATATTACATCACTCATGACATGGTCAGTGACATCACTCATGACATCATTGATGGCATCTCAAATTACATCACAAAGTGCTTTAGCCGGCACACCGCATGACTCTGACTATTTGTCCTATGACCTTGACCTCCTACACCTTCCGGACCCCTACCTCTTTCCCTCCTCCTAGAAAGAGGAGCCTATCAGCTACATTATATTTGCTTCTCTTTATGTTTGAACTCTACGCGTCACGAATCATTATGTTCTACTAGGGTCACTTCTTTGTTTGATTACATCGTTGATACAGGTTGTAAAGCGCCCTGAAACCCTCAGGTCCAGCTAGCACTATATAAAACTCCTAAATAAATAAATACATATATATCACTATTCTTTTACTTGTGACTTCTCAACAGAATACTTTCTATAATGGTCTGACAGAGCGGGGCCGTCGAAGGAAGGAGTTTATACCATTTACCTTATTTGGAGTAAAACCTGGCTGTAAGTGAAGGGATAATAAATAATGACCCCATCATCCTGAGAAAAAACTCTCAGCGTGTGGGAGCATAAGGTGTTTTGTTTTACCAAAACAAACACCTGCTTTTGGGGGGTTGTTTTTGAAAACAAAAGCATTTTGAAAGCCGGTCATCATGCGTGACTGTACTGTCCTTCAAATGTTTCGTGTATAGACAGGAACCAGCTGTTCCACTCAATGTAGGTAGTTGTCCACAGGGCCAGTGGACAACTCTAAATGTGGCAGGCAGGGGTCCCTCTGGATGTCAGAAGCATTGCCCTTTGCCATCCTGACAAAGTTAACTCCATCCTCAAAACTCTAAATCGGGTCCATAGTTTCTCTTCCTAATGCCATGAGATTTTAATGAAGCTGCCAAATATAATGTGTTCGACACTTCATAAATGGCATTGTGCAATTAATTATATTTTAATAAAATACCTAAATATTAGATATTTCTATGTCCCTGGAATGCAACATTTCCCGTTCTGGTTTTTGTTTTTACAAATCATTGTTTTAAGGTGTTATAAACTGATCTTAAACACAAAAAGGTTCATCGCTTTTAAAAGTTACAACAACCAATGTCCAGGACAGTGAGCACACAAGAAGATGACCAGATCCCAGATGTTGGTTTCTTAACAGGACTGTTCTTTAAAAAAAGCTTTTTTTCATACCTGAAACTGACAAGTTTACGCACTGCTGGTTATCGAGCCAATCGTGGTAATGCCTACTGTATAAAAGTCTCCTCAACGTGGAAACTATGATAATTTGTTGGGACGTACAACAACTCTGAATATGTTTTTCTGTGATTTGAATAAGCCCTGAAGAAGTCCCGTTGTGAGACGAAATGCGTCAGCTTTGGTCCTTTGATTTTTAATAAATGAATTCAACAAAGAGTAATCCTAAGAAACGAACAACTGGGATATGAACTTCTTCTTGTGTGCTCACTGTCTTTTACATTGGTTGTTGTAACTGTTGAAAGTGTTGAACCTTTTTGTGTAACATTTTGGTATAGGAATTCATTCCTAGGTGAGGAGCATAGAGGGGAGTGCTCCTTGGTTCTTTGCACTATCACAATATACCTAGACACACTATATTTGCCAGGTGCAGATTTCTATAGCGTCTACCCTCAATCCATTTGTATTTATAAACTGATCTATTTATTTGAACTGAACCAGAAATTATAAATTCCAGAATGCACTAATTTTCTGCAGAAAAAGAGGTGTTCTGATAACATGGAGCTGTTTAGTAATCTTATAATAAGCCTCTTACATTCCCAAGGCTTTGTGAGTATGAGAGAGTACATATCTTTAGAAGAGTAAATAGCATTAACTAGTTTCAAAGATTCTAATCATCTCTATCATCAGTCCCCTCAGCATTATCATTAGTCACCTCTGCTGGTAAACGTAGGAGCATTTGTGGAGCAATAGACAGCTCATTAACGGGCCTCCCAAGTCACTATGTCTTGGCCATGGTGTGATGGAGCTGCATTCTGTGCCATGACTGTCAAAATGACTTGGAAACATTCTAACATTTGGGACTTTTAGACCTATAAGTTAGTGCCGACATCTAAGCGAGTTTTAGCATTAAGGGCCTCATGTTGCAAAATCACAAAAGTAATTAGCCTTATTTACAAAACTCTTTATATGAGTTAGAAATTTCTATCAACTAGTAAAAGGACTTTTTCAAAAGTTTCTGAATAGCAAACAGGAGGTGACATGAAAGGGGTTTTCTCCCTCCCCTTTCCAATTCAGCAATACATTTATTGATAGTTTGGATTGTAACTGCTGTCACAAACAATTGATGAGCTAATGACCCCTGAGTTGGGTGGTAACTAATTTTCAAAGGTGAGCGGATCCCTCAGGATTCCCTTTGGAAACTATGTTGCCAATCCGAAATTTCTTTTTAATAGATCGCCAAATCAAAAAAGCGGTTTCTACTGTCTTAAATTTGTTTTTTTTTAAGTAACTCTGCTCTATTATCTGATTTAGACACTGTTTATCCTCTGTGCCCAGGAGCATTTCATAGATTGACGGAGATAAAAACTCCTCTATAAAGACTTCGGGTAATCAAAGAATATCCATATCTTGCATTATTGCCATTCAATGATACAATTGGAAATTTGGAATACCCCAACCCCCTCTATCGCGAGGTAATTCGCAGCTTTTCAGTGCTCTCCTTGCCCGGCGATATCCCCATAGAAACCTGGAACACATTCTCTCTATACGTGTGAAGTACCCTGAGGATATTAACAAGGATATAGCCCGGAAAATGTATAGAAACTTTGGAAAGATTAACATTTTAATCACATTACTGCGACCGAATAGAGACAGCTTCAAATTAATAATTCTTTCCAAAGTTCTATTTGAGGATAAAATTACAGGATCCAAATGAATAGGAATGATATCCTCGATGGTAGATGTAATTTTAATCCCGAGATATGTAGCCTCTTAATCTATTTTCATATTCTCAGGACGTCCTACCATCAAATGTATAAGTTGAGTTTTATCAATGTTCAGCCTTTACCCTGATAGACGTCCAAATTCTTCCGCCGACTTCACAATAATTGGTAATGCCGTATTAAGATCAGATGTTACCACGGCGATATCGTCAGCGTAGGCGCAGACTTTTACCTCTCAACTGTTTAACTGTACTAGTTTAATTGCCACATTCCCTTCCAGATTTCTTATAAATAGGTCAATATACAGAGCGAATAGCAAGGGGGAGCAGAGGAAACCCTGTCTCGTCCCCCTTGCTATTCGCACCGGCCCCGACAGAGAGTCAGAGATCCTAATAGCCGCTGTCGGATAAGCATATAATGTTTGCGTGGCTTTGATGATCTCTGCAGGGATCCCCATCTTTGCCAGCACAGACCATAGAAAGGGCCAATTGACCCTGTCGAACGCCTTTTCATCGTCCAACAGGGCCACACCAACCGAAGAGCCGGTTCCCTGTGCCCAGTCCAGCAGGGATAATATTCGCCTAACATGGTCAGTGGTACCTCTGCCATGTATGATCCACACCGACCCCAAGACCACACTCAGAGGCACCCTCCTCTACAGGCCTCCAGGACCCCATGCACAATTCAGTGAAGACATCACTGACTTTATAACCCCACACGCCCTCCCCTCCGAGGACTACATTCTATTGGGAGACCTCAATTTTCACCTGGAAAAGAGCAACGACAGCAACGCCACCACCCTTCTGGACAATCTCGCCAACCTCGGACTCAAACAACTTGTTAATACCCCCACTCACAATGCAGGCCACACACTCGACCCCATCTTCACCTCCAGCAAACATATCTCCTTCAGTCACACCACAGTTCTCCATTGGACGGACCACAGCTGCGTTCACTTTTTCTACAAAAAGACCACAACCCACAACCATCCTCAACCTACTCTGCGAAGAAACTGGAACAAAATCACCATTGACCAGATCTCCTCATCGCTTATTCAAAACCCCCCTGCCCACTCTTCGAACCCCAACCAAGCAGCCATTAACCTCACTCAATGGCTAACCAACAGCGCCGACAACCTAGCACCTTTGAAAAAACGTCAAATCAAACTAGGCAGCAAAAACGCTCCCTGGTTCAACGATGATCTTAAGAAATCCAAGAAACTCTGTCGCTCCCTTGAGAAGGCCTGGAAAAAAGACCCAAACACCAGCACCAGGGACGCCTTCAAAAACGCCACCCGCATACACCACCAACTGATTCGGACTGCCAAGAAAGCCGCATTCAAAGACCGACTAGACAACAACGCCCACAACAGCAAGGAACTATTCAACATCGTCAAAGAATTTACCAACCCCTCAGCCAACTCCAACGACATCACTCCCTCTCAAACCCTTTGCGACTCCCTAGCTTCGTTCTTCCACAACAAAATCGCAGACATCCACAGCAGCTTCAACAACCAGCCCGGAGACCAACCCACCCAACCTTCTGCCGTACCTTCACCCCCCTTGAACATCCTTTATGACTGGAACCCAATCTCCACTGAGGACACCATCCACCTGATGAACTCCATCTACTCAGGATCTCCCACAGACCCATGCCCTCACCACATCTTCAACAAAGCAGACTCCATCATTGCACCACACCTCCGAGACGTCATCAACTGCTCCCTCAACTCCGCCACCTTCCCGGAAAGCTGGAAACACGCCAAACTCAGCGCCCTTCTCAAAAAACGCACAGCTGACCACACTGAACTCAAAAACTACCGCCCCATCTTGCTCCTTCCTTTCCCGGCCAAAGTCATCGAGAAAGCTGTCAACAACCAGCTCGCCGCCTTTCTCGAAACCAACAAATCCCTCGACTCCTCACAGTCGAACTCTACTGGACAATGGAAACACAGTCTCCCTCATCCTCCTTGACCTCTCCGCAGCCTTCGACACAGTCTGTCATAGCACCCTGCTACAACGCCTCAGAAACATCGGAATCCAAGGAAAAGCACTGGAATGGATCACCTCGTTCCTTACCGTAAGAACTCAGAGAGTCCGCCTTCCACCATTCAAATCAGAGGCCACAGAAGTCGTTTGCGGCGTGCCACAAGGATCTTCACTCAGCCCCACCCTCTTCAACGTATACATGAGCCCCCTCACGACCATCGCACGCCAACACAACCTCAACATCATCTCCTACGCTGATAACACTCAACTGATCCTCTCACTCACCAAAGACCCGAACACCGCCAAAACCAACCTACATGAAGGAATGAAAGAAGTAGCCGAGTGGATGAAGCACAGCCGTCTGAAACTGAACTCAGACAAAACAGAAGTCCTTATCTTAGGTACCTCCCCCTCCGCCTGGGTTGACTCTTGGTGGCCAGAGGCCCTTGGAAAAGCACCCATCCCGACGGACCACGCACGGAACCTGGGCGTCATCCTGGACTCCTCACTCTCGATGAACAGACAAGTCAACGCCGTTTCATCATCTTGCTTCAACATTCTTCGCATGCTCAAAAAAACATTTCGCTGGATTCCCGCTGAAACTAGAAAAACGGTCACCCACGCACTGGTCACGAGCCGCCTGGACTATGGAAACACCCTTTACACCGGTACCACCGCAAAACTTCAAAAAAACTCCAACGTATCCAGAACGCATCAGCCAGACTCATACTAGACACCCCGCGTAAAGACCACATTTCTAGTCACCTGAAAAACCTCCACTGGCTCCCCGTTAATAAGAGGATAACATTCCTCCTCCTAACCCACGCTCACAAAGCACTTTACGAACTTGGACCCGAATGCCTCAACACACGACTTTCCTTCTACACCCCCTCCCGCCAGCTATGCTCCTCCAACCAAGCCCTTGCTGCTGTACCTCGCATCAACAAAACCACCATGGGAGGAAGATCCTTCTCCTACCTGGCAGCTAAAACCTGGAACTGACTTCCCACTCACCTTCGCCTCACTCAGAACCACCTAGCATTCAGAAAGCAACTTAAAACTTGGATATTCGACCAGTAATTCCCCACCCTTCTCCAAGCGCCTTGAGACCCTCTGGGTATGTAGCTCGCGATATAAATTATCTGACTTGACTTGACTATGAACCTGTGTTGTCTTGTGGAGACAAGCCTTGCCGTTAGATCATTTAGACGGTTGGCAATCAGCTTAGAATAAATTTTGCTGTCAGTATTCAGCAGAGTGATTGGCCTATAAGACCCCATCTCTTATGCGATTTTACCTTTCTTTTTAAAAATAACAACTATAGCTTCTACCCATGATCACGGGGCCAACCCCACAAAGGCCTGACTACAAACATCCACCAGTTCCCTTTTTAATTGGTTTCTAAATATTCTGTAAAATTCCAGCGGAATATTATCTGGCCCTGTGGCCTTACCCGGGGCTAACCCTAATATCGCTGTCTCAATCTCTCCCCATTCTGGAGGTACCGAGAGGATCTTTTTCTCAACGTCAGATAGAGTTAATGGAGTTACGTCCTTTAAATATTCATTTGGATGAGCGGGTTCCCCTTCCTCACTGTAAAGTCTCTGATAAAACTCTTGAAAGGCTAGCAAAATCCCTTCTTTTGCCTCCTGAATACCCCCATTCAAATCCCTAATTTTTGTAATGTCATTAAACACCTGCTTCTCCCTAGCTCTCTTTGCTAGTATTCTTCCGGTTTTTTCCCCGTACTCATAAGATGATTCTTTATATTGAGTATAGTTAGCTGCAATTGTGTCAGCTATCTTAGAATAGACATTAGATTTTTTAATTGAAAGATCATTTTGAGCAAATGTACTCAAATTAGGGTCACCACCTTTGCTTAACACAGCTGCTAACTTTTTCTCAGCTTTTAATATTTCGTCAAAATCTTCTTGTTGTTTGATTAAAAGTTGCTAACGCTTAAACCCAGAATAGCTGAGTGTCTCGCCACAAACAACTGCTTTGACCGTATCCCAAACCGTTTCCTGAGGTGCCGTACCTTTATTAATAGTAAAAAATGGGTCTATTACTTTAGACATATGTAGACAATACTGTGTGTCTAGTAGTAGTTTACGTTCGAAAGACCACCTTGGTGGTTTTATTATGCCCCCGTATCAATACTTAATTCCAAAACAACAGGATTGTGATACGATATTATTTTAGGATGGATCGGAATTCTAGCCTGTATCAAGAGAGTGTGTGGGATGAAAAAGTAATCCAATCGGACAAATTTTAGGTGTTGGGTGGATAAAAAAGTAAATCCAGGATCTTTCGGGTTCTTCTCATGCCAAACATCATAAAGGCCCTGTTCTAGAAGTAACCCCCGCAGGGCAGCATACCCAAGCTTCTTCCTCCCAGTGTAACCTGAATTAGATTAATGTTACAATCTCCACACACTAGAACTGGGATGCTCCATTGTGCGAATTCTACGTTTATAAAGTTGTATATTTCCGCATCGTCCAGATTTGGGCCATATAAATTACAAAGCGTAAACCCTTGTTGTCCAACTTTCAGTTCCGCGATTACTGATCTTCCCCATTTATCTACAGTAGACCTTACACACACCGCCAACCCCCTTTTTTGTAAGTATAGCTACTCCTCTCTTTACTCCGGACTGTTTAGAGCACACTACCTATTCCATCCCCATACTCTTTAGATATTCTCTATTGGTCCAGGCGATATGGGTTTCCTGCAGGCAAAGTATGTCTATGGCTAATATCTGTATCATTTTCGCTAACATTTGCCTTTTCCGAAAGTCATTTAAGCCACACACATTAAATGTACAGATCTTTATCTTTCTTGCCATTAAAATTTACAGATAATTAGGACCTTAACTCTAGACATCTCTTTTTAGTCTACTATCCATAATTCTTTTTGAAGTGTCTCCATATAAATCATATACCTAAATAGATGCTCAAACACAAAAACATTTAAACATTGTACTGCTGCCATTTTCACCCCCAGAACCGAACCCTCGTGCCCCCCCATCACCCCCACCCTACGAAACAACCCTCCCCTTCCACCCCCCACTTCCCCACCAAATGAGGCCAAAATCGGTATACCCCTCTACAGAATTGTTGTATTCTTCCAGGGATATTTAATGACGGGGTAATGCATAAATGGAACACTTTAGGTATCAGGAAACTAGGAGATTTATTCATAGATAAGAATTTTGTTTCTTTTGATCATTTATTGAACACTTATCAAATACCCCGTGCTAATTTTTTTAAGTATCTTCAGGTACGCTGCTTCTGTTTACATAAAATTTCAAATTCCTTAATTTTTTTAGGGAGCATTGATATTCTTAAAGCAATTAAAAAGCGACAAAGAATAGGACCTCTATGTCAATTAATCTTGGAACAAAGGGAGGATGATTTGGAGGCCATAACGATTGAATGACAGAACAAAATGAATACCCAAAGTGTAAATATAGAGAGAAGCTTAGTAATAGCCAAAAAAGTTTTACTGAATGGTTCGCTCATCAGCCAGCATTATATGTCTGTCTTTGGGCTGTATTATACACCAGGGAAGCTAGCAAAATGGAGCTCTGGGCGTGGGACAAAGTGTAGCTGATGTAACCTACATGGGGCTGATGCTGTACACATGTTTTTTGATTGCCTGAAACTGGTGTGATTTATCGCAGAGATAGAGCATTTTTTGGCAGTAGAACTGCTTATTCAAGTTAAATTAACAGCATCAATGGTAATTTTTGGATGGGATGAAATAGCAGCAAATGTAACCTCTGATACGGAAATAGTATTTGAGTTTGTTTGTATGTCTGCATACCGCTTCTGCATAACATCATGCTGGCTTGATGTAGAATCACCTAACTTTATTATGTGGCGAACTAAGCTGTTGTCAATGTATTATTTAGAAGCTGCATTGTATAAAATGAAAGGTATTACTAAGAAAACGTTTGGGCGTAAATTGTGGTCTCCAATCGCAAAATGGACTGGAACGTGAGAGCTTTGAACATTTAATTTCTTGATATTGTAGGAATAAGTACCAAGAAGAGTGGCACTCTCTTGGGTTCGCTCTGCTTTGATCTCTGTTATGTATTATATTGTTATTTTATGTACTGCTGCCAAGCGAAAAATTCTATAAAAAAAAAATAAGGAAACTATGTTGCTAGCCTCTGGGGGAGAGGTTTTCCAAAACAATATTTGTTTTCAACCGGCCCTGGTTCCTTTAGGCAACATGGGCTGCTTTGAAAAAAACATGTTTTGCAGTTGGAAATACAGTCATAGATGGTGTACTTTCCTTGGAGGCAACTATCCCTCTGATTACAGCCATTACAGCTGGTTGCACATTTTTTATTGCTTAAATAATTTTAAGTCAACTGGTCATTCTGCAATCCCCTGCAATTCAGTATTTTGTGAACTGTCTGCTCAGTACATAGCTCCGTTTTCAAAAGACTATTTCATTCGCAATAAGTATGTGCCGTATGTGCAACCACTTTTTGAGAATGAAATAGTGAAACATCAGGACCATAACTTACATAAGAATTGTGTTACTACTTATTTGCAGGTCTACTTGGTGTACGTACCTTTTGAAATCTGCATAAGGCATAATCAAAGGAAATGTAAGATGCTTAGACAGCAACCGGGTAAATAGTGAAGTTCCTCTGCTATCTGCACTGCTACTGTCCAAGTTGTGCACACTCTCTGCTAATTATCTAGCCACATAGTGATAAAAAAAAGTTAGGTGCAAGCCCACTGGCAATACAGTACATCTTCTCTAATATTTACACAGTTGCAGGGTATATATATTGCAATTTCTATGCACCTTGCCAGGCTACTAGTTAAATAATATATAATTTCTGCCAGCAGCCATAGTAGCTTATTTGCTATTTACATAACTGTTGGCGTAATTGTACAAGTTTGCTGATTTGCCAGTAGCCGGGTAATGAGTGAACTTTTATTGTTTGCTTGACTGTGGCCGAATAGTACAAAACCTTTTCTATTTGCCAAGTGGTCGGGTAATTAGGGGCATTCTTCTGCTATTTGCACAACTGCCGTGCAAACATTGCAAACATTGCAAACATAGTAGAATATCTACTCTTAAACCAGAGAATGGGTACACAGTTACATTTTCCTGCAATTTGCGCAACCGCCGGCCAAACAGTGTAGCATCTCTACTATTTAGCGATACAAAAGGGGTAGGATGGACGGAGCGTTTGAGCAAATCAAACACTCACCCCCAGTCAACTGATCTGGGTTTAATCCATCACCATTTTTTAGCTCACTCAGCCATCCCAGTTCAGACATGGCCATATGCAAATCAGTCTGACCCTTTGCCTCATGGGAACAGTCCAGCCCGAACTGCCAAGCCATGTCTTCCCTGGACCGGAAACAAGCATCCTGGGACCGGTTTCGGATTCATAATCCTCATCAGCCAGGCTATCTTGAATCTAGTGGCCAAGTGAGCTAGGGACCCACGTCTGAGCATACCCTGCCAACTTAGGGCGAACAAAGCGATACAAAAGGGGATGATGGAAGGAGCATTTGAGCAAATCAAACACTCATCCCAGTCAACTGATCTGGGTTTAATCCATCACCATTCTTTAGCTCACTCAGCCACCCCGGTTCAGACATGGCCATATGCAAATCAGTCTGACCCTGTGCCTCATGGTAACAGTCCAGCCCGAACTGCCAAGCCATGTCTTCCCTGGACCGGAAACAAGCATCCTGGGACCGGTTTCGGATTCATAATACTCATCAGCCAGGCTATCTTGAATACAGTGGCCAAGTGAGCAAGGGACCCACGTCTGAGCATACCCTGCCAACTTAGGGCGAACAAAGCAATACAAAAGAGGATGATGGACGGAGCGTTTGAGCAAATCAAACACTCACCCCCAGTCAACTGATCTGGGTTTAATCCATCACCATTCTTTAGCTCACTCAGCCACCCCAGTTCAGACATGGCCATATGCAAATCAGTCTGACCCTGTGCCTCATGGGAAGAGTCCAGCCCGAACTGCCAAGCCATGTCTTCTCTGGACCTGGAAAAAAACAACGACAGCAACACCACCGCCCTTCTGGACAATCTCACCAACCTCGGACTCAAGCAACTTGTTAATACCCCCACTCACTACGCAGGTCACACACTCGACCCTATCTTCACCTCCAGCAAACATATCTCCTTCAGTCACACCACTGCTCTCCATTGGACGGACCACAGCTGCGTTCACTTTATCTACAATAAGACCACAACCCACAACCATCCTCAACCTACTCTGCGAAGAAACTGGAACAAAATCACGATCGACCAGATCCCCTCATCGCTTCTTCAAAACCCCCCTGCCCACTCTTCGAACCCCAACTAAGCAGCCATTAACCTCACTCAATGGCTAACCAACAGTGCCGACAACCTAGCACCCCTGAAAAAACGTCAAATCAAACTAGGCAACAAAAACGCCCCTGGTTCAACGATGATCTTAAGACATCCAAGAAACTCTGTCGCTCCCTTGAGAAGGCCTGGAAAAAAGACCCAAACACCAGCACCAGAGACGCCTTCAAAAACGCCACCCCCATACACCACCAACTGATCCGGACTGCCAAGAAAGCCTCATTCAAAGACCGACTAGACAAGAACGCCCATAACAGCAAGGAATTATTCAACATCGTTAAAGAGTTTACCAACCCCACTGCCAACTCCAACGACATCACTCCCTCTCAAACCCTCTGCGACTCCCTAGCTTCGTTCTTCCACGACAAAATCGCAGACATCCACAACAGCTTCGACAACCATCCCGGAGACCAACCCACCCAACCTTCTGCCGTACCTTCTCCCCCCTTGAACATCCTTAATGAATGGAACCCAATCTCCACTGAGGACACCATCCGCCTGATGAACTCCATCCACTCAGGATCCCCCACAGACCCATGCCCTCACCACATCTTCAACAAAGCAGATTCCATCATCGCACCACACTGCTCCCTCAACTCAGCCACCTTCCCGGAAAGCTGGAAACACGCCGAACTCAGAGCCCTTCTGAAAAAACCCACAGCTGACCCCACCGAACTCAAAAACTACCGCCCCATCTCGCTCCTTCCATTCCCGGCCAAAGTCATCGAGAAAGCTGTCAACAACCAACTCGCCGCCTTCCTCGAAACCAACAAATCCCTCGACTCCTCACAGTCCGACTTCCGAGCCAAACACAGCACTGAGACCGCACTCATCACAGCAACAGACGACATTCGAACTCTACTGGACAATGGAGACACAGTCGCCCTCATCCTCCTCGACCTCTCCGCAGCCTTCGACACAGTCTGTCATAGCACCCTGATACAACGCCTCAGAAACATTGGAATCCAGGGAAAAGCACTGAAATGGATCACCTCGTTCCTTGCCGGAAGAACCCAGAGAGTCCGCCTCCCACCATTCAAGTCAGAGGCCACTGAAGTCATTTGCGGCGTGCCACAAGGATCCTCACTCAGTCCCACCCTCTTCAACGTATACATGAGCCCCCTCGCGGCCATCGCACGCCAAAACAACCTCAACATCATCTCCTACGCTGATGACACTCAACTTATCCTCTCACTCACCAAAGACCCTAACACCTCCAAAACCAACCTACATGAAGGAATGAAAGAAGTAGCCGAGTGGATGAAGCACAGCCGTCTGAAACTGAATTCCGACAAAACAGAAGTCCTTATCTTAGGTACCTCCCCCTCTGCCTGGGACGACTCTTGGTGGCCAGAGTCCCTTGGAAAAGCACCCATCCCGACAGACCACGCACGGAACCTGGGCGTCATTCTGGACTCCTCACTCTCGATGACCAGACAAGTCAACGCCATTTCATCATCTTGCTTCAACATTCTTTGCATGCTCAAAAAAACATTTCGCTGGATCCCCACCGAAACTAGAAAAACAGTCACCCACGCACTGGTTACAAGCCACCTGGACTACGGAAACACCGTATACGCCGGTACCACCGCAAAACTTCAGAAAAAACTCCAACGCATCCAGAACGCATCAGCCAGACTCATACTAGACATCCAGCGTAACGACCACATTTCTGGTCACCTGAAAAACCTCCACTGGCTCCCCGTCAGTAAGAGGATAACATTCCGCCTCCTAACCCACGCACACAAAGCACTCTACGAACTTGGACCCGAATGCCTCAACACACGACTTTCCTTCTACACCCCCTCCCGCCACCTACGCTCCTCCAACCAAGACCTTGCTGCTGTATCTCGCATCAACAAAACCACCATGGGAGGACGATCCTTCTCCTACCTGGCGGCTAAAACCTGGAACTCACTTCCCATTCACCTTCGCCTCACTCAGAACCACCTAGCATTCAGAAAACAACTTAAAACCTGGATATTCGACAAGTAATTCCCCACCCTTCTCCAAGCGCCTTGAGACCCTCTGGGTATGTAGCGCGCTATATAAATTAATTGAATTGAATTTAATTGAATTGGACCGGAAACAAGCATCCTGGGAACGGTTTCGGATTCATAATCCTCATCAGCCAGGCTATCTTGAATCCAGTGGCCAAGTGAGCAAGGGATTCACGTCTGAGCATACCCTGCCAACTTAGGTGACAGTGTGACTAGCAGCCCGGTAAATAGGTGATAGCAACACATGTATGTGCAAACTTCATTTAAATCCCATAGGCAACCCCATCACCACACTCCATCATTCACAAAATGATAGAAAGAAGAAGCCATATTCTATGGACGCCTGGACAACCTTAGTATAATGCTCCTGCTGCCAGGGGGCAGCATCCTCCTCAGCCAGGGCCCAGTTCTTCCCACAGGGGTTGGTCTTGGAGGTGATCCCCACAGACTAGAGGGCACCCTGCAAAGAATGAGACGCGTCCAGTCCCAGGGCTCAACGGCCACCGCCAGGGGACAGGTCATATGCCATCGGTAGACAACACACCTTATGAGCAACCATCTTACTGGCAGGGAGTGTTCAGCTTGCTATGGACAAAGCAGCAGTTCCACAAACCCTTCTGACCTACTGATTTCTGTTTCAGAAGTCGTTATGAAATGTGATTATCTTTATGTCACTTGTTTAAGTTCTATTAAATACTACATTACTTGAGCTTTTCCTGCCATTCTTTTTTCAGTCCCTTTTATTGCTAACAACGTCTTTCTACAAGCATTACAGAAAGAAGTTAGATTTTAGATTAACATATTTTTATTGATCACTTCATACTACAGAGAACTGATAATGTTTTGTTTACTCTCAGTAAAGTTAGTGTTACTCCGTTACCAACACAGAAGAATGAAAGTCTGGTTTGACAGCTGCCAGTCAAAGCACAGGTCACTAGTGACGCTTAACTCACTGTGCCATTTTCCACTCTCAGTGCATGTAACATTTCAGCCACATAGAAGCCCTTCTCGGTGTTGTTAAGTCTAGCCTATCAAGTAAATCAAGGATGTTGTGCTACAGTCCCTTCTCAGTGATGGAAGGGTAGGCGAGAATGGAAGGGAGCCAGGTCCTGGAGCAAGGCTTCATAAAAATACATCAGCAAAAACTCTTGATCCAGGTAATTCCTGCCTTTTAAAGCTGGGACATCCGTCCTTGTCTGCCAAATAGAAAGGAGACTGGTGTATGACCTGTATGAAGACAACTCTCTGCACCCCTTGTAGTGTTGACACCATGGGCATGGGTCTAGCTTACCCATGCATTAGGCCAGCACGCCCCTCTGTGTCTGTTAAGGAGAAGAGAGACTGCTGTATGACCTGTTTGAAGATAACTCCCTGCACCCATGGGGATAAAAATTTCACTTAAATCCTCCTGCTTTGTAATACTGGTAGCTTATCGTCCACCGCAGAGCTCACCGGATTTCAATGACAGTTTCTTTGAACTGTTGAAGGATTTGGCCTCGCGATACAAATCCCTGCTGGTGGTATGGGATTTTAATTACCACTGGGACAAGCTACCTAGAGACCCCACCGAGTTGGAGTT
This sequence comes from Lissotriton vulgaris, assembly GCF_964263255.1. Lineage (NCBI taxonomy): Eukaryota > Metazoa > Chordata > Amphibia > Caudata > Salamandridae > Lissotriton > Lissotriton vulgaris. The sequence continues at coordinate 23,212,574 of NC_141685.1, read as the reverse complement.
TGAAGCTAATCTTTCAGCGCTAAACCTCCAACAGCTGGTGGTGGGCCCCACCCACGTGAAGGGCCACACGCTGGACCTGGTCTTCTATGCCTAATACTGCAATTACCGAGGTAAGCCCCTGCATCTGGTCGGACCATTCTATGATCAGATGCTTGGTTCCGGGTGACCCCGTTCGGGCTGCATTTAATCAGGCATGGAGGAAAGTCCGGCTCTGGAATAAGGTTGAGGCTGATTCTTTAATAGCCGCCCTGTCCTCAGCCGCCCCTCCCACACTGAGTGGCATAAATTTAGATAAAGATGCCACCGCGCTTATGTCCTGGCTGCTCGCCGCTCTTGATCAACTGGCTCCTGAGCAGATAGAGAGGACCAGATCCAAAGAGAAGGGAGCACCATGGTTCGACGCCTCACTGAAAGAGAAAAAGCAAGCTCTCCGGAAGGCTGAGAGAAGGTGGAGACTTAATTACGGTCAAACGTAGGCAGACACTTTTAAAACTCTGCTGTCGAAATATAAGGCAGACATTCTGGAGAGAAAGTCAGCCTTCTACGAGGGAAGAATTAGAGAAGCAACTAATTTACAGCGAGAAACTTTTGTGATCCTAAGAGAGCTCACGCAACAGAAAGGGATAATCTCTGTGAATGATCAGCCAGACTGTGACTCATTCCAAACTTTTTTCCTCCAGAAGGTACAGGATATCATCACTGATATCAATGCACGCTCTGTCACTCCCACTTTGTCCACGCTAGGGGCTCAGTTGCCGCCCATGATGTTTAGCATCTTTTCTCCTATCGACGACAGACCAAATCTGGCTCCACTATAGACCCATGCCCCCCAAGAATTTTTAAAATGGCATTGCCAGGCATCCAGCCCCAGGTGGTGAGTTTACTTAATAACTCACTGGAAACAGGGTATCTTCCTGTCCAGTTGAAGGAAGCTAGGGTCTCCCCACTATTTAAAAAAGTTGGCACTGACCCGAAGGCCTTGAAAAATTATAGGCCCATCTTGCAGCTTCCTTTCCTGAGTAAGATTTTGGAGAAGCACGTCCTAGGCACTTTGGCCGGCTATCTGGAGGAACACCACCTCCTACACACCAGGCAAGCAGGGTTCCGATCCCAAGACAGTACGGAACTAGTAATGGCCGCGGTCACCGACAAACTGAGAGTCAGGATAGACAATAAACAGCTGTGCGCCCTGATTCTCCTAGATCTGTCGGCGGCTTTCGATACGGTCAGCCACACCATCCTGCTGGACAGTATTGTGAAGCTGGCGATCACAGGCCAAGTGCTAAAGTGGCTGGAGTCTTTTCTTTCAGGTTGTATTCAAAGGGTACAGCTGGGTGATCAGCTATCGAGGATTAGTGATGTAACATGGGGCATGCCCCAGGGGTCAGCGCTATCCCCCTGCTGTTCAATATCTACCTGCAGCCACTGGTTGAGGAGCTTATGAGCCGGAACTGCGAAGTTTTTAACTACGCAGATGATACCCAGCTACTGGTTAGGCTGGAAGACACCATTGAAGCCCAGGAATCAGTGAGGAATCTGCTTAGCTTGACGGTCAACTGGATGACCAACAATCTGTTGAAAGTGAATGCCGAAAAAACAGAGGTGCTGGTTCTCAGTAACCTAGGGAACCCCTGGAGTGACCTATACTGGCCCCCAGAGCTAGGTTCTACTCCCCCTCCTGGTAGGGTGGTAAAAAGTCTGGGTCTGAGGATTGATGCAGGAAATTGGTACCCATCTTATCAGCCTCTACCCTGCAATCGATTGTATCTGCCACAGTTATCTCAAGACTTGATTACGGCAATGCACTATACCTCGGCTTGCCACAGAAACTGTTGAGGAAGCTGCAGGTAGTACAGAACGATGCTGCAAGGCTGATCCACTCCCTGCCTAGAAACTCTCAAGCCACCCCCTGCTCTAAAAGTTGCACTGGCTACCGATCATGTATAGAGTACAATTCAAATGTCTCTGTGTGGCCCACAAGGCTCTCTTTGGTAAAGCACCAGAGTACATAAAACAACGTCTCATGAGATACGTTCCCGGTAGACCTCTGCGCTCAGGGCAGACCTCTAATCTGATCCAACCCAGATTCAAGCTAAAAACCAGAGGAGGCAGAGCCCTGTCTGTTCTTCTCCCACAGTTGTGGAATGCACTTCCGACTACTTTGAAGGAAGAATCTCAGTTACTGCCCTTCAGAAAGAAATTAAAAACCCATCTATTTAAAAGGGCGATGACTCCAGCATAGTCGATGCGTAGCCTGAGGGACTTGGGTTAACAGTGTGTTGTGTTGTTCTGTTTTTAAGCGCTTAGCGACCGGCGGTGATAGGCGCTATACAAATAAGCAATAACATAACATAACATAACGTAGTGTTTGTGCCCTGGGCATGGACCCAGCTCACCGATGCCCAAGACCATCTCTACCCTCCTTGTCTGGTAATCCTGGACCAAAAAATTGTAAATGTTTCTACTGCAGTCTCTGCTGTAATTTGGTCCATTCTCCTCCCCTTGAGCCTGATGACTAACCCAGGGCACAGCACTACGCTACTCTCGCGTAGTTTGCAAAGTTTCTGCTACTTCACACTACACAAACTGCACATAGCACAGTAAATGTAAAAAAATGTAAATTGATACTTGTATAGCGCACTACTCACCCGCAAGGGTCTCAATGCGCTTGTACGAATACCGCTGTGGAACCCATCCTGGCTTTCCCTGTGAGGCGTCAACTCCTGGGCACCCCCAAGGTGGAGGCCAGGCATCCTTAGCATTGTGGGGGCCGTTGTGGAGATTAAGCAAGCTATTGCCCAGAGTTGCAGAGTGGGACTCCATGATTGGAATAGGCACCGAGGCAAGAATTATCAGGTCCGTGGAATTTTGAGCGCAAGACCCGCCGAGGCGGGGAATTGAACCCTGGTCCCGGGCTAGACCTCTGCATCAGGGTCTGCCGCTCTAACCATTGAGCCACACTTCTCCACAAAGTGCAAACATGTGCAAACATGCATAGCGTAGCATATTGCAGCGGTCATTTTTTGCTTGCTCGTGTTCCTCAACGTCAAGTTGTCGACCGCGAGCAAGCAAAATGACATCCCGGCTAGACTTTTTCCTCATTCCCGAACAGCAACATCAAGTTGACGATAGCGAGACGTGGAAAATAAACCACCCGGCGAGATTCTCAACGCGAGGAGGTCAGGTTTCTCATTGCGAGTGGTCACCCATGCTCGCGACCGCTCGTGATGAGAAACTACCAGTCAGTGTTGAGAAAGCTGCCGCTTGAGTAAAAATCAACTCGAGCGGCAGAAAACTACAGCTCGCTCTGTGCAAGATGCCATTTTCAATGATTGCACAGTGTCGGATGCTTGTCCGCACTGTGCAATCATTGAAAACAGCATCTTGTACAGTGCGAACAGGGTACTACGCAGTTCGCGTAGTGCTACATGTAGCTCGTGTAGAGTGAAGTGCACTTCACGTAGCTACGCGTAACGCTACTTCGCGAACTACGCCCAGGGTTACTGAAGACATGACAACCTTTTCTACACCTAGAAGCTTGCACTCCTTCTGACATCCCCAGGATGTCCCTAGTTTGAGATGTATGAACAACTGAATAAACAAGGCACTTCCCAACAACTGCAATCACAACTTTCACAACTGGCACCAGAGACCATTCTCTGTGGGACGCTGATCCCTAACTTTGATAATATGATGGCCAGGCTTCTGACCTGTTAGCGCCCTCCAGGAGGTATTTTATTTTAGAGTAATCACAGCTTTACTCTGGACTTAGATACATTTACAATTAAATTGTTTCTTGAGAGATAGTGTCCATCTAGATTGGGTCCAAGAAGGAGCCTGTGCATCCCCTCCAACCTACCAGGCCAATAGCGCAACTAGCAGGGATGACAATGTTAATGCTTCCTAAACAGAATCTCAACAACCAGAGAGTTTTAGGAAGAACAGCCACTCAACCTCCTAACCAGGGTGTATCATATCAACGTAAAGCGCAATGTGTTCTAAATTTTAAGTCAGTGTGTGGCCTGCTCCCTGTTCCTGGTTTTAAGTGAGTGCATGGCTTGCACCCTGTTCCTGGTTTTAAGTGAGTGTGTGGTCTGTACCCTGTTCCTGGTGTATGGGCTGCACCCAGTTCCTGGTTTTGAATGAGTGGGTGGCCTGTACCCTGTTCCTGGTTTCAAGTGAGTGCATGGCCTGCCCTGCACCCTGTTCCTGGTTTTATGTGAGTGTATGGTCTGCACCCTGTTCCTGGTGTGTGGCCAGCACCCTGTTCCTGGTTTTAAGTGAGTGTGTGCCAGCACCCTGTTCCAGATTTAAAGTCATGCTGTAAACAACCTGTTCTCCCACAGTTAGATTTCTGCAGCACAATTCAGATCCAAATATTACTATTGACTTCCTGTAGCATGCACAATGGACACAGATTTACGTAAAGATGCACTGCCAGTGCCAGGACACTGAATGCCACCACATGTGTATTCAGATGTTTTTTAGAAACATAGTTCTAAAAAACCAAAGGGGACGAGATAACGCTACCTCCCCTCAATACAGCTCTAACCTTAAGTGTCTTATGTGTGTTGATCCGGTTCAGCTGCAGGTTACAATTATTTATAGAGTGGAGCACTGTCCCGGTCAGGATATCTCTCATTGCTTTTTCAGAGTCCCTTAAACACCCTATTGGTGTCCTGCTTCATCCTACTATAAGACCCTTGTACAGGAAATGATTGTAAGTGCTCTCTGGGAGATGGTTGAGCCCATCCCTGTTTTGGGACAAGGATAAGACCCGATAATGAAGCATGACACCAATAGGGTGTGTGAGGGTCTTCAAACAACACTGAGTGATGTCCTGACTAGGTCAGGGGGTCACTTTATGAATAATGTCCACCTGCCACTGAGATGTTTCAATACATGTAGAACACTTGTTGAGAGCAGGACACTGAATGCCTCGTGTTTTGAATTTCCTCACCCTCTTGACAAGGTGTTTAATAATGTAGCTCACTGCACCATCCCAGTTTCAGAACCTGGCTGTATGCATGATGGGAACTGGGCAAACCAAACTACAAAAGCCAATTCTTACACTGGGAAGGAAACAAGCTCCCGGGGACCGGTTTCTGGCATTACAGCCGTCTTCGGCCCGGTTTGCTTGAATCCTGATGGTGCAATGAGCAAGGGTCTCACATCTGAGAATACCCTTCCACGCTTAGGGTGGACAAAAATATTTACAACAAGGGGTGGTGAGGGACAGAGTCTCTGAATTAAGCAGAAAGCTCTCACCCAGTCAAGAGATCAGGGCTAGATCCAACACCGTTTTTTAGCTCACTGCACCATCCCAGTTTCAGAACCTGGCTGTATGCAAATTAGTCTGTTCCTGTCCCAGTGCATGATGGGAACAGGGCAAACCAAACTACAAAAGCCAATTCTTACACTGGGAAGGAAACAAGCTCCCGGGGACCGGTTTCTGGCATTACAGCCGTCTTCGGCCCGGTTTGCTTGAATCCTGATGGTGCAATGAGCAAGGGTCTCACATCTGAGAATACCCTTCCACGCTTAGGGTGGACAAAAATATTTACAACAAGGGGTGGTGAGGGACAGAGTCTCTGAATTAAGCAGAAAGCTCTCACCCAGTCAAGAGATCAGGGCTAGATCCAACACCGTTTTTTAGCTCACTGCACCATCCCAGTTTCAGAACCTGGCTGTATGCAAATTAGTCTGTTCCTGTCCCAGTGCATGATGGGAACAGGGCAAACCAAACTACAAAAGCCAATTCTTACACTGGGAAGGAAACAAGCTCCCGGGGACCGGTTTCTGGCATTACAGCCGTCTTCGGCCCGGTTTGCTTGAATCCTGATGGTGCAATGAGCAAGGGTCTCACATCTGAGAATACCCTTCCACGCTTAGGGTGGACAAAAATATTTACAACAAGGGGTGGTGAGGGACAGAGTCTCTGAATTAAGCAGAAAGCTCTCACCCAGTCAAGAGATCAGGGCTAGATCCAACACCGTTTTTTAGCTCACTGCACCATCCCAGTTTCAGAACCTGGCTGTATGCAAATTAGTCTGTTCCTGTCCCAGTGCATGATGGGAACAGGGCAAACCAAACTACAAAAGCCAATTCTTACACTGGGAAGGAAACAAGCTCCCGGGGACCGGTTTCTGGCATTACAGCCGTCTTCGGCCCGGTTTGCTTGAATCCTGATGGTGCAATGAGCAAGGGTCTCACATCTGAGAATACCCTTCCACGCTTAGGGTGGACAAAAATATTTACAACAAGGGGTGGTGAGGGACAGAGTCTCTGAATTAAGCAGAAAGCTCTCACCCAGTCAAGAGATCAGGGCTAGATCCAACACCGTTTTTTAGCTCACTGCACCATCCCAGTTTCAGAACCTGGCTGTATGCAAATTAGTCTGTTCCTGTCCCAGTGCATGATGGGAACAGGACAAACCAAACTACAAAAGCCAATTCTTACACTGGGAAGGAAACAAGCTCCCGGGGACCGGTTTCTGGCATTACAGCCGTCTTCGGCCCGGTTTGCTTGAATCCTGATGGTGCAATGAGCAAGGGTCTCACATCTGAGAATACCCTTCCACGCTTAGGGTGGACAAAAATATTTACAACAAGGGGTGGTGAGGGACAGAGTCTCTGAATTAAGCAGAAAGCTCTCACCCAGTCAAGAGATCAGGGCTAGATCCAACACTGTTTTTTAGCTCACTGCACCATCCCAGTTTCAGAACCTGGCTGTATGCAAATTAGTCTGTTCCTGTCCCAGTGCATGATGGGAACAGGGCAAACCAAACTACAAAAGCCAATTCTTACACTGGGAAGGAAACAAGCTCCCGGGGACCGGTTTCTGGCATTACAGCCGTCTTCGGCCCGGTTTGCTTGAATCCTGATGGTGCAATGAGCAAGGGTCTCACATCTGAGAATACCCTTCCACGCTTAGGGTGGACAAAAATATTTACAACAAGGGGTGGTGAGGGACAGAGTCTCTGAATTAAGCAGAAAGCTCTCACCCAGTCAAGAGATCAGGGCTAGATCCAACACCGTTTTTTAGCTCACTGCACCATCCCAGTTTCAGAACCTGGCTGTATGCAAATTAGTCTGTTCCTGTCCCAGTGCATGATGGGAACAGGGCAAACCAAACTACAAAAGCCAATTTTTACACTGGGAAGGAAACAAGCTCCCGGGGACCGGTTTCTGGCATTACAGCCGTCTTCGGCCCGGTTTGCTTGAATCCTGATGGTGCAATGAGCAAGGGTCTCACATCTGAGAATACCCTTCCACGCTTAGGGTGGACAAAAATATTTACAACAAGGGGTGGTGAGGGACAGAGTCTCTGAATTAAGCAGAAAGCTCTCACCCAGTCAAGAGATCAGGGCTAGATCCAACACCGTTTTTTAGCTCACTGCACCATCCCAGTTTCAGAACCTGGCTGTATGCAAATTAGTCTGTTCCTGTCCCAGTGCAGGATGGGAACAGGGCAAACCAAACTACAAAAGCCAATTCTTACACTGGGAAGGAAACAAGCTCCCGGGGACCGGTTTCTGGCATTACAGCCGTCTTCGGCCCGGTTTGCTTGAATCCTGATGGTGCAATGAGCAAGGGTCTCACATCTGAGAATACCCTTCCACGCTTAGGGTGGACAAAAATATTTACAACAAGGGGTGGTGAGGGACAGAGTCTCTGAATTAAGCAGAAAGCTCTCACCCAGTCAAGAGATCAGGGCTAGATCCAACACCGTTTTTTAGCTCACTGCACCATCCCAGTTTCAGAACCTGGCTGTATGCAAATTAGTCTGTTCCTGTCCCAGTGCATGATGGGAACAGGACAAACCAAACTACAAAAGCCAATTCTTACACTGGGAAGGAAACAAGCTCCCGGGGACCGGTTTCTGGCATTACAGCCGTCTTCGGCCCGGTTTGCTTGAATCCTGATGGTGCAATGAGCAAGGGTCTCACATCTGAGAATACCCTTCCACGCTTAGGGTGGACAAAAATATTTACAACAAGGGGTGGTGAGGGACAGAGTCTCTGAATTAAGCAGAAAGCTCTCACCCAGTCAAGAGATCAGGGCTAGATCCAACACTGTTTTTTAGCTCACTGCACCATCCCAGTTTCAGAACCTGGCTGTATGCAAATTAGTCTGTTCCTGTCCCAGTGCATGATGGGAACAGGGCAAACCAAACTACAAAAGCCAATTCTTACACTGGGAAGGAAACAAGCTCCCGGGGACCGGTTTCTGGCATTACAGCCGTCTTCGGCCCGGTTTGCTTGAATCCTGATGGTGCAATGAGCAAGGGTCTCACATCTGAGAATACCCTTCCACGCTTAGGGTGGACAAAAATATTTACAACAAGGGGTGGTGAGGGACAGAGTCTCTGAATTAAGCAGAAAGCTCTCACCCAGTCAAGAGATCAGGGCTAGATCCAACACCGTTTTTTAGCTCACTGCACCATCCCAGTTTCAGAACCTGGCTGTATGCAAATTAGTCTGTTCCTGTCCCAGTGCATGATGGGAACAGGGCAAACCAAACTACAAAAGCCAATTTTTACACTGGGAAGGAAACAAGCTCCCGGGGACCGGTTTCTGGCATTACAGCCGTCTTCGGCCCGGTTTGCTTGAATCCTGATGGTGCAATGAGCAAGGGTCTCACATCTGAGAATACCCTTCCACGCTTAGGGTGGACAAAAATATTTACAACAAGGGGTGGTGAGGGACAGAGTCTCTGAATTAAGCAGAAAGCTCTCACCCAGTCAAGAGATCAGGGCTAGATCCAACACCGTTTTTTAGCTCACTGCACCATCCCAGTTTCAGAACCTGGCTGTATGCAAATTAGTCTGTTCCTGTCCCAGTGCATAATGGGAACAGGGCAAACCAAACTACAAAAGCCAATTCTTACACTGGGAAGGAAACAAGCTCCCGGGGACCGGTTTCTGGCATTACAGCCGTCTTCGGCCCGGTTTGCTTGAATCCTGATGGTGCAATGAGCAAGGGTCTCACATCTGAGAATACCCTTCCACGCTTAGGGTGGACAAAAATATTTACAACAAGGGGTGGTGAGGGACAGAGTCTCTGAATTAAGCAGAAAGCTCTCACCCAGTCAAGAGATCAGGGCTAGATCCAACACCGTTTTTTAGCTCACTGCACCATCCCAGTTTCAGAACCTGGCTGTATGAAAATTAGTCTGTTCCTGTCCCAGTGCATGATGGGAACAGGGCAAACCAAACTACAAAAGCCAATTCTTACACTGGGAAGGAAACAAGCTCCCGGGGACCGGTTTCTGGCATTACAGCCGTCTTCGGCCCGGTTTGCTTGAATCCTGATGGTGCAATGAGCAAGGGTCTCACATCTGAGAATACCCTTCCACGCTTAGGGTGGACAAAAATATTTACAACAAGGGGTGGTGAGGGACAGAGTCTCTGAATTAAGCAGAAAGCTCTCACCCAGTCAAGAGATCAGGGCTAGATCCAACACCGTTTTTTAGCTCACTGCACCATCCCAGTTTCAGAACCTGGCTGTATGCAAATTAGTCTGTTCCTGTCCCAGTGCATGATGGGAACAGGGCAAACCAAACTACAAAAGCCAATTCTTACACTGGGAAGGAAACAAGCTCCCGGGGACCGGTTTCTGGCATTACAGCCGTCTTCGGCCCGGTTTGCTTGAATCCTGATGGTGCAATGAGCAAGGGTCTCACATCTGAGAATACCCTTCCACGCTTAGGGTGGACAAAAATATTTACAACAAGGGGTGGTGAGGGACAGAGTCTCTGAATTAAGCAGAAAGCTCTCACCCAGTCAAGAGATCAGGGCTAGATCCAACACTGTTTTTTAGCTCACTGCACCATCCCAGTTTCAGAACCTGGCTGTATGCAAATTAGTCTGTTCCTGTCCCAGTGCATGATGGGAACAGGGCAAACCAAACTACAAAAGCCAATTCTTACACTGGGAAGGAAACAAGCTCCCGGGGACCGGTTTCTGGCATTACAGCCGTCTTCGGCCCGGTTTGCTTGAATCCTGATGGTGCAATGAGCAAGGGTCTCACATCTGAGAATATCTTCTAATTGTGCATCTGGTTTAAAGCTGTAACTTAGGCAAGTACTCTGACACTTAAAGAAGGTTCCTCTTCTTTCACCTGCCCTTACATATAACACCAGTTAGGGCTGACTGAAGTTGCAAACACTTTTAGATTATAAAATTACACAGATCTTTAAAAAAAGTGCTTTGGCTAGGTTTACCCGATAGGAATATCATACACATAAATACAGTGTAATTAAACATACTTTTTTGTTCTGAGGGTGGTCCGTCGCAAAGCCAGGGTCCTCTGGTGGAAGTCTTCTGCCTGGGGTCACAGCAGATACCTGGCCAGGGCTCCCAGCAGACAGTGCAGTGGCCAGGGGCAGCCCTCCCTACCGTGGGCACGTCTTCCTGGTAGACACCTCCTCTGGATTTGAAGCCCACATGGCTGAGAGCCAGCAGCAGCCCTCTCTGCCACTGCAGGGTCTTGAGGCCATGTGTGCAGCAGCTGTATTTATGCATTGCAGGCAGAGCTGAAGCTGCTCCAGACCGAGCCTGTGAGGGCTTCATGTCCCCTGGGGAAACCAAGCAAACATCTTCAATTAATGCAGAGAAGATTTACAAAGATTAATGAGCCTATCCCCTGGCACCTTTAACATTTAGTCCCAGCACATCAGAAATAATTTCTGCAGTGATATCTGAATCAAAGATTTTGTGATGCCTAAGACTGATTTATAGGTGTAAAGCTGATTCAAGCCTCCTTGAATTACAATCTTTAAACTACTGCAACATCCAGAAATGTCCACTTTCATTCGGTGACACAGCAATGGGGGCATGGACCCCGAAGTAAGCGAGGATAATGGACCCCACATCCACTGGTGTGATAGTAAAATGCAGCCATAATTTGAGTGTATTTGATCCTGAAAAAAAATCCCGGTGCCACTGCACCTGCTAAATTGATAGCTAATGCACTGCTTTCATTACTCACTCACCATTCCCTCTTGTCACAGTCTTTTCAACTTGAAATAAGTGCTCAACCAAGACTGATAACTCAATACATCATCTTTGGGAAGATAGCTCTTCCCTTGTGTAGGAGAGTAGGACCTGCTCACTATCGTTACCCCCACTTTTTGCTGGTGTTTCACTGTTTTGACTTCAGCCTGGCTGGGGCCCTACTAATCAAGACCCCAGCCTAGCTGCTTCCTCTCTAAAATGATTTCATGTACTTTAGGTACCCTCCAGTTTGGTTACTGGGGTACCCTTGTTAGTCACTGGTACATGGTATTGTAGGTACCAAGGGCATAGGTAACTAAGAGGTCTACCAGGGGCTGGAGCATGTATTCGCCACCCCTGCAAAGCCTTCCACAATTACACCATAGGTCTGCTACAGCAGCCTGGGTAAGGTGGTTCATGCACCCCTTACTAAGATATAGGTTAACGATATCTAACTTTAATCACTGACACATATAAAACTATCAGTCACTTATCGATCAGAGTGCTTGGTTTTGTTTGAGAGTGTGCCCATGCATGAGCAGGATCCATCTGCAGCTTTCAGAATCTATTCTCTCAGGCTGTTCTGTGATACAGCCAGACCATATACTTTTAAGTGCATTATAACCTCGCGGTAAATGCTAACTTTGGAATGGCTGCATCAAAACATGTCCTGTTTGGTGTCAAATATTTGGAATCCTACCCCCCGCCAGTCCTGGCGGCAGGGTTAGAATTCCACCCTTCTAGAGAGAGAGACATGTACACACTGGTATGACCCTGTACACACTGGTCTGACCCTGTTTTCATGCCAGGTCGCCCCCCCCACCGCGCTAGCACCCCCTGCTAGTGCTGTGTGCTTGTGCCCCTGTGCCTCACTGCTGCTTCCGCCGGTTCGATCCCTGGTGGTCCAGTGATCGTAAGCTTTGCCTCCTTCTATCTCTTTAATGTATCTACTGCTGATTGTACTGATTTATTGTATTTCCTTTTGCATTCTGTGCCCTGCTGCGTCTGTTCTATTTATTGTATTTCCCTTTCGCGTCCTGTGCCCGTCCCACTGTAGTTTTTCCCCCGCCGTTGACCCTTCTTTTTCGCCTCTGCGTCCCCTGCGGCCCTGCCCCTTGACCCCCGATTGGTCCCCGCTCCCCCTCCCAGCTGCTCCTCCCTCCCTCGACCCCTACATAATGCAGCCCGCTGAGCGGCCCTGCAGTGGACCCACGCAGCGGGCATGCCGCTGGCTCGCCGAAGGCGCGCCTAAGGCAAGCCCATCTGTGCCCGTCCCCGCCTGGACCGCGCCCAGGGCCAGAACCCCTGGCCCCCACCGGAACCAAGGAACCCGACTGAAATACGACACTGCCGCCCTCAACGCACTCAACACCGGATGACCATCGGCCTGCTACCGAGCCACCCGGAAGCGCACACACGGACCCTTCACCTGCCTCATCTGTAGATTCACCTGGCTCCGAACCTGCACACCGCCCACCGGACCTAACATCAGCAACAACAATCTCAAGTGCATCCTCCTCAACACACGCTCAGTCCACAAGCACACCATCGAACTCTGGGACCTCCCCGACTCAACGGCACCAGACGTCGCCTTTCTCACAGAGACCTGGATGAACGCATCCTCAGCCCTAGATAGCGCTATAGCCATCCCGGACGGTTACAAGATCACCCGAAAGGACTGCACCAACCAAACCGGAGGAGAAATCGGCATCATCTACAAAGACACCATCAACATCACAACCAACGCTGAAGACACACTCTCTGCCGGCGAAAACCTACATTTCCAAATTCACACAGACCCCAAGACCACCCTAAGAGGAACACTCATCTACAGAGCCAGAACCCCCCAGCCGACACTTCTGACCCCAAAGACGCAGCCAACAACCTCGCTCAATGGATCACTAACTGCGCCAACGATCTCGCTCCACTGAAGAACCCCCCAGGCAAGACCGACAACAGAAAAACCTCATGGTTCACAGACGCCCTCAAAGAATCAAAGAAATTCTGTTGGACCCTCGAAAAAACATGACAGCATTCAAAGAGCGACTAGACAACAACACCCACAACAGCAAGTAACTCTTCAGCATCGTCAAAGAGCTTTCCAACCCCAGCGCCAGCAACAACAACATCACATCACAAGACCTCTGCAACTCCCTCGCCACATTCTTCCACCGTAAGATCGCAGATATACACGACAGCTTCGGACCCTATTCTCTGCCTCCAGCCACCGAACCAACGACCCCCACCACCACCATCAGCGCTTGGACCCCCATCAGTACTGAAGACACCACGCAACTCATGAACACCATCCTCTCCAGATCCCCCTCGGACCCATGCCCCCATCACATCTTCAGCAAAGCCGACAACATCATCGCACCCCACCTCCGGAATGTCATAAACAACTCCTTCACGTCAGCCACCTTCCCTGAAAGCTGGAAGCATGCCGAAATCAACGCCCTTCTGAAAAAACCCACAGCGGACCCCAAAGACCTCAAGAACTTCCGCCCCATCTCTCTTCTTCCCTTCCCGGCTAAAGCCATCGAGAAAACCGCCAACTAACAGCTGACTGCTTTCCTCGAGACAAACAACTCACTCGACCCATAACAGTCCGGATTTCAAGCCAACCACAGCCCCGAGACTGCCCTCATCGCAGCCACTGACGACATCAGGACCCTGATGGACAACGGAGAAAGAACCGCCCTCATTCTCCTAGACCTCTCGGCAGCTTTTGACACCGTCTGCCACCGCACCCTGATAACCTCCCTCTTCCACACTGGGATCCAAGGAAAGGCCCTGGAATGGCTCACCTCCTTCCTCTCCGACAGAACCCAGAGAGTCCGCCTCCCTCCCTTCCGCTCAACGGCCACCAAGATCATCTTCGGCGTACCCCAAGGCTCCTCACACAGCCCAACACTCTTCAATATCTACATGAGCCACCTCGCCGCCATCGCACGCAAACACAACATCAACCTCATCTCCTATGCCCACAACACCCAACTGATACTCTCCCTCACAAAGGACCCAGCCACTGCCAAAATCAACCTCTAGGAAGGAATGAAAGACGTCGCAGAATGGATGAAGCACAGTCGCCTGAAGCTGAACTCTGACAAGATGGAGATCCTCATCCTCGGACATTTCCCCTCCGCCTGGGACGACTCCTGGTGGCCCACAGCACTGGGCGCCGCACCTACTCCCAATAACCACACACATAATCTGCTTCAACACCCTACACATGCTCCGAAAAATCTTCTGATGGATCCCACCGAAACCAGAGGACTGGACTACGGAAACGCCCTCTACACAGGAACCACAGCCAAACTTCAGAAACGACTCCAGCGCATACAGAAAGCTTCCGCCCGACTCATCCTCGACATCCCCCGCCACAGCCACATATCCGCCCACCTGAGAAACCTACACTGGCTGCCCGTCGGCAAGAGGATCACATTCCGGCTCCTCACCCACGCACACAAAGCGCTCCAAGACAAAGGACCAGAATACCTCAACAACAGCCTCTCGTTCTACACTCCCACCCGCCAGCTCCGATCAGCCGGCCTCGCCCTCGCCGCCGTCCTACGGATCCACAGAACTACCTTCAGGAAACACCTCAAGACCTGGCTATTCGAGCAGTGACAGCACCCCCCCCTTAGTGCCTTGAGACCCTCATGGGTAAGTAGCACCCTCTATAAATGTTTTGATTGATTGATTGATTGACCAGTAATAGTTTAGAAGAGCTCTAGCATCACAAAATGGTTGCTACAGCCACAGACATGGGTCTGACTTCCTGCTGATGGACAAAACTCCAGTAGGGGAGACCTGGATAATAGGTTTACTGTCACAGGGAGGTGTAACCACCTCCCCGACAATTTTTTGTTTATTGGGCTGGGTGGGGGCACTCAGAGAGTGCTTTTCAGACAGTGCCGGGGGAACATTTGGTATCCCTATGCATAGTCCAGTTCAAACTGGTCACAGGGGCACTCAGCCCCTGCTCTGGTGTGAAACTGGACAAAGGAAATGGGTGTAACCCCCCGCTTTCTAAAAGCCTCCCATACGGAGGCCCCAGAGTTTGTCCTACCCCTTTTCCTGGTATAAGTAAGGGACCTCAGTCCTTAGGACTTCAGATTACACCTGGATGAAACTCTGCAACACATATCCTGGAACTTCGACAGTCTACATGACTAGAAGATGAAAGAATCTCCCTTGGGGTCAAAGAGTGACTCCCCTGTTCAAACAGGCACCAAAGAAGCATCTTGCCAATCTGCATTTCCAAAGCTCCAGCCGGACTCTGAAGTATTTGTGACATAGGACAGGGACTTCCAGACTTCTCAGAGGCTGACACAATATCCCAGCAAAGAAGAGACCTGCAGCCCTTACGAGTGACTTGGGACTGGAACTCCTGACGCCGTTCACATTTGCTAGTGCATCAAATTCCCAAGCTTTCCAGAAGTTTTGCGCTGGGCTACTCGTCATCCAAGCCCTGAGCACCATCTACATCAAAGATTGTGGGCCTACACTCCACGAGTGTTCCGTGAGCCCACTTCTAGCATTTCTGCTCGAGGCCCCTTTGCGATCCATGGTCTGCTAACTGATGTGTCCCCTTGAAAGTAACTCTCCTTTTCCTTGGGCTTCCCTGGATGCACCAAACGTTCTCTGACTCCCTACAAAGTAGTGAGTCACCCAGACCTTGCTGGTCTGCACCGAAGCCTATCTCTGCTTTCTGCGCGGGTTGCTGTTGCCAAGGCTTGTTGGGTCAAATCCGGGCACCAACACCCCAGCACTCGACATCCTTCATAGGACAACTCAAATCCAGCTCCGGGTCATCATCGACATCTCCGGGACCTCGTGGCTGAAGAGTCAAGCTTTATCTTCTTCACTTGAAATCCCCTGACATTGGTGGGCATCTGCTCATCGCCTTCCTGGTCGCTGGCAAGTGACCCAGGCTCTGTCCCCTCAGCTTTCCAGTTCTTCACATCTCTGATCCATGCTTGGATCCATCCTCTGACGGCAGCAGCACTTTGCAGCATATCACCATTGAAAACGACGACGAAACCCGACACAAAAAGACACCTATGCACCCAGCTTCCCTGAGTGAAGTAACTCGAGTACTCCGGTGCTCCCGTCAGTGTTGACTCTAGAACTTCCTAGTTCTAAAACATTTTGGTCCAAGTCCTCCTCGAAGTGTCCCTTATCTTTAATTTTCCAACTTCAACTTTCCCCATAGCAGTTAAAGGTGATTCGCGGCTGTGTTTAGACACTGCACACGTCCCCCGGGGGTCCCCTGTGTCACTACCTTGGGTGGTTCCTGGTGGCCCCAGCAGTTCTAAATGCTCTAGGCTTTGTATCTATGCAAGTCATGGTTCTTATACCACTTTATTGATATATGGATTGGTACGCCCCTATGGCTCAACTTATATTGTGCTTATTTACTGTGTGCTATTAGGTTGACTGAATGTACTTTTGCCTATAGCCTCATAAAGAGGCTTGAGGGATGTGTTTAGAATAAATACATATATTCGATATATATACCTGGTATGGTTCTCCTTTCATTTGGTCATTTACGAGATTATAGACTGGCAAAACAAGCTGCTTTACATTCCTTCAAGACTTAGCCTGAAGGCTGCTTTCCACAGATACCACTAGGATAGCTTTCTATAAGGTTGTCTTAAACCTACCATCAATAAGGGGTCATTTGGACTGGTGCAAGGTGCCCACTGGAATAGTGGACAGCATATGCCAGGCCAAAATCTCACACCTTGCCCTCTCAATGAATGCTTTCTCCCTTTCTAGCCCTTAGCCCCGGCCTCGTCTACCATAAAGATTTGTGGCGCTATCTCATGAGGCATCTATGCCTTATTTGATCTTTTGACCCCTCTTCTGCTGTGCGGGAGCTGCTGCTGAGGAGCTGCAGTCAGCCCCATCCATTTGTTCTAGCTGGGATTGGATGTGTTGCATCAGAGCCGCCCCACTTTAGCGAACTCTGACTTCCATTAGGCTCCTCTGGAACACAAGTGGGCCCTTGACCAGCACAAACTTGCTAGGCTCTAACACGCCAGCCTCTTGTGATGTGGTCAAACGCATTGGGTTGCCGGGCAGTACTAACTAACAGAAAGTCCCCATAGTATCAGAAAGTATAAACAATACCCACTGCAAGTCTACTGAGAACTGCAGCAAGACCTGTTGTTGTAGATGAGAGGGAAGAGGAGGACGAGACCTTTCTAGGACAGATTGTGAGGTGGCGATTAATGCTGAGGTTGCTGTGGTTCTTGGGGCCACTGAACCTTCTCAACACAAAACAAGACAAGTATGTGTGAGGGACCTGGCTGATATAAGCCTTAGCACATGTTGTCTCAGAACTAGAGTGGAGTCTACAACTCAGGGGCTGGGACAGTGCTAGTCCCAAGATGTTTAAGAACAAGTAAAGTGTCATGTGTTCTCTCAGGAGAACTTCTCACACCTCCTTAAAAAGTTGTGATGCATTCACCTCAAATCATGACTTTGAAGAACTCCCATTCATGTGCATGTTTGCAACAGAGCCTTAATTTTCCCAGAATGGTGTTTCATGACTTGTGCAATAGACCCAATAAAGTCCCTGTCTAGTAATGTACCTGCCTAAAATCACCATAATGGTACGTGGGTGGTAGGGCTGCCCCACAGTATCATCATAAATAGAGGATTATGGCACGATAATATTTTTTATCGAGATTTTGCTTCTTAAACTGAGTCCCCTCTACCCACTCACAGTAGAAATATAGAAGAATTGGAACACATTGTGTACACAGTTTGCTCACTGATGAACAGGAACTGTCAGTCATGTCAGGTTGTTTTGCCTCATTACATGGCTCATCTCTCACTGTGCAAGTCCTTCCTGCATTTCTTGTACATTCAATGAACTAGAGGCAGTGGGTAACAGGGGAAAAGACCTTCCACAAGCCCACCTATCTGCTCCATCTTGGGTGGAGCCCTTGTTTTCCCAGATCAGATCCCACTGTGCATGGGTGGAAAGAGTCAAGCAGAAACCAACCCTTAGCATCTGTTGTGTAGTTTATTACTTCCATCTTGGAGAGCTGAGTTTCTTGTAGAAACACCACTTTTGGATTCATATTAAGAGTCATAACTTGAATCGGGTGTGAGCTGCCATTTTGTATCTATGGTTCAGTCCCTGCTTGTGAGCTGTCTATTCTAGCTTTCACTAGTCTGAGGCAGTTTCATATCCATATTTAAGCAAATGGAATTACCATAAAATAACTGTAACAGTGAAAAACCCCTGCCACAGGACACAGGGTGCAGTCTTCAAAGATAGTTTGGGGGTCGCCACCTGTAGTGCACATGCTGTCAAAACCATTGTGTGGAAGTGGAGGAATGTCCAAGGACTGCTGTCCCCATTTCTGAACCTCAAGGTTCCTAGTAATACTTAAAAACGGTTAAGCAGCCCCAGTCACATCATGCCCGCAGACCAAACTGTTTTCCTAAATATCCTACTGATGCCTCTATCAGTTCAGCATTCAGAAGGTCCAGTTCAATGATGGTGCTGTGGGCGCAGTACTCCTAAAATCTTACACCTGAAAAGCACGCACCACAGTTGGGTGGATCAGGGACGGTATTAACCTCAATTTCAAGAGGCAACATGTCCCAGAGACAAGGTACAAAGCCGCATTTCAAAATACAGCAAATTAAGAAAAGATTAACACAAAAGTGAGCCCTAGAGTGGAATTTTGAAAAACAAGGAAGGTTTATCACACAAAGTTTAAAGGAAAGATATAGAGTAATGGAATGAAGAAACCGCTGAATTACATAGAATTTATTTGCCATAAAGGCCATCAATTCAAAATTATTCAGAATAGTGGGACATTATTGAAATGCTTAGTCCCAAATGTGCAGCAAAATCTGTAAGAAATTGGGCAGCATCCATAGAGGAAACCCAAAAGATCTGCCTCACCCCCAAAATTGAGCAAAGGATTCCATGGAAGAAAACTGCAAAGTCACTGTGTTGTGAGGAGCAAAGAAAACATTTTCAACAAACTAGAATAAAGATTTTAAAATTGTTGTCCAGCCCTTGCACCTAATCACTAATTCACGACCTGAATATTTATTCAGCTCCTCTGACCTAATGTCATCGGGAGATGGCAGGAAAAACTAGTTACATTAACCAAGTGAACTATTGTGAATGAATGTAACACTGCGCGCAAGTGGAGGATCCTCTGAAAAATGTTAGAACAGTGAGTCCATGCTAGAGGACTTTCATTGAGAACTTTTTTATTCAAAAATAAACAAGTCAATACCTTGCTTCCCTGTGAAAAAACATAAACAAACCATGAACATGATGTAACGTCCATTCTGAACAAGATGGTGCTGTTGCCTAATTGAGGTCTAGTTAGCAGGAGTCCAGAAAACAAACTTTAAGAGGTCATAATTAAATGACTTCAACAGCAGTAGTATCATATTAACATATACATGTCAAATCAAGTGGACTTGACATTTTGCACACTGTTAATAAATGTTTTGATTAATGCACAAAAGCTCCCTCAGTGTCATTCAGGTGACTAAGACTGTATAACCATGGTTACAAGAGTCTCATCCTCAATATACCTGTTGAGTCATACGTGATGTGTGTGATGTGATGTGAGAGAGATTTATATAGCGCACGAGTGCCCAAGGGCGTCTAGGCGCTCATAGCAGCAGAAGAAAGGCCTGATTTCCTGGAATGGGTCCGTTCAATTGAGTAGGTTAGTTTGAGAAAAGCGTTGTCTTCAACAGATTTCTGAATCCAGGTAATGTTGGACAGCTCTTGATATTTATTGGAAGAGAATTCCATAGTGTTGCTGTCCCAAGGAAAAAGCTTCCTCCGCCCCAGTTGGCTTTCCTGTATTGTGGGGTTTTCAGAAGTTTGCTCTGTGCTGAGCCGAGATGTCTGGCGGGGGGGGGGGGGCGGGGGGGGGTACCAGGTAAGATGTTGTTTCAGAAAGACTTGGCCCATATCATGTAGTGCCTCGTATGCCAGGCAGAGAGCCTTAAAGTCTATTTTTTTTTTTCATGGGGAGCCAATGTAGTTTCTTTAGGCCTTCTGAGAGGCGGTAGGGGAGCTGCTGTCGCATGGACGGGCGGCTGTGGAGCTTGCTGCTGGGCTTAGTGTTGAGCTGGCTGTGGGGGTTGCTGTAGAGGCCCTGGGGCA
The DNA here is from genome assembly GCF_964263255.1 of Lissotriton vulgaris. Lineage (NCBI taxonomy): Eukaryota > Metazoa > Chordata > Amphibia > Caudata > Salamandridae > Lissotriton > Lissotriton vulgaris. The sequence continues at coordinate 23,192,413 of NC_141685.1, read as the reverse complement.
CCCGTCCCATCTGGGTTCGTTACACTCATTATGCTTGGCCAACGTGTGTGTGAAGGCATCTACGCATTTGTCAGCATGTGGCTGCTGCGCTGGGGAAACGGGGGGGTTATACCTCTGTCTCCTCCCCCAACGATTAACTGTGGAGTCGCTCCTCACTTCACTGAGTTCAGGGCTCTAGCTGGAGCCAAGGCCTATTGCCATGTCTGTGTCACTGCTTGGACCTCTTGTCTTTATCAATGCTTGTTGGCTCCAGCCTAAGCTAATGCTTCTTGTCCTGTCTGTGACACTAGTCTGTCCTCTTGACTTTGCCAATGCTTGTTGTCAGTATGGGGAATGGCGTGCTTGCGCTGAGGCTGACCTGCACAACCTGCAGGCAGGCGATGGCAGATGGTGGCAGCACTGGGAACGCTGACGCTTGTGTGCAGGTGAATGCAGGGTGGAGGAAGGGCACAGCCACACCCTGCGCATCCTCGCGCTCTTTTGTCTCCTCGATGTGCATGCGCTGGAGCGGGCCCCACTGGGGAGTCACACAACGTGACTCAGGATGCACTCTCGGACCTTGCGCCCCACTAACCTGGAGGCACCACCTCCAGACCTCTGTTCTCCGCCGGGCTCACGGGGTGGGCACCCGCAGTCCTGGGATTCCTCACGGTGCCGCAGGGTCTCCGGCATGGCCACGTGTGCACGCGGTGGCCGATCGGAACCGCCCTTCCCTGCAGCGGGCTGGATGGAGGGACGTGATCCGGCTGGCAGAGGCGTGGGTGGGACACACCTTCGTCGCAAATGTGGTGACCTGGGTGTTGTTGGGCCCACACACGGGGAGCCAGGTAGGCCTTGTGGGCAGCTCAGGAAAAGATCGACACGGATACGTACTTCTGTGGTTCGGGCCAAGACACCTAGCGGTCATGCGCCTCTTCATTAAACCATTGGGCACACCAACCCTCCGTGGGCCTGCACTAGCAACAATGTATAGTGCGGGCCGAGTGGCTCCGTCACTACAACCACCACATGAAGCTCTGCCAGCAACCTCCACAAGAGTTTGAAAATAGAAGAAATTAGCCAAAGAAACAGACTGGGGTGACAGGCTAACTCCCCAAACCTCGTTATGGGCAAGCACTTGTTTGAAAGCAGTTGAGAACTGGAAATGTTTAAAAAAATGGGATGACACTGGCATCTCAACATCAAAGATCTGTGGGACGCAAAAGGAATGAATCAATTGAAACATTTGCCAACACATTATCAGATGACACACTTCTTATGCACTCAAACGCTACTCAATCAATGTTACTCCAATCCAAGTCCAGCCCTTCAATTGTTTCTTTAAGCGCTGTTCCGTAATGATTAGGTGATCAGGAGACGATATCTCCAAACAAATACATACTTTAGATTCTAAAGATTTTATAATTCTTTCTTTATTAAAATCCATCCTTCCACCAATGCATTTCATTCATACAGAACTTTCTCAAGGCTGGAAAAATCATATATACACTATTAAAGTCCAAATTCGATATTTACAAATCACACATTTCACTAAAATTCACTGTTGATGGACCACCGTAGAATTCCAGATAGGAATTTCATCATATAAAGTTATTTCTCACTTCAACAATCTTGTTCTAAAGTCTAGTACAACAATAATCTTTGTATTCCAGAGGACACTCTATTAATAAGTTATGTGTGATATGCATCATTTTAGTGCATTATTTATTTACAAATCAACTATAAATAAGTACATCAATAACGACATATATTCATAAACAATATGATGCTGAAATTTCAACATCATCATTACCTTTCCCTTATAACATTTCTATGTTGATCATTCTGATGCCAGTGTCTTCCCATTTTATAAAACAATTTAATTTCGCCATTGCTTTCAAATGTGTGATCGCCCTTAATGAGGTTTGGGGAGTTAGTGAAGCAGCCATATACCATATAGAGGGGCACCGCATTCGTACGTGATGACCAGCTCGAAATTGGCTGAAACGAATCCTATCATGTTTGGTATCAAACATGTTGGAATCATACCCCAACACGATAAACGGTGTGGTAATATGATTCCAAGCACTGGAAGCCCGGCAAACAGAGCCCAGCAGAACATAGTTCGAGTATTTTATTCATATTTTTGGAGCTTCCCCTGATCACACTGCAGTACCACCTGTGGGGAAGATGATACTGGCTGACTTCTAGAATGTTCTTCAAGTCCCACTGTCATGTGCAGGCTTGAGCATGTGGAGCCTGGGGGCATCTGACATTACCAGTGCCCTCCACAGGAGGGGTGCAAAGGGAGCTCTGCTTCTGAATTGGCCCATGTCCTTCTGGGACTCCACTTTGTCCTCCTTAGCCAGACGCACCTACCCCCTGGGGCTCACAAACCCCCCAATATCCTCCTGGGGCCTGCAGATGTGCCCCTTGTCCATTTATGCTCCCTCACATTTTTATCTGCAACATGACATACCAGCTGCAGAAAAATATTCAGCTGCTGTCAGCCAATCGGATTGCAGGTTTCTGCATTTCCTCCTGAATCTGCATTGGAAGAAGGGAAGAAGTGTTCCACCAAATCAAAGGTATTTTCACTACACCACAAAAGTATCATGAGTGGAGCCAGTTTCTAACAGTCTTCGTCCCATGGTTTTTCCCTTAGTTTCATCATTTTTTTCCCTTCAGACATCTGCAGCAGGAGGTGGTCGATGGGCTTGGCTGATGTTGCCTTCTCTTGGAAGTACCCAGGCATGACACGTGACCTGGATTCATGGTTCTGTTTTGAAGGGAATTGCGGTCACAGGACACCGTCTGTGGTGTCCAAGATCTAAGTTCTATTTTAGGTCATGAGTATGCAGACCCCAAAAAGAATCTGTACATTATAGCGGTGTAAGCATATGTTCCTCCCTTCCAAAACAATCTATTTTAGCCAATAGGGTGATTCCTTTTTATGACAGAATAATAGTCCAAATTGGTTTAGGTGAAAGTTGTTATTCTAATTGCATTCACTGCTTTATAGATCCATTGTGCATGATTACACTCTTTTTAAACTCGTTTTTTGGAACTTTAAAAAAAATGGAAAAATGGAAACAGCCGACAGATTATAGAGCACGATGTCGTGACAATGAGAGTTGTCTCTCATGGACTGTGGTTCAGTTGTCCTCATCAGACTATGTGCCTGAGGAAGTTCTGTTGTTGCCCCACGGGTGCTTTCTCTTTGACTTTTGTTCTGGCAGTGTCTGTAAGTTTGGTTCATTCTGTGGTGCGTTGAGGGACACATCCCAACACCATATTGCACAGTTTTCTTGTCTAGAGAGGTGCCTCAGCTCACCGTCTGCACCACTGCCAGTTCCACCGGATGAAGCAAGTTGTGTCCTATCGTCTCCGCTCCTCGACAAGAGGATCCGAGTTAATCTATGAACATCATAGGTTAAGGTCAAGACATACCCAACTGCTGCAGCCACCATGAACTGCGGATGCATTCTATCTTACTAGATCTACTAATGGGTAAACATGGATAATTCTAATACAGTTTGAACACCTGTGGCACAGCCTAATTACTTGTGAAATCCATACACTTCTCTGTGTGGAGCGCTGACAAATTTACTAAGATTTCATTTGACAGAAAACAGTGTAAGTGCCATGGTGAAACGTCTCCTCTCGTGAGTAATCACTGCACAGAGAGACATCTTCCCACAAAATCATTTGATTTGTATTGAATGCTGAATGAGTTCAGCATTTTCAGAGCAACTGAAGAACCAGATAAATACTAACCTTGGGCGTAGTTTGCACGAAATTGCAAAATAATTGCAAATGGCATCCTGCACAGTGCCAGTTATGATAATATAAGTATCTCTATCTTTATATGTTAAAAAACATATAGTACTTTCACAAAAGTGAAACTGAAAAATTAGCAAGCAGTGAGAGAGGTGATGATTTTGGGATCGTCCCTAACCTAAGGAGAGAACCAAGCAGATGCCTTGAAAACAAAAAGCACATCTTATTGAACGATTTCGTAGTGGTCCCATCTTCTTAGGACCACCCCAAGCACAGTTATTGGCAACAAAACATTCCCGACCACAGGGCCTGCAAAGCATTATGGGATGAGATTAGCAGTGGGTAGTGAATATTATATAGTATCCAATATCAAAATAATTCTACAAAGAGCTGCAGTTCAACTGGTGGTTACTAGATGTCCCTCACGAGTCAAATGCAAATGCTTGATTTCAATGGTTTTGCATTTGATTCGTGAGGGACATCTTGTAACGACTAGGTGAACTGCAGCTCTTTGTAGAATTATTTTGATATTGGATACTTTAATATTCACTGCCCACTGCTAATCTCGCCCCATAATGCTTTGCAGGGCCTTTGATTGGAATTGTTTTTTTGCCAATAACTGTGCTTAGGGTGGTCCTAAGAGGATTGGACCACCACCAAAGTTCCACAAGATGTGCTTTATGTTTATGCACTTTGTGTTCAAGGCATCTGTTTGGTCCTCACCCTGCGTTAGGGGGGACCCCAAAATCATTACCTCTCTCATTGCCTAATGTTTTCATTGAAAAAGTTCACTTTTGTGTATTGGTTATATGCTTTTTAGCATGTAAAATTTCTCTATCAAAGCATCTGAGGATGTTGTTGATTTTTCTGCTACGCTAAGGGTTTAAGCACAGTTAACTACGTAGCATAGTATTATGCCCATGGTTAATAAATACTGTCTCTGGCACTGTTATCACTTGCCCTTTTTCCAACATTTCCCATATCCGACTTGCCCTGTACACCCAAACAAATTCTACATTTTCATGTGAAAAATGATTGATTGGACTCTTTCATTTCTGCACTAGTGACATGCTTGCCTTATATTACCCCCTCCTCCCGATCTGACTAAACTCTGGTTTGACTTTCACCGGTAAGATCAGTGTCCTTTCAGCTTATTAGAACAGACCCTCAAACAGTTTCAATCTCTCACCCTCTAATTTGTTCTTCTGCTTCTACTCTTGAGTCAGGGATTTGATTCTCTGATAAGATGCTAACATCACTTTTAATGTCTGCAGTATCCCTCTTGATTTGCATCTATAAGATAGTTATTTCATCTGTCCTTCTCTCAGTGTCCTGTAGTGAATTTGGCATATTTGTGTGCTTTTCCGCTACATTAGGTGACTTTCCATCCTCTTTGTCAAGAGTGACATCACAACAGTTCAACGCTTAAAAGAAGAGCGATTATAAGAAAACTTACATTTTGGGTAGAAATTCCTCAATTAACCTGTCATATCTCCTTCGAGGTTTGTTCTAGAATCTCCCTGCAGCTGAGTAATTGTTGATCTCTTTTTAGACAAGTGGTGGAGTTAGGGAGCAACTAGTTCACTGGATCACAAACTAATTCACTCAACAGATTAAAAAAAAACAATTCTGTGGTTTCTGCTCTTGTTAAAAAATGCTAATTGAATAATCTCTGTGTTTTAATTTATATTTGCATTTTGTTGTCTCTGTATCAAAGTTATTTTTTAATATAATGTGATATATGTTTTTGGTAATCTTTAAAATAAATGAAATATAATGCTAGGCACTTCAATATACTTAGCAATTTTGTGATGATATTCTGGCCAACAATGTTTTTGCAATAATATTTTAGATTACATACAGAGTATGCGAAAATAAAAGTTTTAACTCTGATACTTTTGTCGTAGTATTTGTGCATCCACATATTTTTGTTCCAGATATTTTGCCATACAAGCACCAAGTTAGCTTGACTTTTGGTTAGAAGCTGCTTTTGAGGTTTTGTGCTGCAACTTGGCGAACCCCTTCAGAAGTAAAACTTAGAACTCAGTAGCATCTTGTCTCATTGGGCTTCACCCTCCCCCAGTGTGCGCTGTGCTGTAGAGGCCTTAGGACCCTCTCAGAACTTTGACTACCTGCTCTAAATGTGGTCCACTCTTCTTCGAATCAGCTGATTAATAGTAATCATATGAGCCAATTTACATCCAGTTACAATCTCTGATTTTACTTTTACAGGTGACTGACTTTCTACAGAAAAAGGGAGCTTCCCAGACAACCGGTAAGCTGAGGATCAGGTAATGGAGACAATCGCTAAACCTTAAATTGATTTCTGAAAATCAACAAATGTGATTGTATTACAAACTCCCCAAAGTACAGAGATCACAACAATAAATCAAAGGTGACAATCTGAGAAGCAGAGTAAAAAACAATGGAAAACTGAAGTTTGTATGCAAGTACAAACTGTAACACTCATGTTTTACCAGATAATGGGTAGAAATGCATCCATGCGCTGTCCACAATAGTAATTTGTTGTCCCTGGAAGTTGACTGTAAATAGGGAGGTGTGGTTTGGAGAACCTCATCCCAAATAAAATCCTATTAACACACAACCCTAAAGAACCGAAATAGTGAAGGGATCTGAACTCAACTAGACTCTGGAGCCCCCCAGCAAGGTCCCCTTCGGTGCATGGCCTCAGGTTGGAGGCCGAGGGGTCACGTGATGCCTGCACCCCATGGCAGGCACCTTTAGGTGCGTACCACGGAGTGCAGGGATGAACTGCACCCCCTATTTTACATTGGTTTTACGGCTGGAATACATGCTCCCATTGTAAAGTATAGAAATGTGACTGATCCGGGTGGCGGTCGATCCCATGACTGAGATGATGACAACATAATCAGCCCCATAGTTTTCTTTCTTCATAACAGCCTACTTCTTTCTTCTGATAGGCCTCTAACACCTTAAATCTTCAAAATAATGCAGTCGGAATTGTTTTGTGTAAGATGTACACATTATTTTTGTTATTTTTATTCTTAATTTGTTGCAACATGATATCATAATACCTTATCCTAAAAGACAATGGTCATTGCCCAGTTCAGTAGGACAACAAACGTTTATATATATATTTTTTTTCTTCTCCCTGTTACTTTTCCAGTGACCGAGTTGGAAAAGGTCTATAGCCAAGTGACAGACAATGATTAAATAATTTAGCTTGTGTTTTTTTGTAAATGAAAACCTGGAATTAACAATATATTAAGTCCACTTGTGTACAGAAGCCAATAAACAAATTATTTCTGATAAAGCTTTATTGTTTATTGTTATTGATGATATTTTCTTTGTTTTCTACTGTTTTTTTATATATGGTTTTTATAAGTGATTATGTGTTTAAATTTATATATTGATACAATAAGGATGGCGTATGGGGGAAATATTTATTGACCTAGCATTGTTATGATCCCTACATACAATGAAAAAACCATATATAACAACGGGTCAAGAAACAGAGTAAAGCTATCTAAAAAACTATGTGCTGTTGATAGGATGCAATCTGTGAAACCAAAGTATTCATGGTGAAAAATGTGTTCCCATCAGATACCCGTCCTGTACCGCCCTACATCATTTGGGATCCTTCACCCGAAGGAAGTGGAACCAATTCCACTGTGGATTAGGTAGATTGTGTCCTAATCGTATTAAAGGATACAGTGATGTGTTAATGAAAACTATATGTTGGTATCAGGGGGGTAAAAATAACTAGCTGTGCAAAAAATGCTATGTGTAGCATGTGAATAAGTGAATTAATATTGGGTTGTAGGAGTGGAAAAAAGAATTTTAATAGGATCCTACCCACACCCAAGGTTAAAAAACAGTGCAAAGTAGTGTTTACAAATAACTACTTAGGAGTAATCCGGGTCGACATGTTTCTGCAGAGTAATAGGCTCACAAGATACCTGTCTGCTTCATCAGGACCTTAACAATAATATGCTACTGCTGATAAATGTGTTTTAAGTGATTAAAACCATATCACCTGAGATCGCCAGTCGAAATGATCCAGATGGTCACCAAAAGATGGACGAACAAACATACACAAAGAGATGCACAGAGTTAATGACGATAGCTTCAAACACAAGGAAAATCTCTCGTGATGTTACATGTTTTGCCAATCAATGTTGGTCACTGATTGCTTACTAGTCAACCTGAAAATAAGGCAGAAATGACCTTGTAAAGAAAAGATTAAAGAAAATCCTTGTATTCACTCACCCACGATCTGGGGAAAGAACTCTCCACCTCACCCGGCTACAGCTCAGGTACAAATGGAGCACCGCTCTATTAAATGCAAAAGGAGAAAAACACTAATGAAAGAGGAAGAGCTCTCTGGAGCTTTTATACTAGACGCGCCCTTTCCCTAACCTGTTTAATTTGCAGCAGTCTTGTGCTACAGCACGGTATAGGGAAGGTCAATGATGTTGAAGTTTAATTAAATGCATTTTAGTGATGCGGCTAAGTTTAGAGCTTTGATGAAGATATATGCGCTAGATCAAGTTCTAGTGCAAAAGGAGTAGAGCATCGTCCAAAGTACCCGTGTGTGTTTATCGGGTGTCTGAGCTAAAAACAGAGAACGACAGCGCTCTAAAAAACACATGGATCTCATTCCTAAACTTGCAACCCATATGCGATAAAAGATCGCTAGAGCCCACTTCGTTGGTCCTTCGTTCCTCAAACGCTTACCTGTCCTTCGGTACTCCTCGCCTCCGTCTAGGCTGTCAGTGGGAGGTACCTGGACGGACAAGAAGCGATTATTTGAACTCTTTCTCGTGGACCGACGGGAGAGTCACGTGACAGACTCTGTCGCATGCGCCAGAACTACCCGGCTGCTGGGAAATGTAGTTCGCATGCTGGAGTCATGACGCACTCGATCGCATGCGCCAGATCTGTTGGGCAATGTAGTACGCTAGAGGGTTTTGGCCTCAAAGATAGATATAAAAGAGACACTTTCAATCAAAAGTTCCTAGTCATCTTAGAAAAAATATTCATCAATAATTTTAAATGGTACTCAACAAGCGGAATGGTACTCAACAAAACCGAATGGTGTGTAATGAATCTTACCGCTAGCAAATAAAAGTGTCATTTTATTCTCGATGTATTATACTAGCCTCCAGACTAGACTCAATCAATATTTGAGAAACAGTAAAGCTTTATCTCGGTACATCAAAACAATGGATCTCCTGAAACGACACCCAAAAATAGCTTTTAGCGAGCACAGTTCTTTTTATGTGTATATGTTATTTGTATTATTTGTAAACTACCATTAACATTAAATAATTGAATGCGCAACAATGATCACAGCAGTTGGTGAAAGGTGCATACTGATCGTTTACAGCATTGCAACGCAAGAATCCCGGATATATCATCATCATATATAGTGAACAATTTACCAGGAACCTACAGCGACATCCATGGGATGTCCTCATTCAGACCTGTTCTGTCAGTTTGTAGTTTGTACACCCATCTTTGTTCCCTTTTGTGTAAGAAGGTGCTTATGTCTGTGATATGTTTGGGAATTACTGGTTGTTCTAGCACTGTCCAGTGCAGATCGGTCGGAGCATGTTGGGCCTCTAAGAAATGTTTAGTCATTCGTGTCGCCTGCTTATTACAACATATATAGCTCTTGTGCTCTGAGATCCTGGTCTTTATTTTCCTAGTGGTCATGCCCAGAAATATGTGGGCTAAACATTTCTTAGAGGCCCAACATGCTCCGACCGATCTGCACTGGACAGTACCGACGGACAGGTAAGCGTTTGGGGAACGAAGGACCAACGAAGTGGGCTCTAGCGATCTTTTATCGCATGTGGGTTGCAAGTTTAGGAATGAGATCCATGTGTTTTTTAGAGCACTGTCATTCTCTGTTTTTAGCTCAGACACCCGATAAACACACACGGGTACTTTCGACGATGCTCTACTCCTTTTGCACTAGAACTTGATCTAGCGCATATATCTTCATCAAAGCTCTAAACTTAGCCGCATCACTAAAATGCATATAATTAAACTTCAACATCATTGACCTTCCCTATACCGTGCTGTAGCACAAGACTGCTGCAAATTAAACAGGTTGGGGAAAGGGCGCGTCTAGTATAAAAGCTCCAGAGAGCTCTTCCTCTTTCATTAGTGTTTTTCTCCTTTTGCATTTAATAGAGCGGTGCTCCATTTGTACCTGAGCTGTAGCCGGGTGAGGTGGAGAGTTCATTCCCCAGATCGTGGGTGAGTGAATACAAGGATTTTCTTTAATCTTTTCTTTACAAGGTCATTTCTGCCTTATTTTCAGGTTGACTAGTAAGCAATCAGTGACCAACATTGATTGGCAAAACATGTAACATCACGAGAGATTTTCCTTGTGTTTGAAGCTATCGTCATTAACTCTGTGCATCTCTTTGTGTATGTTTGTTCGTCCATCTTTTGGTGACCATCTGGATCATTTCGACTGGCGATCTCAGGTGATATGATTTTAATCACTTAAAACACATTTATCAGCAGTAGCATATTATTGTTAAGGTCCTGATGAAGCAGACAGGTATCTTGTGAGCCTATTACTCTGCAGAAACATGTTGACCTGGATTACACCTAAGTAGTTATTTGTAAACCCTACTTTGCACTGTTTTTTAACCTGGGTGTGGGTAGGATCCTATTAAAATTCTTTTTTCCACTCCTACAACCCAATATTAATTCACTTATTCACATGCTACACATAGCATTTTTTGCACTGCTAGTTATTTTTACCCCCCTGATACCAACATATAGTTTTCATTAACACATCACTGTATCCTTTAATACGATTAGGACACAATCTACCTAATCCACAGTGGAATTGATTCCACATCCTTCGGGTGAAGGATCCCAAATGATGTAGGGCGGTACAGGACGGGTATCTGATGGGAACACATTTTTCACCATGAATACTTTGGATTCACAGATTGCATCCTATCAACAGCACATAGTTTTTTAGATATCTTTACTCTGTTTCTTGACCCGTTGTTATATATGGTTTTTTCATTTTTTCTTTAAATTTATATAGTCTTGAATTAAAAAATACAAAAGAGAAAATACAAAATCAATAGACATGAAACATATATACAGTGATGAAGGCAAAGCGGTAGACACCACTACGCGCGTTTCGGCTCTTGAGCCTTCTTCAGGTGACCGTCTATTTTTAGAATTTCAAAGAGTCCGGGACTCACAGTTAGGTGTGGCGTGGATAGAAAAAGTCAGTCGGTAAAAGCAGCTTCTCAAAGTCTTGAGATGCGGAACGATGTAGTCCTATTGCATGTCATATGATGTTATGGCATCAGAAAAAAGAAGGGGGTGGAAGAGTATGGTGGAGGTAGCTTTGATTCAGATAGTTACTTGTATTAACATATGTAATATACTGTTCATTCCAGGTTTTCATTTACAAAAAACCACAAACTAAATTATTTAATCATTGTCTGTCACTTGGCTATAGACCTTTTCCAACTCTGTCTTTTCCCTATGTATAGCAAGTGCAACTGTATTATATAGGGGTCCCCTTTTTCCAAATATTTACTTTTCCAGTGACCTCCATTGCTTGAACTTTGAAGAACTTGTCCGGTTATGTAATAAGATAAAGCTTCTACCTTGCTTACTTTATAATTACGCTATGTAAGAAATGTAGCTATTTTATCATAAATGGATATCGATTCGTAAACTTCCATTTAGAATTCCTCATAGTTTTTGTAGTGAGCAGACGTGAGACTGAATAACTAGAATTATTAGTAGTCAATTTCTAGGGTTATAATGCTAAAATGCAAACTATTAAGTATTAACATATTTTCAAGTGACTTTTAGGGAATGAGAGCTATGAAAATCTTTGGAAAGGGTTAGGCTTTCTTTGCACACTATGAACGTCTTAGAATTTCCCATGAGCGCACCTTTAGAACTTATTGATTTCCTAGCCAATTTATGTGAACATTGTGTGTTGAACCATTTTACCCTATGTTTCGAAACATTTCTTGGAGGAAGTTGGGCTCTCAGGAGTAGTGAAATTCAGGGTGGGTATTTAGTACCACCACTTTATCACCACTGCACCCTGCTGTATTGTAAATTATAACTGATGATCTCAGTGCTTTAAGTTCCAGAAGTTAATTTGCATTGTGTGTTACAAGCCAATTTATAAACAGGTGTGTATATTACCTGCAGCATATTTCTCTTTGTTTTCGTGTTTTCAACACATGCCTGACGTTCTCATTTCTGAAAGTGTACACAAAAGGATTCATTAAAGGGGAAATAATGTTACCAAACATATTCACTGCTTTGTAGACCTCGGCTGAAGGATGCATTGATGGGCTGACTTCAATAAAGATGGCGGCTCCATAGATGAGTATAACCATGGTCAGGTGGGAGCTGCACGTGGAGAAAGCCTTCTGTCTTCCATTTGTTGATGGGATTTGCACAATCTTGGAAATGATGAAGATGTAGGACACGACAGTCAGCCCCAGAGAGCTCAGCAGGAAGGCGAGAGCTGAGATGATTGTGATGGTATGGAAGATCCTTGTGTCCATACATGCCAGCTTCACGATAGACAAGCCATCACAGAAGAAATGGTTTATGACATTAGGACCACAGTAGGGAAGTCCGCTTATGGCAATAGTTGGGTAGAGGACACAAATGATCGAACTCACCCATGCTCCAATGATGAGTTGAACGCAGAGCCGGCCACTCATGATGGTGGTGTAACGCAGTGGGATGCATATTGCCACATAGCGATCTAAGGACATGATTGGCGGAATTAAAAGGGTAATGGTTGCAAGATAAACATAGACAAAAGACTGCATAAGGCAGTTGGCCTTTGCAATTGATTTATGCACTGACAGCATCTGCACTAGCATTAAAGGCACTGTGTTGGAGATGTTCATGGTCTCCAGCAGAGATAGGTTCCACAGAAAGAAATACATGGGGGTGTGTAGTCGTCGGTCTATGCATATCAAGGTAATCATGAGAACATTCCCCAACACTGTGACTGCGTATATAAACAGAACAAGGACAAAAATAAGAATCCGCAGTGCTGGACTGCCGGTGAAACCCACAAGTATGAATTCTGTCACCAAGCTCTTGTTCTTCATGTCCATGACCGTTCAAAGCAATGCCTAAACAAGAGAGGTGTTTTAAAGGTTTATTACAAGAAGCATGCAGATCATGTATGAATGGTTTGGTATCTTCCAAACTTACTTCTCATGTAAATGAAATAATAATCAATAGGGTCTATGATAGTCACTCACCTGACTTGTGATGGTCTTTAGTTTGTTTATTCCATCCCCAATTCTCACAATTCCAGAGTGGTGTGGATTGCATAGTTGTTGAGTAGCTAACGGCAGGATTAAGTACATGCACTTTAAGGGATGACACACTTTCTATAGGTTGTATATTGAAGGAAGTTATTATCTGTGTAGATTAAATTATTGCTAATGATGCACTGGTTTTGCAGTATATTTAGGGCCTAAGCCCGTGAATGTTGCACATTAAGGGACCAAAGCACAAAGCTAGCTGTGTGTCAGATGGTCTTCCACATTAAATAATCATTATTGTTGGTGCAAAGTTAGTTGATATTGCTGGAGTAAAATGCTTTCAGTGTGATGGGCTTAGTGGGGGTAGGATCTGGGATGAGCACAACTGAGTATACAGCAAGTTCTGAAACATTTACAGAGTTTGAGCATGACTTTAAAGTGGAAAAGTGGAAATGATTGCATATCTTGGGCACTTTATTTCAAATGCATATATTTCAAGTGTATGGGTGAAACCTAAAAATACTTTGATTATACAATTTTCAATATGGAAACTCAGAAGAACAAGGAAGTGAGGGTGTCATTTTGGGTACGATAGAATTTTATAATTTTATAATTGCAATCTTTCTCTGAAATTTGGGGGTTTTCGTGAGTTTTGTAACTGAACTCTGTTAGAGTAAAAGAATATGGAAAAGTGTTTCTGACAATAAAAAAAGAGTTGGCATGAAACCAGGGCAGTGATTGATGTCAACTGTAAGGGCGTTAGAATGGTTTTGTTACAAACAGAGGAGGATGGTGTAGAAACAGTCATCATTAGACAGTGCTTCCAGAGTGTTATTAGTCATCAAGAAAGAGATCCTAGATGCAAGTTAAGGAATTTTCTGTGGGGTTCTATGTTTACTCTTAGATGAGATCATAAACCACGGGAAACAGCGTTTACAGCGCTGCCATAACATTGCGGTGCTTTTACAACGTGGTTGTCACAGCTACTGCGTTGTTAGTACGCAATACCTTTACATCGCAAGTCATTAGTTCGACTTGCTCTAGGGGGCTCTCTAAACTAAGGAATAGTATAATTTACTATTCCAGTACCTTCTCTACAGTTGCACATGCTGGAGTTGGAATAGTAAACTATACTATTCCTAAGGCCAGCTGCACCCTGTACAGCAAGTCGATCTAATGACTTGTGATGTAAAGGTATCACTCTCTAACAACACAGTCATTGTAACAACCGTGTTGTAATGGAACGCGATTCAATAGCATGCGTATCAACATGCTATATTCTAAACCATTGAAGAAGATACCAACAAGGAAAGGGTTGGATTTTGTGCCAACCTTAATTGCAAAGTGGGTCATAGAGCTACTAGGGTACACTTTTTTTGTGGAGTACTTTCTCGGTGCAAAGAATAATACAGCTGATTGCCTTTCCTGACTAGTGTCCCTGCCGTCCTCAGAACTTGATGTGGGTGTGTGGTTAAACATGGGGCAATTTTAGAAGATGAATGGAAGGGAGGGAGGGACAAGGATGAGATTTTATCAAAATGGTATATTTATCTCTAGGAAAGATAACCAGACAATAGGTTGTTGAGTAAAGAACCGATGTATTATTGGAATGTGAAAGAGGAATTTACTGATATAGATGATCTTAGAATGTGGGGTGCAAGAATAATTGACCTTAGTTGTCTCAGAAATAGAGTAGTTGTGCTAGCCCATGGAGGACATCTCGGAATGGTGAAGTCCAAAGACCGTGTGAGGGAAGACTTGCGGTGGCCAGGACATGATCATAAAGTAGAAAGGCCTATCAGGAAGTGTTCAGGCTTCCGACCTTGGTGTGCAGAGAACAGCCAAGTGAGCCATAGGAGGAGATAGCAGTTGACACCATGGGACCATTAAAGAATAAAAGGTCTACTACCTCTTTCTCACTAATTGTCATAGGCATTTTTTGGAGATGGCCTGAAGTGTCTTGCATAAGCGATATCAGCCTAGGTGCCTGTGGTAATATCTCTGAAAGGTTTATTTAGGCAACAGAGTTTTCCCAAAAATATTGTTCACACAATAGAGTTAATGTGTGTTCTTAGGAAGTGGAAGAGTTCCTGATGTGTTGTTGAGGTATACATCATAGGAGATTTTCTTTGTATCTTCCAAAAACAAATGGTATGATAGACCATGTCAGTAGGACACTGAAAACGGTCAAACAGCTCACCAAGTTGAACAGGCCAGACTAGAAGAAAGTTCTGGAAGATCGTTTAGTGGCCTTCCAGCTGGCTCCTCATGTGACTACTGTAAAGGTACCTTTCAAACTGTTTCAGTGGTACACCCCTCACTCTCTTGGGATGGAGGGAGGGAAGTAAATGTTAGGTTGGAATTGAATTTAAGGAGAATGGTGATGTAGAAAAGTAAAAGGGAAAAATAGAGGGATAACAGTTCGGATTGTTTGATTGACATATATCACCAGGGTGTGAGACAATGTGTGGACGGTACAAAGTGATGTGAGTTGGGGAGAGATGGGAATTTAGATAACCTTTCTGTTGGAAGAATTGATTGGTCTCCTAGAGACATGTCCTTTTTACTTTCGTACTCTTTTTGTTTTCCACAGTGATTACATAGCTTAGGGGGTTTGATTAGGAGTACTTTGCATGATTTCTTGGTTGTTTACAATCGGATTTTAGCTGTTGTTGGATTTTGTTTTCTCTCTCTGGCTGTTGAGGAGTTTCTTTTGGGTATATTGTTAGTATTACGTTTCTGGAACTTGTTCTGTTGATATTACGTGTAATGTTTTTGAAAAAGAAGATGCGTGCTGTCTTGTTCCCGTTACCATCTGTACTCACCAGAGGAGCCTCCTGGAATGTGGGCCTTACACTTCCCCAGAGTGTTAGAGTTGCAGCTGTTTTTTGTATGCTGTTGATGGCTGGGGTCTAATAAATATCTCACCTGTACTTACTATTTATTGTGAGTGGTCTCCAATGTTCCCTCTATATTTTCCATTCACTTTCCATGTGTGTGGCAGTGAATCGTGTTTTTTCCCCCGCAACCAATGGTATGTGTTCTCAGAGACATGTGAGAAGCCACTAACCAAGCACTCTACTGGAATCAGAGGTATCTGCCACACCAAGGGTTTGTTTAGCGACATGAAATAGATGACTGAAAGGAACACTGCTAGTTGCATAATCTGCATAAAAGAGGAATCGTGCAAATAAGGCTCTACTCTTACAAGACACTACTTAAAATGAATGAGATATTCAAATATAACAACAGCTATTGTCCTTTCTTTGATGTGGTGTAACAGCAGCTGACCTTCTCCATATAGATTTGTGCAATCTCCAAGTTTAGAAATTAAACACCTTTAAACTAGAGAATACTATCAGAGGGTGAGGTTTTACTGTTCAGTTTGAATTCTAACCACTATGACAATGCACTGGTTGTACACATGTTCAGTGTTCACACTCATGGTTGCTATCAGTGAAAACCTAGTAATAAGGAGTAAATCAGAGCTCCTGTGCCTGAGGAACAGTTCAACAATCAACTCAGTAAGTCAGGTGACACTCTGCAGACATTCAGAATCAGTAAGGGCCTAATAATGAGTTTGGAGGTGTGGGAGCAGGCCTCCATGCCACACCCTGCCCCCACACTCCCAAACTCGTCTGCACACCGCTCGCCAGATCACAAGTTAATTTGTGGTCTAGTGGAGGATGCTTTAGCGGTCCCACAGCGCTGCCTGTCAGAATTCACTGCAGTGGGATTGCAAAAGCATGTTCATGGACGGTATGGACTATTAGGTCCATGTCATGCCCAGAGGCAATCAAGGGCCCTGTTGGGCCCCGTAGCGTCCTCACCGCCATGAAAACTGTAGCAGTGAGGCAACTCGTAATAAGCTTGGCGGTGTTGCAGTGGCACTGCCAGGACATTGTGGGTCTCAGAACGCCACACCACCGCAGAGGGTTTACAGATCGCTGGTGGTTTTGGTGGACCGCCACCGCGGGTTTGGCAGGCCATCAGACCGCAAAACACATAATAAGGCCCTAAGTGTGAAGCCCAATATCTAACCATCACTATAGAAACAGAGGAGGGTTGCTATCAGCCTGTTACCTTTTATTTATTAGCCGTTTGTCTTTGGTGTCTTGTAGTTTTTTATGTTCCAAAGTTGCTGGTGATACAATGCGAAGCAGCAAATGAAAGTGCCTCTCTTCGGATTTCTGACAGAATATTGGAACCAAAAATATTGAGGTTCAGAAATATTGTGTTAAAAATATTGATTACAGATATATAGTTCTCTATAGTCATAACGGTAAGTAAAGAAATATCAGGAAAAAAATAGTTTCACACTATTATAGGTAAATAGCATACAAAAATATAATTTTTTAACCCCTTCGCTGCTTGTCAGCCAACGGCCGTCATGAACACTACCTCTGTAGTGCTGCGCACGTCCGTGGTCGACTCGGCCCCACCCACTTAATTAATCCGCCGTACTGCGGTGGATTTTGGACCGCGGTTAAGTGGTTAATATATAAATATATATATATATTAAAATAGCAAATGTTTCATCTTTCTTGAACATAGAGCAGCTTTTTATTGTAATTCAGACCACATTAGTTGTGATACTGAGATATGATCCACATACTACTCGAACTAGATTGAGCAAACCATGAACTGCGTGTTTACAGATGCTTTTCACTGACATGGAGCGTGAGCAGGGACTACACAAACCAGGGATAACGAGATCCACAACTGGGGCACTGCATGCATCCTTTCCATTTCAAGATCAATAAGCCAGGAGACTTCTTTTGAAGTCATTGGTGTGAAGCAGAGATACTCACTACGTAGCCCTGGGGTGCTTGTGGCCCTCTAGTGTTTTACTTGTTGGCTCCTAGTGAAGAGCATTACTGGGCTCCTGTTTACTTGGCTGATGGATACAATTCAGAAAGATGTTATACAAACGGGCAAACATGTAATTATTTGTTAACTAAAGACAAGGAAAAGAAGCGCAGATGGTGTCCGGCACTTATCTTTAGGAACATCATGACATTTTTGAAGAAATTGTGCAACAAATGTAAAAATATGATAATGGGTCTTATTTACACTTAGGTGGATATAGTAATATATATCAGTCCTACGCCCTGGAGTATGTCCCGAGAGGTGTCCTCAGGCCCCAAAGACCTCTCTTCACATTGACGCGACGTGTTGCCATATCTGTTTCCGCAAGCCCCCACGTCTTCTTCAACCATACCACCGAACCACACTGGACCAACCATCACTGCATCCATTTCACTTTCAGGAAGCCAACCATGCACCACTGCACCCAAAAGATGCCTCGCAGCAGCTAGTACAAAGTCACCAAAGACCAGCTAACCATAACCCTTGCCCAGAGCCCACCCACCAACCCCACCGACACCGACTCCGCCGCCCGCAATCTCAGACAGTGGATCGATGACTGTGCCAACACCCTCGCCCAGCTCAAGAAACACTCAAACAGCCACACTAGCAAGAAAGCCACCTGGTTCACCGAAGACCTTCAGGCTTCCAAATGAACATGCAGTAAACTGGAGAAGAACTGGCTCAGCGAACGAACACCGGACAGCTACGCAGCCCACAAGAACGTCACCCGCAGACACCATCACCTCCTTAGATCCGCCAAGAGGGCCTCATTCAAAGACCCCTTAGATAACAACGTACGCAACAGCAAAGAGCTCTTCAACATCGTGAAGGAACTCTCCAACCCCAGCTCCAACACCAAGGACATCCCACCTTCGCAAGACCTCGCTGGCCAACTTCTTCCACTGCAAGATCACCGACATCCACAACAGCTTCAACGCTACGACTGCCCGACATCCCCTAAGACCTTTGCCCCCACAACCTCCACTGCACAACCTTGTGCTCTCCTGGACCTGCATCAATGACAAGGACACCAGCAAGATCATGAATATCATCCACTCAGGATCACTGTTAGACTCATGCCCACACCACAATCTTCAACAAAGCCAGCACAGCCATTGCACCCCATCTCCGGAAAGTAATCAACATCTCCTTTGAGACAGCAAACTTCCCAGAAAGCTGGAAGCATGCCAAGATTAACGCCCTACTCAAGAAGCCCAAGGCGGACCCCAAGGACTTCAAGAACTTCCGGCCCATCTTCCTGCTTCTGTTCCTGGCAAAGGTCATCAAGAAGACCGTCAACAAACAACTGACCAGCTACCTCAAAGAGAACAGCATCCTGGACCCGTCCCAGTCCGGATTCCACAGCAACCATAGCACCAAAACACCCTCATCGCCACCACCGATGACATTAGGACCCTTCTAGACAATGGAAAAACAGCAGCCCTCATCCTCCAGGGCCTGTCATCTGCATTCGACATGGTCTACCACCGCACACTACGAGCACGCCTACACAACACCGGGATCCAAGAGAAGGCCCTGGAATGGACCACATCCTTCCTCTCCGGCAGAACACAGAGCGTCCGCCCCCCCCTTCTGCTCCAATACCACCGAGATCATCTGCGGCATACCCCAGGGCTCATCCCTCAGCACGATACTGTTCAACATCTACATCGCACCACTCACCCACATCACCCGAATGCACACCCAGTTGATCCTCTTTCTCACCAAACACCCTCACACCGCCAGGACCAACCTCCATGAAGGAATGTAGGCTGTCGCCGAATGGATGAGGAACAGCCGACTGAAGCTGAACTAAGACAAGATGGAGGTCCTCATCCCCATATCTACCCCTTCAGCCTGGGACAACTCCTGGTGGCCGACCACACTGGGAACAGCCCCGATACCCACGAACCACGTACGCAACTTAGGGGTCATCCTCAACTCCACCCTCTCCATGTCCAAGCAGGTCAACGCTGTCTCCTCCTCCTGCTTCAACACCCTCCCCATGCGCCGGAGGATCTACCAGTGGATCCCCACCAAAACAAGAAGAACTGTCACCCAGGCCTATTCACCAGCAGGTTGGAGTACGGAAACGCCCACGCTGCAGTCCCCCGCATCCAAAGAATGACTGCAGGTGGCAGATCCTTCTCCCACCTTGCCGACAGGATCTGGAACACCCTCCCCACCCACCGTCGGCAGACACAAGACCTGCTGGCTTTCAGAAGACTCCTCAAGACCTGGCTCTTCGAGCAGTAGCAGCACCCTCCCTACCCCAGCACCTTGAGACCCTCACGGGTAAGTAGGGCGCTTTACAAGTGACATGATTGATTGATTGATTGATTGTTCATGTCAATGGAGTAAACGTTCAACAGCTGTCTGTCAAAGGTTTCAAATGTTTTGTTTTTTCAAAAAGAAAGTCCCAAAATTAGATTTTGTTTTTTGAAAGCAAATTAAAAATGACCTCTTACATCCGAGAATTTTCTCTTGTGGGGGGTATCATTCTTATTTTCCTGTCCCTCACAGCTAGGTTTTTCCTGGTGGTGACAGACAGGGAAAATAGGCCATACACCATCCATGGAAAATAGAGCAGATGGCATTATGGCTATAATTCAATGACCCCTTCTCCGTCAGGCCGTGGGAGGAGGTATTCCATCGACAGAGTGAATAAGGGCCTAAGTTGGTAGAATACAATTAGAATACAGTTAAATCAACCATTAGATAAGTTCTTATACAGAGCACATACTGAACTCATGTATTTCTATGGGATATCATATGTGATAATGAAGAAAAAAGAGGTAAAGTGAAATAAAACATTTTGCCCAGGATCATATAATTTAGTGAAGCAGGGCACTGGGATTGATAACACTTTTTTTTTGGTTTTACATTTTGCAATTCAGCATCTAGTGGGTATCTTTCTCTCTCTCTCTTTTAGCATAAAAAACGATTGCTTTGACTTTAATTCTTGGTGCATGGAGTTAGAATGTGGGTGGCTGACAGAAGCCACATCAAAGCTTAGCTCGTTTTGGTTGCAAAGACCCAAGAGGACCTCGAGCTGTGCCAGAGAGAGGCATCTAGCCCAAGGTTGGCTTGAGAGGTCAGTGGCTCACCCATTTCTATCACAGAATGACAATTAAGGGGTCAAAGGCACAGAATGAAATATGCTTTGACTATAATCAAAAAATTTCATGAAACAAGAGTACCAGCGCCACAGGACAGAATCTTTCTTTTCAGAACTTTCTCACTATATTACAGTTTAGTGAGTGGACTGTGAGACTGGATGTTCTCTCCTCCATGGGTAATGAATATTGAATTACAGCCCTGTTGTCTTATCACATACCTACTAACAGTGCTTACTTTGATTCAAGTTGGTCCTACCACCATAACATAAAGGAGCAAGGAAATATATTCAAAAAGTGAGTGGCCAAAGAGCACACAATTTGTCAGAAGAGGAGGATGGCATTGAAAAAAAAGGTTTCTGGGTCCATAGGTTCCATCTTGCTCTGTTAGACAATGGGGATGTGAGTAGTTGTGATGATGAGCCTCAGGGACTACTCTCACCAAAGAAATGGCTGTGATGTGGATTCTGCCCTGAAGTTTTAATACAGCACACAACTAGAATATTTAGGCAAAATGACAAAACCAGGAATAAACATGAAGTCTCCTAGTTCCACGGATCAACCCTTTCACTTTACCACGTCTACTGGTCAAGGTTGGGTGTTTGTGTCTGCCCACCTCAGTAAACTGCACACTTTGTTGATGGGTCTTTCTGAAGAATTCTTTTAAGGCACTTGCTGCATTAAACCAACTATGTTTCTAAGCACTCATAATGTTTACACATCAGAAAATAAAGGTATAAGGAGATTGTGAGGTGTAAGATTTCATTCCAATTCAATAATCACGTTACTTCCTTTGTACACTTGACTTTCCAAATGCAGCGATAGCACGCCGAGAAGACTTACTCCAGAGTGCGGTAGAAGGATAGCATCTCAGATACAGCGTAACTCAGTATTGTCAAATCTGTGTCTTTTCTAGAGACAAGGGGCTTAGTTTAGAAGGGAGTATGGAATGCTCCCAGGGCTTACCCCTCACCTGAATATCTAGGTATTTGTGGTAGAGGTTATGAACGCCCACCCACCCCACCCTGGAACAACTGTCAACTCCAGGGATAGAGAACATCAACAGGCTGATGTCCTGGAGGGCAATGGGGGCTTGGAAAAAAAGAGAACAATGTTGTGGCAACTGTCTGGCTGCAAGGGTTCTCTGTAGTCTCTAGGACTGGATTTGCTTTTTTCAGATGGTTTTTTCAGCTCCTTAGACAGAGAAACTTGATGGGTGGAATCTATTATTTTTGTACATCATTCTATTTTCAGGAATTATTGTTCTAATTTCTTCAACACTATCTTTCTGAGTATAAAATCCTAATCAATACAAGGCATCAGCGCCGAGATGCCTACGGGTATTCGCCGCGCTTAATAAATGTCAATAAATAAATAAATAAATAAATCTGCCTTGACGTGCCTTGTCCCAGGTCGATAAGTGATAAGGATTTGTACTTGCTGAAAGAAATAGCCAGCATATCTGTCTAGACGTGAGTCTTTTGATGGAACTGAAGAATTGCATGTTCCTATGGTCTGTGTAAATTGTTACCATGTATTTGCACCTTGGAGATAATGGTTTGATGCCTGAAGAACAAGTTTGATTGCTCGCAATTCCCTCTTTGCTATGGTATTGCTTTGTTATGTTATGTTATGTTATGTTATTTTATTATAGGTCTTCTATAGCGTGCGGCTACTCCAAAGGAGTGTCCCGGCGCTTTGTACTCCAGACCTAGAAAAAAAAGGAAACAAATACAACATAACAGTGAGAGGTCAAAACAGCAGAGCCAAGGAAGGAACTAGGAAACTCTAGCCAGTAAAGAGCCAGGTCTTTAAACTCTTCCTGAAGGCGAATAGGTTGGGCGTGGAACGCAAAGATAAAGGTAATGAGTTCCACATCTGTGGGGCCAGCAGCCTAAAAGACCGTCCTCCGATACGGGCTTTCTTTATGTGGGGGAATACTGCTAGTGCCAGCGACTCCGATCTTAAAGATCGCGCCGGCAGGTAGAAAGCCAGCCTCTTTTGTAGGTATTGGGCACCAGTGGCATGCAAGGCTTTGTGAGCCAGTGTCATGGCCTTGAATATTATCCGCTTCCGGATGGGGAGCCAATGTAGAGTACGCAGAAGGTTTGATGCACTCGCTCGACGATGCAGGCCAAAGATGGCTTGTGCGGCCGCATTCTGAGCCACCTGCATACGCTGTAGGAGGTATTCCGGCAGACCCAGATACAGGATATTAGCATAATCGAGTCTGGATCCGATGAGGGCCTGAACAGTTATCCTCCTATGGTCCTCCGAAAGCAGTGGAAAGAACTTCCGCAGCATCCTGAGGATACCGAAACATGTTCCAGTGAGGTTCAGCACCTGGGATTTGAGCGAGAGCCCATTGTCTATTTTAATTCCCAGGTTCTTGGCTGACTCAGAAGAGTACGCTGGAGGGAACATGTTGGCAGGCCACCACCCTTGCTAGTCCGGTTCCAAGGGGCATCCGAAGAAAAGTATCTCGGATTTATCCGAGTTGCACTTGAGGCTGTTCAGTTGGAACCAGTTGAAAACAGCCCCAAGGCACTCACGGATACTTTCACCCTCAAATTCTTGGCCCTTCCGGCAGGTGAAGAGAAGCTGGGTGTCGCCAGCATAGGACACGATCTGGGCCCCGTAGGACTCCACCAATGCCGCCAGAGGGGTCATAAAGATGTTAAATAGAGTTGGGCTCAGGAACTCCGACTCCCAGAGGCGACATTTCGGCAGATCCAGGGGAGGCCCAGACCGTTTGTCGGCGGTTGGCTAGAAAGAAACAAAACCAACTGAGCACCGTCCCCCTCAGACCGATATCATGCAGTCTAATGAGGAGATCCTCATGGGGGACGGTGTCAAAAGCCGCCGACAGGTCTAGCATAACTAACATCACCCTGCCTCCGGCATCCAGCGACTCCTTAACAATCTCTGAAACCTCCAAGAGCGCGGTTTCTGTACTCAGGTTAGGTCGAAAACCTGATTGAGACGCGTGCAATAGCTCGTTGGATTCCAAAAAATTGGAGAGCACGCCATGAACATCTTTCTCCAAGATTTTAGTGAGTGCCGGGAGGAGCGAGATGGGCCTGTAATTGGCAGGGACTTCTGGGGCAAGGCTTGGCTTTTTAAGAAGAGGGATGACCATGGCCTGTTTCCACAAGTGTGGTAAGGCCCCCTGACCAAAGAAAGATTCATAATAGGGTTGGCTAGAGGGTTTGAAACATCTGCCATTCTGGCAAAAAATTTGGCAGGGCACGGGTCACTTGGCGATCCAGATTTGAGACTCATCATTAGTGCTAATGATGAAAATACCGTGAGAGGCGGGAAAACCGCCAGCACAGGGCCAGAAGTGGGCATGTGGGCTAACTACTCTGGCAAGGACGGGAAATCGACTATCGGCCTAGGGGGAAAAGAATCCTGTATCTGCCTAATTTTGGTGGTAAAAAAATTGGCTATGGTATCAGCCCAGGACTCAACTGGGACCTCCTGTGCTGAGTTAGATCGCAGGGTGGTGAATTCTCTAACGATCGAAAAAATCTCCTTACAGGAATTAGCTGCTTCCTCTATTCTTTTGGCGAAGTAGCATTTCTTTTCCTGAAGGACTAGTCTATGGTAGGATTTAATCATAGATCTGTAGGTCAGTTTTGCCTCGGTGTCATACTGAGCTCTCCATGTCCGTTCAGCAATTTTACATTGTCTACGGGAGTGAGCCAGTCCCGCAGTAAACCAAGGAGCCGAGACCCGTTTGATGGCAGTTCGGGGGGGCTGTGCAGGGGCAAGCTCATTAAATCTGGCTAAGAGCCAGATCTGCAGGGTTTCGAGGTTGTTGTCCAGGTCGCCGGTATAGGACACGGGATGGTTCACAAAGGCCTGAGCTAGCAGGTCTGGGGTCACCCGATGGTATGCTCTAAAAGCACATCCCTGCTGTCTCAAAGTGATGGCTGTTGGTTTCTTAGTGCCAGGTATTTGGAAATAAGCTAGTCGATGGTCGGACCATAAAACCGGTAGCAATGCAGTCACCACAACCGGAAGGGTGGAAAAGACCTGGTCCAAGGTGTGACCTTTGTCGTGGGTCGGGCCGGAAAGATAGGGAAGCAGGCCTAGGGAGGATGTGATCTCAAGCATCTTCAAAGTATCCGGATCAAGACAATCTTCCATATGGAAGTTGAAGTCCCCGGCCAGTACACAGCTCTCCTTTCTCATAACTAATGTGGACATGACTTGCTGGAGTTCCTCAAAAAAGGACCCCATCGGCCCCGGAGGTCTATATACTAGAAGCCCCTTGACAGATTGTTGAGGTGACAGGGAGAGGGAGAAAGCGAGGGATTCGGTCCCCGTGATGGTTTCCGTGTGAATGACCGAACACGTAAAAGATTTTTCACCACGAGAGCCACTCCTCCTCCTCTACCCTGGTTTCTGTCTTGTCTAAAGATGTTGTATTCAGGGGGAATGGCGGCAGCAATGTCAGGATGGGAAGACTCATTGAGCCATGTCTCAGTAAGCATTAGACAGACAGGTTTATCAGTGGTCAGGAGATCAAAGATCTCCTGAGCATGTCTGTGAATTGACCTGGTGTTAAGGAGTAGACAAAGATGTTTGGTGTTACGCTCCTTCATATGAGATGAGGGTGGATGTACACTAATCAGGTGCCAGTTACATCCTGGGCATTTGTGCTTACCCCTGTGACGGCCAGGAAAGACTGAGAGACAGGACTCCGCAACTTTGTTCAAGGAGTGGAGCTCCTGGGATGAGTAGGATAACATGATGATATGTGTAAATAAAAGCAGGAGTAGGGACTAAGAGAACCTGCCACGCAGAACGCCTCCGGGACGCTGACGGGCGCAGACGGGCAGGACTCTGGCGCGGCTCCGGCGCAGGTCCGGCACGTCCGCAGTACGCGTCCGCTACGCGGAGGAAGAGGTGAGCTTTTTATAGCGCTACTAGAGTGCGAGGGTGGCGAGTCCTACCCCCAAGATGGCGGCCAAAGTCAGCAAACGCTTATTAGTCAAGCGCGAAGCGCGAGCCTGAACTGCACACAAATAAAATGACTGAACAAGCAAGTCAACACACACAGATAAAATGTGCAAGAAAAGAAGGGAGACCTCCCGGCTTCCGCCTCAGGAGGGAAAAGGTTGGTAGCAGATGGTAATCCCTGAGTAAATGAGCTATTTCCCTTTTATAGCGCTACTAGAGCACGAGGGCGGCGAGTCCTACCCCCAAGATGGCGGCCAAAGTCAGATCCCAGCCCTCGGCGTCAATACTCGGCCGAGGGCAGTCTGAATACCCAGGCAAGGGGAAGGGAGCAAACGAAGCGCCTAGGAGCGCTGGGAAGTCTCTTACAAGGCAGAAAACGCTTATTAGTCAAGCGCGAAGCGCGAGCCTGAACTGCACACAAATAAAATGACTGAACAAGCAAGTCAACACACATAGATAAAATGTGCAAGAAAAGAAGGGTGACCTCCCGGCTTCCGCCTCAGCAGGGAAAATGTTGGTAGCAGATGGTAATCCCTGAGTAAACGAGCTAATTC
This sequence comes from Lissotriton vulgaris, assembly GCF_964263255.1. NCBI lineage: Eukaryota > Metazoa > Chordata > Amphibia > Caudata > Salamandridae > Lissotriton > Lissotriton vulgaris. The sequence continues at coordinate 23,165,863 of NC_141685.1, read as the reverse complement.
CCTTTTATAGCGCTACTAGAGCGCGAGGGTGGTGAGTCCTACCCCCAAGATGGCGGCCAAAGTCAGATCCCAGCCCTCGGCGTCAATACTCGGCCGAGGGCGGTCTGAATACCCAGGCAAGGGGAAGGGAGCAAACGAAGCGCCTAAGAGCGCTGGGAAGTCTCTTACCAGGCAGCAAACGCTTATTAGTCAAGCGCGAAGCGCGTGCCTGAACTGCACACAAATAAAATGACTGAACAAGCAAGTCAACACACACAGATAAAATGTGCAAGAAAAGAAGGGAGACCTCCCGGCTTCCGCCTCAGGAGGGAAAAGGTTGGTAGCAGATGGTAGCTTTGTTTTACAGGAAGGAGCTTTTGGGACAAAAAGTCTTTTGGATACGTATGTCCTGCTTCTGGATTTCTCTGGGAGAGTCATCCTCCACAAGCTACTTTCAAGGCATCTGCTTTAACAAAGAAGGGTTGGTCTGGGACTGGATGGTGGAGGACAGGAGCTGAAGTAATCCTTTTTTCGAGCTTAATGAGGGCCTCACTGGCTTTCTCTGACCATTTAAACACACTCATTTTCTTGGCTAGTTGGGTGATTGGCACTAGTACTTCAGAGAAGTGTGTAAATAGCGCTGATAAAACTTTGCAAAAACAATAAGCTCTCATCTTCCTTTAAAGAAGATGGAGCCGGACAATTTGGAATCTCCTAAACTTTTCTGGAATCTACAGCAATTTCAGAAGGAGACAAATAAAGATTTTACAGAGGTCACATTAAATGAGCATTTCTCAAGCATTGGGAACATATGGTTTTCCTGTAGGCATCGTACGATTACTCTAACATGAGTGAAAAGGTCTTCTTCTTTTTGCAAGTAGATTAAGGAGTGGTCTATGTATAGTATAGCATAGACATCTAGGAACTCTCACAGGACCTTGTTGGTTAAATACTGAAAGGCTTCTGGGGCTTTGCAGAGTGAAAAAGGCAGGACATATTCAAACAGGCCAAGCTTAGTTCAGAAGATGAATGTCTTTTTATTGCCCTCTTGGAATCTGACACGGTTGTAGAGGCCTAGAGATCCAGTTTGGTGCAGGTGATGGAGTGACACTCCGGGTCCAATAATATGGGGTAAGGGATATCGATTTTTTATGGTGACCTTGCTAAAAACTCTATAATCTATAATCACTGCAAGTATGTAGCTCCCCATTTTTTAAGGGACAAAAAATACCAGCAATGGTACTGGGGAAGTAGAGTGATCAATAAAACCAATTTTGAGCAACTTGTCTAAGCCCATTTTTTTAGATGTTGAGTTTCCTATTTTGTCAGAGCATAAATTCTAGCCCAAGGTAAGAGGTTGCGGTGACAATCAAAGGCTCTGTGTGAAGGCTGCTGACCAGTCTTTTCTTCATCAAAAACATCTCCACATTGAAATATTCTATAGGTAAAATATCCCCTGTTTTATCATGAGTTAGATTACAACAGACAAGGGATCCCTAAAGGTATGTTTGCAGGGACCTTGGGTAGTTTCACATTTTACAGAACAATGGTTTTTTGAAAACCAAAACTTTGCATTTTTACAATACTTCTGTATCATATTGCATAAGAGGTTTTTTCCAAAAAGTCGACAACGTTTCGATGCCTTATTAAATTCTGGGCATCATCATCAGGACAAGAGAATAAACATTGTTGCCTTATTAATTGTTATCACTAAGCCTTTCTGTACGCTAGGTGAAATTCAGTTTCAATAAAATAAATAACGGGTAGCAAGTGACACGTGGTGGTATCACGGAGCAGTCTCTTTACGGAACAGCTTAACAGAAGTTATGGTCTGCCAGGGGCATGATAGCCGTTTCGGGAAACTGGTGGCTCAGTGGCGAGTGCAGCAGTCCGGTGCTCGTGTACTCCGGATAGGGAGCTATCCGGAAAGGCAGAAGTATTGTAAAAATGCAAAGATTTGGTTTTCAAAAAAATTCATGTCTGTAAAAACTGAAAACAAGTTCACAGACCTATTGTAGCTTTGCCCTTTGGCCATTGCTTTCGTTGTTCTGTCCTTTATGTTGTGGGTCACGGCTGTGCCCACTTGTTACTGTGTGTTCTTATAATTTTTGTGTATTTTTGAATTTATACGCTTAATTAAAAGCTTTCTGTCCGGCTGGACAGTAAACACTACACTTATTAAGTGTTTTGATTATCAGTTTGAAATTGTTCATAAGTAGGGACCATTGTTCTGTAAAATATTATCATGAGTTAGAGCACAACTCAGTGGAGTTACTAAAACTGTTACTTTTTAGTACTTAAACACTGTTCTAAGGACCTACTCAGTTTTTGGGTTATAGAGCTGTAATCAGGGTACCCCTGGAATAACCCCAAAATAGGGGTATTGTTTAAGTCAAAAGATATTGTCTCAGAGTGCCCGTAATCACACAGTACAATGAGAGACTTGGTTTGCAACTGAATCAGTCCAGACAAGAGTTCCGAACCATCAACTCCTCGCACTGGCTCAGGTTCACCCTTAGGAGCATTACGTAACCTAATTTGGATGCCAGGGTTAAGTCTCGGACTTTCTGGTGGCTCCTGAGTCAATTAGCAGAGGAAGTGTCTTCCTTTGTTGAGGGAAAGCTATAGGGGTGACCATGATGATTAAGCTCTCAGGAACATTACATCAAAAATTCCCTTTGAAATAACTTCTTTCTCCCAACAAATCAATCTTGTTCCTTGTTGAGTAATCTAGGTTTCTGACTTCTCCTCCCCGCCTACGAGTGCTACCTTTTTCTTGAGGGCTTTGGGTCTCACCGAACAAGTTTTGCTTGTGTCTTCTGTATGTTTCCTCTGGAGTTGAAGGGCTGAGGATTCCTCCTTGCATAGGCTCCCCAGATTCCTAGTTTTTGTTCTCTATTTCTTCCTTATCTTGTCTGACAATTATTACCTTTGCATCCCCTCACGGATGCCCCCCTTCCATTTCCTGATCCAATGATCCAGTTAAATCACTAGATCTATAGATTCTTAACAGTTTTGTGGTGGATCAACGGTGTGCGAAAGTATGTCCTTGACATCGCCTCAAAACCTACATAAAAAAGGAAGGTCCATTTTTCTTCAGTGCATTGAGTCTCTACTGCAAGTCAGAAAGAGGCTATGATGTAAGTACAATGTCCTTCGGCCCTTGGCGCAAATTTAACAGGTCATTGTCGCTTGCTTGAATACAAACATGTCAAGCATATCCCTTTCACATGGAATCTTTAAATGTTGCAAAATTGTACAAAAAAGGGGCATTGTTAATATTTAACAATATTGACCAGTAATATGAAATAATTACGGACACAATGGCCTTTGACGGCATCATTAGGAAAATAAATTGTCCCAAACATAAATTGCAATTGACCTTGGCTCATGAAAATATCAAACTTAGAACTGTCACCCGAAAACTTTTCAGGGACTGTTAAAAGTACTGAAGTGGGGGTACTGACAGCGGCATTGTATGGTGAAAGACCAGGTGAGCTTGGCTCCAGGACAGACTTTCTGCCAATCTAAATTTATTTTGGGAGTTTGATAATGGGAGGGGGCTCTTTAGAGACTGCACCTAGTTCGTTTCCCAACTGGTTTAAATGAGGTTTGTACTTTAGCAATTCACTCCTCAACTGAAAGTTTTCTTCTCTTAGGATTTGGACCTCGGCTTGAATAAAGGCCAGAGTCCTCGCCATATCTAGTATAGATGATGATTCCTTTTCTAAGGCTTGAGCAAGGTTGTGAGCTTTGATTTCAGCAGAAATGTCCAGGCAGAAATATGTTTGTGCCTTGGCTTTGTATGAGTTTATGAAAACAACAGTGGTCCCATGCATAATCAAAATTCAAACAGTAATCAAAATAGACACAATGGCTACTATATTGGTTTTGGACATGTCCAGCCGGACAGAGGTCTCAATCTTTTTACTTTTCAAACAAAATCAATAAGAATTTCCTTCAACAATTCTATGTAGTGGGGCTCAAGCCGTTACTCTAACACATACAGATTGGCATGGTGAAGAAAGTCGCAAACAAAAAACACAAGGCTTTTAGGCAAAAACTTCAGATTTCTGTAGGTAATAATGCAACAGAAATTCCAGTCACACCATTAAAAACATATAACATTTGGTGTACATTAAATGACTGATCACCCAGGCAACCCCAGAATGACTCTTAATTCAAGGGAGATAGACCGTGAGCTGGCAGATGTCCTGGAGGAGAACAGGGGTTGGAAAAAAAGAAAACACATGTGTGACGACCTTCTGGCTGCTGAGGTTTCCCTGTAGTCTCGAAGATTGGATTTTTCTTTTTATTAGATGGTCCTCAGCCAGAGGGGCAGAGATGCTTTGACAAACTACTTTAATTTGCCACTCTCCTTGAAAATAAATTAGTCTTCATTTTGCATTTAAGATTTAAGAGGATATATAAAATTCATGTTTTATGGGCCTAGGTATAGCTCGACGCATGGGCTGTACTTGCTTGTACTGCTATAGGAGAAGGAGGGGCCATGTTTGAAGTCCCGGAGATCCTCGCTGCTGTGTAATTAAAGTGCACATGACAGAGTGACCGGTCTCTGCGTACTTAAGAACCGTGACTTTGAATCCACCCTGTGTCGAGGGTGAGGGCACCGAATGCAGCTCTCCTCACTTCGCTCAAGTGCTAGGTTGATCAGTCCTGCTGATCCCGACGCAGCTCATATACCGTTTAATCAGGGCTCTAAGTGGGCTAAAAAAATGGAGAGGTCTCTCAAAGGGGTGTGGCCAATGTAAATAAGGTCGTGGCTTTAAAGCTCTTAAGCTAAAAATCTATGCTTATCATAGTTATTATGCCACCCTGCTTCTATCATTGTACATAGCTACATAATACAACAAGTAACATGACACCGACAACAAGCCAGGGCAAATAAACAAAACTATGACTTTGTTGCCTCTAATATTGAAAATGCCTTGATGTTTGTGGAAGAAGATGTGGCGTAATGGCCAAAGCTGCTGACTTTAGAGCTGGAGCAGCAGTTTTTTGTGTCTGCATCAGTTCAACATCCTGAGATTCTGGGCAAATTACTTAATCTCCTGCGTATGTCCTTGTTTATTTGAACTGGTGCTCATGTAAAGCGATCCAGTTGGCCAAGTTCAAGCAATAAAGAACTGCAAAAAAAAAAAATGACATAAGAAAGCAGTGAACTGCTGCAGTGGTAAGATTTTCTTTTCCACCCTGAGGGTGAGGGCATAAATGGAGAGCCCAATTGGGACCCATCTCAGCACCTGCTTTTTAGGTTTCACTTGTGCAGCGCTTGCGCTGTGCTCGTGAAACCTATTGTATTAAATATAAAAAGGGACTTACATCCCGCCTTCGCTTCCTATTGGTCCTGGTGGTTGTCATTTTACCTTTCATTTTTTCCATTAGTTGTAGGCGTTCTATTTCCTATTCTTCCATGTGTGCTACTTTTATCAGTTTCCCTTCAGCAAAGTACTGTTAATCTGCTTCAATGGCATTTTTTCAAAGCATCCCAAGCAAGGATCGGGAAAACAAGTAAAAAATAGGAGCTACGCCCTTGCTTTAGAGTTACAGTGCTGCTGGAGTACAGGTGGCCTCAAGGCCCTCTTATTTTCTCTGTGGAGATCCTTCTACGTGCCTTTTATTCCTTCTCAGTGCCCCGGACACAGCAGTCCTACCTAGTGCCCTTGGGCAGAAGCAGGCACCCACTTGAATGTGTTCCTCCCATCAGCTTTCAGTCGTTTGTTCCTTTTGGTTAGCCATCTTGACGTGTTCAAATCACCATGTGGGTTTTCATCTGCCTGTTGGCTTTTTATTATCTCCTGGCATTGCCCTTTAGAAAGCTTTGCTTTCTATTCAGATTATCTTTCCTTGAGAGCTGGTGTTTTCATTTGCTCTACAAGCAGGGTTGACTTTAGCGCTGGTGGTGCCCAGGGCAACAACCATTTTTAGCTCCCCCACACTCATGACTGCCTCTTTGGATTCCCTCTCTACCACAAGGCAAAAGGGCCCTTCCTTTCTCCAATCATAAGTTATTGCTAAACACAGTGCCTACCCTGAGATCACTAATCCTTCACAGGTCAGCGCCCAGTGGGGCTTCACCGATGGCACTGCTCTAAAGCCGGCCCTGTCCACAAGTGAGTGGCCTGCTGAGGTAACATAAGACATCAGCACATGTGAATAACTAGGCCTTTTAAGAACTGCAGGGACCGTGGTGCTGCTTTGGAGGTGAGCCTTGGAAAATGTCTCCTTCACGCTTCCTGTTGTGTGTCAATAAATAAACATTGCCTTAATTTGATATCACCTCACGAGTGCTTCTAGTTCTGTTTCATGGTGGTGGCGTTGGCGTACTCCTAACTTTCAAGCCGCTGTGTGCATAGCGCTTGTGAGAGTGGCCACTTTGGAGGAGCTATATGTGACGCTTTTTAGCAGGCATCCTTCCAAAGCGCTTTGTGATGCGCTCTCTATATATCGGACCGTTCTTCTGTGAAAGTTGAATCGAAGATTGACTGAAGTCCTATGCCTTCCTTCTGGAAATTCTTCTTTTTGTTCACTGTGTCATCACTTGAGGATGGCTGAAAGGAAGTCATTGCTACTGCTCTGTTCTGCCTGCTGTGCTGTTTTTAGTGACCTGCTGGGCACTGGTCTAGAGTAAGCCAGCCTCTCCCAGAGGGCTAGCTTACACCCCACCCCACACCCATCTACCACAGGTGTCAATGGACATGTGACCCTGATAATAAAAGGGGCCGGGCTCACGTGCCCTTGGCCAGTTCAACCAAGTAACTAACTGTGTCTGTGTCAGTGATTTAAATGGGCCGGTATTCACTGGTACTGAGTTCAGGCACTTCTAAATTGTTCCACCTTCTCCTTAGCCAGGGAGAGTACCGGTACTCTAGGGCAGTACCAGGCTAATATTACAAACGTTTAGCATCGTTGCTTAGACAGGCGTCGCTGTTTTCCTAGAGACTGGCTATCGGGCACGCAACGCCCATAGAGCTCAAAGGGCTTTAGCTCCCCCATCCCCTCCCACCCCTCGCCTGTCGTGTGTGTCAGCCCGGCAGAGACAGCTTTCCGGGCAAACAGACAACGGCACCCGAGTACTACACAGGTCTTTAAAAGACCACTTAGTTGCTAATGAGGCTTTGTTGTGTTTTCCTTTTAGAGCCCCTGCATCGTCACTCTGCATACTGCTGGAAGAACCAGATCCCCCCACTCCCCCCCTGAAATTTGGCTCTAGTTGCGCCTCTGCTGGCTACCAAAGGAGCCGTGAATGAATTGACAGACGATCCTCGATGGTGGCCAGTACCGATAAGGCCCCAATTGAAATCAAAACCTGCTGAGATTTCTATTTACATAGTTTCTCTCACTCTTCAGCTCCGCCACCTAGAGATCCGGGTGATTACAGCACAGAACCTCGAGGTGGAACGCCCGTCCTGTAGTAGTTTGGCAATCATGGGGAAAGCAGTTTCAGAAGATTTGCTAGTGAAACAAAATAATATCTCAAGGAAATTTCTGGTCAGGACTCCTTTTACTTTTGAGCAGTCAGCAGATAGCGCTACCCACAAAATCCCAATGTAGCGCTACGCAATAAATCCAAAATTGCTATGAATTTGAGAAAAATTTGTGCGCCTTTCTCTTGCAGTGATATTGGGGCTGTATGAAACATGGGAAATGGTTATATTTGGCGTGCTGAGTGCCTGTTGTGAAGCCGAGAGTGGAGAGGGAGGCCACTAATCATCAGGGTAAACACATGCATTTAAAGTACAGATTGGATAGTGCATTTGTAAAAATCAGTTTTAACGAATGATGTCCGTATAAATAAGTGTCTGTGTGAGTACCTATGTGTATGTGTGTCACAGACGTGCACTATGAGCTGATATGGAAAAAAAAAGTATTCTATTTCAGCAGATTATGCTGATACATTTTCAGGTCAATAGAGTTCTGTGCTGCTTAGACTGCTCATGAACACATAGGCCCACATGCATCAAGCACTTTTGCATTCGCAAACGGTGCGATTCCTTAAAATCGGCCGTTTGCGAATGCAAAAGTGCTTTTTGGGATGCATGAAGCAATTTTAGAATTCGTAACATGTTTGCGAGTTCTAAAATTGCGGGTGCTTTTAAGAAGTCGCAGATGTGCGATTTCTTAAAAGCAATGCATCATTAAATTTAAAACTGTAAATTCGCAATTAGGGTGCCAAATTTACCGAGTGGTTGAACCACTCGGTAAATTTGGGAAAAGTGTTTAAAATGCTTAAAATTTTTTTTTCAACATTCATGTTTCGCACACACATGTCCTTAGGACATGTGTGTGTGAAACATGATGCGAAAAATACATTTCAGGGGTGAATGGGGGGGTCCTTTGGACCCCCCCCCCTGCACCCATGAAATTTTCAAAGTGCCACTCGCAATTCCCATTGACTCCTATAGGAATCAATGGGAATTGCGAAAATTAACTTAAGAATTCGGTATTCATTTGGGATTCGGTAAAAATTGCGATTTTTACCGAATCACAAATGAATACCGAAAATAATGATGCATAGCATTTTGCACTTCTTAATTTGCAATTCCTTATTTTTCGCAAATTAGGAAGTGCAAAATGTCACAATGATGCACGTGGGCCATAATGAATAAAGCATGCCCAATACTACTTCATATATTGGTACAGTGAAGTTGTAGTGGCGCTATGCACAGCACTACATAAAACTCCTACATAACTAAATCAATACTTAAGCGCTGCGAGGCCTCCGGGTGGTTATGCTCTATACAAGTGGAATTTTTCATTTCATTTCACTTACCATGAAAATGCAACCATATATCTTATATCAACTATGCAATTCATTTAATTTCTATTTCAGGGCCAGTGTCGGTGAACTAATGTACAAACGATATCTATTTCTCCATCAACATTCCAAGATGTCCACTGAAAATATCTTAATCTCATTGGATGCTGGCACCTTGCCCCTCCCCTAACCCCACCCAAAGTCCCGCCCATGTCCACAGCTCAATCTGATGAGTACCTGCACTTATTTTTTCCCATTTAAAGCCCTAGTCTGTGTCATCACTATAGTTTGATGACTAACAGCCCTACTACATTACATTGTCAATGAACGGGCTAAGCCCACATGTGCAGCAGTCTTGTATGGGGGTTGAAGTGGAAGAGTGCTGCCCGTGCCAGGGCACCCCCTATGAGCAGGCACAGGAAGCGCCTGATGGCCCATGTGGCATGTGAAGAAGCCCGGTGTGAAGGAGGTGATAGGGAGTCCACCCCGTACCCAGAAGTGGGTGGTGGCACCTGATAGCAGTACAAACTGTGTGGTGAATCTAGTGAAGAGGAACTGGAATCCACTCCGCATCAGAAGAGCCTGCCAAGTTTTGGGCATGAGGTGAGCCTGTAAGTGCAGCCGAATGCGAGGAAGGTCTGCCCAATCTGCAGTACCCGACTACTGAAGTGAGCTAGTCCTGCGGAAACACCCATCTGCGGCTCCAATTGCTGCCTTGGCCTGTGGCGTCCCGAGGCCAGGCACTGGAGGTCTCCCAACTGCAGCTCCAGCCATCCATCAGCCGGTGATGTGAGAACGGCAGACCGTGGAGGAGAGGGAACAATCGTAGTGCCAGGGGGCGGCGATCTGTGGTGCCACATGAGAGCTGTGCTGGAGTGAGAAGAATTTCACGCACCGCAACCCCGTAATGACTGAGAGATAAGGGCAGGAGAGACTGCCCACTGTTGGAGCAGAGCAGGCGAGAAGGCATAATAAGGGCATCCTGCTTACTGCCCACGAAGGAAAGAGTAGCAGCGTGAAATAAGCGCTGTGAGTGGGCCCAGTTGGACAGAGGATGCGTCCAGACATAAATAAATAAGTAGTTAACCAAATAAAGAGAATAATCCACTCACTGTGCTGCAGTGGGAGAGCGAGGCTGCTGGCCAGCAGGTGGTGTCCGGCCTCGTGTGGTCGGTGCAGAGCCGTCTGCAGCCCATGAGGTGAGAGGCTGCTGTGGAGCAGCGCAGTAATAAGGCACAGCTTGAGGCTCGCGGCTGCTGACAAGGAGAAAGTGGAAAGGACTCCCCAAGTGAGGGGAACCGAGTACACCCAGGCTGCATGGTTGGGCAGGACCAACGGCAGCGAGGGAAGCGCTCACAAGAGGACTGCTCCCACCGAGAGACAGAGTTGCGAGTGGTGTGGAGGTGGACTCATCTGGGGGAGTAATGCAATGAGGTTAGAGTGACCAACCGTTCATAAATTTCACGGACCGTCCGTAATTGGACCTCACATCCATTGTTCGTGAGGATACTGTAGTATTCTGTGTTTGTGCCCTCTGGGCACTGGTTGTTGGAACCCTGAGTGTTGGGAGTTCCGAGGCTCGAGTAGAATGCTGAGAGTTTTGTCAGTTGGATGCTGTACTTTTAGCCTGTCGCTGTGCTGCTCTTGAGCCGAATAAACTTGAACATAAGAAGCTTCCTACGTCTCTGAATCATCATTCATACTACAGAATTGATGGCGACGATGCTCAAGAGCACAAAACGAACCTAGAGTGAAGGTCGGTGTGTCTCGGCGCCGGCGAGGAGGAGGAGTCGCGTTTTGCCAGTAGCACATGTCCCACAGAAGAAGAAGGAGCCTGAGTGGAGCGCACGACAAAGTTCAACCCAAGATAAGTGTGCTGTTTTCCTTGTCACAGCGCGTCAAGTTGGGGGCTGAGAGCGGCTGCGCAACTGTCGTGGTTGGCGCTGGGTGGAGCGTGTGGTTGGCAGCGTTAGGCACGCTGATTTCCATCCGTCGGCCATTTTGACTGTGACGTCCGTGGTTGGCAACGCGGTCCCACGCACGCAGCGGCCATTTTATTCAAGGAAACTTACGTGGTTGGCAAATCACGAAGAGACTCCCAATACTGTTCTACGCTGTTGTGCGCTACGCGCTGTGGACAAAGTACATTTTCTACACCGGTAAACTAGTAAAAAGGCATCTACTGTTGTGTGCTACACGCTGTGGGGCAAAGAACTTTCAAAGGACAAAGAAAGTAAAAGCGCTCTCCTTCATAACGCTCTAATGTCATTTGAACAGTGAGTTGGTTCAAAAACAATATAAAATAAAAGCCATACGAGTATTTACCATTCATTTCTGCACTCAGTTATGCAATCTTTCTAGTCAGTTTCCAGCACGTTCTTTGGAATACCCTACTCCTCAATCGGCACAGCGACATCACAAGTTCTGTTGTCTTCTCTTATTTTCTTTCAGTTTACTTTTTCTTGCAATGCAGTCAGTATCGCCTCCACCACCTTTCCTGGAGACACCAGGGAATCCACCAATAATTTGGAGGAAGTGGTTCGACGCCTTCGAAACCTATCTAGGTGCAATAGGCGCGTCTAGATACCGCGCAGAAAGGAAGAAGTGTCTCCTTTTGCATTCTTTGGGTTTCGAGGGCAGGGAAATCTTTAAACACTTACCCCCTATTGCAAGGAACAACGAAGATGACATCGATGAGTATGTCGAGACAAGGATGAAGTTGGAGTTGAGGTTTGACGTGAAACCAAGTCTTGTTGTGATCAGACATAAGTTTTTCAAAAGGGACCAACTCCCAGGCGAAGATGTGGAAACCTATGTTTCCATTCTGAGACAGTTGAGTGCAGAGTGCGAGTTTGAAGGATTCAGAGAACAATTGATAAGGGATAAGTACATCTGCAAGTGCACTGACAAGTCGATTCAACAGAAGTTGCTCACGTTAGGGAATCCTACTCTGGAAGAAATAATCCGCACAGCCAAGAGTATTGAACTATCTAAGAAAGAGGTTAAAGAGCTTGAAAAAAAGAACGAAGAGACAGTCTCCATTGTGAGGTCCAAGGAGAACAGAGAAACCAGAACTGGTCCAAGTCAACAACCTTTTGAGAGGAACTTTTCTTCTTATCCACAACGCAACGATAGACGCGACATTTGTTATAGATGTGGGAATCCCTCTCACAACAAGGATAATAAGTTCTGTCCGGCTAGGGGTGCTACTTGCCGCACTTGTGGGAAATTTGGACATTTTGCCAAAATTTGCCAAAATCCTAAGCAGGGAAATATGAGTTTGGGCATTAAGTCTCAGAGTCAGGTTAACACTACTGGTGTAGGATGTGTTGGAGAATGCAATGATAACACCAGCAGGGGGGAAGATCACATTAGTGCCATTCAGGATGATCTTAGAGATATGGTTGTTGTGGTTCGTGAGGGGGAGAATTCGGTTGATGTGTCTACCAAAGTCGACAAAGACATGGTCATAGCTGTGCGTGATGATGGAGTCATTGTTGGTGACCCTGCGGATTGTGTTGACCCATATGAAAATTTTGGTGTGGGTGATAAAATCATTTCTTTATTAGTAGACTCAGGAGCTAAGGTTACCATGATCACCCAAGAACTGTTTAATGAGACTTGGCCAGGAAGAAAACTTGATCCTCCCGACAGGGCTCCTGTGTCCTTTGAGGGGCGCAGAATAGCTTTGGATGGTTATTTTGAGGATATCATTCAGTTCAGGGGGAGGAAAATTTTTGGGAAAGTATACGTGGCTTGCAAGGGTCTTAACATTTTGGGTTGGTTCCATGGTGGTTTGTTTCGGTTAATATTAAGGCCCGGAGCAAGAGAACAGGTTGGGATGGAAGAAGATGTTTTAATTTCAGAGAGTTTTGCAGTTGTAGAAACTGATGACTATGTGGTGGGTTTGGCCGTTAAGTTTCCTTCTGTTTTCAGCAAAGGTCTAGGAACGATTAAAGGTTTCGAACATGAAATCAGAGTTAAGGATGGGGCCATTCCAGTCAAGCATAAGGTAAGGGGTGTCCCTTTTAGCGTCAGGGATAGTCTTGAAAAGGAGCTCATGGATTTGTGCAAAAAGGGCATTATCGAACCCATCGAGTCATCGTTGTGGTTGTCTCCCCTTGTTGTCGCAAGGAAAAGGAATGGAGATTTACGCGTCTGTGTTGACTTACGCAGCCTTAACAGAAACATCTGGGTCGACTCGCACCCTTTGCCTAAGATCACCGATTTACTGTCTCAAACCAGGGGCGCTAGGTGGTTCACAAAGTTGGATCTAGCATCAGCTTACCACCAGGTGGTGTTGAGTGAGTCTTCTAGGCACTTAACTGCTTTCGTTTCGCCTTTTGGCAGCTTCCAATACTGTAGAATGCCCTTTGGTCTTGCCTCTGCGGCAGCAGTTTTCCAGAGGTTAATGAGTCAGATGTTCAAGGACACTCCCGGAGTGATCGTTTTTCAAGACGATGTCTTAATTTTTGGGCAGAGCAAAGCGGAACATGATGTTTCTTTGAGCCAGGTGTTAGGCATCATGCAAAGTAAAGGCGTTGTTCTAAAAAGGGAGAAATGTGTTTTCCTCAAACAGAAAATGGAATTCCTTGGGCATGTAGTCTCTCACAAGGGTGTTGAACCACGTCCAGGGTTAGTAAAAGCCATTGTCGATGCCTCTCCTCCCCTGGATAAACCTGGTTTGAAATCCTTTATAGGGTTGAGTGAATTCTACTCTAGATTCATTAAGGGTTACGCGTCAAAAATTCAACCCTTAACCAACATGCTCAAGAAAAATGTACCTTTTGTGTGGAATGAGAATTGTGATGACATTTTTCGCTGGATCAAGTCTCAGCTTGTGAGTGACAGTGTTCTCAGAGCTTTTGACCCAAATAAGGAATGTGTGGTGACTGTTGATGCTAGCGGGTTTGGTCTAGGGGCTGTGCTCACCCAGAAGAATGGTCAGGTTGATAACACCATAGCTTATGCGTCAAGAGTTTTGCGTGGTGCAGAGATGAATTTCTCAGTCATCGAGAAAGAGTTATTGGCCTGCTGGTGGGCAGTCAGAAAATTCAATTCCTTTCTCTGGGGCAGTCATTTCACTATACGCACAGATCACAGTCCCTTGGTCTCAATCTTGTCTGGTGAAAAAATTAAAGAGCACACCCCTAGAATTGCAAGGTTGTCGACCAAGCTTCTACAGTATGATTTTGACATAACCTATTTGCCTGGAGCCAAAAATGTCAGGGCGGACTATTTCTCACGTTTTCCTATCGCTGGTAATGACTCCGAGGTTGAGAGGGAAGATGATCAGGAGGATTGTTTTGTTGCGGCATTGGACTTAGAAGGCATGTGTGCTGTGAATGAAACTGAGTGGAGGGGAGAATTGGCAAAGGATGTCATCCTTGCTCGTGTCATTGAATTTTTGAAGTCTGGTTGGCCGAGGGAGAAGTATGTCTCTGGACCTTTTCAGACGTATGTTAAGGTTGCTGAAGAACTCACCGTAGAGGATGGTATTCTTTTGCGATGTGGTAGACTGGTCCCTCCGGAGAGTTTGAGGGAACGTCTTATGGATGGTGCACATGAAGGTCACTTAGGGAAAACTTTCACCAAACGCAGGTTGCGAGATGTTTTTTGGTGGCCACAAATGAATGCGTGTGTTGATTCTATGATTGATGGTTGTGTTATATGCAACAATTCAGACAAATGTCTAAAAGTGAGGACGCCCCCCCTGGTGCCGGTTCAACTTCCAGAAAGAGCTTGGGAAAAGATTGGAGTTGACCTGGTTGGACCCTTTAACCTCTTACCACCCACCTCAAGATATGCTATCGTGGCCATTGATTATTATTCCAAGTGGCCTGAGGTTCGGTTCATCAATGAGCCCTCCTCCGCTAATGTCATTTTGTTCCTGAAGGATATCTTTCTTAGAGAGGGATTTCCTTCGTGTATCATGACCGACAATGGGGTACAGTTCGTCAGTTCTGATTTCGAGTCTTTTCTTACCCAGAGTGGTGTCTCTCACAAGAAGAGTTCTTTATACCATCCCCAGTCCAATGGCCTTGTCGAGAGAATGAACCGTGTGTTGAATAACTGTGTGCAATGGGCCATTGCCAGTAAGTGTGTGTTGGAAAACGCTGTTCGCTCCATGCTATGGTTTTACCGTTCGACCGCACATTCTTCCACTGGTTTCTCCCCTTTTGAACTTCTAAGGGGGAGGAAACCGTCGACTAAGATTTGTCCTGGTTGGATGTCCAAGTGGGTCAAGATGAATGTCACAGATGGCATTGATGGTCTTGTGAGAGAAAATGTTAACAAAGCACAGGCTAGGCAGAAAAGCCATTTTGATGAGAGGAAAAAAGTGGTGTCTCATGGTATTTGTGTTGGTGATGTTGTTCGCATTAAGAATCCTGCTCATGTCACCAAAGGCAGGAGTAAATTCTCTGAACCGTTTGTTGTCAACAAGGTTTGTGGCAATGCTGTGCAAGTTAACAACAACCATTGGTGGAATGTCTGTAAGGTTGTCAAAGTTAAAATTGCCTCCCCTGAATCCACCAATTCTGGCAACAAATGTTGTAATGAAGATCTGTCGCCCACACTTCGCAGGAGTTTAAGAGTACCCAGGATTCCTGTCAGGTTCAGATAGTTCTGTTTTTCCTCACCCTGCTATGTGAGGTGCTTCCCCTGTTTCGTGTTTTGTCTGGTTTCCTTTCTTCTCTTGTTCTTCCTTTTCCCTTACTTCTTGCTTTTCCTTTACTTCTTTGTTTCTTCCTGTCTATCTCTTAACTCTTTGCTTTTCTTCCTTTTGTTTGCAGAAATGAGGATAATGTAGTATTCTGTGTTTGTGCCCTCTGGGCACTGGTTGTTGGAACCCTGAGTGTTGGGAGTTCCGAGGCTCGAGTAGAATGCTGAGAGTTTTGTCAGTTGGATGCTGTACTTTTAGCCTGTCGCTGTGCTGCTCTTGAGCTGAATAAACTTGAACATAAGAAGCTTCCTACGTCTCTGAATCATCATTTATACTACAGATACCTTTTATGGGCGCCTTTTGTCCGTAATTTTGGCCTTTCAGGAAGTAGACCTGCTCCCCTGTGAGAGGGCCCACCCCCCCGATGGGCCACCTCACACTCTTCCTGGAGCACAAGAGCAGCACCCGCTGCCCATTTTCATTCTGTATGCCTGGTAATTGCCACGTACAGACAATGACAATGGGGCAGTCTTGGGTGTGACAGCATGTGGTGGCCTCCTCCTGCCTCAGTGCACAGCAGGGCATTCTGTTAGATGAAAGGTAAAACGCCCATCCTGCAACGTGAGACTACAGTTTACATAAAGAAGCCTGTGAAACAAGTTAAAAAGAATGGGCTGCTGTTCTTTCACTGTCTCGTCATTTTAGAACTGAAGTATTTTCAATATAATATCCAAAAAGCCATGGTTACTGCTCTTTTTTATTTTAAGCAAATAACAACCGTTGACAAACCCAATAGTCCTGGATTCTTGTTGGTGTAATGATACTTGCTGTATTATATATCTGGATGCAATGACAGAAAATACATAATACCAGTCGTGCTGAACACTATGCTGCACAGAATTTTAGCCTAGGTGTTTTAAACCACACCCTTAATTACATCCAACACCCCCTTTGAAGAGACCCCCCCATTTTTTTACACCAATTAAAACCCTGGAAACAACACCATGTCACAGTCACTTCACATCCTGGGACTGTGCATCATGCATGACTCATGATTTCTAGTTTTCAGACTGCCTATGTGCAGGGGCATAGTGAACCTCTCCCTTCCCCCCCTCTCCCCCCCCCCCCACACCCATCCCTTGTTTCAGGAACTACAGCACAGAGAAGTTCTTGATGGGCCTCTTCTGTCTGCAACTCTATAGACAAAGGCTCAGCTCATAATAGGAAAAGGCAGGTGAGTAAATAAATGAAGGAATGTGTGAATGGCTGGATGGATTAGTGAAAGAATGAATGGATGAATGAAAGGGTGAATGAATAGATAATGAAAGAAAGGATGGATAGATGAGTAAATGAGTGGTAGTATGGATGAGAGATAAGGTAAATAGATGGATGTATGGGTGGAAGTGTTAATATTGCAGGGATTTGTTAGCTTGAGCTGAAAGCCATTTTGTATTTCTGGCAGCCATATTGTTTGCCATGTGCTGCCATGTGCTCGCCATGTGCTCTGTCCTCCCTCAGTGTTGACTGCTCTTGTAATCTGCCTAGAAACGAACTATATTTAGCATCTTCCACCTTTGCACATGCTCAGTTGAGCTTGCAGCTGTCCTTGCAACTGTTCCTAGTCTGTAAATGTCAGGATGTGTTCACCAGAATTAGCAACTGTTAGCTCCTCCCACTTTGTTGACCAAGCAGATCTTGCATGTCCATATCAGTCATTTTGCATTCTTACATGTGCCAGGACTGCCCCTTGGTCTTATGCTGACTATGTAACCCCAAGCATATGTAAGGCCCCAGTTTTCTGTACTCCTTACACTGCCTCATTCAGTTGCTAAGGTTTCTGTGTGACATAGTCTTCCTCGTTTGAGGTTAATAAATATGTTACTTTTATATTTAAGTTCTGTGCCAATTTCTTCTTTGTTGGTTTAAAGGGACCAAGTATCAGTAAGACCCCTGAGAAGGTTTCTATTTTCAACAAATAGCACCCAATGTGGGGCTCATCAGAGAAGTGGCTATCTAAGGGTGTGATCTTGTCAGGAGACAGAAATCTACTGAGGAGGACAGGACAGGACTCTACTAAGCAGGTACTCTGTGCACAGAGATTCTGGGGATTCTCTGTCTCTGCAGCCCAGTATATTTCTGGTCTTCTTGATTTTGATCCTCCACATGATGTCACTCCTGTCTGAGAACCTTTTTGGCGTGAGTATTCTAAAAAAACTACCGTTAGGTCATTCAGAACTTGGCAGTTAGAATTTGGACAACGATTAGTTTGGTAAGAGTCGTTCTGCAGTGCTTGCTGTTGGTTTTTGATGCTTTGGATTGGTACGGTAGTTTAGTAATGCTTACTGTGGCTTTGCATTTGTATGATTGGCAAATATTTGTATTTGTATGTATAATTTGAATTGAATTTTTATTAACTGTACTATTAATTAAAATCTTTACAGTAAAAGGAGAGAGTACAGAAAACAGTATGTATGTAATATGTAAATTGCAATTTATATAGGCAGGTAATGAGGAGATTTTTCTCAGTTTGAATTTGCTTGAACTACACAACGTAAGAAGAGTACCTTAAGTGCTACTTTGATTATAATACTGCATATTCTGCACTATTTTTGGTACGCCTTTTTCAAGCACACATCAAAGAATATGTTGCTTTTTGGAGGTACCATAGTGAGGTGTGAATTAAATTAGCCGGCTCACCTGAAGGAATACCTAAATAGGTTTAGGTATAAAAACATATTTCTTTCTTGGTGATTCTGTATCCCCAGGGATTTAAAATATGACAATAATACAAACAAGGATCCTTTTTCTGTGCACTTTTATAAATGGAGATATGCAGAGCGATTTTTAGGTGTTCTGCCAGCCAAAGCTGGTGAATTGAGTGTGTTTTGGCTTCTTGAAAATAAAACAGTCTGTTGTGCTGTTTTTTTTGCAGTCTTTTGGAATACTATTGAGAAGCGCTTCTTGTAAATATGACTTACAACTAGTATTTACAAATGGTTTGGTTTAAGTACAGTCTGTGGGCTGTCCTTTGTTTCTGTCCTAAGTGTTGATCTGTGGGTTAATCATGTGTTTAAATGTCTATGTGGTTTGTGGTTTCACATTAGTGATACTTCTGTAAGTAAATAACGATTGCGCTATTTGTGAAATAATGGCTAGCCTTAAATGTTTGACACCCCCTTCTGTATATGTCTGGAATGAGCTCAATGTGTTTGTTTGTGTTTTCTTGCTGTCATCAGTCTGTTATGCAAAATGTCATTTAATTAGTATTAAATAAAAATTAAATAAAAATACAGACATGAACCATATGATATGCTAAATAACTACAAGTTACTATTAGATTGAAAAGAGTAAGCAACTATGCACATGTAAAACTGCCAATGCTTAAAAAATAAAATTAGAATTCACATTGATTAGGAATAAAATAGGCCTAAACCCCCCCTCCGAAATTGTATGTTTTGCTAAAAATAAACAATTATAAGATGTTACATTGTTGTCCTTAGATACATTGTGTTTGATATAAACAGGCAAACACATAATTTGAGTAAATTGGATGCTGCTGAACTACACACACATTTTAGAACTAGAAATGCCTCAGTTTTAAGTCACTGTGCTTCCATTTCAACACTAAAAAAAGCTTTCGAGAAGCAGCTATTGTTTTGATTGTAAGCCACGGAGAGACAGGAATGTTGACTCAGCCAGGATTTTGTCAGTTAACCACGGGGTAAAATCCTGCATTTCAAACTGCTGTTTTAAAAATTTACAAAAATGAGGTTCATTATTTTAGATAACAGGAAAACATTTAAAGTATGGATTTCCTTTCTGAAGGTCTTTTTACATAAGCACATTCTTGGTTCTGATAATAAATAATTGTCCTTTTAAAAAGTGGCGCAAAATGTTTCATGTGTCAAGTTAGGCTTCTGTGCTTAGGCGTATGAATGAATGTGTCTAAATATGATAGGCAAGGAATTAACTTTGCTTATCCTATGTGGAGTTATCAAAATGATTGCTTTTATG
Organism: Lissotriton vulgaris; assembly: GCF_964263255.1. Lineage (NCBI taxonomy): Eukaryota > Metazoa > Chordata > Amphibia > Caudata > Salamandridae > Lissotriton > Lissotriton vulgaris. The sequence continues at coordinate 23,146,427 of NC_141685.1, read as the reverse complement.
AAAATTTTTTTTATTTATTATGAAAGAATTAATAAACAAATCAGTGCTTTTAAATTAGTTTTTTAATATTTATAAAGCTTAATAATCATACTGTGACCTCCTAGCATTAAAATGTATTTTAAGTTGTGTTGTACTGCATAATAAGGAAATTTGCATATGAAATATAACTCCGCCCAGGCGTAAAAAACTCATTTTTATAAGGGTATATATGATTATTTTCTGGGCTATGTAGAACATTCTAAGGAAGACCATTATGCAAAATAAATATAGGATATTCATTTTTAAGTGCCCCAAATATCAAGGTCGAAAATGGGCAAAATTCATTCAGTAATTTAAAAACAGATTCTGCATTCAGAGCAGCTTTTAAAATGCCTTAGGCTTCAGCAAATGCATACATTTAGGTATAATACAAATAGCTGACTTCTATATTGTTCAACAAGTATACTGCACACCGCTTACAATTGAAAATATGAATACAACTAGCAGAAGTTATTTTCTTAACCCTAAACTGACAAACAGGGGAATGGGGCTGCATTTGCACACAGAATAGAACAGTGGGGAAGAGTTAAATGTCAGTTCTATATTTAGAAGAATAGCATGGCTCCCAGAGTAAAGTTTACTTTGACATTCTCACCTCTGAATCTTTTTGAAAGACGGCAGGGGAGAAAAGGAGAAGTTTTATTTTTTTGGCAAAAGCAAGCACTTTATGTACTAATATGATAGAAAACTATTTAATGGTATATGTGAACTTTGATTAACAGAAAAGCTTTGCCATATTTATACAGCACTAATGCTTAAAAGCTGAGGCAATGACATTTATTTGACTTCAGATGCCTTCAAGTTTCACTTATACATTTGCTAAAAGGGGTTTGGGGTTTGGGTATTCGTGTTTTTTTTAGTTCTCCTCGAAAGTGCTATGTACCTCCTATAACTTCGTTTATGGCCAGTTGCCACAAATAGGGGTTGATAGTGTTGACAGAAGTGAAACCTGTTTCAGGTTTCCTACTGTCAAAATGGGGAAAGGAGGCTGGATCCTGGTCAAATTAAGGGAACATAATATGTATGTTACTCTCTCTCTCTTTCTCAATTTTTTTAGCGTGTCTAAGCTGTCTGTGAAATAGCAATGAGACATTTAATTGGCTATTCAGTAATACTGTTTTAAACATTGTTAGCATTAATAGAATGAATTAGTATACATGTTTTGTTACTGCCCATCCAGTTTGATGAAATTATGACAGGATCAGTAGCCTAGATTGTTGTTCCCTTATTTTGATCTTTAAGGGGAACTACATGTGGGTAGTTTTTGTTCTACAAGTCTTAGATGTGCTTATTAGAACTGATGTTGCATAGTTGAAAAGTAGAACACAGGGAAGATGCCCCTGTGATCCTTAGCAAAAAATGTTTTTAAGGAAATATTGTTTTTATAGATAAGAACTCCTGTTAAATTAGCAGTTTTAGACTTTCCTGTTGCTCATGTAACATGAGAGCATGGTCCTACGCGGACAATGTAGGGGCTTTTAATAAGAAGAATCATTTTAGAAGTGTCTGCAGTCCTGTACAAGTAATGTAAAGTTAATGAACAAAAGAGTAGAACATTTCTTTTTTTGAGGGTTTTCAGATTAGTACACAGGAATACACCAATGTAAAGATTTAGGGTATGTCTGTGTTGTTTTTCTCTTTTCCTCTGAGTTTAGTAAATGAACACATACTTCCTTGGCTGCTTGGGATTGGGTGATGTATTACTCTTGTCAGTTCATCAAAGAGTTCATTTTTGTACTTGCCAATAGGTCCAGGATGTTGTTTTTTTTACTCTCTCATAGATAGATGAAAGTGGTTTTTGGGTGCCTTGCTAATATATGGGCGTCCCAACATTAGGAAGTATTCTAAGACTATCCTCTCTGTTGATAGACAGTTTCTGTGTCTTGTCTAAAGACTTTTTGTTCTGTCCACCAATAGATATTTGCTGCCTTACAACCATTGCCAGAGGGGCCCGGACATCAGATTCAGTCTGGAGAGTCAGCGTCAGCACCAGTCCAGCTTGAAGCCAAAGTGAAGATAACCAGCACATGCATTGCTGGCAACTAGGACCTCAGTGAACGCGGAAGCACTGAGATGTAAAAGTGTGAACCCCTGCCACTGTCTTGGGCAAAAGACGGGGTCACAAATCAGAAAGGAGAAATTGTGGATCAAGTATTTAATGCCCAGTTGAGAGTAACAGACCGACCAGATTGGCGAGGAAGTTTTGCTTGAGGTGACCCCTTTTGAAACAAGGGTTGCTTCAGAGATCCTAGCATCTGGCTCTGAATCCTGGTCCTAAAGTGAATGCAAGTTTGGTCCTGTGTTTGTTGGTCAAGAGATACCTGGGTACACTGGATGCAATGTGTCTCCCCAACGAATGAGCAGTGCGCCAGCAGAGCAATACAGGAGTTAGGGAAGGACTTTAGTTTAGGGTACAGGTGCTGTGTTTCTGGTGCCTGTTAGATTGAAGTGAAGAAAAAAGGTGCACTGCCTGAGATACTGGACAAGATCGCTAAGAGTAAGATGGGCTGAAAATTTGTTCCGCTCATGAAATGTGTGAATTTTTGGCAATTTCGTGATTTGCAAATCACGCGAAACTACCAAACAATCCGCAATTCGCAAGTTCGTAAATTTGTTTTGCTTGTTCGCGCTTCAAAAATACAATCTCGCACGCGCTACGTTGACTTACCTTGACTTACCTTGATTCTGAGTTTGCCGAGTTATTTTCCTCCCGCGAACAAGATGGCCGCGCCCAAAAATGACCGTATGGGAAAGTTCGCAAAAAAAACCCTGCTAACACGCCAAAATAAAAAAATTCACAAGTTCGCACAAATTTGCGGATTTTGCGGATCGCAAATTCGCATTTGCGCAGATTTGCAGACCGCGCATTCCCAAATGTCGCCCATACTTAGCTAAGAACATTTGCCTGGTGGGTGACAGCCCTATCCTGAAAGAAGAAACTTTTTCCTTGAAACTGGGCTGTGATTCTTGAGTTGAGAGTTGTGCAGCTCCACAGTGGAAACAACAAAAGCCTGCCTGTGAGGCTCAAACGGAAACAGGAAGAAGACTTCCCTCTGGCTTGGTTGTACAGCGGCTTCAATTTCCCCATGGACTTCTTCTTTTTGCCAATAATGTACCCCTTTAGTTGTTCCATAATTTCTTTGCCCTGTGTAGTCCTCCTGGTCCCTTGGAGCCAGGATTGTACTTGTAATAATCTATTTAGTAGCTTTAATATTTGCATTAGTTATTATTATTATGCACGAAAAACAATTGAAAAATGTGACTTTGCCCTTTCCTTGAATGTATTAAATTGATGTTCTAGCCCTCATAAAAGGAAAATGTAACAGTCGATTGGAAAAGGTTTTTATTAGGTATGTCCTATTAGCTATTCTGAAACTGAAATAGATAGTCAGTGCAATGCATAGGAGCCCTGAAAATGTTTACTAGATGATTTTAGGATTTGCTTTTGCTTAGGACTAGAAAAATGATAATTCTGTTTGTGATAGTGGTAAGTACTCTCTCCTGCTATCTGTATGTTAATTATGACCTAAAGCTTCATTCCCTCTGAATTTGTGCTTATACCAGATTGACCTGAAGTCAAAAGGAATGAAAGGAAAAAGTTCGCAGTGACAGGTCTGACCAAAGAATGAAGAGAATGCATTGTCCTATGGGTAGGACAGGACCAGGGACACCCTGTGCAATGCACGTCACATGGAGAGGCCTAGACAGTAAAGATGAGCAAGAAGATGGGACGAGACCGCGTTGTGAAGTGAAAGATTAAGAAGGAGGAAATTGTGTGGCATGACGCCACTACAAAGAAATATCAAGAAGAAGAAAGACGGGAGGAGTGTGTGATGGCCTGTCGGAACATTGGTGGCCCTTAGAGAAACTACCTATTCATGAGTCTTCGGAACACCTGATGATTGCAAAGACAAGCAGGCTGTACCATTTGTGACATCCACCTTTGGAGTTGCATGAGATAAGGGATGGTGAGGCTGCTAGGACGCCCTGAAGAAGAGGATCCAACCACTCCACAACAGACCATAGTGACCCAGGTGCACAGGACTCAGGGATGCCAGTGGGAGCAGTTTCCGACATGAGAGATGAGCCTATAGCCATTCTTCCGCAGGTCCCAGGAAGAGGAAGATCTTGTGCAGAGTGGCAGGTGTAAACAACTACCCTCCAGGTGGAGCTAGGGACTTGAAGGTGGGGCTAGTAGCGCCTCCTATACACACTAAGAGGGTGGCGTTGGAGCGACAAATTGAAGTATACCCAGTCAAGTGGAAGCCTGGTGAAGAGGGCCTCTGGGACATTACGTGAGAGGGGAAAACCTGCAAGAGGGGCATCCTGGTGAGAGGGATGTTAGCAACTATTCCACCATTTTGTAGAGGAAGCAATGCTGCCTGTGTGGCGATGCCACGACAACCTGGACTGATTGGTGAAAACGCGACATCTATTAGGATCCACCAGCACTCTACCTGCTCCTTCAACAAGAAAGCTATGCCTAGAAAGACATTGGTGTCAGCTTCCACGCCCGAGTCAAAAGAGGACCGGACCCACAGGGCACCAATGAACTGTGCCAAATAGAACTGGTGGTCCTAGCTGCTGTTTTACCATTGTTTTGCTTTGCAGTACCTAAGAGGTCTCGTCGCCACCAGTGCCTCCGTTTCCATGGTTGTGAAATTGACCCTCGCTCACCCAAGCATTGCCTCGTCGCCACCAGTGCCTGAGTTTCCACAGTTGTGGAATTTCCCCGTGCTCACCCAAACATTACCTCGTCGCCACTAATGCCTCCGTTTACATGGTGCAAAATTGCTCCTCTTGCTCATTTTCTCTAGCGACACTTTATTTGGCAGCCAATAATGCAAGTAGGCACCCAGGATAATGTCCTGCATGGTAAACACTGTAATGGCTTAGGCTTTTATTTAGTATGTGTAATTACATGCATGATTTTTTACAAACTAATCCAGAGTACAAGTCCCGTATAGAGGACTCAATGACCACCTCTCCCATGGGGTCATATTTCAGGTCGAGACTCAGCGCTCATGCGGAGTGTAATTACACATGATGCTTGCCATTGGTTCACAGTTCCATCACTCTTATTTACTGACACCTTATTGGCTGGTGCCCCAAGATATGACTTCCATTTTAAGCCAGGAACACTAGCCAATTACCCTTGCCTTACACTGTAGGTTTCTTGTAATTGTGTTTGGGGACTACTTATTTTTTTTTGTCTATGCGTCTGCTTCACCGGTAGCCAGCACATCCATTTTAAGTACACAGGCATGGCACTTTGAAGGATCTCCTGCCGGTGGGTGTTTTTCCGTTGCGCAGGACGGTGGCTAGTGAGAGGTCAGCGGAGCATAGATGGCGGTTGGGGATGTAGAAGGAGAGCCGTCTGTTGAGTTAGGCTGGGCTAGTCTTGTGGAGTGCCTTGTGTGCCTGGATGAGGAGCTTGAAGGATATCCTCTTGCTGACGGGGAGCTAGTACATGTCCCGCAGGTGGGGGGTGATGTGGCTGTGGTGTGGTATGTTGAAGATCAGTTGTGCTGAGGTGTTTTGGATGCGTTGTAGTCCTTTGATGAGCTTGGTTGGGGCTCCCACGTAGAGAGCGTTTCCGTAGTCAAGTTTGCTGCTGACGAGGGCCTTGGTGATTGCCTTTCTTGTGTCTGTCGGGATCCATCTGTAGATCTTGCGGAGCATGCAGAGGATGTTGAAGCAGGAGGGGGAGATGGCATTGACCTGCTTGGTCATTGAGAGCGTTGAGTCGAGGATGATTCCAAGGTTGTGTGCATGGTCGGTGGCCGTCGGGGCTGCTCCCAGTGCCCTCGGCCGCAAGGAGTTGTCCCAGGCTGGAGGGTTGGTGCCGAGGATGAGGACCTCCATCCTGTCCAAGTTCAGCTTCAGACAGCTAGTCTTCATCCAGTCAGCGATGGCCTTCATCCCTTCATGGAGGTTGGCTTTGGCAGTGATGTGGTCCTTGGTGAGGGAGAGGATCAGTTGAGTATCAATGGCATAGGAGATTATGTTGAGTTTGTGCTGTTGGGCGACATGTACGAGCGGGGCCATGTAAATTTTGAACAGTATCTGGCTGAAGGAGGATCCTTGGGGTACGTTGCAGATGATCTCTGAGGCTTTGGACCGGAATAAGGGGAGGCGGATGCTCCGGGTTCTGCTGAAGAGGTAGGAGGTGGTCCATTCCAGAGCCTTGTCTCGGATCCCTGCGGAGTGGAAGCGTGCGCATAATATGCGGTGGCAGATGGAGTCGAAGGCAGCGGAGAGGTCTAGGAGGTCTGGCCGTTGTCAAGCAGGGTCCTGATGTCGTTGGTGGCAGCAATGAGGGCAGTCTCGGTGCTGTGGTTGAGGTGGAACCCTGACTGGGAAGGGTCCAGGATTCAGTTTTTTTTAGGTATTGAGTCTGTTGATGATTTTCTCAATGACCTTGGCCGGGAAGGGGAGCAGAGAGATGGGACGGAAGTTTTTGAGGTCTCTTGGGTCTGCCTTGGGTTAGGTCGGGCTTTGATCTCAGCGTGTTTCCAGCTCTCTGAGAAGGTTGCGGATGGTATGGTATGGTAAAAACATTTATACCGCGCTCGGACACCGTACGGTTTCATGCCGCTCAGTTTTACTCAGTAGTAGACTGAAAAAGAAAAGTTTTTAACAGTTTACGGAAAGAGCCATAGGTGGAGCAGTGACGGATGGCAGGCGGAAAAGCATTCCAGGTTGTGGGGGCGCAAAAAGAGAAACTGGAGCCGCCATGTTTTTTCCGTTTGGTGTTTGGGATGACTAGCAGGTTGCGGCCAGAGGAGCGGAGGTTTCTAGAAGGGACATAGCATTTCAATTTAGAAGAAATAAAAATAGGAGTCAGGTCAGCCAGGGCTTTAAAAATCGTGCAGCCCAGTTTGAAGAAGCAACGCTTGGCTACAGGGAGCCAATGAAGGCTCCGCAGTAGCGGCGAGACATGTTGATGTCGGGGTTGGTGATAAATCAGGCGAGCAGCCTGATTTTGCACAAGTTGCAGCTTGTAAAGGAGATATGCAGGAATACCGGCATACAAGGTGTTGGCGTAGTCAATTCTTGACGTGACCAGGGCCATGATGACAAGGATCAGTGCGTCTCTGGTAAGAAATCTACAGATTTTTCGTATCCTGCGTAGTTGGTAAAAACAGGATGACGTCACCGCACTGATCTGGGGCCCCATGGATAAGTCACTAGAGATGACCACGCCAAGGCTCTTGACTGAGCTGACAGGACAGGGGGGAGCCCTAGTGAGGGAGGCCAAAAGCTGTCATTCCAAGGATTTGCTGCTCCTCCCACCAAGAGAAGCTCAGTCTTAGTGGGATTTAATTTAAGTTGACTATGGTACATCCACTCAGAAATCATAAGCATGGTGGATTGAAAGGTAGTACGTGAGGAAACGGAGGAATCAGTGGGAAAAATTAACTGTAAATCATCTGCGTAATTGAAGATGGTAGCGGCGGATTTGCGGAGGGAAAAAATAAGAGGTTGCATGTATAAATTAAATAATAAAGGGGATAAATCGGAGCCCTGAGGGACACCGCAGACAAGGGAGAGTAGGAAGCCAAGAAGGTAGACAGATGCACTGCCTGAGAGCGATTATCCAGGAAAGAACTGACCCACTCAAGAGCCATGCCCTGAATACCGGCGTTCCCGACACGGTCGATCAGTATAGTGTGATCGACCGTGTCAAAAGCCGCCGATAGATCCAAGAGGACTAGGGCTTGAGGGATGTTATTATCGGCGCCCTTCCTGAGGGTGTCCATGACAGCCACAATAACCGCCTCAGTGGAATGGAGGGGGCGGAATCCGGCTTGTTGGGCCTCCAGGAAAGATGAAGTCTCAACAAAGGGGCTCAGGCACCGGGTGACATAAGTCTCCAGAATTTTTGCCAGATAGGGGAGAAGGGAAATAGGTCTATAATTACTTAGGACCGTGGGGTCGGCATTGATCTTTTTTAGGATAGGTGTCACCACTGCCTGTTTAAAAGAATCCGGAACCACGCCTGACGCCAGAGAGTTGTTAAGTAAGGCCAGGGGAAGATCGGGGAAGGCCAAGAAAATGTCCCTAAGAACCTGGGGAGGACAGCAGAGCTCACTTTGTGCAGGAGAGAACAGAACTCAGAAAGGGAGATCGGAGGAAAAGCATCCAGGCGACAAGGGTTTCTGAGGGGTAAGGGAGGGGAGTGAGGAGATAATTTTATCAATAAAGAAAACATTAAGTGAGTCACACAAGGATTGGGAAGGTTGAGGTTGAAGGGTAACTCGATCTGGAAGAGAGAGCTCATTCACAATGGAAAAAATATCCTTTGTCTTAGAGGCGGACTCCAGAATTTTTTGAGAAAAGTAGATCGTTTTAGCCGATAAAATGGATTTTTTGTAAGTTCTCAGACGGTCCACAAAATCAGTTTTCATCTGATGGTCATAATTACGCCTCCAGCGCCGCTCCACCTGATGTAAGGCCAGTTTATCTGCCTTCAGTTGGTCCGTAAACCAACGCTGGGCGTCATGAGGGCACCTGGTTTTTATATTTTTTAAAGTGGCGATGGAATTGCAAGCAGATAATAGCCATTGATCAAGGAGGGAAGCCTGGTGAGACACCAAGGTCGAGGTAGGAGGGATTGAAGAGGACAAAATGGAATGAAGTTCCACTAGATTAGCTTTCTTCCAGTTCCGAGCATGAAAGTTGGTCAAAGGAGGAGGATGTTAGAAGTGAACAAGTTGAGAACAAAAGAAATAAAGTGGTGGTGTGACCAAGACCATGGGGTCACAATGGGAGAGGAGATATCTAGATTAGTTGTCCACACCTGATCTAGGATGTGGCCTTTGCAATGGGTGGGATTGGTGATATGTTGATAGTAGTTCAGGCCTGATAAAAGGTCAGAGAATTCCACAGAGAGATGGCTTTCTCTGGGATCAGAGGGCCAATAATTAAGATCACCAATAATCATGACCTTGGCATTGTTGATAGTCAACTGAGAAATATAATCAGCAAACTGACGGGCAAAGGAGGGCATGGGATTAGGGGGTCAGAAAATAAGAACAACAACAAAAGAAAGCCTAGGAGACGTAAACTTGACAGTGAGACATTCAGTCCTAGGAATCGCTGCATAGGCTAATGTAGTAAAAACATACTGGGAGCGGATAATAGCAGCCACCCCCCCACCGACTTGCCCCGCTAAACGATTAGTTTGCAGGATATAATAGTCCGCAGGGATGGCAGCAAGGATATCAGGAACTGAATCCTCAGTCAGCCAAGTTTCTGACAGAAGAAGGATATCTACAGAGCCATTGTCCAAAAGATTTCCAGCTGGTGTTTCACCAGAGACCACGTATTAAGATATACCACGGACAGTGGTGTAACCTCTATCGATGGCGGGAGGAAATGCGAGGATGTCGACACAGGGCAGGGAGGGGAAGTGACAGGGTTGGGGGTAAGTGGAGAGATTAGGATACCACAGTCCGACGCAGCCTGTTTGGCAAGGGCTGGTAAGGAGAAAGTGCCACGAAGCAGCAAGAGATCTGAGGAGGTGTAGGTTATAAAATGGGCATAATGAGCGGCCGCGGGCCACGATCGGCCGTGGACGGGCGCAGATGGGCTTGACTTGAGCGCGACTTCGGCGCGAAGTCGGCGCTCCCGCTGCGCTCGTCCGCTGCGCTTCCTCCATGTGACCATATTATACCAAGAGTGAAGTGAGCCGCTAGACCGCTGACCTGCCCGCTGGAGAGGCAGGGCGGAAGTAGGGAGAAGGGCAGGAAGTGGTGCTCAGTGCTGCGACCCTCCGCACAAACGGCACAATGCCGGGGAGGAACGGGGTCTAGAGTGGAGAATGAGAGTGCAACAACCCCGTGCCCAGTAGAATGCTGTAAGCAAATGCAAGTAAGCGCCGCAATAACAATGTTTAAAATAGCTCCAAGGGAGAGATTGAAGATGTTGCGCAGGTGGGGTGCGATGTAGCTGCTTGTTTTGTTGAAGACGTGGTGCAGGAAGGGATCTAACGGGGAGCCAGAGTGGATTGTGCTCATGGTCTTGATGGTGTCATTGATGCTCACGCTGTCCCAGGCTACCTGGAGGTCGTGGTCGATGGTGTGCGGAGGGTCTGTTGTGTTGCTGTCTGTTGGGGCTGTCTGGGTGTTGAAGCTGTCGTGGATGTCTGCTAACTTGCGGTGGAAGAAGGTGGCAAGGGAGTCACACAGTGCTTGCAACAGTGGGATGTCGTTGGTGTTGGAGCTGGGGTTGGAGAGTTCCTTCACGATGCTAAAGAGCTCCTTGCTATTGTGTGCGTTTTTTGTCAAGGTTGTCTTTGAATGAGGTTTTCTTGGCAGCCTTGATGAGGAGGTGGTGGTTGTGGATGGCGTCTTTGTGTGTTGTGCGGTTGTCCGGAGTTTGTTCGCTGTGCCATCTCATCTCTAGTTTCTGGTAGGCTTGCTTGGAGGCTAGGAATTCTGGGGTCAACCAGCTGGCCCTCTTGCTGGTGTCTCTGTGGGGGGTTTCACCAGCCGGCGAGGGTGTTGCCGCAGTCCTCAATTCCAGCATTTGAGGCTGTGGGCAGCATTATTGGTGTTGGAGGTTTCGGTGGGTGGGCTGAGAGCGAGGTTTGCATGTAGTTGGTCATCGGTGATTTTGCTCCCACAACGGAACAGGATCTGTTGGGTTTGGTGGTGTGTGGTGGGTTTCTGGAAGGTGAAATGGATGCAGCCGTGGTCGGTCCAGAGGAGTTTGTCGGTGTGGCTGACGGAGACATGCAGACGGGGTTGAGCGTGTGGCCGGCGGAGTGGGTGGGCGTTGTGATGAGTTGCTTCAGTCTGAGGTTGGTGAGTATATCAATTAGGGTTGTGGAGTTGTTGTCGTTGTTGTTCTCAAGGTGGAAGTTTAGGTCTCCGGGGAGGATTTAGTCAGTGGAGGTCAGGGCGTGCGTGCTGAAAAAGCAGGCGATGGAGTCGCTGAAGTGGGGCGCGGTCAAAGGTGTCGGTAGACAAGGGTGCCTCTGAGGTTGGAGTTGGGGTCTGTGTGGATCTGGAAGTGCAATGTTCGGCAGTGCTGAGTGCATCATTGGTGCTAGTCACGACCCTGATGCTGTTCTTGTGAACGATGGCGATTCCTCCTCCAACTCCATTGGTGCAGTCTCTGTGGGCAATCTTATTGCCGTTTGTGATGGCTATGGTGATGTTGGGTGTGGAGGATTCGTTCAACCAGGTCTCTGTCAGGAAGGCGATATCCGGGGATGTTGTGTTGAGCAAGTCCCAGATCTCCACGGCATGTTTGTGTGCGGAGCCGCTATTTAGTAATATGAATTACAGGTAGGTGTGGTCTTTCTTGGCGGGTGGTTCGTCGGCTCTGAGGATGGTGTAGCTGCAGTTCTGGCAGGTGAAGGGACCAGTTGTGCATTTCGGGGTGGCCTTGAAGCAGGTGAAGGTCTGTCCGGGGTTGAGAACATGGAGTGTGCTGGCAGATCAGTCGACTGAGGGTGAGTGTTTGATTTGCTCAAACACTCCGTCCATCATATCCTTTGGTATTGGTTTGTTCGCCCTGAGTTGGCAGGGTATGTCCAGACGTTGGTCCGTTGCTCACTCTACCACTGGATTCAAGATAGCCTGGCTGATGAGGATTATGAATTTGAAATTCGTCCAAGGATGCTTGTTTCCGGTCCAGGCAAGCCATGGCTTGGCAGTTCGAGCTGGACTGTTCCCATGAGGCACAGGATCAGACTGATTTGCATATGGCCATGTCTGAACTGGGGTGATGGAGTGAGCTAAAGAATGATGATGGATGAAACCCAGATCAGTTGACTGGAGATGAGTGTTTGATTTGCTCAAACACTCTGTCCATAATCCCCTTTGGTATGGCATCATAGCGGAGGCGGTCATTGTGGCGGGAGTGGGCACCAAGGATTCTGGCACTGGGCGCGGCCCAGGCGCAGACGGGCACAGACAGGTTTGCCTGGTTTACCAGCAGCACGGCCACACAGGGGCTGGAACATATGGGAGGTAGGAGCGAGGAGTGGAACAGAAGGCAAAAGGGCTAAAAAAACGAGGGGGACACGAGTGGAACAGAAGGCAATAGGGCACAGAAATACAGGGGCAGCTAGGAGACAGAAGGCAAAAAGTGCACCGAGGCACAAGACAGCGAGGGGAACAGCAGAAAAAAAATGGGCAAAGAGACACGGGGACAGCGAGGGGAGCAGAGGGAAAAATGGCACCGATCAAGTACAATTCAAAAAGGGGGTGGTGATGAACAGAGTGTCTGAATTAAGCAGACCACTCTTACCCAGTCAAGAGATCAGGGCTTGATCCATCACCGTTATTTAGCTCACTGCATCACCCCAGTTCAGAACCTGGCTATATGCAAATTAGTCTGTCCCAGTGCCTTATGGGAACAGGGCAGACCAAACTACCAAGCCAATTCTTTACCGGAAAGGAGACAAGCTTCCGGGGACCGGTTTCTGGCATTTCAGCCGTCGTCGGCCCGGCTTGCTTGAATCCTGGTGGTGCAGTGAGCAAGGGACTCATGTCTGAGGATACCCTGCCACACTTGTGGTGGCCAAAAACGATTCAAAAAGGGGTGGTGATGAACAGAGTGTCTGAATTAAGCAGACCACTCTTACCCAGTCAAGAGATCAGGGCTTGATCCATCACCGTTATTTAGCTCACTGCATCACCCCAGTTCAAAACCTGGCTATAGGCAAATTAGTCTGTCCCAGTGCCTCATGGGAACAGGGCAGACCAAAGTACCAAGCCAATTCTTTACCAGAAAGGAGACAAGCTTCCGGGGACCGGTTTCTGGCATTTCAGCCGTCGTCGGCCCGGCTTGCTTGAATCCTGGTGGTGCAGTGAGCAAGGGACTCATGTCTGAGTATACCCTGCCACACTTGTGGTGGCCAAAAACGATTCAAAAAGGGGGTGGTGATGAACAGAGTGTCTGAATTAAGCAGACCACTCTTACCCAGTCAAGAGATCAGGGCTTGATCCATCACCGTTATTTAGCTCACTGCATCACCCCAGTTCAGAACCTGGCTATATGCAAATTAGTCTGTCCCAGTGCCTCATGGGAACAGGGCAGACCAAACTACCAAGCCAATTCTTTACCGGAAAGGAGACAAGCTTCCGGGGACCGGTTTCTGGCATTTCAGCCGTCGTCGGCCCGGCTTGCTTGAATCCTGGTGGTGCAGTGAGCAAGGGACTCATGTCTGAGTATACCCTGCCACACTTGTGGTGGCCAAAAACGATTCAAAAAGGGGGTGGTGATGAACAGAGTGTCTGAATTAAGCAGACCACTCTTACCCAGTGAAGAGATCAGGGCTTGATCCATCACCGTTATTTAGCTCACTGCATCACCCCAGTTCAGAACCTGGCTATATGCAAATTAGTCTGTCCCAGTGCCTCATGGGAACAGGGCAGACCAAACTACCAAGCCAATTCTTTACCGGTAAGGAGACAAGCTTCCGGGGACCGGTTTCTGGCATTTCAGCCGTCGTCGGCCCGGCTTGCTTGAATCCTGGTGGTGCAGTGAGCAAGGGACTCATGTCTGAGTATACCCTGCCACACTTGTGGTGGCCAAAAACGATTCAAAAAGGGGGTAGTGATGAACAGAGTGTCTGAATTTAGCTTGTTTCCTTCCCAGTATAAGAATTGGCTTGGTAGTTTGGTCTGCCCTGTTCCCATGATGCACTGGGCCAGGGTCAGACTAATTTGCATATAGACAAGTTCTGAGCTGGGATGGTGCAGTGAGCTGAAAAACGTTGGATGGATCAAGCCCTGATCTTTGGGCTGGGTAAGAATGGTCTGCTTAATTCAGACACTCTGTTCATCACCACCCCCTTTTCTGAATCATTTTTGTCCACCATAAGCGTGGAAGGGTATACTCAGATGTGAGTCCCTAGCTTATTGCACCATCAGGATTCAAGCAAGCCGGGCCGAAGACGGCTGAAATGCCAGAAACCGGTCCCCGGTAGCTTGTTTCCTTCCCAGTATAAGAATTGGCTTGGTAGTTTGGTCTGCCCTGTTCCCATGATGCACTGGGCCAGGGTCAGACTAATTTGCATATAGCCAAGTTCTGAGCTGGGATGGTGCAGTGAGCTGAAAAACGGTGATGGATCAAGCCCTGATCTTTGGGCTGGGTAAGAGTGGTCTGCTTAATTCAGACACTCTGTTCATCACCACCCCCTTTTCTGAATCACAGATCAAGTACAGGCAGCAGGGAAAGACAGGGAACAGTAGTCACAGGCACAGTAATGAAGACAAAGGCAATACAGGAAATACAGTAAAAACAATAAAAACAATAAACTACAATATAATAACTAGCGGGAAAAAGCAGAGATGAACAAACCTAGGGCCTACCACTGGCGACCAGGCGTGAGGCACAGGAGGTAGTCTGTGGGTGTAGGAGGGCCTCGGACTTCCTCAGCAGCGGCAGCTGGGGCAGGGACACACAGGCGGTGCTGAGAGGAGAGGGAGCAAAATACCAGGTAGGGTCAAGGGTTGCTGGATGGAGCAGATGAAAGTAGTCATGTTCCCTGGTAGCGGCAGTGTTAGAGATGGAGGAGTGGCTAGAGAGGGCAGAGAATTACAGGCGGGTATGGGTGTAGCTGGTTGAGATTGGATGGGTCACCTTCCCTGTGCAGCCCAACCTCATCTCCTAATGCCTACCACACCTTGTTGCCTCTGTTGCTGCTTTCAACCTGCGTTCAGCGGTGATTGGTTATGAGGAGGACAATGGGCAGGTGGGCAAGTGAGCAGGGCACACTGATGAGCCACAAGCTGCACCCAACCTATTTGGGCCACTTCCGCGACTCACTGGGCTTGCATTCAGTGGCCGCGCCCGATATTACTCGCCTCTCCCCGTTAATGTTCACCTTATTTGCTGCCTTGCCTTATGGTGCCACGGCCGCTTCTCAGGGTTTTTCCAGTGCTGCTTGGTTTTGCCCCGAACGCTGCGGCTGCTCCACTGCTTCACTCTGCTACTCTCTGCTCTGTGCGTAACATGTATCACGTGATTCTCCTCTGAATCCACCTGTTGCATGTGGAGTTTGTTCACCACAAAATTAGAAACAACATTGAGAACTATAATAAAAATACTTACCCTTACTTGAATTTTTTGTTTTCTCAATGATGCTAATCCTGTAACCATAAAGAAGACTGCCAGGGGAGACCAACAAAGAGGTTTATTTACCCGATACAGAGGAAGCAAGACCAAGAATCAATTCTAAGAACCAGTGCCAGCTTTTTTTCAGGAAGGGCTACAGAGGACCCAGAGGGAGAAGAATAGAGAATCAAGAATCAGAAGATCCAGAGGGAGAAGAAGAGAGAATCAGAGGACCCAGGGGGAGAAGAAGAGAGAATCAGAGGGTCCAGAGGGAGAAGAAGAGAGAATCAGAAGGTTCAGAGGGAGAAGAAGAGAGAATCAGAGGACCCGGAGGAAGAAGAAGAGAGAATCAGAGGATCCAGAGGGAGAAGAAGAGAGAATCAGAGGATCCAGAGGGAGAAGAAGAGAGAATCAGAGGACGAAGAAGGAGAGGAAGAGAGAGTCAGATGCCGCCGTCAGCTGGGTTGGATATCTCACCAATCGCAGACAACTATACCATCGACAATGATGGATGTTTCCTATTTGTAATCTTTTGAACCATACGTTGTCTGAGGGTTAAATTTCACTATTCACTAAACATTTATTCTTCAATTTTTGAGAAAGATCAGACTTAACATCGATTTCTCTTCCAATCTAGGCAGTGCCCCAAACAATATTCCAGGATAACATAATACATATTCCCTCTGTCCCTGTCTAGCTTCAATGCCCCAGAAGTCTATCAGTAATGGCACCCGGTCACATGATTGACATAAGATCTTGCGAGATTTTGTGCACATCTGGAAATACATACTGGATTGGAAAGGTTATGTGTGTGAGATCAAGCATGGAAGCAATCATGCTTCTTCAAGTGAAAGAGTCGTCCACTAGGTGGCCATTGAAAGAGACCCTAAGGTAATGGATAATGAAACAGGAAGGGGTCTTGATGAGATGGGGGCACAGTCAAGGCACGTATTTGGGGAATCTTCAACAAATTAAGCCACAAAACAACTCCACCCCATGTACATGATGTCCCCGTCCTCTTCCTCTCCTGACAACCGCTTCCCCTGAAGCCCACCCTGCCAGCATGAACGTGACCCTCTGTCATCCCACAGACCATACTTGTTGTCTCATGGGAAAATGTTTGTGAGTACTCATTGTGCAAAGTATTAATGTGAGATGTTTTTTAATTGATAAATGAACTACAGCAATGCTGATGGTGCAAAGTATTATAACAGAAAATGGTTAAATTAAAACCATATGAGATAAATTAACCATTAGTAGGCTCTGTGGAAGGGGCAGTGGTGTTCACAGTGCTTCGCTCGCTCCATTCTTCCCTTCCCACCGCTTTCTTCTGCTATCTCTTGACTATTGAATCTTATGCCCTTTTTCTTCCTAAAATCCTCCATATGCATATCTTATAGGTCATTTCCTTAATCTTCATCACTGTATCTTTCTTCTTCCTGTACCTCTGTATCACCTCCCATTCGCTTTCCTCACCTGTAAACACAGCACTTTCTTTTCCTCTGATGCTGTAAATATTTTAAAGCTGTGTCTATACGTCCCTCAAACATTTTCACATAAAACTGTAATTATCAGATTTGTGACAACTCCTCTGTGCACTCTGCAGAGAAGCCAAGGATTGCATGGCCATGAAGGATGAATACATCTGTGACCCAGTAACAGCCATTATGAAAACCTCACAGTGCGTTCAGCTTCAGCTCTGGAGCTCTCAATCGTGCCCCAAGATGAACACACACTCATACCCAGGAGCTTATCAGGCACCTAGAAAGGACTAAATTTACAGTATGCAGTATACAAGGCTCAAACACTGGGCAGAAAAACGTTGGAAATGCAACAATTGACAACAGCAAATGCCCCTAGACAATGAAAGATGAAGTGAAATGAGTAATGTAGACAGGGCTGCATCGCTGACATGGGTTGGTTTCATGAAAAATGGATCATATGTAAGGGCCTGAATATGGAAGCCTGGTAGAGAACTGTTTCAATGTCAGTTATCAATTACTGTTAGATCTGATCACTGGCAGGACTGGCCCTCTTAAAGGCACGGAATGCACAGCAAACCTTTTCAAGCATGCAAGTGATATGGCTGGGTTTTTTAATCTAAATCTAATTTGCGTAGTAACATCATCATAGAGAATCCTCATTGTTCGTATGCACCGCTGATTGTCGACTTGCATTGTAAAAAAGGAGCAAACATCAGTAATACATTTCAAGTACATTAAAACCAATGTGGCTCCACAAGAGCAACAGAGACGATGGTGTTCAAACATTAACAATTTAATACAAGGTACAAGTCAGGGAATAGGAAGGAAAATATTGTCAGAGCATATATATTAAAATGGTCATGCAATCTGAATTGGTATACAATAAAAATACGCAAAATAAGAATATAGAATCACAAAGATAAAGTTAACTGTATGAACCAAGAAGGTTCCATAAAGGAATTCCCCTCAAAGGAGGGTCTCTCCCACCATCTCAAGTCCTCATACCCGAGGTAAACTTCTAATTGAAAGTTCAGTAGTCTACTAATCTAATATAATAAACAAAAAGCCTATTCTAACTTAACAAAGCAAATGATAAGCCACCTGCCGAGACGAGAAAAAACAAGGCACTTGCAAGACTTTTTATGGAAATACAACCTGTGCAACTTGGACCTGATTGCCAGTTTGGCCAATTTTAGCGGAGGTAGTATTAGTGAATATGTAGAGCACATTTAAGAAGGATTTACGTTCCATTCTATATCAAATACATTTATTATTATTCCACTAACAATATGGCTGCCTCTCATCTACATGAACGCAAAGCCACTCACTACATTTGATTAAGGAAATGCAAACAGATTAATACAGTTAAACTGACGTTAAGTATATATATTGCATATAAAGGTGTAGAGCACTAAATTACGTGTCCAACCCCACCTCTGTTAGCTATAAAAGCCATCCCACAGTTCAAATAAATTTTCCAAGAGCACCTCAAGATCCTGTTCTCTTTAACATCTTATGCCTTGACTTCTCCAGTTGCTTTATCTCATCATAGATCTTGCAATGTTTCTCTTCTAATTCAATGTCATCCCCTTTCCTCCTAATTCCCTTTACTTCAACCACCCCTTTCTTTGAGGTCATATATTTGAATCCCATAAACATAGCAATTAAACTAATCAAACATATGTCAATTATCACAATTGGCCAGAATATAGCACCGAAAAGCCCACTGTCTAGAAAGCCAGGCCAACTACCTAATCCAGCAAATCCCTTTCCAATTCCTTCCTAAGCTCCTGTCGCTTCCAAATCCTCCAATTCAGATTTCAATCCAGTGATATTCTTCTCAAACCCTCTTATCTCTTTGCTCTTATCAGGGCTATAGGGGCAGCATTGTTGAACCTTCAGCATCTTACTTACGCTGCCCTCTTTTGCCCCAAAAAAATCCAATGCAAGTCGATTTTGCAAGACCAATGACCTAATAGTCACTAGTTCTCTATCTACAGCAAACAATACACCAGCAGTTCTTCTATCAAGTTTTCCCACTATTGTGGTTAGCTTTGTAATCTTTGAACAGTTTAAAAGGACACCTACTGAAGGAATCATAGCTCCAAAAATAATCTCCTACTATTAGTGAAGCACCACTGTCACTACATTTGTATCCACTAAATGTTCTACTAGACAATGCCTTTCAAGGCATCACTAAATTCTTTCCATGATAACTTTTTGGAAACACCAGGTAAGGTAACAAGTACATACTGATTTCTAGACATTTTGAGATAAACATACTGTCCACACACAAAATTACCTCCCTGAATCACCGATTGTCTCCTGTAAGAATTTAAGCAGAGCAACATGAAGGTTCAGATTTATGGTCTCACAAACACTCACTTCTATATAACTATTTCTCTCTGCACTTGCTAATATATGAATATACATAATTTCCCTTTGTATTCAATTTAAACTTAGGGTATATTTCCTTCTATTCATACTCATCTACCTCCTTTTTCCACACATACTTTTATTAAAACATCCTGTACTCCATGTTCTGAATGCATTTGTTGACCCTGCTTGCCTCTAAAGATTAAACTGTTTCTCTATACAACTCATGGCATCAGTCAGATTCAATCTATCAGCACAATCAATGTCAATATTGTTCGGGGGTCAAAAGAAATACCAAGCGCTGACTATTTTATCTCAGGATAATGGGTCAGCATCTTATTAAGGGGAAGTTTGGAAAGTATAGAATCATAATATAAATAGTATTATTCGAAGCATACCTGTCTGTATGGGATGTTAAGCAGAATGCTACAGTTGATGTTGTAAAAAAGAGGAATGGGATTGTAAGTGACTCCTTTAACTACTGAAGATGGCAAGTGGACGATTACATAGCATTCCTTACCCTCCAGTGTGCGTATGTGCTTGTATAGCAATCGAGAAATGGCTTTTGTTGAACAGTCTCCCTCTGGAGCATTCTTGTGTAGAATCCTGATGTTAGAACTGTTCATCTTCAATGGGATGTGCATGTCATTAGGCTTAGGTGTGGACATAACAGCATTATTGTCAGCAGGGAAACTTGCATCTATTAATAAAGCAGCCATGAACATAAAACCAATGATTAACACTCCAGCTACCACTAACCTAAGCTGCTCTTTGGTTAGAATACCCATAATGTCTCTACAGTCTGAACTTTGGAGTAGAATAGCAGGAAGAAGAATTCTAAATTTTGCAACGTTTCTTCTTGTGAACATCACAAAACTGATTTTGTTACTATACGATAATATTGGCTCCAAGTACAGCAGTCTTGTGTAATTCATATCCCTATTCCACCTTCTTCTAGAATGTCAACCCTGCTCTTCCACAGCGGCTTTGACCTTCCAAGTTTCCTCTAGCTTAGCAAAGTTCAATGAAGTTATGTTTATAGATACAGTTCATTATACTGGTTGCAATCAACTCAGGAAATCAAATTGTTAACTATGCGGGCAACAATTACAAAGGCTCAGTTGGCACACTTCCCTGATCATCCAAATCATAAGTGATTGGTCAAATCTACTGTCAGCATAGTAGGTCCACTCAGGGGCAGAAAAGCCCAAGTCACCCCCTCTGTTTTTGATCTCCTGAGCACTGGCTGTTCATCCTCACTGTCTCTCAACCCTCTCAACTCTGTCTCCACGGTGACCGCTTGTAGAATGCACGTGAAAGGCTCAGTCTTAGTATCCCCCGACCCCTTGGCCACTCTTCTCTTTCCCGGTCATACTGGATCAGAGCCCTCATCACCTCCACCTGTTGCTAGTTCACAGTGGTCACTCCTCATTTGATCATCACAGACTCAAAGGTTGCCTCTGTTAGGCTTTGAGCTACTTCTGGAACATGTATCATGGCTGGACTCTGAAATTCTTGGGTACTCACTTCACCCCCCTCTGCTCCTTCAGGATATCCTAAAGGAGAGGTTGAAGATTGATAACAGGGTTTACTACCTCCTCATCTTGACTTCTCAGCAGCTGGGTTTGAGAGGCATGCATTCAGTTCTGCACTCCTCCACACTTAACAGCAGTGTTATTCACCAAGATTTACTGGCACAGGTCTTTCCAGCGGGGCTCTAGGCATGATTCTCAGTCAGGCTTTTTGACGAGGACCCCTGTTGAGAGAGGACAATGGAAGCTCCAACCTGTGAGAGACAGAACATGCCACATCAGCCAGCCTTTTGCAGTAGTTGAGAACCACACCATCAGCGAAGGAAACAACAAAAGTAATTTTGTGTATTTTCCTTATGTACAGTTTTACATGAGACAGAACATTTGCATGAAACATTGAAATCCCAAACACAGCGATACCCACCACCTTATATAAAGACATTATTTGTTGACAAGAAGATATGCAGCTATAGCAGTGCTTGATCAGACAGTAATATATGATGCCTTTCTCACAGTGCATACTAAATGCCAGACACAATGTCTGCGTTGCTGCCCATTTAAACCCTATATAGAATTACGATAATATTGGCTTCATACTGGTCCAGTGTCAACCCCAGTATTTACTTCACCATCAGGACTACTCGACAGCTCCTGAACCCAATCAATAAACGGCTCCCAAATCTCTTTAGGTCTAGAGGTGGGTGGCATTAATTCCCAGAACATAGCTAGCTGTGTCTGTCCATACGTAACCTCTCTAATTCAGCCTTTGATAGTGGGTTTTCTCCTACCCCAGTGCATGCCTATTTGACGCTTAGCGTAGAGCAATAGTAGTGCATGCAGTTTAACGTGTGTGTCTCTTACATACCAATATAGTGGGTAACTCCATTGCACTTGTGTTGCAATCAAGTTTTCAATCTGTAAATTGTTATTACCAAAGTAATCTTTGGGTTTGGGTCTGTAGGCTGTCGCCTTCTGTCCTTCTGGCGAACAGTGTTTGAGTTGCTGCCCTTTCCTGTGGGGTAGGGTCACTGCCTACAGAATCTCATGTGGCGAAAATCGCTTTTACACATTAATTCAGTCACGCATCGAAGTGTTCAAGCTCAACTTATTTTTCAAAGAGTTCTTTTATCTCAGTTGTAATGAATTCTGTATTTAAAGAATGTATAGGTATTCCGTTTTTAACCACATGAATTATTTATATCCAAATGTACTGTTAATCCAGTACAGAGTATATATTGCCCTTATGCATTTTGGGACCAGCCCTTCATCAGGGGTTCTTCCCTGAAACAAAGTAAACAAAATAGATCCAACTTAATCCAACAACCAGCGGAATTCGAATTGTCAATTCATCATTAGTACAGTATAGAAACAGAAAGACAGATAGTGCTCAGTGGTTTTAACACCTATTCAATAATTCATTTAAAGTGTTTAGTGATATCAGAGAAAAAATTAAGTTCTGAAGATAGGTGTGGGTATAGTTTCAGGCTCTAATGTTCTGTCATCCGGACCATGTTAATATTGCTTTGCGTGAAACAGGTGTAACATGTAACAAAGAACATTCCGGTGGCGGACGAGACAGACTGTGCTTAGGAAAATCATAAGTCCAAGTGCGGTAAGGTGGATACATAAATCGATAACGCCGATGTTGTCGAGAGCATGGCGTCATGAAAAAGTGTTCCGATGGTGAGCGCAAAACCAAAGGATGCCACACAATAGGCTTGTTGTGCTCACTTCATTGAAAAAAGGTTTGTACCTGTGAGGTTCCATGTATACCCATCCAGCTTTCCTCGATATCCGTTACGAGTGGCTATCGCAATGGTCCAGCTGGGCTACATCAGCCTATGAATTTAAATCACGGGTCTGTGCAGTTTGCTTCCGGTGTAGCGTGGGCGTGACGCCCAGTTATGGGATACACGTGACAGCTCTAAAACGTGTGTTGCCCGATTTGCGGGTTATTTATATATCAAATATCAATGATACATCAAATACTCGCAGATATCAGCGTATATCGACGTTACATCAAATATTGTTGTTCAGGTCTCGTGGGCGCGGTACGTCATGGTGTTCCAAAACTTAACCTTTAACCTGGTACTATTTTGTACATAGTTAAGACGCCGTTGTAGAGCAACTTGTTATCCATGGCGTTAGTTGCCGTTATAAAGAACACACATGTTGTACACTACTTATTAATATGCAGGATATTACCATAGCACAGGATGTGCGATAAGCATAACGTAATCTTGTAATGTAATTTTTGTGGAACCTCATGTAAAGCGCTCTGATACCTCCGGCTCTAGCCAGCGCTATATAAAACTCTTGAATAAATAAATAAATAAATAAATGCTCGCTTATGAAGTCCACGAGTTGATGACGATCCAATAATAATGATGACATATACAACTCCAAACACACTCTAGTTAGTGTCCCACATGTATATCTGCCATACATACAGCGGCAGCAGACTCAGGCAGTTGTACATATGTCACTCTCCCATGCCTCCATAAATAAATTCACAAAACTTGGAATGAAACATGTTCCCATCTGTCAGGAACCATTCTGTTAGCGCTTTAATGAGGGCTCAGCCCTGTCATGCTGGCAAGGGACACTGAGTTATTGTAAAGCCCAACTTGGTGAACTTCTGGCTTGATCTTCATTAGCTTTGGACACAATAAGATGGTCGACGCTCTAGCAGCGGTATTCCGTCTAATTGCACATTCTGAGTTTGTAGTCATTGTGGGAAGTGCGCGCGCTCTCACCTGCACAATTCAACAAGGATTCGTTATGAAGAGCAGTTGAAGAGCCGTTCTCCGTGTTCCAGTGGAAAACAGAGTTTAAAGAAGTCTTAGAGCTTTTGGAGTGTTTCGTGTGTGTACCGCTTCTGACTACACAGAGACTGTCGAGTTTGAAGAAGGAATTCTAGGTTGTAGAATTTCGTCATTGGGTCCGTTTGGTTAAGCGGATTTTCCTCCCGTCACTAACTTTGTTCATTCTCCGGGAGCAACTACCAAGCAGGAAGCAGCTCTCGCT
This sequence comes from Lissotriton vulgaris, assembly GCF_964263255.1. NCBI lineage: Eukaryota > Metazoa > Chordata > Amphibia > Caudata > Salamandridae > Lissotriton > Lissotriton vulgaris. Next base: position 23,122,891 of record NC_141685.1, on the reverse strand, counting down.
TCTCTCCCCTTCTTCCAAGGTCGAGGGGTTGTGGCGGAGCAGAGAAGGCGCCAGGTGGCAGGACTATTGACAGCGCGTCTCTCAAGTAAGAACCAACCAATCTAGACCGTCACTAGTGCTTCTGCCTTTTTCCTCTTCAACATATGGATATAAAATCCCCTTGCGCTTAACCCAATTCTTGCCTTCCCTATCTTCCCTCCCTAGTTCTTATTTGCGCGCATCAATTTGGATCATCTGTGAATCGACAGTGTAGCGTCTGCTAACAATTTACTTGACAGTTACATTACTCCTGAAAGAAGAGCAATTGGATGAGGTAGAGATTCTTGTTAATGTACTTATAGAGTTAGTACAATTTGCCATTACCGACCCTAACCTTATTCCCTTTCTTCTAGAACTGAATGCCTCCCAATAGTACAGTATTGCGCAGTAACTACACATGAGAGAGGGGCAATACTCCGAAGACAGATGGTAGGAATAGTCATTAACTGTAATTGAAGGTAATAGAGTTGTGTAGAAGGAAGTGTTTATGTTCTCTTCCCCTCTGTGCATTAGGTACCAGGCATCGGCCCAGTGACTCACTAGAAGATTCTAGAAAGGTTCGCAGGAGTGTCAGCTGTAGTCGGAGTGTCTCTCTCTATCCCATTCCCCTTTTCCCTCCTGTTGGTGACGTTGCTTACATAAGCGGTGCTACCGGCGGGCGGGCGGGCATTGGGATTAGCATCCATTCTGCTTCTGCGAAGACTTGAGGGAACCTGACACCCATCGCTGGACCATTTATTTGAACATAGATGTCATCATTGAATAAGAAAAAATTATTAACAAGACAGTGCATGATCATCTCTAAGATCATCGTAGTGTGTTCAAGATATTTTATTTATTTATTTATTTATTTTGCAATTTTTAAAGCCCACAAATACCCGTACGGGTGTCTCGGCGCTGGTGATCTCAGAGCTCACTAAAGTATGGCGGGGGAGTTAGGAAGAGGAGAAGAGCCATGTTTTGAGGCTTTTTCGAAATTTAAGAAGTGTGGGAGCGGATTGGATATGGAGTGGGAGGGTGTTCCACAGTTTAGCTGTGGCTGTGGTAAAGCATCTGTCTCCCCAGGTGACCTTTCTTGTCCGAGGGACGTTCAGCAAGAGGGCTGCAGAGGATCATAACGTCCTGCGTTGCTCCACTGGGCGAAGAGCTTCTTTTAGGAACTGTGGTCCTGTGTTATTCAGGGTCTTATATGCTATACACAGGGCCATAAATTTGATTCTACTCCTGATAGGGAGCCAGTGGAGCTCTTTGATGTGCTGGGAGGTGGGAGTGAATTTAGGAATGGAAAGTAAGGTTCTGGCCGCCGCGTTTTGCACGGTCTGCAACTTGTTAAGAACCCCTTCCTGAGCATTCAGGAGGAGTGAGTTGCAGTAGTCCGTTCTTGAAAAGACTAAGGTGCTGATGAGTGTTTTGCCGGCTGATTGAGGTAGGTAAGGAAGAAGTTTTTTGATTTTTTTGAGGGTGAAAAAGGCGGATGATACGACAGCATTGGCGTGATGGTGGAAAGTCAGCTTATTATCAAAGATGACTCCCAGGTTGCGGACCTTTACCACTGGTTGGGGGGGGGAGCCCAGCTCAGGTGGCCACCACTGCGGGGACCATGCTGGCTGTAAGCTCCCGAACGTCATCACCTCCGTTTTATCGGAGTTAAGTTTGAGGCAGTTTGATGACATCCAGGAGCTTATCGCCTTCATTCCCTCCTGAAAGTTGGATGCGACGTTAGCTCCGTTGTTGTGCACCGATAGCACTAGTTGCGTGTCATCGGCGTACGTGGTAAGGCCTATTCCATAGGATTTTATCACCCTCGCTAAGTCCGATACATAGATATTAAAAAGCGTCAGACTTAGCGAGGAGCCCTGAGGAACACCGCAGGGGAGTGAGAAAGTTTGGGAGGTGAAGTTGCCCACCTTGACAGTCTGAGGACGATTGGCAAGGAATGAGGCAATCAGATCTTTAGCTGTACCTCCTATTCCCAGAGCTGAGACACGGTCGATCAGAGTGACATGATCGACCGTGTCAAATGCAGCGGAGAGATCTAGGAGTATCCGGACAGCCGCCCCTCCCTTGTCCATGGTTGTTCTAATTTCGTCTGCAGCTTTCAGGAGTGCTGTTTCCGTCCCATGCCCTTGTCTAAAACCAAACTGGGTGTCATCAAGCAAATTGTTGTCGTTAATGAATTTCGAAAGTTGGATGTTCATGGACTTTTTGAAAATCTTAGCTGGGAATGGGAGACAGGCAATGGGTCTGTAGCTTGCAGGGAGGAGTGGGTCCAGAGTTGGTTTTTTCAGTAATGGCTTAATGATGACCTCTTTCCAGACTGAGGGATATATGCCTGTTGAGAACATGGCATTGCAGATGGTAGACAACGCGGGGGAGATTGCTTCAGGGATGAGGTTCAGTATGGAAGGGGGGCAGGGATCAAGAGGGGATCCGGATTTAGTGCTGGCTACCAGGCGTTGAATGTGATCCTGATCTACGGGGATGAAGGATGATAAGGTAGGCTGGGTGTCCGTGAGGAGTGCCACCGGGGAGGGAGGGGGGGGCAGAGTGAGAGAAAGTGTGAAAGATGGTGCTGACTTTTTCCTCGAAGAATTTGGCCAAGGCATCTGCCAATGACTGAGAGCCTTCTATACGCGGAGTGGGGGGGTTGGATAGATTTGTGACTACCCGAAATAATTCTCCTGACTAATTTTTTGCCTGATCGATTTGGGTGGTAAAATAGTGGCTTTTCTCAGTGGTTATCAATCTTTTATAGGTGGAGAGGGCACTTTTATAGTTCAATTTGTCTGCAGTTCTATAATTGCGGCGCCATTGTCTTTCAAGGTTCCTGCAGTATTGTTTTTGTATGCGTAGGGCTTCAGTGAACCATGGGGCTGAAGGTATTTTCCTGTTCCGGTGTGAGCTTTTAGTCGGAGCTAGCTTATTACAGGCCGTATCTAGGTTTGTCAGGTAGTTGGAGGATGCTTTGGTAGGATCTTGCTCATTGGGAATATGGTTATCCTGCATTATCTCTGCTAGTTGAGTTAGATTGATGTTTTTCCAATCTCTGTAGGATGAAGGAGATGGTGCGTTAAAACTAGGTTTGATGGGGTTAGTTTGAACTGTGAAGCAAATGGCTGAGTGGTCTGTCCAGATGAGTGGAATTATTTGAGTGACATTTACAAGAGGACTGTTGGTGAAGATGCCGTCTAATGTGTGACCTGCTTGGTGCGTAGGGGAGGTTATTAGTTGTATTAGGCCTGCAGCTGAAAGGTCTGTGAGAAGCTGCGTAGTATCATGGTTGTCCAGAGTCTCTAGGTGAAAATTAAGGTCACCTAGTAGCGTAAAATGAGGGGTGTCTGCAGCTACTTCAATTAGACTGCCTATATTGGCTAAAAACTTTGCTCTTGACCCTGGAGGGCGATAAATCAGCATGCCCTTGAAAGAAGATTTGGCCGAGAGGCCTAGTGTAAAGATCAGGGACTCGTATTCTGGGCAGGCAAATGGTTTCGTCGTGAGTTTATAGAGGTCTTTGTAAATTATGGCTATGCCGCCACCTCTTTTTTTTGGCCTATCTAATCTACATACGTTGTAGTTGGTGGGGGTGGCTTCTCTGAAGTCGGGTCCCGAGGCATCGTCGCCCCAAGTCTCGGTGATGAACAGGAGGTCCAGTTTGTGCGCGTCAATAAAGTCAGCAATCTCTAATTTGTGTTTGTGAAGAGATCTGGCGTTTATTACCGCTGCTTGGATCAATGGAGGGTCATTAGTAGAAGGTTTCACAGTAGGTTTGTTGCAAGTGGGACATAGAAGTGGGCCAAAGATATGGTTGAAGTAGCCTAGATGCGGTAGTGCATGGGGTTGAGTGGCACATTGCCTGAGTTTTAGTAGGTCTGCAGTGGAATAGGTGAGTCTCACCGTTTCAGAGGGCGATCGCGATGCTGGAGTTGCAGGGGGGGGTGGCCGTTGGCCCGTCCTCGGCGCGGACGAGCGCAGACGAGCTTGCCTTATGCGCGCCTTCGGCGCGCAATCGTCGCGCCCGCTGCGCTCGTCCGCTGCGCTTCCGGTTGCAGTACATGATTTATTGGCCTGCGATTGACATTGGAGGGGGTGTGGTCAGCGCGAGTGGGCGTGTCCGCCGATTGGGAAGGCGGCGTTGCCCTGGCAGCAGTGTGCCGCGTCAGCCCAGAATCGGCTTGGCGGTGTGCTGCTCGATCAAGGTGCACAGAGGGAAATTAGCGGTTTAAAATACAAATTACACAGATAAAAATGCTAACTCCCGGCTTTCCGCCTCAGGAGTGGAGTTCTGAGAACGCTCGCTCTTGTTCAGCGCGCGCTCTATATAGAGGCAGGGGGCGTGGTCAGCGCGAGTGGGCGTGTCCGCCGATTGGGAAGGCGGCGTTGCCCTGGCAGCAGTGTGCCGCGTCAGCCCAGAATCAGCTTGGCGGTGTGCTGCTCGATCAAGGTGCACAGAGGGAAATTAGCGGTTTAAAATACAAATTACACAGATAAAAATGCTAGCTCCCGGCTTTCCGCCTCAGGAGTGGAGTTCTGAGAACGCTCGCTCTTGTTCAGCGCACGCTCTATATAGAGGCAGGGGGCATGGTCAGCGCGAGTGGGCGGGTCCGCCGATTGGGAAGGCGGCGTTGCCCTGGCAGCAGTGTGCCGCGTCAGCCCAGAATCGGCTTGGCGGTGTGCTGCTCGATCAAGGTGCACAGAGGGAAATTAGCGGTTTAAAATACATATCTTCCTTTCCTTTAGGTATCTTGCACAGGCTTCTGCTCCTTGTTTATGTTCAATTACAGTGTATAGGGAGTTGACGTCTATTATTATTAATAGGCAGTCTTTCTCCCAGATTAGATTGTTAATCTTTTCAAGAAAATCTTTCATGTCCCTTAAATATGAGGGTAGAGATGTTACAAAATCTCTAAGAAAATGATCTACGTAACGTGACACATTCTCTAACTCCCTCTTGATGAGATTATAGGTCTACCAGGGGGGTCAACTCTACATTTATGAATCTTTGGTAGTAGATAAAGGATGGGCAATACAGGGTGGTCTCTTTTTAGGAAGCAGAATTCTTCCCACTCAATAAGTCCTCTGTCTTTCCATTCTGTTAATTTTCCCCAGATAGAATGGATACTAAAAGTGTATTCAGTACGGTTAGATTTCCTATAAGTTCTACGGTTGTTAAGTTGACGTTCTGCTTCCATGATGTACATGTCTCTGGGAAGGACAACAGTGTTTCCGCCCTTGTCTGCGGGTCTTACAAAAACACTGGCGTCTGCAGCTAAGTCCCACATGGTCAAATTATGTTTAAAGCTTTTCATTTGTATTGGCCAGTTCTTGCTTTGGAGATCTAATAGTTCTTTTCCTATTATCTCCTGAAATATATCAATGTTATCATGATTCATCTTTGGTAAAAATGTTGATTTTTCCTTATAGTGAGCTACTCAGAGCGAAAAGAAACTGTAGCACTGAGTCTGACATTCTTAAGGAACAGACAGTTATGACACAAAGATTCTTAGCAAGAGGCTATCCTAGCTGAGTCATTAAGAGAGCAAGTGCTAAGGTGAAAATGGTGAAACGTGAAATATTACTTAGCACTGGTCTACAATCACAAAAAGAGAACATAGAGACATCGCAGACTCGTATCATTCTGAATTATAACGGCATTTCCGACCAAATACGAAAATGCCTAAATAAAAATTAGAAACACAACAGGTGATGGACCGAATGTGGATCAATGTCACACACTCATCCCAGTTCAAAGATCTGGGCCCAAATCCATCGTTTTTTTGCACTCCACACCACCCTGGGTTAGACAATGGCGATATGCAAATCAGCTCTGACCCTGTGCCCCATGGGAACAGTCCAGTCCGAACTACAAAAGCCATGTCCTTCCCAGAACGGAATCAAGCATCCGAGGACCGGACCGGTTTCGAGGTAACACCTCTCATCAGCCTGGCTAGCTTGACTCCAGTGGTGTGGAGTGCCTGGGACCCACCTCTGGGCATCACCAGCGCACTTAGGGCGGAATATGCAAACATAACAGGTGATGGACCGAATGTGGATCAATGTCACACACTCACCCCAGTCCAAAGATCTGGGCCCAAATCCATCTTTTTTTTGCACTCCACACCACCCTGGGTTAGACAATGGCGATATGCAAATCCGCTCTGACCCTGTGCCCCATGGGAACAGTCCAGTCCGAACTACAAAAGCCATGTCCTTCCCAGAACGGAATCAAGCATCCGAGGACCAGACCGGTTTCGAGGTAACACGTCTCATCAGCCCAGCTAGCTTGACTCCAGTGGTGTGGAGTGCCTGGGACCCACGTCTGGGCATCCCCAGCGCACTTAGGGCGGAATATGCAAACACAACAGGTGATGGACCAAATGTGGATCAATGTCACACACTCACCCCAGTCCAAAGATCTGGGCCCAAATCCATCGTTTTTTTGCACTCCACACCACCCTGGGTTAGACAATGGCGATATGCAAATCAGCTCTGACCCTGTGCCCCATGGGAACAGTCCAGTCCAAACTACAAAAGCCATGTCCTTCCCAGAACGAAATCAAGCATCCGAGGACCGGACCGGTTTCGAGGTACCACCTCTCATCAGCCCGGCTAGCTTGACTCCAGTGGTGTGGAGTGCCTGGGACCCACGTCTGGGCATCCCCAGCGCACTTAGGGCGGAATATGCAAACACAACAGGTGATGGACCGAATGTGGATCAATGTCACACACTCACCCCAGTCCAAAGATCTGGGCCCAAATCCATCGTTTTTTTGCACTCCACACCACCCTGGGTTAGACAATGGCGATATGCAAATCAGCTCTGACCCTGTGCCCCATGGGAACAGTCCAGTCTGAACTACAAAAGCCATGTCCTTCCCAGAACGGAATCAAGCATTCGAGGACCGGACCGGTTTCGAGGTAACACCTCTCATCAGCCCGGCTAGCTTGACTCCAGTGGTGAGGAGTGCCTGGGACCCACGTCTGGGCATCCCCAGCGCACTTAGGGCGGAATATGCAAACACAACAGGTGATGGACTGAATGTGGATCAATGTCACACACTCACTCCAGTCCAAAGATATGGGCCCAAATCCATCGTTTTTTTGCACTCCACACCACCCTGGGTTAGACAATGGCAATATGCAAATCAGCTCTGACCCTGTGCCCCATGGGAACAGTCCAGTCCAAACTACAAAAGCCATGTCCTTCCCAGAACGGAGTCAAGCATCCGAGGACCGGACCGGTTTCGAGGTAACACCTCTCATCAGCCCGGCTAGCTTGACTCCAGTGGTGTGGAGTGCCTGGGACCCACGTCTGGGCATCCCCAGCGCACTTAGGGCGGAATATGCAAACACAACAGGTGATGGACCGAATGTGGATCAATGTCACACACTCACCCCAGTCCAAAGATCTGGGCCCAAATCCATCGTTTTTTTGCACTCCACACCACCCTGGGTTAGACAATGGCGATATGCAAATCAGCTCTGACCCTGTGCCCCATGGGAACAGTCCAGTCTGAACTACAAAAGCCATGTCCTTCACAGAACAGAATCAAGCATCCGAGGACCGGACCGGTTTCGAGGTAACACCTCTCATCAGCCCGGCTAGCTTGACTCCAGTGGTGTGGAGTGCCTGGGACCCACGTCTGGGCATCCCCAGCGCACTTAGGGCGAAATATGCAAACACAACAGGTGATGGACCGAATGTGGATCAATGTCACACACTCACCCCAGTCCAAAGATATGGGCCCAAATCCATCTTTTTTTGCACTCCACACCACCCTGGGTTAGACAATGGTGATATGCAAACCAGCTCTGACCCTGTGCCCCATGGGAACAGTCCAGTCCGAACTACAAAAGCCATGTCCTTCCCAGAACGGAATCAAGCATCCGAGGACCGGACCGGTTTCGAGGTAACACCTCTTATCAGCCCGGCTAGCTTGACTCCAGTGGTGTGGAGTGCCTGGGACCCACGTCTGGGCATCCCCAGCGCACTTAGGGCGGAATATGCAAACACAACAGGTGATAGACCGAATGTGGATCAATGTCACACACTCACCCCAGTCCACAGATCTGGGCCCAAATCCATCGTTTTTTTTGCCCTCCACACCACCCTGGGTTAGACAATGGCGATATGCAAATCAGCTCTGACCCTGTGCCCCAAGGGAACAGTCCAGTCCAAACGACAAAAGCCATGTCCTTCCCAGAACGGAATCAAGCATCCGAGGACCGGACCGGTTTCGAGGTAACACCTCTCATCAGCCCGGCTAGCTTGACTCCAGTGGTGTGGAGTGCCTGGGACCCACGTCTGGGCATCTCCAGCGCAATTAGGGCTGAATATGCAAACACAACAGGTGATGGACCGAATGTGGATCAATGTCACACACTCACCCCAGTCCAAAGATCTGGGCCCAAATCCATCGTTTTTTTGCACTCCACACCACCCTGGGTTAGACAATGGCGATATGCAAATCAGCTCTGACCCTGTGCCCCATGGGAACAGTCCAGTCCGAACTACAAAAGCCATGTCCTTCCCAGAACGGAATCAAGCATCCGAGGACCGGACCGGTTTCGAGGTAACACCTCTCATCAGCCCGGCTAGCTTGACTCCAGTGGTGTGGAGTGCCTGGGACACATGTCTGGGCATCCCCAGCGCACTTAGGGCGGAATATGCAAACACAACAGGTGATGGACGGAATGTGGATCAATGTCACACACTCACCCCAGTCCAAAGATCTGGGCCCAAATCCATCGTTTTTTTGCACTCCACACCACCCTGGGTTAGACAATGGCGATACGCAAATCAGCTCTGACCCTGTGCCCCATGGGAACAGTCCAGTCCGAACTACAAAAGCCATGTCCTTCCCAGAACGGAATCAAGCATCCGAGGACCGGACCGGTTTCGAGGTAACATCTCTCATCAGCCCCGCTAGCTTGACTCCAGTGGTGTGGAGTGCCTGGGACCCACGTCTGGGCATCCCCAGCGCACTTAGGGCGGAATATGCAAACACAACAGGTGATGGACCGAATGTCGATCAATGTCACACACTCACCCCAGTCCAAAGATCTGGGCCCAAATCCATTGTTTTTTTGCACTCCACACCACCCTGGGTTAGACAATGGCGATATGCAAATCAGCTCTGACCCTGTGCCCCATGGGAACAGTCCAGTCCGAACTACAAAAGCCATGTCCTTCCCAGAACGGAATCAAGCATCCGAGGACCGGACCGGTTTCGAGGTAACACCTCTCTTCAGCCCGGCTAGCTTGACTCCAGTGGTGTGGAGTGCCTGGGACCCACGTCTGGGCATCCCCAGCGCACTTAGGGCAGAATATGCAAACACAACAGGTGATGGACCGAATGTGGATCAATGTCACAAACTCACCCCAGTCCAAAGATCTGGGCCCAAATCCATCGTTTTTTTGCACTCCACACCACCCTGGGTTAGACAATGGCGATATGCAAATCAGCTCTGACCCTGTGCCCCATGGGAACAGTCCAGTCCGAACTACAAAAGCCATGTCCTTCCCAGAACAGAATCAAGCATCCGAGGACCAGACCGGTTTCGAGGTAACACCTTTCATCAGCCCGGCTAGCTTGACTCCAGTGGTGTGGAGTGCCTGGGACCCACGTCTGGGCATCCCCAGCGCACTTAGGGCAGAATATGCAAACACAACAGGTGATGGACCGAATGTGGATCAATGTCACACACTCACATCAGTCCAAAGATCTGGGTCCAAATCCATCGTTTTTTTGCACTCCACACCACCCTGGGTTAGACAATGGCAATATGCAAATCAGCTCTGACCCTGTGCCCCATGGGAACAGTCCAGTCCGAACTACAAAAGCCATGTCCTTCCCAGAACGGAATCAACGGTCCGAGGACCGGACCGGTTTCGAGGTAACAGCTCTCATCAGCCCGGCTAGCTTGACTCCAGTGGTGTGGAGTGCCTGGGACCCACGTCTGGGCATCCCCAGCGCACTTAGGGCGGAATATGCAAACACAACAGGTGATGGACCGAATGTGGATCAATGTCACACACTCACCCCAGTCGAAAGATCTGGAGCCAAATTTTTTTTTTTTTCACTCTACACCACCCTGGGTTAGACAATGGCGATATGCAAATCAGCTCTGACCCTGTGCCCCATGGGAACAGTCCAGTCCGAACTACAAAAGCCATGTCCTTCCCAGAACAGAATCAAGCATCCGAGGACCGGACCGGTTTCGAGGTAACACCTCTCATCAGCCCGGCTAGCTTGACTCCAGTGGTGTGGAGTGCCTGGGACCCACGTCTGGGCATCCCCAGCGCACTTAGGGCTGAATATGCAAACACAACAGGTGATGGACCGAATGTCGATCAATGTCAAACACTCACCCCAGTCCAAAGATCTGGGCCCAAATCCATTGTTTTTTTGCACTCCACACCACCCTGGGTTAGACAATGGCGATATGCAAATCAGCTCTGACCCTGTGCCCCATGGGAACTGTCCAGTCCGAACTACAAAAGCCATGTCCTTCCCAGAACGGAATCAAGCATCCAAGGACCGGACCGGTTTCGAGGTAACACCTCTCTTCAGCCCGGCTAGCTTGACTCCAGTGGTGTGGAGTGCCTGGGACCCACGTCTGGGCATACCCAGCGCAAATAGGGCGGAATATGCAAACACAACAGGTGATGGACCGAATGTGGATCAATGTCACACACTCACCCCAGTCCAAAGATCTAGGCCCAAATCCATTGTTTTTTTGCACTCCACACCACCCTGGGTTAGACAATGGCGATATGCAAATAAGCTCTGACCCTGTGCCCCATGGGAACAGTCCAGTCCGAACTACAAAAGCCATGTCCTTCCCAGAACAGAATCAAGCATCCGAGGACCGGACCGGTTTCGAGGTAACACCTCTCATCAGCCCGGCTAGCTTGACTCCAGTGGTGTGGAGTGCCTGGGACCCACGTCTGGGCATCCCCAGCGCACTTAGGGCGGAATATGCAAACACAACAGGTGATGGACCGAATGTGGATCAATGTCACACACTCACATCAGTCCAAAGATCTGGGCCCAAATCCATCGTTTTTTTGCACTCCACACCACCCTGGGTTAGACAATGGCGATATGCAAATCATTTCTGACCCTGTGCCCCATGGGAACAGTCCAGTCCGAACTACAAAAGCCATGTCCTTCCCAGAACGGAATCAAGCATCCAAGGACCGGACCGGTTTCGAGGTAACACCTCTCATCAGCCCGGCTAGCTTGACTCCAGTGGTTTGGAGTGCCTGGGACCCACGTCTGGGCATATCGCCATTGTCTAACCCAGGGTGGTGTGGAGTGCAAAAAAACGATGGATTTGGGCCCAGATCTTTGGACTGGGGTGAGTGTGTGACATTGATCCACATTCGGTCCATCACCTGTTGTTTTTGCATATTCCGCCTTAAGTGCGCTGGGGATGCCCAGACGTGGGTCCCAGGCACTCCACACCACTGGAGTCAAGCTAGCCGGGCTGATGAGAGGTGTTACCTCGAAACCGGTCCGGTCCTCGGATGCTTGATTCCGTTCTGGAAAGGACATGGCTTTTTTAGTTCGGACTCGACTGTTCCCATGGGGCACAGGGTCAGAGCTGATTTGCATATCGCCATTGTCTAACCCAGGGTGGTGTGGAGTGCAAATAAACGATGGATTTGGGCCCAGATCTTTGGACTGGGGTGAGTGTGTGACATTGATCCACATTCGGTCCATCACATGTTGTTTTTGCATATTCCGCCCTAAGTGCGCTGGGGATGCCCAGACGTGGGTCCCAGGCACTCCACACCACTGGAGTCAAGCTAGCCAGGCTGATGAGAGGTGTTACCTCGAAACCGGTCCGGTCCTCGGATGCTTGATTCCGTTCTGGGAAGGACATGGCTTTTGTAGTTCAGACTGGACTGTTCCCATGGGGCACAAGGTCAGAGCTGATTTGCATATCGCCATTGTCTAACCCAGGGTGGTGTGGAGTGCAAAAAAACTATGGATTTGGGCCCAGATCTTTGGACTGGGGTGAGTGTGTGACATTGATCCACATTCGGTCCATCACCTGTTGTTTTTGCATATTCCGCCCTAAGTGCGCTGGGGATGCCCCGACGTGGGTCCCAGGCACTCCACACCACTGGAGTCAAGCTAGCCGGGCTGATGAGAGCTGTTACCTCGAAACCGGTCCGGTCCTCGGATGCTTGATTCCGTTCTGGGAAGGACATGGCTTTTGTAGTTCGGACTGGACTGTTCCCATGGGGCACAGGGTCAGAGCTGATTTGCATATTGCCATTGTCTAACCCAGGGGGGTGTGGAGTGCAAAAAAACGATGGATTTGGACCCAGATCTTTGGACTGGGGTGAGTGTGTGACATTGATCCACATTCGGTCCATCACCTGTTGTTTTTGCATATTCCGCCCTAAGTGCGCTGGGGATGCCCAGACGTGGGTCCCAGGCACTCCACACCACTGGAGTCAAGCTAGCCAGGCTGATGAGAGGTGTTACCTCGAAACCTGTCCGGTCCTTGGATGCTTGATTCTGTTCTGGGAAGGACATGGCTTTTGTAATTCGGACTGGACTGTTCCCATGGGGCACAGGGTTAGAGCTGATTTGCATATCGCCATTGTCTAACCCAGGGTGGTGTGGAGTGCAAAAAAACGATGGATTTGGGCCCAGATCTTTGGACTGGGGTGAGTGTGTGACATTGATCCACATTCGGTCCATCACCTGTTGTGTTTGCATATTCCGCCCTAAGTGCACTGGGGATGCCCAGACGTGGGTCCCAGGCACTCCACACCACTGGAGTCAAGCAAGCCGGGCTGAAGAGAGGTGTTACCTCGAAACCGGTCCGGTCCTCGGATGCTTGATTCCGTTCTGGGAGGGACATGGCTTTTGTAGTTCGGACTGGACTGTTCCCATGGGGCACAGGGTCAGAGCTGATTTGCATATCGCCATTGTCTACCCCAGGGTGGTGTGGAGTGCAAAAAAACGATGGATTTGGGCCCAGATCTTTGGACTGGGGTGAGTGTGTGACATTGATCGACATTCGGTCCATCACCTGTTGTGTTTGCATATTCAGCCCTAAGTGCGCTGGGGATGCCCAGACGTGGGTCCCAGGCACTCCACACCACTGGAGTCAAGCTAGCCGGGCTGATGAGAGGTGTTACCTCAAAACCGGTCCGGTCCTCCGATGCTTGATTCCGTTCTGGGAAGGACATGGCTTTTGTAGTTCAGACTGGACTGTTCCCATGGGGCACAAGGTCAGAGCTGATTTGCATATCGCCATTGTCTAACCCAGGGTGGTGTGGAGTGCAAAAAAACGATGGATTTGGGCCCAGATCTTTGGACTGGGGTGAGTGTGTGACATTGATCCACATTCGGTCCATCACCTGTTGTTTTTGCATAATCCGCCCTAAGTGCGCTGGGGATGCCCCGACGTGGGTCCCAGGCACTCCACACCACTGGAGTCAAGCTAGCCGGGCTGATGAGAGGTGTTACCTCGAAACCGGTCCGGTCCTCGGATGCTTGATTCCGTTCTGGGAAGGACATGGCTTTTGTAGTTCGGACTGGACTGTTCCCATGGGGCACAGGGTCAGAGCTGATTTGCATATCGCCATTGTCTAACCCAGGGTGGTGTGGAGTGCAAAGAAACAATGGATTTGGGCCCAGATCTTTGGACTGGGGTGAGTGTGTGACATTGATCCACATTCGGTCCATCACCTGTTGTTTTTGCATATTCCGCCCTAAGTGCGCTGGGGATGCCCAGACGTGGGTCCCAGGCACTCCACACCACTGGAGTCAAGCTAGCCGGGCTGATGAGAGGTGTTACCTCGAAACCGGTCCGGTCCTCGGATGCTTGATTCCGTTCTGGGAAGGACATGGCTTTTGTAGTTCGGACTGGACTGTTCCCATGGGGCACAGGGTCAGAGCTGATTTGCATATCGCCATTGTCTAACCCAGGGTGGTGTGGAGTGCAAAAAAATGATGGATTTGGGCCCAGATCTTTGGACTGGGGTGAGTGTGTGACATTGATCCACATTCGGTCCATCACCTGTTGTTTTTGCATATTCCGCCCTAAGTGCGCTGGGGATGTCCAGACGTGGGTCCTCCCAGGCACTCCACACCACTGGAGTCAAGCTAGCCAGGCTGATGAGAGGTGTTACCTCGAAACCGGTCCGGTCCTCGGATGCTTGATTCCGTTCTGGGAAGGACATGGCTTTTGTAGTTCAGACTGGACTGTTCCCATGGGGCACAAGGTCAGAGCTGATTTGCATATCGCCAGTGTCTAACCCAGGGTGGTGTGGAGTGCAAAAAAAGATGGATTTGGGCCCAGATCTTTGGACTGGGGTGAGTGTGTGACATTGATCCACATTCGGTCCATCACCTGTTGTTTGTGCATATTCCGCCCTAAGTGCGCTGGGGATGCCCCGACGTGGGTCCCATGCACTCCACACCACTGGAGTCAAGCTAGCCGGGCTGATGAGAGGTGTTACCTCGAAACCGGTCCGGTCCTCGGATGCTTGATTCCGTTCTGGGAAGGACATGGCTTTTGTAGTTCGGACTGGACTGTTCCCATGGGGCACAGGGTCAGAGCTGATTTGCATATCGCCACATTGTCAAACCCAGGGTGGTGTGGAGTGCAAAAAAACGATGCATTTGGGCCCAGATCTTTGGACTGGGGTGAGTGTGTGACATTGATCCACATTCGGTCCATCACCTGTTGTTTTTGCATATTCCGCCCTAAGTGCGCTGGGGATGCCCAGACGTGGGTCCCAGGCACTCCACACCACTGGAGTCAAGCTAGCCGGGCTGATGAGAGGTGTTACCTCGAAACCGGTCCGGTCCTCGGATGCTTGATTCCGTTCTGGGAAGCACTTGGCTTTTGTAGTTCGGACTGGACTGTTCCCATGGGGCACAGGGTCAGAGCTGATTTGCATATCGCCATTGTCTAACCCAGGGTGGTGTGGAGTGCAAAAAAACGATGGATTTGGGCCCAGATCTTTGGACTGGGGTGAGTGTGTGACATTGATCCACATTCGGTCCATCACCTGTTGTTTTTGCATAAATAAAAATTGGAACATTCTCAAGGGAGACCCGATAATTGGGGGTCACCATGCCAGATAGGCCCAGTATAACATATGTATACAAAAACAATGGTTCTGTTGGGAATACACAATTTTTTTTGTCAGATTCAATTATTTATATAAAGCCCTTTGTATATATTTCACAATATTATTCTTGGAAATACTTTTTAAATTGTTTTGGAAAGGGAGAGACAACGTAACCTTTTGAAATTAAAAAGGAGAAAACATACACACCAAAGTTTTGATTTTCGCAAAAAAAAATTCTTATTTTGAAAATTGGAAAGGGGAGACCACAGGAGCATCAGCGGCGGTGGGGCCCCGCCCTCCCGCAGCTGGATAAATAGTGGGGGAATCCGACGAAGCTTCCTCTTGTTCCTGTGCTCTAAAGGCTGCACCACTCGTCGCTCCTGAGCCCTCAAGGGAACAAGCTGCACTTTTTTGAGAATTTGTAATCTTTGTCTTTCTCTTTCAGTTATCAAGGCGTGGTTGGAGATCGAGTCACCTTTTTAAATCAGGTCGGACGGATCGATCAAGGACATGCCTGGCAAGAAATCCGGAAAAAGCTCCGAGATGGAAAGGATGCTGCGCACGTTGGTGAACAAAGTAGCAGTGATGGACCGAAAGTTGGGTAAAGTTGACCGACTAGATCGCGGCTTAGCGGCCATCAAGAAACAGGTGGAGGGCCAGAATGCCCCCTCGGGACGGCCTAAGAGGGTCATAGGACCGGCCTTGCCGAACGTCACCCCAGGGGATAAGGGTAAGAAGAGGAAGGGGAAGGCGGGTCCCAGCGAGGCCCCAGTTCCAGTAGTAACTCCACCAATTCCAGTCGCGCCAGCGGCCAGCCCGGTACCGGGACAGGATGTGGGGTTGCC
This sequence comes from Lissotriton vulgaris, assembly GCF_964263255.1. Lineage (NCBI taxonomy): Eukaryota > Metazoa > Chordata > Amphibia > Caudata > Salamandridae > Lissotriton > Lissotriton vulgaris. The sequence goes on along the minus strand of NC_141685.1, from coordinate 23,106,901 downwards.
TATTCCTGTGGTTATCACGCCACTGGGGGATGACCAGATGCCCCCGGAATTAGCACTTCAGTTAGCAGCGGTGTTACCATGGCTAAAGAAGGGAGCAGGGGGATCAGCGGCTGTGGGAGACCCGGCCGAAGAAGCCAGAATAATCATCGAGCAGTTGCGGCAGGCAAGGGGTGCCGGGACGGCGAATGTACCTTCTATTTTCCTGCAGGTTGCGAAGGTGGTCGCGGCAGACAACCAGGAGAATACAAAGGACTCGGCTGGAAGCGCAGCAGAAGCCGGTAAGGGATTGTTACCGATGGTGGGGGAGGGTGCAGTACCCTCAATGCGGGAAAGTTTAGCTCAACATGTTCCCATGGCTACGAAAGAAAAGGTGTAGGCAAATAAGTATGTTAACATATTTTCACTGTTGACTGATCATCGTGAATTGGAGTATGCAAAGACCCAGAAAGATTTGTGGCACCCCAGTGTATGGTGGGCCAAGATGGCGGAATTCAGGGTCGATGAGACGATGATCAACTGGATAAGGGCCTTCTCCATCTTTGTATCAATTATAGGAGAACAAACACCAGAGGTATTAACTGATTTGGCATGTTATCAGAGTAGAATAACGAGTTTCCATGTGAAGTATGGGGGTAACGAATGGAAAGGCTATGATATTGCCTTTAGAAAGGCGAAGGAATTTAATGCCCCCTTGACATAGGATTGTTTAGATACAGTGTCCTGGCATGCGCAGCTCTTGCCGGGACCGGCGAGTGCGACAGGGGCCAGTGCGAGCGGCTCAGGGGTATTCCCTCAGAGGCAGTCACAGCCCTTTTGGGTGAGCTCTAATATAAATGTAAATGTAAATGTACATGTATTTATATAGCGCAAATCGCCCACATCGTAGGCATCTATGCGCTTGCTTAGGGAACCCGTCCTGGTATTCCCCTGTGAGATACCCCGGCAGGGTATCCGCAAGGTGAAAGTGAGGCATCCCGCCGCGAGGGGCTGTTGTGGAGATTAAGCAAGCTATTGCCCAGAGTCGCAGAGTGTGAACCCGTGAGTCGAGTAGGCACCGGAGCGAGAATTATCGAGTCCGTGGAATTATTGAGCCCAACCCCCGTCGGGGCGGGGAATAGAACCCTGGTCCGGGGCCGATCTCAGCTTCCGGGTCAGCCGCCGTTAACCCCTGAGCCACACTTCTCCACTCTAGGGGAGAGGCCCAACCTAGAAGCAGGCGAGGGGTGTGTTGGGGCTTTAACAAAGGAACTTGTAGCTGGCCCCATGGAACGTGTAGGTTCCGGCATGCGTGCGCGGGCTGTGGGAATTCCTCACACCCGGAAACCAGTTGCCGATCAAAGGCCAGTGGCGCAGGAGGAAAAGGGGGTCCCAAGCAGGATTGATGTGGTGCTTTGGAAGCCAACATCTTCGCCCATAGATATCTTGGCTTTGACCCCCTGGCTAAATAAATACCCTGATCATGCGTCCGCCGGGACCCTGAGGAATGGCTTCTCATATGGCTTCAGGATCCCGGTGGGCAATTTTCGGGGGAGCTCTTCCTGCAGAAATCAGTTGTCGATTCAACACAACCCAACAGTTGCCGCCAAAAAGATCACAAAAGAGGTTAGACTAGGGCGGGTGGCAGGACCATTTGGCAACCCACCAGGGGCTGATTTTGTGTGTTCCCCATTGGGAGTGGTCCCGAAGAAGGACCCGGGGGAGTATAGGCTCATTCACAATTTGTCGGCCCCGAGGGGGGCTTCGGTGAACGAGGCGATTGACCCTGAAATATGCTCAGTGAAGTATGCATCGTTCGATGACACTGTGGTAATGTTGAATCGCCTGGGCCCCGGGACTCTGTTAGCTAAATCGGACATTGAATCTGCATTCAGATTGCTCCCAGTACATCCTCAAGACCAGCGCCTGCTAGGTTTCATGTTTCACTGGAAATATTACATGGATATGTGCATGCCGATGGAGTGTTCGATTTCATGTGCCTTTTTTGAAATGTTTAGCTCATTTTTGGAGTGGGTGTTCATAAAGGCCACAGGACACAAACATGTGATGCATTATCTGGATGATTTCCTCTTTCTTGGCCCACTGGGCACTCAGGACTACGCGCGGGCATTGCAGGACTTCTGCGTGCTCATGCGGGGTTTTGGAGTCCCGTTTGCACCGGGTAAGAAGGTAGGGCCGGCTACCTCAATCGAGTTTCTGGGTAAAGAACTAGACTCGGAAGAGGGGTGTTTCCGTTTGCCGCCGGAGAAGGTTGCCAAGTTTAGGGCTTCCCTGTTACAGTGTCTCCAAACGGCGAAAGTGACCCTGCACCAGTTACAACAGACAGTGGGTCATCTGAACTTTGCATTGAGAGTGATACCGATGGCTCGCCCTTTCTCTCGATCCATAGCGCAATCCATGGTGGGCCTTAAGGAAGGACACCACCGGACTAGACTGTCGTCAGAGGTTCGACAGGACATGCTCATTTGGCTGGCATACCTGGCGGACTTCAACGGTCGAGTGGTATGGAGCAAACCCCCAGGCTCGTCGGCGGAACTAGGCTTATGGACCGACTCGGCGGGGAGTGTGGGGTTTGGCGCAATCTTTGGTAACCGGTGGCCGGCACAAACATGGCCAGCGTGGTGGCGAACAAGCGGCCTAACAGGTAACAGGTTTCTTGGAATTATTCCCCATCTGGGTGGCTTTAGTGGCATGGCCAGAAGACTTTAGGGAACGCTCAGTTGTGTTTTGGTCAGACAACATGACAGTGGTCGAGTGCATTAATCAGCAGGCAGCACGCTGCAAATGGATCTTACGACTGTTGAAAGAGATTGTATTGCGATGCATGAGATTGAACGTACAGTTCAGGGCAAAACATGTGCCGGGTGTACTGAATAATGCAGCTCGTTCAAAAATGCAGGCTTTCAGGGAGTGCCTACCCACAGCGGAGCTAGTGACGGCACCTTTCCACGAAACGCTATGGCAGATCGGTGCCCCGGAGTACAAAACCTTGTGGCAGCCAGCTTAGCGCCCAGGACGAGGAGAGCTTATGAAGGGGCGTTCCGTTCGTACTGCGCCTTTCTGGGGCCGGTAGGGGAGCATAGATGGGGCGGGAGGAGTCCTTTCTCCAGTTTTTCGTGGCACTTCAGAAGGAAGGCCGGTCGGCGGCAACCGCCAATAGGTACAAGGCCGCCATATCATTTATGGCACAGTTCCATGGGTTAAGGGACCTGACGGATTCCTTCTTAATCAGGAAAGCCCTCCGCGGCTAGCGGCGCCTGGAGGGTCGCAGACAGGATAACAGGCACCCGATTGGGTTTGATAAATTGACCACTTTACTGGCGAAACTGGAGGAGACATGCTCCTCGCCCAGCGAGGTAATACTATTCCGAGCAGCATTCGCATTGGCATTCTATGGGGCCCTGCGGGTGAGCGAACTTGTGGCAAGGAATAGGAAAGATGTCAAAGGGGGTCTACGCAGGTATCACGTCCAAATAAGGGGGGATTCTCTGCTGATCTCGATAGCCAGGTCAAAGACGGACCAGGAGGCCATGGGGAATAGTGTGGTATTGCAGCGCGCTCGGGGGAACCCCGGTTGTCCAGTGAGGCATGTGGAGGCCTACCTGAAACAGAGGTTGACAACGTGGAGGGGGCCCTGCTCAGACATATGGACAGCACCCCTTTGACAAGATTTCAGTTTCAGAGGGTGCTGGCGATTACGATTGCTGCAGCGGGCTTGAACCTGTGTGATTTTGGAACCCATTCATTTAGAATAGGGGCCGCTACGGAAGCTACGGCTCGGGGGCTGCAGGCCGAGGAGGTGAAACAATTAGGCCGCTGGTCCTCGGATTGTTTTAAGAGATATGTGCGACTGCACATGTTGTAAAAGACTGATGAAAATGCACTCACGCTTGTTGTCTTTTGTTTGAATTACAGTTTCGCGAGCCTGTGACGCGGGGCGGAAATTGGGACCGGCCCAGCATCAGCTGACCGGCTGGAAGGGATCATCGACTGGAGATCAAGTGGTCTGGGTCTTGGGCCACTCATACGTGAGGCGTGCCGGGGACATATTCAAAGCAGGTGATGCGCTCCACACATCTGAGGAATATGGGTTCAGAGTGACCTTTCATGGGAAAGGCGGCCTCTGTATTGACCGATTGCAAAATTTTGTGGAGGAACTCTTCGGGCGGCACAGGTCACCGCCATCTGTAGTCATAGTGCACGTGGGGGGCAATGACTTGGTGAGACTGGGAAGACGGGTGTTAGTTGAGCACATACTGTCTGTAGTTAGCTGGTTAGCCAAAAGGCTCCCGGGGTGTACGATAGCCTGGTCCCACATGATTCCCAGGAGAATATGGCAGGGGGGTTTGTCTGTGACAGCATTGAACCACTCGGTAAAGAGGGTCAACAACAAAATAGACAAGCTGTTTCGCTCAGCTCATCTCCAAAGCATTTCGCATGGATGTATCAGGGGTGATCATTGTTATTTGCATGATGGGGTGCATCTGTCCAGGGCGGGGAATGACTTACTGATAGGAGACTTCGTAGCTTGGCTAGTGGCTTTGAGGAGACATGACCTGTAGGAAGTTTGGGGGGGGCCAGATAGTCGGTCAACTATCTGGCCTGTGGCGGTAAGGTCATGATCGGTGAGCAGTGATTTCGAGGTCCCTAGGGGGGGGCGCAACCCATTCTGGATGGGAGCGCCCGGGGGGAGGCGGCCATTGGCCCCTCCCACGGGGGGCGGCACCCACTACGGATGGGTCACCCAGGGGGAGACGGCCATAGGCCCCTCCCAGGGGGAGGCAGCTATATGCCCCTTCCACGAACTTCCCGGGGGCCGGATATCCGCTCCGGCGGAAGAGAGTGTGGGGAAGGGGGAGTCCACGCTGTCCTTCTTATGAATACCTCGCACACGAACTCAGACGACCTTAAGATGGAGTCGAGTGAAATGGGGCCCCCACAACAAGGGAAGTTACAGTTGGCTGCGAGGGTAAAGTCCTCTGCGCATGCGCCACTCACACCGTGAGGGCGGGAAGTTGGTGATAGGGATCTGACACCGGTTAAGACCTTGCCGTTGGGCCTTAATGCTAGGTTGTACAAATTCAAAAATGTAATGTATTTATCAGGATGCTAGACTCGGCTAGGAAACCTTTGTATTAGAGATTTGTTAAGGTTAGCCTGGAAAACCTGTCTTCATCAAGATGTAATTAAAGTTGAATATGTACATGATCCATGAAACGTTTTAATTCAAAGTTTAAATTTTTTTTTCATATTTTAATAAATACGGCCGGGGGGGTCGTGAAGCCCCCCCGCCTTCCAAAAGTTCAAATCTGTGTCTGTCTCCTCCCATGGGGAATTGGTGTTGAGAGGGGTGGCGGGCATCCCGGCCCATACAGGTATGTTAATCAAAAACAGAACTGAACAAGGGTTGTCCAAAACATTAATAACATAGGTATCAGAATTACAATAAGGTGCTCAAGTGAGTGATAGTGACAAGTGATGACTGTGTGGTGAAACAATAACATATAAACATATATATGTATCAGTCCATAATTTGAAATCAATTGTTCCAACAAACACGTATATTTTTTCTTTTTGGTTGAAACTTAGTATGGACAGATTGGTAACACAACATCGACGTTTCGACCCTAGTAAAAGGTGCAGACTTTCTGGCAACCGTATTGGGTCTTCATCAGGACAAACAACAGGGGACAACCTGGGGAGGAATAAGGATTTATTTTAGTTCTGGGTGTGTGAAAGGGGTTCTAAAACCGTGAGCCAGTGCCAGGTCTGGCGTAGCTCACCTGAAGGTTTGAAGGGTTTTCTGCTTTTTAACAATCGTCTGGGCAGGGAGGGCTTCAGCCGAAACCCTCAGCAGTGGATCCGTCAAAGGCGGAATCTGCAGTTAAGGTTGATAATCAATACCCAACTCGTCATAGGGATTTAAGGAGGTAAACGTTCCTATCCGTACATACCTTATGCAGTAAATGCTGTAGATTTCTTCACCCGCCGGTGAAAAAATTTAAGGGTAGAGGTTGTATCGATCACCTAGGGTGGTAAGTAGAGGCCTGGGGTAAATGTAGGTCTCATATAAACATTGGTGATAACCCACAACTGAAGTAAAGGTGAACTCGCCCAGGTTGGTGCTATCTCCAGGAGCACTAGTGAAGTGTCCCACCCCACATTCAGAACGCTGCAAATTTCAAAAAGGCTGCCGAGCGTCAGAGACGATTTATTTTTATTTATTGTCATTTTTAAAGCGCGGCGAATACCCGTAGGCGTCTCGGCGCTGGCTGAGGGCATAGGTCAAAATCCAGGGGAAACCAGCGGAACCTTCCTAACTATTGATCAAACAACCAAGTCTTAAGTTGTTTACGGAATATTAGCAGAGATGGACTGGTCCTGATGTGAGAAGGTAGGGAATTCCAGAGTTTTGGGGCTGCAACCAAGAAGCGCCTGTCGCCCCAGGTGACTGTTCTAGTGCGTGGTACTACTAGATGATTGTTTTTGTGCAGGAAGACACACCTTCCTGTACAAAAACAATCAGTGAAGGCATTTTTGTCCTACAATCTATGCTGTACATTGTAGCATATATTGGAAGAAAAAAATGAGCAGAAATGAAAATATTTCTGCGGCAGATTTACAAGCTCTTGGCGCCACCAGTCCGTTTTGTGAAGTACTGGTTGCGCAGGTGGCTCCTCCATATTTACAAAGAGAGAAAAAGTTACCCTGCATGACTTTTCCTTTCCTTCGAAATACGGTCCCTTCATACGCAGCTCTTTACGCATATATATTATATCATTCATGACATTGTTAATAACATCACTGATCAAATCACCGATGACATCTCATATGACATCACTTATGACATCACTAATGACATCATCCAGTGAATGTGGTTTGGTTTGTTATTTAAATATGTATTATATATATATATATATATATATATATATATATATATATATATATACATATATATATATATATATATATATATATATATATTACCTACTGGCGGTCGCCAGTAGGTATATATAGTTAGGATTTTTTCTCTATGGGATTTTTGAAAATTCTATGTCTAATAACGTTGGCGTTTGTGGACGGAATTGGCTGAAATTTTCAGGAAAATGGAACATTTTGTTTCTGAGCAGCCCCTGACAATTTGGGGGGGTTTCATCAAGGGGGGGCCGAGAAAAAAGGGGGGTCCCAAAACGCATTTTTCCCATGTTAATTTCCATAGGGCGGTTGGCCTCACTTTTAGCTCGAACGGCTGAATGGATTTGCACGAAACTTGGCAAAATTGTAGGGACTGTTAGCCTGATGTGCCTTTGCTAGGTCTCAATATATGTGCTCCAGTGGATTTTGAGTAATTTAGGTTCAAAAAAATATATATATATGGGCGGAGCCTAACCACACATCTGATCTGATTGGCTGTCAGCACTTCATCCAAGAAGTGTTGGCAGCCATCTTGGGACCAATATACATGATAGCACCTCATTAAAAAGCATTGTAGTTAATAGAGGGTTTTAGGACTTTAGTTACATTATAAATCATTTGTTGATGGTACCATACTCGTTTTAGGAATTGTGGTGGGTTCTAAGGTGATTTTACCATGTGAAAAAACCTTCTGCTGTGATATCATGAATATTGTTTGAAAGAAAACTAATATCTCATGATTTTCCCACAGTGGTTTGGAAGGGGATCTATAAGCTAAACTGAAAGCATATTTTCTGTAAATTCACATTATCTTTCTCAGTCATGTGAAAATGAAGTCTGACATTCTCAGTAAAACATGTACATCCAACAAGGACAGAGACTGTCAGTTGATTCCTTTGTGTTCTACTGCAGCCTCCTAGAGTGTTCTAAAGAACAACTAGAGCGCTAACAGTCCTACTTATTACAAACGTATGGCACACCTGAAGCCATCTTGATTGGAATAAAGTGGTAACTCTTAAAACATTTAATTTAAAAAGAAACAACATGAAGGGGTATATTTTGCCATAGAAAGTATGATTAGTGCTGCAGAATGAAAAATTAGGGCACATTTTGAGTGACTTCTCAAATCCTTTTCTATTTCATTAAAACATTCTGACATGCAGTCTCCCAAAATGGCCACCAGAGACAAAAGAGCCCAAATGTAGCCCAAATATCACCCAGATGTAGCCCAAGTATAGCCCAATGACAGAATGTCCCAGAGTGTTCTAAAGAACAACTAGAGCGCTAACAGTCCTACTTATTACAAAGGTATGGCACACCTGAAGCCATCTTGATTGGAATAAAGTGGTAACTCTTAAAACATTTAATTTAAAAAGAAACAACATGAGGGGGTATATTTTGCCATAGAAAGTATGATTAGTGCTGCAGAATGAAAAATTAGGGCACATTTTGAGTGACTTCTCAAATCCTTTTCTATTTCATTAAAACATTCTGACATGCAGTCTCCCAAAATGGCCACCAGAGACAAAAGAGCCCAAATGTAGCCCAAATATCACCCAGATGTAGCCCAAGTATAGCCCAATGACAGAATGTCCCAGAGTGTTCTAAAGAACAACTAGAGCGCTAACAGTCCTACTTATTACAAAGGTATAGCACACCTGGAGCCATCGTGATGGGAATAAAGTGGTAACTCTTAAGACATTTAATTTAAAAAGGAACAAAATGAGGGGGTATATTATGCAATAGAAGGTATTATTAGTGCTGCAGAAAGAAAAATTAGGGCACATTTTGAGTGACTTTTCAAATCCTCTTCTATTTCATTAAAAAATTCTGACATGCAGTCTCCCAAAATGGCCACCAGAGACAAAAGAGCCCAAATGTAGCCCAAATATCACCCAGATGTAGCCCAAGTATAGCCCAATGACAGAATGTCCCAGAGTGTTCTAAAGAACAACTAGAGCGCTAACAGTCCTACTTATTACAAAGGTATGGCACACCTGAAGCCATCTTGATTGGAATAAAGTGGTAACTCTTAAAACATTTAATTTAAAAAGGAACAAAATGAGGGGGTATATTTTGCCATATGAATTATGATTAGTGCTGCAGAAAGAAAAATTAGGGCACATTTTGAGTGACTTCTCAAACCCTCTTCAATTTCATTAAAAAATTCTGACATAGTCTCGCAAGATGGCCACCAGAGACAAAAGAGCCTAAATGTAGCCCAAATATCACCCAGATGTACCCCAAGTATAGCCCAATGACAGAATGTCCCAGAGTGTTCTAAAGAACAACTAGAGCGCTAACAGTCTTACTTATGACAAAAGTATGGCACACCAGAAGCCATCTTGATTGGAATGAAGTGGTAAGTCTGAAAACACTCAATTTAAAAAGGAACAACATGAGGGGGTTAATTTTGCCATAGAAAGTATGATTAGTGCTTCAGAAAGAAAAATTAGGGATCATTTTGAGTGACTTCTCAAATCCTCTTCTATTTCATTAAAAAAATTCTGACATGCAGACTGAAACATGCACTTTGAATACCAGCAGCAGACGTCCCTGGTGAGCAGTAGCTTTACTACAGTGATCTAATGTGCAACTAGAGTGCTAACATTCAGAATTTATGGCAAATGTGTGACACATCTGAATGCCTTCTTGATGGAACCAAAGTAAACAAGCATTGAAAATGCAATAGATCTCGCCCTCATTTAAGTTAAAGCCATTCTGTTTGTAATGAGGTGGCTTTTTAGCTTTGCTTTTATTAGTGTTTTTTCAACTTTCATGTAAATAACGCACCGTTTTCACCAAATCGACTTTGCCCAAGCACACCCTTCCCTTCGGCCAACAAATCCCAAAAATTCGGCACACCTGCCGATCCACTCTCCCTACAGCTCACCCAAGCCCCGTCCCTCTAGCGCAACTGGAACATCCCAAATTCACCTTCTCCATGCGCACCAAAAACTCCCATTGAATAACATGACAATTCGCTACTCCGCACAAAAATTGCTCTTTAAAGCACTTCCACTGCTCCGATCCGTTTCAAACTTGGCTGGACACTAGTTCCAGCGATTCCCTAACATCTCACCAAAAATCAGCTCAATCCATCCACTGGAACAGGGACGAATTTCAACCAGAATACGCGCCCCCCGCAAACACAAAAAAAAGCCATAAAACGGCCAAATCTCGACCAAAAACCGCCAAAATCCCTCAAAACCTTGCCAACACCAATACGCACGAAACTGAACCGGCCCCTCAGCCCTAGGCTCCGGGAACCCTACTTAATTGACCCAAAAGCCCTAAAAAAGCAACATAATACACACGAAAACGCCCTAACAACCCTAAAATGCATATAAGTATATGTATGCATGCATTTATGTTTGTATTTATATGTAGATATACAGATGATATATGTTTATATATGTATGTATATATATATATTCACTGAAAAAACCATAGGCTATAGACCATATATAGTTAGGAATTAGCATTTACAAAACCTTGAAAATTCACTGAAAAAACCGTAGGTTATAGACCATATATAGTTAGGAATTAGCATTTACAAAACCTTGAAAATTCACTGAAAAAACCATAGGTTATAGACCATATATAGTTAGGAATTCGCATTTACAAAACCTTATTTTACTCACACAAAACCATTGAAATTCCATATATAGTTAGTTGCACTAACTATATATCGCGCACCCGCAATCCACTGCTGATGATGTCATATATTACATCATTCATGACATGGTCAGTGACATCACTGATGACATCACTGATGACATCTCAAATGACATCACTGATGACATCACTGATGACAACATCCAGTGACTGTATGTTTCTGTAAAGTTAAAATATGTCTTACATATTGAAGAATGAGTGGATGTATAAGTGTCTGGATGAAGGATTTAGTAGGTGCATGACTGACTGTATGAGTGAGTGATTAAATGTGTCTCACTGAGTGCATGGGTTAGTGACTAAACTGTCTTAATTTGTGCATCATTATGTCTGTTGTTCTGTAAACTGTTGCATGTGTTGATAAGTAGCTATATGAGTAACTATATGGGTTATTGATTGGTTGCCCAAGTATTTGTATGGGATACTGAGTGTGTGTGTGGGTGGCTGGGAGGTGTATGACTCTGTGCATAGATGTGTGAGCAGTTGATTCACTAGATGTATGGTTTCAAAAGTGCATGTGGAAACAGCTGTATGGGCGGTTGACTGTGTGCATGAGTGTATTGGTGAGTGAATGGATATCTCAGTGCTACATGTCAAAGTAAGTACATATGTAAAACACAGTACATGTGAGAGTTGACATATATAAATAACTGTGCATAAGAGCCAGTGAATGTGTGAGTGGCTGTATGGATATTGTGAACTTGTATCAGGGATTGTATAAGAGAGTTAATATGTGTTAGTATATGTTTGAATAAGTAAAGTTTGTATAACTGTATAGTTGAGGAAATGGAGGTGTGATTGATTCTTTGATTGACTGACTAGGTGTGTGAGTAACTCCATGGATGAGTGACAGTCTGTGAGTGTCTGTTTACACTGATTGTATCCAAGGTTATATTAGAGTCTGAAGAGGTTCATCGTATTATCACATGAATGATATCATCAGTGATGTGATCAGTAATGTCAAATGAGATGTCATCAGTGATGTCATCAGTGATGTCATTTGAGATGTCATCAGTGATGTCATTTGAGATGTCATCAGTGATGTCATCAGTGATGTCACTGACCATGTCATGAATGATGTAATATATGACATCATCAGCAGTGGATTGCGGGTGCGCGATATATAGTTAGTGCAACTAACTATATATGGAATTTCAATGGTTTTGTGTGAGTAAAATAAGGTTTTGTAAATGCGAATTCCTAACTATATATGGTCTATAACCTATGGTTTTTTCAGTGAATATATATATATATATATCAATCTGCATTGAAGAATGACTGGATATAAAAAAAATCTGGATAACGGGTTTAGTAGCAGTGTGATTGCGTGTTTAATTGAGTAATTTATACTGTCTCATTAAATATATTGAATAGTGACTAAACTGTGTGAATATTGGTATTACTTGGTAAGTTGTTCTGTAAACTGCTGCACCATTTGGTTACTAGTAGCTACGTTAAAGTCTACATTACTTATTGATTACTTAACTAAGTATCTGTATGGGAGATCAAATGTGTGTGTTGTTCGGTGGGGGATGTCTGACTGCCCAAAGATGTGTGATTAGTTGATTCAGTAGATATATGACCTTAAGACTACATGTTATAAAAAAAATTTGTGAGGTAACATCTTTATAGGTGTGGTGATGAGCAAATATATCTCTCAATGGTACATGTGCAAAAAAGTACACAAATAAAAGGCAGCATATGTGACATTTATTGTATATGAAGAACTTACATATGACTCAGTGATTGCATCAGAAACTGTATGGATAACTATATACTTGTATTAGTGATTGTATACACTAAGTATGAGTTACTATCTATATGAATAATTTAAGTGCTGTTTATATAAGTGTTAGGGGTAGTGTTTTAGGGTTTAGGGTAGTGTAGTGGTGTTTGTTTAGTGAACGGGTTGTGCTGGGGATATATTTAGGGTTTAAGGTAGTGCATAGGTGTTTGTATAGAATAGGGGGTCGTGTTGGTGGTAGATTTAGCGTTAGGGTAGTACACTGATGTTTTTGTAGTATAGGGGGTCCTGGTGAAGTTAGTGTTTTAAGGTTTAGGATAGTGCAGTGGGGTTCGTCTACTGTAGAGAGTAGTGTTTTAGGGTTTAGAGTAGTGCAGTGGTGTTTATGTAGTTTAGAGGTTCATGCTGGGGATAGTGTTTTAGGGTTTACGGTAGTGTAGTTGTGTTTGTGAATTGTAGAAGTTGTGCTGGGGGAATGTATTAACATTACACTATGACCACCCTAAGCACAATTGTCAGTAGTAACTACCAAAAAATTCCAGGTGAAGTTATCAACAGAATGCTAGATAAACGTTACCGCACTCCACTTGCTCCCTGTCAAAAAAAGAGTGACCTTCAAGCTGCTCACACACACATATAAAGACCTCCACAACACCGGACTCCATTACCTCAATCTTCTTCTACACCCCCTAAAGAAGCCTCCACTCCGCTGACCAGGCCTTGGCCGAAATCCTCTATATCCACAGAACCAGACAGGAGGCACACCCTTCTCCTACATCATGGCCAAGACCTGGAATGAACTCCCCCTCAGCATCAGATGAAGCCCCACACTGAAAGCATTCAGGAAGAGCCATAAGACCTGGCTTTTCGAATGACCAAAGCTGCACAAATTCCCTGCACATACTCCCCCAACGCCTGGAAACCCTCACAGGTGAGTAGTGCACTCTACATCCCTAATTGATACACAACCTTAGTGTGTGTTTGAGTGTTATCAACAGGCCCTGCCATTGCTTTAGATGTCTAACTCTTAAGGGTAGTGAAATGAGCACTGCTACCTTCGTTAATATACACAGAATCTCTGAGATTGGCTTGGTTTGGCTTCACCTCTGAGAGCTACTTTCAGGGTGCTGGTGAGCTACCAGTAGCTCCCGAGCTACTGGTTGGAGACCCCTCGTATGTAAAGTCAGCGGGGAATTATTGTCCTGAAGCATAAATATGAAGGTTATTACACCACTACGTGCATAATGCATAGCACTTTGAATAACTCCATTCCCTAAAGCCTGCCTCACTACATGAGTACATGCTCACTGACTTGTTGATTACATTAATATAAGTAAAGACACTAGGTGAATTCTTAATTGGTTAACTTTTACTTTAGTGAAGGAATTACTACATGGTACTGAAAGAGTCATTTTAAAATTGCAACAGTACTCACACTGTGTTTGCTGGAGTATATAGATAGTAAGTGGGGAATTGTAGGTCTCAAGCACAAATGTGAAGGTGGTTACACTACTACATGCATAATGCATAGGAGTTTGAAGCACTGCATACCCTAAAGCCTGGTTTACTGCAAGAGGATATATACTTATGTAATTGCAAACACATCAACCAACCAAATCATTCTCTCTCAATTTTGCCAAATGGACACTGATTCATAGTGTAATTCTACACAAATAACAGTATCCCTTGCAGTGTATAAAGAAAGATTAAAAATATTAGATAAATAAATGTATTAAAACTCAGAGTAATGGAATTAAATAAATTAATAATCGGATATAAATTAGAATGCTGAAAGTTTAATAGAGAGTATCTGTGGCATGGGATGCATGCAGGGAAAATAGTGGTTTAGCGTAATAAAGAATAATAATAAAGTTTTACAAAAAAGGGAAGTTGCTAGAATATTTAGTCGAAAAAAAGGAGAATGAATGTTAATACTCGTATTAAAAAAAAGTAACCTATATAAATTCTTAAATAAGAAAAACTAATTTAAATAAAGCATTTTAGAAATTATACGAAAGTTAAAAAGTATGGAAAGAGGCACGTTTACATAAACATGTGATGCACTAAAACAATGCATATGAGACCACCTGTCAACTGAAAAACGTGACTTAAAAGTGGGAGGAGCAATAAATGGATCCCATAGCGTGTTAAGTAACCAAAAAATATATAAACCACACCCGTGGGATAATTAGTTTTGTTTCAGAGAATCAATACGGGCGAAGAAACTACGAGCATGGTAATGATTTGGGGCTGCAGAAGCCTCTTGAGAATATCTATCATTTCCTCAGAGGGAACATATTCTTATTGTATATTTAAAAATACATAAAACATTATGTCCCCTCCAGAGGAGTTGGATGAATTTCGACGGAGGAAGGAAAGAAGATCGAAGAGAGGTAAAGTATCTGAATGGGTATATGTCTGATATTTTTAAAAAAGAAAGCACAAATATTTAAATGATTATAAAATGTGGTATGATTAAGTTTAAATGAAATATAATAACGAGTTGATGAAAGAACAATTACAAGAAATATAGGTTAATTAAGGAATTACTATGTGCAAAGTAATGATTAGGAGCGATGCCACCATCTTGAATTTATCTTTCATTTCCACAGAGGAATAATATTGTTAATGTATATTTTAATATACAAACTAAATTATCAAGAAGGGAGGGAGAAGGAAGATGTGATCCGTTCAGCTTCCTTGAACTTAGTACCCAAAGATCAATAGGGGAAAGGAATACTTTTCCTGCATTACCTGGGTATGCATTCTTGGTGTGTCCCAATTAAAAAACCCTCATACACGTGTCTTTAGAATGGTATTGGCGGTATATCTTGATTCTCCGCCTATCGAACACGTGTCTGCATCATCATCGGGTTAGTGATTGTGCAGCCCACACCCGGAGGATTACCCCTGGTAAGAGAGTAGTGATCAGTGATGTGTTGTGAGGGATAAAATAAGATAACATTTCGTACAGCCAGAGTGTGATTTTAATTGGTCTGGATTAGAAAAAAATGAAATAAAAGGATGCTGCGTGCGTATAGGAGTTTTTAGGACTCTCACGCACTAGTTAAAGCTAGAATAAAAAAAGTCAACATGTTTCAGCCCTTGTTTGCACATGTGTGTCGGTGGGCTTTCTTCAGGACCAGTGTATTTTAGTGACTGGAGAGCGTGGGTGTCTCCGCAAGTGAAATCCTGGAAAGAAATTATCTTTTCAAGGTGCAAGGTGAAAGAATAAGATGTATTAATCTGAATCTCGATAAGGTCTTGTAAGTACCTGTGAATATAGAAAGACAAAAGGGAGGGGAGGGGGAATGGGGATGGGTTTGTGAGGACATTTATAAGAAAACTTTTTCCTTATAATTATCAGCAACTGGAAAATGGCAATACTTTGTCAAACCACACAGCCCTCAATTGGCAAAGGTTCACTCTCTCACTCTGTTGTTGATAAGGACAAAATGTCTCTGCTAATTCTGTCGAATGCCTCGTGGTCTATATGCAGACATTGAGAAATTTATTTAATTCTTCCAGTCATAGTAGTGTCAATAAAGTTTACATCTTTAGAAAGGTAGAGGGGGATCTCAATATTTCAAACATTCCTACACAAGTAGTCAAGCAAGTAGTGAGGCAAATCTTTGTACTAGACCATGTATACTTAATTTTAACAGTGAAAAAAGTATTGGTTACTTTTTTCTTTTTCACTCTCACACTCTCGCTACGCTAGTTGTCGTTTTCTTGTAGGTTAAAGACTCACTTTATAAGAAAGCTGCCTTTATAAAAAAGGGGAGGCTCTCCTTGCTCTTTCACTCTCGGTCGATTGGGGATTCGGCAAATAGTTTTGTGATACTCTTTATTCAAAAAACGACAATCGCACATTCTAAAATTGATAATGAGGCTTGTGGGCGGAATTAATTTCAGGAGTGTGCCCGTAACTTTCAAGAAAAATCACGCTCTTTATGCTGATAAGTTTAGTCATCTGCATTAGGCTCGCCGTTATTAAAAGAATGCCAAGAAACATATCAGAAATGGCCCCCCACGTACCTTACATGGTTGAGTTCAGTGCTTCAACGTGTCTGAGGGGTTAAGCACGGCCTGCTAATAAAGTATTAGAAAGGGATGGGGTGGCGGAATTAGTAAATGGAAAGAATACTTTACAGTTTTGGTTGTTGGCGTGTTGAGTCCTCCAGTACCTGCGGTCTTGCGGTAAGCACGACTTGTGCTGACTCTTCCTCTTCGGAACCCGGAAGTACCTGATACTATTTCCTAGTGCAGATTTATTACGCTGGTGGGTCAGGTTAGAAAAGAGGAAAGACTATGAACATTCAACTTTATGATCCTTCAACTGGAGTTGGATGACTTTCAACAGAGGATTTGAAAGAATAATAAATAATATTTTTCTTAGTACCTAATAAAACTAAGTTTTGTAATGTCGACAATATCGTCTTCCCTTTAAATAGGCACAAAGTATTTATTGAAGCTCTTTGTGAATCATGAAACAATACTGTCTAATTGTGATTGACAAAGAAGTGAATGAGTTGTGTACTTGTTTTGCTCGTGATGTGCATAGGGGTAGATTAACAAGTTCATTGGGTTACTATTGCATCACTTTTAAGATGGGAAAAGTGACGCGAAAGTGGTGCAAGGGTGTTGTAAATCTGGTTTGGATTTTTAAAGAAAGAGTGGGGTGCATCTGTAGGGTAAGTGTAGGTTAGTGTTGGGGTAACAATTACTATTCTAAGTCCAGTGGGGTGCATCTGTAGGGTAAGTGCATGTTATTGTAGGAGTAACAATTACTAGTCTAAGTCCAGGGCAGTGCATCTGTACAGAATGTACTGGATAGTGTATCAGTAAAAAAAAATACTCCAATCCCAAGGGGGTGCATCTGTAGGGTATGTGCTGGATAGCATATGAGTAACAATTACTATTGCAATTTCAGGGAGTTGCATCTGTGAGGTATTTGCTGGATAGTGCTTTAGTAACAATTACTTTGAAAAGGAAAGGAGTTAAATGAGAAGGAGTCACACACTTTCACGGTGAACCTGGAAAAAGAGAGAGTGACGAGAGATGATTTCCGACGTGTTTAGGCTTGAGAGCCTGGTTAATCATAAAATGGGGTTTGGCAGATAAGTGCGTACTTATTCTGCAAGAAGCCTTTCGTGGTCTTGCAAAAGCAAGTCATTTTTATTAACTGCCTCTCGCTG
Source organism: Lissotriton vulgaris (assembly GCF_964263255.1). Lineage (NCBI taxonomy): Eukaryota > Metazoa > Chordata > Amphibia > Caudata > Salamandridae > Lissotriton > Lissotriton vulgaris. Next base: position 23,089,372 of record NC_141685.1, on the reverse strand, counting down.
CGTGTATTTGCAAGGTCATCTGATTTGCTCGTATGTTAAAAACAGAAACTTTCTACACCTCTTTTTCATTGGTTGTGAAGCATTGTAAAAGACGTATTACCGACCAATCCCTTTCCTTGCGCAGATTTTGAAAAACATTTGATTGGTTGTTGTGTGGTTAACTTTACCTTCCTGATCGTAATGTTGTTTGGCTTGTTTTTTTCTATGTGACGTTACGATGCGCTCACCATGTACGTAGCCCATTTTGTGACACACTTTATTTAACAATGCGTTTCAAAAATTAGTTGCACTAAGGTGGTTTTTTTTCCCCTTCTTTCTATTATGTTTTTTAAACCAAACATCATAATAACAATCGTGACAATGACCAGTCAGTGATTTCACATTGATTCAGTTATAAATATTCCGATATACAATCCTTATAATAGCATTAGTAGATTACATTTCCTGCATTTAATTTACAATCTCTCATATCTTTCCCTTCTTAATCCCCCTCATCCTCCTCGTCTGTGCTATCTACATCAGGTTCCGGTAATGTGTCACATAGTTCTCCTCGGAATGAATTCCTTCCGCCCATATTTTGTTCCATTTGCGCGGGTTTCCTCTGCTCGCTTATACTGTGCGTTCTGTTTTCATTATAAGGTCCATGTTCCTACACCATGTTGCCAGCGTGGGCCGGTCGGTCGCCCCCCATTACTGCCCTATATCCCTTTTAGCAACCATGAGTCCTAGTGTTACCCAAGTCTGTACATGTCGGGTGAGATCATTAGGATCCCACATATTTAGGAGACATTTTCGTGGTTATGGCAATAGAGATATTTCCAGCGTTTGTGACACCGTACGTAGCACCTATCGCCAATATTCTGTTATTGCTGGACACTCCCACATAGTGTGGAAGAAGGTACCTTCCTCCCCACACCCTCAGAGGCAAAATGGGTGCTGTGCCCTATGTATCTTGTGTAGGGTGGTTCTGGTATAGTATATGCGATGGAGGATTTTAAGCTGCACCAATCTAAGCTTGGCCGAAATACCGACTTCCTTAGGTCATGCCAGGGCCTCTATCCATTCCGTATCATCCATATCCCACACCTCTGCCGCCCATTTCGCCCGCAATGTGATTGTGGGGTCTGGCATGTTGTTAATTAATTTCCGATATGTGAGTGATGTTGCTCGCTTTTGCATGTAGCCAGTGAGTAGACGGTCCTCCAGCGGTGAGGCCTCCGGGACATCGGTGCCCGGCAGAAGTGCCGCCAATAACGCATGTCTGATTTGTCCGTATCTATACATTTCCATCGGGCCCAGTTCATATTGTTGTTGAAGCCGTGTAAATGGGATTACCGTCCCTTTATCCCATAAGTCCCCCACTGTGGAGATGTCTATTATCCCACTGTGTGAAGCCCTTACTACGTCTCAGATGTCCCAACGCCTTGGTGTCCCACAGTGGGGTAAGTTTAGTTATTATCCCTTTCCAACCCAGCTTCGCGTCTGCCGTGTACCACAGCTTGACCGTTTGTTTTGTGGGCCCTTCCAATTTTGCCGCAAGGCCTCTGTTGTAGAGCACTGCCACCATGTTATTTGTGTCTAATTGTGCCCTTTCCGCCTTAAAAGCTGGATCATCTAGGGACGCATGAATCCAGTGATTCAGGGTTTTGAGTTGGGTCGCCCAATAATACAGTTGCAAGTTCGGTAGCGCGATCCCGCCGTCAAACCAATCTCTGTAGAGCTTGATCTGTGCTATCCTCGCTGGGCGGTTACCACACAGAAGGGTCGAGACTTGCGCCGCTATCTGTTTGAAATACCGGGGTGGAATTGGGTAGGGCGTATTGTCTAACGCGTAAAGAAATCTTGGCAGTGCCATCATTTTGTACAACGTTGCTCTACCCAGGAGCGTTAGGGGCAAAGACGCCCAGTGTGCAACATCGCGTCTCAAACGTTCTAGAGGCGGGGCCAGATTTTTCACGAAGAAGCCTGTCGTGTCCCTAGTAATGTGAATTCCTAGATACTTGAAGGAGTCCCCTGCTAATACAAGTGGGCAGTCAGCTGGAAGTAAGGGCTCCGGTCCTTTTAGGGCGTAGAGTACCGATTTGGACCAATTTATTGTGTATCCCGACATTTTTCCGAAAGTATCACAAATTGTAAGGAGCTCTGGTATGCTGCGTTCTGGGTCCATCAGATACACCAACATATCATCAGCATAAAGCGAAAGACGATCTTCCCATCCCTTCCTCCAGCTAATGCCCTTCAACAACGGGGTCATCCTGATCAATGTTGCCAGTGGTTCCAGTACCATTGAGAACAGCAACGGTGACAGGGGACACCCCTGGTGCGTCCCCCTCGTCAATTGTATTGTATGGGATATGTGGCCATTAGCCACAACCCAAGCCAAGGGCTTGGTGTATAAAAGTCGTATCCAAGCTCTAAATGTAGGGCCAAAACCCATATGGGACAGGACAGCAAAAGGATACTGCTATTCGACCATGTCAAATGCCATTTTCGCATCCAACGACAGTATCACCGCTGGCTCCGCTAACGTCTCGGCCCGGGCCAGTACACCATGCACTCATCTAAGATTGAGGGCTGTGTTCCTATTCGGCAAGAAGCCCGACTGGTTAGGGTGAATCAACTGTGGGAGATGGGACATCAATCTATTAGCTAAAAGCTTGGCCAAAATTTTAGCTTCTGCATTTAGCAGTGATATAGGGCGGTATGAGGTGCACTCCATCTGGGGTTTACCGGGCTTTGGAATCACCACTATGGTTGCGATTCTTTGATCCAATGGGAGTTCTGCACTTACCAAACTTTCTTGCTACATCTCCAACAGGGGCGTGCTTATAGTCTCGGTCATAAGTTTATACCATTCTATGGGAATCCCGTTGGGGCCCAGCGCTTTCCCAGATTGAACCGAGCGGCTTGCTGTTTGTATTTCATCAGTCGTCAGGTCTGCCTCTAGTTCCAAGGCAGCTTCAGGCTTTAGTGTCTGTACCTTTATCTGTCTGAGCGAGTCCATTACCTCGACCTCCGACAATTCTTGGTTTGAGGTGTAGACCTCCCTGAAATAGTCTGCCAATGTGTATACTATTTCTTCAGGGCGTGTATAGAGTGTCCCATCCCTTGATTGTAACTGCGGTATTCCCCTTGAGCCCTCCCCTCTTTTATCTAACCAAGCCAGCATTTTACCTGCTTTGTCGCCTATGTCGTATATTTTGTGCGCTGTTGCCGTGATATTGTCTACAGTTCGATTTTTGAGGTGTTCCATATATCGTTGCTGACATATGTTCAGGCAGTGTGTCGTGTCTGGTCAGGGGTCTGCCATGTGTGCCTTATCTGCAGCTTGCAAAGCCAATTCCAGTTCAGCCATCTCTCTCTGCTGTGACTGTTTATATCCAGTAATAGTGGCTATGGCTTGGCCCCTGAGGACTGCCTTGTATGCTTCCCAAACTATCGACGGCAATTCTACTGACGCTGTGTTTTCCTCAAAGTAATGTTTAGTAGTTTTCTTAAGTTCCCTCCTAACGCTGGGAATCTTAAGGTAGTTATGGTAGATAGGATATAATCTCTTACGTGATCTCTCCCGGCAAGAGAGAGTCAGTTCCACCGGGGAGTGATCCGAGATGCCCCTGGGCTTTATGTCTATTTCCTCGACATATTGTAGTCTGGCGCCCAACATCAGGAAGAAATCTATTCGTGATAGACTGTTGTGTATTATAGAATGGTACGTGTATTGACAAGCTGCGGGGTGCATAAGTCTCCAAACATCCACTAAACCCATTGGCTCCAAGAAACCCTGAATCCGGAAGGGACGGTTGTCTGAGGTTGTGCAGGGAACCTATCCTTTTTTTTTTTTAAACCTTTATTAGTTGCGGTCAACAAAGATACATGACAGGTACAGCAATAGCATTTCAATAAAGCATGATAGTTATGGTACATTCAGCAGAACAGCAGTTATTGTACATGGGCTAGTACATCCCATTTAGGCTTGTCATTGATACTTTCCCCAGTGATCTGCAGTGTGAGGAGATCCGAAGTAGAGCACACCCCTTACACAATCACGGACATAAGGAACAAGGAGCCGTTAGTATCCTCACATACATGTGTAGTGCCAATCAAGGATGGAGGGTGCCACTGATCCCCCCTGTCCCACAGCTATCCCATCCCATATCAGTCAGCCAGTGACGTCACCGTGTGGAGCATTGTGCCATAAGTATGTCGAGTAAGGGTAGCCTCACCTGTCCCCCCAGCAAGCGTCCAGTGTATAGGCAACAGGAGTGCAATGTGTCATAACAGGGGTGCGCAGCACTCAAGCATGCAAATGCCATCCCCACCGACGTACGGTCTCAGGATCCACTGTGTATGTCTACCCCCTGTCGAACCTCTGTAAACGGGCATCAGGTGGGTCAGTAAGGTGTGTTCTGTACGTAGCAGCACATGACATGCAAGTGTCCCAGAGCACCCAGTGTCACCTCAGCATCAAACCTACCGCAAATGTATAAGCAGGGGGGGCCGGGATCCCACCCCCCACGTGACATGTAGTATGGTGAGTGTAGTACGCAACATCCACTCGCTCATGGGCCAGTCAACAGACCTTCATCTCCAGAGAAGTCACTGTGAGCCGCCTGGGACAACCAAACAAAGGGGACCAAAAATCACTGGGTCTGCAGCGGGCGGGTAGCAATTCCGCATAGATGCCATGTTGGTCCTGGCAGTACGTGAGGTCGTCCAGCCATTCCTTAAACTTCGGCGCCCTGCCTCTCCCCCACCTGCAAGCGATCCTTCTCTTAGCCAGCAGCATCGCGATATCAACAAACCTCCGGTCCGCTTTGGGTACATCCTTGGTATACCCCAATAACATCACCACCGGGTCCAGAGGCAGAGGGCCAGCAATCATGACCTGGAGCGCAGCATGTACCTGCGCCCAGTATGTCTGTATCGCCCCACACTCCCAGGCCAAATGAAGGAAACCCGCGCCTTCCGCACGGCAGCGTGCACACCTGTCGTCCTCCGATAGGTGAAAACGTAGCTTCCTGACTGGGGTGTAATAATACCTCTGTATAAACTTGTAATGAATGATTTTCAATCGACAGCTGGAGGATATGTTAGCCGTGACCGAGCAGCAATACCTCCACTGCTCGTCTGTGAGCTCGACAGGTAATTCAGTGTTCCAATCAACCCACGCTCTAGACAGAGCCGGTGGACGCTGCCCCCGGATGGAAGCATACAGTTTTGACACCAAGTGCCTGCCGTCCGATACCAGCATCACATGCAATGGCAGGACTGTCCCCGGCTCCTCTGGGAAGCTAGGTAGAATGTCCCGCATTCCCTGACGCAGTCGAATATAATAAAACACCTCCATCGGTGTCGGGGGGGCGTTCCGAAATATCTGATCTTTGGTACGGAACAACCCATCCTGGAACAAGTCACCCCATGTAGTAAGGTGCACGCGTTTGCACATGGAACGAAACCCATTCTCCAGCAATAGCGAGAGCTTCGGGTGGTATGCAAGGGGGATCGATGGGGAATAAAGCATGGGCGCTCCAAGTAGTTTAGTCACCCTCTTCCAAGAGTCAACAGTACAGGTGACAGTGGTAGCAGGTGTCTCGACATCACTGGTCAGTCCCATAATCATGCCCCTGAGCGGGAGTGGATGCACTATCCAATCTTCGGCTGCTGCCTGCGGCATAAAGGGGGCGGGGAAAACCCAGTGATAGGCGTGCTGCGCCTGAGCACTGAGGTAATACACTTCCAGATCAGGCACATCGAACCCGCCTCTTTCATACGGCTGTGTCAGAACAGTCCAGCTAAGGCGTGGCTGCTTGCCACCCCAAAAGAGGCGAAGTAGCTCAGTCCGAAGCCTCTTGAAAAAATAGGTGCCCGGATAGTAGGGAATGTTCTGGAATAGGTATAGGAATCGCGGAAGGACAACCATTTTTATCAGGGAGGCTCTGCCTGCCATGGAAAGCGGAAGGGCCAACCAGCGGGTCACATTGTCAGTCAATTGCGAGATAGCCACTCCATAATTCAGCCGAATCGTGTCCTCTTTATGGAGCGATATCACAATGCCCAAGTATCGCAGGTCCGAATCGCACCATTCTAAGGGGTAGTCTAATGGAAAGTGGGTAACTGAGGCCGTGAGGGGGAAGAACTGCGACTTCTGCCAGTTAATGTGCACTCCGGATATGCCACCAAACACTATAAATTCTCTCAGAAGTGGGTTGAGGTGCTGTTGTGGGTGTCGCACATACAGTGTAACATCATCTGCATAAAGGGAGATCCCAATCTGCCGTTGGTTACAGTTGAAGGCGCTGGCCTTATGCAGTTGCCGGATCCTGCATGCCAGTGGTTCAATTGCCAAGGCAAAAAGCAGGGGCGACAGGGGGCAGCCCTGTCTGGTCCCTCTCGTAATCGGCATTTGGGCAGATAGCACCCCATTAATGATGACCCTGGCGACTGGGGAGGTGTAGAGTAGTTTCACCCAAGCAATGAATATCCGAGGGAACCCCATCCTGCCTAAGATAGTCATGAGATAACCCCACTCCACTGAATCGAACGCTTTGGTGGCGTCCAGAAACACAGCAGCGACCGGTAGCTCAGGCGCTATGGTGGGTATAAGGGAAAACAGGGTACGGAGGTTATGCGATGTGGCACGACCTGGGACAAACCCAGACTGGTCCGGAAGTACCAGTGTATGCATGAGCAGGGACAGCCTAGTCGCCAGCACCTTAGCAAGTATTTTTGCGTCGCAATTTAACAGCGAGAGGGGTCTATAGGCGTCGGTATCAAGCGGATTCTTTCCTGGTTTCAGAAGGGAGGTTATCGCTACCTCCCTCATCGAGCCCGGCAGTATCCCCACCTCAAGCGATTCTTCAAAGACTTCCTTCAGCACCGGCGCCATGATTTCTATGTAGCACTTGTAGAATTCGGCGGGAAGGCCGTCTAGCCCCGCAGCCTTACCATTGCTGAGGGACATGATCGCTTCTCTGATCTCGTCCAGTTCGAAAGGGCATCCCAGGAATGCCCTGTCACCGTCACTTAGCCAGCAAAGCGCTATGTCTTCCAGGAAGTTCCCGAGCTCCACTTCGCCCTCCTGTTGTGTGGAATATAACCGTCTGTAGTGCTGTAGGAAGGTGTCCTGTATGCCCTTAGTATCCTGATAGGACCTGCCCTCGCTATCAGTGATTTCTAATATGTGGGTGGCATGGCGCTGGTGTCTCGTGAGCGCCGCAAGTACCTTACCCGGCCGGTCACCCTCACAGTAGCGCCTAGCCGTCCAGTACTTGCCACGGAACTTCACCTCTCTGGCAGCTTCCTCCTCAAAGGACGAGAGTTTGGCCCTGAACTCCTCCGCCAAGTCAGGGCGAGGATTCCTAACCATCTCAGCTTCCAGCGCTTTAAGCTCTAATTCAAGTTTAGTCAACGTGCGCACTATGTCCCTGAGTATACCACAGCTCTTAGAAATCGTGACGCCCCTGACAGTCACTTTAAAGGCTTCCCAAATTGTTTCCACCTTCTCAACTGACCCCTTATTTCTAGGGAAGAAAGCTTCTATCTCCTCACCAAGTTCGTGTTTAAAGACAGGGTCAAGCAGGGCAGAGGGGAAGAGTCGCCACGGCGGACGCACTCTGGCATAACCAGGCATCTCCAACACAGCCAGTACAGGGCAGTGGTCTGAATAAGTACGAGGTAGATGTTTCACTTGAGCAACGCCCCCAGCCAGGCCTCGCGAGATAAAGCAGTAGTCAATCCTCGCCCATGAGCGTGCATGCGTCGTGAAATGCGTGCCTTCCCTGGATGTTGGGTGTGTGTGCCTCCAGCTATCTAATAGGCCAGCCTCTGTCAGTATACCATGAAGAGTATCTCGAGCTTTCGTGTTGTACTGTACACTACCATCCGATCTATCTACCCCAGGATTCAGTGATAGGTTGAAGTCCCCCCCCCCAGATTATGTGTGTAGCCTCGATCCCCAGCACATGCCCCCACAACGATAGGAAGAAACCAGGTGTGTCAATATTGGGTGCGTAACAATTAACAAGCATGATCACCTCAGTGCCCAGCCTGCCCCACAGGATCACATATCGCCCCTCAGCATCCACCCTCGCACCCAGTTTTTGGAAATGCAACGCTTTATGGACCAGAATAACAGTACCCCTCGAGTAAGTGGAATATGAGGAAAACTCCCTCACAGTTGCCCATCTACTTGCAAACTTAGTGGCACTGCGTGGGTTCAGGTGGGTTTCCTGAAGCATCGCTATCTGCACATGATGCCTATCCAAATATGCAATTACATTTCTGCATTTCCTGGGGTCGTTAAGGCCTCGAACATTCCAGGACATTATCGAACCTTACCCAATGTGACATCACCCATGCTCATCATCGTATTCCTGAAGAAAGCCTACGGCCGGTTCTCCAGCCCCCAATCTGAACGTACCATACCCAAATCTTTCTGCTGTTCGGACCATTCGTCCCATCCATCCAGTAATGCTTACACACTCGCTATCAACGTACTCTACATACATGCCATGAATATCTCCCGCAAACCTGCCACCAGACTCAACAACGCATCTCCCAACAGTCAAACACCCCCCTACCCCCCATATGCAACACCCCAACCCCCTCGCACCAAGTCCTCCCCCCTCCCACTGAAGCAACCCAAACTTGCCAGTACCGTAGTCCCCCCCTCCAACCCGAACCCTGCATTCAAGAAACAAAGAAAAACTGTGTGGGGAATCCCCTTCTGGGGGCATCAGAGGTACACACCAATACACCCCTACATTCCCCTCCCGCCCCGCACAGGACATACGGGAACAGTCAGAGAAGGGGGGGGTGGTGCCTGGTATACATTACCCCTGCAGGTCAGTGCCTGTCCATCATATTAACGTCACTCCCGGCAACCTCCCCAATTGGAGAAGATGCCAGCCAAGGCAATCGAGCCGTCCATGCCCCTGTCGCTGCTCACACCACCGCAAATCTCCTCAGTTTTCCGGACATGTCAATACCAATCACAGCCCTGGTGTATAGCATACGACCTGTCCGCCATTCCACAGCCAGTCCAAGCAGTGAGGATAGCACAATTCAGTTTCACAGCCCAGAACAGGACAACCAGGGCTAAAACAGGCCATAGGATCCAAACCGAATGTTAACACAACAACGGGAGGTCAGCCATCTAGCAACAAAGAGGCATTTTCAGTCTGCAGCTTGCTCCTCTGGGTCTCTGTCCGCATCTCCATTTTCCGCATTACGTCTGTCTCTTCTAGCAGCCCGGAGTTTCTTGATGTAGTCTTCCACCTGCTGCGGATTTATGAAAAAGTATTGTTTGCCCTGATGGGTCACCCTTAAGCGCGCCGGGTACAGGAGTGCGTAATCCACCTGCATGTCTCTTAACTTTTTCTTTACGTCCATAAACTTCTTCCGCTGGTCCTGCACCAGAGGCGTAAAGTCCGGATACACTGAAAAGGGCACACCATCGCAAGACAAGTTGTGATTCATCCGAGCTGCTCGTAGTGCCGCGTCGCGGTCGCGGTAGTTAAGCAAGCGGGCGATGATAGGCCGCGGCTGTGCCCCTGGCTTGGGCACCGGACCCAGAGATCGATGCGCTCTCTCGACAATAAATTGACCAGAGAAGGCCTCCCTGCCCACTGCAGCAACTAGGATTCTCTCTACATATTCCTCCATGCGACCAGTATTGGTGGACTCCGGAACCCCCGTGACGCGAATGTTATTGCGCCTACTCCTCGCCTCCAACTCCTCGTTCTTCGCCGCTATCACCCGCAGGATATTGTCCATTCTGGAGAGGCGCGCGTCGTGAGTTGCCGAGGAATCCTCCGAGGCAGAGATACGCCTCTCTGCTTCCGTCAGACGTTCTTCATGGACCTCCAGTTTCTGCACGACCCCATCCATCCTGGAGGATAGGCGGTCCACCTTGTCCACTATTGTGGCGAAGCCCTGCCTCATCTCCTCCAGCATTATTCGCATCTCAGGGGCCATGGACGTGGAGGGGGGCTCATTGCCCGATGGTTCGTGGGCCGCGCCAGCGCCATTTGCGCCACGTAGCTGCTTCTTGGGGGGGGCAGGTTCAAAAGAGAGCTTGGGTTGTTTATTGTCGTTCTTCCCCATAGTGCTACGCCTGTAGGGGCCTGAGACGCCCAGCGAGAGGCGATCAATGTGGCGCTCACTGCCCTTCGCCAATCCTTTGTGCATTCGCGGCTCCCTGCGCAGTGATTGCGCCGATGGCAGTGCCTTCCACTGAAGGAGCAGGTCAGCAGCGGCAGAGCGTCACCCCCTTCTCAATGCGTCCCAACTTCAGTGACCAAAGCCAGTCAATATCGCCCAAGAGAGGGACTGTGGCCCCAGCTGGCTACTCTGTGTGGGTAGTGGGCAGCAACGTGCCGGAGAGGAGCGAGCAAGGTCTGCACTCGAGGAGCCCTGGGTGGCGGAGGGGGAGGGGGAAGGAAGGTCCAGCGCGCCACCACCGGGCAGCAGCTCTTGTAAACCGACCACAGCCTGTGGCCCCTAGTGGTCTTCAGAAGTTCCCCGGCTCCCAGACTCCAGAAGCAGTGATCTCTCAGATAGAACAGGGGCCCCGCCGGCAATCTGCTGTAAGAGGCCGGGGTCCCAGACAATCACCTCTCAGCTCAGGCGGCAGTCCTCGGCACCAACTACAATCCCTGCAGGGCTCAGGAAAGCCGGTCAGCACCACCACTCGCAGTCGCGGTCAGGGGAGGGGGAAGACTCACCGCCACCGCCGGTCCCCGATCTCCCGCAGGTCCCTCACCGCCAGGGCAAGCCTCTCCGTTCCTGAGGCCTAATTGCCTCGTGGACAGCCCCCGCCTCGCTTGGCTCGGCGCTCAGGCGCCCGCTCCGCCACTCCTCCGCAGTATTTCCCGACCAGAGTCCTTGGTCGGCTAAGTTCCGCTCCGAGTGTCGGATCGTCCCCAAATTTGGCCTGGAGCCACAGGACAGGCAGGCTCACACTCGCTGTGATTTTCAGGCAAAACCCTGCAGGCATTCAGGAGAAAAGCAGGATAGTGCTGACCAGGCGGCCAGAGCCTCACTACAGTGCGGCCATTAGCTAGTGCGCCCTCTAGCGCCCCCCAGGGAACCTATCCTTACTCGTGTCTATTGTTGTGTTAAAATCTCCTCTTATGATAAGGTCGCTTTCTGGGAGGGCTAGAATAAAATCTCCCAGTGCCGGCAGTGCCACTGATTGGAGCGCGGAGGTACATAAACTGATACTATATTTATTAATTTGCCCTCCCACTGTCCCTGTATCGCCGCAAAACATCCTTGGTCATCTACCTTACTCTGTAGTATTATGAGTGGAGAAGATTTCTTCACTAGGATGCCCATTCCCCTTGATCCCGAGGAGAACTCTGAGTGTGCCGCCATTTTGTACCCCCACCTGTCTAAAGCCTTGCATGCCTTTCCTGTAAGGTGGGTTTCCTGCAGTAGTACCAGTGTTGGGCTATGTCTTTTCAGGGCCTGTAATACTAAACCCCTCTTTATTTTGTCTCCTAGTCCCCTTACATTCCACGTCACTATCCTCAAGGGAGCTATCGGGGTCTCCAGATGCAGTCCACTGGTGCCGCTAAGTTTTGAATCCAGCGCCATAGATTACCTGCTTACTTATAATGAAGCGCCGCTGCATGAAGACAGTAATGTACCTGCTAACTAGTCTAGCTCGTGATGTGTCCCCGCCGTCAAAAGTCATCACAAACCAAAAGAACAAATAGCCATTAACTTTTCCCTCCATCCCTTCCCCCCTTCCTGCCTCCCTGCTTAACGGACTTGCAACCGCCCGCCACCCCAACTTAGCAGAGTGCTTCTTCCCCCCCCAAACATAGTACTTGCGTGTCGGGGTAAAGGTCCCGTAGGAACAGCAGCCCTTCCTGCTCTCCAAGGTCTGCCTCAGGCCAGTGTCCATAGTCGGCCCAACCTTATTGTTCCTGCTTATAGCACGTATCTCCGGAGCCGGTTATTCAGTAGTTCGGCCCATGTTCAAGTCCTTCAGTCCCTGGTCCTGGTGAGCGGTTTGGATCCTCATGTCTTGATGCTTGAGAACCGGAATGTTCGGCGTCCATCTGACGGCGGTGATTTCTGCCTCCACGACGGGGGCCTTCTACTTGTCTCCAGCCCTCCAACCAGTCATAGCAGCTTCCGGTGTATCAAAGAACCACGTCTTCCCATCAGCTACTATTCTGAGCCGCGTCGGAAACAACATGGAGTAGGGTAGTTCTTGTGCTCTTAGTGCCTTTTTGACTTCCATGAAGCTTCTCCTGCGACGGGAGACCTCCGCTGTGTAATCAGGAAAGAATGCAATCGTTGAGTTGTGTATTCGAATTGGTGGGGAAATCCTTGCCGTTTGTAGGATCACATCCCTATCTCGGAAGTTGAATAGCCTGGCCAACACTGGTCTCGGTGCCGCTCCTGGCTTCGGTTTACCACCGGGAACTCTGTGCGCTCTCTCTACCAAAAAGAAACTGGACAATCCCTTGGGCTGCAATCTCGTCTTGATGAGTTCTTCTACGTATAGGTCCATGGCTTGAGCGCCCTCGCTTTCGGGAATCCCAAGTATGCGTACGTTGTTCCTCCTTGAGCGTCCTTCCTGATCATCCAGCTTTTCCCTCAGTAACTTGTTTTCTGCCTCGATTCGGGCCACAGCAGTTTGCAGTTGATGTGTCCTCCACCAGAGACTTGGTGACCACCTCCACTTCTTTAATCATTTTGTGGAAGTCCGCTTGCAGCAGTGATACATCTGTTGAGATTGTCCCTACCGTTTTTTGGACGCTTGATAATGCTTTCATAATGTCCTCCAGCGTAACTTTCTCGCCGTCTGGTGTTTTCCCCGTGGATTGGCGACCTTCAGTCAGGAGCGGGAAGCTTTTGTCGTAGGCATATTTGTCCAATTTTGCCTGCATCGTCTGATTTCTAGGTCCCCTGCCCGCCATGGTGGTCCCGCTGGCAGGTGAAGCCACCAAGTGATTCTTTACTGTTCCACAATTGTGCTCCGGTTCTGTGAGTTACTAGGTGTTGACCCCGGTATTTCATAAGATGCCGTGGTTAGCGCGGGCCGCAATTTTAGTCCGCCCGCTTTTCCTGGTAGGTGGTAACCCTCCACTCACGTTCTTGCTGGTCCTGGCCGCCGTGTTCTAACACTGGCGTGATGTATCAGGTTTGCGCGTCTATGCTTAAATGGTGCGGCCGTTGCTCCACCTCGCACCCCAGTACTCTCTCGTATGAGGGAGGGCGGGGGTGTGTGTCCAGTTTCCCCACAGTGTCCACCTTCGTTATGCTTGCTCCGGCCGAATGCGCAGAGTGTGCTGTCCGGATCAGACGTCCTTTTGTCCCTGGCAGCACCTTCGTGCCCAGGCTCCTAGTTGTGTCGTTGGTGTTGGGCCTCCCCCCCACTTCGTTTCTGTTCCCGCCTGCCGCCGCTGGCCACTCAAATCCTTGACGTCCCTAGGCACTTTCCAGGCTCACTTTATCCTAGTCTCTCAATTATGGCCGGTTCCGCCGCCTCTGTAGGTCCACACATTCCGCCCCCCTCCGGCTTTTTTCTCACTGTTGGTCCCGGTCTCTGCCTTTCATTTAGGCCACAGGAAGACCCAGTTCGTCCCGTGCCACTCGTTTCTCATCTGCAGGAGCGGGGAGGCCAGCGCACATCGCCAGCGCGCCGGTAGGAATGGCGTCTCACCTTGCGCCAAACTTGCCGTAATCTCGTGCTCTGTTTTGCAGTGGGCTCAACTCGCCCTTTGGTGCCGATTTCACCCGTCGCGCTGTTCGGAAACCCAGTCCCGCCTCCGCCGCTAATGTCTCTGCTTGCTGTTACATAGGCTAGGGTGCTCCTCTCTCAGCCGATGCAGGCCTGAGCGCTCTCAGAATCGCTGGACTCCGTCTTTCTTCCGTATCCGCCCCAGCCCTCAAGCTACTACAGGCCGCGGTTTATGTGGGCTTCGTAGGCCTTCGACTTGCACTCCCCGTTCCCGGCTCCGGAGCAGTTTCGGACTTACGTCAGTCTATGACGCTCAGGCCTGGACCTCAGGATCCGCCCTTTGAGATATCATTATTGCCGGATTAATATGCGGATAGATGAGAAGGGCGGCTGGTTCCCCGGAGCTCTCTGACTACACCGCCACCTCGGTCGGTAGCTAGCCACGCCCCCGCACTAAGGTGTTTTTAACTTAAACTGTGTACTCTGCTTTTAGTTTGTTGACAGTAACGGTATTTAAAAATATTATTCTTTTTTGTAATCTATCATAATTGTGCTGACTTTTCTCCTTTAGCGTGGAGTACTTTGTCCTTTCATTAAATGTATAAGTCTCCAAACCATCCTTAAAAGAAAAATGCACAAGTTTTGAAATTATTTTCATATTCAACACATGGGTGAAAGGCAAAATCTTTTTTTCATTCATTGGTATCACGCGTTGGATTACATTTTTTTTATTTTATCATAAGCACTCATTCCTTATGTTTACATTAGTTAAGTGTTGCCCCATCATCTTTATTTAAATGTTAGTTTTTTTTTTAACTTTCAGATAAAGTAGAATAGAAGTGCTATGACAAACACTCCCCCACTACTTCATCTTTCTTTTTGTATATACATTTCATGTCATTATTACATTTTACAATCATTTTTAAAGATTGAAAGCATTAACATTAACATTAACATTTGAAGACACAATTATATTATTTTTTTCAAAAAAAGTGCTTTGGAAGATAATCCTCCTGTTCTTAATGAGTGAAAATTGGTAAAAGCACTACTCAATATAAATACTTTTAGTCCATTTTCATTCAAGAAGATAAAGAGTATTATCCTTTATTATAAAGTATTTCGTTTTTTCGTCAAAGGTTTATTTATACTACATTTTTCAATCATTAAGAAATACTTACATACTAAAAAAATATTATTAATTATTCTTTCATATTTACAAAGACAGAGTTAATAATGTTGTCGCTTTCACTCCTGCAAAGTACAACAAAAACACCAAAAATGGACTTCAAAATTCTTTGTTATCTTACCGGAAGAGTTTTTCAACATTGCTGTTTCCTATACAAGACTGAGAGCCAGCCCCCGGGGCTATAAAATAAATGGTTGTGGGGGGCTCCTCCCCTCTTCAAAATTAAAAGTGTGGGGACCTCAACGACCCACCTCATCACTCCCCAGGAACCACCACACCCGGGATTTAGTGTATTGTGGGAGGCAGACTAAGTGGCCCTAAGCCTACAGCCCTCGAAGGCCCCGGAGACTGCCCGAGGGCCGGCTCCTGCGGTTTCCCTGCGGGCCTACCCCCGGGATACTGCTGTTTACTGAGACAGGACGTGAATCTCGCGCCTTCCGCCCTCCCATAGCAAAGTTAGTTTGTATTTTGAAAGACAGAGCAGTGAAATCTATTCTCACTTTCAAAATCCAAACCAGATTGCTTTTCCATATACAACTTAGCATCTCCCCATGTAGAAAAGCAAAGCCGGCTCCCGAAGGATGCAGAGAGCTGGTGGGACCGTGGGTACATTGTGGCTCCCCCCTACGGTCCCCAACATTTTTTTATAAACCCCGGGGGATGGGGTCCCTGGGTATATTAGAAATTACTGATAGTGACTATTTTTTAATGGTAAAAATTAAAAGTCGCGCACCCAGCGAAATACGGCCCCCTGGTGTGCACGCGCTGCATGCATGACGCATATTCTGTAGGGTGCACGAATCCAGCACCTTTGGTGCACAATTTCTACGCATTTGGGAGCCGCCATTGCTCAGTGCAGCCCCCTGGAGGGCATGCGATGCATGCACGACTCATAATCTGTAGGTTGCACGAATCAGGCGCCTTTGCTGCACAACTTCTACGCGTTTGGGAGCCAGCATTGCTTTTCCACATGGGAAGCTACTAACATGCAGCTCCCCATGTAGAAAAGCAATCTCATTTAGATTTTGAAAGAGAGAACAGATTCCCTTGCTATGAAACGGCGGGATGGACACCCTGGGACACTGCTTGAGCTTTCCCTCTCACAATACATAATGCTCCGGGGAGTGGTGGTCCCTGGGCCTTTGGACACCTTACAGTCCCCCAACCATTTCTTTTTGTAGCCCGGGGGTAACGGGCCCTCAAATGCTCCAGGAATGGAGTGATGCAGTCCCCCTCCCACAATACATGTAGCCCTGTGGAGTGGTGGTCCTCGGGGGTTTGGAGACCTTACAGCCCCCCAAACCATTTTTTTTGTTGCCCTGGGGGTAACGGGCCCTTGGGTGCTCCAGGAAGGGGGCCACGCAGTCCCCCTCTCACAATACATAAAGCCCTGGGGGGTGGTCCCCGCGGCTTTGGGGACCTTGGACACCTACCCTCACCATTTTTTCTTTTTAGTCCCAGGTGTGACTATCCCCGGGGCTGGGGACCCCTCTGGCCCCCCATAAAATTTAATAATTTTGTACCCGGTATTTACCCCTCCCGAGGTCTAATTATAAGGGCTCCCCATAAAATATAATAATGTTGCCCCCGGTATTTACCCCCCCCCCGGGGCTAATTACAAATTAAGCACAGTTTTATTTTATTTATTTCAAGCCAGAGCACCCTACACCCACCTGGCTGCTTTAAAAAAAATTGTGAGCCCTGGCGGTCATTCTGGGATCCCCTAAACAGTTCTAGAGGGTAAAATTATTTCTACCCTGCCTCCTTTCTCCTATTTGCACACATATTCCACTAATTTCCTCAGCCTCGGTTCTACCGAGGCACAAAATGACTGCCAACAGTTCCTGGTTTCGAATGTTTACAACCGCTTGACAGCCAATTAGAATTTAGTGCGTGATTGGGACGGTGCGCTTATGGTACAATGACAATCCTCGCACAATCAGCGGATCCACTGCGCCTATAGATATATAAATGACTTTAACCGTAATGTTCTCAGGAACTACTGAACAGATTAACACCATTTAAGCAAAAGGCACAAGTTGGAACTGAGGACTACCTCTCTGCCAAATTTGGTGTAATTCCGTTCAGCCGTTTGGGCTGTAGCCATGTCTAAAGGTCCTATAGGAAATTGCATTGGGAAAACACATTTTGGGACCCCCCTTTTTTCTCGGCCCCACTTGACCAATCACCCCCAAATTTTCAGGGAAGTAGCGGAACTGAGCCGGCCAAAAGTATAGAAAATTTCAAGAAGATTCATCAATCCACGCCAAAGTTATTGGCAATAGAATGTTGCGGTTTTCCTATGGATAATAGGTCCTAACTATAACTATCTACTGGCAACCACCAGTACGTTAAAACGGATTGAATATGAATTATATCCCTGTAATGGACAGAACACCTTTCCAAAATGGCGCCCACAGTGGTATGCAGGGGTGAAGTCCTATGTCAGTGTCAATGCCTGTCAACAATTATACTTAACTTGCTGTTTGTAAGTCACGAGTGACACACTGACGAAGGCTTACGCCGAAATGCATCTGTGATGTCACTGAGCATGTCATGAATGATGTAATATGTGACATCATCAGCAGTGGATTGCGGGTGCGCGATATGTAGTTAGTGCATCTAACTATATATGCGAATTTCAATGGTTTTGTGCGAGTAAAATAAGGTTTTGAAAATGCTAATTCCTAACTATATATTGTCTAAACCTATGGTTTTTTCAGTGAATTTTCAAGGATTTGTAAATGCAAATTCCTAACTATATATGGTCTATAACCTATGGTTTTTTTCAGTGAATTTCATTGGTTTTTTAAAAGCTAATATCTGTAGCTGTAAAATGTATTTTTCTTTAAATCCAAAAATATATTTTATATGTTTATGTTTATTTTTTTAAAAATATTTTTTTTTGTTAGCTCCCGGTTCGCGAACCGGGAAGCTTTCTGTTAGCTCAATTTGATGCCGCGACCCGGTCCGCTAACCAGTAAACGTTCCGTTTGCGTAACTGTCGCGTCAGAAATCAACATCGTGACGCGTCGCGGAAGCGCGACATATCACGTTGCCGCATAATGCGTCTTATGACGCACCGCGTTAGCGCACCCGGAAGTGCTCCGGACCGCGAACGAGGCGCGAAACGCAGCTTTCCGGAAGCGAACCGGATCGCGGCGCGCAGCGCGTAACGTAAGCGGAACAGGTCATGTGACTTGTTCATAAAACTTTTCATTGGTTCATTTCACTTTTAGTTTCCTAATGATGTAAGACTAGGTCATGTGACCTTAAAAATAAGACTTTTCATTGGTTTAGAACTATTTTTTTTCCCAAATGATGAAAGCCCCCACCTTTTTTCTCACTCTGACTTTCAACTTTGAGAAAGGAAGACCTATTTCTGAAAATGGCTTCACTAGTTGCTTCAGCTGCTGGATCCCCACCACCACCACCACCACCTCCTCACAAGAGAGGACCAGCTCCACAGTTCCTGGGAAACCCAGAGGAAGAAGAGGATGAAGAAGAAGAAGAAGAGGAAGATCAGGCAACACAATTTTTAAAAGAGTTGCCCCGGGTATCTTAAAAAAAAACGAGTTTTATTTGGCAGTTTTTTTCTATTCCAGCAGGAAAGAAAAAAGTGAATGCACGTTATGTGACGTGCCTAATTTGCAAAGATGAATTATCTAGAGGCACTGAAAAAAAATATAGTTATGGGAACCACACTATGCATCGTCATATGCAGAGGTGGCATCCTCTGAATTATAGCCGGGCAAAGATGCGTGACCTACAAGATAATCCTCCAACTTCTGCGGCCAGGTCATCATCAGAAATATCACTGACAGTTGCAGAAGAACAAGATACCGTGTCAAATATTCAAAAAAATGTTGTACATATGAAAATTGTATGCTTATATTGTGGCGCATTATTTTCATGTGCAAATATGAGTGTTAAATTAGTTAATTTAGCATTCGAAAAACAGCAATGCCCTAAACGTCACAAGAAGTAATTTTTTTTTTTGCTCCTGTTGAGCCCTTTTCAATACCTGTTTTTTGTTCTTTCCCTTTCAAAAAAACCAAAAAAAACATAAAATTGTTTAAAAAATACAAAAAAACAAATAATGTTCAAAAAAGAAAAAAAATATATAAAACAACAAAAACATACAAAAAAAGTTCTTTTCAGAACTATCTCCCCTTTATACAAAAATTGATAGAATGTGTAACACTCTAGCAAGCTGTTTTTTTTTAGTTCGCTTTCCGGTTCGCTCGCCGGTACGCGAACCGGGAGCTAACCTCAAATTTTTTTTTAAAAAAAATAAAGGGGTAAGTACAAGGGAAGTAAACAAAGAGTAATGTTAAAAGAAAGACAGCTATAGGGACTAAACCAGAGATGCTGTTTAATAGATTTATTTACCGAAGAAAAGATGGAAGAGGATATAATTGTGGAAAACAAAATAGATAAGGAAGTGAAAAAATCAAGCATTGAAAATGCAATAGGTCACACAATATAAGAGTTTGTCCTTTTGGTTTTGCAAATGGATGTGTGGCGTTGCGTGGATTAGTGGCATTGCGTGGATGATTGGCATTGCACGGATGATTGGCGTTGCGTGGATGAGTGGCGTTGCATGGTTTAGTGGCGTTGCGTGGATGAGTTGCATGTGTGAGTGGTGTTGCGTGTGTGAGTGGCGTTGCGTGTGTGAGTGGCGTTTTGTGTGTGAGTGGCGTTGCGTGTGTGAGTGGCGTTGCGTGTGTGAGTGGTGTTGCGTGTGTGAGTGGCATTGCGTGTGTGAGTGGCGTTAGTGTGGGGAGGAGGGGGGAACGAGAAATGCACACGGCGGACAAGGGAGGGGACGGAGCGGGGAGAGCAGAATGAGGGTGTAAAGCAGCTGGGGCCTTTGAAGTGAAGCTAATCTTCACTTCAAAGGTGTGGGAGGAATGCGGCTGAGGGAACAGACGGCGATTTGGTAATGTGCACACGCATTTTAGGTCAATGCACTTGCGCATTGACCTAAAAGCCACGGGCACAGCTCCAAATTTCCACATTTAGTTAAACTTTGTTTAAAGCTCTATAGTCTGAAGCCCTATAGTAGGTGAATGAGATAGAAATGTAACGAAAAGAGTAGAAAACATTTACCTTATAATTCTTGTTAATTTTTTCACTTTTTTTTTCTTTTTTCATACTTTCAATCTGTGAAAGAGAGAACAAACATTTGAAAAATATTAAAACATGAATTTAAAAATTAGAAAAGACAAGGGAAAAGGTTGAAGGACAAACAGTTTTTCAGCAACTTTGACATTTACAGAAGCCTCTGCTTCTCTAGGCCCCCTACACAGTCCTAAAAATATATATTTTAAACTAACAGTATCTTGATGCTGATGAAGTGAGGCCTATTTTGGAACATGGTGCATCTTTTGCACTGCTGATGTCTCATAACAGTGATGCAATGGCAGCGCAAAAGAGATGTAAAGCCATCATAAAATTGTCCCTAACATTTTAAATGATTGTTTCAGGATGCAAGTAAGATGTGTTCTTTCCAGAGGTTTGTTTGAGGTGAGGCCTACTCAGGTTTCAAAATAAAACAGTACCCAGAAGTGCAGCACTGTATGCATTAACTTTGACACTTACAGAAGCCTCAGTTTCTCCATGTCTACCTCACATTTCTAAATGTATATCATAAGTACAAAAAGTAGAAAATTTATTATACATGTTAAATGGTTTATTTTTGCTGTTCTCAGAAAGTATCAAATTCACTAAAATCAGTGACTTGAAGGTATTCATCATGTAACAGCGGGGAAAAAAAACACAATCAAAATGATTGTGTTTAAAAAACCCATACAACATAAGAAATCAGAATTCAAAACTCCTTAAAATTAACTTACTTTCCATGACGTCGAAGGATGTCCTATGAACAGGTTACACTCTGTTGTGCTGTTAATATTTTCAGCCCGCCACTTTCTGAAAGAAAACCTCCATCGTTTTGAAAAATATGTTACATACGATAAAAGACTTCTCACATTCTACCACATGTTTCCACATGGCCAAATCATGTTAGAGCGATTTACAACTCTTGGAATTCTTGTAAGCAAATCCCGTCATTTTCTATTTTCACAACTTTCAGAAAGAAAACGTTTAAGATTACTTTCACAATCCTGGACTATTAATATCTTACCCTTGTTGCTCACTCATGTTCTACATTTCCTATGACACTGATACTGCTTACTATGAAGCAGAGTTACTTGCATCAGGTTTATATTTTTGAATTTTTTAAATGACATTATGATCAAAAGTTTGGATAAATAATGTAGACAGCATTGCAGACTTACATTCCCTCTACTCCCTGAACCTCTTGAAATTGCTCAGAATAAATCCCGAGAATCTGTCCCTAAAATTTTGGTTTTAAAAACACCAGGTAAGAATTTTTAAGGTCAAAAGGCAATTTCTTTTTGAAAGTTAAAGCAGAATCGTTGCAGAATGACCAGCCGTTTCTGGACTTTAAATAAGTTGTGTAATGTCCTGATGTTGTTGTAGGACCGTCATGAAATATAATTGCTGCAGTTACAAAAGTCCTTCCTGATATTGACAACTGCGAAGCAACAACATTTTTTATTAAAGTTGTCAATTTTGTTCCATCAGTCCTACATCGTTGGAACATTAAAATGACATACAGGTCATATCTTCATAAAAATAAGGTTGACATCATTCCAGACTTACATTGGCTACACTCCATGTTGTGATCAGCTGCTTTTACTAGCTTATGAAAGGACACTGATTTACAGTCTGGCAAAGTTAAATATATAAATCTTTCAGAATCTACACTAGTAGTACTTGATAGCCTACAATTCTCGCAGTCATGCTGCCATTGATAAGAAAGGCCAAATAGATAATCTACATCTACACCCTCATCTTGCAATACATCAAGCATATACATTAAAAACTCCTGACAATCCTGCTGAATATTTTCAGAGAAGTCTGTTTGACCTGAACATTCGTCTAACAGAAAACTAATTTCAGACACACTTTCTACTCTCGTTTTATCAGCACATTTCTCTAACACAGAATTCAACAAACAGCATAAACTTTGATCCAAACTGATCACAATCTGTTCTTTGAAAGTCTCTAGTGAAAAGAGAACATTAACCATTACATTAGCATAGCAGTTGACACCAGAACTATTTTCAAATTTAAAACCAACAACATCTTCAACAGAATCCATTTTCTTTCTGCTTATAATTTCAGGTTCATTAACTTTTCATCTTTTTGCTATAACCTCCCTGCTATTGGTCACATTTCTTCGTTTCCGGCCTACCACATGTTTCTCAAATAAAGGATATTGAGGCAAATGTGGCGCATACTCTCTTCTTAACCTATTGTATTCCTTAACACAATCTAGATCTGCACAAATGTTTGTGACATCACAGTCAATCAAGTACAATCCCGATAAAGTTCTAACTCGTGACAATGCCACATATGCCATACCCTCCTTGAACACAGAACTGCCAATATTCACTAAAGCACTATCTACACTTAAACCTTGCGATTTATGGATTGTCACCGCATATGCCAAGCAAACAGGAAACTGCTTACGGCGCACATATAAGTCTTTTACAAGCAAAAATCTAGCAGAAGAACGACCAATTAGCTGTACTTCCTTGATGCCATCAAATTTAATTTTAAAAAATTCAATACCATCTCTATTTCTGTATTTTTCAAAATCAACAACATTACCCATTGATCCATTTACCAGACCTCTTTCAACATGTAAATTCCTTCTCAAAATGATTCGGCAATTCAAGCACACATTCAAAGTCTTTTCAAAACCCGCAGTTTTAGATATAGTCTTCTCTAATGAATCCAATTTAGATTTCAAATTCTCAGACAAAATAATTGTTGCTCCCATATGCTCTATTTTGTCAATAGCTTCAAGTTTCACAATCTCTTGTTTTTCTAAATTCAACATTTTGTTGTTGAAGATGGCACATTCTGCAAGAGTTCGCATCAAACATATTCCAGATTTCTTCTCAGTAATTTTCTTAAAAATATTCTCAGGCACAATGTCTTGTTCTGGATATAAATTTGACAGTAATCGTGCATGTAAAGCTTCTTTCGCATACTCGGTCACTTTTCCAATTCTAACATCTTGTAAAATATTCTTGTAATCTTCATCCTTCGCCTGCAGTTCAGCATAATTGAAGTTTAACCATATATTGACATTGCCAATGCTCCCTAGGCACTTCCTGGTATCTTCATGCGTAAGTATTTTGAACACAGGTTGTCCTTTCACTGGTGTTAGCTGCAGAAGATCTCCGAAAACAATGATGTGTTTTCCACCAAATAACACATCATACTCTGTTTTAAGAACTTCTTGCATTCTCAAATGCACAAAGGCAAGCATGAGATTTGAAACCATGCTTACTTCGTCAATGATAAGAAGTTTCATTTTCCTCAAGACTCTTGAAACTTCACAACAAGCATCTCCCGATAACTTGTGGTATTGTAATTTGTTGTCATGCTCCACTGGCAACATCAGTAGACGATGCAAAGTAATACCTTTAATGTTATGTGCTGCCAGTCCAGTAGGAGCGGTGACAACACAAGACAGCGATGATTCAGTCCTTTTCTGCAGATAACAAGAAATTGCTTTAATGAGGAAACTTTTTCCAGTTCCCGCTTCTCCACTCACGTACAATCGGACAGGCTTCAACGACGTACATGAGCACTCTTTCTTCTCATGATTTAATCCATGCTCAATTTCCTTGGTAACTTCGTCATATATTTTCCTCTGCTCAACGTTGAGTTGTCTTTCCAAGTCTTCCAAGTTAACCGCATCCTCCTGAGCATGTGCCATGGCTCTTTCTACTTCATTCATGGCAGTGGCGGCTTCATTTTCGATACCAGGTTCTCCTAGTGGATCCTGACTCAATGAAACAGAACTCTGACTGTCCTGAGAACTGTCTCTAGCAATCTCGGCTGCAATCGTTTCTTCCTGCTCAATTTCCAAAGTCAACATTTCTAGATATTTGGAAAAAGCAGAACATTCTATGGTTTCCTTGGCGGCATTGAAAGAGTCTTCGTAACAAAGAAAATCTCCAAGCAGTTCTTCTTCTGCACGCCAAGGCTTGAAAAGTTGCAAGAGTGCTAAATAGAAAAACTCTTTTTTTTCTGTAGATTCACCACTCAATTTTCGATGGTTTACCAAGTGGCATTTTCTTTGCTTGACCAGACATCCCTCACTTCCAATTACAGCATACACTCCTTTCTCAATATCTTCTTTGATGTTCCTCTTGAATATATAATTTTGTAGAACCTCATGTAGACAAACATTCTCGAGGTGACTGCTTCGATTTGGATAATATGTATCCAACATGTTGGTCTTCAAAATGTCGGTACTGTTTGGCTCCTTTTCCGCCAAATACTCAATTTCCCGGACAGGTTTTAGAACTCCATTTCGCGTTGCAGCAAGACCAAGACTCGCCCAAACGATACTCCTGGATTTGGCATAGAGACTTGCTGAAGATAAGCGGTCAGAACATTTGTAAGCTCCGATTTCTCGATGCGACAACATCTTCAAACTGAAACTGTACAACTTCTTGCTGAGTCTCTTTTCATGGGAAATATCCTCCCACATATCCTTCAATTCTGTCTTTTCTTTTTTGGTGATGTAAGATGTCACATACCGAGCCACAGCCATACAGTTGTCAGCCACAAACTGTATATCCATGTTAGCATTCCACATGGACAAAATCACAGGGTTGTAGTCGTTGATGTACTTGAACTCTTCGTTTCTTTTCAAATTGTATGTGTTTTTGGGTGATTTCCTCGTCACATTATGTCACAGTGAAGACATCAAACTGTTTACTCTTCCTTTAGAAATCACTGGTCGTGGAAAGTTGAAACGACATTTGGTGTAGAACTTGTCCTTGTTTCTGAATTCACGACAACAGTACTTTCCACAACGATGGCTTTGGAAACGTAGAACTTGTTCTCTTAGGCTTTTCTTCTCCTTTGCGTTTGGAACAGCACACGTAGAATACTGTTCTATGAAACTCATCACTAAGTCATCCGGATCTGTTCCAAATTTAGGTGCATCCTTGATCCATAGCAGCATATGTATATGAGGAGCACCTCTTGCTTGGTACTCCTTTCTCCAGAAAAAATCCAACACCTCTCCAAGAGGTGGATTCTTCTTATTCATGATGAAAGACATCATAGCTTCAAATCTATGATTGAAGTACCTGCATACATTCACTGGATCCAAAGAGCACAGTTCTCCGGGTGTCTTGAATTCGATGTTTTCAATGTTTCCATTTGCCTCTCGTAGAAATTCAAGTAAGTCTTCCCAGCTATACTCGGCACAGCTGAGAGTGAGGAACCATGTCGGAGTTCCTAAGTTCCTCAGCATACATTTTAAATCACCATGACGACGGTACCAGTACTCATTAGTACCACGCTGACACGCCATGAGATTAATTAGGTGAGAATCCAAAATACTGTCTTGGACATTGACTTTATCCATAAAGTCCCTTGCCGAGATGTTTCGCATCTGTATACCACTTTTCAAGATGTGGTTCACTGCATATGACAGTCCTGACAGATCGCTTTCAAACAGGAGATGAAACAAATAGGGAATGCATTGTCGAAACCTAGCATCTTCTGCATACAATCGTAAAGTCCGGTATTCTGAAGCAGGAATTTGAACAGGTCGCTCATCATATCGTCCTCCTCGACCTGTGGGAAATAGCTGTGGGAAACACCGAGCTTCCAAACTCTCCTCCCAAACACTAATGGGACTCCCTTTGGCTTGTTTCATTTGAAACAACTCAATAGCATTCCCCATAGCTTCCTTGGAATGCAAAGGATGAACACTATAATGTTCATAAATGTCTTCCTTTTTAGAGGCTTCTACTTTCTCAATTTGACCAGGACACAAATCGCTATCCTCTTCCTCACTTACTTCCTCTTCGGCAACATATACATTCTTATAGTACTTATTATTATTTTTTAAATACAATGTTGCATTTTTGCCTTTCCTAACATCCACTAAATCTTGCCATATTTTCTTACTCTTTGTCGGAACACCATTAACTATGATAACTAGAGGTTCCTCTTCCACTTTCTCTACTCCAATTGTGTTAATGTTTTTGTTCAAATCTAGAGGCAAATAAACAACTCTCCCTTTAATCCTCTCTGTAAATCTGATGGAGGCAACTTCCCTGTCTTTGGCTCCATTCTTAAAATAGCTTGAAAAGGATGGATACTTTGAATCAAAATAGATTCATAAGTATTTGAATCCTTCAATTCAGAAGGAATCTCTACCAATTCCAGATTATTATGAACCGCCCTAGCTGGCATCTGGTTTTGGTTTAATTTGTTACAACAATAAGTACACACACGTTGATCCGATCCCAAATCAAAACAATTTTCTACCATCAAGTATGTTGCGAAATCCTTCCATTCACTATTATTTTCCCTTTCAGTTTTTGCATATAAAACCACTAACTTAGTCTGATTCTTATAATAAGTCCGTCGACAACACACACAAGTGAAATTAGGCCTCTCACTTGATTTCACCTGAAACGTGGCAATTTCTTTCTGAAAATTATCTCTACTGGAAAGTTGTAGATTATCTTCAACATTACCCTCTTCTTCTGGGTCAATTTGAACATTCTCCTCTTTACTTCCAAAGTAACAAAACTCAATTTCTTCACAAATATTCTTCACATCTATTTCTGAACCATGGAAAAGAGCAGCACATAATCGTTTAAGCATAATTGCTGGACTCTTAGCATAATACAACATTATAATTAATTTCCTCACTTTATTATGATGCACTGCTAGCATCCTAAAATGATTAAAAACACTCTGGCATACTCTCCTGGAAAGACAAGCCAGTGAATGACCATGCAAACCTGTCACTTCTCTTACTCTGCAAGGATCTAATTCTTGCAACAACTTCATTTTCTGCTTCAAACTTTTCTTATTAAATGTCCGTACAAAATCACAAAGGAAATCGATTGAATCCTGTCGCACACTGCAAATACTACTACACTTCCAGGTGTACACAGGACCCTTAGGACGTCTTCCTAAAACCTCATTACCTAACACCTCTTCTGTCTCTGTTGTTACAAGTTTTTCTTTCTCAACTGGATATCCATCTTTCACTTCATAAGCTCGACCACTGGTGTCAACTGCATGCACCAAATCATTATCCTGGAAATAACTCTCCTCATTAAAAAATGCCTCAGAACTTGAACTATGCATCCAGTCTACTGAGAAAACATCACAAAAATTACTACGATTAATAATTCTTTATGAGTTTCAAAACAGTCTCAGAAATACACCAAATTGTCTTCAGAAGAACAAAGAGTATGCACTCCATAGGCTGCAGCTATAGAAAGCACAGAAAAGCAGATATTCATTACACATATCTCTCATGTTAGCCAATCAAAACTCTTCCCTCACTTTTTTCAAATCAAAACCCTTCCCCCCTCTGCCCTCTCTGCCTTTTTTACATAGCAACCACCTCCTGAAAGACCTCTGATGTTTGCAAGTTCACACAACAATGTTTCAATTGAACTCTGAACTCTCAGTGCACCTGCGTATCCAGTCCAATCTTTCCTTAAATGTTTTTTCCTTGACCATTCAAATTACATCTTTCAAAGAACACATCCATGCACCCTAACTTTCTGTTTTCAGAAATGGAAATCCACCAATCACTACTAGTGAATCATTAGCACTGAAACTCCACAGTTTTTTTTTCTTTACAAACTCTTACTGTTTTATCTGCCATTTCATTACCACACTACATCTGACTGCAGCAGAAACTTCTCTCACCATGTTTACTGTCTGGATTGTTGGACATAGTTACATCTACTGGGCTCAAAGGTATGCTGAGAACAGAAATTTACCTAACCTCAATTTACAAGATGTGGAAATTAAGTGGTTTGGCCACAGAGGATTCAAATGTCACCAATTGATACCATTGGTGAAAACCTTTATGCATTTGCCAAAACCTGACCTGTTAATTGTGCACTGTGGAGGTAATGATTTGGGCACTTTGACTGGGGTAGGTCTGGAAATGCTTTTAAAGGACACCTTTGAGCAATTAATGGCACTTTTTCCTCAAACTGCCTTGGTATATTCAAATATATGCCAAAGACAGAAATGGAGGTGGTCAAACCAATTTTGTCCACAAATTGAGAAGTCGAGGAAGCATGTAAACAAATCTGTTTCAGCTTACATGAGAGACCTTGGAATGGGCTCCATGTACAACAATAACTTGCGTTTCTGCATGCAAGATATCCACAGAGGAGATGGAGTTCACTTCTCAGATGAGGGCAACAAAATTTTCATTTTGAATTTAAGACTGTGCATTGGTACCTACTTATAAGTACCTAAATGTACCATAAACCCAAAAGCTCTTCTCAGAGCTACCCTACATGTGATCACTCACAATTATTATTTTTCTCTAACTTTTTTCACTAATTTCCAACAAACTACGCTCCCCGGAGCGCTACCCGGTACGAGAACCAGAAGCTAACCGCGCAAAATTTGTAAAAAAATGTTTTTTTTCCCGCACATATGGGCCTCCTCAGCCACCCTCAGAAAACCTAGGGGTCAAGATACGTCTACCGTGCCCCCTTCTACCCATTCTCAACATTATTTTCCCCCCATCTTGTATCTTAATTCGACTGAAACACAAAATGGTGGACTCCCGTAACGCTGCTGGTTCGCGAACCAGGACGCTTCCCGGGAAGCGGTCCAATAAAAAAGGTGGGAAAGTAATTTACAGAAAAATGACTGGAAACACTTTCACCAAATATAGATTAGCTCATACTACATACCAATCCCTACCATTTTCATAAATTTGTTTGGAATTACATTTAGCCATTTAACCTGAAGACCTCTCTAAATACCCTGAGGTAAATTACTTCACAAAACACATCTGAAGTGGTGGAATTGACAACCAATGAAAATGTTACTTTCATTTTCAATTTTTTTTACCTGACATTTGATTGGTTATGTACCTGAATATATATAAAGAAAGAGAGGGAAACACAGCCATTTCCACTACTACTTCCTGAACTACATTTCAAGAACATTTTCACCTCCCTGTAAAGTAAATTGATAATTTGTAAGGGGCACTTTTATTTAATTTGTAAAAACATTTTTTGATAATTATTTACTGTCCCCCTGCTATAGTTATAGCTACAGATAGGCTCCTCTGTTATATTTATTGATTGACTTACACTTCTCTGCTATAATTATGAATTTACTTACTTTAACTTCTCTGTTAAAAAAACAGAACTACCTGTCTGAACTTAAACCCAACAGTGCCCTAACTCTTCTAATATAATTATTTTTTTATGCAATTTACAGCAAAGAAATGGAAGGGGAGCACGAAAATAACAATGTTTCCTTCGACATTACATCTGAAGAGATTTTAAATGAAGAATGTTTTGATGAAGATTTTATGGATCAGTCTTTTGATGAACAATTTATTGAATGCTTACAAGACATAGAAACATGCATGTTTGAGGAGATTCCAGATGAAGTAATGCTGGAAGTTTTATTGAACTATGAAAATTCTGACCAATACATTTTTATTTAATAATTATAAATTGTTTGAAACATTATTCATTGTTATATCTTTTTCATGAAGTACAACCAAAATAAATGAATTAAAAAAAAACAAAATGAACAATCAATAAACATTTAATAAGTTAAAAGTCAATCATTCTTTTTTCCTCATAGTACGCTCCCCGGACCGCTTTCCGGTACGCGAACCGGGAGCTTTCCACGCTTTTTTTTTTTTTACGCGAACCGGAGCGCTACCCGGAGCGCTGTCACAGATATATATATTTTTTTGAACGTTAATTTCTCAAAATCCACTGGAGCACATATATTGAGACCTAGCAAAGGCACATCGGGCTAACAGTCCCTACAATTTTGCCAAGTTTCGTGTAAATCCATTCAGTCGTTCGAGCTAAAAGTGAGGCCAACCGCCCTATGGAAAACTCAATGTTAAAAACGCGTTTTGGGACCCCCCTTTTTTCTCGGCCCCCCCTTGACAAAACCCCCCCAAATTTTCAGGGGCTGCTCAGAAACAAAATGTGCCATTTTCCTGAAAATTTCAGCCAATTCCATCCACAAACGCCAAAGTTATTCGACATAGATTTTTCAAAAATCCCATAGGGAAAAAATCCTAACTATATATACCTACTGGCGACCGCCAGTAGGTTATATATATATATATATATATATATATATATATATATATATATATATATATATATATATATATATATATATATATATATATATATATATATATATATATCTATATATATCTATCTATATATATATATATATATATATATATATATATATATATATATATATATATATATATTGACTTAAAAAACCATAGGTTTCAGGCAGCTTATAGTTAGGAATTAGCATTTAAAAAAACCTTACAAATTCACTGAAAAAAACATAGGTTTTAGGCAGGTTATAGTTAGGAATTAGCATTTAAAAAAACCTTTACAAATTCACGGAAAAAAACATAGGTTTCAGGCAGGTTATAGTTAGGAATTAGCATTTAAAAAACCTTCGAAATTCACTGAAGAACCATAGGTTTCAGGCAGGTTATAGTTAGGAATTAGCATTTAAAAAAACACAGGTTTTAGGAGTGTTATAAATAGCTGCACATTTCACTCATACAGAACCATTGAAATTCCTCTGTTATAGTTAGTTGTACTAACTGTAACTCTCGCGCCCGCAATCCACTGGTGATGAGGTCACATATAACATCATTCATGACATGGTCAGTGACATCACTGATGACATCATCCAGTGAATGTGGTTTGGTTTGATATTTAAATATGTATTCTATATATAGCAATCTGCATTGAAGAATGAGTCGATGTATAACTGTCTGGAAGGAAGATTTAGTAGCAGTGTGATTGACTGTTTACTTGACTAATTTATAGTGTCTCACTAAATCTGTTGGATAGTGACTAAACTGTGTGAATATCTGTATTACTTTCTCAGTTTTTGTGTAAACTGCTGCACCATTTGGTTACTAGCTACGTGAAAGTCTATTAGTTATTGATTAGTTAACTGATTATTTGTAAGGGAGAGTGAATGTGTGTGTGGTTCGGTGGGGGGTGTGTGACTGCCCAAAGATGGAAGCATGGGCGTAAAATCCGTTCCGCTCACGGAATTTGTGGATTTTTGGCAAATTCGCAATCCGCGAACTCTCGCGAATTTGCAGAAAATTAGCAAATTCGCACACAACAGATTTTTTTGCTTGGTGATACAATATTGCAGCGCGCGGCATTCACTTACCGTCATTCAGAGTTTGCAGAGTTGTTTTCTCCATATTTTGCGTGTGCTGCGCCATTTTGGATCTTGCTGCGGGATCCCGCGGGAGTTTGGCGACCGCGATTACGTCATCGCGGCTTGCCACCTTGCACAGCACGCATCGCGAGAGTTCGCAATTGCGAACATGTAGATGCGGCAGGCAGCAACAATTTCGCACTCGCGAAATTGCAAAATTTGCAATTCTGCACAAGAAATCCACCAGCATAAACCTTCTTAAAATTATGATTTTTATCAGAATAACTCCTCAGGTTGACATTTGACTGCAATTTTTTTGCAAGGAGTCCATTTTGGGGGGGGAGGTGGGAGGAAGGAAGTGCCCCACAGTCTCCAACTTCCTGTTCCTGTCCAGCAGGCTCCTCCCAGTGCTTTCTTCATGTGCTGGTGACTTTCATTTGGATCTTGAACTGGAAGGATTACTTTTTGTGGATGCTGCTGGATATTTGAATTTGAGGCATTTTTGACTTTCTTTGGATCACTTTTGGATTAGAAATTTCACAAGTAAGTTTGATTGGGGCATTACAGTTGCTGCAACTACAATTTTGGAATTTTCGATTTTTGGGCTGTTGTTGGGGCCTTTTGCCCAGGGGTACTCAGTGGTGGATGGACTGAGTCTTTCTGTGGGGTCTCTTTAATGTAAACATCATGGAGGGCATGGATGGCATTGGATTGTGGTGATTGTTGTGTGTTTTTCGATTTTTGGGGTGGTGATGGGGCCTGTCCATGTGGGTGGGGGCCATTTTGAGGACTGGTACAGGCAGGGCCTGGCCATGTGGTGGTAGTCTAGGAGCCATTTTGAAGCCAGGTAGTGTGCTTTGTTATGCCATAGGCCTGCACCCAGTCTGCCATGCTTTCATCCATTATGCCCAGATGTACTCAGTGGTGCATAGGCCTAGTCTTTCTGTGGGGTGTCTTGAATTTGAACATGACTGAGGGCATGGATGGCATTGGATTGTGGTGATTTTTGTGTGTTTTTCGATTTTTGGGCTGTTGTTGGGGCCTTTTGCCCAGGGGTACCCAGTGGTGCATGGGCTGATTCTTTCTGTGGGGTCTCTTTAATTAAACATCATGGAGGGCATGGATGGCATTGGATTGTGGTGATTTTTGTGTGTTTTTCAATTTTTGGGGTGTTGATGGAGCCTATCCATGTGGGTGGGGGCCATTTTGAGTGCTGGTACAGGCAGGGCCTGGCCATGTGCTGGGGGACAAGGGGCCATTTTGAAGGCAGGCAGTGTTCTCAGGCCTGCACCCATTTTGCCTAGCTTTCATCCATTATGCCCAGGGGTAGTGAGTGGTGCATGGTCCTAGTCTTTCTGTGGGTTTATTTAACTGATGTTCCTCTGGCTTCGTTTGCTTTTAGGTGCAGAAAGACGAATCATCAGCCTCATCATCAGTGCCAGGAACAAGTCCTGCTGCGGTGTGTGCAGCACAACGTCACGTCTGGCCACAGACAACTCTACAACTTGTGCAACTGCGACCTGCTGTTCTGACATCTGAAGAAGATGGCCTCAAAACAAGTTCCCTGTAGCTCCTCTAGCAAGAAAGTTGCCAGTAAGGAGCAGAAGAAGCAAGTGGCGCCACTTACCAAGGAGACTGGTGTGCCGACCGTCAAATTTTTTGGGAAAAAACAAGTACGCCTACAGCAGCAGCGTGGTCTGCTGGGGACCAAGCTGGGAGCAGCACCCCCGCTCCATTGGGCTCAATGCCACCACCACCACGCCAACTTAAGTCCAAGCCCTTGAGTGCTTTAGAGGCAGCCAGTATAGTTGTCCAATCACCATCGACCAGTGATGTTGGCTCACCGCAGGAAAGTAGCAGCATCCCTCAATCAACACAGGTTGTTGTAACTCATCCGACGAGTGTTCAACAACCACAGCCGCAACAACAACCACATGTGCAAGTAGAAGCCCAAGTACATGTGGAAGGAGAGGCAGCTCAAGGAGATGCACAAGCAGAGGTGCATGGAGCGGCACAAGTGGCCACAATAGTTGCTCCTCCTGAAGTAGGGGCACATCAGGAAATCGACATTCAAGCCGAGGTATCATTTGAGGAAGCCTCTCCTCCTGATGATTCATTGTCTTCCAGATCCCTAGCAAGGAAAAGATCAAGGATGAGTTTGAGTTTAAAATATTTGTATACCGCACTTTCACCGGCGGTTGGTGTCTACATCTTCTTCAAGCCCCCTTCCTTCTGATGATATGGATCTAAATTGGGAACCACCACAGCCGTTTGAGAGTGAGGCACACCATGATCTGACAAAGGAATCTAAGCGTAAAAGGAAGGTCCCCGAAACTCTCGTACTTATGGAGTGTGATGATGACGCTGAAGAAGAAGTGGCGTATAATCCTGCTGATAAAGACTCTCATGACGATGACACAGTCATCATAAACGTCACTCCAGCCTCAGCGGGCATGCAGCAAACAGACATTTTGACCCCAGCCCGAAATGCTGCTGAGCGTGATCTTGCCGACGTGGGAATGGGACCACCACCAATGCAGTTAACTAGTACACCACCACCTTCCGCTTCCATATTTTCTCGCCATAAGGGACATCCATCCACCTCGACCTCCATTTCCTCAGTTAGTGGTGCTGCAAGTGCACAACGTAGTAAAGTTCGGCAACACACATCCTCCACTTCATCTGGCATTAGCATTCCCAGTATCTCCTCCTCCGCCCCCCACAGACATTTGAAGTCCGCAGTTTGGGACTTCTTTAGTGTTAGCACAACAAGGGAAAACATAGCCATTTGTACCATTTGTAAGCTTGGAGTTAGTCGTGGTAAGCTTGGTACCAACTATGGTACGGAGGCCAGAGAGGTCATCTTGAGAGACAGCACACTGTCAAATGGCATGCGTACCTAAAGGAGATCAAGGAAGCCCGAATTGCAAGTCAACAAACTGTATCCGTTGATGTTTCATCTGATGATGACGAGGAGGAAGAAGCGTCAAACATTCCTTCAGTTACACCCAGTACCCCTGTCAGCAGCACACCCCCTGCAAGATATATGAGCCACACTAAGAGTGTGGGAGAGAGTGAGACACCAATGCGAAAAAGTTCATCAACATCACCGAGCGTAACTGGGTCGAAGAAGTCATCATCATCCCGCAAAATCATGGTCTAGCCCACCATTAGAAGCATGTTGTTTTTCAGATGCGCCATTTGAACGCAACCACCCAATGACGCGTCTGTATAACACTAAGCTGGCTAAAATGCTAGCGCTGGACCTTCTCCCTTTTTCTTTTGTGGAAGGGGTTGGTTTTCTTGAATTAGTGGCAACACTCTGCCCTAAATGGAAGGTTCCTAGCCGGTTCTATTTTGCCACAGTTGCGGTCCTAGCAGTACATGAAGATGTGCTGGAGGTGATTGGGGCAGCTTTGCAGAAGAGTGCTGTTCACACTATACATCTGACAACAGACATGTGGACCAGTTGCCACGGCGTTGATTACATGTGCATCACTGCACACTGGGTCTCTTTTTCAGGGGTTACAGCAAAGCTAAGGGCAGGTGTTGACCCGGACAACGTTTATAAAGCTGTTCGGAAACATCCAACACTAGCCATGTTTGGCATGGAGAAAAGTCATACAGGAGAAAACATTTTGCAGGAGTTTAACACAAAGGTCTTTCAATGCCTATCCCCACTAAAACGCAAGATTGGTTATGTTTCCACAGATAATGGCACGAATGTAGTTAAGGCCATGGATATGGGTAACTATTTCAGAGTGCCGTGTTTGGGGCACTGTATAAACCTGGTTGTTAAAAAATTCTTGAGTGAAGAAAGTCCAGTGTGCGAGTTACTGACCACCTGCCGAAGAATGTGCACACATTTCAACCATTCTTTTAAGGCCCGGAAGCATCTGAGGGGCCTGCTACATGAACGTAAACTGCCAGTGAAAGCACTCATTCAGGAGGTGGCAACACATTGGAACTCAACCTTCTACATGCTTGAGCATCTGTTTGAGCAGCATGCGGTAGTCGATCAGTATTTCTTTACACAGAGTGCAGCTATGGAGGACCTGAGGATACATGCGGAGCAATGGAAGCTAGTTCAAAGCCTGACAGACATGCTTCGTCCTTTTGAGGTCTTCACGCGTGCAGTCAGCAGGGAGGACTGTAATTTGGGAAAAGCTATTCCATTGTTGCGCATGCTAGAGCACCAACTGAAGGTGGTGTATTCTACGTTTCAAAAAGATGAAAAAAAGCAAGAAGCTTTTGATTTGGCGGAGTAACTATTAGAGCACCTACTTTGCGATGAACGACTTCAAAAGATCCACAGAGAACAGCATTATATTTGTGCTACTATTCTGGATCCACGGTACAAAAAGGCAATGGCAGGCAGAGTATTCTTTCCTTTTTTTTTTTTTCAAAACCATTTTTATTAGAGGGTCAAGCAAATGCAGGCACAGCCCTCCACAATCAGGAGGAGACTGTCAACAGCAAGTATAAAAAGGCACATTTATGGCATAGCATTGAACCCCTCGTATACAGCAATTTTCAAAATATTCAGAACACACAGCCACCGACCAACCCCCAGAACTCCCCCCAATCCCCAACTACTGCCCACCCCTTATCCCACCCTAACCCTGTGCACGTGATCATTAAGCAACCAGAATAGAAGAGGGACATATGTGGGGTCGGCCAGCGGCCTAAGGTGCAGGGTCCACATCTTGAGGCAATGCATCGTCCATGTCCATGGGAGGGTCGAGGGGGAGGCCCCTATAGTCCGCCCACCGCTTCCATATTTTGAAATGCTTGCGGGGGCACCCCCGAGCCTCAAAAACAGGCTGCTCCAGTCCCATGATGAAGTCCAGGCCTGCCATCCATGCACTAAGGGGAGGGGCTCGTTCGCTTTTCCAGGCCTGCGCCAGGTCCCTCTTTGCCACCACCAGTCCCAACAGCAGCAGGTGGCGCTTGTAGACGTTGCCCCCAATGTTTTCCAACACATGCAAAAGGCCCAACCGGGGTGTACGGGGCAAGTCCCATCCCAGCACTTCAGACAGGCAACCCCAAACCCCAGCCCAAAACCGAGTCAACCGCTCACAAGACCATACAGTATGAAGGAGGGTGCCCCTCTCTGAACTACACCGCAGACACTCCGGGTTGGCAATCAGACCCGCCCGCCACAGTCGCTCCCTCGTAAAATAAGCTCGGTGCAGATATTTAAATTGTATAAAGCGGAGGCGGACTGCAATGGCCGTCCCCCGGGGGGATTCCAGGGCTTTGCGCCAATCGTCTTCGTCCAAGGGGCCGACATCGGCTTCCCATAGGGCCTTCAGTGTCAGGAGTGAGGGGGAACAGTGCGTGACCAGGGATCGGTAGATCTGGGAGACTTTTTTATCACCCAAGTCACCCATAAACAGCTTTGCTTCTATGGGACTGAAGTCTGGGAGCTGCTCCAGCCCCACCAGGCTAGGAGTAAGGGCGTGGCGGAACTGGAGGTAGCGAAAGAATTGGGACCTGGGCATGTCGAACTCAGTGCTGAGCTCCTGAAAGGATTTAAGAGTGGTGCCGGAGAGAACATGCCCCAGGGACGAAATCCCGATTGTGTCCCAGCCGTCAAAGCCCTGCAGCGACACCAGCGCCGGCAGCAGGCCGTTACACCACAGCGGAGTCTCCGCCGTAAGTTTGCCCCACCACCCCATGCGGTGTAGAGCCCTCCGCCAAACGGCAAACACTAACTGGGTCACGCGGGGGAGCAGCCGTCTCCTCCTGGCCGAGTACAGCAGAGTGTGGAGAGAGGCGCCGTCCATCAGAATGTGCTCCAGGGCATAGGCCGGGTCACCACGGTCCCCATACCACCACTCATTGAGCACCAGGAGATGGGAGGCCTGATAGTAGGACAGCATATCTGCGGTAGCCAAGCCACCGCAGTAGGTAGAGAGGAAACACGTACAGAGCGCCACTCTAGAGGCACCTCCAGCCCACAAGAACCTGCCTAACACTGAGTCAACACTGCGAAACCACTGCGGGTCAATCGGGTATGGATGGTTCTGCAGCTGGTAAAGAAGACGAGGCAAGGCCACCATTTTGAAGATGGCCGACCGGCCATATATGTTAAGGGGCATACGTGTCCACGTTTTGATGTCCAGCTGGACCCGGTCCCAGACCGGCTGAATGTTCCGGCCCCATGCCACCGTAGGCGAGGCAGAGAGAAAGACTCCCAAGTACTTCACCCCCTCCACTGCCATCCGAAGGGAGGCTGCCCATGGAAAGTCCATCGCGCCATCACCCAGCACCCAGAGAGTCGATTTGCGCGGGTTAAGATAGAGTCCCGACGCCTGGCCGAAGCCCTGCATCAACTCTAGAACCCGGGGGCCAGTAACTCGGAGGTCGGTCATAAAGAAGAGCACGTCGTCTGCATATAAAGCAATGCGGTCAGTGTGGTCCGAGCCCCAGACGAAGCCCCGATATAGCGCGTCAGCGCGGACCCTAGCCGCCAGCGGCTCCATGGCCAGCGCAAATAGGTAGGGAGAGAGAGGACACCCCTGACGTGTGCCTCGGGTAACCGGGAATCGTGCTGAGGCCGCCCCCGATATCCGCACCGAGGCAGTAACCTCCGTGTAGAGCAAGCGGACGTAGGAGATGAAAGTCGGGCCAAGGTTCAACAGCGGTAGAAGAGTGAATAGGAAGGTCCAACTGACGGAGTCAAAGGCGCTGTCTATGTCGGCCAGCAACAACGCCGCCCGGTCCTCCGAGGCACCGATAGCATCAATCGCCGCCTGCGCCCGCCGAATGTTGTGCCGCGTCGCCCGGCGCGGCATAAAGCCAGCTTGATCAGGATGCACGAGGGCAGTGATGTGTGGAAGCAGGCGGTTCGCGAGTGCTTTGGCCAAGAGCTTGGCCTCGAAATTAATAAGGGAGATAGGTCGGTAGGAGTCGTGGCGGTCCGGGGGTCGCCCCGGCTTCTGGAACACAACGATCTCAGCATGCCGCCAGTCCGGCGGGAGGCGGCCCTGCCCACGCGCTGCCTCCAGTGCACGCAAGTAATGCGGCCCTAGCTGCAGATGGAATTTTCGATAGAACTCACTGGGGAAGCCGCTCGGTCCAGGCGCTTTGCCCACATTCAATTGACCTAGCGCATCTCCAAGTTCCTCCGCCGTCAGGGGGAGGTCAAGAGCGACCCGCACCTCATCCGGCACCGCAGCCGGGGGGACCGAGGCAAGATAGTCGGCGATGGCTGCGGGAGCAAGAGCCTCCTGGGAGGCGTACTGACCCCTATAGTAATGCGCAAAGCTTGCGGCCAGAGTAGCCGGGTCCGTGATAGCCACACCCGCAGAGTCTACAAGGCCTGGGAGCGTAAGAGGCTGCAAGGTTTGTTGACATAGTCGATGAAGCATCTTGCACGATTTGTCACCCCACTGATATACCCGGCTACGGGTGCCAGCCACGCTTGTCGAGCCTCATTCAATAGGATTGCAGAGTGCGTCTGCTGCGCCTGCAGGAGTTGTCGCAGAGAGATGTCATCCGCCACAGTTCTGTGGCGCGCCTCCAGTTCCTCCACCCGTTCCGCCGCCGCGGATATGCCCTCTAACCGCGCCCGGCGAGCCGACGAGCACCATGCTAGATCGACACCCCGCAGCGTGGGTTTCATGGCCTCCCAAACTGTCACCGCGTCCACCCCCACATCTAGATTATCCTGCCAGTACTGGGCAATAGCGCCACGAATATGCTGGGAGTAGTCGGGTCGCTGCAGATGCCACGTGGACATCCACCATCGGAAGGGCTGGCGCGGTCTATGTAGGTCTATCTGTACCGCCACCGGGGAATGGTCGGAGAGCCCGCGAGGCCGAATCGCCGCCCCTTTCACTCTGGCAAGGTAGGCCCGTGGGACGAAGACATAATCTAGGCGCGAAAGGGAGCCATGAACCGCTGAGACGTAAGTGTACTCGCGGCGCTCCGCGTGTAAATGCCGCCATACATCTGCCCAACCCAACACATCCAACATAGCGCCCAGACGCGTAGGAGTGGGGACAGGCGCCACCCCAAGACTCCGCTGCCGGTCCACAGCCACATTCACCACATCATTCCAATCGCCGCCAATCACCGCCAAAGAATCGGGGAGTTCAGCCCATAAAGCGAATAACCGTTCAGCCAGAGCCCATTGCAGAGGGGGGGGAGCATACACACACCCAAACACCACCGGCTCCACACCAACTCTCCCCTGGATGAACACGAAGCGCCCCTGGGGGTCTAGCCACTGGCGCTCGTGTGTGTACGCCAGGCGCCTATGAACAAGAATAGCCACTCCCCTGGAGCCCCTGGCAAACCCGGCATGGAACACCTGGTGGAAACCAAAGCGCTGGAGACTTAGGGCCTTCGTACCAAGCATGTGCGTTTCTTGGAGCATGAGCACGTCTGCAAGATCCCTTTTGGCCCAGCGGAGTACCGCCCCCCGTTTTATCTTATCCAAGAGACCCCGGACATTCCAGCTAAGAATGTGCATAGCGGCGCCAGAAGGCGCCAAGCAAGGGACGTCAGCCATCATCTCGATACAGCAAACCCCACACACCCCAGCCCCCGGCCCAGGCCCCAACCCCCACAGTAGCATAGGTCAGAAAGATCACGTGCACCCCAACGAACAGTACCCCAATTCCCACATCCCCCACACAGCCAATCCCCCCGACACACCACCAAACCAACCCCGTCCCCCCACCCCCACCCCAATACCTCAAGAAACAATGAAGTACCTGTCGCGGCATACGGTAGTTAAGGCACAAAACAGAGCACCAAAAGTTAGGCATACCAATGGATCCCACTTACCCCTCAAGCACTAACCAAGCACACACCCCAAAACACGAACCTCCCCAACCCCAACAGCAGGAGGCAGCCCACCAAACATGCCCACCCCCCCCCACCTCCATCAATAAGCATCAGCAATAACATCGCATATATAGTGCATTGGTCCACATGAGTCCCGCTGAGGCCCGTAAAGGCCAAGTAATACTGCACCAGATCCAGCCTGGATCGTTGAACAGCGCTCCGCCGTGTCAGCAGGTGACCCCAAGCGAGAAGTAGATATCAGTAGAAGGGTCGGCCGTTGGAAGTCACGACCCCCCGCCAGAATGATCTGTCTCCGGCTGCGTGTCGCCCAAAAGAGGGTCCCGAGACAGGGATCGCCGCCTCGATCGGGACTTGCGGTGCCGCTTCCCTTTGGCCGGCTGTTCGCCCCGCTCCTGAGAAGAACTGCGGGAAGAGCCGGCGTGGAGCCCCGGCTGAACATGTGGGCGAAGCCGGACCGCCTCGTCGGTCCAAGCAAAGACGGCCTCCGGGGTATCAAAGAAGTGGGTCCTTGAGTTGAAAATGACCCGTAGGCGAGCCGGGTATAGCAGGGAGTACTGGAGTTTCAGGCCCCGGAGTCTGGCCTTGGCCGCCAGAAACGAGTGTCGCTGCTGTTGAACCAACTTTGTATAGTCAGGGAAAATCATGATTTTGCAATTATCGAACTGCAGGGTGTCCTTGAGCCTCGCCTCCCGGAGGATGACATCTCTGTCGTGGTAGTTCAGGATCCGGGCCATGATCGGGCGAGGCCGCTCTCCAGCCGGAGGCTTCTGTGTCAGGGCCCGATGGGCTCGTTCCACCACAAAACAGTTCGATAGGACGTCCGGGGGCAGCCAGCTCTCCAGCCACCGGGAAAGGAAGACGTCCATAGGCCCCTTCTCGCACCCCTCCGGAAAGCCCACAAAGCGGAGGTTGTTTCGCCGTGCCCGCCCTTCGGCGTCCTCCACCCGGAGCGCTAGGCCCCGCTGCGTCTGTTCCAGATCGGCGACCCTCTTCTTCAGGGCACCCACATCGCCTTCCACCGTCGTGACCCGGGTTTCTGTCTCTGTGATGCGGGCCACCGCATTGCGGAGGTCCTGGCGCAGCAACATCACGTCGGCGCCCACCGCGCCGATCTTCGCGTCCAGCATGTCCCGGGATTGCGTGATGGCCGTGAGCAACGCTGCATTGTCCGGGCCGGCCGTCTGACTCCCCCCGGCCGCTCCAGCACCATTCCCCGGGCCAGCAAACCTGTCCATAGGCCCCGTCGTGGCCGCGGAGTGGCCGCCTCTGCCCCTCGTCATGGCCGCCGACGGGGTGGGCCGATGGAAAAAATCCGCTACGGGTCACTG
Organism: Lissotriton vulgaris; assembly: GCF_964263255.1. Lineage (NCBI taxonomy): Eukaryota > Metazoa > Chordata > Amphibia > Caudata > Salamandridae > Lissotriton > Lissotriton vulgaris. The sequence goes on along the minus strand of NC_141685.1, from coordinate 23,048,022 downwards.
GAGGGACGGCTACAGGTGCAGGCCGTCCCACGTCGTCGGGAGAGAAAGCAGACCCTGGAGCAAGGGAGGGGACTCCTCCGTCAACCGAGGCGCCGGGGCCACCAGGCCAGGGTCCACCGCCGGATCCTCCGTCCCCGGGCCCGTCGCAGCCCCGCTAGAGACAAGACGGGCAATCAGGATATGCTGGAGGTCCCCTCCATCGACGAGCCGGGACCACTCTCTGCCGGGCACGGTCACGAGCCCCTGACTCCGGCTCCAGTGACTCCGCCCCGACAGCGCGGGCCAAGTTGACTGAGGCCCCGCCGGTCCCGTGACGCCACCAGCAGGAGGATTAAAAATCGAGGCCCCGGCTTGCCACGCGGCAAGTAGGCCCAGAATGGACAGCCCTCGATGGTCGCGCCAGCGGGCGCCCAGAGCTCAATGAAGCACACCACCGGGATCCTCTGGACTCCAGGAAACTCCTGCACTAGCTGAGATGGGGGAAGAAGAGGTAGGGCCAGGATAAGTTAGCGGATAAAGAACGGGCTGGCAGGAGCTCTACAGAGCCGCGTCCGCCATCTTCGCCCTCGAAGCCACGCCTCGTATTCTTTCCTTTTGATGACGCAGAAGTTACAAAGTACAAACATTGGCTAGCTGTGTCAGCCACTCAGTTTGAAATAGAACGGCAGGAAATTGAAGGAAAAGGGAGTATATCAGCATCAGCAGGCCATCTGGAGTCAAAAGAATCCACTTCTGCGTCTGTGGCTTTGGCAGAAGTGAGTGATTTTCCCTCTCAGCCATTAAATACACCAGCAACTGGATCATCTGCACCAGACACAACAGTAACATTGTGTGAAGAAGAGAATTGGCTAACTCAGCTTGGGTTTGCTTCTCAAAAGGTCCCAGCAAAAAGTAAGCAAAGTGGAGGAACCGTGGCGAACCTTGAGTCGATGGTGCAGGACTCAACAGAGGTCTATGTTCATGAAGACCCATGGCGTATTGGCATGAAAAAAAAGAATTGTGGCCAGAGATCTCCAACCTGGCTATAAATTACTTGTCTTTCCCACTCGCAAGCGTGTCTTCTGAACATGTTTTCAGTGCTGCTGCTGGCATTGTAACTTGCAAAAGGACCCACCTCTCACCCAAAAATGTGGAGAGGTTAACAATGATCAAGATGAATCAGCACCTCATACCACCAGATTACGAAATACGAGAATACACCCAGGAAGAAGACGAGGAGGACATCAACTTAGATGAGGGAAGTTCTTCTCTGTTACGTGAGCTACTCCCGCCTGAATTCGCAGAGTATGAGGACAAACTCTTCTTCCCTGACACGAATCCTGAAAATGAGCCAATGAATCCATGACTTTCTTTTTTGTCCTTATTCACTTTTATTCCTGTGTGTCTGTCTTTCTTTGTTTTGCAAAATCTGTATAAAAAAAAACTTTTTTCACCTAATCACAAAAACAAGCCCATCAGCAGAATTGTCTTCACTTATTTGCTTATTGATTTGAAGGTGCCGTAGTCTGCATTCCTCAGGTTCACAAGCTCACAAGAACATGCTCCTCTATCCTCCTCTTCCAGACTCCTATTTCCCTCAAAGCTGATGGCTGGATTACGCCCAATGAAGAAAGACTCTGCACTTGTTGGGGTGTTCTACTTCTTTGCGGGTGAGTTGACGGGTATGGGGCCATTGCTGGGAAGTTCTAATACCGGATAAAAGTGGTTTGGAGAAAATCAGAGCAGAAAAATATTTTGCGCTTTTGATCACTTGCCTGTCTTTGGAGTACTGTTTGGTGGGCTTTTAGGTTGTTGTGGGTGGGTTTCGGGGTCTGGGAGCACTGCTGGCACAGTCTAATGTTGATTGCATTTGTTTTCCAGGACATCCATGGTGGAAAAGTGGAGTTATGACCTTGCTGCACAGAATTGAAAGAAGGCCGAAAAATATTGTAAGTGTGAGATTTTCCATTTTTGCTTTTTGCCTGTTTGGGGTTGTTGAGCTTTTTTTGCGGGTGTGTTGGCGGGTCTTGGGGCAATGCTGGGAAGGTCTAATACCGGATAAAAGTGGTTTGGAGAAAATCAGAGTTGAAAAAGTTTTTGCCTTTTTGCTCACTATCATGTTTTCGGGGGCCTGTTTGGGGGGGTTCCTGGTGTTTGTGGGTGGGTTTTGGGTTCTGGGAGCAATACTGGGTATGGATACTTTTGATTGCAAGAGGTTTGAAGCAAATCCATGGTGGCAAAGGGAGTTAGGGCCTAGCTGCAGAGCACGCGTGGAGTGATGTTGGAAATTTGCCTGAAAATGACTAAGTCCCCATTTTTGTAGTTTTGCTTTTTGGCTGTTTAGGGGTCTTCTACTTGTTTCCGCCTGGGTTGGCAGGTCTGGGGCCATTGCTGGGAAGGTTTAATGCCTGATAAAAGTGGTTTGGAGAAAATCAGAGCAGAAAAAGATTTTGCGCTTTTGATCATTCGCCAGTCCTTGGAGTGCTGTTTGGCGGGCTTTTAGGTTGTTGTGGGTGGGTTTTGGAGTCTGGGAGCACTGCTGGCACAGTCTAATGTGGATTGCATTTGTTTTTCAGGAGATCCATGGTGGAAAAGCCGAGTTAGGGCCTAGCTGCACAGCGCGTTTGGACAGAATTCCAGGTAGTAGGCCCATTTTTGCTTTTGCCAGTTTGGGGGTGTTCTGCTTTTTTGCGGGTGGCTGCAGGGGTCTGGGGCCATTGCTGGGAAGGTCTAATACCGGATAAAAGTGGTTTGGAGAAAATCAGAGTTGAAAAAGTTTTTGCCTTTTTGCTCACTATCATGTTTTCGGGGGCCTGTTTGGGGGGTTCTGGGTGTTTGTTGGTGGGTTTTGGGGTCTGGGAGCACTGCTGGGTATGGATACTTTTGATTGCAAGAGGCTTGAAGCAAATCCATGGTGGCAAAGGGGAGTTAGGGCCTAGCTGCAGAGCGCGCGCTGAGCGATTTTGGAAATTTGCCTGAAAATTTCAAAGTCCCCATTTTTGTAGTTTTGCTTTTTGGCTGCTTGAGGGTCTTCTACTTGTTTCCGCCTGGGTTGAAGGCTCTGGGGCCATTGCTGGGAAGGTCTAATACCGGATAAAAGTGAATTGGAGAAAATCGGAGCAGAAAAATGTTTTGCGCTTTTGATCACTTGCATGTCTTTGGGGTGCTGTTTGGCGGGCTTTTAGGTTGTTGTGGGTGGGTTTTGGGGTCTGAGAGCACTGCTGGCACAGTCTAATGTGGATTGCATTTGTTTTCCAGGAAATCCATGGTGGAAAAGCCGAGTTAGGGCCTAGCTGCACAGTGTGTTTGGACAGAATTCCAGGTAGTAGGCCCATTTTTGCTTTTTGCCAGTTTGGGGGTGCTCTGCTTTTTTGCAGGTGGCTGCAGGGGTCTGGGGCCATTGCTGGGAAGGTCTAATACCGGATAAAAGTGGTTTGGAGAAAATCAGATTTGAAAAAGTGTTTGCCTTTTTGCTCACTATCATTTTTCGGGGGCCTGTTTTGGGGGGTTCCGGGTGTTTGTGGGTGGGCTTTGGGGTCTGGGAGCACTGCTGGGTATGGATACTTTTTATTGCAAGAGGTTTTAAGCAAATCCATTTTGGCAAAGGGGAGTTAGGGCCTAGCTGTATATCGCGCGCGGAGTGATTTTGGAAATTTTCCTGAAAATGTCAAAGTCCCCATTTTTGTAGTTTTGCTTTTTGGCTGTTTGGGAGTATTCTACTTGTTTCCGCTTGGGTTGACGGCTCTGGGGACATTTCTGGGAAGGTCTAATACCGGATAAAAGTGGTTTGGGAAAAATCGGAGCAGAAAAATGTTTTGTGCTTTTGATCACTTGCCTGTCTTTGGGGTGCTGTTTGGCGGGCTTTTAGGTTGTTGTGGGTGGGTTTTGGGGTCTGGGAGCACTGCTGGCACAGTATAATGTGGATTGCATTTGTTTTTCAGGAAATCCATGGTGGAAAAGCGGAGTTAGGGCCTAGCTGCACAGCGCGTTTGGACAGAATTCCAGGTAGTAGGCCCATTTTTGCTTTTTGCTAGTTTGGGGGTGTTCTGCTTTTTTGTGGGTGGCTGCAGGCGTCTGGGGACATTGCTGGGAATGTCTAATACCGGATAAAAGTGGTTTGGAGAAAATCCATGCTGAAAAGCGTTTTGGCACATTAACTTAGGTCTCGTTAGGGTTAGCACTAGCAGCAGGATTGCATGTGTTTTGGGGTGTTCTAGATTTTTGCAACTGAGTTCTGGCGTCTTAGAGCACTCGTGGGAATGTGTAATTTTGGTTGAAAGTGGTTTGAAGAAAAACAATGGTGGGAAAGGGGGGATTTGGCCTAGTTAAAGAAAGCGTTTGCCACTATTCTTAACGTAGGGCTCGTTAGGGTTAGCAGTATTGTATTGCATGTGTTTGGGCGGGGGGCTGTTTGTGGGGGGTTTGCGAGTTTTGGAGCGATGCTGGGTATGGATACTTTTGCTTGCTTGCAAGTGGTTTGAATACAATCCATGGTGGGTAAGGGGGGATTTGGGCCTACTTTACTTTCAATGTACGTTTTGTCACCATTTTTTACTAGGCCTCGTTTTTGGGGATCTGATTGGGGGTCTACTACATTTTTGCGACTGGGTTTAGTAAGGGTCTAGGAGCACTGCTGGGAAGGTCTAAAACTTTGTTCTAAAACACAGTTTACAGTACACCTAGCTTGAGGGGAAAGATCCACTAAATTAATTCGCCCATATTTATTTATCCCTCAAAAGGAGACTCAGACAGAGTACTCACTTTCAAAAATATTGTACTGTCTATTAGGAAACTCAAAGTGTGGCTTTTTGCACTACACAGCGTACATACCTTATATTTATTTGTCAGTGGTGTTCTAATATCACTTCCTGTTTTTCTATCAATAATTACAGGCCGGGTTTCAGTTTGTGCAATGGGAAAAAAAGGGTGAAGTCAGGCTTCACATTAGCGAGCCGCAATTCAGCATCCGCCAGGCAGGCAGTGAACAGGCTGTCTTCTTGATGGACGGAGCGTCAGATGGAATGGGGGAGTCCCGCTAATAAGAGGAATGGTTTGATGCATGCAACTTACCAAATTCAACAGGACAACTACAACAACATACAGATACAGTATCCGTTCTTTTCTAATTATCTTTTAAGTAATGTTATTGCTGTGAACTTCTATGAGTGTGACTCTGCATTTATTTGATCTCTGCTTCTAAATTCATCCCTACAGCCATTCTATAGGTTTTACTTCTGCTATTTTTTAAACCTTATTTAATGTAAGAAGTATTTCTCTGAGTGCAGAGATAGGCAAGTGAAAACGCATAATTATTACTGCAGCCCTGTACTGTTGCATTCTTTCATGCACGGTTGTCGAAAGTACTGCTTACTTTTCAGTAACCATGCATGCAGTAGTGCATGCACTTCCTTTATGTCACTTAAAAGATTTATGGTTAGCTTTGTACCCAAAGATTTGTTTATCTTCAATTATTGTTTGTCCATGCTGTGCTTTTTTTTCTTCTCTCAACAAAACTTTCCCAAAAACCCCCATTCCAATCCATTCTCCAAACCCTAGCCCTCTTCCCCCGGGCTGTGTGGTTTTGATTGATGTGTGACTAAATGACAGCAATAATTCCACACACTTGCTGGGGAGGATAAGGTCATAGCAACAGGCTGGTGAAGGAATCCGAGGATATATTCTTACTCAGCTTGAAACTGAGTCACTATTGACAAATGAAAGCAGATTTTCATGTGCGCCATCAACTTGATTGGTCATCAAGAACATCCTCCTCCTAGACGTGGCAAATTATTACGCTGCTGTGTCCTTCACCTTCAGTACTATTTCTTGTAGTAGTAGCCAATGTCAAAGAAATTCAACGCAAGTACTAGTTATACTTTCAATACATTACCATTTGTTAGGCTACATTGTGGCACTGTTCTAGTGTACTGTCACCTACTATATTCTCTATCGTACCGTTCTAATGCTACGGTAAGGACAAACAAGGTTTCATTTTCTTTTTTTCCAGATGCTGCAATTGCCACTGTGTAACACCACAAAAACCACCGCAATGATGACATTTCATCCACCCAGGATTGCCAACCTTAATCACCATTTCCCGTGCAGCCAGCCCTGTTCCTAGCCCTATTTCCAAACACAAATTACAGGTAAGATAAGCGTTTGGGGGGAGGTAGTATAATGGAGTATTAGGAGAGACGAGAGACTATTGAATTCACTTACTCTGTGAGAGGCACTTAGTTTTGAAAACATTTGGGCCATTAGTACTTACACAACTTGAATCAAGATGCCACTTAAGTTTCAGGACTGTTAAACCCCCACCCACCAGCCTCAAAAGCAGTAAAAAACACGTATGCTAAGATAAAGTTTAAAGTATATTTATATATCCCTAACATAAATAATCTCCCGCAAGACCCAACCCACCTCACTCCCGAATCCCAATGAATGTCCCTGAAAACAAAGTCCAAAAAAGTAGAAAACCCAACTCCCAATTCCCACCCCCCAGAAGTCTTTAAAAAAGGGGCAAGGGACAGTCTCCTCCTACTGCTGGCTGCTGTTGACTTTTCCGGCCAGGTCGGCATGCTCCTTGCGGAGGGTCTCGAGGAGGGTTTTGGTGTTGAGGAGCTCCTGCTCAAGGTAGGAAACCCTCAGGGAAAGGCGGTGCATCCTTTTTTTGCAACAGCTGTGGGGGGCAGCTGATTTCTTTGCTGCTCGGCGGTGGCGGGTGGCTGCGGTACCCCGGCTCCGTACCGCTGGAGACCTGCTGCGCTGACTGGCTGACCCAGGGAGCGCGAAGGAGGATGCAGGTGTCGCCGTAGATGTTGTTGACGCGTACTCTGCATGTCCTCTTCCTCCTGGGCCACCAGCCGCTGATATTCGGCGACAGTGGCCTCCAGCATCCGTTGCCGGGCCCTTTTAGCCAGCTCCTTCCTTGTTGGTTTGGAAGGAGAATCTATATGAAGAAAGAAAGACATAGTCTGTAACCAATGCTCTTTAAGATTAACACAAAATGATTCAGCAGAAAGTTGTGTCATAGTAGAACTAGCAACTTGCAAGCGCAGTACATTACTTTTGTGGCCAGTATCTATCGAACCTCCCACTTCTTCATCCTTGCTCTAACATTAGTGGGAGTTTAAGGAATCAATTCTACGAGCACTATGGACTCACTCTGTCGTAATTTGACGATGGCTGGGTTCGCGCTTAGCTTTGCTACACGTTATTTCCCTTAACTTGGCCTTATTCGAAAACGCCATTTTGTATGTTACGGAGGCCATTTTAGGGAATGAGCGGCCTCGTGGTCAGCATACCCTTTAGTCCTTTGTCCGTGCCGCTGACCGCTTGAGTCTGCCCAGCAACAGGCTATTTTTAGTAACGGTCAAGCCTGTACATGCACAGTTCCAACTGACCAGTCACCCCTTAGGAATGTTCCACCAAACTGACCAGTGGAGTTGTAACCCCTCCCATGAGTTGGCAGTGCTCCAAAAATGACCATATATGTACCTAAACTCTGTAACCATGTACCGCCTACCTTTTTATTGTCTGTAAATTGTATTAAAGAAGGACTCGCACCAACGTTCGGTGTGATACTTCTTGCATTGCCGAAGGGTGCTGTAGGAATGTACCACCACCCCATGGGGTCTTAATAAACTTGTCTTTTGTACTTTTCAGTTTCCGTGCCAACAGTTCTTTTGGTGTAAGTGGGTATTCTGCGGAGCATGTAGGACTTGGGAACCCAATACCACAATTCCATTAGAAACGACTATGACAGTACACCAGTCTTATTATTATTCTTCTCTCTTGTTTAGCAAAATTCGTACGTTAACTTCTGCAAGCCGGCATAATGCCAGCACAGTCAACTTGCACCCGAGAAAAACAGACGCCCGCCATGATGAGTGAGAAAGACTTGCGTTACTGTACCAGTCCAGTACATGCAGGTGGTGATGCTCTTACTTTTCTATTACGGATGGCACTGAGAATACTCTGTTACAAGTGCTACTGCTTAATTAATTTAACTTTCACCCTACAGTGCGAATGAGTACTAGAAAAGGAAAATGAAGAAGATAAATAATCTGATTATCTATCACCGCACATGGTATGGATTTGCTTACCTATGGGATGACTTTAGGTGCTTTGCTTTTTATTGAGTAAACAGTGATACATCCACACATGAATGACCGAGTTCTACTAAACTTATTAACAGAGGTAGTGAGTGGCCATCGTAATAGCCGGATATATGCTGTGCTTGCAATACAAACTACTGCTATTATTCATGGTAGTATTCGGATAAAATTACAACTTCTTTTCCTTGCCTTTCCTACACTGGGACGGACTTGTGGGTGCGGTGTTACATGCTCTTCAAAGTAACACTTAGTTCATCCAGTGACTGTCTACTCTCTCTAGATACACATATGCTATCTAAGAGTTAGATAGTACCATGATCCAGGCATCCATCCATTCAAACTATATGTCAATCATTCTTCTTCATGTCTCTCATCTGGACTAACCTTACGTTTTCTCACGGGGAGCACACTATGCAGTCTGCAATCTCAATAAGTAAAGAATATAAGAGCTTACCACTGCCCGCCACTACCGTGGCAACCTGCACAGCAGTTTGGTCCGGCACTTGCACCGCCTTCTCCCCAGAACTTTCCTCCTCCACCTCCGCTCTGGGCCTAGCACCAGATGTTCCACCTACAAAGTACATTTAAGAATGTTAGATGTCATAGACATACACCACTCACTAGTATTTTGTCTAGGAATGAAGAAATGTGAATACAGAAACCAATCTAATAATTTGCGACTGTCTACTCTAAAGTAAAAATGTCCCATTTTCCAGGGAAGGGTGTTGTCTTGCTGCACTTTTTGGCACAACTGATGAATGTTTGCTTTTTAACACGCACCATTTTTCTCATAACAGATAGAAGCTTCACTTCTAAGAACAAATCATCATCACTAGGACGGAGGGACCAATGATTCAGCACCAAAAAGAAAAATTAAAGTTCAAACCAGGTGAGGGCTTGGCTCGCCCACAATAAATGTGTGAAATAAATCACTATAAGCACTTTTCCATTTTTAATCAACCGTTTATGTTTTATGACAAGCTTGATTTTAATAACTATTTTTACTTTTAATAAAGCTTTAAAACCTAAATAGACTCTGTGGTTTTTGGTCATGAGTGAATGAGCAAAAGGTTTTGCAAATTGCAAGCATGAGTCCGTGACTCTGACACTTCTGGACTTTGACTCTGTACTCTTGTCCTGCGTTCGGTAATCATCATTGGGGATCAATCATCGATGAATTCGGGAGCTAAATGACTCTGCCACACTATCTAGTCAGTAAGGAGATTGGGGGTTCTTCAAAGTCTGATATCACTGAGGTATGAGGAAAGTCTACATGTGCCTATTATAATTGATAAACAATGCACTATTTAGTGTCCATAGTTCTGTTTGTGCAGATTTGTCCCTGCAACAGTAGTAGTATGGATTGTCCTCCTATCCAAACCAAAAGTAAAGTAGTATCTTATTCTTTCTTGGTGGTCATTCACCTTTTTATTGTTGGTAATTGTCAAAGCATAAACATTTAGAAGACTTGAAAAGACATTATGGACAATCCCAGAGGACTGCACTCAGTGCATAGAGCTATTGCTGACTAGAATGGGAGTTTCGTTTTACACCGTTTGCCACATGTGCAATCTTAGTTAGCTACGCAGACAGACTAATAAGAATAATCTAGTAATACCACAGGGAGTCATAGTCGAGGCAGGATAAGAATTTAGATACAGTCTACAAGAAGATCAAAGACGATTTAAAAAAAATCGAACGAGGAACGCTAGGAAAAAATAGGTACTCTATATTAAACTTAAAACTTACCGGGGCCAGCAAAGGAGCCTTCACCTGACCGATCCTGGCCTTGTTCAGCAGCAGCAGCCTCCTCCGATGTCCTCTTGCCCCTGGGGGGAGCTGATGTACAACATGAAAGAAAGAAAAACCCGAAAACATGGATGATTGTTGTCAACCAAATCAAACATTTCAAAAGAACAATAACAAAATATTTTGGCAAAATAGCAAATAGACAACTATTCCATGGGATATATCGACCTATCTCATGTGGTGTAGTACGGTGTTAGTATTGCTTGATTTGCGGACCGTCGACTTCAAAAGTTATATAACTCAATAAACAAACTACTAAATAGGTTCGCCTAGGACTGGCTGGCAGCAGTCCGCAGCACGCGAAGTGACAGACAAACTCCATTGTGATTGCAGATAAGCGACAACACTAAAAAGTTTCCTACTACATTAACCAGTCATTAAAATACTCAAACTATCAATCCACCACCACTATTTTTACTTATTGCCAGGTGTACAAAGGAAGGACTGGATTTGAGTCTGTAGGGGCAGATTTACAAGCCCCTTGCGGCTCTATTGCTCCGTTGTTGCGTGAATTTTGTGACGCAGCGGCAGAACAAAAGAGGTGCCATGGTGTGGCGTATATTAACAACGTGACGCATATGGGAGATGCATCACGTTGTAAATCCCTGCGCCATCAGGGGGCGTTCCGGCGCAAAGGAGGGCGTTCCTGTGCAGGAACACATCCTAAAAGTGGCTGAGGGAAATCTACAAGATTTCAATCAGTCACTTTTAGGACAATGATGCGTGACTCAAACCCTGCGCCTGCTTGAATAAGATGTACGGCTTGACGCAGCATTGGGGAGATAGGGCACTCCAGAGCATTGCTGGAGCTGCGCCATCGTTGCGACGCAACTCCAGCAATGCGCCGCCTTTACGGCACAGATGCGTAACGCTTCGTTGACGTTTTGGGCCCATGGTGCGCAGCATTGTAAATACGGCGCACCATGGGTGGTGGTGGCGTGGAGCACAATTACTGGCGCATCCCTGCTACTTTGCAGGGATAAGCCGGTAATTGCAAATCTGCCCCTTAGTGTCTAGCATTACGCAGTTCTTTAAACTACACTCATGCATAATTTCTCAGGCCAATGAAATGAACACAAAATCGAAAACAAATAAGCATAGTAGCAATGCTACTGAGAAGGAGAGCAGTGCACCTGAAATGCACAATAGATTTTGAAATATAATTTACCTACAATGTAATCAGCAGCATTATTGCTCTTGGTAAAAAACAAAAATTTGCAATATAATAACGCACAGAGCAGGAGAAAACAGAGTAGTGAAGAAATAGCTACTACTACTCACCAAGCCCATAGATCTCGAGGCCGAGCAGGTCGATCAAGTCGCGTTCCCCGTCCAGGAGATCCGTCCAACAGTGGGTGGCCTGGTTGTAGGTGCGCCGGACCCGAGAGTGTTGGTACACGGCCCGCCACAGCTTCTCCCACCGCTTCCGGCGCTCCTGGATCCCGTAGCCGCTTGCGATCTTGTCGCCTGCCATGATGGTCCTGGGGAGGCGGCGCTGGACATAAAAAAACTAGTGCGGCCACCTCCTCTGCGCTAAAGATCTCCCGGGCTGTGACCTGCTCCCCCCTCAAACACCTGCACAGGAGCCAGGCACGGGGTGCGGGACCCTTCCCCTTCTCAGGCTGCTTCCAGGCTCCCTTTACCATGGTCTGGGCAGAAAGGAAGGTAAATAATAAATAAGAAATAGAATAGGGAAGAAGAAAAGAAAAGAGTTTAAAAAAGTAATTTAAAATTAACGAAAAGTAGCAGAAAACACAAAAATATAGAGCTAGAAAAATAGAGGGATAAATAATAGGTAAAATACTTCAAACAAGCAAAGGATGGCAGAGATTGACAGTGGATACAGAAAGCATGCCCAGAACCACATCAATGAATGAAAAACAAGATGGCCACGCCCGTTCACAACCGCGTGGGTAAGTTCGCGTGAGATTTTCCTCGCAATCACGCGCGAACTTATACTAGCGGGCCGCACACTTTGCGAGATTACACGTAGCGCCCGGAAACGGAAATACGTCAGGCAAACAAGATGGCTGCGCCCATGTATGACCGCGAGGGTAACTTCGCCTCGTTGCGCTACCAGCGGCTTGCTAAAACGCATAAAACCACGCGAACTAACACGCCGCAAAAAAACAAATCGCATATTCGCACAAATTCGCAGCTTCCGAATTCGATCTCGCACAAATTCGCACCCCGTGAATCCCGCAAAATTGCAGAAAAATGATTTTTGCAAACTGAAAGCACCCAGCAGGTGCAAATGTTCAACCTCATCATTAGTAACCATTCCCTGTAGTGCTTCCTGAGGGTCCCCTCCAGAGTTCAGTTGCCTCCTTGCAACTATTCCGTGACCCTGCTCTGACCCTCACAGCAGGCTCAGAGAATAGCTACAAGTAGGCCACAAAGGTCCTGTGAAAAATAATTGCACTGCAACAGAAAGCAATTACAGATAAGGAAGCAGGTGCCAGACTCAGTGACACATTATTCAACCCCAAATCAATTCATGTCAGTTGAAGCAGGGCAGGTGTGCTTTTCCCCCCATAATCGACAGTGATGAACCAGAGGGTGGCAGTGATGTACCAGAGGGTGGCATGGGTGAACCAGAGGGTGGCAGTGGTGAAACAGAGGGTGCTGTGACGAAGCAGACGTAGAAACAACATAGTCACGACCGTTGCGACCCGAAAAGTAAGTTCACGTTTGCGAACTAGTACAAAACCCTTGCGAACTGGCAGAAACCCTTGCGAACACAAAAAAAAGAAAAAATCCGCAAATTCCCGAGAGTTCGCGGATTTTGCGGATTGCGAATTTGTGAATACGAAAATTCGCGAACGGCGAATTTGCAAAATTCACCCATGCTTACAAAGATGTGTCAATAGTTGATTCAGTAGGTATATGACGTTAAGACTACATGTTATGATAGTTGTTTGCATGAGTGAATATGTATATGAGTGTGCTGATGAGCAAATATATCTCTCAATGGTACATGTCCAATAAACTAGAAAAATAAAAGGCAGTGTATGTGACAGTTGTATATAAAAAAGTATACATAAGACTCAGTGATTGCATGAGTGACTGTATAGATAACTGTATACTTGTAATAGTGATTTTATAACACACTTAGTATGAGTTACTATCTATATTAATACATGAAGTGGTGTTTGTATAAGTGTGTAGCTGAGTAAATATAAGTATGATACATTTTTTGCATAAGTGAGTAGAATGACTGCATAAGTAAATAGGATGTGAGCTGATGTGTAATGTCAATATCGGTGCATAAGTATATTTGATAGTGTTCTATTGATCATTGACAGCATGTATGAGTGAATCTATAGGTAATTGGTTAGATGTGTGTGTAGATCTAGGAATCACTGAGTTGTTTTTTAGATACTTGTATTGGTGTGTCAATGGATTCAAACATGGTACTCTGCATTTTATAGTGAATGATGAGGTGTACCAGGAAAACACAACAACACTACATAGCCCAGATTTCCTTCATAGTGATTTCTAAGTTCCAGGTCTAGTTGTCAGATTGGCACACACACTCCCTCATGTCTGGTATACACCCACACCACACCCATCCAGCGCATCCGTCACTACACACGTGACCCTACCTATAAAACAGACGGAGCACACGTGTTGTATGCCATTTTAGAGTTGTTCCCAAACTACCGAACAAGAGGGCTCCCTACCACATGCGTGGCCTCTTTGGTCACTGAGTTAGTGGTACCCGAAGCACTGAGCGGATGAAGAACCTGCGATGATGATGATGGGAGCACGAGTATGTCGTTTGCCATAGAGATATCAAGACTCGGCACCATATATGAGACTTCTTTGTTGCAGATCGGGACTACATGATGCAGAAGTTATCTTTTCCATGAAAAGGTGAGCAGTGAGGCCTGGGTACGCATCTGAGGGAGTCAAAGGGCTGTAGCAGACTAGATACAAAAAGGCGCGCATCAATTTAGACAAACGCACTCCTATATGGTGTATCAAATTACATGTATATATTTTTTTCCCAACAGCAGGAACGTTTTTATAATCGCTCAAACATCCGGAATATTACCTATACAAAAAGGTATTTTAAATTTGAGAAGGAACGTGTATGAAAGTGCGATGTTATCCACCTCCACATTAAGATAGTAACAATTACCAATCATAACATCTTTCTTTCACCATCTTTTAGATGTAGAGCTTCAGGGTGCATTATGTCCGGCACGTAGTGAAAAACACCGGTGACAGAAAGGTGAGCTGCCAATATTGTTTTCAGTTACTCTCTCATTTTCTCTCTCCTTTCATAAAAAAATTACACACAATGTTGACTTCCTTTTTATCTTACAGGTTGTGTTTTACAAATTGACGACACCCCCCCAAAAGAAAGCTACAAAGCACGTTAGTGTATTCTGCGATGATGTGCGGCCATTGTAACAACGACTGAGAAGCCTGCTTCGACACGTAGTGCTCCCTGTTTGAATGACGGCAATGGCACAAGGTGAGCAAAGAAGCTTGTTTCTGAAAGAACAAGTTATCTGTGAAAGGAGAGAATGTGTAGTATGCAGCAGGCACGCAACACCCATTGGGCTAAAGGGATTTCAGCTAGGATGAGATAGCTTCCCGGGCCCACACACAGTCGCATCCGAGTACTTCACAGGCCTTTTAAAGACATTTTGCTTGTTAATGAAGCTTTGATGTCCCCCCTGCTTAGAGCCCCTGCAGCTCCACTCTGCCTTTTGCTTGAAGTTCAGCCCCCCCAAATTTTTTTTCTGGCCCCCCCCCCGATATTTTTGACTCTGGCTTCACCCCCCCCCCTCCCCGTCGTGTGTGTCTCTCCCACGTTTTAATGTCTTTTTTTCTCTCTTTCTCTTTCTTACTCTCTCTCACATCGTTTCTCTTTCTTTTTTAAAGTTTTGGATGCTGCTATCTCCAGTCTGCTGTATAGAACCTTATCTGAGTTGAAGTGGTAAACTCTCTTTGTTACAGTGAAGCCTGCTTCGACACGTAGAGCACCCTCAATGAATCACACCAATGGCACTAGGTGAGCAAAGAAACTTGTTCCCGAAACAACAACAAATTATCTGTGAAAGGAGAGAGTGGGTAGTGTGCAGCAGCTTGACTGTGTAGAAATGTATAATTACCTCCGACCAGTGACAACAGATAGGTTATACCAGTCTGAGGAACAAATCTTCAAGCTTATTGTGCCACTTTTGTGTCACTTTTAACATGGGAAAAGTGGCACAAGGAGCTTGTAAATCTGCGTCTGACTTTTCAAGAAAAACTCTCAACTCCAGACTCTGCGAGTCAATGGGTGGCAACAGTCTAGGTACGCAATATTAAGAACTCACATTAAAATTCCCTTTTGTCAGGAGTTTCGCAACTCAGTTTACGGTGATTAATCAAATGTCCTTTTCTTTGCTTCACCAAACATCCTTGAGAACTAGTCACGGCATATATACCATTATTGATGTTTTCTGTAATATTCTGTTTAAAAATAGAGGGCCCGATTCACAGAACTAACTTAAGACAAAATCCTAAACTTACTACTATTTTGGTATTCACAGAAGGCACTTACTCATTTTGGTATTCACACTGGCACTTACTCATTTCGGTATTCACAGAAGTTAGGAGTCCTAACTTTAGGACTCCTAAATGCCTTCTGTGAATACCGAAAGTCTTAAAGTTAGGATTTTTCTCAATTTAGTTGTAGTAAAGTTAGGACTCCTAACTTTAGGACTCCTAAATGCCTTCTGTGAATACCGAAAGTCTTAAAATTATGATTTTTCTCAATTTAGTAGTAGTAAAGTTAGGACTCCTAACTTCTGTGAATACCGAAATGAGTAAGTTTCTTCTGTGAATGCCAAAAAGAGTAAGTGCCTTCTGTGAATACAAAAATGGTAGTAAGTTTAGGATTTTATCTTAAGTTAGTTCTGTAAATCGGGCCCATAGTTTTGCAGCACTTCATAGAGACAAATGTTCTCAAGATGATGACTTCTATTTGGATAATATGTATCCAACATATTTGTTTTCAGAATATCTTTACTTCCTGGCTCTTTTTCAGGTAAATATTCAATTTCTTGTACAGATTTAATTACTCAATTTCATGTTGCAGCAAGACCTAGACTCACCCAAATGATTCTTCTATATTTGGAGTATAGACTTGCAGATGATAAGCGATTTGAGCATTCATATGCTCCAATTTCTCGATGAGATAACATCTTCAAACTGTAAGTATATAATTTCTTAGTCAGACTCTTCTCGTGGGAAATCTCTTCCCATATTTCTTTCAATTCCGTCTTTTCTGATTTTTTTATGTAGGATGTTACATATCGAGCAAGTTGATAGTGCACTCCGAAGCAGCACATCTGTGGACACGCAATGGAGGCAAAAGGTGAGCTATGAGTATTTTCTTCTGTATTAACTGTCCATCTATAACTTTCTCTCACAGTTTTAATGTTGATTTCTCTCTCTTTCTCTCTCTCACTCTCTGTGACATCATTTCTCTTTCTCTTTTAAAGTTATAGACACTGCTGTCTATGATGTGTAGAAGCAAAGTTAAATTTAAGGTATGAATTCTGTTGGCTGCAGTGTTTATACAAGGTAAGCACAGCGGCCTAGATATATAATGCCTCCAATTAAATGCATTAGAAATAAATCTGCGTATTTTCAATCCAGTTGCGCCACTTTTGTATCAGTAACGCAGTAGGCACTTCCATATAGACACCACTTGAACGCGGTACAATGACAGAAGTGAAATGTACCAGGCACACTGCACACGTAAAATCAAAGTGTTACCTTGTCTTGTAATGTTTGACCTCATTTAGTCACATCAACACAATTTTAAACACTAATTTTCTTTTTTGTTTTGCAGATTACCTATCGTACGTCTATTGGAGTCCACATCACACAATTTGTTTATAATATTGTTTTATTAAAGTTATTTTTCTAGTTGTTTATTATATTTTCATCTTTAAGTTATGTTTCCAGTTATTGTTGTTTTAATAAAAGTTAATTTAAAAAACTATATACGTCTTTTTTTTGGGGGGGTGACGGTGCACAATAGAAATAATATTTATAATTTTAAATACTATGGTAAGCCCTTTGAGAGTAGAGTTGAAAAGTACTGGCTGTACAATAAGTTATATTTACTCTGGATCCTTTACATGACAGAAAGGAAATCAAAGTAAAACAAAACAATGTGTACCAGATTTACAAACCCCTTGCACCACTTTCGCGTGCAAAGCCACCCCCTACAAAATTAAAAGTGTGTGGGCCTCAATGACGCCCCTCAAACTACGGAAACAACCATCCCCCGGAGATTTCTATATTGTGTGAGGGTGGCTGCATGGCCCTCTGCTTGGTGCCCTCGAGAGCCCTGGAGAACGCCGCACCCAGACCCGGTTCCTGCAGTGTCCTGGGGGAACAGCCATTACAACGCAGTCATAACCACGCTTGACCGTCACCACAAACCATTAGCACGCATATGGCTTTACCACGCATGCCTTTACCACGCATGCCTTTACGACTAGTATGCATTTAACACGCAGGATAACGACATAAGCGTGGTAATGGCTTTGTGGTGACGGTCACGCGTTGTAATGGCTGTGGCTTACGTGCTTCAAATTCGTTTTTAGGTATGCGGGTGATCAAGTCTGATAAGATCGGAGGCAAAGGACAAACACCGTAGTGTCTGTGGCAGGAAATCTCATGGCTCACAGACAAGGTAGACAGGAGGTAAAATAAAAATGAAAGTGGCAGGTATAATAAAAATGTCGGAGGAAAACTACTAAAATGGCAGAGGAGGGAGTATGTAATCAAGGTTTGGCACCCCAGGCAATATGATTCAAATAAATATAGAATATGAATGTTAATATTAATATATTAGAATAGTGTAGCAGTGGATGAGGCACATGGCCCGGGAGAACAAAGCGGCAATTTAATACCTGAAATGAGGAGAGGGTTACTTGGCAAACTTGAAAAAAAGAAAGAAGCGTGGTCTTGGAAACGAGGCTGCAAATGCGTAGAGACTACAACTGGTGCAGAAAAAAATGGAAACAAACAATCTCGTAGGTGTACACATGGACCATAGAGGACCACACCAGGTGTAAATTTACTATTATTATTATTATTATTATTGACATTTGTTGAGCGCACGGCTACCCCCAACAGGGGTGTCCCGGCGCTAAGGATTATGAATGAACAGGAGGAGGAATTAGCAGCCAGAAAATAGAAAGGTTTTAAGTTTGCCCCTGAATTGGGATTCAGTGTCTGCGAAGCGGAGACTGATGGGTAGGGCGTTCCAGAGTTTTGATGCGACTACTGCAAATGCTCTGCCACCCTTCCTCACAAGGCGGAACCTGGGGGGGAGCAGGAGCCGGCGATGGTTCGATCTGAGGTTAAGGCACAAATGGACCAGTTTCAATCGCTGTCCCAGATATAGGGGGCAATTTCCATTCAGGGCCCTAAAAACTAGTGTGAGGGCCTTGAATCTGACGCGAGCAGAGATTGGGAGCCAATGCAACTTTCTAAGAAGGGGTGAAATGGAGTGGCGGTGGGGGACTCTACAGATCAGCCTGGCTGCAGCGTTCTGTACCATCTGCAGTCTGTGTAATAGGTAGGCAGGGATTCCAAGATAAAGACTGTTCGAGTAGTCCAGGTGTGAAGTGATCAAGGCATGGGTCACTGTTTTCATGGCCTCAGCAGAGAGAATGGGGGAGATCTTTTTTAGCATGTGTAATTTAACAAATCAAGAAGAGGTGACTTTCTGGATTTGAGTTTGAAGGATAATTAATTGTCGAATTGAACTCCTAGGTTACGGGCTGTCTTTACCGGGGATGGGGGTGGATTAAGTTCTGCTGGCCACCAGGTGGTGGGTGTTAAGTTTTAGCGTGTTCAGAGTCATCCACGCTACTGTATTCGAGAGGCAGGTTTTAAGGTTTATAAAACCCAGGGGTGAGTGGTCTCTGATGGAAAAGATGAGCTGAGTATCATCAGCATAGGAGACCACTCTAACCCCCGTTTTCTCAATCACCTTTGCTAGGGGTGCGATATACACATTAAAAAAAGAGGGGACTGAGAGCAGACCCTTGGGGTACCCCGCAGCCCAAAGGTTTTTTGTCTTTGAACCAGAAAGGGCGGTACCATACTTGTTGTGTACGGCCCGATAAAAAGGATGTGATCCAGGCTAGAGGGGTGTACCAAATACCCAGCTCGCGAAGTCTGTTGAGAAGGATGGCATGAGAAACCGTGTTGAAAGCTGCGGACAGGTCAAGGAGCACTAGCATGGCTACCTCGCCCTTGTCTACACTCTCTCGCACGGTCTCTGAGACCTCTAAAAGTGCAGTCTCTGTACTATACCCTTTCCTGAATCCAGATTGTGAATCATGGAGGAGATCATTGTTTTCTAGATAGTCAGAGAGTTGTTCTTTGACTATTTTTTCTAAAATTTTAGCTGGTTTAGGAAGCAATGATATCGGGCGATAGTTACAGAATACTGTGGGGTCCGCTTCTTGTTTTTTCAGGAGGGTAATGAGAATGGCCAGTTTCCAAGTCTCCGG
Organism: Lissotriton vulgaris; assembly: GCF_964263255.1. NCBI lineage: Eukaryota > Metazoa > Chordata > Amphibia > Caudata > Salamandridae > Lissotriton > Lissotriton vulgaris. The sequence goes on along the minus strand of NC_141685.1, from coordinate 23,028,575 downwards.
GAACTGATCAGATAGCAGAGAGGTGTTCCATATTGTTGTAAGGGGTTGTACTACCGTACTACACATTCATTCAAACAAAGTTTTACGCGCTATCATAGAAATATAGCTCTTTTCTGACCAGTTAAGTTAGTTCTGAAAAGAGCTGTTTTTATGTCTTTTTCTTAACATAAAAAATAAACTGGAAACAAAACAGTGTCCAACAGGAACAAATAAACAAAAAAAATTAGCGTTGTGAGCAACGGTTCTCCTGTTTGCACCGTTTAATTAAATTAATTGACTGCTCCCGGTAGCAGAGCATCTCATTGCAAAATTTGCAATGGATGATTAAGTCAGCAAAATACGGTTCGATATTTGGATGCGGAGTCCATGGATGTGTGGTTGGTGCGCTTGAAGTGCTGGGAACAGCAGGTGATGGATTGTCCCGTAGGCTATCAGAGCAAGCTCTTGCATAATTGTGAGGATGGCAGTGTTTCACATTGTGAACCATGCTTGCTGTCCCAAAATTAGTATTTCTTGCTCGGATCTCCTCTTGACAGTGTGGTGTCACAGATTTCGCAGGTGACCTTTGCAGCATTTACCTTTTTCTGTCCTTCTGGAAAGGTGAAACATTTCTAGATTAGTGCCTCTTTTCTTTTTCCCTGTGACTCCTCAGCTATAAATTCCTCCTCTGAAGAATGTTCTGAAGTGGATTCCAGAAATGCAGCCGTATTAAAATTGTGTTGTCAAATGACAGGAGCTGCCGACAAGAGATGGTTCTTCTGAGAAAGTCAAAGTAGAATGATTAAAATGGGTGGGGTCTTTCAACAGTTGGAATTGGAAGTTTTATGACCCAATCAAATCTCTTGTTTCAAAGTTACATGGCGTATGCGTAGGGTGCGCTTACGGTGCGGGAATGGACAACGTACGCCGCCATTTGCGTATTTGCTTTTAAAAGTAACATACGCTTACTAAAAGTTAATAAATATTATTTTAATAATGATCCTAGATAATGTCTTCCCTTAATATTTACATTAAATATTACATAAATATATACATAAATATATCTTTTTAAACATTAAGAAACTTTCACGGTATGCGTACAGTGGGCCGTACAAACGTACATGACGTCACGTGGAAGCGTCGATGCAACACGGAACGTGAACACGTATACGTAACGTATGCGCGGTTGAGCGCACATTACGATTACCCGTACACAGGATGGTACGATCACCGTAGGCGTACCGTACGAGTACTGAGAAAAGAAAAAAAAAGAAAATATATAGAATTTAATTTTAATATATTGAAAAATATATTAATAAAAAAATAATATTTGCATTTTGTTTTTTATTATTTTATATGAAAAATGTGTAATGTAACTTAAAAAATAAAATAACTAAAATTATTGAGATAAAAATGTTGGAAATTACTATAAAAAATAAATATAATAATTAATACATTTAAAAATAATCATTTACAAAAGCTTTGAAATTCACTGAAAAAACCATCGGTTTTAGCCACGTAACAGTTAGGAATTAGCTTTTAAAAAACCTTAGAAATTCACTGAAAAAACCATGGGTTTCACACATGTTATAGTTAGCTGGACATTTCACTCATACAAAACCATTGAAATTCCTCGTTATAGTTAGTTCAGCTAACTATAACTCATGCGCCCGCGAAGCACTGCTGATGACGTAACATATTACATCACTCATGACATGGTCAGTGACATCACTCATGACTTCATTGATGGCATCTCAAGTTACATCACAAAGTGCTTTAGCCGGCACACCGCATGACTCTGACTCTTTGTCCTATGACCTTGACCTCCTACACCTTCCGGACCCCTACCTCGTTCCCTCCTCCTAGAAAGAGGAGCCTATCAGCTACATTATATTTGCTTCTCTTTATGTTTGAACTCTACGCGTCACGAATCATTATGTTCTACTATGGTCACTTCTTTGTTTGATTGCATCGTTGATACAGGTTGTAAAGCGCCCTGAAACCCTCAGGTCCAGCTAGCGCTATATAAAACTCCTAAATAAATAAATACATATATATCACTATCCTTTTACTTGTGAGTTCTCAACAGAATACTTTCTATAATGGTCTGACAGAGCAGGGGCCGTTGAAGGAAGGAGTTTATACCATTTACCTTATTTGGAGTAAAACCTGGCTGTAAGTGAAGGAATAATAAATAATGACCCCGTCATCCTGAGAAAAAACTCTCAGCGTGTGGGAGCATAAGGTGTTTTTGGGGGGGCTGTTTTTGAAAACAAAAGCATTTTGAAGGCCGGTCATCATGCGTGACTGAACTGTCCTTCAAATTTTTCGTGTATAGACAGGAACCACCATGACAGCTGTTCCGCTCAATGTAGGGAGTTGTCCACAGGGCCAGTGGAGAACTCTAAATTTGGCAGGCAGGGGTCCCTCAGGATGTCAGAAGCATTGACCTTTGCAGTCCCGGCAAAGTTAACTCCATCCTCAAAACTCTAAATCGGGTCCATAGTTTCTCTTCCTAATGCCATGAGATTTTAATGAAGGCTGCCAAATATAATGTGGTGGACACTTCATAAATGCATTGCTCAATTAGTTATATTGTGATAAAATACCTAAATATTAGATAGTTCAATGTCCCAGAATGCAACATTTCCCGTTCTGGTTTTTGTTTTTACAAATCATTGTTTTAAGGTGTTATAAACTGATCTTAAACACAAAAAGGTTCATCAAATTCAAAAGTTACAACAACCAATGTCCAAGACAGTGAGCACACAAGAAAATGACCAGATCCCAAATGTTGGTTTCTTAACAGGACTGTTCTTTAAAAAAAGCTTTTTTCATACCTGAAACTGACAAGTTTGCATGCTGCTGGCTATCGAGCCAATCGTGGTAATGCCTACTGTATAAAAGTCTCCTCAACGTGGAAACTATGATAATTTGTTGGGACGTACAACAATTCTGAATATGTTTTTCTGTGATTTGAAAAAGCCCTGAAGAAGTCCCGTTGTGAGACGAAATGCGTCAGCTTTGGCCCTTTGATTTTTAATAAATGAATTCAACAAAGAACAATCCTGTTAAGAAACCAACATCTGGGATCTGAACTTCTTCTTGTGTGCTCACTGTCCTTTACATTAGTTGTTGTAACTGTTGAAAGTGTTGAACCTTTTTATGTATAATTTTGGTATAGGAATTCATTCCTAGATGAGGAGCATAGAGGGGAGTGCTCCTTGGTTCTTTGCACTATCACAATATACCTAGACACACTATATTTGCCAGGTGCAGATTTCTATAGCCTCTACCCTCAATCCATTTGTATTTATAAACTGATCTATTTATTTGAACTGAACCATAAATTATAAATTCCAGAATGCACTCATTTTCTGCAGAAAAAGAGGTGTTCTCATAACATGGAGCTTACATTCCCAAGGCTTTGTGAGTATGAGAGAGTACATAACTTTAGAAGAGTAAATAGCATTAACTAGTTTCAAAGATTCTAATCATCTCTATCATCAGTCCCCTCAGCATTATCATTAGTCACCTCTGCAGGTAAACGTAGGAGCATTTGTGGAGCACTAGACAGCTCATTAACGGGCCTCCCAAGTCACTATGTCTTGGCCATGGTGTGATGGAGCTGCATTCTGTGCCATGACTGTCAAAATGACTTGGAAACATTCTAACATTTGGGACCTTTAGACCTATAAGTTAGTGCCGACATCTAAGCGAGTTTTAGCATTAAGGGCCTCATGTTGCAAATTCACAAAAGTAATTAGCATTATTTACAAAACTCTTTATATGAGTTAGAAATTTCTTTCAACTAGTAAAAGGACTTTTTCAAAAGTTTCTGAATAGCAAATAGGAGGTGACATGAAAGGGGTTTTCTCCCTCCCCTTTCCAATTCAGAAATACATTTATTGATAGTTTGGATTGTAACTGCTGTCACAAACAATTGATAAGCTAATGACCCCTGAGTTGGGTGGTAACTAATTTTCAAAGGTGAGCGGATCCCTCAGGATTCCCTTTGGAAACTATGTTGCCAATCCGAAATTTCTTTTTAATAGATCGCCAAATCAAAAAAGTGGTTTCTACTGTCCTAAATTTTTTTTTTTTTTAGTAACTCTGCTCTATTATCTGATTTAGACACTGTTTAGCCTCTGTGCCCAGAACATTTCATAGATTGACGGAGATAAAAACTCCTCTATAAAGACTTCCGGTAATAAAAGAATATCCATATCTTGCATTATTGCCATTCAATGATACAATTGGAAATTTGGAATACCCCAACCCCCTCTATCGCGAGGTAATTCGCAGCTTTTCAGTACTCTCCTTGCCCGGCGATATCCCCATAGAAACCTGGAACACATTCTCTCTATACGTGTGAAGTACCCTGAGGATATTAACAAGGGTGTAGCCCGGAAAATGTATAGAAACTTTGGAAAGATTAACATTTTAATCACATTACTGCGACCAAATAGAGAAAGCTTCAAATTATTAATTCTTTCCAAAGTTCTATTTGAGGATATAATTACAGGAACCAAATGAATAGGAATGATATCCTCGATGGTAGATGTAATTTTAATCCAGAGATATGTAGCCTCTTTATCTATTTTCATATTCTCAGGACGTCCTACCATCGAATGTATAAGTTGAGTTTTATCAATGTTCAGCCCATACCCTGATAGACGTCCAAATTCTTCCGCCGACTTCACAATAATTGGAAATGCCGTATTAAGTTCAGATGTTACCACGGCGATATCGTCAGCGTAGGCGCAGACTTTTACCTCCCAACTGTTTAACTGTACTGGTTTTATTGCCACATTCCCTTCCAGATTTCTTATAAATGGGTCAATATGCAGAGCGAATAGCAAGGGGGAGCAGGGGCAACCCTGTCTCGTCCCCCTTGCTATTCGCACCGGCCCGACAGAGAGTCAGAGATCCTAATAGCCGCTGTCGGATAAGCATATAATGTTTGCGTGGCTTTGATGATCTCTGCAGGGATCCCCATCTTTGCCAGCACAGACCATAGAAAGGGCCAATTGACCCTGTCGAACGCCTTTTCATCGTCCAACAGGGCCACACCAACCGAAGAGCCGGTCCCCTGTGCCCAGTCCAGCCGGGATAATATTATCCTAACATGGTCAGTGGTACCTCTGCCATGTATGAACCTGTGTTGTCTTGTGGAGACAAGAATTGCCGTTAGATCATTTAGCCGGTTGGCAATCAGCTTAGAATAAATTTTGCTGTCAGTATTCAGCAGAGAGATTGGCCTATAAGACCCCATCTCTTCTGCGTTTTTACCTTTCTTTTTAAAAATAACAACTATAGCTTCCACCCATGATGCCGGGGCCAACCCCACAATGGCCTGACTACAAACATCCACCAGTTCCCTTTTTAATTAGTTTCTAAATATTTTGTAAAATTCCAGCCGAATATTATCTGGCCCTGTGGCCTTACCCGGGGCTAACCCTAATATCGCTGTCTCAATCTCCCCCCATTCTGGAGGTACCTAGAGGTTCTTTTTCTCAACGTCAGATAGAGTTAATGGAGTTACGTCCTTTAAATATTCATTTGGATCAGCGGGTTCCCCTTCCTCAATGTAAAGTCTCCGATTAAACTCTTGAAAGGCTAGCAAAATCCCTTCTTTTGCCTCCTGAATACCCCCATTCAAATCCCTAATTTTTGTAATGTCATGAAACACCTGCTTCTCCATAGCTCTCTTTTCTAGTATTCTTCCTGTTTTTTCCCCATACTCATAAGATGATTCTTTATATTGAGTATAGTTAGCTGCAATTGTGTCAGCTATCTTAGAATAGACATTAGATCTTTTAATTGAAAGATCATTTTGAGCAAATTTACTCAAATTAGGGTCACCACCTTGGCTTAACACAGCTGCTAACTTTTTCTCAGCTTTTATTATTTCGTCAAATTCTTCTTGTTGTTTGATTAAAAGTTGCTTACGCTTAAACCCAGAATAGCTGAATGTCTCGCCACAAACAACTGCTTTGAACGTATCCCAAACCGTTTCCTGAGGTGCCGTACCTTTATTAATAGTAAAAAATGTGTCTATTACTTTAGACATATATAGGCAATACTGTGTGTCTAGTAGTAGTTTATGTTCGAAAGACCACCTTGGTGGTTTTATTACGCCCCCCGTATCAATACTTAATTCCAAAACAACAGGATTGTGATCCGATATTATTTTAGGATGGATCTGAATTCTAGCCTGTATCAAGAGAGTATGTGGGATGAAAAAGTAATCCAATCGGACAAATTTTAGGTGTGGGGCGGATAAAAAAAGTAAATCCAGGATCTTTCGGGTTCTTCTCATGCCAAACATCGTAAAGGCCCTGTTCTAGAAGTAACCCCGCAGGGCAGCATACCCAAGCTTCTTCCTCCCAGTGTAACCTGAATTAGATTAATGTTACAATCTCCACACACTAGAACTGGGATGCTCCATTGTGTCAATTCTACGTTTATAAAGTTGTATATTTCCGCATCGTCCAGATTTGGGCCATATAAATTACAAAGCGTAAACCCTTGTGGTCCAACTTTCAGTTCCGCGATTACCCATCTTCCCCATTTATCTGCAGCAGACCTTACACACACCGCCAACCCCCTTTTTTAAGTATAGCTACTCCTCTCTTTACTCCGGACTGTTTAGAGCACACTACCAATTCCATCCCCATACTCTTTAGATATTCTCTTTTGGTCCAGGCGATATGGGTTTCCTGCAGGCAAAGTATGTCTATGCCTAATATCTGTATCATTTTCGCTAACATTTGTCTTTTCCGAAAGTCATTTAAGCCACACACATTAAATGTACAAATCTTTATCTTTCTTGCCATTAAAATTTACAGATAATTAGGACCTTAACTCTAGACATCTCTTTTTAGTCTACTATCCATAATTCTTTTTGAAGTGTCTCCATGTAAATCATATACCTAAATAGATGCTCTAACACAAAAACATTTAAACATTGTACTGCTGCCATTTTCACCCCCCCAGAACCCAACCCTCGTGCCCCCCCCATCAACCCCCCACCCTACGAAACAACCCTCTCCTTCCACCCCCCACCTCCCCACCAAATGAGGCCTCTACAGAATTGTTGTATTCTTCCAGGGATATTTAATGACGGGGTAATGCATAAATGGAACACTTTAGGTATCGGGAAACTAGGAGATTTTTTCATAGATAAGAATTTTGTTTCTTTTGATCATTTATTGAACACTTATCAAATACCCCGTGCTGATTTTTTTAAGTATCTTCAGGTAGGCAGCTTTTGTTTACATAAAATTTCAAATTCCTTAATTTTTTTAGGGAGCATTGATATTCTTGAAGCAATTAAAAAGCGACAAAGAATAGGACCTATATATCAATTAATCTTGGAACAAAGGGAGGATGATTTGGAGGTCATAACGATTGAATGACAGAACAAAATGAATACCCATAGTGTAAATATAGAGAGAAGCTTAGTAATAGCCAAAAATGTTTTACTGAATGGTTCGCTCATCAGCCAGCATTATATGTCTGTCTTTGGGCTGTATTATACACCAGGGAAGCTAGCAAAATGGAGCTCTGGGCGTGGGACAAAATGTAGCTGATGTAACCTACATGGGGCTGATGCTGTACACATGTTTTTTGATTGCCTGAAACTGGTGTGATTTATCGCAGAGATAGAGCATTTCTTGGCAGTAGAACTGCTTATTCAAGTTAAATTAACAGCATCAATGGTAATTTTCGGATGGGATGAAATAGCAGCAAATGTAACCTCTGATACGGAAATAGTATTGATGTTTGTTTGTATGTCTGCATACCGCTTCTGCATAACAAAATGCTGACTTGATGTAGAATCACCTAACTTTATTATGTGGCGAACTAAGCTGTTGTCAATGTAATATTTAGAAGCTGCATTGTATAAAATGAAAGGTATTACTAAGAAAACTTTTGGGCGTAAATTGTAGTCTCCAATCGCAAAATGGACTGGAACGTGAGAGCTTGAACATTTAATTTCTTGATATTGTAGGAATAAGTACCAAGAAGAGTAGCACTCTCTTGGGTTCGCTCTGCTTTGATCTCTGTTATGTATTATATTGTTATTTTATGTACTGCTGCCAAGCGAAAAATTCTATAAAAAAAAAAAAGGAAACTATGTTGCCAGCCTCTGGGGGAGAGGTTTTCCAAAACAATATTTGTTTTCAACCGGCCCTGGTTCCTTTAGGCAACATGGGCTGCTTTGAAAAAAACATGTTTTGCAGTCATAGATGGTGTACTTTCCTTGGAGGCAACTATCCCGCAGCCTTCGACACAGTCTGTCATAGCACCCTGATACAACGCCTCAGAAACATCGGAATCCAGGGAAAAGCACTGGAATGGATCACCTCGTTCTTTGCCGGAAGAATCCAGAGAGTCCGCCTCCCACCATTCAAGTCAGAGGCCACTGAAGTCATTTGCGGCGTGCCACAAGGATCCTCACTCAGTCCCACCCTATTCAACGTATACATGAGCCCCCTCGCGACCATCGCACACCAACACAACCTCAACATCATCTCCTATGCTGATGACACTCAACTTATCCTCTCACTCACCAAAGACCCTAACTCCGCCAAAACCAACCTACATGAAGGAATGAAAGAAGTAGCCGAGTGGATGAAGCACAGCCGTCTGAAACTGAATTCCGACAAAACAGAAGTCCTTATCTTAGGTACCTCCCCCTCTGCCTGGGACGACTCTTGGTGGCCAGAGTCCCTTGGAAAAGCACCCATCCCGACAGACCACGCACGGAACCTGGGCGTCATTCTGGACTCCTCACTCTCAAAAAAAATTTCGCTGGATCCCCACCGAAACTAGAAAAACGGTCACCCACGCACTGGTTACAAGCCGCCTGGACTACGGAAACACCCTATACGCCGGTACCACCGCAAAACTTCAGAAAAAACTCCAACGCATCCAGAACGCATCAGCCAGACTCATACTAGACATCCTGCATAACGACCACATTTCTGGTCACCTGAAAAACCTCCACTGGCTCCCCGTCAATAAGAGGATAACATTCCGCCTCCTAACCCACGCACACAAAGCACTCTACGAACTTGGACCCGAATGCCTCAACACACGACTTTCCTTCTACACCCGCTCCCGCCAGCTACGCTCTTCCAACCAAGCCCTTGCTGCTGTACCTCGCATCAACAAAACCACCATGGGAGGAAGATCCATCTCCTATCTGGCGGCTAAAACCTGGAACTCACTTCCCATTCACCTTCGCCTCACTCAGAACCACCTAGCATTCAGAAAACAACTTAAAACCTGGATATTCGACAAGTAATCCCCCACCCTTCTCCAATTTTCTTGAGACCCTCTGGGTATGTAGCGCGCTATATAAATTAATTGAATTGAATTGATTTGAATTGGACCGGAAACAAGCATCCTGGGAACGGTTTCGGATTCATAATCCTCATCAGCCAGGCTATCTTGAATCCAGTGGCCAAGTGAGCAAGGGATTCACGTCTGAGCATACCCTGCCAACTTAGGTGACAGTGTGACTAGCAGCCCGGTAAATAGGTGATGTGCAAACATCATTTAAATCCCATAGGCAACCCCATCACCACACTCCATCATTCACAAAATGATAGAAAGAAGAAGCCATATTCTATGGACGCCTGGACAACCTTAGGGGGCAGCATCCTCCTCAGCCAAGGCCCAATTCTACCCACAGGGGTTGGTCTTGGAGGTGATCCCCACAGACTAGAGGGCACCCTGCAAAGAGTGAGACGCGACCAGTCCCAGGGCTCAACGGCCACCGCCAGGGGACAGGTCATATGCCATCGGTAGACAACACACCTTATGAGCAACCATCTTACTGGCAGGGAGTGTTCAGCTTGCTATGGACAAAGCAGCAGTTTCACAAACCCTGCTGACCTACTAATTTCTGTTTCAGAAGTCGTTATGAAATGTGATTATCTTTATGTCACTTGTTTAAGTTCTATTAAATACTACATTACTTGAGCTTTTCCTGCCATTCTTTTTCAGTCCCTTTTATTGCTAACAAAGTCTTTCTACAAGCATTACAGAAAGAAGTTAGATTTTAGATTAACATATTTTTATTGATCACTTCATACTACAGAGAACTGATAATGTTTTGTTTACTCTCATTAAAGTTAGTGTTCCTCAGTTACCAACACAGAAGAATGAAAGTCTGGTTTTACAGCTGCCAGTCAAAGCACAGGTCATGAGTGTGTGCTTAACTCACTGAGCCATTTTCCACTCTCAGTGCATGTAACATTTCAGCCACATAGAAGCCCTTCTCTGTGTTGTTAAGTCTAGCCTATCAAGTAAATCAAGGCTGTTTTTACATGTTGTGCTACAGTCCCTTCTCAGTGACGGAAGGGTAGGTGAGAATGGAAGGGAGCCAGGTCCTGGAGCAAGGCTTCATAAAAATACATCAGCAAAAACTCTTGATCCAGGTAATTCCTGCCTTTTAAAGCTGAGACATCCGTCCTTGTCTACCAAATAGAAAGGAGACTGGTGTATGACCTGTATGAAGACAACTCTCTGCACCCCTTTTAGTGTTGACACCATGGGCGTGGGTCTAGCTTACCCATGCATTAGGCCAGCACGCCCCTATGTGTCTGTTAAGGAGAAGAGAGACTGCTGTATGACCTGTTTGAAGATAACTCCCTGCACCCATGGGGATAATTATTTCACTTAAATCCTCCTGCTTTGTAATACTGGTAGCTTATCGTCCACCGCAGAGCTCACCGGATTTCAATGACAGTTTCTTTGAACTGTTGACGGATTTGGCCTCGCGATACAAATCCCTGCTGGTGGTAGGGGATTTTAATTACCACTGGGACAAGCTACCTAGAGACCCCACCGAGTTGGAGTTTGAAGCTAATCTTTCAGCGCTAAACCTCCAACAGCTGGTGGTGGGCCCCACCCACGTGAAAGGCCACATGCTAGACCTGGTCTTCTATGCCTAATACTGCAATTACCGAGGTCAGCCCCTGCATCTGGTCGGACCATTCTATGATCAGATGCTTGGTTTCGGGTGACCCCGTTCGGGCTGCATTTAATCAGGCATGGAGGAAAGTCCGGCTCTGTAATAAGGTTGAGGCTGATTCTTTAATAGCCGCCCTGTCCTCAGCCGCCCCTCCCACACTGAGTGGCATAAATTTAGATAAAGATGCCACCACGCTTATGTCCTGGCTGCTCGCCACTCTTGATCAACTGCCTCCTGAGCAGATAGAGAGGACCAGATCCAAAGAGAAGGGAGCACCATGGTTCGACGCCTCACTGAAAGAGAAAAAGCAAGCTCTCTGGAAGGCTGAGAGAAGGTGGAGACCTAATTACGGTCAAATGTAGGCAGACACTTTTAAAACTCTGCTGTCGAAATATAAGGCAGCCATTCTGGAGAGAAAGTCAGCCTTCTACGAGGGAAGAATTAGAGAAGCAACTAATTTACAGCGAGAAACCTTTGGGATCCTAAGAGAGCTCACGCAACAGAAAGGGATAATCTCTGTGAATAATCAGCCAGACTGTGACTCATTCCAAACTTTTTTCCTCCAGAAGGTACAGGATATCATCACTGATATCAACGCACTCTCAGTCACTCCCACTTTGTCCACGCTAGGGGCTCAGGTGCCGCCCATGATGTTTAGCATCTTTCCTCCTATCGACGACAGACCAAATCTGGCTCCACTATAGACCCATGCCCCCCAAGAATTTTTAAAATGGCATTGCCAGGCATCCAGCCCCAGGTGGTGAGTTTACTTAATAACTCACTGGAACCAGGGTATCTTCCTGTCCAGTTGAAGGAAGCTAGGGTCTCCCCACTATTTAAAAAAGTTGGCACTGACCCGAAGGCCTTGAAAAATTATAGGCCCATCTTGCAGCTTCCTTTCCTGAGTAAGATTTTGGAGAAGCACGTCCTAGGCACTTTGGCCGGCTATCTGGAGGAACACCACCTCCTACACACCAGGCAAGCAGGGTTCCGATCCCAAGACAGTACGGAACTAGTAATGGCCGCGGTCACCGACGAACTGAGAGTCAGGACAGACAATAAACAGCTGTGCGCCCTGATTCTCCTAGATCTGTCGGCGGCTTTCGATACGGTCAGCCACACCATCCTGCTGCACAGTATTGTGAAGCTGGCGATCACAGGCCAAGTGCTAAAGTGGCTGGAGTCTTTTCTATCAGGTTGTACTCAAAGGGTACAGCTGGGTGATCAGCTATCGAGGATTAGTGATGTAACATGGGGCGTGCCCCAGGGGTCAGCGCTATCCCCCCTGCTGTTCAATATCTAGCTGCAGCCGCTGGTTGAGGAGCTCATGAGCCGGAACTGCAAGGTTTTTAACTACGCAGATGATACCCAGCTACTGGTTCAGCTGGAAGACACAATTGAAGCTCAGGAATCAGTGAGGAATCTGCTTAGCTTGACGGTCAACTGGATGACCAACAATCTGTTGAAAGTGAATGCCGAAAAAACAGAGGTGCTGGTTCTCAGTAACCTAGGGAACCTGGTAAAAAGTCTGGGTCTGAGGATTGATGCAGACCTCTCAATGGCTCCTGAAGTCGCAGCCGTGGTTGGCTCTTGCACGGGTATACTGAGGCAATTGCGGAAATTGGTACCCATCTTATCAGCCTCTACCCTGCAATCGATTGTATCTGCCACAGTTATCTCAAGACTTGATTACGGCAATGCACTATACCTCGGCTTGCCACAGAAACTGTTGAGGAAGCTGCAGGTAGTACAGAACGATGCTGCAAGGCTGATCCACTCCCTGCCAAGAAACTCTCAAGCCACCCCCCTGCTCCAAATGTTGCACTGGCTACCGATCATGTATAGAGTACAATTCAAATGTCTCTGTGTGGCCCACAAGGCTCTCTTTGGTAAAGCATCAGAGTACATAAAACAACTTCTCATGAGATACGTTCCCGGTAGACTTCTGCGCTCAGGGAAGACCTCTAATCTGATCCAACCCAGATTCAAGCTAAAAACCAGAGGAGGCAGAGCCCTGTCTGTTCTTCTCCCACAGTTGTGGAATGCACTTCTGACTACTTTGAAGGAAGAATCTCTCCTTTAGAAAGAAATTAAAATCCCATCTATTTAAAAGAGCGATGACTCCAGCATAGTCGATGGGTAGCCTGAGGGACTTGGGTTAACAGTGTGTTGTGTTGTTATGTTTCTAAGCGCTTAGAGACCGGCGGTGATAGGCGCTATACAAATAAGCAATAACATAACATAACATAACATAAGAGAGAAGTGTGGCTCACTGGTTAGAGCAGGCAGACCCTGAAGCAGAGGTCAGATCCGGGACCAGGGTTCAATTCCCGACGCGGCAGGGTCTTGAGCTCAAATGTCCATGGACTCGATAATTCTCGCTTCGGTGCCTGACCTAATCATGGGTTCACACTCTGCAACTCTGGGCATTAAGCTTGCTTAATCTCCACACGGCCCCCCTGCGGCGGGATGCCTGGCTTTCACCTTGGGGATGCCCTGTAGGGGCTATCTCACAGGGAAAAGCCAGGACGGGTTCCCAAGGCAAGCGCGGAGATACCCCTTCGGGGGTCGATTCTGGCGCTATATAAGAAACATAATAATAATAATAATAACGTAGTGTTTGTGCCCTGGGCATGGGCCCAGCTCACCGATGCCCAAGACCAGCTCTACCCTCCTTGTCTGGTAATCCTGGACCAAAAAATTGTAAATGTTTCTACTGCAGTCTCTGCTGTAATTTGGTCCATTCTCCTCCCCTTGAGCCTGATGACTAACCCTGGGCACAGCACTACGCTACTCTCGCGTAGTTCGCAAAGTTTCTGCTACTTCACACTACACAAACTGCACGTAGCACAGTAAATTTTAAAAAATGTAAATTGATACTTGTATAGCGCACTACTCACCCGCAAGGGTCTCAAGGCGCTTGTACGAATAGTGCTGTGGAACCCGTCCTGGCTTTCCCTGTGAGGCGTTCACTCCTGGGCACCCCCAAGTTGGAGGCCAGGCATCCTTAGCGTTGTGGGGGCCGTTGTGGAGATTAAGCAAGCTATTGCCCAGAGTTGCAGAGTGGGACTCCATGATTAGAATAGGCACCGAGGCGAGAATTATCAGGTCCGTGGAATTTTGAGCGCAAGACCTGCCGAGGCGGGGAATTGAACCCTGGTCCCGGGCTAGACCTCTGCATCAGGGTCTGCCGCTCTAACCATTGAGCCATACTTCTCCGCAAAGTGCAAACATGTGCAAACATGCATAGCGTAGCATGGTCAGCGGTCTTTTTTTGCTTGCTAGTGTTCCTCAACGCCAAGTTGGCGACCGCGAGCAAGCAAAATGACATCCCGGCTAGACTTTTTCCTCATTCGCGAACAGCAACATCAAGTTGACGATAGCGAGACGTGGAAAATAAACCACCCGGCGAGATTCTCAATGCGGGGGGGTCAGGTTTCTCATTGCGAGTGGTCACCCATGCTCGCGACCGTTCTTGATGAGAAACTACCAGTCAGTGTTGAGAAAGCTGCCGCTTGAGTAAAAATCAACTCGAGGTGCAGAAAACTACAGCTTGCTCTGTGCAAGATGCCGTTTTCAATAATTCCACAGTGCCGGATTCTTGTCCGCACTGTGCAATCATTGAAAACAGCATCTTGTACAGTGCGAACAGGGTACTAGTTTGCGTAGTGCTACGTGTAGCTTGCGTAGAGTGAAGTGCACTTCACGTAACTACGCGTAACGCTACTTCGCGAACTACGCCCAGGGTTACTGAAGACATGACAACCTTTTCTACTCCTAGAAGCTTGCACTCCTTCTGACATCCCCAGGATGTCCCTAGTTTGAGATGTATGAACAACTGAATAAACAAGGCACTTCCCAACAACTGCAATCACAACTTTCACAACTGGCACCAGAGACCATTCTCTGTGGGACGCTGATCCCTAATTTTGATAATATGATGGCCAGGCTTCTGACCTGTTAGCGCCCTCCAGGAGGTATTTTTATTCTAGAGTAATCATATCTTTACTCTGGACTTAGTTACATTTACAATTACATTGTCTCTTGTGAGATAGTGTCCTTTTTTTATTTTATTTTTTATTGGAGTTCATGGTGCAATAAGGAAATACATAAATAGCCTTGTGAGATAGTGTCCATCTAGATTGGGTCCAAGAAGGAGCCTGTGCATCTCCTCCAACCTACCAGGCCGATGGCGCAACTAGCAGGGATGACAATGTTAATGCTTCCTAAAGAGAATCCCAACAACCAGAGAGTTTTAGGAAGAATAGCCACTCAACCTCCTAACCAGGGTGTATCATATCAACGTAAAGCGCAATGTGTTCTACATTTTAAGTCAGTGTGTGGCCTGCTCCCTGTTCCTGGTTTTAAGTGAGTGTATGTACTGCACCCTGTTCCTGATTTTAAGTGAGTGTATGGCCTGCACCCTGTTCCTGGTGTATGGGCTGCACCCAGTTCCTGGTTTTGAATGAGTGGGTGGCCTGTACCCTGTTCCTGGTTTTAAGTGAGTGCATGGCCTGCACCCTGTTCCTGGATTTAAGTGAGTGTGTGGCCAGAACCCTGTTCCTGGTTTTAAGTGAGTGTGTGGCCAGCACCCTGTTCCTGGTTTTAAGTGAGTGTGTGGCCAGCACCCTGTTCCTGGTTTTAAGTGAGTGTGTGCCAGCACCCTGTTCCTGGTTTTAAGTGAGTGTGTGGCCAGCACCCTGTTCCTGGTTTTAAGTGAGTGTGTGGCCAGCACCCTGTTCCTGGTTTTAAGTGAGTGTGTGGCCAGCACCCTGTTCCTGGTTTTAAGTGAGTGTGTGGCCAGCACCCTGTTCCTGGTTTTAAGTGAGTGTGTGGCCAGCACCCTGTTCCTGGTTTTAAGTGAGTGTGTGCCAGCACCCTGTTCCTGGTTTTAAGTGAGTGTGTGGCCAGCACCCTGTTCCTGGTTTTAAGTGAGTGTGTGGCCAGCACCCTGTTCCTGGTTTTAAGTGAGTGTGTGGCCAGCACCCTGTTCCTGGTTTTAAGTGAGTGTGTGGCCAGCACCCTGTTCCTGGTTTTAAGTGAGTGTGTGGCCAGCACCCTGTTCCTGGTTTTAAGTGAGTGTGTGCCAGCACCCTGTTCCAGATTTAAAGTCATGCTGTAAACAACCTGTTCTCCCACAGTTAGATTTCTGCAGCACAATTCAGATCCAAATAATACTATTGACTTCCTGTAGCATGCACAATGGACACAGATTTACGTAAAGATGCGCTGCCAGTGCCAGGACACTGAATACCACCACATGTGTATTCAGATGTTTTTTAGAAACATAGTTCTAAAAAACCAAAGGGGACGAGATAACGCTACCTCCCCTCAATACAGCTCTAACCTTAAGTGTCTTATGTTTGTTGATCAGGTTACAATTATTTATAGAGTGGAGCTTTGTCCCGGTCAGGATATCTCTCATTGCTTTTTCAGAGACCCTTAAACACCCTATTGGTGTCCTGCTTCATCCTACTATAAGACCCTTCTACAGGAAATGATCGTAAGTGCTCCCTGGGAGATGGTTGAGCCCATCCCTGTTTGGGGACAAGGATAAGACCCGATAATGAAGCATGAAACCAATAGGGTGTGTGAGGGTCTTTCAAACAACACTGAGTGATGTCCTGACTAGGTCAGGGGGTCACTTTATGAATAATGTCAACCTGCCACTGAGATGTTTCAATACATGTAGAACACTTGTTGAGAGCAGGACACTGACTGCCTCGTGTTTTGAATTTCCTCTCCCTCTTGACAAGGTGTTTAATAATGAATATCTTCTAATTGTGCATCTGGTTTAAAGCTGTAACTTAGGCAAGTACTCTGACACTTAAAGAAGGTTCCTCTTTTTTCACCTGCCCTTACATATAACACCAGTTAGGGCTGGATGAAGTTGCAAACACTATTAGATTTTAAAATTACACAGATCATATCTTTAAAAAAAGTGCTTTGGCTAGGTTTACCCGATAGGAATATCATATACATAAATACAGTGTAATTAAACATACTTTTTTGTTCCGAGGGTGGTCTGTCGCAGAGCCAGGGTCCTCTAGTGGAAGTCTCAGCTGGGGTCACAGCGGATACCTGGCCAGGGCTCCCAACAGACAGTTCAGTAGACAGGGACAGCCCTCCCTACTGTGGCCACGTCTTCCTGGTAGACACCTCCTCAGGATTGGAAGCCCACATGGCTGTGATCCGGCAGCAGCCCTCTCTGCCACTGCAGGGTCTTGAGGCCATGTGTGCAGCAGCTGTATTTATGCATTGGAGGCAGAGCTTATGCTGATCCAGACAGAGCCTGTGAGGGCTTCATATCCCCTGGGAAATCTAAGCAAACATCTTCAATTAATGCAGAGAAGATTTACAAAGATTAATGAGCCTATCCCCTGGCACCTTTAACATTTAGTCCCAGCACATCAGAAATAATTTCTGCTGTGATATCTGAATCAAAGATTTTGTGATGCCTAAGACTGATTTATAGGTGTAAAGCTGATTCAAGCCTCCTTGAACTACAATCTTTAAACTACTGCAGCATCCAGAAATGTACACTTTTATTCGGTGACACAGCAAGGGGGGCATGGACCCCGAAGTAAGCAAGGATAATGGACCCCACATCCACTGGTGTGATAGTAAAATGCAGCCATAATTTGAGTGCATTTGATCCTGAAAAATCCCGGTGCCACTGCACCTGCTAAATTGATAGCTAAGCCACTGCTTTCATTACTCACTCACCATTCCTTCTTGGCACAGTGTTTTCAACTTGAAATAAGTGCTCAACCAAGACTGATAACTCAATACATCATCTTTGGGAAAATAGCTCTTCTCTTGTGTAGGAGAGTAGGACCTGCTCACTATTGTTACCCCCACTTTTTGCTGGTGTTTCACTGTTTTGACTTCAGCCTGGCTGGGGCCCTACTAATCAAGACCCCAGCCTAGCTGCTTCCTCTCTAAAATGATTGCATGTACTTTAGGTACCCTCCAGTTTGGTTACTGGGGTACCCTTGTTAGTCACTGGTACATGGTATTGTAGGTACCAAGGGCATAGGTAACCAAGAGGTCTACCAGGGGCTGGAGCATGTATTGCGCCACCCCTGCTAAGCCTTCCAAAATTACACCACAGGTCTGCTACTGCAGCCTGGGTAAGGTGGTTCATGCACCCCTTACTAAGATATAGGTTAACTATATCTACCTTTAATCACTGACACATATAAAACTATCAGTCACTTATCAATCCTGAAGGCAGAGTGCTTGGTTTTGTTTGAGAGTGTGCCCATGCATGAGCAGGATCCATCTGCAGCTTTCAGAATCTATTCTCTCAGGCTGTTCTGTGATACAGCCAGACCATATACTCTTAAGTGCATTATAACCTCGCGGTAAATGCTAACTTTAGAATGGCTGCATCAAAACATGTCCTGTTTGGTGTCAAATATTTGGAATCCTACCCCCCGCCAGTCCTGGCGGCAGGGTTAGAATTCCACCCTTCTAGAGAGAGAGAGATGTACACACTGGTATGACCCTGTACACACTGGTCTGACCCTGTTTTCATGCCAGGTCGCCCCCCCCACCGCGCTAGCACCCCCTGCTAGTGCTGTGTCCTTGTGCCCCTGTGCCTTGCTGCTGCTTCCGCCGGTTCGATCCCTGGTGGTCCAGTGATCGTAAGCTTTGCCTCCTTCTATCTCTTTACTGTATCTACTGCTGATTGTACTGATTTATTGTATTTCCTTTTGCGTTCTGTGCCCTGCTGCGTCTGTTTTATTTATTGTATTTCCCTTTCGCGTCCTGTGCCCGTCCCACTGTAGTTTTCCCCCCACCGTTGATCCTTCTTTTCCGCCGCTGCATCCCCTGCGGCCCTGCCCCTCTGACCCCCAATTGGTCCCCGCTCCCCCTCCCAGCTGCTCCTCCCTCCCTCGACCCCTACATAATGCAGCCCGCTGAGCAGCCCTGCAGCGGACACGCGCAGCGGGCATGCCGCTGGCTCGCCGTAGGTGCGCCTAAGTCAAGCCCATCTGCGCCCGTCCCCGCCTGGACCGCGCCCAGGGCCAGAACCCCTGGTCCCCACCGGAACCAAGGAACCCAACTGAAATACGACACTGCCGATCTCAACGCACTCAACACCGGACGACCATCGGCCTGCTACTGAGCCACCCCGAAGCGCACACACGGACCCTTCACCTGCCTCACCTGCAGATTCACCTGGCTCCGAACCTGCACACCGCCCGCCGGATCTAACATCAGCAACAACAACCTCAAGTGCATCCTCCTCAACACACGCTCCGTCCACAAGCACGCCTTCGAACTCTGGGACCTCCTCAACTCAACAACACCAGACGTCGCCTTTCTCACAGAGACCTGGATGAAGGCATCGTCAGCCCCAGATATCGCTATAGCCATCCCGGACGGTTACAAGATCACCCGAAAGGACCGCAACAGCCAAACCGGAGGAGAAATCGCCATCATCTACAAAGACACCTTCAACATCACAACCAACGCTGAAGACACACTCTCCGCCGCCGAAAACCTACATTTCCAAATTCACACCGACCCCAAGACCACCCTAAGAGGAACACTCATCTACAGAGCCAGAACACCCCAGCCGACACCTCTGACCCCAATGACACAGCCAACAACCTCGCTCAATGGATCACTAACTGCGCCGACGACCTCACTCCACTGAAGAACCCCTCACGCAAGACCGACAACAGAAAAACCTCATGGTTTACAGACGCCCTCAAAGAATCCTGTTGGACCCTCAAAAAAACCTGGCGCAACGATCGGACCACAGGAAACATGACAGCCCTCAAAAACGCCACCCGCGAACACCACCAGCGGTTCCGCACCACCAAAAGGACACCATTCAAAGAGCGACTAGACAACAACACCCACAACAGCAATGAACTCTTCAGCATCGTCAAAGAGCTCTCCAACCCCAGCACCAGCAACAACGACATCACATCACAAGACCTCTGCAACTCCCTCGCCACATTCTTCCACCGTAAGATCGCAGATGTACACGACAGCTTCGGACCCCATTCTCTGCCTCCAGCCACCGAACCAACGACCCCCACCACCACCACCACCATCAGCGCTTGGACCCCCATCAGTACTGAAGACGCCACGCACGTCATGAACACCATCCTCTCCGGATCCCCCTCGGACCCATGCCCCCATCACATCTTCAACAAAGCCGACAACAGCGGGCGACCAAGATGGCCGCGTAAGCTCGGAGCTCCGTGGACCGTCCGATCCACCGCAATTATCCTGTCTAGAATCCTGGTCCACGTTGGTGGCACTGTATAGCTGGTGGCCTGCTGAGGCGGGGGCTGCAATCGGATCCCAAATCGGTGGCTCCTGAGCGAAGTTACGTCGAGCTGAACTCCGCTCCGTAACGGTGCCATTGTCCATCCGGACTTCGTCACTTCGCCACTTCGCTCGATCGTACTGCAAGGGCCTTGCCTGCCATCTCCTTGGTGCAGACGCTGTGATCTGGCCTTGCCCTGGTCGACCTGAGTGGGGGTTTTTTCTGATCTGATTGACTCCTGGCTGTGGACCCTGACCTGAGACCACCGGTCCTTTGTTCTCGTGGACCCAACATGGCGGGCAGAGGCGATCCGGAGAGGGCATCAAATAAAGGTAGTCGTGGCAAACAGCAGACGCAGAACAACCGCATGGAGCGGTATGTTAATCTCAAATCGCCACCTACGTCGGGTGCTGTCTCCAAGGGAACCTCAGTTACTGCCCCGCCGGACGGCTCGGATCCTACTCTGGTGGACATTATGGGTGCCATCACCAGTCTTCGTGCTGACGCACAACACCAGCACGAGATCCTGTCTCACAAGGTGGATTCCATGGCCATTGATATTGCTCTGATCAGGACCGACTTGGGCAAGACGAACGACCGTGTGAGAGCACTGGACATTAAGACCACTAGTCTGACCTCGGATGTCTCTGAACTACAAACGGAGGTCCGGAACCTAAGATCGACTGCCGATCAATTCTCGAAACGGCTGGAGGACTTTGAGGGGCGAGCCAGGCGGCAGAACGTCCGCATAGTGGGGGTTCCGGAAGGGTCCGAGGATGGCGCGGCGGATCTCTTTGTTGAGGAACTGGTCAAGACGCATCTATCGCCCTCTGGACTGAGCAACTTCTTTTTGGTGGAACGTGCCCACCGTGTGCCCGGTGGTCCACCTAAAACGGGGGCGACGCCACGACCCATTGTGGCGCGCCTTCTCAACTTCAGGGATCGAGATGCAATCCTCCAGGCGTCCAGATCGCACGGGCCACTACAATACCAAAACGCAGAGGTGCATTTTTACCCGGATTTCACCAGGCAGGTGCAACGCCAAAGGCTGAGCTACGCAGGAGTCAAGAGACGCCTCAGGGACATGGGTCTCAAATACTCTATGCAATTCCCTGCGAAGCTCCGAGTGGAATTCAAGGGCCGCGCATACTTTTTTGACTACCCGGACAATGTGAGCGAGTGGCTGGACACTGTAACACCGGAACGGGAAGAGCGAGAGGAAGATGTTGGAGGAGCCTCGGGCGGAGCGGAGCGGCAAGAATGAACTGGGAGCCGGGGCTACCCTTGCCTCGAACGGCTGCCGGACTACTGTTTTGGTGTGATTATTCTCTCCTTTACTTATATGGTGGGTGGCGGGACGATTCCACGGAGATTCCTTCCTCCTCTGGGTCTTTGGTAGAATAGTTAATGGGGCGACAGGCACACTGCAGGTTGGGAGGGCTTTTTAGTCTAACGCAGGGGTGCAGGGTGGGGGGTTGGTTGGGTACAGTTTTGGTTTGTTGTGTGTTTCTCTTTTCCTCTTTCTTGTGGCACACGGACAATGGTGATCCTGGACTTTTACTGATGCAAGTGTCTTTGGGTGATGGGTGGGGCGGGCGGCGGAGGGATGAGGGGTAGGGTGTTGAAAGTTCTTAGTTGGAACGTTAACGGGTTGGGTGATCGTATCAAGAGAGGGGTGGTTATTCAACTGGTTAAACGGCATATGCCGGATGTTGTACTTCTTCAAGAGACGCACTTGGTGGGCAATGCCTGTAAAGCCCTGAATCGCAAAGGTTATAAAATGGTGGCTCATTCGGGGTTCTCTTCCGGCTCCAGGGGGGCGGGGATTCTCATGCGTGCATCCCTTCCCTTAGAGATAGTGACCACCTTGATAGATGATAGGGGGAGGTACGCCGCTGTATCCGGGAGATGGGAAGGGCGTTCCCTCACGTTGTTGTCTGTGTACGTCCCCCCAGGGCTGCAGTCTAGTACTTTTCAAGACCTTGGTGGTGCCATTTTGTCTATGCCGGCTGGTCGTTTGATAGTGGGGGGCGACTTTAATTCGGTTTGCTCTGGTCTCCTCGATCGCCAACCGCCTCGCGACCTACGTGGACCACAGTTGTGGCTGCCGTCCTTTCTAGACTCTACTGGGCTGGTGGATACGTGGCGGCTTTTGCACCCCACGCTTCGTCAATTCTCTTTCTTGTCGGGTGCGCACGGGAGTCTCTCGCGGATTGACTATGTCCTTACGCTGGCCTCGGACGCACTAGCTGTGTCGGAGGCCCGCTTCCTTGCCCGAGGCATTTCCGATCATTCCCCGTTATGGGTCTCCTTTGACTTTGGTGTGACTCTGTCGGAACGCCCGGCAGCGGTCAATCCTTGGTATTTTCGCGATTTTAAGACCCGCACCCTTTTGGCCAAATCTATCGACCTGTATTTTACCGAAAATGTGGGCTCGGTGGAGTCGGCCGTTACACTGTGGGAGGCTTTTAAGACGGTGCTCCGTGGAGAGGCCCAGGCACTCATCGCGGCCACCCGCCGTGATAGAGACTCGGCTATGCTGGCCATCGAGCAGGAGGTGCTCCACCTCGAGACCCAGCTGCGCTCCGACCCAGACCCCCTGGCCCTCCACAATCTCTCGTTGAAACAAGCGGAGTACCAAGCTTTGGCCACTAATGCCGCTCTTGTCCTCGCCAAGGAACAGCAAGGCCGCATCTACGATGTGGGCGATAAGGCCGGGAAACTGTTGGCCTGGCTTGATAGGAGAGAGATGGCCAGCCGAGTGGTGCCGGAGCTCCTTGGTGAGGACGGTACGATCCTTACGGATCCCAGCGCCATTGTGGACTCTTTCGCGGACTACTTCCGCGGAGTCTATGAGTCTGCCTCGGAGTTCTCGGAGGCGGATACTACGACCTTCCTCGCTGATATCGACCTGCCCAGTCTCTCCGAGGAAGAAAGGGAGGACCTGGATAGGGACATCACCGCGGACGAGATTGACCTTGCTATCCGCTCCCTTAATTCAGGCAAGGCCTCTGGGCCCAATGGTATTCCAGTGGAGCTGTACAAAATCCGATCGGATGCGGTTTCCCCGCATCTCCGCAAGATGTTCCTTGAATCCTTTGAAAGAGGCTCCCTTCCCCTGGACCAACGACTGGCTACCATCGTGGTCATCCATAAGGAAGGTAAACCACGGGACGTATGTCGCTCTTACCGTCCTATTTCCCTCCTTAATGTGGAACCCAAGGTCCTTGCCAAACTCCTGGCTAATCGGTTGATTGGAGTTATAAGTGACCTTGTGCACCCCGATCAATCTGGATTCATTCCCCACCGTAACACCGCCCTGAACTTGCGCCGCCTTCATGGGGTTATGGCCCGGGCCCACACTCTCAAGGACCCAGCGGTGTTGGCGTCCCTGGACGCCACCATGGCCTTTGATTCGCTAGAATGGCCTTACTTATGGGCGGTACTGGCTAAACTCGGATTCGGACCGGTCTTCATCAGTTGGGTGAAACTCCTCTATGCGGACCCGATGGCCAATGTCACGGTCAATGGTCGCCTATCGGCGCCCTTCCCTTTGCGCC
Source organism: Lissotriton vulgaris (assembly GCF_964263255.1). Taxonomy (NCBI): domain Eukaryota; kingdom Metazoa; phylum Chordata; class Amphibia; order Caudata; family Salamandridae; genus Lissotriton; species Lissotriton vulgaris. The sequence continues at coordinate 23,004,754 of NC_141685.1, read as the reverse complement.
GTGGCACAAGACAGGGCTGTCCCTTGTCCCCCCTGTTGTTTGCCCTGGCTCTTGAACCCCTTGCGGCGCAGCTGCGTTCCCACCCCGACCTGAGAGGTATTGAATGGGCCCCCGGCTTTGAGGACAGGGTCTCTCTATACGCTGATGACATCCTGCTGTACATGTCTTCACCGGGTAGATCCCTTATTGTGGCTTGTGATGTCATCAAACTATTTGGGCGATACTCTGGCCTGGTTATTAACTGGGCCAAATCGTCCCTCTATGTCCTTAAAGGGGATACCCCGCGCCTCCCCGGGGGCTGCGGCATCCAGATTGCGTCGCGCGGCTTTAAATATCTGGGCATATACATATCCGGCAACGCCAAGCTCCGATATGACAACAATCTGCTCCCTCCTCTTCAGCGGCTGCGACGCGATGTCGAAAGCTGGCGCCACCTGCCACTTTCTCTCCTAGGCCGTGCTGCCCTTTTTAAGATGATGGCACTTCCCAGATTCCTTTATGCACTACAGAATACGCAAGACCCTGTCCCGGCCCGATACTTCCGCGACATCGAAGGCCTTCTTCGTAATCTCCTTTGGGAGGGCCGCCCCCGTGTGGCCCTACACAAACTCACGCTTCCCTGGTATGATGGGGGCATAGCCCTCCCTGACGTGCGCCGGTACTATTGGTCGTCGCAGCTCGCGGCCCTGAACCATGGTTTTTACGGCCCAGTGGAGAACCCTGGATACGCCATGGACAGATGGCTTATGGGCGGCAGGAATTATTACCGTGCCCTATATTCCAAGTCCTTTGACCGCAAACTGACTGGCCCCACCCGCACGGCGGTTCGCATTTGGAAAGCGGTTACCAAGGCGCAGGGATGGCAGGGCAGGCTCACGAAGTTCACTCCCCTCTTTGACTCCGACATCCTGGGTAGGCTGTGGCACACCAAAGGTTTTGACAAGTGGGACCTCATTGGCATCAGCAGAGTTGAGGACATGATCTCTAGGGGTTTGATTAAGACCTTCCCCCAGTTACAGACTGAGTACCAGCTGGGCGCGACGGAGTTCTTCCGCTATGCACAGTTGAGACATGCGCTGCTCTCGGCCTCCCCGCCGGACGGCGTCATTCCTGAAAGTTCCCCGCTGGAGGATAGGATCCTAGATGGGCATGTGCCGGACAGTGCGATTTCCCTTGCATACAAGAAGCTGATAAATGTACGCACAGACCTCCTCCTTGGCTTGAGAGATCAGTGGGTGGCGGATGGCCTTGAGCTGGACGACGAGGACTGGCAAAGTGCTGTTTCCTCTCCTAAGGAGGTTGCCATTTCTTCCCGTCTTCGCCTCGTACAGTTTAAGATCCTCCACCGGGTATACGTGACTGGGCCCCGATTGATGCGCATGGGTTTCTCCCCTGATGGTCTTTGCCGCAGAGGGTGTGGGGCTCCTGCCACCTTCCTACATATCCTCTGGGATTGCCCGGTGATCGCCTCCTATTGGAGGAGGGTCCACCGCGTGATGGTGGAGGTTACTGGCGTGGCTTCCCATGCGGAGGCCCGTCGGTGCCTCCTAAATGTCTGGGAACCGTCCGATCATAATGTCGCGCAGACTAGGTGGGTCACCCTTGGGAACATGGTGGCGAAGAGGGACATAGCCCAGCGGTGGGGCGCTAATGCGGCCCCTCTACTGGTGCAGTGGAAGGCCAACATGGACTGGTGTATGGTTAGGGAAAAGACAGTCTATGTAGCCAGGGGGAGGCCACGGAATTGGATGAAAGTCTGGGGAGCATGGAATGAATATAGGGGGGGTGTGTGCCAACCGCCTGAACCGATTGACCAGCAGGATGCTGCATTGCCCTGACCTGTGACGCCAACTGAGCTTCGAAGTGTTTATTTCTCCTGATGCCCTCCCCCATCTCCCTCTATCCCATCCTGCGTTCTTCCTTTTTCGATAGTATTCCTGCCTTATTCCCTGACCATCCCCGGACACCCAGCGTCACACACTTTTTACTTATTGCCACTTTCGCGCCCACGGGCGCCAGTTGTTGTCTCTTTATTATAAAAAATTAACCTTTGAAGATTATGTTTCTAATGTTGCACACTATTGACCTCCTTCATATTTTGCTGCCCTGCCTCCGGGATGTTGGGCTAAACAGCTGTGTGTTGTGCTCTCAAATAAAGGTTTTCAAAAATTTAAAAAAAAAAAAAAAAAACAAAGCCGACAACATCATCGCACCCCACCTCCGGAATGTCATAAACAACTCCTTCACGTCAGCCCCCTTCCCTGAAAGCTGGAAGCACGCCGAAATCAACGCCCTTCTGAAAAAACCCACAGCGGACCCCAAAGACCTCAAGAACTTCCACCCCATCTCTCTTCTTCCCTTCCTGGCTATAGTCATCGAGAAAACCGTCAACTAACAGCTGACTGCTTTCCTTGAGACAAACAACTCACTCGACCCATCATAGTCTGGATTTCGAGCCAACCACAGCACCGAGACCGCCCTCATCGCAGCCACCGACGACATCAGGACCCTGATGGACAATAGAGAAACAACCGCCCTCATTCTCCTAGACCTCTCAGCAGCCTTTGACACCGTCTGCCACCGCACCCCGATAACCCGCCTCTTCCACACCGTGATCCAAGGAAAGGCCCTGGAATGGATCACCTCCTTCCTCTCCGACAGAACCCAGAGAGTCCGCCTCCCTCCCTTCCGCTCAACGGCCACCAAGATCATCTTCGGCGTACCCCAAGGCTCCTCACTCAGCCCAACACTCTTTAACATCTACATGAGCCCCCTCAGCGCCATCGCACAACAGCAACATCATCTCCTACGCCCACGACACCCAACTGATACTCTCCCTCACCAAGGACCCAGCCACCGCCAAAACCAACCTCTAGGAAGGAATGGAAGACGTCGCAGAATGGATGAAGCACAGTCGCCTGAAGCTGAACTCTGACAAGATGGAGATCCTCATCCTCGGACATTTCCCCTCCGCCTGGGACGACTCCTGGTGGCCAACAGCACTGGGCGCCGCACCTACTCCCACTAACCACACACGTAATCTGCTTCAACACCCTACGCATGCTCCGAAAAATCTTCTGTTGGATCCCACCAAAACCAGGGGACTGGACTACGGAAACGCCCTCTACACAGGAACCACAGCCAAACTTCAGAAACGACTCCAGCGCCCGACTCATCCTTGACATCCACCGCCACAGCCACATATCCGCCCACCTGAGAAACCTGCACTGGTTGCCCGTCAGCAAGAGGATCGCATTCAGGCTCCTCACCCATGCACACAAAGCGCTCCAAGACAAAGGACCCGAATACCTCAACAACAGCCTCTCGTTCTACACTCCCACCCGCCAGCTCCGATCAACCGGCCTCGCCCTCGCCGCCGTCCTACGGATCCACAGAACTACCTTCAGGAAACACCTCAAGACCTGGCTATTCAAGCAGTGACAGCACCCCTCCCCTTAGCGCCTTGAGACCCTCATGGGTGAGTAGCGCACTCTAAAAATGTTTTGATTGATTGATTGATTGATTGACCGGTAATAGTTTAAAAGAGCTCTAGCATCACAAAATGGATGCTACAGCCACAGACATGGGTCTGACCTCCTGCTGCTGGACAAAACTCCAGCAGGGGAGACCTGGATAATAGGTTTACTGTCACAGGGAGGTGTAACCACCTCCCAGACAATTTTTTGTTTATTGGGCTGGGTGGGGGCACTCAGAGAGTGCTTTTCAGACAGTGCCAGGGGCACATTTGGTATCCCTGTGCATAGTCCAGTTCAAACTGGTCACAGGGGCACTCAGCCCCTGCTCTGGTGTGAAACTGGACAAAGGAAATGGGTATAACCCCCCGCTTTCTAAAAGCCTCCCATACGGAGGCCCCAGAGTTTGTCCTACCCCTTTTCCTGGTATAAGTAAGGGACCTCAGTCCTTAGGACTTCAGATTACACCTGGATGAAACTCTGCAACACATATCCTGGAACTTCGACAGTCTACATGACTAGAAGATGAAAGAATCTCCCTTGGGGTCAAAGAGTGACTCCCCTGGTCAAACAGGCACCAAAGAAGCATCTTGTCAGTCTGCATTTCCAAAGCTCCAGCCGGACTCTGAAGTATTTGTGACATAGGACATGGACTTCCAGACTTCTCAGAGGCTGACACAAGATCCCAGCAAAGAAGAGACCTGCAGCCCTTACGAGTGACTTGGGACTGGAACTCCTGACGCCGTTCACATTTGCTAGTGCATCAACTTCCCGAGCTTTCCAGAAGTTTTGCGCTGGGCTACTCGCCATCCAAGCCCTGAGCACCATCTACATCAAAGATTGTGGGCCTACACTCGACGAGTGTTCCGTGAGCCCACTTCTAGCATTTCTGCTCGAGGCCCCTTTGCGATCCATGGTCTGTTGACTGATGTGTCCCCTTGAAAGTAACTCTACTTTTCCTTGGGCTTCCCTGGTTGCTCCAGACGTTCTCTGATTCCCTACTAAGCAGTGAGTCACCCAGACCTTGCTGGTCTGCACCGAAGCCTATCTCTGCTTTCTGCGCGGGTTGCTGTTGCCAAGGCTTGTTGGGTCAAATCTGGGCACCAACACCACAGCACTCGACATCCTTCATAGGACAACTCAAATCCAGCTCCCGGTCATCATCGACATCTCCGGGATCTCGTGGCTGAAGAGTCAAGCTTCATCTTCTTCACTTGAAATCTCCCGACATTGGCGGGCATCTGCTCATCGCCTTCCTGGTTGCTGGCAAGTGACCCAGGCTCTGTCCCCTCAGCTTTCAGGTTCTTCACATCTCTGATCCACGCTTGGATCCATCCTCTTAGACGGCAGCAGCACTTTGCAGCATATCACCATTGAAAACAACGACGAAACTCGACACAAAAAGACACCTATGCACCCAGCTTCCCTGAGTGAAGTAACTCGAGTACTCCGGTGCTCCCGTCAGTGTTGACTCTAGAACTTCCTAGTTCTAAAACATTTTGGTCCAAGTCCTCCTCGAAGTGTCCCTTATCTTTAATTTTCCCACTTCGACTTTCCCCATAGCAGTTAAAGGTGATTCGCGGCTGTGTTTAGACACTGCACACGTCCCCCGGGGGTGCCCTGTGTCACTACCTTGGGTGGTTCCTGGTGGCCTCAGCAGTTCTAAAAGCTCTAGGCTTTGTATCTATGCAAGTCATGGTTTTTATACCACTTTATTGATATATGGATTGGTACGCCCCTAGGGCTCAACGTATATTGTGCTTATTTACTGTGTGCTATTAGGTTGACTGAATGTACTTTTGCCTATAGCCTCATAAAAAGACTAGAGGGATGTGTTTAGAATAAATACATATATTCGATATATATACCTGGTATGGTTCTCCTTTCATTTGGTCATTTACGAGATTATAGACTGGTAAAACAAGCTGCTTTACATTCCTTCAAGACTTAGCCTGAAGGCTGCTTTCCACAGATACCACTAGGATAGCTTTCTATAAGGTTGTCTTTAAGTATGGGCGAATTTTGCGAATCTCGCGTTCGCGAATTTTGCGGATTTGCGAACTCGCAATCCGCAAAATCCGCAAATTCTCGCGAATTTGCAGATTTTTTTTGTGTTCGCAAGTGTTTCTGCCAGTTCGCGAGGATTTGGTACTAGTTCGCAATTGCGAACTTACTTGTCGGCTCGCAACGGTCGCGACTATGTTGTTTCTACGTCTGGTTCATCATCACAGCCTCCCAGCACCCTCTGTTTCACCACTGCCACCCTCTCTTTGACCCATGCCACCCTCTGTTACATCAATGCCACCCTCTGGTTCATCATCACTGTAGAAGATGGGGGGGGGAAAGCAAGCCCACCTGCCCTGCTTGAACTGACATGAATTAATTTGGGGTTAGTTTATTAACAACACCTGCCCTGCCCCAACTGACAATAATGAATTAGGGGCTAATTAATGTGTCACTGAATTTGAAGTTCCAGCCTGGCACCTACTTGTCTGCTCCCTTAGCTGTAAATCAGGACCTTTGTGGCATACAGTTAAGGTCAGAGCAGGGTCACACAATAGTTGCAAGCAGGCAACCGAATTCTGGAGGGCCCCCTCAGGAAGCACTACAGGGAATCGTTACAAATCATGAGGTTGACCTTTTGCACCTGCTCATTGCTTTTGCAAAAATCGTTTTTCGTTTTTTTCGCGCTATTCGCGGGGCGCGGCGTCGTGCGAAACCGACCGCGGAAGCTGCCAATTCGTGCGAATGAGCTTTATATTTTTTTGCGGCTTGTTGTTTCGCGAGTTGTTTTGTAGCATTCGCGAGCCGCTTGCAGCGCAACACGCGAATTTACCCCAAGGTCGAGTACGGGTGCGGCCATTTTGTTTGCGTGACGTATTTCCGTTTACGCCCGCTATGTATAATCTCGCGCAGTAAGCGCATTGCGAGTACAAGTTCGCACGAGATCGCGAGGAAAATCTCGTGCGAACTTACTTTCGCGCTCGTGAACGGGCGCCAGCCATCTTGTTTTTCATTCATTTCCTGTGTCTGGGCATGGTGTTTAATCCTCTTGCTATCTTTGCCATCCTTTGCTTGCTTTCAGTTTTTTTTTAACGATTTTGCTTCTTATCTATCCCTCTCTTTTCCTAGCTGTATATTTTTGTCTTTTCTGCTATTTTTCTTTACTTTTAAACTACTTTTTTAAACTCTTTTCTTTTCTTCTTCCCTATCTTATTCCTTCTTAATTTTCTACTTCCTACCCTACCTGCCCAGACCATGGTGAAGCCAGGAGCCGTGAAGCTGCCCAGGCACTTGAGGGCGGCAGCGGCGGCGGGGAGGAGGAGTCCTGGACCCCGTGCCAGGACACCATGCGGTCGATTGAGGGGGGAGCAGGTGATGCGACGGGAGATCTTCAGCCCGGAGGAAGTGGGCGCGCTGGTCTACTTCGTCCAGCGCCACCTGCCCAGGACCATCGCGGGAGGCGGCATGATCGCGGCCGGCGGCTACAACATCCGGGAGCGCCGGAAGCGGTGGGAGAAGGTGTGCTGGGCCATATCCCACCTCTACGGGGTCCAGCGCACCTACAGCCAGGTCACCCATCGCTGGACGGACCTCCTGGACCAGGAGCGCGATCTGCTGGACCAGCTCGGCTTGGAGATCCCCGGGCTTGGTGAGTAGTAGTAGCCATTTCATCACTCACTACTATGATGCTTTCTCCTGCTCTGTGTTGTTGTATTGCAAATATTTGTTTTTTACATGGAGCAAGCCAATAATGCCGCTGATGACGATTACATTGTAGTTAAATTATATTTCAAAATCTTCTGTGCATTTCAGGTGCACTGCTCTCCTTCTCAGTGGCGTTGCTACTATGCTTATTTGTTTTCTATTTTGTGGTCCCATTGGCCTGAGTAACTATTATGTATGAGTGTACTTTACAGAACTGCGTAATGCTAGACACTAGCGGGCAGATTACATTTACAAGCCCCTTGCGCCACGTTTACGTTGCCTTGCGTGACGCAACAGCGGCGTATACGTGGCGCATCCCTGCGAGTCATTTACAGCATGACGCATCTAGGGAGATGCGTCACGTTATAAAGCCATGGGCCTGCACCACAATGGGTGCGTTCCTAGTACGCAGGGTGGGCGGTCCGGCGGCTGTGCGCCTCGCAAAATTTCCTGCGTGAAATCTACAAGATTTAACGCAGGCACTTCTGCGACGCTGCTACGTCAATTCAATTCCTTATGCCTGCTTGAAGCAGGCGTAAGGACTGACACAGCATGTTAAGTATTGGGTGGCCCTGAGCATTACTGGAGTAGCATTGCATTGGCGACGTGACTCCAGCGATGCGCCGCTCTTACGTGACGAGATGCGTCACGCAAGTGCCTACCCTTGCACCAGGGCGCGCCGCATTGTAAATGAGGCGCATCTGCCGTGTCGCAAGGGTACTTTTGCGTGACGCATTTGATCTGGCGCATCTCTGGAGATGCGCCAGAACGCGTAAGTAAGTATGCCCCTAAGGGACAGAATTGCAATTACCGTCGCATCCCTGCAAAGTAGCCGGGATGTGCCATTAATTGCCACTACCAAACATGGTGCGCCGTATTTGCAATGCGACGCACCATGGGCCCAAAACGTCACTGAAGCTTTACTGCTGGAGTTGCGTCGCAACGATGGCGCAGCTCCAGCAATGCTCTGGGGTACCCTATCTTCCCAATGCTGGATCAAGCCGTACGTCTGCTTCAAGCAGGTGCAGGGTTTGTGTGACGCATCATTGTCCTAAAGGTAACTGATTGAAATTTTGAAGATTTCCCTCAGCCACTTTTAGGATGTGTTCCAGCGCAGGAATGCCCTCCCTTGCGCCGGAACGCCCCCTGATGGCGCAGGGCTTTATAATGGGATGCATCTCCCAAATGCATCACGTTGTTATAATATTATAGGCCGCACCATGGCGCCCTTTTTTGTTTAGCTGCTGCGTCACAAAAGTCACGCAAGAACGGAGCAAAAGAGCCGCAAGGGGCTTAAATCTGCCCCTTCCTTTGTACCCCTGACAATAAGAAAAATAGTGGCGGTGGATTGATAGTTTGACTATTTAAATGACTGGTAATGTAGCAGGCAACTATTAGTGTTGTCACTGATCTGACTGAAATCACAATGGAGTTTGTCTGTCACTTTGCGTCTTGCCTGTGGACTGCTGCCTGCCAGTCCTAGGTGAACCTTTCAGTACTTTGTTTAGTGAGTTACGTGACTTTCGAAGTCACAGGTCCGCAAATAAATGAAAACTAACCCTAATCAATATAATTTCGCGGAAATATTTTGTTATTGTTTTTTTGAAATGTTTGATTTGGTTGACATTGACAAGCAACAATCATCCATGTTTTCTGTTCTTTCTTTCATGTTGTACATCAGCTCTCCCCAGGGGCGAGGGGAGGACACAGGAGCAGCAGGCGGCGGATGCTGTTGAACACGGCCAGGATTGGGCAGGCGAGGGCTCCTTTGCTGGCCCCAGTAAGTTTTCATTTTAGACTAGTACCTATTTTTCCTAGCGTTCCTCATTTGATTTTTTCAAAATCGTCTTTGATCTTCTTGTAGACTGTATCTAAATTCTTATCCTGCCTCTACTATGACTCCCTGTGGTATTACTAGATTATTCTTATTAGTCTGTCTGTGTAGCTAACTAAGATTGCACGGTTGGCGAAACTCCCATTCTAGTCAGCAATAGCTCTATCAACTTAGTGCAGTCGTCTGGGATTGTCCATAATGTCTTTTGAAGTGTTCTATCTGCTTTGAAAATTCCCAACTATAAAATGTGAATGACCACCAAGAAAGAATAAGATACTACCTTTTGGTTTGGATAGGAGGACAATCCATACCACTACAGTGGCGCGGACAATTCTTCTGCAGAAACAGAACTATGCACAATAAATAGTGCATTGCTTATCAATTATAATAGGCGCTGTTAGAGTTTCCACATACCTCTGTGATAACAGACTTTGAACCCCCAATGTCATTACTGACTGACTACATAGTGTGGCACAGTCATTTACCTCCCGAATTCATCGATCATTGATCCCCAATGATGATTATTATCCAACGTAGCTGAAGAGTACGGAGTCAGAGTCAAGAAGTGTCAGAGGCACGGACTCGTGCTTGCAAAAATTGCAAAACCTTTCGCTCAGTCACTCTAGTCACTCTGGACCAAAAAACACAGAGTCTCTCTAAGTTTAAAAGCTTTATTAAAAGTAAACACATTTATTAAAATGAAGTCATAATAAAAAAACGAAACGTTTAACTGAGAATGTAAAAGTGGTTAGTGCTGACGATTAATTGAAGACATTTCTTGTGGTCGAGCCGAGCTCTCACCTTGTTTCAACTTGATCTTGTTGTTAGAAGTCCATCTTCTGTCTGTGTGGAAAAAAATGGTGCATGTTAAAAAGCCAGACTTCATCAGTTGTGCCAAAAAGTGCTGCATTACATTGTTTTGACATGTCTTCATTCCTAGACCAAATACTAGTGAGTGGTTTATTCTAACTTTCTTAAATGTACTTTGTAGGTGGAACATCTGGTGCCGGGGCCAACGCGGAGGTGGTGGTGCTCGACACGGAGGCGGAGGGCAATTCCTCAGGGGAGGATGCGGCGGTTCCAGTGCCGGCTGTGAGAGTTCAGACGGTGGTGGTGGCGGGCAGAGGTAAGCTCTTATATATTCCTTACTTATTGAGATTGAAGACGTGGCTGGGAAGGAAAGAATATGAGATGCATGGCTGGGTGAATGATGAAGCAATGATTGGTGGAAGGACAACAGCCTGGGTGGGTGACACAGAAACTGTATGTGTCCATATACCTGGATCATGCTACTATCTGACTCTTAGATAGCATATGTGTATCTAGAGCAGGGGTACTCATAGTACGGCCCGGCAAGCCTTCCTTGGCGGTGTGCAGACCTTGCAGACAATCACTGCTCCCCCGGCCCCCACACAGCAGAGTGGAGATGCAGGGCCACAAAGAGGTAAAATAGAACAAAACCTATGCTCTGTGGGGCCGGGCAAGCAGTGATTGTCAGGGTGGAGATGCAGGGGCGCTACAACAAACAAAGCCTCAATAATATGTTAATGGTCTTTTAAAGACCTGTTAAGTACTTTGGTGTGGCTGTCTGTGTGTGCGCGTTGAGGAAGCTGTCTCAGCCCGGGCTGAAGGCTGACACAGACAGACACACACACAGTGAGATGATAGAGGGGGAGGGAGAGGGATGGCAGGAGGGAGAGAGAGATGGAGAGGGAGGGCAGGAGGGAGAGCAAGAGGGAGAGAGATGTATGTAAATGCTGGGTCTGGTGGCTCAGTGGATGAAGGCATCTGCTGCAGGGACCTGTGTGCAACCTCATGGTCACAAGTTTTCGTTTTGCTTTAGCCCCGCCCCCTCTGACTCCGCCCCCACCAGTGCGCACAAACTACACTGTAAATGTAGGCCCTGAGAGAAAGTTTGTGAGCACCCATGATCTAGAGAGAGTAGACGGTCAGTGGATGAACTAAGTGTAACTTTGAAGAGCATGTAACAGTGCACCCGCACGTCTGTTCCAGTGTAGGAAAGGCAAGGAAAAGAAGTTTTAATTTATCCAAATACTACCATCAATAGTAGCAGTAGTTTGTATTGCAAGCACAGCATAGATCCGGTTATTACGGTGGCCACTCCCTACCTCTCTTAATAAGTTTAGTAGTACTCAGTCATTCATGTGTGGATGTATCACTGGTCACTCAATAAAAAGCAAAGCACCTAAAGTCATCCCATATATAAGCAAAAACATCCCATGTGAAGTGATAGATAATCAGATTATTTATCTTCTTCAATTTTCCATTTCTAGTACTCATTTGCATGGTAGGGTGAAAGTTACATTAATTAAGCAGTAGCCCTTGAGTTGTAACAGAGTATTCTCAGTGCCACCCGTAATAGAAAAGTAAGAGCTTCACCACCTGCATGTACTGGACGGGTACAGTAACGCAACGCAAGTCTAGGTCACTCATCATGGCGTGCGTCTCTTTTTCTCTGGTGCAAGTTTACTGCACTGGCATTATGCCGGCTTGCAGAAGATAACGTACCAATTTTCCTAAACAAGAGACAAGAAGAAGAATAAGACTGGTGTACTTTCATAGTCGACTCCAATGGAAGTCCATAGTGCTCGTAGAATTTGTTCCTTAAACTCCCACTAATGTTAGAGCAAGGATGAAGAAGTGTGAGGTTAGATAGATACTGGCCTCAATAGTTATGTAATGTGCTTGCAAGTTGCTAGTTGTACTGCAACACAAATTTCTGCTGAATGATTGAGTTAATCTTAAAGAGCATTGGTTACAGACTATGTCTTTCTTTCTTCATATAGATGCTCCTTCCAAACGAACAAGGAGGAAGGAGCTGGCTAGAACGGCCCGGCAACGGAGGATCGATGCCACTGTGGCCGAATATCGGCGCCTGGTGGCCCTGGAGGACGAAGAAAGTGTGCAGTCGACCACAACAACAACGTCGTCTGCATCGGCCTCCATGCCCCCACGGGCTGCCACCCAGCACAGTGGTCCACCCAGACTGAGCCGGGCTGCCGAAGCCAAACGCCACCGCCGAGTAGCAAGGACAACAGCTTCCTCTCACAGCTGTTGCACCTGCAAGGTAGTGAAGGCACGCCTGCGCCGCAGTACCCTGATGGTGTCCCGCCTTCAGCAGGAGCTCCACCACTTTTCAAACATGTTGGAGGGGCTCCGCGTAGAGCACGCCTTGCTCCGCGAGCATGATGCCCTGGCACAAAAAGTAGACAGCATCCACCCATAGTGTCCCTTGCCCCTTTTTTAGAGACTTTTGGGGGGTGGGAATTGGGAGTTGGGTTTTTGGGGACTTTTGAAGGACAATCGTTGGGGTTAGGGAGGGTCTTGCGGGAGATTATTTTGTTAGGGATATAAATATACTTTTTCAAACTTTATCTGAGCATACCTGTTTTTTACTGCTTGCCTGGTGGGTGGGGGTTTAATAGTGACTTTGTTTTCCTGAAAGTTTAGTTCCATTTTCTTCCTTTAAGTGTAAATGCCCAAAATGTTTTCAACACTAAGTGCCTCTCACAGAGTAAGTGAAGTGAATTCAAGAGTCCTAGGACTTTAGTAGTACTACCGTCAGTCTCTCGTCTCTCCTCCTAATACTCCATTATACCCCCAAACCACCAAACGCTTATCTTACCTGTAATTTGTGTTTGAAAGTAGGGCTAGACCCAGGGCTGGCTCCACGGGAAACAGCGAATAAGGTTGGCAATCTTGGTCGGATAAAATTTCCTCATAGTGGTGGTACTAGTGGTGTGACACAGTGGCAGTTGCATGCCTATGAAAAAAAAGAAAATTAAATCTGGTTTGTCCTCCTGAGCAATTCAGCGGTAGAATAGAGAATATAGAAGGTGACAGAAGTACACTAGAACAGTGCCATATTGTAGCCTAACAAATGGTAAAGTATAACTACTAATTCGGTTGACGTTCTTTGACATTAGCCATGGGTCTTTGTCAAGCAGAGTAAGAATATATCCTCGGATTTCTTCACCAGCCTATTGCTATCACCTTATCCTCCCCAGCAAGTGTGTGGATTTATTGCTGTAATTTAGTCGCACATCAATCAAAACCACACAGCCCGGGGGAAGAGGGTTAGGGTTTGAAAAATGGATGGGTACGGGGGTTTTTGGGAAAGGTTTTGGGAGACAAGAAAAAATAGCACAGCATGGACAAACAATTGTGAACATAAACAAATCTTTGGGTACAAACCTATCCATCAATCTTTGAAAGTGCATGCACTACTGCATGCATGTCAGTGAAAAGTAAGTAGTACTTTCGACAACTGTGGAAGAAGAATGCGACAGTACAGGGCGTGTGTGGAAATATTGATAACTATATTCAACATAAGGTCTCTGTAGCCAGATACCTGGGAGCCTTGCTGGTCACTATAAATCCATTCACAACACTCAATTGGGTTGGTCTGGAAGGTTGCCCCTTGATGACATGCTTCATCATTGGGGCCATCCCAGTCCTCTACGGGCTGGGGCGTGCTGCGACTTGCGAATTACGTAGGAGCACTTACAAATGACTATGTGTGGTGCAGATGTGATAGTGGAGTGGACTAAGTGATGTGTTAAGGGATCAATTTAGAAGCAGAGAGAGATCCAAGAAATGCAGTCACAGTCAGAGAAAAACACTAAGGATACTGTATCTGTATGTTGTTGTAGTTGTCCTGTTGAATTTGGTAAGTAAGTTGCTGTTAGACCTGTCTGCATCTGGGGATACTCTAACCAACATTATTTATTTTTGTCCCCCTTAGCCTCCCAGAGTTTCAGTTTTTATTTTTTATATATGTCCACCAGGATTTTTCAGTGCTGTCAGGGGGCTAGGTGTTCCTTGGTTATGACGCCATTTTCCCCTCATAACCTGTGAGGCCCAGTTATGCCCCTTTGAAAATCTAGGGACACCCAGAAACCTAAAATGGTGTCCACCAACTGCCATAACGGACACTACTGGAGAACAGGCCCATAGGCTAACATGAGGAATTTTCTAGAAGCATCCAGTGACTTCTGCAGGTCTCAGGCCACCCTATAAAAGGCCAGTGACCAGCAGCCATTTTGTAGTAGTCTCAGGAGTGACCAGTGAGGAGAGAGGCGACTTGTGGAGGAGGATTGCGCACCAGAGGTGACCAGATCGACCTGTGGGCCGGCTGTCGCATGTTGGGAAGTGCCCCCTTTCAGGCTGACCAAACCCCACTGTCACACCAGCCATAAAGTGTGACCAGAGACTTTGTATTTAGTTTGAAGAACCGGGTCGTGCTGGGAGAAGACCCTCGTTAATTGCAGCCAAGCGTCTCTGGTGAAGGAACCACGCATCTGCCCTGAAGGCTGTGGGCGGATTTAGCGGACCTCGGTCTTGAATTGGGCTTACTAACCGAGGAGTACCGAAAATCCCAGTCCTACCCTCGTGGCCAAGGCCCACGCAGTGGAAATAGGCGGCGAAATCAGCTGTGGTGCCTACCTGCTCAAAGCGCCGTCAGCCAAGCCTGTCCCACACGCGTTTGCAGGGACCAGCTACCCGTGAGAAGATTGGAAGAAACGTCACTGGAAGTGAGGCGGAGCCCAGCTGATCGCCTGCGAGGCGTGTGTGGAGAGCCCAGCTGATCGCCTGTGAGGCGGAGAAGGACGCCGTCGCGTCAGAAGAGGTGCGCCGAGTCGGAACCGGCAAGAAGGACCCAGCGCGTCTGAGGAGGCGGGCGCAAGGCGGAGTCAGGAAGGGCCGGCCGCGTCACCGGAGGTGCACCGCGGCGGAGCCCCAGTCAGCGGGAACATCGAAGGAGGCAGAAGCGCCGCATCGGACGCCTCGGTGGAGCGCCTCGGACTGGGGTAGGCTTCCCTGTCTCCTCACGCCCACGTCGACTGCTGGAAGACACCACCGACACCGCGTGAAGCAGGCAACGCCAGCTAGCTCGCCTTCAACCCAAAAGTAAGCCGGGAAGTGAGGGAGCGGGAGGCGGCTGTGCCGGCACTTGGTAACCCCTGTGACTGGAAAACAAACGCGGTTACGAAGTGCTGAGGCCTTCCAAATAGACCTTGGGGGAACTTGACTCCTGCTCACTGATTCCAGGCACAAACCGCTAGGTTCAAGTACTTGTGCCAGTGGTTGAGGGACTGGGCCAGAGAAATACATTAAAGTTTAGAACTCCCTGTCAGGATCTCTACAGGCCATTACACCCCAGGAGTTAGATTCACTATCAGAGCGGTGTAGCCACTAAGTAAACAAAGGGGAAGCCTTATTAACTCCTCTTGTCTCCTGTTTAGCTTTTTAGTTGGCTGTGATCTCTGAGAACAGCGCTGCTGGGGGTAGGAGACTGACGTGCTTGAACAGATCTCTGAGAACAGAAGGGTAATGAAATGTACATGCCAGGTCTGTAATGTAATTGTGTAACCTGTATAGTGAATATTCCTTGCTGTGATATCTGATTGAAGTAATTTCGTGGGATTGATAATAATTTATTACAAGGGAAATGTACCTATGAATTAGCATTCCTAGAGTGTGAAATATACTAAGGTTGGTGTAACATATGTGCGTTGTTGCTAAGCTAATTGTAAACCCATTTTGCATAAGAAACAGAGTCATATTATTTTTATAAAAGGTACTGGTATTTTTCCAAAATTGGTGTTGCGTCTTTTATTTTAGTGGTTAATCACTGGGTTACTGTGAGTGGGACTTGTAAGCACTTAACCAACGCCTTGAGTTTAGCTGTGTCCACTACTGTGCCAGGCTACCCTATGTAGTCTAGGTTATCCTAGGTCCAACAGTTGCATTCTGAAAAAAATTCCTCTTATTAGCGGCACTCCTCCATTGCAGCTGACGCTTCGTCCATCAATGTTGGTGACCAGAAGACACCCTGTCCACTGCCTGCTTGATGCTGAATTGTGGCTCGCTAATGTGAAGCCTGACTCCATCCTTTTTTCCCCATTGCAGAGACTGAAACCCGGCCTGTAATTATTCAACGAAAAACAGGAAGTGATATAATATTACAACACCACTGATAAATAAATATAAGGTATGTAGGCTGTGGAGTGCAAAAAGTCACACTTTGATTTTCCTAGTAGACAGTACAATATTTTAGAAAGTGCGTCTGAGTCACCTTTTGAAGGACAAATAAGTAGGGGCAAATTAATGTAGCGGATCTTTCCCCTCAAGCTAGGTGTACTGTAAACTGTGTTTTAGAACAAAATTAGATCTTCCCAGCAGTGCTCCCACGGTCCCATACCCTTACTAAAGCCATTCGCAAAAATGTAGAAGACCCCCAATCAAATCTCAAAAAACGAGGCCTAGCAGAAAACTGGTGACAAAACGTACTCCAAGACTCGAAAACCCCCCCACCCAAACACATGCAATAGAAATACTGCTAACCCTAACGAACCCTAAGTTAAGAATAGTGGCAAAGGCTTTCTTTAACTATGCCAAATCCCCCCTTTCCCACCATGGATTTTCTTCAAATGACTTGCAACCAAAATTACACATTCTCACGAGTGCTCTAAGACCCCAGAACTCAGTTGCAAAAATCTAGAAACACATGCAATCCTGCTGCTAGGGCTCACCCTAACGAACCCTAAGTTACAAAAAGTGCCAAAAGGCTTTTCCGCGAGGATTTTGTCCCAACCACTTCTACCCGGTATTAGACCTTCCAAGGAATGCCCCAAGACCCGCCAACCCACCCGCCAAGAAGCATAACACCCCCAAACAGTCCAAAAGCAAAATCTCATACTTGCAATATTTCTCGGCCTTCGGTCCAAACGCGCTGCGTAGCTAGGCCATAAGTCGGGGTTGCCACCACGGATTTCCTGAAAAGCAAATGCAATCAAGATTAGAGTGTCCCAGCAGTGCTCCCAGACCCCGAAACTCACCCACAAACACCAGGAAGCCCCCCAAACAGGCCCCCGAAAACGCTACATTGAGCAAAATGTCAGAAATAGCCCAAAAAATTTGGCCTGGATTTTGTCCCAACCACATCTAGCCGGTATTAGACCTTCCCAGGAATGCACCAAGACCCGCCAACTCACCAGCCAAGAAGCATAACACCCCCAAACAGGCCAAAAGCAAAATCTCCTACTTGCAATATTTCTCGGCCTTCGGTCCAAACGTGCTGCGTAGCTAGGCCATAAGTCGGGGCTGCCACCACGGATTTCCTGAAAAGCAAATGCAATCAAGATTAGAGTGTCCCAGCAGTGCTCCCAGACCCCGAAACTCACCCACAAACACCAGGAAGCCCCCCTAAGAGCACCTCAAAGGCAAGCAAGTCAGCAAAAACACTAAAAAATTTGCGCCTCGGATTTGGTCCAAAACACTTTTATCCGGTATTAGAGCTTCCCAACAATGGTCCCAGAGATGTCAACTCACCTGCAAAGAGGTAGAACAACACCTCCACAAGTGCTGAGTCTTTCTTCATTGGGCGTAAACCAGCCCTCTGGTTTGATGGAAATAGGAGTCTGAAGGAGGAGGATAGAGGAGCATGTTCTTCTGAACTTGTGAACCTGAGGAATGTAGACTGCGGCAACTTCAAATCAATTAGCAAACCAGTGAAGACAATTCTGCTGATGGGCTTGTTTTTGTGATTATCTGATTAAAGTTTGAAATATATTAACTGTGCACAACAAAGAAAGACAGACACACAGGAATAAAAGTGAATAAGGACGAAAAAGAAAGTTATTGATTTGTTGTCTCATTTCCAGGGCTCATTATCACGGTCCAGGAATGAGAATAAGGCTTCGTCATCATACTCTGCGAATTCAGGCAGGGTGAGCTCAGTGTCACCTGACAGAGTAGAAATTCCCTCATCTATGTTGCTGGCCACCTCGTCTTCACCCGGCGCGAGTTCTCGTACTCTGAAATCTGGTGGTATGAGGTGCTGATTCATCTTGATCATTGTTAACCTCTCCACATTTTTGGGCGAGAGGCGGCTCCGTTTGGGAGTTACAATGCCACCAGCAGCACTGAAAACACGTTCAGAAGACACGCTTGCGAGTGGGCAAGACAAGTAGTTTAAAGCCAGGTTGGTGAGCTGTGGCCACAATTCTTTTTTCCCATGCCAATACGCCAATGGGTCAGAATTAACATAGACCTCTGTTGAGTCATTCAGATAGTCCTTCACCATCGACTCAAGGTCCTCATCCAAGGTTCCTCCACTTTGCTTAGCTCTTGCTGTGCCTCTGACCTTTTGAGAACCAAACCCACGCAGAGCTAGCCAATCCTCTTCAGCCTCCAATGTTTCTGTTGTGTCTGGTACAGATGATCCGGTTGCCGGTGTCTTTAACGGCTGAGAGGTCACTTGCGCCACAGCCACAGGTGCAGAAGTGGATTGTTTTGACTGGGGATGGCCTGCTGATGTACTGCCATTTCCTTCAATTTTCAGCCGTTCTCTTTCAAACCTCTTGGCTGACAAGGCTAGGCAATGTTTGTACTTTGGAACATGTTCATCATCAAAAGGAAAGAATGCTTGGCCTGCTAGCGCCTTTTTGTAGCGTGGATCCAGAATAGTAGCACAAATGTAATGCTCTTCTGAGTGGATCGTTTTAAGACGTTCATCACCTTGTAGGAGCTCTAATAATTTCTCAGCCAGAAGAAAAGAGTCTTGGTTTTTTACATCTTTTTCAAACACAGAACACACCTCCTTCAGTTGGTCCTCCAGCATGTACAACAATGGGATAGCTTTTCCCAAATTACAGTCCTCCTTGCTGACTGCACGCATGAAGAACCCAAAAGGACGAAGCATGCGTGTCAGGCTTTGAACTATGTTCCATTGCGCCGCACCCATCCTCAGGTCCTCTGTACCCTCTGTCAAGAAATATTGATCGAGTACCGTATACTGCTCATACAGATGCTCAAGCATGTAGAAGGTTGAGTTCCAACGTGTTACCACCTCCTGGATGAGTGCTTTCACTGGCATTTGACGTTGATATAGCAGGCTCCTCAGCTGCTTCCGGGCCTTAAAAGAATGGCTGAAATGGTTGCACATTTTTCGGCAGGTGTCCAATACTCTGTACGCTGCACTGCCTTTCTTACCCAAGAATTTTTGGACAACCAGGTTTATACAGTGCGCCAAACACGGCACTCTGAAATAGTCACCCTTCCTCATGGCCTTAACTATATTGGCGCCATTGTCCGTGGAAACATAACC
The DNA here is from genome assembly GCF_964263255.1 of Lissotriton vulgaris. Taxonomy (NCBI): domain Eukaryota; kingdom Metazoa; phylum Chordata; class Amphibia; order Caudata; family Salamandridae; genus Lissotriton; species Lissotriton vulgaris. The sequence goes on along the minus strand of NC_141685.1, from coordinate 22,985,607 downwards.
AACCTGGCGTTTTAGTGGGGACAGCCAGTTAAGGACCTTTGTCCTTAACTGGCCAAAATGTTTTCTGCTGTGTGACGTTTCTCCAAACCAAACATGGCTAGTGTTGCATGTTTCCGAGCAGCTTTAAAAACAATGTCCGGGTCAACACCTGTGTTTAGCTTTGCTTTAGCCCCTGAAAAAGAGACCCAGTGTGCAGTGATGCACATGTAATCAGCGCCTGCGCCACTGGTCCACATGTCTGTTGTCAGATGTATAGTGTGAACAGCACTCTTCTGCAAAGCTGCCCCAATCACCTTCAGAACATCTTCATGTAGTGCTGGAACCGCAACTCGGGCAAAATAGAACCGGCTAGGAACCTTCCATTTAGGGCAGAGCTCTGCCACTAATTCTAGAAAACCAACCCCTTCTACAAAAGAAAAAGGGAGAAGGTCCAGAGCTAGCATTTTAGCCAGCTTACTGTTATACAGATGCGTCAGGGGGTGGTTGCGTTCATATTGCGCTTCTGTAAACAACATCTTTTTAATGCTGCCCTGGACCAAGGATTTACGGGATGATGATGATATCTTCGACCCAGTTACGCTCGCTGATGAACTTTTCCGCATTGATGTCTCACTCTCTCCCACACTCTTAGTGTGCCTCACATGGGGTGTGCTGCTGACAGGGGTACTGGGTGTAAGTGAAGTGTTTGAATCGTCTTCTTCCTCCTCGTCATCATCAGATGAAAAATCAACGTTTTCATTACGTGCAATTCGGGCTTCCTTGATCACCTGTAGGTGCGCAAAGGATTTGACAGCGTGCTGTCTCTCAAGATGACCTCTCTGGCCTCCGGTACCATAGTTGGTACCAAACTTACCACGACTAACTCGAAGCTTACAAATGCTACAAATGGCTACGTTTTCCATTTTTGGGCAAACAATAAAGAAGTCCCAAACTGGATACTTGAAATGTCTTTGGGGGCCGGAGGAGGCGGCGATACTGGTGGTGGTGGTCCTGCTGCTAATGCCAGATGAAGTGGAGGATGTGGATTGCCGAACTTCAGTACGTTTTGCACTTTCACCACCACGAATTGAGGTCGAGGTGGGTCCCTTCTTGCGAGGAAGAAATATGGAAGCGGTAGGTGTTGGTGTACTAGTTAACTCCAAATGCAATGATTGTTGTGTTTCCATTTCCATTGCCTCCTCGTCGACATCATCATCACGCTCAGCAGCTTCTCGGGATAGGGTCAAAATGTCTCTTTGTTGCATGCCCGCTGGGCCTGCAGTGACCTTTATGATGACTGGATCGTCGTCGTGAAGGGCTTCATCAGCAGCAGTATGCGTCACTTCTTGTTGAGCCTCATCACACTCCATAGGTCTGAGTTTTTCGACGACCCGCTTTTACGCTTAGGTATCTTTGTCAGATCATGGTGTGCCTCATCCTCAGACCGCAGTGGTGGTTCCCATTCGTCATCCAGATCATCACAAGGCGGTGGGCTTGAAGAAGATGTAGACACCAATCTTTTCCTTGCTAGGGATGTGGAAGACAATGAATAATCATCAGGAGAAGTGGCTTCCAATGATACCTCGGCTTGATTGTCGATTTCCTGATGTGCCCCTACTTCGGGAGGGACAACTATTGTGGGAACTTGTTGTGACCCTCCATGCACCTCTACTTGCGCATCTCCTTGTGCTGCCTCTCCTTCCACATGTACTTGGGCTTGTACTACTTCCACATGTTGTTGTTGCGGCTGTGGTTGTTCAACACTTGTCAGATGAGTTACAACAACCTGTGTTGATTCAGGGACATTGCTGCTACTTTCTTGCGATGAGCCAACATCACTGGTCGATGGTGATTGGAGAAGTACACTGACTGCCTCTGAAGCACTCAAGGGCTTTGACTTAAGTTGGCGTAGTGGTGGAGGCACTGAACCCAATGGAGCGGGGGTGCTGCTCCCAGCTTAGTCCCCAGCAGATCCTGCTACTGCAGGCGTACTTTTTTTTTTGCTCCCAAAAAACGTGGCGGTTGGCACACCAGCCTCCTTGGTAACTTGCTTCTTCTGCTCCTTACTAGCAACTTTCTTGCTAGAGGAGCTACGGACACCTTTTTTTGGGGCCATCTTCTTCAGAGCAGGTCAGACAGCAGGCCGCAGTTGCACGAATTGTAGAGTTGTCTGAGGCCAGAGGTGACGTCGCGTGACGTTATGCTGCACACACACACCGCTGCAGGACTTCTTCCTGGCACTGGTGGTTCTCTTGAGTCTTGTGCACCTAAAAACAATGGAAGACAGAGGAACATCAGTTCAGTTATACACCCCAAAAAACGAAAATCACTGCAAAATCAGCACAATCCCATTCCATCCATGCCCTCCATGATGTTTAAGTTCTAGACAGCCCACAGAAAGACTAGGCCCATGCTAGACTCAAATACCCCTGGTGAAAAGGCCACAAGTACAGCCCCAAAAAACGAAAATCACTGAAAAATCAGCACAATCCCAATCCATCCATGCCCTCCATGATGTTTAAATTCAAGACAACCCACAGAAAGACTAGGCCCATGCAAGACTCACTACCCCTGGGCATAAAGGTTGAAAAGTAGGCAAAATGGTTGCAGGCCTAACAACAATGCCTGCATTCAAAATGGCCACTTGCCTCCCAGCACATGGCCAGGGCCTGTAGCAGCACTCAAAATGGCCCCCAGCCACATGGCCTGTCCCTCCCCATGAACACCCCCAAAAATCGAAAAACACTGCAAAATCAGCACAATCCCATTCCATCCATGCCCTCCATGATGTTTAAGTTCAAGACAGCCCACAGAAAGACTAGGCCCATGCTAGACTCAAATACCCCTGGTGAAAAGGCCACAAGTACAGCCCCAAAAAACGAAAATCACTGAAAAATCAGCACAATCCCAATCCATCCATGCCCTCCATGATGTTTAAATTCAAGACAACCCACAGAAAGACTAGGCCCATGCAAGACTCACTACCCCTGGGCATAAAGGTTGAAAAGTAGGCAAAATGGTTGCAGGCCTGACAACAAAGCCTGCATTCAAAATGGCCACTTGCCTCCCAGCACATGGCCAGGGCCTGTAGCAGCACTCAAAATGGCCCCCAGCCACATGGCCTGTCCCTCCCCATGAACACCCCCAAAAATCGAAAAACACTGCAAAATCAGCACAATCCCATTCCATCCATGCCCTCCATGATGTTTAAGTTCAAGACACCCCACAGAAAGACTAGGCTCATGCTAGACTCAAATACCCCTGGTGAAAAGGCCACAAGTACAGCCCCAAAAAACGAAAATCACTGAAAAATCAGCACAATCCCATTCCATCCATGCCCTCCATGATGTTTAAGTTCAAGACAGCCCACAGAAAGACTAGGCCCATGCTAGACTCAAATACCCCTGGTGAAAAGGCCTCAAGTACAGCCCCAAAAAACGAAAATCACTGAAAAATCAGCACAATCCCATTCCATCCATGCCCTCCATGATGGTTAAGTTCAAGACACCCCACAGAAAGACTAGGCCCATGCTAGACTCAAATACCCCTGGTGAAAAGGCCACAAGTACAGCCCCAAAAAACGAAAATCACTGAAAAATCAGCACAATCCCAATCCATCCATGCCCTCCATGATGTTTAAGTTCAAGACAACCCACAGAAAGACTCAGTCCACCCACCACTGAGTACCCCTGGGCAAAAGGCCCCAAAACAGCCCAAAAATCGAAAATTCCAAAATTTTTGTTGCAGCAACTGTAATGCCCCAAACAAACTTACTTGTGAAATTCCTAATCCAACAGTGATCCAAAGAAAGTCAAAAAGGCCTCAAATCCAAATATCCAGCAGCATCCACAAAAAGTAATCCTTCCAGCTCCAGATCCAAATGAAAAGTGACCAGGAGATGGACAAAGCACTGGGAGGAGCCTGCTGAACAGGAACAGGAAGTTGAAGACAGTGGGGCACTTCCTTCCTCCCACCCCCCTGCCCCCCTCCCCAAAATGGACTCCTCGCTAAAAAAGTGCAGGCAAATGTCAACCTAAGGAGTTATTCAGATAAAAATCATCATTTCAAGAAGGTTTATGCTGCTTGCTGGTGGATTTCTTGTGCAGAATTGCAAATTTTATATTTTCGCTTGTGCGAGATTCTTGCTGCTCGCCGCATCTCAAATCTCGCAATTGCGAAGTACCGCGAGACGTGATCTCGCCGTACTCGCGTTGACAAACTCTCGCTGTGCAAGTTGGCAAGCCGCGATGACGTAATCGCGCTCGCCAATTCCCGCGGGATCACACAGCAAGATCCAAAATGGCGCAGCACTCGCAAGCTATCGAGAAAAACAACCCGGCAAACTATGATAAACGCCGCCCGCTGCAAAAATTGTATCACCATCGCCGCGCGCCGCAAAAAAAATCCGCTGCGTGCGAATTTGCGGATTTTGCGGGAAATTCGCAAATCTCGCGGATTGCGAATTTCCCGAAAATCCGCAAAATCTGTGAGCGTAACGGATTTTCCGCCCATGCTTAGTTGTCTTAAACCTACCATCAATAAGGGGTCGTTTGGACTGGTGCAAGGTGCCCACTGGAATAGTGGACAGCATATGCCAGGCCAAAATCCCACACCTTGCCCTCTCGAAGAATGCTTTCTCCCTTTCAAGCCCTTAGCCCTGGCCTCGTCTACCATAAAGATTTGTGGCGCCAGGTTCCCTTCAGGTATTTTTTTGTCCCCATTTGGAAACAGTGTTTAAGTAACACAAAGCGTTTTTGGATTTCTGTCTTGGTATCTCATGTGGCATCTATGCCTTATTTGATCTTTCAACCCCTCTTCTGCTGTGCGGGAGCTGCTGCTGAGGAGCTCCAGTCAGCCCCATCCATTTGGTCTAGCTGGGATTGGATGTGTTGCATCAGAGCTGCCCCACTTTAGCGTACTCTGACTTCCATTTTTACTCCTTAGGCTCCTCTGGAACACAAGTGGGCCATTGACCAGCACAAACTTGCCAGGCTCTAACACGCCAGCCTCTTGTGATGTGGTCAAACGCATTGGGTTGTCGGGCATTACTAACGAACAGGAAGTCCCCATAGTATCAGAAAGTATAAACAATACCTACTGCAAGTCTACTGAGAACTGCAGCAAGACATACTGTCGTGGATGAATGGGAAGAGGAGGACAAGGTCTTTCCAGGACAGATTGTCAGGTGGCGATTAATGCTGAGGTTGCTGTGGGTCTTGGGGCCACTGAACCTTCTCAACACAAAACAAGACAAGTATGTGTGAGCGACATGGCTGATATAAGCCTTAGCACATGTTGTCTCAGAACTAGAGTGGAGTCTACAACTCAGGGGCTGGGACAGTGCTAGTCTCAAGATGTTTAAGAACACCCTAAAGTGTCATGTGTTTTCTCAGGAGAACTTCTCACACCTCCTTAAAAGTTGTGATGCTTTCAACTCAAATCATGACCTTGAAGAACTCCCATTCATGTGCATGTTTGCAACAGAGCCTTATTTTTCCCAGAATGGTGAATGAATGAATGAATGAATGAATGAATGAATGAAATTATTTGTAGAGCGCACGATGGCCAAAACGGCTTCCTGGCGCTGGGAGCTCTAAAGAACCGAACAGACAGGGCCAGGAGGTTTAGCAGGGGTAGGCCAGGGCAAACAGAAAAGTTTTCAGCGCTTTACGGAAATGTGAAAAGATAGGGATCGAACGCATGGAAAGAGGAAGGGAGTTCCAGAACCGGGGAGCAAGAACAGAAAAGCGGGTTCCACCAGTGCGAGATTTGTGAAAGCGGGGAACAGTGAGGAGGGCAGAAGATGATGAACGGAGAGTGCGGGCAGGGGTGTGAAGGGAAATCAAAGAATTGATGAAAGCCGGTGCAGAGTGATCAAGGGCCCGATAAACAAGGCACCCTAGTTTAAACAGAGATCTCTGCAAAATGGGCAACCAGTGAAGGGATTTGAGGACGGGAGTGATATGATGGGTTTTGGGCAAGTGAAAGATAAGACGGGCGGCCTGATTCTGGATAGCTTGTAAGCGGCGGGTTTCATAGGCAGGAATGCCAGGGAACAAGCTATTGCCATAATCAAGGCGGGAAGTGATAAGGGCAGAAATAATGATTTTAAGGGAGTCAAGAGAAAAGAAACGAGAAATTTTCCGGATCATTCGAAGGGAAAGAAAACAGGAGGACACCACGGCACTGACCTGGCCATGCATGGACAGGTCCTGTCTGACCTTGACGCCCAAAGTTTTAACAGAGGGAACGGGGGTGGGAGGGGGGCCAAGAATGGGAGGCCAGAAAGCAGGGGACCAGGGGCTGGATGAGCCGCCAATCAGGACAAGCTCAGTCTTGTCTGGGTTGAGCTTGAGGTGGTTGGCGCTCATCCACCCAGAAATAAAGACCATGGTGGAGTGAAAAAAGGATAGAGAGTGAGAAGAAGAGGAAAGATCAAAGACGAGCTGGAGGTCGTCAGCGTAGTTATACACAGAGACCCCCAGCTCAAGAAGGGAAGAGATAAGAGGGTGAATATAGAGGTTGAAAAGAAGGGGAGAGAGAGAGGAACCTTGGGGGACCCCACAGGGCACCGGGAGGGGGGAAGCAGAAAAGCCGGGAAGGTGAACGGCTTGAGAACGACCTGCCAAGAAGGAGGTGATCCAGGAGAGGGCAGAACCTCGTATGCCCGCTGCGCTGACACGGTCCAAAAGAATGTTATGGTCGACCGTGTCAAACGCAGCGGACAAGTCGAGGAGGATCAAAGCTTGGGGGGAGTTGACGTCGGCCTTGGCCTTAAGCTCGTCAAGGACGGCTAACACCACGGTTTCTGTCGAATGACCCGAACGGAAACCAGCTTGGTGAGAAGCCAAGAGCTGGTTCTGTTCAACATGAACAGAGAGACAGGAAGTAACGTAAGATTCGAGAATTTTAGCAAGATAAGGGAGAAGGGAGATAGGTCTAAAGTTGGAGGGAAGAGAAGAATCGAGACCAGGTTTTTTAAGAATGGGAGAAACAATAGCAGATTTAAATGAAGAAGGGACCAATCCAGTGGAGAGAGAGGCATTAAGAAAGGAAAGAGGGGTATCAGGACAGGAAGAAAAAAGGGTTTTAAGGATACGGGCAGGGGCACAGTCAGTGGGGGAGCCAGACTTGATTTTGGTGAGCAGAGCTAGAAAAGAGTCCAAGGGGAGGAGGGGAAAAGAAGAGAAGGAGGATTTAGGCGCAGAGGGAACAGAGTGAGGAGGAGTAAAAGGAGTGACCAAGATGTTAGATTTAATTTTAACAATCTTCTCGATAAAGAAGTTGTTAAGAGAAGAGCAGAGGGCCTGGAGGGAGTGAAGTGAGGGCAAGCACGATCAGAGGTGGCCAAGTTGTTTACCAGAGAGAAAATTTCTTTAGCTTTGTTAGCCGAGAGCGCCACTTGTTCGGAGAAGTACTTGGTCTTAGTGGCCAAGATGGCCTGCTTGTACTCCTTAAGAAGAATTTTGTATTTGGCCTTGTGGTCAGGGCAGTAGCTACGGTGCCAGAGGCGCTCTGAGCGTCTAAGCTCCAGTTTAAGAGTCTTGAGCTCCGGGCTAAACCAACGGTGAGCCTCGTGAGGGCGAATGGACTTGACTAACTTGAGGGGGGCTACTAAATCACATGCAGAAGAGAGCCAGTTACCAACTGCAGCGGCCTGTGAGTCAAGGGGAATGCCAGTGAGATCTGGGGAAGAAGAAGCAAGGGAGTGAGAGAGGGAAGCCAAGTCAACACGATTCCAGCTACGGGAGAAAACATTCTTGGGGCGAAGGGGCTTGTGAGGGGAGCCAGTGGTGATAGAGAAGGAAATGAGAGAGTGATCAGACCATGTACATGGGAGGATACTGGGGGGGGAGACTATGTCCTGGGATGACCAGACTTGGTCCAGAATGTGTCCGAATTTGTGGGTAGGGACCAGGACGTGAGACTTAAGGTTGAGACAGAGGAGAGTGGCCGTGAAGTCCTTGGATGCTGAGTCCTCCCTGGGATCGCCAGGCCAGTAGTTAAAGTCCCCAAGCAGGAGGACAGAGGAGTTATTAACCACCAGCGTGGCGAGAAGTTCCTGCAGGGAAGCCACGAACAGGGGCATGTTCAGGGGAGGGCGGTGTTTCATGACTTGTGCAATAGACCCAATAAAGTCCCTGTCTAGTAATGTGCCTGCCTATAATCACCATATTGGTACGTGGGTGGTAGGTCTGCCCCACAGTATCATCATAAATAGAGGATTATGGCACGAGAATATTTTTTATCGATATTTTGCTTCTTAAACTGAGCCCCCTCTACCCACTCCCAGTAGAAATATGGAAGAATTGTAACACATTGTGTACACAGTGGGCTCACTGCTGAACAGGAACTGTCAGTCATGTCAGGCTGTTTTGCCTCATTACATGGCTCATCTCCTACTGTGCAAGTCCTTCTTGCATTTCTTGTACATTCAATGAACTAGATGCAGTGGGTAACAGGGGAAAAGACCTTCCACAAGCCCACCTATCTGCTCCATCTTGGGTGGAGCCCTTGTTTTCCCAGATCAGATCCCACTGTGCATGGGTGGAAAGAGTCAAGCAGAAACCAACCCTTAGCATCTGTTGTGTAGTTTATTACTCCCATCTTGGAGAGCTAAGTTTCTTGTAGAAACACCACTTTTGGATTCATATTAAGAGTCATAACTTGAATCGGGTGTGAGCTGCCATTTTGTATCTATGGTTCAGTCCCTGCTTGTGAGCTGTCTATTCTAGCTTTCACTAGTCTGAGGCAGTTTCATATCCATATTTAAGTAAATAGAATTAACATAAAATAACTGTAACAGTGAAAAACCCCTGCCACAGGACACAGGGTGCAGTCTTCAAAGATAGTTTGGGGGTCGCCACCTGTAGTGCACATGCTGTCAAAACCATTGTGTGGAAGTGGAGGAATGTTCAAGGACTGCAGTCCCCATTTCTGAACCTCAAGGTTCCTAGTAATACTTAAAAACTTTTAAGCAGCCCCAGTCACATCATGCCCGCAGACCAAACTGTTCCTAAATATACTACTGATGCCTGTATCAGTTCAGCATTCAGATGGTCCAGTTCAATGATGGTGCTGTGGGTGCAGTACTCCTAAAATCTTACACCTGAAAAGCACGCACAACAGTTGGGTGGATCAGGGATGCTATTAACCTCAATTTCTTGAGCCAACGTGTCCCAGAGACAAGGTACAAAGCCGCATTTCAAAATACAGTGAATTAAGAAAAGATTGACAAAAAAGTGAGTCCTAGAAAGGAATTTTGAAAAACAAGGAAGGTTTATCACACAAAGTTTAAAGGTAAGATATAGAGTAACGGAATGAAGAAACCGCTGAATTACATAGAATTTATTTGCCATAAAGGCCATCAATTCAAAATTATTCAGAATAGTGGAACATTATTGAAATGCTTAGTCCCAAATATGCAGCAAAATCTGTAAGAAATTGGGCAGCATCCATAGAGGAAACCCAAAAGATCTGCCTCACCCCCAAATTTGAGCAAAGGCTTCCATGGAAGAAAACTGCAAAGTCACTGTGTTGTGAGGAGCAAAGAAAACATTTTCAACAAACCAGAATAAAGAATTTAAAATTGTCGTCCAGTCCTAGCACCTAATCACTAATTTACTACCTGAATATTGAACTATTGTGAATGAATGTAACACTGCACGCAAGTGGAAGATCCTCGGAAAAATGTTAGAACAGTGAGTCCATGCTAGAGGACTTTCATTGAGAACTTTTTTATTTAAACTTTAAGAGGTCATAATTAAATGACTTCAACAGCAGTAGTATCATATTAACATATACATGTCAAATCAAGTGGACTTGACATTTTGCACACTGTTAATAAATGTTTTGATTAATGCAAAAAAGCTCCCTCAGTGTCATTCAGGTGACTAAGACTGTATAACCATGGTTACAAGAGTCTCATCCTCAATGTACCTGTCGAGTCATACGTGATGTGTGTGATGTGATGTGAGAGAGATTTATATAGCGCACGAGTGCCCAAGGGCGTCTAGGTGCCCATAGCGGCAGAAGAAAGGCCTGATTTCCTGGAATGGGTCAGTTCGATTGAGTAGGTTAGTTTGAGAAAAGCGTTGTCTTCATCAGCTTTCAGAATCCAAGTAATGTTGGACAGCTCTTGATATTTATTGGAAGAGAATTCCATAGTGTTGCTGTCCCAAGGACAAAGCTTCTTCCGCCCCAGTTGGCTTTCCTGTATTTTGGTATTTTCAGAAGTTTGCTCTGTGCTGAGCGGAGATGTCTGCGGGGGGGGGGGGGGGGGGTAAGATGTTGTTTCAGAAAAACTGGGTGCATATCATGTAGTGCCTCCTATGCCATGCAGAGAGCCTTAAAGTCTATTCTCTTTTTAATGGGGAGGCAATTTAGTTTTTTTAGGCCTTCTGAGATGGGCTGAAATTTTGCAATGTTCAGTATTATTCTGGCAGCTGCATTTTGAGCCCGTTGGAGCTTGGCCAGATGTTGTTTTTAGATGCCTAAGTATAGAGGATTTCCGTAGTCCAGTTTAGCCAATGCCAAAATTGTGACTAACGTTTTTACTGCCTCTGGAGGAATGAAAGTACGTATTTTACGTATGGATTTTAACATCAGGAATGTCATTGATACAGCTTTGTTGACCTGATGTTGAAAGGACAGTTTGTCATCAAAGATGATGCCCAGGGATGAGAGTGTCCAGCAGCATGGAGGAGTAAGACGTGCCTCGGCTCCGCTCCCAGTATGCTGCGTTGATCCGACGTTTATTTCCTTCCAAAACTTCCCAAAACAGCCTAAAATTGTAGTCTAGACTAGCCCTGATACCTTTACTACAGCAAATCCGAGTATTTTGTCGGACTGCGACCGGCAATCTGCCGGGGAGAGGAGGACACCGAAGCGGGGCTGCCGCAGCAAGATGGCGACCGGGCGAAAACCAACGGCCTGGCTCTGACTACACCCAGATATTGGAAACTCTTGCTGAGGGACACTCCAGACATCGGAGCCAGAGGGAAGGCGAAACCGGTTGAGGAGGAATCGGGCGCCCACACTGAACACCTGCGTCCGGTGAGTGCCCGTCTGGAGTGTGGCAGCGACCGGCGACCGAGCCGGCCGGAGGGGACCCCTGAAGACCCTTACCCCAGGAAAGGAGTTCAGGCCGACCGAGCAAAACCGGCAGAAGGTGTCGCAGAGACGAATGGCGAGACACTCCCGGGGACGACAACAGTGAACCGGCCGGGGGGGACGCAGAGGAATATCCATCACGGGGCTGAGAGACCGGCCTAACTGCGTGGCTGCCCCCTGCCTCCGGGAATCGAAATACGGACTGAGAGTGAGACCGACCGATGGAGACCCACTTCGGCTGCACAGGACTTGATCGCTGAACCCATCCTGACTAATCTTCCGGAGGCACCCCGTCGCCATTGCTTGGTGAAAAAACGACATACCCCGTGGGGGACGCACGGCCTGATACAACTCGGGCGCTCTACATATCCCCAAGAACCCCTAGCCATACAAGAGGAGCAACATGGGGAAGAGAGATCCGTTGGTAAGGCCAGCTAGGCAAGAAACCATCGAGAGCTACACCACGACGAGGGCGCAAAAGGAGATGCCCCAGAGCCTCTCAGGAACACACGTGGACACGGCCATGCTTCTGGAGGCGATCCAGGCTTCAAGGACTCTAGAGCAGCACTTGAGACCAAAATAGGCGAGGTGGGCTCCGAGGTTCTGTTACTACGCCAAGACTTCCGGAATCTCACAGAGAGGGTGACTACGGTGGAATCCATAATTAGTGAAATGGAAGACTCTATCTCAACCCTTCGTAAGGAAATGGCGGAGTTGCAGGCATCCCACGGGCAACTGCTGTGGAAAATGGACAACGCCGAAAACAGGGCGAGGCAAAATAACCTCCAATTCGTAGGCTTTAGGGAAGGCATCAAGAAGACGGATGTAGCGGCCTTCCTGCAGGACTGGCTACGAACCACATTCCCACAGGCCCAGTTTTCTAACTGCTTCATTGTTGAAAGAGCGCATAGGGCGCTAATAGCAAAACCGCCAGAGGGGGCAAGACCGCGGCCGATAATTGTGCGCTTTTTGAACTATGCCGATAGAGACCTTATCCTCTGAGAAGCCAGAAGGAAAGGAGAACTTAAAATCGAGAACACGAATGTCATGATTTTCCCTGATTATAGCCAGGATGTCCAAAAATAGAGACGATCATATGACTCGGTCAAGGCGAAACTTCGAGAACTCCATATCTCGAATATGCTACTCTTCCCGGCGAAACTGAAAGTACTGTTCAAAGGCAAGTCGCATTTCTTTAACCGCCCAGAGGAGGCCTGGCAATGGCTAGAAGAGAGACCCCTACTTCGAGAAGCTGAGGAGGAAGGCCGCAGAATCCGAACAGAACTGGCGGCGGCAAACTTTCGGAGGAACTCGCCTAAGACTCAAAGGTCCCAAATTCCGAGAACGCGGCGGGGCTCACACCCGTCGCCTTATCCAGACCCTCATGCGGCAGGCCAGGGGAGAGGAGGCCGCGAGGCGCCTCCCGCTGACCCTAGGGATCAGGGAACTAGATTCGGAGGCCTAGCTCATCTACATGATACCGAAACGGGAGGCCTGGACAATGAACATTTGTCGGATGTGGAGGATTCAACGGACCGCTCAACACACCCTCTGGTTGAGGTAATCCGCGAGATGGAGCAGGGAGCTACTGGCGGAACAGATGAACAGGACATTGAAACGCAAGACTCGCAATCGTGAGGAAGTTTGGAGCTTACATCTGTAGCAGCAGCACGCCTCTGCTGGTGCCGCGCTAGTTATAAACACTTTTCTTTCTTTTTCTTTTCTATTGACTCAGATCACTGTTCAAGGGGTAATGCTGATAGTCTTGTGGTCTTGTTCACTTCCGGCAAGACGAGACACGATACACAGGGCACCCACAAAGACAATAGCCCTGTTGGAACTCACGTTTGAACCCTGGGTATAGTTTGATTTGGGATCCTGCGGGTGGGCGACAGACCGTTACTGCCTGAAAGTCCTATTGGTTAATGGTTACACAGATGGGCTGGATGGGGGGGGAAGGTGAGGAGGGGGGAAGAAGGGGGGGACAGTTGAAACAGTTCTGTTGGGGGGAGGGGGGAAAAGTTGGTTAACTGCAGTCAAGTATTTTGGTGCCCTATGCCGTGCCTCCACACTGAACATCATTCCCACATCACTAGAATTGCCCATGAACACATCACAACACAATACACAAATTCCTGGGCCACCCACCGCACGTGGGCTGCCCGCCTGACTACGCGAAACCCAAACCATGTTAGGTGACCAAGACACACACGGGGAGGGCCAGAGAGGGATTAGCATCTTGTCCTGGAATGTAAATGGCCTGGGAAGTAAAATTAAGAGGGGCCTGGTCAACTCGTATCTGAAACGTCTAGGCCCGGACATCACGCTACTACAAGAAACCCATCTCAAAGGTACTAAGTGTGCCTTCTTAGCCAGATGTCATTTTAAGCTACTAGCGCATGCAGGATACACATCAGACTCTTGAGGAGTTGCCATTATTCTGAAAAAGACCACTCCATTTATAATAACTCAGACATGGACAGACCCCCAGGGAACCTACGTGGCTATAAAGGGGATGTGGAATAGATGTGCTTATACTATAGTTTCAGTCTATGCTCCGCCCAAACTCCAAGCACCCACACTAAAGAAGGTAGCAGATATTCTACTGGAAACAGCCGATACCATACAGATTATAGGGGGAGACTTCAACGACGTATTGGATGTCACGCAGGATAGAACAGGCACAACACAGAGGGTAGGGACTCAGACCCCTTGTCCCAATGGTCGACTAATCTAGGTCTCACGGACGCCTGGAGGTGGCTACACCCTGAGGCGAGGGTTTACTCGTACTTCTCGGGCGCCCACAAGGCCTTCTTGAGACTGGACTATGTCTTTATGGCCCGACAGCCCTTGACAATGCAAGACGTAGCGCAATATAAAGCTAGAGGAGTATAAGATCACTCACCACTGCTGATCAAACAGGGAGCGAAACGCCAGGGGGATATGCGACAATTAAACTTGACGGCATAGGATCTGCAGAACCCAAATGTCCTACGGGGACTCAGAGCGGATATCAAAGTATATATCGCTGAAAATGAGGGCTCGGTGGCCTTGAAAGTGATCTTATGGGAGGCTTTAAAGACAGTCATGAGAGATAGGGCGAAAAATAGGCTAGCGGAGGAACGAAGAAAGCTCTACTCTGACGCCGAAATCATAGAACAGATCATACTAACCTTGGAAAGAGAATGCCAGAACTTGAGAGACTCAGTGGCACTTAGGAGACTCATAGATAAACAATCACAATATAGAGAACTTGTGACAGGAGAGGCGAAAACACAAGCACTAGCTACCCTAAATCACCTATATGATGTAGGGGACAAGTCTGGTAAGCTCCTGGCATGGCTTAGCAAAAAAGAACGTGCGGAGAGATGGGTGGAGCAGATTAAAGACCCTCAGGGAACGATACTCCAATCAGACACACATATAGCTGAGGCGTTTGCAGACCACTATGAACACTTCCTTGAGGCTAGAAATTTAGGTACACGTGAAGAGGCAATGCAATATATGGACCAAACCGAACTCCCGATTCTGTCTGTTGAGGACGCAAAAACGATGGACTCTGATATTACCCTCGACGATATCTCTGAGTCCCTGGCCAAACTGGGACCAGGGAAAACACAAGGACCCAATAGATTCCCAGCCGAATTCTTTAAACATATGGCTGACCTCGTAACGAAACACTTGAAGGGCCTATATAAGGATGCCCTGCAGGAAGGGAGACTACCCCCTGACCTGACCCTGGCTACCATTGTCCCTATCCACAAGGAAGGTAAACCAAAAGAGTATGTTTATGTGGGAATATTTATATAGCGCACTGTCGCTCCAAGGAGCATCCTGGTGCTCCGACTCCATTACTGATAAGATGGTATGCTTTTACTGTTTGTCTATGTTTTGTACACAAAAAGGTCAGACAAGTGATTTGCAAACTGAGTCGGCTAGCCCGTAGATTCATGTTTTAAGGGATTTTTTAAATGTCTGTTCAGAAGTAATTGTGCAAAGGTGGGAGGGCAGTTTATTCCATGACTGCCAGAGATTTTCCTCCCTTTGTGGCCAGTCTGAACTTGGGGACAGTCATCAAGTTGGCAGTAGCTGATCTAAGTTCTCTTGTAGGATGGTATCTGTTGAACTTATTATACAGATATTGTGGGCCACGCTTGTGGAAAGCCCTAAAGGTGATCACGAGGACTTTAAACAGAATGCGCTTCTGAATAGGGAGCCAGTGCAGCATGTCCAAAGTGGCCAATGCGGATGATTCTCTGGCCACCTTAGAACCAGCAGCGCCAACAAATTCGGTAGATTTTGCCACCCCTGCATACAGACTGTTACAGTAATCTATCCTTGCTGTGATCAATGCATTTGCTACAGTACGGCGGGCTGATAGAGGCAGAAAATCAAAACAAAATTCTGAGGCCTTTTATGATATTAAAACATAGGCCGGTAACTTCTCTCATTTGTTGTTTAAAGGAGAGCATCTCGTCAAATTTTATTCCCAAATTCCGTGTTGCAATATTGGTGTTTGGTGGGGCTTCCGCGTCAGATGGCCAACAGGTGTGCGGGGAGAAGAGGTTGTTTTCCCAAATGGTAAAATCTCTGTTTTAGCAGAGTTGCATTTGAGGTGATTGTTGTGCATCCAGTTGAAAGTCACAGTCAGACACTCTTTCAGAACTTGTTCGGCTTCTTCTGACTTTTTATCCAGAACAAGGACTAATTGAGTGTCGTCTGCGTAGGCTATAGTGCTGATGTCATAGGTTGCAATAAGGTTGATCAGGGGAGCCATGTAAAGATTAAACAAGGTAGGGCTCAAACTTGAGCCCTGGGGCACCCCTGAACCAATCTTCTTCTCTTCCGAGTGGAATTGTCCAAGCATGGTTATCTGTCTTCTGTTCAACAGGAAGTTTTTAAACCTTTTTAACACGGTGCCCCTTATGCCTGCCTTGATTAGGCTATGTAATACAATGGCATGGGACACTGTGTCAAATCCTGCAGATAGATCTAGGAGGATTAAAACTGCCCTCTTACCTAGATCCAGTGCAGCTCTTATGGTTTCCGTAGTTGACAGAAGTTCAAGTTCAGGAATTTGTATAGCGCACTACTCACCCGGAGGGTCTCAAGGCGCTTGAAGGAGGGTGGGTGCTTTACTTATCGAATAGCCAGGTTTTTAGTTGCTTTCTGAAGGAGAGGTGGTTCTGTGTAAGTCGGAGGTGAGTGGGGAGAGAGTTCCAGGTCTTGGCCGCTAAGTAGGAGAAGGATCTTCCTCCCATGGTGGATCTGTGGATGCGCGGAATTGCGGCGAGGGCTTGATTAGATGATCGTAGTCGGCGGGTGGGTGTGTAGAAGGATAGTCGTGTGTTGAGGCATTCGGGTCCTAGGTCATAGAGGGCCTTGTGTGCATGGGTGAGGAGACGGAACATTATTCTCTTGTTGACGGGGAGCCAGTGGAGATCTTTCAGGTGACCAGAAATGTGAGCATGACGGGGAATGTCCAGTATGAGTCTGGCTGAGGCGTTTTGGATGCGTTGGAGTTTTTTCTGTAGTTTGGCTGTGGTCCCGGCGTATAGGGTATTTCCATAGTCCAGTCGGCTGGTGACCAGAGCGTGGGTGACTGTCTTTCTTGTTTCGGTGGGGATCCAGCGGAAGATTTTTTTAGCATGCGTAGTATGTTGAAGCATGAAGATGAGACGGCGTTGACTTGTCTGGTCATCGAGAGGGAGGAGTCTAGGATGAAGCCCAGGTTGCGTGCGTGATCTGTAGGTATGGGTGCTGTACCCAGGGCCGGTGGCCACCATGAGTCGTCCCAGGCAGAGGGGGAAGATCCTAAGATGAGGACTTACGTTTTGTCAGAGTTAAGTTTTAAACGGCTGTTCCTCATCCATTCGGCTACTTCTTTCATTCCTTTGTGTAGATTGGTTTTGGCGGTGTTTGGGTCTTCGGTGAGGGAGAGGATCAGCTGGGTGTCGTCTGCGTAGGAGATGATGTTGAGGTTGTGTTGGCGCGCGATGGATGCGAGGGGACTCATGTATACGTTGAAGAGGGTGGGGCTGAGTGAAGATCCTTGTGGGACACCACAAATGACTTCGGTGGCCTCAGATTTGAATGGGGGGAGGCGGACCCTCTGAGTTCTTCCGGCGAGGAACAAGATGATCCAATCCAATTGTATTCCAACGTTGTTGAGGCGTTTTATGAGTGTGTTATGACATGCTGTGTCAAAGGCAGCGGAGAGGTCAAGTAGAATGAGGGCAACTGTTTCTACGTTGTCCAGTAGCTTACGGATGTCCTCTGTGGCTGCGATGAAGGCAGTTTCGGTTCTGTGTTTGGCTCGGAAGCAGGACTGCGAGGGGTCGAGGGAATTGTTGGATTCAAGGAAGGCGGCGAGCTGACTATTGACGGCTTTCTCGATGACTTTGGCCGGGAATGGGAGGAGTGAGATGGGGCAGTAGTTCTTGAGTTCAGAGGGGTTCGCTGTGGGTTTCTTCAGGAGGGCGCTGAGTTCGGCATGTTTCCAGCTTTCTGGGAAGGTAGCGGAATTGAGGGAGCAGTTGATGACATCGCAGAGATGTGGAGCAATGATAGAGTCTGCTTTGTTGAAGATGTGGTAGGGGCATGGGTCAGTTGGTGAGCCTGAGTGGATGGAGTTCATCAGACGGATAGTTTCTTTAGTAGTGATTGGGTTCCAGGCGCAAAGGTTGTGAGAGTGCTGTTTTGATTCGGAGGTGAGTGGTGTGGGTTGTTCTTCTGGCAGGTTTTCAAAGCTGTTATGAATGTCGGCAAATTTGTTGTGGAAGAAAGAGGACAGAGAGTCGCAGAGTTCTTGGGAGGGAGTAATGTCGTTGGTGCCGGCTGTGGGGTTGGTACATTCTTTGACGATGTTGAATAGTTCTTTGCTGTTTTGGGCGTTGTTGTCGAGTCGATCCTTGAAGGCTGTTTTCTTGGTAGATCGGATCAGTTGGTGGTGTTTGCGGGTTGCGTCTTTGAAGGTGGTTAGGTTG
This sequence comes from Lissotriton vulgaris, assembly GCF_964263255.1. Taxonomy (NCBI): domain Eukaryota; kingdom Metazoa; phylum Chordata; class Amphibia; order Caudata; family Salamandridae; genus Lissotriton; species Lissotriton vulgaris. Next base: position 22,967,530 of record NC_141685.1, on the reverse strand, counting down.
TTAGTGGTTGGGATTTTTCTCCAGGTTTACTCAAGGGTATGACATAACTTCTTGGATTTCTTAAGGTCATCGTTGAACCAGGGGGCCTTTTTGCTGCCTTGTTTGATCTGGTGGTTTTTCAAGGGTGCTAATTCGTCAGCGCTGTGGGTGATCCATTGTGTGAGTTTGGTGGCAGCTTGGTTTGGGTCCGATGATATGGCTGGGGGGTTTTGGTCGAGCGATGTGAAGAGTTGGTCGGTGGTGATTTTGTTCCAGTTTCTTCGAGGGATAGATTGGGGTGGGATGTGGGTCGTGGTCTTTTTGTAGCTGAAGTGAACGCAGCTGTGGTCCATCCAATGGAGAGCTGTGGTGTGATCGAAGGAGATGTGTTTTCTAGAGGTGAAGATAGGGTCAAGCGTGTGTCCAGCTAGGTGGGTGGGGAGGTCAACAAGTTGTTTGAGTCCGAGGTTGGCTAGGTTGTCCAGGAGGGGGATGGTGTTGCTGTTGTTTTTCTTTTCCAGGTGGAAGTTGAGGTCTCCCAGTAGAATGTAGTTCTCGGAGGTGAGGGCATGTGGGCTGATGAAGTCGGTGATGTCTTCATTGAATTGTGTGCGGGTTCCTGGTGGTCTGTAGACGAGGGTGCCTCTAAATGTGGTCCTGGGGTCAGTGTGGATCTGGAAGTGGAGGTGTTTGGCGGTCGTGAGGTAATGGTCGGAGCTGGTCCTGATTCAGATGGTGTTTCTGTGGATGATGGCAATGCCTCCTCCTGTTTGGTTCTTGCGGTCCTTTCGGATGATCTTGTAGGTGTCCGGGATCCTGCTGATTTTAAAAGCACTTTTCACTAAGGCTTCACTGGACTCTGTCCAAAGCATACCGCACAGCTACCCTCGCGCTGATAGCGGTCTCACAAAAACGAGCACGGCGCCATTACCGGCGTGCCGATAGGCCACGCCCCCTTGGAGGCCACGCCCTCCTCCTTCCTCCCTACAAAAGTATGTGTCAATTCCGTACGCGCAGCGGACGGGCGCAGCGGGCGCGCCGTCAGCGCGCCGAAGGCGCGCCAAAGGCAAGCCCGTCTGGGCCCATCCGGGCCCAGACGGCCTCAGGCCTAGACACTCTGTCCAACTCACAGGAACGCATCACTTACACCCGAGATACGCTGCTCGCCTGGAACCCTATAAAACATCCTCAGTGCAAATATATTCTCAAGGAAGATACCCCCTTTGAAGGCTGCAACTTTTGTAACATACCCGAGCATACAGAAGGTTCCCAAGGACTCCGCCTTGGCCTTCTGAACTGCAGATCCTTAGCAAAACACGCCCACGAAACCAACTTGCTCATCCAGGACCGGACGTTAGACATTTTGTTCTTGACTGAAACATGGCTGACCCCACACACTGACTTCGACATGGTCAATGCTACACCCCCTGGTTACCAAATCTGCGGCCTTAATAGACCAATCGGGAGAGGTGGTGGCCTAGCCATAATCCACAAAAACGATCTTAAATGTAGAATAGAAGATGGAACCATCAAAGACTGTGAAAACTGTAACTTCACTATTCAGATCTCTCCATCTATCTCCCTCTCAGGAGTTTTAGTGTACCGGCCGCCTGGCGCACTGGGAGAATTCTCCAGTACCCTGATGGATTACATCTCACTTAAAACTATTTCAGTCTCGAACTTTCTCCTCCTAGGGGATTTTAACCTACACTTTCTGGACCCCGCGGACAATGCCGCAGCCAACCTACTCGCTGACCTGACCACGGCCGATCTCCACCTCCAAAATACTAAAGCCACCCATGAGAAAGGCCATCTCCTGGATCCTATTCTCACCAACTTTAAGAACATAAAGACCCTGGACCCAACCCCTCTGCCTTGGACAGACCATATGCTGATCCCCATGCACTGGTCACTTAATCCCACTACTGCCCCTAAACAGAAAACAAGGATACGCACCAGACGATGGTATAAGCTAATACCAGAGGAATGGGAATCTATGCTACGGGAAACCATGAGTCCCCTGCCCACGGACCCCAACTCCGCTGACAGAGAATTTAACGACTGGCTAGCCCTTCCCCTAGACAGTCTCGTTCCTCTCACCAGTACCCTAAGACACGTCAAACGGACCACTCCCGCTCCCTGGTACACACCCGCTCTCAACGCCCTCAAGAAGGAGTGCAAAAAGTCCGAACGTTCTTGGAGGAGAAACAAGGCGACACTGGAGAAAAGTGCGTATCAATCATCCATGAAAGCATACAAACGAGCCCTTCGCGACGCAAAGAGTGCCTTTTACGAGGAAAAAATAAAAGGTTCCTCTTGCTCAGCTAAGGAGACCTTCTCCATCCTTAAAGAGCTCCTCCATGTCCCCGACCCTCCACAGAAACCCATGGACCCCAAAGCAGCGGAGGAAAAATGCGTCAATCTGGCCTTCTTCTTTGACGAAAAAATCAAAAGAATCATCACCTCCCTTCCTGCCACTAATCCTGACATCGCAACAAGATCCAAGGAGTCATCGTCGCCACCCAATAAGCCACATCTAGCGGCGCTCGGCCCAGTCACAGAAGAGGAAGTGATGGCCGCACTCATTTCAACTAAGAGCGGAGCCCCCAGTGACCCAGTGCCCGTACGGTTCGTCAAAACCATCCCTCAGGCCATAGTCCCTCAACTGACAGCCCTCATTAACACCTCACTGGCACTAGGAGAAGTCCCCTCGAACTGGAAAGAGGCTATCATCAAAGGACTCCTCAAAAAAACCATCGCTAGATCCCGCCGACCTATCCAACTACAGACCCATCTCACTCCTCCCCTGGATAGGCAAGGTGGCGGAAAAATTAGCAAATAAAAAACTATCACACTTCCTGGAGTCAAACCATCTCCTCAATGACTCCCAGACGGGCTTTAGACCAGGTCAGGGTACGGACACCGCCCTCCTGGCAGCAGTAGAAAAGGCCAGGGAAATTATCGATACAGGAGGATCAGTGGCAGTGGTCCTCCTGGACCTGAGTGCGGCCTTTGGCACGGTCAGTCACCAGGTCCTGATTCACCGTCTCGATAATATCGGGGTGAAAGACAGGGCACTAAAATGTCTCTCATCCTTTCTCTCCCGACGCTCCTTCCAAGTATGGGAAGGTGAAAGCCGCTCCCCCTCCATTCCCCTCCAGTGTGGCGTGCCTCAGGGCTCATCCCTGAGCCCCACGCTGTTCAACGTGTATATGGCCCCACTGGAGGCACTGGTGTCACCCTTTGGAATATCTATAGTTAGCTATGCCGACGACACACAGCTGGTGGTAACGCTCTCCCACCCCAAGCTAGAGCCCTCCAATCTCCACGACTGTCTAACCAGTGTACATCAGTGGATGGGTGACTCTGCCTTGAAACTAAACGGCTCCAAAACAGAGATCCTGCTCCTAGGGCATAACACAACGAGCCTCCCCCCGAACATCTGGCCCGCCTGCATGGGTGAACCCCCCACCCCCAAGACCGAGGTCAAGAGTCTCGGAGTATGGCTAGAGACGGATCTCACCTTTAGGACACAGGCAAGAAAGACTGCCGGCACCTGCTACGGACTACTGAAATCGTGCAGGAAGGTACTTCCCCTACTGCCTTTCCAATCGCGTCTCCTACTGATCCAAGGCCTAATTTTATCGAGGCTGGATTACTGTAACGCCATATACCTAGGATCTCCAGAAGCCACGCTCCAAACTCTTCAAAAAGCCCAAAATGCTGCAGCCCGACTCCTGACAAACACCCCGGCAAGAACTTCTGCCAAGCCTGCACTGAGGACGCTGCATTGGCTCCCTATTAGGGAAAGAGTAACCTTCAAGACCCTCTGTCTGGCCCACAAGGTACTGCACAATGCTGGCCCTCCTATCCTTGGGAACTGGATCACACCCTACAGACCCACAAGAGCGCTCCGTTCCGAACATGGGAACTTCATCACGATCCCCAAGGTGAGGAAGGCCCGGTTCGGTGGCCGTCGCTTTTCGGTCAATACGGGGAAAAAATGGAACACACTCCCCCTGAGCCTCAGAACAGAACCAAACCTTCTAAGGTTTAGGAAGGCCCTCAAAACCCTACTTTTTCCCTGAGCCATCCCTCCCACTCCCGACTATCTTCCACTGGTGGTAATAGGTTCAGCGCTGGGATACCCTCTGGGTGACTACGCGCTTTAGAAATCTTTAAATTAAATAAATGAATAAATACTATGGAGATGTCGGGCGCTGATGAGGCGTTCATCCAGGTTTCTGTAAGGAAGGCGACGTCCGGTGATGTGGTGTCGAGTAGGTCCCAAAGTTCAGTGGCGTGTTTGTGGACTGATCGGGTGTTCAGCAGGATGCATTTCAGGTGGTTAGAGTCGGAGATGTGTTTGGGGGAGGAGGATTTGGCGTGGGTCCTGATGCATGCGAACTTGCAGGAGTGGCCGGTGAATGGTCCGTGGGTGTGTCCTGGGGTAGCTACCCAGCATTGTGGGGTGCGACCGGGGTTAAGGGCAAGGAGAGTAGCAGCGTCATGCGTTATGCGAGTGGGGTTGGTGTTGCGAGGGACGTGAGGACCATGGGGTCTGGCACTGGGCGCGGGCCAGGCGTGGACGGTCGTAGACGGGCTTACCTTTGGCGCACCTTCGGCGCGCATGGGTCGCGACAGCTGCGCGTGAACGCTGTGCGCAAAGGCATCTGTCATATGTGGATGGTGGAGGGAGGAGGGGCGAGGGAGGAGCAGCTGGGAGGCGGGAGCGGGGCGGAGAGAGCTGGGCTGGGAGTCACAACAACAAACCACAAGATGGCTGCAAGCCAAATCTAACGCGACGAGATTGGGGCACAATGGCAGTGGAAATGGCGAAGGGCAATGGCACAAGCACAATCAGGCACAAAACGATTATTCAGTCAAGGCAGCAAATCGATAGGTGATTATTGCTCACTTTAGCAGTATAGCGCTGTGATACAATTCTACTGCAGTATGGTGTTACGATATTGCACACAATTAAACACAAGTAATGCGAGTTAAGCGCTGTGATACAATTCTACTGCAGTATGGCGCTACGATAATGCACACAATTAAACACAAGTGATGCGAGTTAAGCGCTGTGATACAATTCTACTGCAGTATGGCGCTACGATAATGCACACAATTAAACACAAGTGATGCAAGTTAAGCGCTGTGATACAATTCTACTGCAGTATGGTGCTACAATAATGCACACAATTAAACACAAGTAATGCGAGCTAAGCGCTATTGGTAACCGGCAAAGAGCGCTCTGGTAGTCTCGTGCTACGATACCAGCTTCTGGGTCAGGGCAGGGAGCAGCGTGGGGAGCGACCGCCACCGAAGTGCCGATTCTGTGGAATGGCTTGCTCTAAACCCTGCCAGGTTTGGATGAAGGATGTTATTTCCTTCCAGGAATGTTGAAAGCTGCTTATTGACAAAGGTTTCAGCACATTTACATATGGCAGGGAGTTGAGAAATGGGCCGCAAGTTAAATAGAACTGATGGATCATGCAGGATCTTTTTTTGCAGTAGTTTGACTACTGCGGTTTTCCATGAGGTAGGAAACTCTCCAGTTTGGAGTGAGGTGTTAAGAATAGTATTAATCATGGGGTTTACTTCCTCTTTAATTGCATGAAGCAATGAGGGGGGACAGGGATCAAGTGGCGAGACAGATTTAATTTTTGAGATGATTTGCGAAGAGTCTGCAAGACTAATCGTAGCAAAGGTATTCCAATTGACTGACCCAGACTTATTATCTTGTATGGTATCTTCATTTTCTTGGGGGATTTGGGGAAAATCTTTGGTGAGATTTATAACTTTTTGTTCGAAATATGTTGCAATTTCGTTACAAAAGGTCTGTGAGGGTGGAATTTCGTGGGACAGAAATTTTGGATTTCTAAAGCTATTTACAATTCGGAAAATTTCCTTTTGTTTGTTCTGTGAGGCTTCAATCAGGTTTGCAAAATAGTTCGTTTTGGTGCATTTGATTAGTGCGTGGTATTTCCTCCTAGCTATCTTAAAGACTTCCTGATCGTCATTATTATAGTGCCTACGCCATTTCCGTTCTAGCCTTCGCACTATTTGCAATGTATCTCTTAGTTCACTCGTGAACCAGTGAGCTGATATTTTCCCTTGTCTAGATTTTAGTTTTCGTGCTTCCCCGAGATCAGTTTTCTCCCCTATGGATCTCATCCATCTCTCATAGCTATAATTATCAGAGATGACTTCCCCATGCAGGGATGGTTTGTTCTCTTTTACCCAGTTTGTCAGGTCCGGGTGATCAATAATTTTAGCCCAGCATGGGGTGGGTTTCTCATTCCTCATTATATATGGTTTTACAGCCTTTATTTTATCAGTTTTGAGATTAAATGCGATGAATTTGTGGTCAGTCCAAGTTAGGTGCAAGGGAGCTGAAACCTTGATAGTATTAAGATTAGAACAGATACAGTCTAAAACATGCCCGGCTTTCTGTGTAGGATCTGTCATGAGTACTGTCAGTCCCAACACATGCATATTATCTTTAAAACATAACACATTGGGGTCGCTAGTGCTGTCCAAGTGCAGATTTAGGTCTCCCAATAGGGTGAAATTAGCAGCTTTTAGAGTTAGATTGATGAGGGCTTCACCCATACTTTCCAAAATATGGCTCGCTTGGGCTGGTGGGCGGTATATTAAGGCTCCAGAAAACATAAAAGAGTCATGGGCCTGTAAGCTAAGGCCCAGACATTCAGCTCCTTTTATATCGGATAATTTCGTGATGTTGCATTTGAGGGTATCTCGATGAATGATAGCCAACCCCCCCCCTCTCTGTAAGGGTCTATCTAGTCTCTGTATCCGACAACCGGGTGGCAAGGCATGTACAATGTCTGGACTGGACCAATCTCTGAGCCATGTTTCAGTGACTAAGAGACAATCCAGCTTTGTTTCTGAAATTAAATCATACATATGTAATGCGTTCTTGCACATCGAGCGGGCATTGATTAGCCCTCCATTGATGACCCTATATATAGTTTTCTTAGGCAGCCTTAAATAGGGTTGTAAGTATTGTTTACAATTAATGCAACAGATGGGCCCTAACCATTTATCAACATTCATGGCATGATGACATTGAATACAACTAGGGTTCAGCGACAGTATCTCTTTTCTGGATAGCTGACCTGGTTTAGCCCTCTGGGCAGAGGGAGCAGCCCCCAGCCCGTCCGTAGCGTGGACGGGTGCAGACGGGCTGGACTTAGGCTCGACTTCGGCGCGACTCCGGCATATCCGCTGACCACGTCCACTGCGCGGAGACATCCCCGTATGTTTTTATAGTGGAGCCTCGAGTGCTAGAGTGCTGGGGCTGTGTCTACGCCCAATATGGCCGCTGAAATGCCGCCTCCCACTCAGCACCTCAATCGGCTGTATACGGGGCAATTCAAAGCAGCGAAATTAGTGCGAGTCGCAATGTACAGGATTTTTGTTTAAAAAGCAAAGCTTGGCGGTGCAAAAGAAGTTTACAAAACACAAACAAAATTAGATTAAAAAGCGCTGGTATTACTATGATCAATCTTCTGGCTTCCGCCTCAGGAGAGCTATGGAGTCTGCGAGTCCTATCGTCCCATCTCATTATTAAACACTTAAACGAAGCTACTGGCCACTATCCTGGCAAAGAGATTGCGCTTGGTGATATCGCAGCTGATACACCTTGATCAGACTGGATTTATACCAGACAGGGCCACCCGACTGAACCTCAGGCGCACTCACAACTAGCTGCAAGAGGTCCGGGACAGAGAAGACCCACACTGGTTCCCGTCCCTTGATGCGGAAAAGGCCTTCGACGCAGTACATTGACCATTCTTGGAGGGCGTCCTACAGAAATTCGGCTTCGGACCGATATTCCAGAAGTGGGTACAACTGCTATACACCGAGCTGAGGGCCAGGGTGAGAGTAAATGGAGTCCTGTCGAGAGAATTCCGAGTGTGAAGAGGGACCAGACAAGGGTGCCCCCTCTCCCCACTCTTGTTCGCCCTAACTATAGAGGTCCTAGCGGCTAGGATTCGCCAACATTCAGATATCAGGGGATTTCAACGGACCGAAGGAAATGTGAGCGAGGAAAAAATCTCGCTCTATGCGGATGACATACTTCTGTATGTAACATCACCAGAGACGTCGATCCCGCAGCTATTTCATGAACTGGAACTATTCGGTGACCATGCCGGATACTGAATAAATTGGCATAAGTCTGTCTTATAAGACCCCGCAGGGAGGGACGCATGGTCGGACCTTCCAGGAAGGCTGCTTACTACAACAGAGGGCTTTCAATATTTAGGGGTATATCTCACCCTGGATAGACATATTTTGTACACCCGTAACAATGAGCGCATTATGGTGAACTCCATTGCAGATATGGACCGCTGGAGACTGCTCCCACTCACTCTCCTAGGCCGGGCGGCTATGTACAAGATGATTATTCTCCCCAAATATTTGTACGCCCTTCAAAATGAGTATTATCCCCTCCCTCCAAAAGTCTTCACCAAGATACATGCAGACCTACAGGCCTTTATATGGCTGGATTAGCAACCTAGGGTAGCATTGACCACCCTACAGAGGCACCAATATAGCGGGGGGATTTCGCTCCTGAATCTGGAGGCATATTACTGGGCGGAACACTTGGTCCCGATCAACGAATGGATACACGCACAGACAGACCATCCCTCATATGCACTAGAGTGCCACAAACTAGCACCCAGACATATTCTTTCCTATTTATATGGGGAAACAGCCGGAGACGTCTTTTACCGGCAACCAACATTACCCTTCTTGCCTGGAAGGCAGCCACGAAACGTATGGGGTGGGACAGGAAGCCATCGAGACAAACACCAATCTGGCACTGCACGTGGCTGACGGAGCTTCACAAACTAAAGGGTTATAGGAGGTGGGACGACATAGGGATCTCTACACTAGGAGATGTACTTGCCAAAGGGCAACTGAAATCATTTGTGGTTTTGACCATAGAATTCGGCCTACACCCCACACAGAGATACAAATACACTAGATTGAAACATGCATGAGGGCTCATAATATCGACACTGCAGACCTGGCAGAATTTGCGCCACTCGAAGGTAGGCTCCTACAGGAACACATCCAGCAGAAGGCGGTATCTCTAACTTATAAGACCCTTACGAATAACATGTTAGGTGACCTGGCCAAGCTTCGACAGCAATGGGAGGCAGACGTGGGTGGCATTGAGGACATTGATTAGGAATTGGTCTTAACACATCCCAGAGAGGTGGCAGTTAAATCTCGACTCCGCCTTATCCAATTCAACATATTACATAGAACCTACCTTGATAGAGTGCGGCTCCAGAAAAAGGGGAAGACAGATGATGCTAAGTGCTTACGATGCCAGGACCCCAGGGGGGACTTCTTTCATGTCTTGTGGTCCTGCTCTAAAATACAGGGATACTGGTCAGATGTTTTTACGCAACTGTCGGCAGTCCTGGAGAGTCAAATACAAGTGGACCCCAAGCTGGCTCTATGGGCATGACAATTGATCTAGATCTTCCACGCCCTCTGCTGACCTTCCTGGTACTGGCCTTAGTAGTGGCCAAGAGAGACATAGCGAAATACTGGGGGGGGCCAGAGATACCACTTCTGGAAGAATGGAGGAGAGGCCTAGATATGTATTTGGCGGCTGAGAGAGTCACATACAAAGCAAGGGGGTGTCCTAGGAAATTTCGCAAAGTATGGGGGAAATGGAGAAACTATCACGGATTGGATGCTGGCCTGTAGAGGGTCAGTACGAGAGATAATTGTACTGTTGATGATAATATGGAGAGTCCACCTTGTGGTCTTTTTATGTGTGAACTGTATGCTTCAAAATGGGTAATGGATGGGGGGACGGCGGGAGTGGGGGGGGAAATGTGCACTTTAATATAGAGATGACTGCAATGTTCAGTTTTTGAAAAAATGCAAATAATAACGGTTTAAAAACATAAAAAATAATAAAAAGATGACGCCCAGGTTCCTCACTTTTTGAATTGGGGTGGGGAGCGCACCCATGTTGTGTGGCCACCAGTTCTGAGCCCAAAAGGAAATGTCTGATCCGAATAGCAGAACCTCTGTTTTAGAGCTGTTTAGCTGCAGACAATTCAACCCTATCCATAGGTTTTGTGGTGCGTACATTGTTTAAAGTTATCTGCTGTGTCTTTAGGGCTACTTGTGATTGATACCACAATTTGGGTATCATCGGCATAAGATATTAATTTAAATCTGTGTTTTATGTAGGCTAGAGGCGTTACGTAAAGATTGTCTTCTTCTCCAGTCTTCGACAAACCTTCTATACCCTCAGTAGATTTCAAAGATGAGTTTGTGTCTCTTATGTTCAGGCCGTCACCACAGCATGAGATGGATTTGGATTGTAAAGGCACACATAGTCAGTGGAGACAAATCTTCTGGCCCTTTATGCAGCTGCAGTGTAGGAAAAGCACTATACATTTACACAATGAGGTAGCACTTACTGATTAGTCAGTACGTCAGTTGAGTAGAGGTATTGCACAAAACGGTGGCATCTCCGTGGATAACTATGCAGGACAGGATTCATTCTGGCACGAGGCCCCTGTCACAAAAATTAAACCTCAACAGGAAGCACTTACAGATATAGCTGATGCCCGAGTTGAAGTTCAAATTCAGTAACATTTTTGATCAGCTCAAAACATTAGTGAGCACGGTCGAGGCTGGGCAAGTGTGCTTTAGCCCCATATCTGCCATCGAAAATTAGCTGTAATACTCGAGGGAGATGTTTGCATCCATGAGTTTCTCGAGCATGATCCCCTTGTAGTTCCTGTGGCCAGGAGGCTGCTTTCTCCTCACCTACTGCCCTGCTAGCTCTCTGACTCTTTACACAAGAGGCATGTGCACACGCATAGAAGCCCCGCGCCACACACTAGCAGTATCAAACGTTTTTTCCGCCCTTTCCCAACTATGATGGACAGCTCACTCAAGGGACCTCGGCTCCTTTTGGCCTGGTGGCAAAGTTACAGGCACACATGGTCACTGGGGACAAATCATCTGGCCCTTTACGCAGCTGAAGTGTATGAAAAGCACTATACATTTACCTAACGAGGTAGCACTTACTGATTAGCCAGTAAAAAATACTCCAGTTAAGTATGGTGCAAATCGCAAAAAAATCTGTGATTTTGCGGGAAAATCCGTGAGTTTGCGGACCGCAGATCCGCAAAATTTGCCCATACTTAGATATGACATTGCCAGATCTGACTGACCCAAACGACTAGGAGGAGGCGTTGCTTGCAGTCACCGAAACAACCTCTCAGTCAAACATGCTTCAGCCCCTGTTCTACTCACATGTGAATAACTATACATGGATATTGCTTGCAACAGCAGACTATTATGCAAATTACTCACAATCTATCGCCTGCCTGGTGATAGCCTTTCTTTCACAGGACAAATCATGGAAATCATTGCAACAAACGCAGGGCAGCACAGTTCACAAATATTCTATGGAGACTTCAGCCTCCACTGGAATGACCTGGAGTAACCTATAGTTGACTGCCTTAAATCATTTCTGGCTGAACTCAACTGGATACAATTCTGTGACTCCCCACACACAACAAGGGATAGACCTTAGATCTTATCATTGCAAAAGATACAAGCTATGTAAAGCGCTCTGATACCCGATCCAGGTCAAGTTTGCGCTATATAAAACTAAGTATTTTAAAATAACTCCAATCAACTGGAATCTATCCTCCCCTGTGACTGGTCTGACCACTGCTGCATAACATTTCTCATTTTGTTATCAGCAAAAGCAAATACCGCTCAATTAGTAAATTGCAAAATATGGAAAAGGAACATCCATAACATTAACCTAAATGAGCTGACATCCCTCAGCAGTGGCATCCTTCTGCTGCCTGATGACATATCAGAAGTCCAAGATCTCACAAACCACTACACCAGCTCCATGAAAAACGTTTTAGACATGATTGCTCCCTTACGACCAAAAAACACTTTCCACCAAAGACTCTGAACTACGGTACAATGGAAGCCTCAACACGAAAAGATATAAGTTGCAACTAGCAGAACGAAAGTGGAGATCCTCACCTTCCCTTGAACACCTCCAAAAACTAAGATCACGGAGAAATGCTAATTACAAAAACTCTAAAGCAAATTTCTTCAGAAACCAGCCAAATTTAGCTAGAAACCAACCAAAAAACAATTTGAGCCTGTTAACTTCAATAAAATAACCCTTCTCCAGCTAAAACCAATCAGTTACCAAAATGCAAAGAATTTGCATCCTTCCTTGAGAAGACAGAAAATATTAGAGTTGTGTTGCAGATGGTATGGGAGCACCGCCCTCTTGCATCTCACTCGAAACCGCCCACGCCATCCAGAGCACATGGAACTCTTTCAAACCCTAGATGAAAATGCCATGTTCAAAATTTTAGTGATGAGGGACTGACTGGCCCCTTAGTGAGATGTCACAACGAATAATATCTGGGGGTCAAAGGAAAAAGAAAGTTTGACAGTAAGACCCACTATACCAAAACGCACAGGACAGTGACAGTGAGAAATAATAATAAGTAGATGGTCAAGTCGAGACTCAAGAGTACTAGGAGAAAATGATGTGATATGAGAGCAGAACAGAAGGGTCACTTCTGTCACTCCAATCACCATACACTGCTTTTTTCATTAGCCACTATCATACCCTTCTGTTCTGCTCTCATATCACATCTCGGTCACGGTAAAATTTACCGGCTGTCTTGTCTCCTGGGTAAGGAGATCCCATATGATGACAACAAGGGCGGTACAGTGTGGCTTCTGATGGGAACAATACATTTTTCTCCTAGTACTCTTGAGTCTCGACTTGACCATCTACTTATTATTATTTCTCACTGTCACTGTCCTGTGCGTTTTGGTATAGTGGGTCTTACTGTCAAACTTTCTTTTTCCTTTGACCCCCAGATATTATTCGTTGTGATGTATTGAGTTAGGGGCATATATCTGGCTGGTTGGTAAACCTGCCCTTAGACCCTCCCCACTTGTTGTTGACGTACTCCGGAGTCATGTTTGTTTTTAATGAAAGTAATTACGAAGGGAGAGAACTTTTGCGCATTGAAACTGTAATGTAGTTAATGTTACGAAATGAATGGCACTTATGCATGTATTTTTTGATTTACTTGTAGTGACCCCCGACGAAGGGCACACGATGGCCCGAAATGCATTGGGTTCTTTTTTTATGGAATTAATAAAACACTGCTTGCGATGGACTTGCTGCATCATTCATATTCTTTCTGAAAGGCGCCGAATGGGCCCTGTTCGAATATTAGAAATTTAAATGAATGTTGGACTGTGGTATTACTGAAGAAAAATAACAAGTGAATAATAAAGGAGAAAAATGATGGTTTAAAATTTGGATTAACAAGGACCTAGGGTAAAAAAAAATTTGGAATTAAAAGTGCACGCTTAAATTAGCGGCACAAAGCTGTGCATCTCACTAAGGGGCCAGTCAGTCCCTCATCACTAATGTTCTTGTAACAATGTGGCAGTAGGGCATGCCAAAATAGTCGACCTGCACGCAACCAGTCTAAGGATGGATAACACGCACGTGGACATGAATAATTGAAGTTTAAAAAACGGTGTGCATTCCCTCTACCTTCAAAGAATGTTCAAAATTTTAGCAGATCTGAAACCTCAAACCACTTCAGCAACTCGCTACCCCCAATTTCTTTAATGAGATCGTACAATTGTTATTCCCTCCTTGGTCAAAGATTGATATTGCTTCCCTACTTCAATTCCTAATCCCTGTTTACCTAAAGTCTGGTCAGGTTACCTCGATCCTAAAAAAAAGACGGATTATGGGACAGACCAAAATAACTTCTGCACCATCTCCAACATTCCAAGCTCCTTGAAAAATGTGTACATGTAGAACTTTGTAACCATTTTGATCAATTCTGTCTACTTCACCAATTTCGATCCGGCTTCCGCTGGGGGCACATATAGTCGACGATTCATTTACAATTGTATGATCAAAACTAATCATGACTCCTTATCCTCCTTGACCTGTCTTCAACTTTCAATACAATTAAGCATGAATATCTACTTGACCTACTGGAACATAGGAAGGGACTCTCAGGGACCGTCCTAAGATGGTTCACCTCAGTTTTCCAAAACAGAACTGAAAAAATAAAGGTTTAAATAAATAAGGTTAAAATAAATAAATAATAAATAATAAATAAATAATAAATAATAAATAAGGTTTAAATAAATAAATAAGGTTTAAATAAAGGTCTAAATCTGTGCCTGTCATTTTAGGGGTCCCACAAACTTCCTCCCTCTCCCCCACTCTCCTCAACCTGGTCATGGAGCCACTGACAGTAATTCTGAGCTCATCCACATCCATTATCACGTGTATGCCGATGAAACCCAACTATACCTGAAGTCTCCTCCCCTGAAGACATCAAAGCCCTCAACTTAAACCTGCAAAAAACTCAAAATTGGCTGACCTGCAACCACCTCAAATTAAAAGCTCTCAACCACCTCAAATTAAAAGCTCTCAAAACGAAATTCCTCCTAATCACCCCACCCAAACAGTCGATTCGATTCAAAAACTTTATTCGATTCAGAGAAGAATCATCAAAGTAAAACATTTTACAAGAACATGATTTAGAAATATTTTAAAAGAAAACAATCTAAAAATACACAAGTTCAAGTTCAAAAGACCTTTATTCGAATTTGATAAAATTCATAAAAGTACCGAACACATCAAAGCACATATATACACATAATACAAAACAGTTAAATAAATTACATTCCATAAAGACAAAGCAATTCATACAATGGTTAGGCAATAAATTTCATTATCTTATAAAATTTTAGCAGTAGTATCTTTTATGACTGAATCTGATTTCAAGGACTTTCCATAGTCTTACGTGCACGTATGGCTAGTCTTAGGAAAGTGCTGGTGCGAAATGTCAGTTCATCAGTGTCCAGAGTGAGCAGCAACATATAGGATTCCTGAAGTGTAAGAGGTCTGAATTTTCTAAAATATGGGGTCAAAAGCCATTTGGTATATCTCACATAAAATTTACAGAAAAATAAAAAGTGCAAATCATCTTGAGTGCTTGTACCGTCACAAGGGCAGGGGAGAAGGTCAATATGGTGTTGATACCCCAGAGGAAAAGAGAGCAAAAATTTCACAGTTCCTGCCCTTAGACGAAACAGTAAAGAACGCTCCCAATTTGACATAGGGAGTGAAAGGTAGGAAGGCATGATTTGCATACAGAGACCATTACCAATGTATTTTTTGACCCCTGATTTCTGTAATTCAATTCCAAGCCGTTCATTGCGGTAAAGTGCATAGAGTGCCTTTTGGACCTCATATTTGTCCTTTGATTCAATAGCCGTTGGCTCAGTAAACAAAATACCTCTACCAATTTCATTAAATATTTTAAAGACTTCTTTAAACCAGGGGATCTGCATGCCATTTTCACAATTAAGGCAGTCCCTAATGATGTTTTGCGTAAGGACAGCAGCCTCATTCCTCCAGATTCTAATCCAGAAGAGTGCTGGTCTTACTTTAATAAAGTCATTTATGTAGGGGAGATTAAGTTCGTTATGACAGATGAAATTGGAAGAGGAAATTGGTGCCCCCAGCAATTTCCTGCAAAAACGATTTTCCTCTCTTTGAATGCCAATGCTGCTGGCCGATCCCCAAACTTCAGCTCCATACGTGGCAACAGGGGAACACTGTAGTTTAAAAATTTTAACGATGGCTTTAGTGGCGCCGATTTTCTTAGGGCGGGGGAGACTCAGAACAGAATTGTTGGCTTTCGAGAACTTGCTCGTGGCGTGGGCCACATGCCCACTCCAAGAGCCGTTCGCAGCGAAAACCAACCCCAGATAAGGGAACTTATGGACAGATTCGAGTTTATCTGTTCCAATTTGAATAGTGCCGAGTTTCCTTTTGCCCGGCCCACAGGGCATAATAAAAGACTTTTTAAAATTAACTTTCAAATCCAGTCCCTCCATAAAATTTACAAAACTATGTACAAGCAGACGTAGGGCGTTAGGTGTACGTGCCATAAGGACAGCGTCGTCTGCATATAAAAGTACGGGTAAGGGATTTCCTAAAATAATTGGGACATCAGGGGTAGCTTTCTTTAAACAGTTGGACAGACCATTAATATAAATGATAAACAGCAGGGGTGCTAAAACGCACCCCTGTCTCACCCCCCTCTCTATCTTAATGGCTCCCGATACCTCTCCGCCCATCCCAATACGTACCCGAGCTTTCGAGTCAGTATGGAGGTAGGCTAAGAATCTAACAAGAGTGGCATCGAGACCGTTTGACAGGAGAGTTAACCATAGCTTGGATCTGTTTACAAGATCGAATGCGGATGAAAGATCCATAAAAGCTAGGTAGACGGGGGATGAGCGAGCAATGCAGTATTTGTCTATTATCAATTTTAAGTTTAGGCATTGCTCGACAGTTCCTACCCCACTCCTAAACCCCATCTGGCAAGGATCTAAAAAGTCAGAATCGGACGCCCATTCCAGTACCCTATTATAAATTATTCGTCCTAATATTTTTAGAGTATTATCCAGGAGGGAAATGGGACGATAATTTACTGGGTCTGATCTGTCTCCCTTTTTGTAAATGGGGACAATGATACTAGTAGCCCAGGTAGCAGGCATGGCTACATGTGGGAGACTGTTAAAAATGTTTAAAAGTATTGGTGTCCAGAGATCAGCGTTAAATTTGATGATATCAATAGGGAGGCCGTCCGGCCCGGGCGCCTTGTTACCTTGGCTCTCTTTGATAGCTTTCCTGACTTCTGAGTCCGAGATTTCTAAGCCTTCTGTTTGGTTCAAGTTAGGGAGAGGTTGCTCATCAGAGGGGGCGGCATAAATATTAGAAAAATGGGTCTCCCAGGCTGTACTAGTTATGTTACAGCTAATTTTTGTGAGCTCTTTGCCCATTTCCCTCGTTCTCTTGACTGCCGACCAAAATGGGGCGCTGCCACCCAGATTGGCGCTGATAACCAGCTTATCCCAGTGATCGGAGAGCAAATTTGCCTTCCTTTTCGATGTTTTATCTTTGTAGTTTTTCCTGGCAGCTCGAACTACATCCATACACCTGGGTTTGGCAGAGAGGGCCTTTCTTAACTCTCTATTGGCCACGGAGCAAGATGTATCAAACCACCGTGGCTCTTTGTGGTCAGTAGGGAGTGGGACGACAGGAGAGTTTTTATGTTGGAGCATAAAGCTTCAAAATCTGTAATCAATTCTTCATTGTTTGTACTTGGGGAGGAGAGGCATTTCAATAAATCCGGATGTGCCTCCTGAATCGTGTCTATAATGGCCCCACAATCAATTCCTCTCCATTTAAGGCGAAGGCCGTCAATTGAGGGTGTGATATCCCTTGCCCCATTTAAATTCATAAAAATCGGACTGGGTGCGAGGTTAAAAATAGCAAACAATGGATTATGATCACTGAAGGACGTTTGCACCACAGAAGATTTGATTAAACAGTCCGTTAACACAGGTGATGTAAAAATGTAATCGATAATTGAACCGTTATCCCTGCCCTTAAACGTAGGGGCATAGGGAAAATTCATATCATACCCTACACTCATTGCATCAACAAGATTAAAATCAGAAAGTATGCTGATCAGTTCCAAACCCCTGCGGTCATTACAGTGATCGAAATTAGTAGGTCCATAGTTATCTATAAGTTTCACATTAAAATCTCCCCCGATCAGAATACTAGTCTTAGTGTCTACTGACAAGGAACAGTCAATCATGTTTAAAACCTTAGATAAAGCAGCAAAATTTTTGTTCGGTACACCATAAAAATCATTATTGTAAAAATGGATTAAATAAATTGTGGTCTTTGATTTCAATTTATATTCCAGAATTTGAATATTGGGATTGGCAAGGTTATCTGGCTTCAAATCATTAATTGTACCGCCTGCCAAAATTCTAATCCCCATGAAGAGTCCACCCACCGCTCGGCCAAAACTAGGTTTTGCTGATGTCAGGCTGAAACAGTGGTAGCCTTCAATATACAGGTTATCAACAGCCCAAGTTTCTTGAAACATAAGTATGTCTACGTCATTAATTAGTTCGATCCAAGCAGGGTCAGAGAGCTTAGATTCTAAACCTGCGACATTCCAGCTTAGAATTGATAGGCCATGTTTGAACCCCTGGTTAATAGGTGTACTCCTAGTATTCGCATTATCATAGTTAGTTGATTCGTTTGAAATGGCCGGAATACTATCCGACAATATAATTTCTGTAACTGCTGTTTTAACATGGAGCGATGCAGCTGAAATTGTAATTGGGGCACCCTCTTGGTTACAGGCTTTTGCATTATTGCATAATTCTTTGTTGAGCAAGTAAGAAAACATTAATTAATATATTCACAGGTAGTTTGCCATGGCAAAACATACATAAAATAGGGCCCGTACCGATCACTTTAAGTCAACAGGCGTTATTTCATCGAATATTCATACTAGAAAGGCCATCAAAAGGAGCAAAAAAGATAAAAATCACAACACAACATTCTACATAAACAAAAAGGTCTAAGGCCAAATTAACCATACCGTTTCCTAATCAGGAGAGACACTCGGATAAAATTTAGCATGGCGCAACACACTCCAGAATATGACAATGATAACAAGTAGTCATAACCTTCTTTGTAATTACATGGTTGCTTCCCCTTCAAAATAGGCTTAATAAACCTAGTTCCCGGATCCTTATATAAGGAGCAAAAGAAGACAACATGCATAGTACTCTGACTAACTTTGTTATTACAAGGACAGGGGGGCAGCCTCTCACACCAACCCCCTTGTTTAGGAAAGGCAAAAAGAAAATGCAGAATGTTTAGCCTAAACCTTGTGAGATAAAATCGCCATTGCACATGAGTTGTGAAAGTTAAATAAAACTGGTGGTGTAAGTTAACCATAGATCCAGATGGCCTAACCAGGGAATGAGCATGTGAAGATTTCCAATAACTTGTTTTGATGACGGTTTTAATGTCTCCCTGGATTTTTTCAGGGTTATCATAGATATCACCCAGACCTATTTTATGAAGCATTTCATTAACATATGATAACCAAGGGATCTGCTTCCCATTTTCCAGGTTTAAGCAGTCCTGTAGAATGTCTCTAGAGAACTGAAGATCCTCAGATAACCATATTTTGCCCCATAATAATAAGGGTGAAAGACGAATGGTATCACACTGGTATCAGCGCACTGTTTTTAAAACTGCATATTTAACCTCATCTTTTGTTGTGCAGGGTACTAACTTTATTTTCTGGTTCCAGGGGCGAGCGGCTGGCTGGGGGCTGCTTGGAATCGCCGGCTCCCAGTGGCAGCGGGCGCCATCTTTGCTTGGGCTTCAATCGGCATGAAGCTTCCCTGAGACTCCACCCTCGTCCCGCCCCTATTTAAACGGCCATTATGTGTCAGCGCAGCGGACGAGCGCAGCGGGCGCGACGGAGGCACGCCGGAGTTGCGCCTGAGTTAAGCCCGTCTGCGCCCGTCCGCGGCAGGCCGAGGCACGGGGCATGTCACTCTGCTCCCCGCCTCATTTATCCCCGTTCAGCCATTATTTCACTTCACAAGCCCGTACTCCCTCCCCCCGAGGCCTCTGTTAAGCACGCTGTATGCGGCCTGCCCGCACCCAGGAAATCTTTTCCTGAGATCATTCTTCCACCCCCCATTCACAGGCCCCCGGACCTGGCAGGCAAATCTCGTACTTCTACCTCGGGACTTGCCCCTAACTCCCCCTTATCTGTGATGTACCTTAACACTCGGTCTCTGGTCAGCCATAAAACTGACATCTTCTATCTCTTAGGATCGGAACAGCCTGACATCTTGTTCCTGTCCGAGACCTGGCTCACAGATGATTCCTTCCCTGATATCCTGGCGGCCATCCCCCCGGGATATTACATACTGCAAGCCAACCGCCCCTCCGGCAAAGCGGGCGGCGGGGTCGCAGCCATCATTAGGCACTCAATTAGGTTCTCCCCTGTGTCCACCCCCAGCATCCCTATGACTGACTGTCTTGCTCTCAGGCTGGAGCAACCTGGGTCCTCTCTTGTATGTGTCCTAGTTTACCGTCCCCCTCAACCTATGCCAAACTTCTCAGTTCAGTTTGAAAAGCTTATCTCGCAGCTGACTATCAACAACACCAATGTTCTGGTTCTCGGTGACTTCAATTATTGGCCATCGGACCCTCACGAAACCTCTGATTCATTCGCCTTTTCTGACCTCATGCTGGGCCTCAATTGTACCCAACATATACACACACCCACGCACGTTAAAGGTCATATCCTGGACCAGGTATGGACTTCTTCTTTAGACATCTCCACTCCCCTTGTTCTTCCCTGCCTCTGGTCAGATCATCTACTTATCACTTTCTCCCTTGCCAAGCCCTCCCCCGGCCAATATCATCCGAGAGTCTAACTTTCTGGCACGTAACTGGAACAAGGCCGACCTCAATAAATTTACCTCCCTCCTGAGCTCATCGGCCCCCTCTATCACCGGACCCACCATTTCCCTTGACTCTCAGTCTGATAATCTCACCCAATGGCTTGTTTCCGCCGCTGACTCGGTGGCACCTCTAAAACCTGTTAAGACGCGGCGCAGTCACGACGCCCATAGGTGGTTCACCGAGGAACTCAAGGCACTGAAACTTAGTCTCCGTCAGGCCGAAAGACGCTGGTGTCGCGGATATACCCCTGAGACAAAAGCTGTCTTCATTTCTCAGCTGAGGGAATACAAGTCTGCTATAGCCCGGGCTAAATCCAGCTACTTTTCCAACAAGATCTTGAACTCTACCAACAAGTCCAAAGATATTTTCTCTATTGTTGAGGAATTATCTAACCCGGCGAGAGTCACCATTGCTCCGCTCCCCTCCCAGCCTCTGTGTGACTCCCTGAATCAATTCTTTGTGGACAAAATTGTTAAAATCAAAACCAGCATTTCTGCTCACGCCTCATCTGCCCCTTCCCCCCCCCAGTACCCCCTCTCATCACAACACCCATACCCTAACTCAGCTCCCCCTCATTTCAAAAGATAATTTTTTCCCCCTTTTGCTCAAAGTCTCTTCTGGCTCTCCCAGCGACTGTTGCCCCCCCTCGGCCCTGCGAGAAGCTTTCACTTCCTGCCCGGACCCCCCTCTAGCCCTTTTAAACAACTCTTTGACCACGGGGGTAGTCCCGGGATCCTTCAAACGGGCAGAGGTGGTCGCCATTCTGAAAAAACCTATGGCTGATCCGTCCATCATGAGCAACTATCGCCCTATCTCCCTCCTCCCCTTCCTTAGAAAAGTCCTGGAGTCCCATGTTACTCAAACCCTTACTTCTTTTGTAGAAGACTCTTGTGTTTTGGACCCCCAGCAGGCTGGGTTTAGACCTGCGCATTCCACAGAAGCAGTCATCCTCTCTGTGATGGACGAAATACGCAGGGGCGCCGACTCTAACACCTGTCAGGCTCTGGTTCTTCTGGACCTGTCGGCCGCCTTTGACACGGTCGACCATGATATTTTGGTCGACCGTGTCAGAGAGGCTGGCATCCAGGGTACTGCCCTGGACTGGGTGCGCTCTTTCCTGACCCATCGCCATCAAGCTGTCAGGCTGTCCCAGTTTTCTGCTTCTCAAGTCGAGTTGACCTGTGGTGTCCCACAAGGCTCTTCCTTATCCCCTCTCCTTTTTAATTTATACCTGGTCCCGCTAATCCGGTCCCTCCGTCGATTCAATGTCTCCGCGTTCAACTACGCGGACGACATTCAACTGGTTTTCACTATTGACTCCAGTGATGAATCCATCTCCACTTTCCAAAACACCCTTTGTTTCATCAGTGATTGGATGGGCACAAACCATCTGAAACTTAACCCCGGCAAGACTCAGTTGGTGCTTGTCGGGGGGCCCTCCAATCCCTGGCACTCCTCCTTCTGGCCTGCCAGTCTTGGCAGCCCCCCCTGTCCCGTCAAATCAGCAAAAAGTCTGGGAGTTGTCATAAGTAACGATCTATCTATGACACCCCAGATCAGCGCTGTAGTCTAATCCAGCCATTTCCAGCTCGGGAAAATACGCAAAATCTCTCGCCTACTTACCACCGATGCCCTTATTTTGGCCCTGCTTGCGTTAGTCATGTCCAGGCTTGACTACGCAAATGCATTATACGTAGGCATTCCTGCATACCAACTCAGGAGACTCCAGTTGATCCAAAATCAGGCTGCCCGCCTGATATACCATCAATCCAGAGATCAACATGTTCAATCTCTTCACTGGCTTCCGGTTTCTGCCCGCTGTAAATTTAAGCTTGGTTGCATCATTTCCAAATCCCTCACTGGTCACGGCCCCTCTTTCATCTCTTCTTTGCTTCATCAGTATGTTCCCTCCCGCACCCTTTGGTCATCTCAAATGGCTCTACTTTCTGTCCCTAGATTCAAGCGGAAGAAGCACGGTGGCCTTAGGTTTTCATTCTTAGCCCCGTCTTTTTGGAACTCCATACCCCTTTCTCTTAGGTTGTCCTCCCCCTACTCCAGATTCAGATCTTCCCTTAAAACGCACCTTTTCACTGAAGCGTATAATTAGTTGTCATCCTCTGTTATGTTATTTTCTGTCTCTCCTCCTTGCTCCCTCTGTATAGCGCCAAGGAACCTAATGGTGTTAGTGCGCTCAATAAATTAATTTAACATAACATAACATATCACTCACATAGCTCAATCCTATTTCATCGTGAGCAAATTTGTTTGATGAGCCTGGTGGAATTGCTAGTACACGCTTTATGAATTTGTTCTCCATGACTTGTATCGAGGCAGGGCTTTCAATCCCACAAACCCCTGCCCCATAGGTGGCCACAGACAAGCATTTTGATCTATACAGGGTTTTTAGATGTGTGACAGGTTTTTGACCTAACTTACCACAGAAGCGAAACAGACCTTCTATAGAGAGACTAGCGCTCTGAACTCGAATCTTCATTAATGGGGCCCAACTCAATTTATTATTAAAAAGGTTTCCCAGATAGTTAAAATGTTCAACCTTTTCAATGGTAAAATTATTTACCATGAACTTTCTAGATTTAGTCCCCGTTGGGCCACAGACCATTGCAAAAGATTTTGTGAAGTTTACCTTCAGGTCTAGGTCCAACATGAAGGTATTAAAGGCATCAAGACAGATCTGCATGCTATTTCCTGTGAGGGTCATAAGTACCGTATCGTCGGCATAAGAAAGCATTGGTATGCTCCTGCCGTTAACCTTTGGAAAGTCACGGCAATGGTCCAACAGATACTTTTCCAGGCCATTTGTGTACCCAAGGAACAAAAAATGGGCTAATATGCAACCTTGTCGTATGCCCTCAGTTGAGGGGATAGATTTTGTCTTTTCCCCCCCTGGCCCGAACCTTATGGCTACAGTTGTCGATTTATGCATTCTAGGAAGCAAAGTGACCAAGGGTTCCTCAAAGCCCATATCCCCCATCATTTGCCAAAGCTTGCTTCTACACACAGTGTCGAATGCACTTGAGAGGTCCATGAAGGCAAGGTGGATGGAAGAATTCCTTGCCTTCATGTACTTGCCTATAATTAGTGCAAAATTCAGACACTGTTCGACCGTCCCTTTTCCCTTTCTGAACCCGTATTGAGAATTCACAATGAGGCCCACCGAATCTGCCCATGTTTCCAATCTAGCTAAAATGACCCTACCCAACAGTTTACACGATGCATCAATTAGTGATATGGGGCGATAGCATCGGGGGTCAGATCTGTCGCCCTTCTTAAATATCGGCACCACCACTGCCTCCTGCCATGATGCTGGGATACGGCCAATAACAACTGCCCTAAACACATTTAGCAGTAAAGGTGCCCAAACCTTGACGTTATGCCCAAAGAAATCCAAAGGTACTGCATCAGGGCCAGGGGCTTTTAGTAATATGCCTTTCCTCAAGGCATCCTCCACCTCTTTCAGAGTAAGCGAAGAACTCAGAGACAAGGATGTCTGTGAGGCCACCAGCTCCCTAGTGTCTTCCAATGGTCACTGGGTTTGAATTCCATTTGGGTTAAAGATTATTCCAAAGTGGGATTCCCATGATTCACCTGTAATCTGCATCACAATGTTATCCTTACCATTGCTCGTAAAAAGGGGACGATTAATTACTTCCCAGAAGAGCCTACTATCTTTTAATTCCAAGGCCTTCTCTAGATCTTCCCAAGCTAGGTTTTTTAGATCCTGCTTCCTTATTCTAATGGCGTCTTTATAGGCCAATCTGGTCGTTCTAACCAACTCTTTATCCCTTGATTTTTGTTTTAAAGCCTTTTTTAAGGATCTATGCGATGTAGAGCATCAAACCATCTGGGGCCCTTTGGTTTATTTTTCCCAATTGGTTTTTTGAGGCGCTCAGCTACATGCCCACATACAATTTCAAAGTTCCCTATGACCTTTTCAGGTTTGGCTGTAGGCGATAGACATGAATCAAGTTCAGAGATATAGGCATTTAGTATCTCTGCCTCTAGGCTAACAGCATCTATTTTACCCCATTTGAGGGTGATGCCTTGATTCCTGTTATACTTTATAGGTTGCTCCCAGACTGGATGTTTAGATTTAACAGGGCAAAGCAGGGATAACATTAGAGGGTTGTGATCACTGGCAGCATTTGCAATGACCTCAAGCTTGTCAACATAATGGAAATAGCCACTAGACACAATTGCGAAATCGATAAAACTTATCGTACCTCTACTTCCCTGAAAGGTTGGTATTGGGGCCGAGTTTGGGACAACCCAGGGTTCCACTATACATAGATCATTTAGGATGATGATATTGTTTAAAGCATCCCCCTGGGGTGTGTGTTTAAAATGTATCAGGGGTTGTTCATGTGAGTCCTTCAAACCACACACGTTCGAATCACCATGTCTACATAATGAGCAATTGAAGTCCCCCACCCAAATGATAAAAAGTAGGGGCTGTTCACAACGTGCCTTGGCTATTGCTTCCTCCAAGCTCGATATTATAGATGTCTCATTGTCATCAAAGATGTTATAATACCAGTTGATCAATAACAGCGGTTCCGTAAACAGATTTTCCAACATTAGCAATTGATACCATGGGGTGTCAACTATCTTAGATGTTACAAGTTTACATAATTTGAGGGAAATAGCTGTCATTATCCCACCTTTTGCCCTCCCCGCTGGTGATGGCACCGCCAGGACATTAAATGGTTGAAAGCCATCAATGTTCTGGGGCGTTCGGCTCCATGTCTCCTGAAGACACAGAATGTCATGATCACCCACATAATCCAACCAGGCCTCATCCTTCAATCTAGTAGCAAGACCAGCGATGTTCCATGAAATCAGAGACAGCCTTGATTCACATACTTTATCTCCAACTAGTTCTGGTGGTGCTACCAGATCTTGCCTTAGGGTAATTACATTTGATTCACTTTCTTGGATGGTGCAAACCTCTGAGTCTTGGAAGTTAATAATATGTTCATCACATACAGAGACATCATCCACCAAATTATCATTACAGTTTTCCCCAACCTCCCTCTGGTTCAGCTCTACTATTGGCAAAACATTTCCAGAAAAATTATGTAGTGGTCAATCCAGCTCCTCCATACCCACAAGTGGATCAAAATGATTTCTTAGGGGAATATTACTTGGCATCCACCCTAGATAATCATCTCCCTGGATTCTCAGACTTGGGATTTTATAGGGTGGTTGCAGAAAGTTGTTATTGTTATATGGTGGTCCCCTAAAGTAGCCATCACCCTGGTGCCACATTCCCGGGTGATTTTGGATCGGCCATGCAGCCATATTTCTCCGTGACCACCTAGGATATGTTTCGCTCTGGAAGCTCAACCCAGTATTCTTGTGGTACGGATTCGATACGACATAATTCAGATTAGGGTAAAAGTATTCCAAACCTATGCATTGGATATCTCCAACTCTGGCAAACCTTGGTTTACGACAAATCATATCTTTTACCCAGGTGTCCCTGAAGTTAATCAGGATAAAATCCCCCTCTAGATCCTTCTCGCTTGGACCCACCCAGGGGACTCTTCGCACACTGAGTATTTTTGTTTTAGAGTCAGGGGGAAGTGGCCTATTATTATTAAGCCAAAATGTTACTTTATTTTTAAGGTCCTGATTTGTTTCCGATTTATTAGGCATAACTGCAGGGACTCCTGTCAGGATTACCATAAAAGAACAGAGTCTGGAGGCAAATTTACAGGAGGTAATTTCTTTTTGGGTACTCTGTCACTATCGACTACAGTTCCCTGCGATGGAGTTGGTTTAGGCCCAGTGGTAACTGCCTGCTTAGATGTAGTTACATGAGACGTTGATGCTGTGGCTGCCACATTTTGGCTTTGGGACCCCACTGTGGCCACCACTGCAGATTTAGTGCGTACTGATGGTACGGGTTTAGTCCGTACTGATGGTACGGGTGCTACCTTGGGGTCCACAATTGTAGGTGTTTGGGGTACTTTACTTAGATTTTTCTGGCCCCCTTTTCTTGGGATGATATTATTATTATTGCCCCCCGTCTCAGGTGATTTACTCTTATTTGCCAATGTTTCAAGAGAGTGAGTATTAAGTGAGATGAGGTGTTCTAATTGGTCTAATTTTAAGTTAACAATTTGCGTTCTCTCTAATAGGGGCAACAAAAGATTTTGCACCAATTTCTCAATTTTTCCCAATAGTTCCTCATTATTATTTTGGAAAGAAAAGATTTTCTGTCCCACATCACCTAAGTGGGTTCCCTTTTGCTTGGGCACATTTACCAAAACTCTAAGTGCAACTGTCTTAGCTAGCTTGGCTCTACTTCCCTTCTTGTGATTCCCCCCTCTTTTCCGTTTATTAGGTTGTGTGAGTACTTGGTCGCAATCTAAGACTCGGGGTTGCATAGGAGTAGACCCATTAATGCTCAAATTACAATGTTGGGCGCTATCCCCCGTAATACCTGATAGTATAGGGGCTTCATCTGGGCAGCCCCCTAAATCTTCAACCATAGTTGGCTGGGAGTCGGAAATTACAACAAGAGTTGGACTGGCTTCCAAATTATTTTCTGTACTCTTATCGGGGGTAATTGTTGCCTTTTCGGGGGTAGTTGTTGAGCCAATTTGTCCCAAAGAGGAGCGTTTCCCTGTTATTAAGTCTAATGACAAACGCTTTTCAGTAAGGGCAATTTCTTTTTCTAAAATCCCCGTTGCCCGGGTTATAAAATCATCTAAGGTTCCAGTGGCTTTCCCATTATTCGTCTTTACAGTTACCTGCCTACCCTTCCCTGAACGTAAGGACATCATATGAATATAAAGGTTCAATTTATAAAAACAGAAGAGACGATAGGTCTATACCAAAACGAGTACAAAATCTTAATACCAGTCAATGGAAGGAAGTCCTCAAATCACCGATGAAAGAGAGTGGGCCTGACCCGACCTTGATCGTCCTTGGACGGCCTTAGACGGTCCCGCCCTTGTCCCGGGCTTCTCCCGGGACGCTCCCGCGCCGCGGGTGGATACCTTCTCTTAAATAGGTGGTCCTATAGAGTATAGGTGGGGCGTGGTGGACAGGGAGAGCAGCCAGATGGCGTGAGGCGCGGGTTGCAGAGGCTTCTGGACCTTGAAGTCCAGCCCCACACGCTCGCAGCCCTGTCCAACGCACGCTTAGCGAAGGTGCAGTGTCCAGCCTTCCCAGGTGGCGAAAGTGCGCAGCGGGACCCGCGAAGCGGGTACCGCAAGTTGTTGATGAAGAAAAGGGTCTGTCAGTACCCTTAGCAACAGCAGGTTGGTTTGAGTGTCCCATGGCGTCTTCTCCACTCCAGCCTTTTCAGGTGTGCAGGCGGGGAGTGGTAGACAGGGAGAGCGGCCAGGTGGTGTGAGGTGCAGGTTGCAGAGGCTTCTGGACCTTGAAGTCCAGCCCCACTCGCTCGCAGCCCTGTCCAACGCATGCTTAGCGAAGGTGCAGTGTCCAGCCTTCCCAGGCGGCGAAAGTGCGCAGCGGGACCCGCGAAGCGGGTACCGCAAGTTGTTAATGAAGAAAAGGGTCTGTCAGCACCCTTAGGAACAGCAGGTCGGTTTGAGTGTCCCACGGCGTTTTCTCCACCCCAGCCTTTTCAGGTGTGCAGGCGGGGCGTGGTGGGAAGGGAGAGCGGCCAGGTGGCATGAGGCGTGGGTTGCAGAGGCTTCTGGACCTTGAAGTCCAGCCCCACTCGCTCGCAGCCCTGTCCAACGCACGCTTAGCGAAGGTGCAGTGTCCAGCCTTCCCAGGCGGCGAAAGTGCGCAGCGGGACCCGCGAAGTGGGTACCGCAAGTTGTTGACGAAGAAAAGGGTCAACTGTCATTAACGAATGGATGAATAACTAACAGCCTTCAACTGCCTGCCTCAGGTCATTGACTCAGCAAGATCACTGGGTATAACTCTCGACAAGAACCTTAACATGCAGAACCTCCTTAGCACTGCAAAAGAAAATCAACACCCTTCCTACGCCACAAGGACTTTAACTCTGCTATCCAAGCCCTGGTGATTCTCAGGTTGGAATATGGAAGTGAAACATTAGGTGGCCAGCTCAAATCCACAAATGGGTCACTTAAGGACCTCCATCAACTCTGCTGCAAGGCTCATCACTGGATCGAAAGAAACAACCACATCACCCCTGACATAAAAGCTCTCAACTGGCTTCCCTATGAAGAAGTAATTCCACAAAAATTGCATACATGACCCACAAACACTGCACATTAATATCCAAAGCTACCTTGCTCAGAAGCCTGAGCTCTCGGACGGCTCCAGATCTTCAAGAGGTGCCAGCTCTCTACTGCTAAAACCACAGAGATTCCCTGAAAGGAAAGCCTACAATTGGACCTTCTCTGGCATCACTCCAAGATTTGGGAATGCCTTCTCCCTGAAACCAATGAATCCATCAAAGGCATCCTTCAAGAAGTAACTTAAACTAGTACTCATGAAGAAATATATGCCTTAGATCCAGAAACTTGTCCGTCTGAGCTTTTCATGACTCAGGATTACTCCTCGTCTATTATAATACTGTTCTTGATTTATCTGTCTTTTCGTTATGAAGACCCCATCCTCATATAGGATCTGCCATATCTTTAACATGTATAAAGAGCGCTGATACCCACTAGGGTCTTGCTCGCACTGTATAAACAGTCACATATATAAATAAGTAACTGTTCGGGTAGGTGGGGCATACGTTATGTAGTGACTTGAATGTGTGAGTGAGCAGTCTGAACTGAGCGGGTTTGAATGTCAGAAGCCAGTAGAGCTCTTTGAGGTGTGAGGTGATGTGATATCTGCATCGGAGGTTGAGCCTGGCTGCTGATTTCTAGATGGTTTTAAGTCTTCTTGGTAATTCTGGCATAGACGGTGTTGCCGTAGTCCGGCTTGCTGGTGAGGATGGCATGCTGATGGTGTTCTGGTGTTCCTATGGAGCCATTTGAAGATCTTCCACAGCATCTTCAGGGTGAGGAAGCACAAGGCAGTGATGGCATTAACTTGTATGGGTAAGTCCTCTTTGTTGTCATTGGTTATTCAGAGGTTCCTGGTGTGGTTGCTGGGGTGGGTGTGGGTCCATGTTCGACAAGCCTCTCACGGTGGAGTGCCATGGTGAGGTGTTCTTGTCAAGGAAAACTACTTCTGTCTTGTTGGTGTTGAGTGGGATTTCACCCAGTTAGTGATTTCTGTCATGCAGGAGTTGAGCGTGTGCTGTGTGCCGCGGTTTTATCTGAGAGGAAGAGCATGAGTTTCTGATGTTGGCGTAGGAGAGGAATTTGATGTGTTCATGGATATTTTGGAGGAGGGTTTATGTCTGCAGGGAAGAAGGTAGGGCTGAGGGTGAAACCTTGAAGCACTCAGCAGATGAGTCTGTGGGGTTCGAGCAGTAAGGTGCCTTTATGTTTATGTTCTACCCATCAAAAAGGCATTAGATATAATTCCCATGAAGGCATATGATAAGGATGGGGTGTGAGGCTGAGACAAAACCTGCATAAGGATGCAGGACGATGAGAGCCTCAGTGTGTCCTCTGTCCAGGATCATGTGTATGTCTGTGGTGGCGATGAGTGCTCTTTCTGTACTGTGGGTGGACCTGAAACTGGACTGCATTGCATCAGGGAGCTGGTGGTTGATGACGTGGCCGGTGATGTGTCTGTTGAAGAGCTTCTCTAAGACCATGGCTGGGTAAGGAAGGAATGAGCTTGGTCTGTAGTTGGTGAGTATGTCTGTAGAGATGATGCAGCTGAGAGAATCATAGTGTAGGATGGCCACTCCACCTCTGGGCTTTTACTGCTGACCCTGTCTCACTATCTTGTAGCTGGCAGTGATAGCTATAGTGATGTCTGGGGCCAATGTTTCTGTGAGGAACAGCATGTCTGGGTTCTTGTAGTAGGTCCAAATATCTGTGGTGGGTTTAGTGAGTGAACAGGTGTTGCAGATCCTGTATGAGAGTGTAGGGAGCTCTGTTGGTGGTGGCTGGTTTCTGTGCATATGTGGGGGTGGGCTATAGGGTATTGTTGGTGCGAGAGCTTGGAGTGGTTGGTGTGGAAGAGTGCAAGAGAACTAGCAGCAGAAGCACGAGAAAGCTCTTTCTGCATCATGTGGTATGGTGAGGCAATCAGGAAACTGGACCAAAACTCTAAAGGCGCCAATGAAGGCATATCTGATAAAGTACTGTTAAAAAGCAGCTATAAACAAGGATGTGTCCAAGCCACTGTGGTCTTCTCCTTATATATTAACGATATTGCCATGCTTCTTAATGTTGGATATAAGTTCCCTCTGTAACTTTGTAAGATGAATGTGAACACGCTCCTGAATGCGAATCACAAGATAAAGTTAGATCGGACCCAGATCATTCTTCAAAGAAGCCTCTCTGCGATCTCTATACTGTGTGACCTCAGCTCCTCCTGGTAAGCGATTATAGGAAACTGGTTTAGGAATTGACATTGGTAAGATTTAGCTATGTTTCTGTTCTTCATTTAAATGAATATTGAACTATAGTTATACATTTTTTTTAAATTCCAAAATAGAATGAACTGTACTCCTGTCCAAACGTACAATTCTGATCTGTCTGTCAGTTCAGCATGTTGAAGATGTACAGTCAATAATTCTGATTTCTATCACTCTGTAAGGTGCTGTCCGACGATACAATATTTTGGAATGAGATAATTATAATAACAGAGGATATTATTCGCTGCCAATGAAGCTGACTCCATGATGGCTTCACTAGGAATGGGGTGGATGTCTTGTTGTCTGCTAGATGGCTCATAGCTCTGTGACTAGAAGAACCCCCACTGAAGACTGAGGCTAGGCTACTAGATGCAGGACATCACTATAATTCAATTCTTTGGCTATGCTACAACCCATTCACAACAAACCTAAAACACTCTGGAGCCCGCCACAGGATTATCATCCCCTCTCACCATCTCAGATCACTTGAGGCCCACCTGGTCAGAATCCCGAAAATTAAAAAAGCGAGAATGGGAGCACGCTCCTTCAGTTATCTCGCCTATAAACACTGGAATGCCCTCCACTACTCTTTAGGCATAGAACCATCTAGACACTCTTCAGGAAAACACTAAAAACATGGCTCTTTTGTACATATTTCTCTGGATCCGATTTTCACTTGCTCCTATATCTCCAGGGACACACATGGCGGTGTAACCAGGTGCTTTACAAGCTTGCTTATTATTAATATTTATTGGTGTCTGGATAGAAAGAACCTTTTAAGTTCTGAATTCATGTTATAAACAATGTAGATTTATTCCTCCATAATGTTTGCATTGTCAATGGTAAGGCACTACCTGGGAAGAAGCAGACAGGTGAATGTTTACTCCCTGTTTTCTTGTCTCAGCTCTAAGAGCATGGTCAGACCGAGGTATAAATATTGGCCTATTATTATGAACACAACTTTGTTAACATTAATGATAGACTACCTCATAGTTCCACTATGATGCCCCTTTCACAGGAGTGGTAACATTGATGATAGAGTGTCTCATAGTTCCACAATGATGCCCCTCTCACAGGAGTCATAACATTGATGATAGAGTGCCTCATAGATCCACAATGATGCCCCTCTCACAGGAGTGGTAACATTGATGATAGAGTACCTCATAGTTCCACAGTGATGCCCCTCTCACAGGAGTGGTAACATTGATGATAGAGTGCCTCATAGTTCCAATGATGTCCCTCTCACAGGAGTGGTAACATTGATGATAGAGTGCCTCATAGTTCCACAATGATGCCCCTCTCACAGGAGTGGTAACATTGATGATAGAGTGCCTCATAGTTCCACAATGATGCCCCTCTCACAGGAGTGGTAACATTGATGATAGAGTGCCTCATAGTTCCACTATGATGCCCCTTTCATAGGAGTGGTGACATTGATGATAGAGTGCCTCATAGTTCCAATGATGCCCCTTTCACAGGAGTGGTAACATTGATGATAGAGTACCTCAGTTCCTCAATGATGCCCCTCTCACAGGAGTGGTAACATTGATGATAGAGTGCCTCATAGCTCCTCTATGGTGCCCCTCTCACATGAGTGGTAACATTGATGATAGAGTGCCTCATAGTTCCACAATGATGCCCCTCTCACAGGAGTGGTAACATTGATGATAGAGTGCCTCATAGTTCCACAATGATGCCCCTTTCACAGGAGTGGTAATATTGATGATAGAGTGCCTCATAGTTCCACAATGATGCCCCTCTCACAGGAGTGGTAACATTGATGATAGAGTGCCTCATAGTTCCACAATGATGCCCCTTTCACAGGAGTGGTGACATTGATGATAGAGTGCCTCTTAGTTCCACAATGATGCCCCCCTCACAGGAGTGGTAACATTGATGATAGAGTGCCTCATAGTTCCACAATGATGCCCCTTTCACAGGAGTGGTGACATTGATGATAGAGTCCCTCATAGTTCCACAATGATGCCCCCCTCACAGGAGTGGTAACATTGATGATAGAGTGCCTCATAGTTCCACTATGATTCCCCTTTCACAGGAGTGGTAACATTGATGATAGAGTACCTCATAGTTCCACAATGATGCCCCTCTCACAGGAGTGGTAACATTGATGATAGAGTGCCTCATAGTTCCACTATGATGCCCCTTTCACAGGAGTGGTAACATTGATGATAGAGTGCCTCATAGTTCCAATGATGCCCCTTTCACAGGAGTGGTAACATTGATGATAGAGTACCTCATAGTTCCACAATGATGCCCCTTTCACAGGAGTGGTGACATTGATGATAGAGTGCCTCATAGTTTCACAATGATGTCCCCCTCACAGGAGTGGTAACATTGATGATAGAGTGCCTCATAGTTCCACTCTGATGCCCCTTTCATAGGAGTGGTAACATTGATGATAGAGTGCCTCATAGTTCCACAATGATGCCCCTTTCACAGGAGTGGTGACATTGATGATCGAGTGCCTCATAGTTCCACAATGATGCCCCTTTCACAGGAGTGGTAACATTGATGAAAGAGTGCCTCATAGTTCCACAATGATGCCCCTTTCACAGGAGTGGTAACATTGATGATAGAGTGCCTCATAGTTCCACCATGATGCCCATTTCACAGGAGTGGTGACATTGATGATAGAGTGCCTCATAGTTCCACAATGATGACCCCCTCACAGGAGTGGTAACATTGATGATAGAGTGCCTCATAGTTCCACTATGATGCCCCTTTCACAGGAGTGGTAACATTGATGATAGAGTGCCTCATAGTTCCACTATGATGCCCCTTTCACAGGAGTGGTGACATTGATGATAGAGTGCCTCATAGTTTCACAATGATGCCCCCCTCACAGGAGTGGTAACATTGATGATAGAGTGCCTCATAGTTCCACTATGATGCCCCTTTCATAGGAGTGGTAACATTGATGATAGAGTGCCTCATAGTTCCACAATGATGCCCCTTTCACAGGAGTGGTGACATTGATGATAGAGTGCCTCATAGTTCCACAATGATGCCCCTTTCACAGGAGTGGTAACATTGATGATAGAGTGCCTCATAGTTCCACAATGATGCCCCTTTCACTGGAGTGGTAACATTGAAAATAGAGTGCCTCATAGTTCCACCATGATGCCCATTTCACAGGAGTGGTGACATTGATGATAGAGTGCCTCATAGTTCCACAATGATGCCCCCCTCACAGGAGTGGTAACATTGATGATAGAGTGACTCATAGTTCCACAATGATGCCCCTTTCACAGGAGTGGTGACATTGATGATAGAGTGCCTCATAGTTTCACAATGATGCCCCCCTCACAGGAGTGGTAACATTGATGATAGAGTGCCTCATAGTTCCACTATGATGCCCCTTTCACAGGAGTGGTAACATTGATGATAGAGTACCTCATAGTTCCACAATGATGCCCCTCTCACAGGAGTGGTAACATTGATGATAGAGTGCCTCATAGTTCCACAATGATGCCCCTTTCACAGGAGTGGTAACATTGATGATAGAGTACCTCATAGTTCCACAATGATGCCCCTTTCACAGGAGTGGTGACATTGATGATAGAGTGCCTCATAGTTTCACAATGATGCCCCCCTCACAGGAGTGGAAACATTGATGATAGAGTGCCTCATAGTTCCACTATGATGCCCCTTTCATAGGAGTGGTAACATTGATGATAGAGTGCCTCATAGTTCCACAATGATGCCCCTTTCACAGGAGTGGTGACATTGATGATAGAGTGCCTCATAGTTCCACATTGATGCCCCTTTCACAGGAGTGGTAACATTGATGATAGAGTGCCTCATAGTTCCACAATGATGCCCCTTTCACAGGAGTGGTAACATTGATGATAGAGTGCCTCATAGTTCCACCATGATGCCCATTTCACAGGAGTGGTGACATTGATGATAGAGTGCCTCATAGTTCCAAAATGATGCCCCCCTCACAGGAGTGGTAACATTGATGATAGAGTGACTCATAGTTCCACAATGATGCCCCTTTCACAGGAGTGGTGACATTGATGATAGAGTGCCTCATAGTTCCACAATGATGCCCCCCTCACAGGAGTGGTAACATTGATGATAGAGTGCCTCATAGTTCCACTATGATGCCCCTTTCACAGGAGTGGTAACATTGATGATAGAGTGCCTCATAGTTCCACTATGATGCCCCTTTCACAGGAGTGGTGACATTGATGATAGAGTGCCTCATAGTTTCACAATGATGCCCCCCTCACAGGAGTGGTAACATTGATGATAGAGTGCCTCATAGTTCCACTATGATGCCCCTTTCATAGGAGTGGTAACATTGATGATAGAGTGCCTCATAGTTCCACAATGATGCCCCTTTCACAGGAGTGGTGACATTGATGATAGAGTGCCTCATAGTTCCACAATGATGCCCCTTTCACAGGAGTGGTAACATTGATGATAGAGTGCCTCATAGTTCCACAATGATGCTCCTTTCACAGGAGTGGTAACATTGATGATAGAGTGCCTCATAGTTCCACCATGATGCCCATTTCACAGGAGTGGTGACATTGATGATAGAGTGCCTCATAGTTCCACAATGATGCCCCCCTCACAGGAGTGGTAACATTGATGATAGAGTGACTCATAGTTCCACAATGATGCCCCTTTCACAGGAGTGGTGACATTGATGATAGAGTGCCTCATAGTTTCACAATGATGCCCCCCTCACAGGAGTGGTAACATTGATGATAGAGTGCCTCATAGTTCCACTATGATGCCCCTTTCACAGGAGTGGTAACATTGATGATAGAGTACCTCATAGTTCCACAATGATGCCCCTCTCACAGGAGTGGTAACATTGATGATAGAGTGCCTCATAGTTCCACAATGATGCCCCTTTCACAGGAGTGGTAACATTGATGATAGAGTACCTCATAGTTCCACAATGATGCCCCTCTGACAAGAGTGGTAACATTGATGATAGAGTGCCTCATAGTTCCACTATGATGCCCCTCTCACAGGAGTGGTAACATATATGATAGAGTGCCTCATAGTTCCACTATGATGCCCCTCTCACAGGAGTGGTAACATTGATGAAAGAGTTCCTCATAGTTCCACTATGATGCCCCTTTCACAGGAGTGGGAACATTGATGATAGAGTGCCTCATAGTTCCACAATGATGCCCCTCTCACAGGAGTGGTAAGATTGATGATAGAGTGCCTCATAGTTCCACTATGATGCCCCTCTCACAGGAGTGGTGACATTGATGATAGAGTGCCTCATAGTTCCACAATGATGCCCCTTTCACAGGAGTGGTAACATTGATGATAGAGTACGTCATAGTTCCACAATGATGCCCCTCTCACAGGAGTGGTAACATTGATGATAGAGTGCCTCATAGTTCCACAATGATGCCCCTTTCACAGGAGTGGTAACATTGATGATAGAGTACCTCATAGTTCCACAATGATGCCCCTCTGACAAGAGTGGTAACATTGATGATAGAGTGCCTCATAGTTCCACTATGATGCCCCTCTCACAGGAGTGGTAACATATATGATAGAGTGCCTCACAGTTCCACTATGATGCCCCTCTCACAGGAGTGGTAACATTGATGAAAGAGTTCCTCATAGTTCCACTATGATGCCCCTTTCACAGGAGTGGGAACATTGATGATAGAGTGCCTCATAGTTCCACAATGATGCCCCTCTCACAGGAGTGGTAACATTGATGATAGAGTGCCTCATAGTTCCACTATGATGCCCCTCTCACAGGAGTGGTGACATTGATGATAGAGTGCCTCATAGTTCCACAATGATGCCCCTTTCACAGGAGTGGTAACATTGATGATAGAGTACGTCATAGTTCCACAATGATGCCCCTTTCACATGAGTGGTAACATTGATGATAGAGTACCTCATAGTTCCACAATGATGCCCCTCTCACAGGAGTGGTGACATTGATGATAGAGTGTCTCATTGTTCCACAATGATGCCCCTTTCACAGAAGTGGTAACGTTGATGATAGAGAGCCTCATAGTTCCACAATGATGCCCCTCTCACAGGAGTGGTAACATTGATGATAGAGTGCCTCATAGTTCCACAATAATGCCCCTCTCACAGGAGTGGTAACATTGATGATAGAGTGCCTCATAGTTCCAATGATGCCCCTTTCACAGGAGTGGTAACATTGATGATAGAGTGCCTCATAGTTCCACAATGATGCCCCTTTCACAGGAGTGGTAACATTGATGTTAGAGTGCCTCATAGTTCCACTATGATGCCCCTTTCACAGGAGTGGTGACATTGATGATAGAATGCCTCATAGTTCCACTATGACGCCCCTTTCACAGGAGTGGTAACATTGATTATAGAGGTCCTCATAGTTCCAATGATGCCCCTTTCACAGGAGTGGTAACATTGATGATAGAGTGCCTCATAGTTCCTCAATGATGCCCCTCTCACAGGAGTGGTAACATTGATGATAGAGTGCTTCATAGTTCCACTATGATGCCCCTCTCACAGGAGTGGTGGCATTGATGATAGAGTACCTCATAGTTCCACAATGATGCCCCTCTCACAGGAGTGGTAACATTGATGATAGAGTACCTCATAGTTCCACAATGATGACCTTTCACAGGAGTGGTAATATTGATGATAGAGTGCCTCATAGTTCCACAATGATGACCTTTCACAGGAGTGGTAACATTGATGATAGAGTGCCTCATAGTTCCACTATGATGCCCCTCTCACAGGAGTGGTAACATTGATGATAGAGTGCCTCATAGTTCCACTATGATGCCCCTCTCACAGGAGTGGTAACATTGATGATAGAGTGCCTCATAGTTCCACTATGATGCTCCTCTCACAGGAGTGGTAACATTGATGATAGAGTGCCTCATAGTTCCACAATGATGCCCCTCTCGCAGGAGTGGTAACATTGATGACAGAGTGCCTCACAGTTCCACTATGATGCCCCTCTCACAGGAGTGGTAACATTGATGATAGAGTGCCTCATAGTTCCACAATGATGCGCCTCTCACAGGAGTGGTAACATTGATGATAGAGTGCCTCATAGTTCCACTATGATGCCCCTTTCAAAGGAGTGGTAACATTGATGATAGAGCGCCTCATAGTTCCACAATGATGCCACTTTCACGGGAGTGGTAACATTGATGATAGAGTGCCTCATAGTTCCACAATAATGCCCCTCTCACAGGAGTGGTAACATTGATGATAGAGTGCCTCATAGTTCCAATGATGCCCCTTTCACAGGAGTGGTAACATTGATGATAGAGTGCCTCATAGTTCCACAATGATGCCCCTTTCACAGGAGTGGTAACATTGATGTTAGAGTGCCTCATAGTTCCACTATGATGCCCCTTTCACAGGAGTGGTGACATTGATGATAGAATGCCTCATAGTTCCACTATGACGCCCCTTTCACAGGAGTGGTAACATTGATTATAGAGGTCCTCATAGTTCCAATGATGCCCCTTTCACAGGAGTGGTAACATTGATGATAGAGTGCCTCATAGTTCCTCAATGATGCCCCTCTCACAGGAGTGGTAACATTGATGATAGAGTGCTTCATAGTTCCACTATGATGCCCCTCTCACAGGAGTGGTGGCATTGATGATAGAGTACCTCATAGTTCCACAATGATGCCCCTCTCACAGGAGTGGTAACATTGATGATAGAGTACCTCATAGTTCCACAATGATGACCTTTCACAGGAGTGGTAATATTGATGATAGAGTGCCTCATAGTTCCACAATGATGACCTTTCACAGGAGTGGTAACATTGATGATAGAGTGCCTCATAGTTCCACTATGATGCCCCTCTCACAGGAGTGGTAACATTGATGATAGAGTGCCTCATAGTTCCACTATGATGCCCCTCTCACAGGAGTGGTAACATTGATGATAGAGTGCCTCATAGTTCCACTATGATGCTCCTCTCACAGGAGTGGTAACATTGATGATAGAGTGCCTCATAGTTCCACAATGATGCCCCTCTCGCAGGAGTGGTAACATTGATGACAGAGTGCCTCACAGTTCCACTATGATGCCCCTCTCACAGGAGTGGTAACATTGATGATAGAGTGCCTCATAGTTCCACAATGATGCGCCTCTCACAGGAGTGGTAACATTGATGATAGAGTGCCTCATAGTTCCACTATGATGCCCCTTTCAAAGGAGTGGTAACATTGATGATAGAGCGCCTCATAGTTCCACAATGATGCCACTTTCACGGGAGTGGTAACATTGATGATAGAGTGCCTCATAGTTCCACTATGATGCCCCTTTCACAGGAGTGGTAACATTGATGATAGAGTGCCTCATAGTTCCACTATGATGCCCCTTTCACAGGAGTGGTAACATTGATGATAGCGCGCCTCATAGTTCCACAATGATGCCCCTTTCACAGGAGTGGTAACATTGATGATAGAGTGCCTCGAAGTTCCACTATGATGCCCATTTCACAGGAGTGGTAACATTGATGATAGAGCGCCACATAGTTCCACAATGATGCCCCTTTCACGGGAGTGGTAACATTGATGATAGAGCGCCTCATAGTTCCACAATGATGCCCCTTTCACGGGAGTGGTAACATTGATGATAGAGCGCCTCATAGTTCCACAATGATGCCCCTTTCACTGGAGTGGTAACATTGATGATAGAGTGCCTCATAGTTCCACTATGATGCCCGTTTCACAGGAGTGGTAACATTGATTATAGAGTACCTCATAGTTCCACAATGATGCCCCTCTCACAGGAGTGGTAACATTGATGATAGAGTGCCTCATATCTCCACAATGATGCCCCTTTCACAGGAGTGGTAACATTGATGATAGAGTGCCTCATAGTTCCACTATGATGCCCCTCTCACAGGAGTGGTAACATTGATTATAGAGTGCCTCATAGTTCCACAATGATGACCTTTCACAGGAGTGGTAACATTGATTATAGAGTACCTCATAGTTCCACAATGATGCCCCTCTCACAGGAGCGGTAACATTGATTATAGAGTGCCTTATAGTTCCACAATGAGCCTGTTGGACAGGCCACATGAAGGGCCGCTCTCCCCCCGGCCCAACCAGGCCCGAGCCCGGTCACGCAAGTACCACACACCACCATTGCACGTTCTCCGTCCCCTCAGGGACCCCTGCCCTCGAGCATGTCGACCTCGTGGGTCCGATCCACTGCCGGCCCACGCGCCCATCCTGGGGCGCCATCTTGGACACTCCACCACGAGGCCGCCTGGCCCCCGATCGACCTCAACCCTGGGCCTGGCCCGGCCTCAGACATCCCGGCACCACCATCCACCCAGGAGGTGAGCGGGCTACTTGGCAAGTCAATGGGAGAAAGAGGTGTCGATGGCTCTCCCCCGCCAAGTGCCGCTCGCCCATCGCCTCCCCGGGCGCTGGCTCCACCCCCCTGCTGGGTGTCTGGACTCCCTCATCCCGGACCTCCCGACCTCCAAGTGCGAGGGTCCGGACATCAAAGCACTCCAGCCCTATAACTGGGGCAGCTCCAGAGCAGGAAGGCAGTTGTATCTTGGAGTCGAGAGACGCAAAGAGGAACTCATCCTAGACGGACTACTGGCGCTGCCGTAGCTCTGTCTTGTGCACCATCGTCCTGCCTGCTGGCGCTGCCGCAACCTTCGCAACCTTCATATCCTTCATCGTCGTCGGGACCTGCTGGCGTGGCCGCGGACCGTTTGTAACCATCATCTTCATCGGGACCTGCTGGCTCCGCCGCGGACCGTCGTTTCCTTCGTCCATCTCGGGACCTGCTGGCTCCGCCGCGGCCCGATCATCTAGAACGCCGAGCTCGAGGATTGAGAGCTATATCCATCTTTTGGTAACAAGACTGTCCCGCTACCCCTTTTCCCAAACCAGAGACCAGAATCGAGGGGACCCCTGAGTCCAGACCTCCTTGTATCATTTCATCGTAACTTAAAGAATTGCCTATAAAGTCTCGTTGAACTTTAACCTTGTGTGGTGTCCGTCTGTGGGGGGGAAGTTACTTGTCTGTACGATCGCTGGAGACGGCTCTCCCCGGAGACCTCTCCCCTTATTCTCGGCCGACCCTCCCGGTCCGTCTAACAGAGCCCCTTTCACAGGAGTGGTAACATTGATGATAGAGTGCCTCATAGTTTCACAATGATGCCCCTCTCACATGAGTGGTAACATTGATGATAGAGTGCCTCATAGTTCCACTATGATGCCCCTCTCACATGAGTGGTAACATTGATGATAGAGTGCCTCATAGTCCCACTATGAGGCCCCTCTCACAGGAGTGGTAACATTGATGATAGAGCGCCACATAGTTCCACAATGATGCCCCTTTCACGGGAGTGGTAACATTGATGATAGAGCGCCTCATAGTTCCACAATGATGCCCCTTTCACGGGAGTGGTAACATTGATGATAGAGCGCCTCATAGTTCCACAATGATGCCCCTTTCACTGGAGTGGTAACATTGATGATAGAGTGCCTCATAGTTCCACTATGATGCCCGTTTCACAGGAGTGGTAACATTGATTATAGAGTACCTCATAGTTCCACAATGATGCCCCTCTCACAGGAGTGGTAACATTGATGATAGAGTGCCTCATATCTCCACAATGATGCCCCTTTCACAGGAGTGGTAACATTGATGATAGAGTGCCTCATAGTTCCACTATGATGCCCCTCTCACAGGAGTGGTAACATTGATTATAGAGTGCCTCATAGTTCCACAATGATGACCTTTCACAGGAGTGGTAACATTGATTATAGAGTACCTCATAGTTCCACAATGATGCCCCTCTCACAGGAGCGGTAACATTGATTATAGAGTGCCTTATAGTTCCACAATGAGCCTGTTGGACAGGCCACATGAAGGGCCGCTCTCCCCCCGGCCCAACCAGGCCCGAGCCCGGTCACGCAAGTACCACACACCACCATTGCACGTTCTCCGTCCCCTCAGGGACCCCTGCCCTCGAGCATGTCGACCTCGTGGGTCCGATCCACTGCCGGCCCACGCGCCCATCCTGGGGCGCCATCTTGGACACTCCACCACGAGGCCGCCTGGCCCCCGATCGACCTCAACCCTGGGCCTGGCCCGGCCTCAGACATCCCGGCACCACCATCCACCCAGGAGGTGAGCGGGCTACTTGGCAAGTCAATGGGAGAAAGAGGTGTCGATGGCTCTCCCCCGCCAAGTGCCGCTCGCCCATCGCCTCCCCGGGCGCTGGCTCCACCCCCCTGCTGGGTGTCTGGACTCCCTCATCCCGGACCTCCCGACCTCCAAGTGCGAGGGTCCGGACATCAAAGCACTCCAGCCCTATAACTGGGGCAGCTCCAGAGCAGGAAGGCAGTTGTATCTTGGAGTCGAGAGACGCAAAGAGGAACTCATCCTAGACGGACTACTGGCGCTGCCGTAGCTCTGTCTTGTGCACCATCGTCCTGCCTGCTGGCGCTGCCGCAACCTTCGCAACCTTCATATCCTTCATCGTCGTCGGGACCTGCTGGCGTGGCCGCGGACCGTTTGTAACCATCATCTTCATCGGGACCTGCTGGCTCCGCCGCGGACCGTCGTTTCCTTCGTCCATCTCGGGACCTGCTGGCTCCGCCGCGGCCCGATCATCTAGAACGCCGAGCTCGAGGATTGAGAGCTATATCCATCTTTTGGTAACAAGACTGTCCCGCTACCCCTTTTCCCAAACCAGAGACCAGAATCGAGGGGACCCCTGAGTCCAGACCTCCTTGTATCATTTCATCGTAACTTAAAGAATTGCCTATAAAGTCTCGTTGAACTTTAACCTTGTGTGGTGTCCGTCTGTGGGGGGGAAGTTACTTGTCTGTACGATCGCTGGAGACGGCTCTCCCCGGAGACCTCTCCCCTTATTCTCGGCCGACCCTCCCGGTCCGTCTAACAGAGCCCCTTTCACAGGAGTGGTAACATTGATGATAGAGTGCCTCATAGTTTCACAATGATGCCCCTCTCACATGAGTGGTAACATTGATGATAGAGTGCCTCATAGTTCCACTATGATGCACCTCTCACATGAGTGGTAACATTGATGATAGAGTGCCTCATAGTCCCACTATGAGGCCCCTCTCACAGGAGTGATAACATTGATTATAGAGTGCCTCATAGTTCCACAATGATGCCCCTCTGACATGAGTGGTAACATTGATGATAGAGTGCCTCATAGTTCCACTATGATGCCCCTCTCACAGGAGTGATAACATTGATTATAGAGTGCCTCATAGTTCCACAATGATGACCTTTCACAGGAGTGGTAACATTGATTATAGAGTACCTCATAGTTCCACAATGATGCGCCTCTCACAGGAGTGGTAACATTGATGATAGAGTGCCTCATAGTTCCACTATGATGCCCCTTTCAAAGGAGTGGTAACATTGATGATAGAGCGCCTCATAGTTCCACAATGATGCCCCTTTCACAGGAGTGGTAACATTGATGATAGAGTGCCTCATAGTTCCACCATGATGCCCATTTCACAGGAGTGGTGACATTGATGATCGAGTGCCTCATAGTTCCAAAATGATGCCCCTCTCACAGGAGTGGTAACATTGATGATAGAGTGCCTCATAGTTCCACTATGATGCCCCTTTCAAAGGAGTGGTAACATTGATGATAGAGTGCCTCATAGTTCCACTATGATGCCCCTTTCAAAGGAGTGGTAACATTGATGATAGAGCGCCTCATAGTTCCACAATGATGCCCCTTTCACAGGAGTGGTAACATTGATGATAGAGTGCCTCATAGTTCCACTATGATGCCCCTTTCAAAGGAGTGGTAACATTGATGATAGAGCGCCTCATAGTTCCACAATGATGCCCCTTTCACAGGAGTGGTAACATTGATGATAGAGTGCCTCATAGTTCCACCATGATGCCCATTTCACAGGAGTGGTGACATTGATGATAGAGTGCCTCATAGTTCCAAAATGATGCCCCTCTCACAGGAGTGGTAACATTGATGATAGAGTGCCTCATAGTTCCACAATGATGCCCCTTTCACAGGAGTGGTAACATTGATGATAGAGTACCTCATAGTTCCACAATGATGCCCCTTTCACAGGAGTGGTGACATTGATGATAGAGTGCCTCATAGTTTCACAATGATGCCCCCTCACAGGAGTGGTAACATTGATGATAGAGTGCCTCATAGTTCCACTATGATGCCCCTTTCACAGGAGTGGTAACATTGATGATAGAGTGCCTCATAGTTCCACAATGATGCCCCTTTCACAGGAGTGGTAACATTGATGATAGAGTACCTCATAGTTCCACAATGATGCCCCTCTCACAGGAGTTGTAACATTGATGATAGAGTGCCTCATAGTTCCACTATGATGCCCCTCTCACAGGAGTGGTAACATATATGCTAGAGTGCCTCATAGTTCCACTATGATGCCCCTCTCACAGGAGTGGTAACATTGATGATAGAGTGCCTCATAGTTCCACTATGATGCCCCTTTCACAGGAGTGGGAACATTGATGATAGAGTGCCTCATAGTTCTACAATGATGCCCCTCTCACAGGAGTGGTAACATTGATGATAGAGTGCCTCATAGTTCCACAATGATGCCCCTCTCACAGGAGTGGTAACATTGATGATAGAGTGCCTCATAGTTCCACAATGATGCCCCTCTCACAGGAGTGGTAACATTGATGATAGAGTGCC
The DNA here is from genome assembly GCF_964263255.1 of Lissotriton vulgaris. Taxonomy (NCBI): domain Eukaryota; kingdom Metazoa; phylum Chordata; class Amphibia; order Caudata; family Salamandridae; genus Lissotriton; species Lissotriton vulgaris. The sequence goes on along the minus strand of NC_141685.1, from coordinate 22,922,914 downwards.
TCATAGTTCCACAATGATGCCCCTCTCACATGAGTGGTAACATTGATGATAGAGTGCCTCATAGTTCCACAATGATGCCCCTTTCACAGGAGTGGTAACATTGATGATAGAGTGCCTCATAGTTCCACTATGATGCCCCTTTCACAGGAGTGGTAACATTGATGATAGAGTGCCTCGTAGTTCCACTTTGGTGCCCCTCTCACAGGAGTGGTAACATTGATGATAGAGTGCCTCATAGTTCCACTATGGTGCCCCTCTCACAGGAGTGGTAACATTGATGATAGAGTACCTCATGGTTCCACAATGATGCCCCTCTCACAGGAGTGGTAACATTGATGATAGAGTGCCTCATAGTTCCACAATGATGCCCCTTTCACAGGAGTGGTAACATTGATGTTAGAGTGCCTCATAGTTCCACTATGACGCCCCTTTCACAGGAGTGGTGACATTGATGATAGAATGCCTCATAGTTCCACTATGACGCCCCTTTCACAGGAGTGGTAACATTGATGATAGAGTGCCTCATAGTTCCAATGATGCCCCTTTCACAGGAGTGGTAACATTGATGATAGAGTGCCTCATAGTTCCTCAATGATGCCCCTCTCACAGGAGTGGTAACATTGATGATAGAGTGCTTCATAGTTCCACTATGATGCCCCTCTCACAGGAGTGGTGGCATTGATGATAGAGTACCTCATAGTTCCACAATGATGCCCCTCTCACAGGAGTGGTAACATTGATGATAGAGTACCTCATAGTTCCACAATGATGACCTTTCACAGGAGTGGTAACATTGATGATAGAGTGCCTCATAGTTCCACAATGATGACCTTTCACAGGAGTGGTAACATTGATGATAGAGTGCCTCATAGTTCCACTATGATGCCCCTCTCACAGGAGTGGTAACATTGATGATAGAGTGCCTCATAGTTCCACTATGATGCCCCTCTCACAGGAGTGGTAACATTGATGATAGAGTACCTCATAGTTCCACTATGATGCTCCTCTCACAGGAGTGGTAATATTGATGATAGAGTGCCTCATAGTTCCACAATGATGCCCCTCTCACAGGAGTGGTAACATTGATGATAGAGTGCCTCATAGTTCCACAATGATGCCCCTCTCGCAGGAGTGGTAACATTGATGACAGAGTGCCTCACAGTTCCACTATGATGCCCCTCTCACAGGAGTGGTAACATTGATGATAGAGTGCCTCATAGTTCCACAATGATGCGCCTCTCACAGGAGTGGTAACATTGATGATAGAGTGCCTCATAGTTCCACTATGATGCCCCTTTCAAAGGAGTGGTAACATTGATGATAGAGCGCCTCATAGTTCCACAATGATGCCACTTTCACGGGAGTGGTAACATTGATGATAGAGTGCCTCATAGTTCCACTATGATGCCCATTTCACAGGAGTGGTAACATTGATGATAGAGTGCCTCATAGTTCCACTATGATGCCCCTTTCACAGGAGTGGTAACATTGATGATAGCGCGCCTCATAGTTCCACAATGATGCCCCTTTCACAGGAGTGGTAACATTGATGATAGAGTGCCTCATAGTTCCACTATGATGCCCATTTCACAGGAGTGGTAACATTGATGATAGAGCGCCACATAGTTCCACAATGATGCCCCTTTCACGGGAGTGGTAACATTGATGATAGAGCGCCTCATAGTTCCACAATGATGCCCCTTTCACGGGAGTGGTAACATTGATGATAGAGCGCCTCATAGTTCCACAATGAAGCCCCTTTCACTGGAGTGGTAACATTGATGATAGAGTGCCTCATAGTTCCACTATGATGCCCCTCTCACAGGAGTGGTAACATTGATGATAGAGTGCCTCATAGTTCCACAATGATGCCCCTTTCACAGGAGTGGTAACATTGATGATAGAGTGCCTCATAGTTCCACTATGATGCCCCTCTCACAGGAGTGGTAACATTGATTATAGAGTGCCTCATAGTTCCACAATGATGACCTTTCACAGGAGTGGTAACATTGATTATAGAGTACCTCATAGTTCCACAATGATGCCCCTCTCACAGGAGCGGTAACATTGATTATAGAGTGCCTTATAGTTCCACAATGAGCCCCTTTCACAGGAGTGGTAACATTGATGATAGAGTGCCTCATAGTTTCACAATGAAGCCCCTCTCACATGAGTGGTAACATTGATGATAGAGTGCCTCATAGTTCCACTATGATGCCCCTCTCACATGAGTGGTAACATTGATGATAGAGTGCCTCATAGTTCCACTATGAGGCCCCTCTCACAGGAGTGATAACATTGATTATAGAGTGCCTCATAGTTCCACAATGATGCCCCTCTCACATGAGTGGGAACATTGATGATAGAGTGCCTCATAGTTCCACTATGATGCCCCTCTCACAGGAGTGATAACATTAATTATAGAGTGCCTCATAGTTCCACAATGATGACCTTTCACAGGAGTGGTAACATTGATTATAGAGAACCTCATAGTTGCACAATGATGCGCCTCTCACAGGAGTGGTAACATTGATGATAGAGTGCCTCATAGTTCCACTATGATGCCCCTTTCAAAGGAGTGGTAACATCGATGATAGAGCGCCTCATAGTTCCACAATGATGCCCCTTTCACAGGAGTGGTAACATTGATGATAGAGTGCCTCATAGTTCCACCATGATGCCCATTTCACAGGAGTGGTGACATTGATGATAGAGTGCCTCATAGTTCCACAATGATGCCCCCCTCACAGGAGTGGTAACATTGATGATAGAGTGACTCATAGTTCCACAATGATGCCCCTTTCACAGGAGTGGTGACATTGATGATAGAGTGCCTCATAGTTTCACAATGATGCCCCCCTCACAGGAGTGGTAACATTGATGATAGAGTGCCTCATAGTTCCACTATGATGCCCCTTTCACAGGAGTGGTAACATTGATGATAGAGTACCTCATAGTTCCACAATGATGCCCCTCTCACAGGAGTGGTAACATTGATGATAGAGTGCCTCATAGTTCCACAATGATGCCCTTTCACAGGAGTGGTAACATTGATGATAGAGTACCTCATAGTTCCACAATGATGCCCCTCTCACAGGAGTGGTAACATTGATGATAGAGTGCCTCATAGTTCAACTATGATGCCCCTCTCACAGGAGTGGTAACATATATGATAGAGTGCCTCATAGTTCCACTATGATGCCCCTCTCACAGGAGTGGTAACATTGATGATAGAGTGCCTCATAGTTCCACTATGATGCCCCTTTCACAGGAGTGGAAACATTGATGATAGAGTGCCTCATAGTTCTACAATGATGCCCCTCTCACAGGAGTGGTAACATTGATGATAGAGTGCCTCATAGTTCCACAATGATGCCCCTCTCACAGGAGTGGTAACATTGATGATAGAGTGCCTCATAGTTCCACAATGATGCCCCTCTCACAGGAATGGTAACATTGATGATAGAGTGCCTCATAGTTCCACAATGATGCCCCTCTCACATGAGTGGTAACATTGATGATAGAGTGCCTCATAGTTCCACTATGATGCCGCTCTCACAGGAGTGGCAACATTGATGATAGAGTGCCTCATAGTTCCACAATGATGACCTTTCACAGGCGTGGTAACATTGATGATAGAGTGCCTCATAGTTCCACAATGATGCCCCTCTCACAGGAGTGGTAACATTGATGATAGAGTGCCTCATAGTTCCACTATGATGCCCCTCTCACAGGAGTGGTAACATTGATGATAGAGTGCCTCATAGTTCCACTATGATGCCCCTCTCACAGGAGTGGTGACATTGATGATAGAGTGCCTCATAGTTCCACAATGATGCTCCTTTCACATGAGTGGTAACATTGATGATAGAGTACCTCATAGTTCCACAATGATGCCCCTCTCACAGGAGTGGTGACATTGATGATAGAGTGCCTCATAGTTCCACAATGATGCCCCTCTCACAGGAGTGGTAACATTGATGATAGAGTACCTCATAGTTCCACAATGATGCCCCTTTCACATGAGTGGTAACATTGATGATAGAGTACCTCATAGTTCCACAATGATGCCCCTTTCACAGAAGTGGTAACATTGATGATAGAGAGCCTCATAATTCCACAATGATGCCCCTCTCACAGGAGTGGTAACATTGATGATAGAGTGCCTGATAGTTCCACAATGATGCCCCTCTCACAGGAGTGGTAACATTGATGATAGAGTGCCTCATAGTTCCAATGATGCCCCTTTCACAGGAGTGGTAACATTGATGATAGAGTGCCTCATAGTTCCTCAATGATGCCCCTCTCACAGGAGTGGTAACATTGATGATAGAGTGCCTCATAGTTCCACAATGATGCCCCTTTCACAGGAGTGGTAATATTGATGATAGAGTGCCTCATAGTTCCACTATGATGCCCCTCTCACAGGAGTGGTAACATTGATGATAGAGTGCCTCATAGTTCCACAATGATGCCCCTTTCACAGGAGTGGTAACATTGATGATAGAGTGCCTCATAGTTCCACTATGATGCCCCTTTCACAGGAGTGGTAACATTGATGATAGAGTGACTCATAGTTCCACAATGATGCCCCTTTCACAGGAGTGGTGACATTGATGATAGAGTGCCTCATAGTTTCACAATGATGCCCCCCTCACAGGAGTGGTAACATTGATGATAGAGTGCCTCATAGTTCCACTATGATGCCCCTTTCACAGGAGTGGTAACATTGATGATAGAGTACCTCATAGTTCCACAATGATGCCCCTCTCACAGGAGTGGTAACATTGATGATAGAGTGCCTCATAGTTCCACAATGATGCCCCTTTCACAGGAGTGGTAACATTGATGATAGAGTACCTCATAGTTCCACAATGATGCCCCTCTCACAGGAGTGGTAACATTGATGATAGAGTGCCTCATAGTTCCACTATGATGCCCCTCTCACAGGAGTGGTAACATATATGCTAGAGTGCCTCATAGTTCCACTATGATGCCCCTCTCACAGGAGTGGTAACATTGATGATAGAGTGCCTCATAGTTCCACTATGATGCCCCTTTCACAGGAGTGGGAACATTGATGATAGAGTGCCTCATAGTTCTACAATGATGCCCCTCTCACAGGAGTGGTAACATTGATGATAGAGTGCCTCATAGTTCCACAATGATGCCCCTCTCACAGGAGTGGTAACATTTATGATAGAGTGCCTCATAGTTCCACAATGATGCCCCTCTCACAGGAGTGGTAACATTGATGATAGAGTGCCTCATAGTTCCACAATGATGCCCCTCTCACATGAGTGGTAACATTGATGATAGAGTGCCTCATAGTTCCACAATGATGCCCCTTTCACAGGAGTGGTAACATTGATGATAGAGTGCCTCATAGTTCCACTATGATGCCCCTTTCACAGGAGTGGTAACATTGATGATAGAGTGCCTCATAGTTCCACTTTGGTGCCCCTCTCACAGGAGTGGTAACATTGATGATAGAGTGCCTCATAGTTCCACTATGGTGCCCCTCTCACAGGAGTGGTAACATTGATGATAGAGTACCTCATGGTTCCACAATGATGCCCCTCTCACAGGAGTGGTAACATTGATGATAGAGTGCCTCATAGTTCCACAATGATGCCCCTTTCACAGGAGTGGTAACATTGATGTTAGAGTGCCTCATAGTTCCACTATGATGCCCCTTTCACAGGAGTGGTGACATTGATGATAGAATGCCTCATAGTTCCACTATGACGCCCCTTTCACAGGAGTGGTAACATTGATGATAGAGTGCCTCATAGTTCCAATGATGCCCCTTTCACAGGAGTGGTAACATTGATGATAGAGTGCCTCATAGTTCCTCAATGATGCCCCTCTCACAGGAGTGGTAACATTGATGATAGAGTGCTTCATAGTTCCACTATGATGCCCCTCTCACAGGAGTGGTGGCATTGATGATAGAGTACCTCATAGTTCCACAATGATGCCCCTCTTACAGGAGTGGTAACATTGATGATAGAGTACCTCATAGTTCCACAATGATGACCTTTCACAGGAGTGGTAACATTGATGATAGAGTGCCTCATAGTTCCACAATGATGACCTTTCACAGGAGTGGTAACATTGATGATAGAGTGCCTCATAGTTCCACTATGATGCCCCTCTCACAGGAGTGGTAACATTGATGATAGAGTGCCTCATAGTTCCACTATGATGCCCCTCTCACAGGAGTGGTAACATTGATGATAGAGTGCCTCATAGTTCCACTATGATGCTCCTCTCACAGGAGTGGTAATATTGATGATAGAGTGCCTCATAGTTCCACAATGATGCCCCTCTCACAGGAGTGGTAACATTGATGATAGAGTGCCTCATAGTTTCACAATGATGCCCCTCTCGCAGGAGTGGTAACATTGATGACAGAGCACCTCACAGTTCCACTATGATGCCCCTCTCACAGGAGTGGTAACATTGATGATAGAGTGCCTCATAGTTCCACAATGATGCGCCTCTCACAGGAGTGGTAACATTGATGATAGAGTGCCTCATAGTTCCACTATGATGCCCCTTTCAAAGGAGTGGTAACATTGATGATAGAGCGCCTCATAGTTCCACAACGATGCCACTTTCACGGGAGTGGTAACATTGATGATAGAGTGCCTCATAGTTCCACTATGATGCCCATTTCACAGGAGTGGTAACATTGATGATAGAGTGCCTCATAGTTCCACTATGATGCCCCTTTCACAGGAGTGGTAACATTGATGATAGCGCGCCTCATAGTTCCACAATGATGCCCCTTTCACAGGAGTGGTAACATTGATGATAGAGTGCCTCATAGTTCCACTATGATGCCCATTTCACAGGAGTTGTAACATTGATGATAGAGCGCCACATAGTTCCACAATGATGCCCCTTTCACGGGAGTGGTAACATTGATGATAGAGCGCCTCATAGTTCCACAATGATGCCCCTTTCACGGGAGTGGTAACATTGATGATAGAGCGCCTCATAGTTCCACAATGATGCCCCTTTCACTGGAGTGGTAACATTGATGATAGAGTGCCTCATAGTTCCACTATGATGCCCATTTCACAGGAGTGGTAACATTGATTATAGAGTACCTCATAGTTCCACAATGATGCCCCTCTCACAGGAGTGGTAACATTGATGATAGAGTGCCTCATAGTTCCACAATGATGCCCCTTTCACAGGAGTGGTAACATTGATGATAGAGTGCCTCATAGTTCCACTATGATGCCCCTCTCACAGGAGTGGTAACATTGATTATAGAGTGCCTCATAGTTCCACAATGATGACCTTTCACAGGAGTGGTAACATTGATTATAGAGTACCTCATAGTTCCACAATGATGCCCCTCTCACAGGAGCGGTAACATTGATTATAGAGTGCCTTATAGTTCCACAATGAGCCCCTTTCACAGGAGTGGTAACATTGATGATAGAGTGCCTCATAGTTTCACAATGATGCCCCTCTCACATGAGTGGTAACATTGATGATAGAGTGCCTCATAGTTCCACTATGATGCCCCTCTCACATGAGTGGTAACATTGATGATAGAGTGCCTCATAGTTCCACTATGAGGCCCCTCTCACAGGAGTGATAACATTGATTATAGAGTGCCTCATAGTTCCACAATGATGCCCCTCTCACATGAGTGGGAACATTGATGATAGAGTGCCTCATAGTTCCACTATGATGCCCCTCTCACAGGAGTGATAACATTAATTATAGAGTGCCTCATAGTTCCACAATGATGACCTTTCACAGGAGTGGTAACATTGATTATAGAGTACCTCATAGTTCCACAATGATGCCCCTCTCACAGGAGCGGTAACATTGATTATAGAGTGCCTTATAGTTCCACAATGAGCCCCTTTCACAGGAGTGGTAACATTGATGATAGAGTGCCTCATAGTTTCACAATGATGCCCCTCTCACATGAGTGGTAACATTGATGATAGAGTGCCTCATAGTTCCACTATGATGCCCCTCTCACATGAGTGGTAACATTGATGATAGAGTGCCTCATAGTTCCACTATGAGGCCCCTCTCACAGGAGTGATAACATTGATTATAGAGTGCCTCATAGTTCCACAATGATGCCCCTCTCACATGAGTGGGAACATTGATGATAGAGTGCCTCATAGTTCCACTATGATGCCCCTCTCACAGGAGTGATAACATTAATTATAGAGTGCCTCATAGTTCCACAATGATGACCTTTCACAGAAGTGGTAACATTGATTATAGAGAACCTCATAGTTCCACAATGATGCGCCTCTCACAGGAGTGGTAACATTGATGATAGAGTGCCTCATAGTTCCACTATGATGCCCCTTTCAAAGGAGTGGTAACATCGATGATAGAGCGCCTCATAGTTCCACAATGATGCCCCTTTCACAGGAGTGGTAACATTGATGATAGAGTGCCTCATAGTTCCACCATGATGCCCATTTCACAGGAGTGGTGACATTGATGATAGAGTGCCTCATAGTTCCACAATGATGCCCCCCTCACAGGAGTGGTAACATTGATGATAGAGTGACTCATAGTTCCACAATGATGCCCCTTTCACAGGAGTGGTGACATTGATGATAGAGTGCCTCATAGTTTCACAATGATGCCCCCCTCACAGGAGTGGTAACATTGATGATAGAGTGCCTCATAGTTCCACTATGATGCCCCTTTCACAGGAGTGGTAACATTGATGATAGAGTACCTCATAGTTCCACAATGATGCCCCTCTCACAGGAGTGGTAACATTGATGATAGAGTGCCTCATAGTTCCACAATGATGCCCCTTTCACAGGAGTGGTAACATTGATGATAGAGTACCTCATAGTTCCACAATGATGCCCCTCTCACAGGAGTGGTAACATTGATGATAGAGTGCCTCATAGTTCAACTATGATGCCCCTCTCACAGGAGTGGTAACATATATGATAGAGTGCCTCATAGTTCCACTATGATGCCCCTCTCACAGGAGTGGTAACATTGATGATAGAGTGCCTCATAGTTCCACTATGATGCCCCTTTCACAGGAGTGGGAACATTGATGATAGAGTGCCTCATAGATCTACAATGATGCCCCTCTCACAGGAGTGGTAACATTGATGATAGAGTGCCTCATAGTTCCACAATGATGCCCCTCTCACAGGAGTGGTAACATTGATGATAGAGTGCCTCATAGTTCCACAATGATGCCCCTCTCACAGGAGTGGTAACATTGATGATAGAGTGCCTCATAGTTCCACAATGATGCCCCTCTCACATGAGTGGTAACATTGATGATAGAGTGCCTCATAGTTCCACTATGATGCCGCTCTCACAGGAGTGGTAACATTGATGATAGCGTGCCTCATAGTTCCACAATGATGACCTTTCACAGGCGTGGTAACATTGATGATAGAGTGCCTCATAGTTCCACAATGATGCCCCTCTCACAGGAGTGGTAACATTGATGATAGAGTGCCTCATAGTTCCACTATGATGCCCCTCTCACAGGAGTGGTAACATTGATGATAGAGTGCCTCATAGTTCCACTACGATGCCCCTCTCACAGGAGTGGTGACATTGATGATAGAGTGCCTCATAGTTCCACAATGATGCTCCTTTCACATGAGTGGTAACATTGATGATAGAGTACCTCATAGTTCCACAATGATGCCCCTCTCACAGGAGTGGTGACATTGATGATAGAGTGCCTCATAGTTCCACAATGATGCCCCTCTCACAGGAGTGGTAACATTGATGATAGAGTACCTCATAGTTCCACAATGATGCCCCTTTCACATGAGTGGTAACATTGATGATAGAGTACCTCATAGTTCCACAATGATGCCCCTCTCACAGGAGTGGTGACATTGATGATAGAGTGCCTCATAGTTCCACAATGATGCCCCTTTCACAGAAGTGGTAACATTGATGATAGAGAGCCTCATAATTCCACAATGATGCCCCTCTCACAGGAGTGGTAACATTGATGATAGAGTGCCTCATAGTTCCACAATGATGCCCCTCTCACAGGAGTGGTAACATTGATGATAGAGTGCCTCATAGTTCCAATGATGCCCCTTTCACAGGAGTGGTAACATTGATGATAGAGTGCCTCATAGTTCCTCAATGATGCCCCTCTCACAGGAGTGGTAACATTGATGATAGAGTGCCTCATAGTTCCACAATGATGCCCCTTTCACAGGAGTGGTAATATTGATGATAGAGTGCCTCATAGTTCCACTATGATGCCCCTCTCACAGGAGTGGTAACATTGATGATAGAGTGCCTCATAGTTCCAAAATGATGCCCCTTTCACAGGAGTGGTAACATTGATGATAGAGTGCCTCATAGTTCCACTATGATGCCCCTTTCACAGGAGTGGTAACATTGATGATAGAGTGACTCATAGTTCCACAATGATGCCCCTTTCACAGGAGTGGTGACATTGATGATAGAGTGCCTCATAGTTTCACAATGATGCCCCCCTCACAGGAGTGGTAACATTGATGATAGAGTGCCTCATAGTTCCACTATGATGCCCCTTTCACAGGAGTGGTAACATTGATGATAGAGTACCTCATAGTTCCACAATGATGCCCCTCTCACAGGAGTGGTAACTTTGATGATAGAGTGCCTCATAGTTCCACAATGATGCCCCTTTCACAGGAGTGGTAACATTGATGATAGAGTACCTCATAGTTCCACAATGATGCCCCTCTCACAGGAGTGGTAACATTGATGATAGAGTGCCTCATAGTTCCACTATGATGCCCCTCTCACAGGAGTGGTAACATATATGCTAGAGTGCCTCATAGTTCCACTATGATGCCCCTCTCACAGGAGTGGTAACATTGATGATAGAGTGCCTCATAGTTCCACTATGATGCCCCTTTCACAGGAGTGGGAACATTGATGATAGAGTGCCTCATAGTTCTACAATGATGCCCCTCTCACAGGAGTGGTAACATTGATGATAGAGTGCCTCATAGTTCCACAATGATGCCCCTCTCACAGGAGTGGTAACATTGATGATAGAGTGCCTCATAGTTCCACAATGATGCCCCTCTCACAGGAGTGGTAACATTGATGATAGAGTGCCTCATAGTTCCACAATGATGCCCCTCTCACATGAGTGGTAACATTGATGATAGAGTGCCTCATAGTTCCACAATGATGCCCCTTTCACAGGAGTGGTAACATTGATGATAGAGTGCCTCATAGTTCCACTATGATGCCCCTTTCACAGGAGTGGTAACATTGATGATAGAGTGCCTCATAGTTCCACTTTGGTGCCCCTCTCACAGGAGTGGTAACATTGATGATAGAGTGCCTCATAGTTCCACTATGGTGCCCCTCTCACAGGAGTGGTATCATTGATGATAGAGTACCTCATGGTTCCACAATGATGCCCCTCTCACAGGAGTGGTAACATTGATGATAGAGTGCCTCATAGTTCCACAATGATGCCCCTTTCACAGGAGTGGTAACATTGATGTTAGAGTGCCTCATAGTTCCACTATGATGCCCCTTTCACAGGAGTGGTGACATTGATGATAGAATGCCTCATAGTTCCACTATGACGCCCCTTTCACAGGAGTGGTAACATTGATGATAGAGTGCCTCATAGTTCCAATGATGCCCCTTTCACAGGAGTGGTAACATTGATGATAGAGTGCCTCATAGTTCCTCAATGATGCCCCTCTCACAGGAGTGGTAACATTGATGATAGAGTGCTTCATAGTTCCACTATGATGCCCCTCTCACAGGAGTGGTGGCATTGATGATAGAGTACCTCATAGTTCCACAATGATGCCCCTCTCACAGGAGTGGTAACATTGATGATAGAGTACCTCATAGTTCCACAATGATGACCTTTCACAGGAGTGGTAACATTGATGATAGAGTGCCTCATAGTTCCACAATGATGACCTTTCACAGGAGTGGTAACATTGATGATAGAGTGCCTCATAGTTCCACTATGATGCCCCTCTCACAGGAGTGGTAACATTGATGATAGAGTGCCTCATAGTTCCACTATGATGCCCCTCTCACAGGAGTGGTAACATTGATGATAGAGTGCCTCATAGTTCCACTATGATGCTCCTCTCACAGGAGTGGTAATATTGATGATAGAGTGCCTCATAGTTCCACAATGATGCCCCTCTCACAGGAGTGGTAACATTGATGATAGAGTGCCTCATAGTTTCACAATGATGCCCCTCTCGCAGGAGTGGTAACATTGATGACAGAGCACCTCACAGTTCCACTATGATGCCCCTCTCACAGGAGTGGTAACATTGATGATAGAGTGCCTCATAGTTCCACAATGATGCGCCTCTCACAGGAGTGGTAACATTGATGATAGAGTGCCTCATAGTTCCACTATGATGCCCCTTTCAAAGGAGTGGTAACATTGATGATAGAGCGCCTCATAGTTCCACAACGATGCCACTTTCACGGGAGTGGTAACATTGATGATAGAGTGCCTCATAGTTCCACTATGATGCCCATTTCACAGGAGTGGTAACATTGATGATAGAGTGCCTCATAGTTCCACTATGATGCCCCTTTCACAGGAGTGGTAACATTGATGATAGCGCGCCTCATAGTTCCACAATGATGCCCCTTTCACAGGAGTGGTAACATTGATGATAGAGTGCCTCATAGTTCCACTATGATGCCCATTTCACAGGAGTTGTAACATTGATGATAGAGCGCCACATAGTTCCACAATGATGCCCCTTTCACGGGAGTGGTAACATTGATGATAGAGCGCCTCATAGTTCCACAATGATGCCCCTTTCACGGGAGTGGTAACATTGATGATAGAGCGCCTCATAGTTCCACAATGATGCCCCTTTCACTGGAGTGGTAACATTGATGATAGAGTGCCTCATAGTTCCACTATGATGCCCATTTCACAGGAGTGGTAACATTGATTATAGAGTACCTCATAGTTCCACAATGATGCCCCTCTCTCAGGAGTGGTAACATTGATGATAGAGTGCCTCATAGTTCCACAATGATGCCCCTTTCACAGGAGTGGTAACATTGATGATAGAGTGCCTCATAGTTCCACTATGATGCCCCTCTCACAGGAGTGATAACATGGATTATAGAGTGCCTCATAGTTCCACAATGATGACCTTTCACAGGAGTGGTAACATTGATTATAGAGTACCTCATAGTTCCACAATGATGCCCCTCTCACAGGAGCGGTAACATTGATTATAGAGTGCCTTATAGTTCCACAATGAGCCCCTTTCACAGGAGTGGTAACATTGATGATAGAGTGCCTCATAATTTCACAATGATGCCCCTCTGACATGAGTGGTAACATTGTTGATAGATTGCCTCATAGTTCCACTATGATGCCCCTCTCACATGAGTGGTAACATTGATGATAGAGTGCCTCATAGTTCCACTATGAGGCCCCTCTCACAGGAGTGATAACATTGATTATAGAGTGCCTCATAGTTCCACAATGATGCCCCTCTCACATGAGTGGGAACATTGATGATAGAGTGCCTCATAGTTCCACTATGATGCCCCTCTCACAGGAGTGATAACATTAATTATAGAGTGCCTCATAGTTCCACAATGATGACCTTTCACAGGAGTGGTAACATTGATTATAGAGTACCTCATAGTTCCACAATGATGCGCCTCTCACAGGAGTGGTAACATTGATGATAGAGTGCCTCATAGTTCCACTATGATGCCCCTTTCAAAGGAGTGGTAACATCGATGATAGAGCGCCTCATAGTTCCACCATGATGCCCATTTCACAGGAGTGGTGACATTGATGATAGAGTGCCTCATAGTTCCACAATGATGCCCCCCTCACAGGAGTGGTAACATTGATGATAGAGTGACTCATAGTTCCACAATGATGCCCCTTTCACAGGAGTGGTGACATTGATGATAGAGTGCCTCATAGTTTCACAATGATGCCCCCCTCACAGGAGTGGTAACATTGATGATAGAGTGCCTCATAGTTCCACTATGATGCCCCTTTCACAGGAGTGGTAACATTGATGATAGAGTACCTCATAGTTCCACAATGATGCCCCTCTCACAGGAGTGGTAACATTGATGATAGAGTGCCTCATAGTTCCACAATGATGCCCCTTTCACAGGAGTGGTAACATTGATGATAGAGTACCTCATAGTTCCACAATGATGCCCCTCTCACAGGAGTGGTAACATTGATGATAGAGTGCCTCATAGTTCCACTATGATGCCCCTCTCACAGGAGTGGTAACATATATGATAGAGTGCCTCATAGTTCCACTATGATGCCCCTCTCACAGGAGTGGTAACATTGATGATAGGGTGCCTCATAGTTCCACTATGATGCCCCTTTCACAGGAGTGGGAACATTGATGATAGAGTGCCTCATAGTTCTACAATGATGCCCCTCTCACAGGAGTGGTAACATTGATGATAGAGTGCCTCATAGTTCCACAATGATGCCCCTCTCACAGGAGTGGTAACATTGATGATAGAGTGCCTCATAGTTCCACAATGATGCCCCTCTCACAGGAGTGGTAACATTGATGATAGAGTGCCTCATAGTTCCACAATGATGCCCCTCTCACATGAGTGGTAACATTGATGATAGAGTGCCTCATAGTTCCACTATGATGCCGCTCTCACAGGAGTGGTAACATTGATGATAGAGTGCCTCATAGTTCCACAATGATGACCTTTCACAGGCGTGGTAACATTGATGATAGAGTGCCTCATAGTTCCACAATGATGCCCCTCTCACAGGAGTGGTAACATTGATGATAGAGTGCCTCATAGTTCCACTATGATGCCCCTCTCACAGGAGTGGTAACATTGATGATAGAGTGCCTCATAGTTCCACTATGATGCCCCTCTCACAGGAGTGGTGACATTGATGATAGAGTGCCTCATAGTTCCACAATGATGCTCCTTTCACATGAGTGGTAACATTGATGATAGAGTACCTCATAGTTCCACAATGATGCCCCTCTCACAGGAGTGGTGACATTGATGATAGAGTGCCTCATAGTTCCACAATGATGCCCCTCTCACAGGAGTGGTAACATTGATGATAGAGTACCTCATAGTTCCACAATGATGCCCCTTTCACATGAGTGGTAACATTGATGATAGAGTACCTCATAGTTCCACAATTATGCCCCTCTCACAGGAGTGGTGACATTGATGATAGAGTGCCTCATAGTTCCACAATGATGCCCCTTTCACAGAAGTGGTAACATTGATGATAGAGAGCCTCATAATTCCACAATGATGCCCCTCTCACAGGAGTGGTAACATTGATGATAGAGTGCCTCATAGTTCCACAATGATGCCCCTCTCACAGGAGTGGTAACATTGATGATAGAGTGCCTCATAGTTCCAATGATGCCCCTTTCACAGGAGTGGTAACATTGATGATAGAGTGCCTCATAGTTCCTCAATGATGCCCCTCTCACAGGAGTGGTAACATTGATGATAGAGTGCCTCATAGTTCCACAATGATGCCCCTTTCACAGGAGTGGTAATATTGATGATAGAGTGCCTCATAGTTCCACTATGATGCCCCTCTCACAGGAGTGGTAACATTGATGATAGAGTGCCTCATAGTTCCACAATGATGCCCCTTTCACAGGAGTGGTAACATTGATGATAGAGTGCCTCATAGTTCCACTATGATGCCCCTTTCACAGGAGTGGTAACATTGATGATAGAGTGCCTCATAGTTCCACTATGGTGCCCCTCTCACAGGAGTGGTAACATTGATGATAGAGTGCCTCATAGTTCCACTATGGTGCCCCTCTCACAGGAGTGGTAACATTGATGATAGAGTACCTCATAGTTCCACAATGATGCCCCTCTCACAGGAGTGGTAACATTGATGATAGAGTGCCTCATAGTTCCACAATGATGCCCCTTTCACAGGAGTGGTAACATTGATGTTAGAGTGCCTCATAGTTCCACTATGATGCCCCTTTCACAGGAGTGGTGACATTGATGATAGAATGCCTCATAGTTCCACTATGACGCCCCTTTCACAGGAGTGGTAACATTGATGATAGAGTGCCTCATAGTTCCAATGATGCCCCTTTCACAGGAGTGGTAACATTGATGATAGAGTGCCTCATAGTTCCTCAATGATGCCCCTCTCACAGGAGTGTTAACATTGATGATAGAGTGCTTCATAGTTCCACTATGATGCCCCTTTTACAGGAGTGGTGGCATTGATGATAGAGTACCTCATAGTTCCACAATGATGCCCCTCTCACAGGAGTGGTAACATTGATGATAGAGTACCTCATAGTTCCACAATGATGACCTTTCACAGGAGTGGTAACATTGATGATAGAGTGCCTCATAGTTCCACAATGATGACCTTTCACAGGAGTGGTACCATTGATGATATAGTGCCTCATAGTTCCACTATGATGCCCCTCTCACAGGAGTGGTAACATTGATGATAGAGTGCCTCATAGTTCCACTATGATGCCCCTCTCACAGGAGTGGTAACATTGATGATAGAGTGCCTCATAGTTCCACTATGATGCTCCTCTCACAGGAGTGGTAACATTGATGATAGAGTGCCTCATAGTTCCACAATGATGCCCCTCTCACAGGAGTGGTAACATTGATGATAGAGTGCCTAATAGTTCCACAATGATGCCCCTCTCACAGGAGTGGTAACATTGATGACAGAGTGCCTCACAGTTCCACTATGATGCCCCTCTCACAGGAGTGGTAACATTGATGATAGAGTGCCTCCTAGTTCCACTATGATGCCCCTCTCACAGGAGTGGTAACATTGATGATAGAGTGCCTCCTAGTTCCACAATGATGCGCCTCTCACAGGAGTGGTAACATTGATGATAGAGTGCCTCATAGTTCCACTATGATGCCCCTTTCCAAGGAGTGGTAACATTGATGATAGAGCGCCTCATAGTTCCACAATGATGCCACTTTCACGGGAGTGGTAACATTGATGATAGAGTGCCTCATAGTTCCACTATGATGCCCATTTCACAGGAGTGGTAACATTGATGATAGAGTGCCTCATAGTTCCACTATGATGCCCCTTTCACAGGAGTGGTAACATTGATGATAGAGGGTCTTATAGTTCCACAATGATGCCCCTTTCACAGGAGTGGTAACATTGATGATAGAGTGCCTCATAGTTCCACTATGATGCCCATTTCACAGGAGTGGTAACATTGATGATAGACCGCCTCATAGTTCCACAATGATGCCCCTTTCACGGGAGTGGTAACATTGATGATAGAGCGCCTCATAGTTCCACAATGATGCCCCTTTCACGGGAGTGGTAACATTGATGATAGAGCGCCTCATAGTTCCACAGTGATGCCCCTTTCACGGGAGTGGTAACATTGATGATAGAGTGCCTCATAGTTCCACTATGATGCCCATTTCACAGGAGTGGTAACATTGATGATAGAGTGCCTCATAGTTCCACAATGATGCCCCTTTCACAGGAGTGGTAACATTGATGATAGAGTGCCTCATAGTTCCACTATGATGCCCCTCTCACAGGAGTGGTAACATTGATTATAGAGTGCCTCATGGTTCCACAATGATGACCTTTCACAGGAGTAGTAACATTGGTTATAGAGTACCTCATAGTTCCACAATGATGCCCCTCTCACAGGAGCGGTAACATTGATTATAGAGTGCCTTATAGTTCCACAATGAGCCCCTTTCACAGGAGTGGTAACATTGATGATAGAGTGCCTCATAGTTCCACAATGATGCCCCTCTCACATGAGTGGTAACATTGATGATAGAGTGCCTCATAGTTCCACTATGATGCCCCTCTCACATGAGTGGTAACATTGATGATAGAGTGCCTCATAGTTCCAATGATGCCCCTTTCACAGGAGTGGTAACATTGATGATAGAGTGCCTCATAGTTCCTCAATGATGCCCCTCTCACAGGAGTGGTAACATTGATGATAGAGTGCTTCATAGTTCCACTATGATGCCCCTTTTACAGGAGTGGTGGCATTGATGATAGAGTACCTCATAGTTCCACAATGATGCCCCTCTCACAGGAGTGGTAACATTGATGATAGAGTACCTCATAGTTCCACAATGATGACCTTTCACAGGAGTGGTAACATTGATGATAGAGTGCCTCATAGTTCCACAATGATGACCTTTCACAGGAGTGGTAACATTGATGATATAGTGCCTCATAGTTCCACTATGATGCCCCTCTCACAGGAGTGGTAACATTGATGATAGAGTGCCTCATAGTTCCACTATGATGCCCCTCTCACAGGAGTGGTAACATTGATGATAGAGTGCCTCATAGTTCCACTATGATGCCCCTCTCACAGGAGTGGTAACATTGATGATAGAGTGCCTCATAGTTCCACTATGATGCTCCTCTCACAGGAGTGGTAATATTGATGATAGAGTGCCTCATAGTTCCACAATGATGCCCCTCTCACAGGAGTGGTAACATTGATGATAGAGTGCCTCATAGTTTCACAATGATGCCCCTCTCGCAGGAGTGGTAACATTGATGACAGAGGACCTCACAGTTCCACTATGATGCCCCTCTCACAGGAGTGGTAACATTGATGATAGAGTGCCTCATAGTTCCACAATGATGCGCCTCTCACAGGAGTGGTAACATTGATGATAGAGTGCCTCATAGTTCCACTATGATGCCCCTTTCAAAGGAGTGGTAACATTGATGATAGAGCGCCTCATAGTTCCACAACGATGCCACTTTCACGGGAGTGGTAACATTGATGATAGAGTGCCTCATAGTTCCACTATGATGCCCATTTCACAGGAGTGGTAACATTGATGATAGAGTGCCTCATAGTTCCACTATGATGCCCCTTTCACAGGAGTGGTAACATTGATGATAGCGCGCCTCATAGTTCCACAATGATGCCCCTTTCACAGGAGTGGTAACATTGATGATAGAGTGCCTCATAGTTCCACTATGATGCCCATTTCACAGGAGTTGTAACATTGATGATAGAGCGCCACATAGTTCCACAATGATGCCCCTTTCACGGGAGTGGTAACATTGATGATAGAGCGCCTCATAGTTCCACAATGATGCCCCTTTCACGGGAGTGGTAACATTGATGATAGAGCGCCTCATAGTTCCACAATGATGCCCCTTTCACTGGAGTGGTAACATTGATGATAGAGTGCCTCATAGTTCCACTATGATGCCCATTTCACAGGAGTGGTAACATTGATTATAGAGTACCTCATAGTTCCACAATGATGCCCCTCTCACAGGAGTGGTAACATTGATGATAGAGTGCCTCATAGTTCCACAATGATGCCCCTTTCACAGGAGTGGTAACATTGATGATAGAGTGCCTCATAGTTCCACTATGATGCCCCTCTCACAGGAGTGGTAACATGGATTATAGAGTGCCTCATAGTTCCACAATGATGACCTTTCACAGGAGTGGTAACATTGATTATAGAGTACCTCATAGTTCCACAATGATGCCCCTCTCACAGGAGCGGTAACATTGATTATAGAGTGCCTTATAGTTCCACAATGAGCCCCTTTCACAGGAGTGGTAACATTGATGATAGAGTGCCTCATAGTTTCACAATGATGCCCCTCTGACATGAGTGGTAACATTGTTGATAGATTGCCTCATAGTTCCACTATGATGCCCCTCTCACATGAGTGGTAACATTGATGATAGAGTGCCTCATAGTTCCACTATGAGGCCCCTCTCACAGGAGTGATAACATTGATTATAGAGTGCCTCATAGTTCCACAATGATGCCCCTCTCACATGAGTGGGAACATTGATGATAGAGTGCCTCATAGTTCCACTATGATGCCCCTCTCACAGGAGTGATAACATTAATTATAGAGTGCCTCATAGTTCCACAATGATGACCTTTCACAGGAGTGGTAACATTGATTATAGAGTACCTCATAGTTCCACAATGATGCGCCTCTCACAGGAGTGGTAACATTGATGATAGAGTGCCTCATAGTTCCACTATGATGCCCCTTTCAAAGGAGTGGTAACATCGATGATAGAGCGCCTCATAGTTCCACCATGATGCCCATTTCACAGGAGTGGTGACATTGATGATAGAGTGCCTCATAGTTCCACAATGAAGCCCCCCTCACAGGAGTGGTAACATTGATGATAGAGTGACTCATAGTTCCACAATGATGCCCCTTTCACAGGAGTGGTGACATTGATGATAGAGTGCCTCATAGTTTCACAATGATGCCCCCCTCACAGGAGTGGTAACATTGATGATAGAGTGCCTCATAGTTTCACTATGATGCCCCTTTCACAGGAGTGGTAACATTGATGATAGAGTACCTCATAGTTCCACAATGATGCCCCTCTCACAGGAGTGGTAACATTGATGATAGAGTGCCTCATAGTTCCACAATGATGCCCCTTTCACAGGAGTGGTAACATTGATGATAGAGTACCTCATAGTTCCACAATGATGCCCCTCTCACAGGAGTGGTAACATTGATGATAGAGTGCCTCATAGTTCCACTATGATGCCCCTCTCACAGGAGTGGTAACATATATGATAGAGTGCCTCATAGTTCCACTATGATGCCCCTCTCACAGGAGTGGTAACATTGATGATAGAGTGCCTCATAGTTCCACTATGATGCCCCTTTCACAGGAGTGGGAACATTGATGATAGAGTGCCTCATAGTTCTACAATGATGCCCCTCTCACAGGAGTGGTAACATTGATGATAGAGTGCCTCATAGTTCCACAATGATGCCCCTCTCACAGGAGTGGTAACATTGATGATAGAGTGCCTCATAGTTCCACAATGATGCCCCTCTCACAGGAGTGGTAACATTGATGATAGAGTGCCTCATAGTTCCACAATGATGCCCCTCTCACATGAGTGGTAACATTGATGATAGAGTGCCTCATAGTTCCACTATGATGCCGCTCTCACAGGAGTGGTAACATTGATGATAGAGTGCCTCATAGTTCCACAATGATGACCTTTCACAGGCGTGGTAACATTGATGATAGAGTGCCTCATAGTTCCACAATGATGCCCCTCTCACAGGAGTGGTAACATTGATGATAGAGTGCCTCATAGTTCCACTATGATGCCCCTCTCACAGGAGTGGTAACATTGATGATAGAGTGCCTCATAGTTCCACTATGATGCCCCTCTCACAGGAGTGGTGACATTGATGATAGAGTGCCTCATAGTTCCACAATGATGCTCCTTTCACATGAGTGATAACATTGATGATAGAGTACCTCATAGTTCCACAATGATGCCCCTCTCACAGGAGTGGTGACATTGATGATAGAGTGCCTCATAGTTCCACAATGATGCCCCTCTCACAGGAGTGGTAACATTGATGATAGAGTACCTCATAGTTCCACAATGATGCCCCTTTCACATGAGTGGTAACATTGATGATAGAGTACCTCCTAGTTCCACAATTATGCCCCTCTCACAGGAGTGGTGACATTGATGATAGAGTGCCTCATAGTTCCACAATGATGCCCCTTTCACAGAAGTGGTAACATTGATGATAGAGAGCCTCATAATTCCACAATGATGCCCCTCTCACAGGAGTGGTAACATTGATGATAGAGTGCCTCATAGTTCCACAATGATGCCCCTCTCACAGGAGTGGTAACATTGATGATAGAGTGCCTCATAGTTCCAATGATGCCCCTTTCACAGGAGTGGTAACATTGATGATAGAGTGCCTCATAGTTCCTCAATGATGCCCCTCTCACAGGAGTGGTAACATTGATGATAGAGTGCCTCATAGTTCCACAATGATGCCCCTCTCACAGGAGTGGTAATATTGATGATAGAGTGCCTCATAGTTCCACTATGATGCCCCTCTCACAGGAGTGGTAACATTGATGATAGAGTGCCTCATAGTTCCACAATGATGCCCCTTTCACAGGAGTGGTAACATTGATGATAGAGTGCCTCATAGTTCCACTATGATGCCCCTTTCACAGGAGTGGTAACATTGATGATAGAGTGCCTCATAGTTCCACTATGGTGCCCCTCTCACAGGAGTGGTAACATTGATGATAGAGTGCCTCATAGTTCCACTATGGTGCCCCTCTCACAGGAGTGGTAACATTGATGATAGAGTACCTCATAGTTCCACAATGATGCCCCTCTCACAGGAGTGGTAACATTGATGATAGAGTGCCTCATAGTTCCACAATGATGCCCCTTTCACAGGAGTGGTAACATTGATGTTAGAGTGCCTCATAGTTCCACTATGATGCCCCTTTCACAGGAGTGGTGACATTGATGATAGAATGCCTCATAGTTCCACTATGACGCCCCTTTCACAGGAGTGGTAACATTGATGATAGAGTGCCTCATAGTTCCAATGATGCCCCTTTCACAGGAGTGGTAACATTGATGATAGAGTGCCTCATAGTTCCTCAATGATGCCCCTCTCACAGGAGTGGTAACATTGATGATAGAGTGCTTCATAGTTCCACTATGATGCCCCTTTTACAGGAGTGGTGGCATTGATGATAGAGTACCTCATAGTTCCACAATGATGCCCCTCTCACAGGAGTGGTAACATTGATGATAGAGTACCTCATAGTTCCACAATGATGACCTTTCACAGGAGTGGTAACATTGATGATAGAGTGCCTCATAGTTCCACAATGATGACCTTTCACAGGAGTGGTACCATTGATGATATAGTGCCTCATAGTTCCACTATGATGCCCCTCTCACAGGAGTGGTAACATTGATGATAGAGTGCCTCATAGTTCCACTATGATGCCCCTCTCACAGGAGTGGTAACATTGATGATAGAGTGCCTCATAGTTCCACTATGATGCTCCTCTCACAGGAGTGGTAACATTGATGATAGAGTGCCTCATAGTTCCACAATGATGCCCCTCTCACAGGAGTGGTAACATTGATGATAGAGTGCCTAATAGTTCCACAATGATGCCCCTCTCACAGGAGTGGTAACATTGATGACAGAGTGCCTCACAGTTCCACTATGATGCCCCTCTCACAGGAGTGGTAACATTGATGATAGAGTGCCTCCTAGTTCCACAATGATGCGCCTCTCACAGGAGTGGTAACATTGATGATAGAGTGCCTCATAGTTCCACTATGATGCCCCTTTCCAAGGAGTGGTAACATTGATGATAGAGCGCCTCATAGTTCCACAATGATGCCACTTTCACGGGAGTGGTAACATTGATGATAGAGTGCCTCATAGTTCCACTATGATGCCCATTTCACAGGAGTGGTAACATTGATGATAGAGTGCCTCATAGTTCCACTATGATGCCCCTTTCACAGGAGTGGTAACATTGATGATAGAGGGTCTTATAGTTCCACAATGATGCCCCTTTCACAGGAGTGGTAACATTGATGATAGAGTGCCTCATAGTTCCACTATGATGCCCATTTCACAGGAGTGGTAACATTGATGATAGACCGCCTCATAGTTCCACAATGATGCCCCTTTCACGGGAGTGGTAACATTGATGATAGAGCGCCTCATAGTTCCACAATGATGCCCCTTTCACGGGAGTGGTAACATTGATGATAGAGCACCTCATAGTTCCACAGTGATGCCCCTTTCACGGGAGTGGTAACATTGATGATAGAGTGCCTCATAGTTCCACTATGATGCCCATTTCACAGGAGTGGTAACATTGATGATAGAGTGCCTCATAGTTCCACAATGATGCCCCTTTCACAGGAGTGGTAACATTGATGATAGAGTGCCTCATAGTTCCACTATGATGCCCCTCTCACAGGAGTGGTAACATTGATTATAGAGTGCCTCATGGTTCCACAATGATGACCTTTCACAGGAGTAGTAACATTGGTTATAGAGTACCTCATAGTTCCACAATGATGCCCCTCTCACAGGAGCGGTAACATTGATTATAGAGTGCCTTATAGTTCCACAATGAGCCCCTTTCACAGGAGTGGTAACATTGATGATAGAGTGCCTCATAGTTCCACAATGATGCCCCTCTCACATGAGTGGTAACATTGGTGATAGAGTGCCTCATAGTTCCACTATGATGCCCCTCTCACATGAGTGGTAACATTGATGATAGAGTGCCTCATAGTTCCAATGATGCCCCTTTCACAGGAGTGGTAACATTGATGATAGAGTGCCTCATAGTTCCTCAATGATGCCCCTCTCACAGGAGTGGTAACATTGATGATAGAGTGCTTCATAGTTCCACTATGATGCCCCTTTTACAGGAGTGGTGGCATTGATGATAGAGTACCTCATAGTTCCACAATGATGCCCCTCTCACAGGAGTGGTAACATTGATGATAGAGTACCTCATAGTTCCACAATGATGACCTTTCACAGGAGTGGTATCATTGATGATAGAGTGCCTCATAGTTCCACAATGATGACCTTTCACAGGAGTGGTAACATTGATGATATAGTGCCTCATAGTTCCACTATGATGCCCCTCTCACAGGAGTGGTAACATTGATGATAGAGTGCCTCATAGTTCCACTATGATGCCCCTCTCACAGGAGTGGTAACATTGATGATAGAGTGCCTCATAGTTCCACTATGATGCTCCTCTCACAGGAGTGGTACCATTGATGATAGAGTGCCTCATAGTTCCACAATGATGCCCCTCTCACAGGAGTGGTAACATTGATGATAGAGTGCCTCATAGTTCCACAATGATGCCCCTCTCACAGGAGTGGTAACATTGATGACAGAGTGCCTCACAGTTCCACTATGATGCCCCTCTCACAGGAGTGGTAACATTGATGATAGAGTGCCTCCTAGTTCCACAATGATGCGCCTCTCACAGGAGTGGTAACATTGATGATAGAGTGCCTCATAGTTCCACTATGATGCCCCTTTCCAAGGAGTGGTAACATTGATGATAGAGCGCCTCATAGTTCCACAATGATGCCACTTTCACGGGAGTGGTAACATTGATGATAGAGTGCCTCATAGTTCCACTATGATGCCCATTTCACAGGAGTGGTAACATTGATGATAGAGTGCCTCATAGTTCCACTATGATGCCCCTTTCACAGGAGTGGTAACATTGATGATAGAGGGCCTCATAGTTCCACAATGATGCCCCTTTCACAGGAGTGGTAACATTGATGATAGAGTGCCTCATAGTTCCACTATGATGCCCATTTCACAGGAGTGGTAACATTGATGATAGACCGCCTCATAGTTCCACAATGATGCCCCTTTCACGGGAGTGGTAACATTGATGATAGAGCGCCTCAGAGTTCCACAATGCTGCCCCTTTCACGGGAGTGGTAACATTGATGATAGAGCGCCTCATAGTTCCACAGTGATGCCCCTTTCACGGGAGTGGTAACATTGATGATAGAGTGCCTCATAGTTCCACTATGATGCCCATTTCACAGGAGTGGTAACATTGATGATAGAGTGCCTCATAGTTCCACAATGATGCCCCTTTCACAGGAGTGGTAACATTGATGATAGAGTGCCTCATAGTTCCACTATGATGCCCATTTCACAGGAGTTGTAACATTGATGATAGAGCGCCACATAGTTCCACAATGATGCCCCTTTCACGGGAGTGGTAACATTGATGATAGAGCGCCTCATAGTTCCACAATGATGCCCCTTTCACGGGAGTGGTAACATTGATGATAGAGCGCCTCATAGTTCCACAATGATGCCCCTTTCACTGGAGTGGTAACATTGATGATAGAGTGCCTCATAGTTCCACTATGATGCCCATTTCACAGGAGTGGTAACATTGATTATAGAGTACCTCATAGTTCCACAATGATGCCCCTCTCACAGGAGTGGTAACATTGATGATAGAGTGCCTCATAGTTCCACAATGATGCCCCTTTCACAGGAGTGGTAACATTGATGATAGAGTGCCTCATAGTTCCACTATGATGCCCCTCTCACAGGAGTGGTAACATGGATTATAGAGTGCCTCATAGTTCCACAATGATGACCTTTCACAGGAGTGGTAACATTGATTATAGAGTACCTCATAGTTCCACAATGATGCCCCTCTCACAGGAGCGGTAACATTGATTATAGAGTGCCTTATAGTTCCACAATGAGCCCCTTTCACAGGAGTGGTAACATTGATGATAGAGTGCCTCATAGTTTCACAATGATGCCCCTCTGACATGAGTGGTAACATTGTTGATAGATTGCCTCATAGTTCCACTATGATGCCCCTCTCACATGAGTGGTAACATTGATGATAGAGTGCCTCATAGTTCCACTATGAGGCCCCTCTCACAGGAGTGATAACATTGATTATAGAGTGCCTCATAGTTCCACAATGATGCCCCTCTCACATGAGTGGGAACATTGATGATAGAGTGCCTCATAGTTCCACTATGATGCCCCTCTCACAGGAGTGATAACATTAATTATAGAGTGCCTCATAGTTCCACAATGATGACCTTTCACAGGAGTGGTAACATTGATTATAGAGTACCTCATAGTTCCACAATGATGCGCCTCTCACAGGAGTGGTAACATTGATGATAGAGTGCCTCATAGTTCCACTATGATGCCCCTTTCAAAGGAGTGGTAACATCGATGATAGAGCGCCTCATAGTTCCACCATGATGCCCATTTCACAGGAGTGGTGACATTGATGATAGAGTGCCTCATAGTTCCACAATGATGCCCCCCTCACAGGAGTGGTAACATTGATGATAGAGTGACTCATAGTTCCACAATGATGCCCCTTTCACAGGAGTGGTGACATTGATGATAGAGTGCCTCATAGTTTCACAATGATGCCCCCCTCACAGGAGTGGTAACATTGATGATAGAGTGCCTCATAGTTTCACTATGATGCCCCTTTCACAGGAGTGGTAACATTGATGATAGAGTACCTCATAGTTCCACAATGATGCCCCTCTCACAGGAGTGGTAACATTGATGATAGAGTGCCTCATAGCTCCACAATGATGCCCCTTTCACAGGAGTGGTAACATTGATGATAGAGTACCTCATAGTTCCACAATGATGCCCCTCTCACAGGAGTGGTAACATTGATGATAGAGTGCCTCATAGTTCCACTATGATGCCCCTCTCACAGGAGTGGTAACATATATGATAGAGTGCCTCATAGTTCCACTATGATGCCCCTCTCACAGGAGTGGTAACATTGATGATAGAGTGCCTCATAGTTCCACTATGATGCCCCTTTCACAGGAGTGGGAACATTGATGATAGAGTGCCTCATAGTTCTACAATGATGCCCCTCTCACAGGAGTGGTAACATTGATGATAGAGTGCCTCATAGTTCCACAATGATGCCCCTCTCACAGGAGTGGTAACATTGATGATAGAGTGCCTCATAGTTCCACAATGATGCCCCTCTCACAGGAGTGGTAACATTGATGATAGAGTGCCTCATAGTTCCACAATGATGCCCCTCTCACATGAGTGGTAACATTGATGATAGAGTGCCTCATAGTTCCACTATGATGCCGCTCTCACAGGAGTGGTAACATTGATGATAGAGTGCCTCATAGTTCCACAATGATGACCTTTCACAGGCGTGGTAACATTGATGATAGAGTGCCTCATAGTTCCACAATGATGCCCCTCTCACAGGAGTGGTAACATTGATGATAGAGTGCCTCATAGTTCCACTATGATGCCCCTCTCACAGGAGTGGTAACATTGATGATAGAGTGCCTCATAGTTCCACTATGATGCCCCTCTCACAGGAGTGGTGACATTGATGATAGAGTGCCTCATAGTTCCACAATGATGCTCCTTTCACATGAGTGATAACATTGATGATAGAGTACCTCATAGTTCCACAATGATGCCCCTCTCACAGGAGTGGTGACATTGATGATAGAGTGCCTCATAGTTCCACAATGATGCCCCTCTCACAGGAGTGGTAACATTGATGATAGAGTACCTCATAGTTCCACAATGATGCCCCTTTCACATGAGTGGTAACATTGATGATAGAGTACCTCATAGTTCCACAATTATGCCCCTCTCACAGGAGTGGTGACATTGATGATAGAGTGCCTCATAGTTCCACAATGATGCCCCTTTCACAGAAGTGGTAACATTGATGATAGAGAGCCTCATAATTCCACAATGATGCCCCTCTCACAGGAGTGGTAACATTGATGATAGAGTGCCTCATAGTTCCACAATGATGCCCCTCTCACAGGAGTGGTAACATTGATGATAGAGTGCCTCATAGTTCCAATGATGTCCCTTTCACAGGAGTGGTAACATTGATGATAGAGTGCCTCATAGTTCCTCAATGATGCCCCTCTCACAGGAGTGGTAACATTGATGATAGAGTGCCTCATAGTTCCACAATGATGCCCCTCTCACAGGAGTGGTAATATTGATGATAGAGTGCCTCATAGTTCCACT
Source organism: Lissotriton vulgaris (assembly GCF_964263255.1). Lineage (NCBI taxonomy): Eukaryota > Metazoa > Chordata > Amphibia > Caudata > Salamandridae > Lissotriton > Lissotriton vulgaris. Next base: position 22,894,488 of record NC_141685.1, on the reverse strand, counting down.
ATGATGCCCCTCTCACAGGAGTGGTAACATTGATGATAGAGTGCCTCATAGTTCCACAATGATGCCCCTTTCACAGGAGTGGTAACATTGATGATAGAGTGCCTCATAGTTCCACTATGATGCCCCTTTCACAGGAGTGGTAACATTGATGATAGAGTGCCTCATAGTTCCACTATGGTGCCCCTCTCACAGGAGTGGTAACATTGATGATAGAGTGCCTCATAGTTCCACTATGGTGCCCCTCTCACAGGAGTGGTAACATTGATGATAGAGTACCTCATAGTTCCACAATGATGCCCCTCTCACAGGAGTGGTAACATTGATGATAGAGTGCCTCATAGTTCCACAATGATGCCCCTTTCACAGGAGTGGTAACATTGATGTTAGAGTGCCTCATAGTTCCACTATGATGCCCCTTTCACAGGAGTGGTGACATTGATGATAGAATGCCTCATAGTTCCACTATGACGCCCCTTTCACAGGAGTGGTAACATTGATGATAGAGTGCCTCATAGTTCCAATGATGCCCCTTTCACAGGAGTGGTAACATTGATGATAGAGTGCCTCATAGTTCCTCAATGATGCCCCTCTCACAGGAGTGGTAATATTGATGATAGAGTGCCTCATAGTTCCACTATGATGCCCCTCTCACAGGAGTGGTAACATTGATGATAGAGTGCCTCATAGTTCCACAATGATGCCCCTTTCACAGGAGTGGTAACATTGATGATAGAGTGCCTCATAGTTCCACTATGATGCCCCTTTCACAGGAGTGGTAACATTGATGATAGAGTGCCTCATAGTTCCACTATGATGCCCCTCTCACAGGAGTGGTGACATTGATGATAGAGTGCCTCATAGTTCCACAATGATGCTCCTTTCACATGAGTGATAACATTGATGATAGAGTACCTCATAGTTCCACAATGATGCCCCTCTCACAGGAGTGGTGACATTGATGATAGAGTGCCTCATAGTTCCACAATGATGCCCCTCTCACAGGAGTGGTAACATTGATGATAGAGTACCTCATAGTTCCACAATGATGCCCCTTTCACATGAGTGGTAACATTGATGATAGAGTACCTCATAGTTCCACAATTATGCCCCTCTCACAGGAGTGGTGACATTGATGATAGAGTGCCTCATAGTTCCACAATGATGCCCCTTTCACAGAAGTGGTAACATTGATGATAGAGAGCCTCATAATTCCACAATGATGCCCCTCTCACAGGAGTGGTAACATTGATGATAGAGTGCCTCATAGTTCCACAATGATGCCCCTCTCACAGGAGTGGTAACATTGATGATAGAGTGCCTCATAGTTCCAATGATGTCCCTTTCACAGGAGTGGTAACATTGATGATAGAGTGCCTCATAGTTCCTCAATGATGCCCCTCTCACAGGAGTGGTAACATTGATGATAGAGTGCCTCATAGTTCCACAATGATGCCCCTCTCACAGGAGTGGTAATATTGATGATAGAGTGCCTCATAGTTCCACTATGATGCCCCTCTCACAGGAGTGGTAACATTGATGATAGAGTGCCTCATAGTTCCACAATGATGCCCCTTTCACAGGAGTGGTAACATTGATGATAGAGTGCCTCATAGTTCCACTATGATGCCCCTTTCACAGGAGTGGTAACATTGATGATAGAGTGCCTCATAGTTCCACTATGGTGCCCCTCTCACAGGAGTGGTAACATTGATGATAGAGTGCCTCATAGTTCCACTATGGTGCCCCTCTCACAGGAGTGGTAACATTGATGATAGAGTACCTCATAGTTCCACAATGATGCCCCTCTCACAGGAGTGGTAACATTGATGATAGAGTGCCTCATAGTTCCACAATGATGCCCCTTTCACAGGAGTGGTAACATTGATGTTAGAGTGCCTCATAGTTCCACTATGATGCCCCTTTCACAGGAGTGGTGACATTGATGATAGAATGCCTCATAGTTCCACTATGACGCCCCTTTCACAGGAGTGGTAACATTGATGATAGAGTGCCTCATAGTTCCAATGATGCCCCTTTCACAGGAGTGGTAACATTGATGATAGAGTGCCTCATAGTTCCTCAATGATGCCCCTCTCACAGGAGTGGTAACATTGATGATAGAGTGCTTCATAGTTCCACTATGATGCCCCTTTTACAGGAGTGGTGGCATTGATGATAGAGTACCTCATAGTTCCACAATGATGCCCCTCTCACAGGAGTGGTAACATTGATGATAGAGTACCTCATAGTTCCACAATGATGACCTTTCACAGGAGTGGTAACATTGATGATAGAGTGCCTCATAGTTCCACAATGATGACCTTTCACAGGAGTGGTACCATTGATGATATAGTGCCTCATAGTTCCACTATGATGCCCCTCTCACAGGAGTGGTAACATTGGTGATAGAGTGCCTCATAGTTCCACTATGATGCCCCTCTCACATGAGTGGTAACATTGATGATAGAGTGCCTCATAGTTCCAATGATGCCCCTTTCACAGGAGTGGTAACATTGATGATAGAGTGCCTCATAGTTCCTCAATGATGCCCCTCTCACAGGAGTGGTAACATTGATGATAGAGTGCTTCATAGTTCCACTATGATGCCCCTTTTACAGGAGTGGTGGCATTGATGATAGAGTACCTCATAGTTCCACAATGATGCCCCTCTCACAGGAGTGGTAACATTGATGATAGAGTACCTCATAGTTCCACAATGATGACCTTTCACAGGAGTGGTAACATTGATGATAGAGTGCCTCATAGTTCCACAATGATGACCTTTCACAGGAGTGGTAACATTGATGATATAGTGCCTCATAGTTCCACTATGATGCCCCTCTCACAGGAGTGGTAACATTGATGATAGAGTGCCTCATAGTTCCACTATGATGCCCCTCTCACAGGAGTGGTAACATTGATGATAGAGTGCCTCATAGTTCCACTATGATGCTCCTCTCACAGGAGTGGTACCATTGATGATAGAGTGCCTCATAGTTCCACAATGATGCCCCTCTCACAGGAGTGGTAACATTGATGATAGAGTGCCTCATAGTTCCACAATGATGCCCCTCTCACAGGAGTGGTAACATTGATGACAGAGTGCCTCACAGTTCCACTATGATGCCCCTCTCACAGGAGTGGTAACATTGATGATAGAGTGCCTCCTAGTTCCACAATGATGCGCCTCTCACAGGAGTGGTAACATTGATGATAGAGTGCCTCATAGTTCCACTATGATGCCCCTTTCCAAGGAGTGGTAACATTGATGATAGAGCGCCTCATAGTTCCACAATGATGCCACTTTCACGGGAGTGGTAACATTGATGATAGAGTGCCTCATAGTTCCACTATGATGCCCATTTCACAGGAGTGGTAACATTGATGATAGAGTGCCTCATAGTTCCACTATGATGCCCCTTTCACAGGAGTGGTAACATTGATGATAGAGGGCCTCATAGTTCCACAATGATGCCCCTTTCACAGGAGTGGTAACATTGATGATAGAGTGCCTCATAGTTCCACTATGATGCCCATTTCACAGGAGTGGTAACATTGATGATAGACCGCCTCATAGTTCCACAATGATGCCCCTTTCACGGGAGTGGTAACATTGATGATAGAGCGCCTCAGAGTTCCACAATGCTGCCCCTTTCACGGGAGTGGTAACATTGATGATAGAGCGCCTCATAGTTCCACAATGATGCCACTTTCACGGGAGTGGTAACATTGATGATAGAGTGCCTCATAGTTCCACTATGATGCCCATTTCACAGGAGTGGTAACATTGATGATAGAGTGCCTCATAGTTCCACTATGATGCCCCTTTCACAGGAGTGGTAACATTGATTATAGAGTGCCTCATAGTTCCACTATGATGCCCCTCTCACAGGAGCGGTAACATTGATGATAGAGTGCCTCATAGTTCCACAATGATGCCCCTCTCACAGGAGGGGTAACATTGATGATAGAGTGCCTCATAGTTCCACAATGATGACCTCTCACAGGAGTGGTGACATTGATGATAGAGTGCTCTCATAGTTCCACAATGATGCCCCTCTCACAGGAGTGGTGACATTGATGATAGAGTGCCTCATAGTTCCACAATGATGCCCCTCTCACAGGAGTGGTAACATTGATGATAGAGTGCCTCATAGTTCCACAATTAGCCCCTTTCACATGAGTGGTAACATTGATTATAGAGTGCCTCATAGTTCCACTATGATGCCCCTTTCACAGGAGTGGTAACATTGATGATAGAGTGCCTCATAGTTCCACAATGATGCCCCTCTCATAGTTCCACTATGATGCCCCTCTCACAGGAGCGGTAACATTGATGATAGAGTGCCTCATAGTTCCACCATGATGCCCCTCTCACAGGAGTGGTAACATTGATGATAGAGTGCCTCATAGTTCCACAATGATGCCCCTCTCACAGGAGTGGTAACATTGATGATAGAGTGCCTCATAGTTCCACAGTGATGCCCCTCTCACAGGAGTGGTAACATTGATGATAGAGTGCCTCATAGTTCCACAATGATGCCCCTTTCACAGGAGTGGTAACATTGATGATAGAGTGCCTCATAGTTCCACAATGATGCCCCTCTCACAGGAGTGGTAACATGGAAACTGATCAACTTGATTGTTCCTGTAACAACTTGTTTGCGTCATGTTGTTTGTATAAATTTAATTCTTGAAAAGGCAAACATTGTTTTAAACAAGCACTGGCAATGCAAATCAGTCTCTTTAAATCATTGTGTTGGGTGGTGTTGATTTACTAAAGAATATTCTTTCAATGTTATTAGTGTGTGCTGTATACAATATTCATAATTTTAAATATTATATAATGGTTGTCTGCTTGTAATTTCAAATGATAAAATAAATGACGCTTTAAATTTTGTGTAATTGCTTTCATAAACATGCATATGTAATTTCGGTGTACTGTTAAGACATTTGCATGTTATACTTATTATAAAACTACATTTTTCCAATATATTTCAAAACCTTATCTGTATAACATTTATACAACAGTGTATTTGTCTCTTTGACTTTTGTTTTTACAGTGTAGCTCTCAAACATTGAAAGTGCATGATGTATTGGAAGTTTTGTTTATTTTTTGTAGACAGAATTAAATGAGTTATGCAGGAAATGTTTTCCATAACAGGTATACATGTTTTTTTAAATCTGCTTGCTAACCTTACTTCTTAGATTATGTTGTTCATTACATTGTATTGACCTTTGGGTACTGTTAGTTCACTGACTTATGACTATGCCGTATTGTCTTCAATTAGTCAACCTTTTACTATTATATTTATACTTACTACTGGTGTGATTCTTTATTCCTTATAATGCATTCCCTTATATTATTCCGAATGAATTATTTTAATGAAATATGTAACCTGCCCCATGCATGCCTCTCAGAGTGGATTTCCCCAGTCCTTAGAAGTGCAGGCAAGCAACGGTTGACACTGATATCTTCAAAAAACTTTGTATTTTTTGAAGGACATTGGACTACATTTCTTTTTGTTTTTCCCTTTCAGATGTGAAGTTGCTGATTAAAGCATTTTTTGTCATCCTTGTTCATTTGATTTAGCTGTACATATTGTGGATGCTGTTTACCCTGACCTTGCTGTGGTGATGCAGGATTTACAAATGTCTGTTACTGAGGTGTTGATGTGGTGTACTCCATGTGGATCATGAGCTATGTTTCCTGTTCAGGTTGGTATCCATGTCATACTCTGAAGCTGACTGAGTGTGTCATGATTGACTAATGTCGCACAGGGATGGTAACATTTCATTGGCATGGCCACATCTGTGGCTTGCACCCATGCACATATGATGTTCTTCACAATGTACAATTTGACACTTTCCTTGACTATTGCCCCATCTTTACTGTACATGCAGGTGTGGACATCAGTGGTGTAAAGTCAGCTGTCTCCTCTGTGCAACTTGGTAGGCATATGTATTGTCTATGCGCAGGTGATTTGAGGGGCAGTACCGTACCCAGGCGTATGTCACCAGTGCCTACATTGTGTGGTAAATGATGCTTGACTGAACAAGTGTTGTGCTGACATGTCCATGAATCATACATACAGTTTGGCATGTGCTGCTATTTCTATGATGATACTTACCTTGAGGTCACTGTGATGATGGGTGATATTCACCATTTGCCACATTGCTCAACTTTAACTGCAGTTTGTGTGCACACATTTTAAATTGGATGTACACACTGATGGGGGGTTTTAAACATTGTCCCAGTGATATTTCTAAGCGTGACTGGTGTAGGCCACGCTCTGGTGTTGATCACACATGTGATGGTAGTTACGTAATGTGTCATGAATCAAATTCACAGTTGGGGATGATTGTCAGGCACTATACACTGTTGGCATGATGCTGCGGTGAAATTTATTTGGCTGACATACCTGTGGTCGATGTTTGATGGATGCGTGGCGCATCATCCTCCCTATGGGTGAGGGTGTCATTCTTGTGTGCCACACTGACCCCTATGGGTGGTTAAGGCAGTAGTGATAGAGCACATGACACATATGGGTGGGGTGGCATCAGTGATAGAGCATATGACACATATGGGTGGGGTGGCATCAGTGATAGGTAACATGGCCCTATGGGTGGGGGGGCATCAGTGATAGAGCACACAACACATATGGGTGGGGTGGCATCAGTGATAGAGCACATGACACATATGGCTGGGGTGACATCAGTGATCGGTAACATGGCCCTATGGGTGGGGTGGCATCAGTGATAGAGACACAACACATATGGGTGGGGTGGCATCAGTGATAGAGCATATGACACATATGGGTGGGGTGGCATCAGTGATAGGTAACATGACACATATGGCTGGGGTGACATCAGTGATAGAGACACAACACATATGGGTGGGGTGGCATCAGTGATAGGTAACATGGCCCTATGGGTGGGGTGGCATCAGTGATAGAGCATATGACACATATGGGTGGGGTGGCATCAGTGATAGGTAACATGGCCCTATGGGTGGGGTGGCATCAGTGATAGAGCATATGACACATATGGGTGGGGTGGCATCAGTGATAGGTAACATGACACATATGGCTGGGGTGGCATCAGTGATAGAGACACAACACATATGGGTGGGGTGGCATCAGTGATAGGTAACATGGCCCTATGGGTGGGGTGGCATCAGTGATAGAGCATATGACACATATGGGTGGGGTGGCATCAGTGATGGAGACATGACACATATGGGTGGGGTGGCATCAGTGACAGGTAACATGGCCCTATGGGTGGGGTGGCATCAGTGATAGAGACACAACACATATGGGTGGGGTGGCATCAGTGATAGGTAGCATGGCCCTATGGCTGCGGTGGCATCAGTGATAGAGACACAACACATATGGGTGGGGTGGCATCAGTGACAGGTAACATGGCCCTATGGGTGGGGTAATATAGCAAGCAAAGTAGTCCTGGACATAAATCATTCAAAACATTTAAATGTAGTACTCAATTTAAATCCGAGTTATTTCACGGGACTTAATCCTGAAAAAATACAAAAGGAAAGAAAAATATACATTAAGCCAAATGCGTATCCAGTCTTAAATAATGATACCCAAAAATATATTTTTGAACATAAAGTTTATATATAGCGATATAGATTTGTAATTTATTTCATTTTCATATATACATATTAAAAAAAATGAGAAATTGAAGGAATGCTATGGGTGGGGTGGCATCAGTGATAGGTAACATGGCCCTATGGGTGGGGTATACAATAAGAAGGGGTAACCCAATAAACCCTTGTAGGCTTGGGCAGTGAACAATGTAGGTTAAAGGGTGTCTACAAGGGATTTAGTTGATTCAATAGTTTCATTTATTTATAAGCGTTATTCCTAGAGTATGTTGTAATCAATCTTACTCAGGCGTGTCAACAAGACATCTATAAAGATTTGACATTCAATTGAGCAAAGGGAAAAGAACACACTGTAATCCTAGTATATATGAAAATATAGATAATTTTATATTTCAGAGATCAATTAAAAGGGAACAGACAAGTGATTTGATCACCCACAGAAATGTCATGAACAGATATATGTAAAAATCAACAAAGCAAATCATAACAGAACATAGTCTCCAATCATTGAAGGAAGAGCAACTAAAACCAACTGCTGGCAAAGAGAAGCTCTTTGGAACATAAATGTCCTTAGGAGATGATGTTAAGGGTCGACGTTTCGGTCTATGTTGCAGAAGTCAAGAAGACCATCATCAGTACAAACAATAATGCAGAGGAAGCCCCCTGTGTAGATTCAATATAAAAACATTACCAATCCATTCTACACATGTTAATCCATTTCAAATCATTTAAACTTATTTAAACTAAAGAAAACCGTGTGTAAAAGACCTGAATGGTGTAACATTGCAATTCGAACAAAACATGGTATTAGTCTTTTTCAGACAGATAACCCTAGGTATATGCAGATGTATAGTCTCATTTAACACATCATCTACTCTCGGGTAAGTGAATCACCATCACCCATTTCTACCCAGGTTAAGGACTTACTTAGGTGAGTTGCGAGGGAAAGCAAAAGTTCTTTGTTGCAAGCCCTAAGTGGTGATGGAAACGTGACTTGAACAAATCTGTAAAAATGAAGAGAGAGTTGTAATGACTCAATCACCCACATGCCAACTGATGTACTAGGTCAGGCAGATAAGGGTTTGTACCTGCACATTTCTGAACAGTACTGTAGAAAATTCCAGTCGTCACTTAAACAACAGTGGCTGTTACTGTTAATTGAGATTGGTCATCTGTGTGTCTGGGAACAAACCAAAAGAAGTCACTCAGAAACAGAGTCCAACAGATTCTAAAGAATAACCTCAATTCCTTGCTCTGATTCCAACATAAGCCTCTCAAAATTTGATGATATAGTAGCTATATCTATTGTTAGTAAGTTACAACATTACTAAATTATAAAAAGGGGTACAGTTTTTTCCACAAAGACTCTTTTACTTGATTTATGAATAAACACCCAATAAACATCTAGAACGGTCCACATCTAAGCTAATTTCTAGTGGATTTTGATCAAAACAACTACAGTCTTTTTCAATACTCAAAAAAAGCACAGGTGCACAACACAGAATTCAGAAAAATAATAATCACAGGAGTGAAGTCACTCCTGTGATTATTATTTTTCTGAATTCTGTGTTGTGCACCTGTGCTTTTTTGAGTATTGTTAAAGTTCTTTTGAACTAGCATTGTGATGGTGGGTGCTTGTCAGTGTGCACACAAGTCCCTAAGCTAATAGAAAAGGGATGATAAGACAAAGAGTTATTTAGGTTAGGTGCTGCGATCAGGAAGGTTCCACTGTCGCTCCTGTCTTAAGCAACTACAGTCTTTTTATTAAAGCACATGCTGTTTACAATAACAAAAGTAGTTAAATGTTGATTTGTGAACAAATGTTTTAATTTATGATAGTGCATAATTTCTAAATATAAAGTATCCATCTTTTTATTCACAATCTTATGTATCTAATTGCCTTTTTTTGTTTCTTATGTAGCTTTAACGGTTGGTACGCCTTTTTTTGTACATGTACTAGAAAAAATTAGAAACAACATTTTAATAAATTTTTTATGCATCCTAATATAATGCAATTTGTTTTTGTAAGATCAATTGGAACTAGTGCTTAATTTTTTAAGTGCTGGTATTCTGAGTTGAATGCTAGGCTAATTTCTATGTAATCAATCAGGAATTGTTTTCTATTGATCTACTTTATCTTTGCTATTCTTATTTCATTTATGCCCCTTTTCCCAGTTTGTGCTCTATAGTAATTTCTTCTTTTTAACAATGTTACAGTTTCTAACAATTAATCGTAGTGGCTCTTCCTTTTAATTAGTATTAAAAACTAAGCAGTATAAATTAAAAACACAATGACTGGGCAAAATTTGATCCTGGCTCTTTTTGTGTATTTTGTCCCTGAAAAGCATGCATTGTTTGGCATAAACATACAAATTGTAAATTTTATGTAAAGAATTGCTCCTAAACTGAACCTGCCTGGTTAAAATAATCTGAAAGTGATGCATTTTAGTTTATTTTGCATTGTATCTAGATACTATAAAAAGATGAATACCTAGTGCTCAATTTGTAAAACATGTTGATCTTAGTCTTAAAATGAAATGAGCGGCAAATGTTTGTATGACATTTAGGATTTTTAAACTTTGAGAGATAATAGTTGTATGAATTATTATGTGATACCCACATATTTCTAAAAACAGTAGCACCCAGGATTTTATGATTCCAGTACAGTATATGAACGCTGAAAATAAATCGCATCTAAAGCACCCTCATGGAGAGAGGGGGGAAGATAAAAAGAAAAAATGCCCTTAATTTGAAAAACATTAAATGCTGGAGCTCAAATAAAAACAAAAACACATTTCACGTTATAAACGTGAAAGCTAACTGTGGTTTAATTCATCTTTTTGCATAATAAGGTATTTTAAAGGATTTATAGTTAAATAAAATATTACTTATTTCTATAGCAAGAGCGATAAGGATTTTAAGTGGAATGTCAGAATAATAGCTATTTAAGCCATTATTAAATGCTCCATATCTACCCATTCAATATCTGCAATTACCATTTCAGTTATGCTCTTTGTGTCTGTCTTTGTCATTTAGTCCTTTTCCTTTTCTGTACCTAAACCTCCTCTTTTTTATTGTATTACGCTTTTCCAAAAGCAATGGTAGTGGCAATCACACACAATTAGCATTTAAAAGTAAATAATATAAATTGGAAATCTGATAAGCAGCAGGAGATTTAACTGCTGCGTTTTGTGTTTAGCTGCTCTTCTAAAAGCATGTAGTGTTAGATGTAAACAGAATAAATGTAAATTTAGTGGAAACATAAAAACTCCAAGGGGTATATTCATAAGAACGTGTTATAAACATCACCAAAAAATCAATCAATCGATCATTTGTAAAGTGCACCACATACCCACGAGGCTCTCAAGGCGCCGTCGGCCACCAGGAGTCTTCCCAGGCTGAAGGGTTGGAGCGGAGGATGAAGACCTCCGTCTTGTCCGAGTTCAGCTTCAGACGCCTTGTCTTCATCCAGTCGGCGACGGCCTTCATTCCTCCGTGGAGGTTGACTTTGACGGTGATGGGGTCCTTGGTGAGGAAGAGGATCAGCTGCGTGTCGTCAGTGTAGGAGATTATGTTGAGATCGTGCTGTCGGTCTATGTGTGCGAGATGTAAGTAAATGTTGAACAGCGTCGGGCTGAGGGAGGATCCCTGGGGTATGCCGCAGATGATCTCGGAGGCTTTGGAACGGAATGGGGAGGCGGACGCTCTGGGTTCTGTCGGAGAGGAAGGAGGTGATCCAATCCAGAGCGTTGTCTCGGATCCCTGCAGTGTGGAGGCGTGCGCGTAGTGTGTGGAGGCAGACAGTGTCAAAGGCGGCAGAGAGGTCTAGGAGGATGTGCTGTGGTCTCGCCATTGTCTAGCAGGGTCCTGATGTCGTTGGTGGTGATGAGGGCAGTCTCTGTGCTGTGGTTGCTTCGGAACCCTGACTGGGAAGGGTCCAGGATTCTGTTTTCTTCAAGGTATCAGGTTAGATGTCTGTTGACGGTTTTCTCAATGCCCTTGGCTGGGAAGGGGAGCAGAGAGATGGGCTGCATTAGGTTTTTTGAGTAGGGTGTTGATCTTGGCATGTTTCCAGATCTCTGGGAAAATCGCTGTCTTGAAGGAGAGATTGGTGATGTTTCGCAGGTGGGGTGTGATGAAGCTGCTTGCTCTGTTGAAGACGTGGTGCGGGAATGGGTCTGACGGAGAGCCAGAGTGGATTGTGCGCATGGTCTTGATGGTGTCATCGATGCTCATGCTGGCCCAGGCTTGCCGGGGGGTTGTGGTCGATGGCGTGCGGGGGGTCTGTTGTGTTGCTGTCTATTGGGGCTGTCTGGGTGTTGAAGCTGTCATGGATGTCTGCTATCTTGTGGTAGAAGAAGGTGGTGAGGGAGTCGCACAGGGCTTGCGACGGCGGGATGTCGTTGGTGTTGGAGCTGGGGTTGGAGAGGTCCTACACGATGTTGAAGAGCTCCTTGCTATTGTGTGCATTGTTGTCAAGGCGGTCTTTGAAAGAGGTCCTCTTGGCTGCCCTGATGAGGTTGTGGTGGTTGTGGATGGTGTCCTTGTGTGCTGCGTGGCTGTCCTGAGTTTGTTCACTGTGCCCTTTCATCTCTAGTTTCTGGCAGGCTTGCTTGGAGGCTAGCAGATCTGGGGTGAACCAGCTGGCCCTCTTGCTGGTGTCTCTGTGGGGGGGGGGGGTCTTCAGCGGGGCAAGGGTGTTGGCGCAGTCCTCTATCCAGCGTCTGAGGCTGTGGGCAATGTCGTCTGTGTTGGAGGGTTCGGTGGGTGGGCTGAGAGCGAGGTTTGCATGTAGTTGGTCTTCAGTGATTTTGCTCCAGCAGCAGCGGGTGATCTGTTGGGGTGGTGGTGTGTGGTAAGTTTCTGGAAGGCAAAGTGGATGCAGCGGTGGTTGGTCCAGAGGAGGTCGGTGGTGTGGCTGATGGAGACGTGCGGGCTTGAGGCGAAGACGGGGTCGAGCGTGCGGCTGGCGGAGTCGGTGGGCATTGTGATGAGTTGCTTTAGTCCGAGGTTGGCGAGGTTATCAATCAGGGTTGTGGAGTTGTTGTTGTTGTTGTTCTCAAGGTGAAAATTCAGGTCTCCGAGGAGGATGTAGTCGGTGGAGGTCAGGGCGTGCGTGCTGATCAAGTCTGTGATGGTGTCGCAGAACTGGGGGCAGAGTCCGGGGGGTCGGTAGAAAAGGTTGCCTCTGAGGGTGGAGTTAGGGTTTGTGTGGATCTGGAAATGCATGTGTTCGGTGGGGTTTAGCGCATCGTCAGTGCTAGTCGAGACCCTATGCTGATCTTGTGGACAATGACGATTCCTCCTCCAACTCCATTGGTGCGGTCTCTGCGGGTGATCTTGTAGCCGTCTAGGATGGCTATGGCAATGTCGGGTGCGGAGGAGTAATTAAACCAGGTCTCTGTCAGGGAGGCGACGTTTGCGGATGTTGTGTCGAGCAGGTCTCAGAGCTTGACGGAATGCTTGCCTGTGGAGCGGGAGTTCAGTAGTATGCATCGGAGGTGGTTGGGGTCTTTCTTGGTGGGTGGCTCGTCGGCTCTGAGTTGGTGTTGCTGCAGTTCTGGCAGGTGAAGGAACCGTGTGGGCGTTTCGGGGTGGCCTTGAAGCAGGTGTGGCTCCATCCAGAGTTGAGAGTGTGCAGAGTGCTGGAGTTGTTGTGGTGGCAGTCATTGTGGCGGGTGCAGGGGCCAGGGGATCTGTTGCTGGGCCCGGTCCAGGCACAGACAGGCGCAGACAGGCTTGCCTTAGGCACACCTTCGGCACTCCCACTGTGCAGCCGGCATATATTGGGAGGTGGGAGGGAGGAGCAGCCGGGAGGCGGGAGGTGTGGGCTGCGAATGGGCAGTGGGCTGTCAGTGGGGCGGGCCGCAGGGGATGCAGTGGCGATGGCGGTGAGGGACAACAAAGGTAACAGAAGGAAAAAAGGGCACAAAACCAAGGGAAAAATGAGTGGCACAGGAGGCAAAAGGGCACCAAAAACGCGTGGAACAGAGGACAGAAGGGCACAAAAACGAGGGAACAACGAGTGGCACAGAAAGCAGACTGGCACAAAAATGAGTGGAACCGAAGGCAAAAGTGGCACAGAAACAAGGTAAAAATGAGCGGCACAGAGGGCAGAAGGGCACAAAAAAGTGAGTGGAACAGAGGGCAGAAGGGCACAAAAAACGAGTGGAACAGCAGGCAAAAGGGAGACAAAAACGAGAGAAAAATGAGTGGCACAGAGGCAAGATACAGAATAAAGAAATACAGGGGCAGATAAGAAATGAAGGCAGAACAGGTAGAGAGGCACAGGGGCAACAATGGGAACAGAAGGGAAAACCGGGCAGAGAGAGCACGGGGACAGCGATGTGGCACAAACACCAACATTTACACAACCGAACACAGGACACAAATACACCCACCTGGTGCCGTTAAAAGGTCACATACATCTGAATAAGAACAACACATGGACATGACAATGCACAAGTACAATCCCACAGTCCTGATGAGGTAGTAATGCACGTATGGCAGGGAGCCAGAGAGTCCGTGACACACACATTGGCATACAAATCAAGACACAACACAGTAGGAGACAAGTGAAAGTGCGGAAACTTTTTCAACAAGTGCGTGTCAGTACCTCCAAGAGAAGTGCCATGATAAGCAGACAAATGCAACAGCATGTCTGAATAATGAACGTAGGACAGCGCCCATGTACACCTAAGGGGAGTCCATCACCAATACAAGTTTGTGCCAACCAGTGTCGGTTGTCCACGCATGGATCATGAGTCCAGGCAAAATTAGCCATGTCCACCGTCGTCTTGGGACATGTGACCAGATTCCCAACATGCAACCGGGCGTCGGAACACGTTCAATGGGTCACATCCAGTTGTGACTGCAGGGACCTTGTCACTCGTCCATGCGACTGCAGCGAATGCGACTGCAGCTGTGTAAGCCAACGTCTCCAATGAGCGCTCGTCGTCCCACTAAATCTGAGACGTCATTGACGTAACACATAGGCTGACCCGGACAGATGTGCTGAGTCCAACCACTGGCCCCAATATACACCAAAGCCCAATCGGGTAGTGGCACAATTCCTCGCCAGGAATGTGCATGCGCAGGCTCCCGCGCATGCACAGTTTCAAAGAAGCTGCAATGGAGAAGTTTGCAGGTCAATAAGGTAAGTTTTATTGATCTTTATTTGTAGCCTGTAAATCTAATTTAATAAGGCGGCGGGAGGCGGGCGGGAAGCGGAAGGCAGGTGGGAGGCGGGCGGGCGGCTCGCGAAACAGAAATATCGCAGAGAGGCATGGAGATTTGTTCAATCTCCATGCCTCTTCGTGATAGCCCCTTCCGCGACTTCCACCCACCCATACTCACAAGGTGTGAATGGCTATATGCACATGCATACGGACACATTTATTAGGAGGCACACATACTGACTGACACCTGTGTTAGATATGGTGGGTGTGTGCACACCAGCAGGCAAGGGCTGCCTGGTGCAAACAGAAATCAACAACATTGTAAATCGCAAAGGACACAACCATTCAACCATAAAGGCCCCATGACTTCTGCAGCTCAGAGTTAGTGTCCCCAGATGCACAGTGGCTTCCACAGGCCTACCTCGATAGGACGCTGACTTGCGGGGCACTGGGGCAGGGTCCCGAGTGCAGAGCAGGTTCTTGTAGATGTAAAAGGAGCTTGTCATGGAGTGTCTCGGTGAACAGTGAAAGGAGTACCCCCAGGGTATGATGCAGAGTGCAGGACCAAACTGAAACATGTGGAAGATGCAGGAAACCACCAGGCCATGGACTCAGATGCCAACAAGGTACAAGCAGAAAGTGTCCATGACTCATTGCTCACAGAGTTATTGGCACCAGTTTGTTGGGGATTCCACCTGCGATGAGGCGTATCCAATGGTGTAGACTCCTCCACATCTTATACAAGACACAGTTCCACTTGTGTGACCTGCTGGACCACAGTGTAGGCCTGAGGCAGCGGTCAGCACAGGGCCACAGATACATGGCATTGATGAGCTCAAGACCACTGTCAGAGTGGTCATCCAATATATCAGAAGAAGGGTCCCGGTCGTGACCAGCACACAGTTAGTGGCCCCAGATGCACTGCAGCTGGAACAGGCCATTGTCTAGCAGGGTCCTGATGTCGTTGGTGGTGATGAGGGCAGTCTCTGTGCTGTGGTTGCTTCGGAACCCTGACTGGGAAGGGTCCAGGATTCTGTTTTCTTCAAGGTATCAGGTTAGATGTCTGTTGACGGTTTTCTCAATGCCCTTGGCTGGGAAGGGGAGCAGAGAGATGGGCTGCATTAGGTTTTTTGAGTAGGGCGTTGATCTTGGCATGTTTCCAGATCTCTGGGAAGATCGCTGTCTTGAAGGAGAGATTGGTGATGTTTCGCAGGTGGGGTGTGATGAAGCTGCTTGCTCTGTTGAAGACGTGGTGCGGGAATGGGTCTGACGGAGAGCCAGAGTGGATTGTGCGCATGGTCTTGATGGTGTCATCGATGCTCATGCTGGCCCAGGCTTGCCGGGGGGTTGTGGTCGATGGCGTGCGGGGGGTCTGTTGTGTTGCTGTCTAATGGGGCTGTCTGGGTGTTGAAGCTGTCATGGATGTCTGCTATCTTGTGGTAGAAGAAGGTGGTGAGGGAGTCGCACAGGGCTTGCGACGGCGGGATGTCGTTGGTGTTGGAGCTGGGGTTGGAGAGGTCCTACACGATGTTGAAGAGCTCCTTGCTATTGTGTGCATTGTTGTCAAGGCGGTCTTTGAAAGAGGTCCTCTTGGCTGCCCTGATGAGGTTGTGGTGGTTGTGGATGGTGTCCTTGTGTGCTGCGTGGCTGTCCTGAGTTTGTTCACTGTGCCCTTTCATCTCTAGTTTCTGGCAGGCTTGCTTGGAGGCTAGCAGATCTGGGGTGAACCAGCTGGCCCTCTTGCTGGTGTCTCTGTGGGGGGGGGTCTTCAGCGGGGCAAGGGTGTTGGCGCAGTCCTCTATCCAGCGTCTGAGGCTGTGGGCAACGTCGTCTGTGTTGGAGGGTTCGGTGGGTGGGCTGAGAGCGAGGTTTGCATGTAGTTGGTCTTCAGTGATTTTGCTCCAGCAGCAGCGGGTGATCTGTTGGGGTGGTGGTGTGTGGTAAGTTTCTGGAAGGCAAAGTGGATGCAGCGGTGGTTGGTCCAGAGGAGGTCGGTGGTGTGGCTGATGGAGACGTGCGGGCTTGAGGCGAAGACGGGTGGGAGCGTGCGGCTGGCGGAGTCGGTGGGCATTGTGATGAGTTGCTTTAGTCCGAGGTTGGCGAGGTTATCAATCAGGGTTGTGGAGTTGTTGTTGTTGTTGTTCTCAAGGTGAAAATTCAGGTCTCCAAGGAGGATGTAGTCGGTGGAGGTCAGGGCGTGCGTGCTGATCAAGTCTGTGATGGTGTCGCAGAACTGGGGGCGGAGTCCGGGGGGTCGGTAGAAAAGGTTGCCTCTGAGGGTGGAGTTAGGGTTTGTGTGGATCTGGAAATGCATGTGTTCGGTGGGGTTTAGTGCATCGTCAGTGCTAGTCGAGACCCTATGCTGTTCTTGTGGACAATGACGATTCCTCCTCCAACTCCATTGGTGCGGTCTCTGCGGGTGATCTTGTAGCCGTCTGGGATGGCTATGGCAATGTCGGGTGCGGAGGAGTAATTAAACCAGGTCTCTGTCAGGGAGGCGACGTTTGCGGATGTTGTGTCGAGCAGGTCTCAGAGCTTGACGGAATGCTTGCCTGTGGAGCAGGAGTTCAGTAGTATGCATCGGAGGTGGTTGGGGTCTTTCTTGGTGGGTGGCTCGTCGGCTCTGAGTTGGTGTTGCTGCAGTTCTGGCAGGTGAAGGAACCGTGTGTGCGTTTCGGGGTGGCCTTGAAGCAGGTGTGGCTCCATCCAGAGTTGAGAGTGTGCAGAGTGCTGGAGTTGTTGTGGTGGCAGTCATTGTGGCGGGTGCAGGGGCCAGGGGATCTGTTGCTGGGCCCGGTCCAGGCACAGACAGGCGCAGACAGGCTTGCTTTAGGCACACCTTCGGCACTCCCACTGTGCAGCCGGCATATATTGGGAGGTGGGAGGGAGGAGCAGCCGGGAGGCGGGAGGTGTGGGCTGCGAATGGGCAGTGGGCTGTCAGTGGGGCGGGCCGCAGGGGATGCAGTGGCGATGGCGGTGAGGGACAACAAAGGTAACAGAAGGAAAAAAGGGCACAAAACCAAGGGAAAAATGAGTGGCACAGGAGGCAAAAGGGCACCAAAAACGCGTGGAACAGAGGACAGAAGGGCACAAAAACGAGGGAACAACGAGTGGCACAGAAAGCAGACTGGCACAAAAATGAGTGGAACCGAAGGCAAAAGTGGCACAGAAACAAGGTAAAAATGAGCGGCACAGAGGGCAGAAGGGCACAAAAAAGTGAGTGGAACAGAGGGCAGAAGGGCACAAAAAACGAGTGGAACAGCAGGCAAAAGGGAGACAAAAACGAGAGAAAAATGAGTGGCACAGAGGCAAGATACAGAATAAAGAAATACAGGGGCAGATAAGAAATGAAGGCAGAACAGGTAGAGAGGCACAGGGGCAACAATGGGAACAGAAGGGAAAACCGGGCAGAGAGAGCACGGGGACAGCGATGTGGCACAAACACCAACATTTACACAACCGAACACAGGACACAAATACACCCACCTGGTGCCGTTAAAAGGTCACATACATCTGAATAAGAACAACACATGGACATGACAATGCACAAGTACAATCCCACAGTCCTGATGAGGTAGTAATGCACGTATGGCAGGGAGCCAGAGAGTCCGTGACACACACATTGGCATACAAATCAAGACACAACACAGTAGGAGACAAGTGAAAGTGCGGAAACTTTTTCAACAAGTGCGTGTCAGTACCTCCAAGAGAAGTGCCATGATAAGCAGACAAATGCAACAGCATGTCTGAATAATGAACGTAGGACAGCGCCCATGTACACCTAAGGGGAGTCCATCACCAATACAAGTTTGTGCCAACCAGTGTCGGTTGTCCACGCATGGATCATGAGTCCAGGCAAAATCAGCCATTTCCACCGTCGTCTTGGGACATGTGACCAGATTCCCAACATGCAACCGGGCGTCGGAACACGTTCAATGGGTCACATCCAGTTGTGACTGCAGGGACCTTGTCACTCGTCCATGCGACTGCAGCGAATGCGACTGCAGCTGTGTAAGCCAACATCTCCAATGAGCGCTCGTCGTCCCACTAAATCTGACACGTCATTGACGTAACACATAGGCTGACCCGGACAGATGTGCTGAGTCCAACCACTGGCCCCAATATACACCAAAGCCCAATCGGGTAGTGGCACAATTCCTCGCCAGGAATGTGCATGCGCAGGCTCCCGCGCATGCACAGTTTCAAAGAAGCTGCGATGGAGAAGTTTGCAGGTCAATAAGGTAAGTTTTATTGATCTTTATTTGTAGCCTGTAAATCTAATTTATTAAGGCGGCGGGAGGCGGGCGGGAAGCAGAAGGCAGGTGGGAGGCGGGCGGGTGGCTCGCGAAACAGAAATATCGCAGAGAGGCATGGAGATTTGTTCAATCTCCATGCCTCTTCGTGATAGCCCCTTCCGCGACTTCCGCCCACCCATACTCACAAGGTGTGAATGGCTATATGCACATGCATACGGACACATTTATTAGGAGGCACACATACTGACTGACACCTGTGTTAGATATGGTGGGTGTGTGCACACCAGCAGGCAAGGGCTGCCTGGTGCAAACAGAAATCAACAACATTGTAAATCGCAAAGGACACAACCATTCAACCATAAAGGCCCCATGACTTCTGCAGCTCAGAGTTAGTGTCCCCAGATGCACAGTGGCTTCCACAGGCCTACCTCGATAGGACGCTGACTTGCGGGGCACTGGGACAGGGTCCCGAGTGCAGAGCAGGTTCTTGTAGATGTAAAAGGAGCTTGTCATGGAGTGTCTCGGTGAACAGTGAAAGGAGTACCCCCAGGGTATGATGCAGAGTGCAGGACCAAACTGAAACATGTGAAAGATGCAGGAAACCACCAGGCCATGGACTCAGATGCCAACAAGGTACAAGCAGAAAGTGTCCATGACTCATTGCTCACAGAGTTATTGGCACCAGTTTGTTGGGGATTCCACCTGCGATGAGGCGTATCCAATGGTGTAGACTCCTCCACATCTTATACAAGACACAGTTCCACTTGTGTGACCTGCTGGACCACAGTGTAGGCCTGAGGCAGCGGTCAGCACAGGGCCACAGATACATGGCATTGATGAGCTCAAGACCACTGTCAGAGTGGTCATCCAATATATCAGAAGAAGGGTCCCGGTCGTGACCAGCACACAGTTAGTGGCCCCAGATGCACTGCAGCTGGAACAGGCACACTGCCACAGGACGGTGACTTGCAGTGAACAGGGCTGATGGCACCAGGTCTGTCGTTGTAAGTGTTTGCATGCCTCCATGACTCTGATGCGGCTTTTGTTGAGACCGAGCCGCATCTTCCTTTTACTCCTCTCCTTGCATTCACTGGTAGAGACTCTGCCATTCATGAGTTGCGACTAGGGCTGGATGTGGGACTGACTGGTTCGCAGGGTAGGCCTGGGCCCTCATCCACATGTGGCCGGCTGGTGTTGACCACGGTTAGTGGCAACTCATGTGGAATTATGCCTCACTGATCGGAAGGGGTCTGGTGCTGTAACCATTACCACTGACTTGGGGTCACTGCCATTCAGGACACAGGACACAGTTCCCCATGTGGGACCTACTGGGCTGCAGTAGAGGTCGTGGGACTGGTGCTGTTGTGTAGCATTTTGGAATACAAGCGTAATTTACCGATTCATGCCCTTATATAGATATAATTCACATTGCCCTTATATAGACATAGAAAACCATATTTAGACATAACCCACCCAGTCCAAATACAGGTATGGCTACTTCCACTTGTTCCAAAAAGCCACAACGATTTCTTGGAAAACTCGGCTTCAGCAGTCAGGGACATCCCTTTGCTTGAATATTGATTTGTCCTAGAAATCATGGAGTTTTCAAAGAACTACCATTCTCTTGGGGTTCTTTGATGACGTTATTATGTACGACTTTATGTCAAACTAGGCACTTTCAAGGTATAAATTATGCCTACACTTGCCCTAGCAAACACATGGTTGTTCGGAGCAGCTTGACTACCTACTTGCCCGACACAGCTTGCTACAGCAAGTGCCAAAGGAAGCCTACCCTCCAGCTGACGCACTGATCGAGAAGCTGTCCTTTCTCTCACTGAGAATCCACCTCCAGTGTTTCCAAGCTCCCCTCGTGGGGTGGTGGGAAATCGAGTCCCGAGACAGAGATACCAGACCTCCTTCATTCCAAAACCAAGGTACGGAGCTGATTAAACCCTAAATGAAATCATGGTTAGATTTTTGGCAAAGAAAACTAAACCTATGCTACACCTCACTTACTTTTTCCCTTGTACTAGACTTAGGGTTTCTCTGCACATCAGATGAAATGAAGCATGCACGATTGACTGAGTAAAATATCTATCTATTGTTTCCACGACTCTGAAGATCAGTTTTATTCTTGGGAAAACAAAGTTGTCATGTGTATGCAGTTGTCAGAAACTAATCCCTTCTTGTGTATTTGAGAAAAGTCTCTAGTGACCTCTGATCTAACTGGCACTCACAATTAAGTCTTATATATTCGACAGAAACCCAGTAGACCTAAGTCCTATGTCAAATCTATAGGATATATTAATCCAATGCGCAGAGCCTATTGGGAATATAGGAACTACACTACAGTCCTTGGAGCTTGCACCGGCACATGGTGGGCCCTGTTTCCGTCATGCCGGTGTAGGCAGGTGAGCAGAGCCTCGTTGGTGCACTGGGGTAGCATTGGTGGGTCTGGGGACCTGCGGGCTTGGGTGTAGCAGGTGCTCAGGGACACATGCCCGCCACGCTCTTTGCAAGACTCATGGTGGGCTGAGAGGTGCTGCCCTGGCTAATGCGTGGTCCATTCCAAATAAGAACCAAGTCCAGTGCGAGGGCTTTTTGTTCACACCCCTACGCAGGCCTGGCATACGCAGGTCCAACCCACCACACGTGTGCATGCAGGGGGGGGATGTAACGCGCAACAGTTTTGCTTTCTGCCCCACAGCATGTGGGGACATGGTAGCATCCACTAGCCACTACACTCCATGCACCATCAGTTGATCGCTACATGGCCATTTCCCTGGTTTGCACTCTGTGGTCTGTCCAGCACCTCCATGCCATACCTGGCATTGGGTAGGTTCACAGTCCTTAGTCATTTGCCACTCTCGCACATGCCTGCTTCATGTCCCTCCTCACATCCTGCTGTTGTGTGTCTGAGGTGCCATGCCATGGCTGGGTTGTGGGTATGGCAAAGCCGAATTCACTATGTCAAGTCAAGTCAAGTCAATAAATTTATATAGCGCGCTACATACCCAGAGGGTCTCAAGGCGCTTGAAGAAGGGTGGGGAATTACTTGTCAAATATCCATGTTTTAAGTTGCTTTCTGAATGCTAGGTGGTTCTGAGTAAGGCGAAGGTGAGTGGGAAGTGAGTTCCAGGTTGTAGCTGCCAGGTAGGAGAAGGATTTACCTCCCATGGTGGTTTTGTTGTTGCGAGGTACAGTGGCAAGGGCTTGGTTGGAGGATCGTAGCTGGCGGGAGGGGGTGTAGAAGGACAGTCGTGTGTTGAGGCATTCGGGTCCGATTTCGTAGAGTGCTTTGTGTGCGTGGGTTAGGAGCCGGAAAGTAATCCTCTTATTGACGGGGAGCCAGTGGAGGTTTTTCAGGTGACCAGAGATGTGTTCTTTACGCGGGATGTCTAATATGAGCCTGGCTGAAGCGTTCTGGATGCGATGGAGTTTTTTCTGGAGTTTTGCGGTGGTACCGGCGTAGAGGGTGTTTCCGTAGTCCAGTCGGCTCGTGACCAGAGCGTGGGTGACCGTTTTTCTAGTTTCGGTGAGGATCCAACGAAATGTTTTTTTGAGCATGCGAAGAATGTTGAAGCAAGATGAAGAAACGGCGTTGACTTGTCTGTTCATCAAGAGTGAGGAATCCAGGATGACGCCCAGGTTCCGTGCGTGGTCCGTCGGGATGGATGCATTTCCAAGGGCCTTTGGCCACCAAGAGTCGTCCCAGGCGGAGGGGGAGGTGCCTAGGATGAGGACTTCTGTTTTGTCTGAGTTCAGTTTCAGGCGGCTGTGCTTCATCCAGTCGGCTACTTCTTTCATTCCTTCATGCAGGTTGGTTTTGGCAGTGTTAGGGTCTCTGGTGAGAGATAGGATCAATTGAGTGTCATCGGCGTAGGAGATGATGTTGAGGTTGTGTTGGCGTGCGATGACCGCGAGGGGGCTCATGTATACGTTGAAGAGGGTGGGGCTGAGTGAAGATCCTTGTGGTACGCCGCAGATGACTTCGGTGGCCTCTGACTTGAATGGTGGAAGGCGGACTCTCTGGGTTCTTCCGGTGAGGAACGAGGTGATCCATTCCAGTGCTTTTCCTTGGATTCCGACGTTTCTGAGGCGTTGTAATAGGGTGTTATGACAGACCGTGTCGAAGGCTGCGGAGAGGTCGAGGAGGATGAGGGCGACTGTGTCTCCATTGTCCAGTAGAGTTCGAATGTCGTCTGTTGCTGCGATGAGGGCGGTTTCAGTGCTGTGCTTGGCTCGGAAGCCGGATTGTGAGGAGTCGAGGGATTTGTTGGTTTCGAGGAAGGCGGCGAGCTGGTTGTTGACCGCTTTCTCAATGACTTTTGCCGGGAATGGAAGGAGTGAGATAGGGCGGTAGTTTTTGAGTTTGGTGGGGTCAGCTGTGGGTTTTTTCAGGAGGGCGCTGAGTTCGGCATGTTTCCAGCTTTCCGGGAAGGTTGCGGAGTTGAGGGAGCAGTTGATGACGTCTCGGAGGTGTGGTGCTATAATGGTGTCTGCTTTGTTAAAGATGTGGTGAGGGCAAGGGTCTGTGGGGGATCCTGAGTGGATAGAGTTCATCAGACGGATGGTGTCCTCAGTGGAGATTGGAGTCATGTTGTCATGTCCAGTCGATTGGCATGTTGTGTGTCATGTTGGATGTAGTTGTACTGCGTGCCCATTGGCAGTGCATGTGAGGTGCAGGTGGGTCCGCTGTCTTTGTGTACGCTGCCTTTGTAGTGTGCCGGGGGGGCGGGACGGGTCCTGGGGGTGGTGGCGGGCCTGGGTTGGTTGCAGTGGGTTGTGTGGCCCTCATGAGTATCCTCGTTGCATGATCATTGTCTCCATGGCATCTGTGGGTCTTCCAGTGTGGCTCTTGGCTGGGCTCCCTTTCATGCTGCAGTTAGTCGTCCTGCTGTACACCAGCAATGAGCAGGTGTTAATTCCCTGTTGCTACAGCGGCTTATCACCTGTTTTTGTTGAGCATCACAGATCTGGCAGTTCGTTGTGAAAGTGGTGTTGTGGTTTTTTTGTGTGTTTTTGCATGGGAACGCCTACTCTGCATCTCATCAGTGTTAGTTTATGGTGTCCACCATGGAGATACATTTTGGGGCAGTTATCGCGGGAATACTGGTGATTTCTGCAGTTTGCACCAGCTTATAAATGGGGTGTTAAATCCAGCTCCACATTTGTTGCGTTACGGTCGAGTACTTTTGAATATCCCTTAACACAACAAGGAGCACAGAGGGAAAAACAGGACACAGGTCGCCCTCCATTCGAGCGAAATCAGGGTGTGTGGTGAGAATAAATACAAGTTTTTGTTATGCGATGTTTACCATATTTCTTTAATGATAAAAATATTTGCAGCCGAGATAGAGTAATCTTGTATTTTGCAATCAAGTTCAACTTAATAAAGTTCTTTTAAAGAAAACATCTCGGAACTCAGTTGCGTCCTCTCGTGAGAACAAACTGGTTCGGGATGTGCTACTAATCCAAACAGGAAGATCCCAATCAAAGATGGCGGATGCGTCCCCTCGCGAGAGAATCCGCAACTTGCACGAGACTACACGGGGTACCAGAGTGTAAATAACTGGGCTGGGTAAGACGCCGGCTGACAGGCTCCGAAGATCGGTAAGGAGAGGGGCATTTGTTTGTAAATTAGATTTGTCCGAGCTGGGACATGGCGTCAACCAGTTTCACATTTTTTTTTGCAGGGAAGTACCATTTTGATACGATCCCTGTGTGTCTTTTGCAGTTAAGAAACAACATGAGACTTGAGACAACTCACAGGAGGGGTTGCTCTATTAGTTTTTAAGGTGTACCTCATGGCCGGTAGGAGTCACTTTGGCCTTGTGGTGGTAAATATTATAAACATTGGCTATTTCTCTACATTTTGGTAGGTCGTAATGTTTGTACAGTATGTAAGAATGTCACATTTGTGTTTTTCCTGACAGTCGTGAAGAATGGTGTGTCCAGTTTTTGATGTAGTGGCTAAATAATCGATGCCCTGAAGAAATTACTGTCAGTATACAAGGCAATGAAACATGTTGGCGTGTGGTATGTGGCTATATGAGCCACACCCAGCTTTTTAAGTAGATAGGCTGCACGAAGGAATGGAATAAAGGTCATATAAACGTGCCGTTTCCTATCTCTTTGTATCACATTGTTTGTTTTTGTATGTGTTTTCCATTATCCTTTCCACTGCACTTTCATTTGCACATACACTTCGATGTTTGTTTGGACACATTTATTTGAAAGCTTGATGACTGCCGATGATGAGAACAGGGCAACACTGGTGAGTACCTACCAGGTTCCCCGTTGGTGGTGCGCCCGTGAGGGGTCATCTTGCTTTCACACATTTTTTCACTATTTACATTGTTGTGCGTTGTCCATTCAGCACGACTGTTCAGTAAGGGATTAAGGCTTTTTTAATAAAATCTGGCATGATAACAATGTACCTTCTACCCCATGAACTTTGAAGATAGGGGAGAGAGTTGTAAAGTTTTGCAACGACTAGTACATGTATAAAAGAGACAAGAAAACATTGTCTGAGTAGGACCAGGTCATTATAGTTTGAATGTCCTTGTGAATATCCCCCTAACTCTAATCTGAATCTCCAAAAAGCAAAGCAGCAAGTGACATGTTCCAATTTCTATCATTGTGCAGTAGCATATATACCAGATAAACGTGTACACAATACAGTGTTAATTTGCAAAACATAAAGTGGCAGTGCTAAAAGTTGAATGCAAACTTGAAACTTATATTAGTTTGAGCCTATTAAATCTTGTTGAAACAGTAGTCCCAGCTTTTGTTCTGTTTTTAACCAAGTTCTAATACTATAAATCGATAAATAGAGGTACAACCTGCAAAATAATGACCTTTGAGTTACTAAAAAAATGTTAAAAACAGAAAATATCTTTTATTGTGCACATTTAGTATAATTTACAATGTAATTTACTAAAAACTTTTTTTTGGGTAGTATATTTTATATGGTGTATTGGTGAACTAAAATAGATGGCAAATAGCTTATTTTATGAAAGTGCATAATGTATAGATATGAAGTATGTCTGTTTGTATTGATAACATTTAGTATAATGACCTTTTTTATCTCTATAGCTGTTGCTGTTGGTGCAGTTCTTTTCTGCAAAGGCGCTTAAAAAAAGCAGAAACAAAATTTGCAAAAATTTCTTTTTGCAGCATAATACAATATACTTTATTTTTGACAAGAGCAATTAGAACTAGTGATTATTTTTTAAAACGATAAGTGTAAGAAGTTTAAGCCGTATCAGTCACCAACAAATAACTATACCCATTCTTTGTAAAACATTAAATGCTGAAGCTGAAATGGAACATTAAAAAAAATCATGTTACGAACGTGAAAGCAAATTGAGCTTTAAATGTTCCTGTACACTTAATTATTTCCAATCTATTTGCATTGCAATTAAACATTACTTATTTTATACTAGGAACAACAAATACAGTTTATTTTGGATCCTTTAACTTGGCAGCGTACTGCCTCTTTTTTGATGCTTTGCAACAATCATGCAGCCTTTTACAAAAATACAATGTGTATAATAAACATGAAGGCACGAACCCAAAATTACACCTTCCTCTTCAAAATCAGACAAACAGCCTTGTAACGCTGCAGTATCCACCACTTTGCAATGCAACATGGAGCAGAGCCTTTCACACCCAGCCCTTAATTTGCAAAACATTCAATATCGGGGCTCACATGAAGACCGGAAAAAAAATCACATTACGACTGCGAAAGCAAGCAGAGCTTTAAATCCTCTTTGTAATAACATTACTTCTGTGTATACCCCCCAAAAAAGCAGCCTATTTGTGAGCATTTAACTTCCCCACGTACTATCCCTGTTTAGCTGCTCTGTAACAATCATGCAACCAAAAGCTGCATTTAGCTATGCCGCTATTGCAACATGAAGCATAATCTTTCACACCCAGCCCTTAATTTGTAAACTATTAAATGCCGGAGCTCACATGAAAACCTCAAAAAAAATCACATTACGACTGCAAAAGCACGCAGAGCTTTAAATCCTCTTTTGTATTAAATTATTTTGGATCTATTGTCACATAAACTCAAAATTACCTCTTTCCATAGAAAGAACAACATAAGTGGCCTATTTAGGAACATTTGACTTCACCACGTAATAGCCCTGTTTAGCAGCGCTGCAACAATCATGCACCTAAAAGCTACATTTACATATGCCACTATTGCAACATAGCGATACCAACCTGTAGCCGAGCCTTTCACACCCAGCACTTAATTTGACCCAATGTTTTATAAACAAGTTAACTTAAAAAAACAAGATTTTGTATTATTACACAAATACTGTTAATAAATAACAATAATTGAAAACACCTCACACATACAACAACACAAACAAAAATAAATTAAGAAACAAAAGTACACTTACTAGACCATTACCCACAACGCAAGAAGCCATGCATTCGAAAATGAAGTAAACTAAAGCCATTAAAAAAGTCAGACGAAAAGCAATGCTTTCCAAAACAAAGCAAACAAAATCCATTAAAAACGTCAGATGAAAAGCAATACCTTTGAAAACAAAGCAAACCACATCCATGAAAAAAGTCAGAAGCAAACCAAATCCATTAAAAAAGTCAGATGAAGAGTAATGCCTTCGAAAACTATACAAACCAAATCCATAAATAAAGTCAGAGGAAAGCATCATACATCAAGAACAACAAAGTAATACGAGTAAAGGGGCCAATAGCTATAGGCGTGAACAACTATCCAAAAGGAAGGACTTCAGAAAACATTTCACTAACCATAAGTACGACAGTTTAACAGGTACATAACATAGCAAATAGAAACTACAAATAAAAAAAGAGGTGGTGACAAACATCGTATAGCATATACTGCATGTCTCAACGAGACAGCACATGCGCTGCCTAGGTGAGACCTAACACAAAGTCTTTCTGCTTCAAGTATGTATTCTAAGACAACTGCCAGGAATCCAAAAACCCGGAAAATGAGAGGCCAATTAGTGGGAGCTACCACTGCTTATTGCAAAGGAACTCAAGTGGACAACCCAAGTTTCCTGAAGGATTAAATGACCAGTCCTGGGCAGAACTGGTCAAGAAGTATACCTCAAAGATGGCTGACTGTGCTTGGGTTAGCACTTCAGCCTACTTCCAGTATCGTGAAGCTCTAAGCACATCTGAGGCTTGTGTTTGCCCTCAGCTATGTGCACTTCACCAAGACTGATACACGGGTAACAGTGCTTGGCTGAACGTCCGTGTAGTTTCCTTTAGGCAGTTTAGGCGTTTACGAATTCTGACTGTAGGTATTTATTCAGCTGCTCGTCAGTCTTCAATTCAGAGTCTTTACCAGTTTGAATAGCATTCCAGAGATTCTGGTTGAGTATCTGCATTGCTTCTTATTCCTGTCATTTTTCAGTCACACAAGTACCTCATAAAAGAAGACATTGTTATCTGCAGTATTTTTTAGCCTGTATGGATTTTTTCGCGGAACTACAACTAAATTGAACATGTTTAACTGAAGGAATCGTATAACAGGTCAGAGAGCATTACAAAAAATTATGTTGTCCTTGCCTGAGGGATCAGCTCCAGTAGAGTTCCTATTATCGACCTCCCCGCAAAAGATAAGAATAAGAATTAGTTCAAACCAGCAAAAGAGAGGAAAAAGCTTAATAGTTTAGCCTGAAATATTATAAAGACAGAGAGAGGTAGAACCAAAACGTACATTCTAAGCAATTGTTTTTCTCCACAGAATAATTACACACAATTCACTACAGAGCGAAACAACATTAAAAGAAAAAAAAACATTATAGAAGAGAGGCAATAGCCTGGTCTCTTTTGTTTATGTTATAGAGAGACTTAGCAAAATACAGTAACGTGTTTAGTTCTAATTAGACTGTAGTAATTGTATTTTTTTGTTACGGTGTCTAGAACAGTACTGTGAGCTAGCTGCGCGAGGAAAATCTAGACAAAGCGGCATAAAAGACACCAGATTTACAGGACGTCGATAACTCTTTCTGTCCAATATCCCTTCACCCCCAGAACTTACTTCATGCAGCCCTAAGTTATCATGGTTGCTTGTTGGAAGGCTTGGGAGGTGTTGGGAACAGTCAGCATTCTGCTCCTGTGAAGAACTGGGGAAACCTCAAGTCAACTCTTGACAACAACACACACTTCCTAAATAATTACCTTTAATTTTGGTAAGACCGTGCAAAGACACTTTATTTTTCTTTGCACTTAAGACAGGCACAGTCACTGAATGCATTCTTAAGAAGAATTGTTCCTAATAAAATGGATGATACTAAGAAACATACTGGGGTGCTCAAACATCTCCTAATGCAAGCACTTACTTTAGATCTAAGGTAGATGGCTAGTATCTTTAAATACTGGCAAATATCTTGGAACATGAAAAAACAACCAATATTGTAGGGCTAGAGGGACGTTTAAAGACCAGAGCCTAAGTAATGGCCTTCCCCTGACTCAGTCACAGCTCGAGACAACGACGGACAGAGCGGGGTCTCACACATCCTGAGCCAGGTCCAGGAAGAGGTGAGGTCCACTCCCCGGAAACACTGGTAACAAGATACCAGCTTCCGAAGAGGAGTTCGCACAGATGAAGGAACATTATATCCTTTTCTGTTATTGTTCACTTGTGTGTTTTTTTGTATAATTTTTCACACACGTTAATACACTTATATAGGCAGTAGCTATATCAAAGAACAGAGACCCTGACGAAAGCCTGAGGCATCTCCCTCTGGGGCTGAAACATGTTGGTCTCTTCGCAGTTATTTGTTACCACTGCGACAATTTTGCCAAACTGTTCTTGTTTTTAACCAGGAAGGGGCTAACGCCCATTAAAAGTTTTTTTGTTAGTTCCCTATCCTATTTTAAATCACCACTCTTATTTTTCGCACTGCACTTTTCCCATCGAATCTACATCATTTGAGATATCTGTGTGATTGTGGTCGCTACCCCGAACCATCCGAGAGGGTATGCATGTGGTCTCAATGATCAAGAGACACAATACCCGGTAAGGATTACCAAATGAGAATATTGATCTATACAAGACTTTGATGGGAATCCAAACAACTGGGGTGACTCACAGTTTCAGGTGTTTCACATTTTGGCGATTTGGTCTGTCATTCAACTTTTGTATTCCTATAGTACTTGTCTGACATAGGAACAACATTAGCGAATCAATATCTGATTCAGCTCCTAGACCCCTAAGTTTATTGTGTATAGTTTAAATATCTTGGAACACCAGCTAGTATCTTTAAATACTGGTTTGCATAATTAAATACCAGCTAGTAGGATGGGCAAAACAAACTGCCAATGCTCCTCTCAATTCTGCGTATTGATGAACTAAGGAGGAGCTATGAGAGGGTAAATAAAATGGTAATTTTAACTCTAGATTTAAAAAAGACTTCTCCTTTGTATATAAACATTGGGAATTAAACTTTAGTGAACATTTACTACCCATCTCCACAAGAGCATATTCTAGATTGCTTACAAAATCCTAAAGAAGAAGCAAGTTATGAAAATGATAAATGTGATTGTGTTAAGGAAGTGTGTCTTGAAAGAGGTGGTGTAAATACATAAGATAAGATAATGCAGCAACATATGCTATTGTGCATTGACAATAACCTTTGGAGATTCATTTTAAATTTTAAAACATATGGTGAACACTTTAATATAAATTTCAAAAAATAATAATACAATAGGGGTTCTTTAATGCACTATCTGCTATGTGATGTATTGCTATGTGATCTAAATCATGTGTTATTTATTCAGTATTGACTAGCTGGAGGATTAAATGAGCAGTGTAACACATACACTGTGAATGAATTGATGTTTTTTTTAAATGTTTTGTTCAATTCTTTTAAAATTAGTATAACTATCCATAGCACATTATTATGGTTTTAATTAACTAAAACAATAAAGAATTTCTGACTTTTGACTATTGTAACAACCGGATTCTCGAACGAGATGGGATCAGCTCCTTAGAGCACCTCCAACTCAGTCGGAACGTAATCACCTCCCTCCTTAGAATGTATTTACAATAGGTATATATATATATATGTACATCTCATACCTAAGGATGGGGAAATAGCAATACACACGCATAGGTTTTCTACAATATCCCACTCATACCAGCTAGTCTCACGGCAACTTAGGTCCAGAGTAATCTACCCTGGGGCAGTTCTGATTATGTACCATTACACACTGATCACCATCAGTGCTCACTCGACACACTATCCGGCGTGCCTTACGCACTAGGCTGCAGCCCTAGTGCTCTCTTCCTCCCAATCTGGTCCACAATCCGGTGGACCTAGACACTGGTATCCCCCCCAGTGTTCTCTCACTCACAGCCCGATCCGCAATCCCGCGGATCTACACACCAGTGTTCCCCCCTGGTGTTCTCATTAACGCCGCTTACCAACGACGATCACTCTCCTATGAATACCTTTGGAAGGAATCTCTCATTGGCCACACGGGATGATACTACAATAACAGGAATTAGCACAACTTGCCAAATTGAATCATGAACCTTCTGCTCTCAGCATCAAATGGTCCCTCTCTCCCTCATTATTCAGTCACCTCTTACCTGACCGAGATATACATCCGTTCATGAAAACGATGTCTGACTAAAAGACCAGGTTACCCTGATTGAACAAGAATACAAGGCACATGTTGGTTCACTAAGAACTGGGGTATTTTATTACAATGATTATAAACACAATACTATACTATAACATATATCCTGCAAAGAAAAGTAAAAGGTTAGAATGTGCACACTATAGGGAAAAAGGTCGACGTCACCTTAGTAATGTTAAGTCTGGATTCAGCAGTCATCTAGGTTCCCTTCTCGTCTGTGCCTTGGCTCGTCTCGGAATCACACCTCAGCAGCCACGAGTACACGTCTGCACCGCTATGCTCTGTCTTCTCTGCTTTCCTCCAAGTCACTGGAACCTTCATCTTTATTAGCTGCTGTCTCTCTCTGTCTCTGGTCGTTCTGCGCTACTTCTCCCTCTTCTTCAATCTTTCTCAGAGAGTATCAGCTTCATGATCTTTCTCTGACTTCAAAATGGCGACTGTCTGCCTGGAAATAATTAATGGCATTGACGCTAACAGCTAGCTGCCGCCTACAGACTGACTGACTCACCGCCTAACACTTTAGCTAATATGGAAGCTTGTCCTTTCATGGAAAGTTACGGCCAGTAACCTGCCGCCCACCAAATTCTTGTACCTCCCCGTACCAAGGACGCGTTCCCAGCCGGCCGGCCTGATGTTGTGTCTTCGGAGTGGAGAAAAATACAGTCTTTCGATAAGGGCCAGCCTGAGCCGGTTCTCTCCAAGCGAACAACACTGCGAAACTAAAACATTACACTTGACCTAGAAGCATCTCAAGCTGCCGGGGCAGAAAGCAAGATGGAGTCTGTCCCGTTTGAGCCCTACAAGGCCCGAAATAAGCATAACTCCATAGAAGGTATACTAACACTCTTACAAAAGGACGGATTATCACTAATACTAATGAATCTATCCCCTAGCTTAAGTTTATAAGCCCTGATCTAAGGAAAAGGGTACAAAAGTGCATTACTGTGCCTTATGAATAGGCCCTGTTTATAGTTCTAATCCCTGCACTAGAATGATAATAGGCTGGAGTCACCTCCAATCATCCTTCCCCAAAGGAGGGCCGAAAAAGTCGGTCAGAACAACTATCTAGATGCATCAATTTTT
The DNA here is from genome assembly GCF_964263255.1 of Lissotriton vulgaris. Taxonomy (NCBI): domain Eukaryota; kingdom Metazoa; phylum Chordata; class Amphibia; order Caudata; family Salamandridae; genus Lissotriton; species Lissotriton vulgaris. Next base: position 22,861,690 of record NC_141685.1, on the reverse strand, counting down.
ATATTAAAATGTTTATTACTAATAAAATGGTAAATCATTTGCAAGCATTCGTTTTTATAAGTAACCCCAAAGCTGCCTTAGATATTGTAGAATATATACATTTTTAAATGGTTTATAGTACACTAATGTTATTGTGATAAACATGTTATTCATATTTGATTAAAGGTTAAGGGTTTGTATGTCCACATTATAGTGACATTTATCAAGCCAATTAAAAATGTGCTTGTTATAGTTTCTTCTGCTCACATTTACATATGGTCAAACCTCAGAAATATATTTAAAAACACAGGTGTCCTAAAATTATGGTTATAGGGCAAGGTAGGTTGATAACTAATCTGGCAGAGGTGTTGTGGATGTTCTGGAGTTTGCGGGTGAGGTTCTTGTTGATCCCAGCTTAGATTGCATTGCCGTAGTCCAGTCTGCTGCTGATCAGGGCGTGGATGATGGTTTTCCTGTGCTCGAGAGGAATCCAGTTGCTGAGGTCTAAAGTCACAGGTACACTGATAGGAGCTCCACATGTATTCGGTTTCTGCTCCGCCCACTCCAATCGTGTAGCAGACACTGTCTGATGTTAAGGGTCTACCCAAAGTAGTATTCCTTTTATCCTGGGTGTCTGCTTCTTGCATGGAGAGGATCAGCTGATGGGTTCACACGTAACAATGGGACACATAGTAGCTATGAATCGTGTTGATATGTGGAAAGTCTTGTGCCGTGCTTTCACCACTATCCCATGTGCATGGAGACAGCACTCTTTTCAGAGGTGCCTGTCACTTGAATAGAATCCTTAAAGCCTGAGGTTTGCAGGTGACCTGCTATCAATATAGATGTATTAGCATAGTACATTGATGCATCAAAAGGTTTTACCAATCCTGTGTCTATGGTAAATGTATACATTGTACACAATGCTGCTGGAGGAGCCTGCCTGCAGGCAGGGAGAGGTACCTGAGCAGCAGTGGTGGCTGCAGCGTGTCCCAGCACCCATGGTTCACCGAGTTTGGTATTCACATGGTTCTGTTGGAGAAGCCTGCTTGCTGATGGGGAGAGGCGTCTGAGCAGCTGTGCATGAGGGAAAGTAAGGAAATGCCTGTTTGTAATGTTCTGCCGCACCACAGGTGTGTACGTCTTGCAGGGAGGTCGTTGGTCAAATGAACAGACAAAACAAATTCACAACTATAAAAAACCTTGTTAACAGGTGAACATAATACTGGTTGCCATTTATTTTACAACAGTTTTGCAAGAAAACACCAAAAAGAGAAGAAGCTGGCCAAACATAAGGAATGTGGAGAAGTGTGGCTCACGGTGTAGAGCAGGCAGACCCGGAAGCTGAGGTCAGACCCGGGACCAGGGTTCAATTCCCGACGCGGCAGGGTCTTATTTATTTATTTATTTATTTTATTTGCAAACTTATACCGCGCTGGGAATCGACTCCCTCAGGAGTATCTCCGCGCCTTTGGCAACATCAGAAAGCAAATAGCCCTGTCATGTGTTATTAATATTTAACAGTGTCAATAGTTAAACAAGAAAGTTTTTAACTTTTTCCTGAAGGGAAAATGTTCCCTGCATGCTCTGATTTCCAATGGAAGTTCATTCCAAAGTTTCGGGCCTGCCACTGACAGAGCTCTTCCACCTTGTTGTGTCTTCCAAAATCTGGGGACACATAATAGTTCATGGTCTCCGGATCTCAGGGTTCTTGCGGGAATATATGGGATGAATTTCCTATTTAAGTCCTCCGGGCCTCTACCAGACAAGCACTTGTGAATTGTGCAGCAAGTTTTAAACAGTACTCTTTGTTTTATGGTGAGCCAGTGGAGTTTTTTGAGAAGCGGCTTTGAGGGAGTCCTGGCCGGAGCATTGAGAACAAGGCGGGCAGCCGTGTTCTGCACGACTTGAAGTCTAGCGATGACCCCTTCATTGGCGGCTAGCAGCAGACCATTACAGTAGTCCAGTCTACTCAGCACGAGCGACTGAACTAAAGTTTTCCTGGTGGAGTCAGGTAGCAAGGGGAACACCCTTCGGAGAAGTCCAATAACATGGAAACAGGAGCTTACTACATGAGTAGCATGATGTTTTAGGGTGAGCTCCTGATCCAATTTGACTCCCAGATCTTTCACTACCATTTTTGGCTCAGGGACTGGGCCAAGATCACAAGGCCACCAGTCCGGAGTCCATAGTCGTTTGGCTTCCCCAAAGAGCATCACCTCCGTCTTGGAGACGTTGCACTGAAGGAGGTTTGCTGCCATCCAATGTGCTACTTCTTTCATCCCTTGGGCAAAGGAGTGACGCACTTCAGGAGTCATGATTTTAAACGGGAAGAGGAGTTGTGTATCGTATGCATACGATACAGGGATAAACCCGTGGGATCTCATGATGTTAGCTAGGGGTGCCACATAGATGTTAAATAACGTTGGGCTCAGGCAGGAGCCCTGTGGCACCCCCTTTGAGATCTCCACCTCCTCTGACTGGTAGGGGCCCAGTATTACTCTCTGAGTGCGTTTGCTGAAGAAGCTCCTTAGCCATGCCAGCGCCTTGCCACCCAGACCGATGTTAACTAGTCTGGAGGTCATGATCTCATGTGACACCGTGTCAAACGCCGCTGACAAATCTAATAACACCAGGATAACGGAGTACCCCTTATCCTGAAGCATATGAAGATTGTCAGCGACGGACAGCAAGGCGGTCTCGGTGCTATGCCTAGGTCTGAAACCCGATTGAGAGGGGTCTAGTCCCCCTGCACTCTCGATGTAATTAGATAAGTGCCTGTTAACAAACTTCTCGGCAAGCTTCCCTAAGAAAGGGAGAAGAGAGATGGGTCTCAGGTTAGTGAGGTCAGTCCATGGAATGGAGTTGTTCTTCCGTAGAGGCCTCACCAAAGCACGCTTCCAGTCAAGAGGAACTTCACCTGATCCCAAGGATAGATTAAGCACCCGTTGAATCCCCGCTCCTAGATCATCCCTTAAGAGAGACATGATCCGAGCTGGAACAGTATCTGACGGGCATCCATTCTTAGTTTCATTAATTAGAGTGCCAATGTCCTCGATTGATATAGGGGGGAATTCAACAAGCTTGTTAGCATTGTTTTCTGTTGTACAGAGGTGTGGGGGAGCCATACTATCAACAGTTCTCAAAATGTTAGGGGAGGAGTTCGAGGCTAAGATCTTTGCATAAATGCCTTCTATTTTCCTCACAAAGAACTGCGAGATGTTATTACAGAGTTCTTGGGACTCAATCCCCTCTGTTTCACAGGCTGCAGGCTTGACAAAGGTCTGTAAGATCTGATAAAGGACTTTCGCATTTTTACCCGCAGCTGTTATTTGGTCTGCTATATGATGTTTCCGGGCAGATCGGATGGCTTTATGGTAATTTTTCTGGGAGGTCCTATAAATGTCTTTATCCTCAGCCTTATGTGTGAGTCTCCATCATTTTTCCGATTTCCGTGCCGTGATTTTTATTTGCCTGAGATCGTCTGTGTACCAGACTTCTTGTCTTGGGGCAGGTCAGGGTTTGAATGTTCTAAAAGGAACAACATGATTAATGGAGATAGTAACCGCTTCGTTGAGAGCGGCTAGTGCCGCAGTGACATTGTCGCCACATTCAGCCCAATTAGGTTCGATAAATTTCTCCCTAAAGCTCTCAGGCGTTAGTTTATTCCAAGGTCTTCTAACATCGGCCAAGGTTTTCTGTACTCCCTTAGACACCTGATTGGGTCGAGTATAGAACTCAATGATTGAGTGGTCAGTCCAATTCACTTGGCAGGGAGGTAGACACTTTATAGAAGTGGAGTTATATAGCACAAGGTCCAAAGTGTGACCGGCTAAGTGCGTGGGTCCCTGATTAGCTTGGTGCAGACCTAAGGTGGTTAGATCTGCCAAGAGTGTCTGTGCCTCCACACAGGAGGAAAGTTCACTATGGACATTGAAATCCCCTACCAAGAAGAAATCAGAGTCCATCTGTATATGTGGGGCCAGTATTTCAACAAGTTGGAGAGAAAAATTCCCGGGTGGACCTGGGGGTCGATATACTAATGCTCCCTTCCTTGTTTCTCTAGAATTAGGGTTTACAGTGAAAATGAGGAGCTCCATTTGCGGATTACATACGGTCTCAGTGACCACTACCTCAATTTCTTGTTTAAAGACAATGGCTAAACCATCTCCAGTTTTAATAGGCCTGTCCATCCTTACTAATTTGTATCCTTGTGGTACCCCCATAGTAATGGCCGGAACAGAGTGGGGCTTCAACCACGTCTCTGTTAAAAAGCATAGATGTGGCTTTTCTGATGTTATCAAATCCCAGACCTGGGTGGAATGGGTGACTAAAGAGCGAACATTACACAGTAGGTTTTTACAGGAAAGAGTTAAATCATTTGGGCTGTCAAGCGGATTTGGCTGACAGTTAGTAGATTTTGGCTGGCAAGGAGTGATTACAGCACTACTAGTGAATTGAGTACGACAGATCCTGCAAGAAAATGGTCCCTCCAGACCTTATGTGAGCACAGTGTGATGGCATACCTGTTTAAGGCGAGTAGGGATTGACTGGTATAAGTGAGACCATGCCGGTGAGGCGACTCAAGGGAGTGTGTAGAATCTGCCATAGCCCCCTGCCCCTGGTCCCGTCCTGTCGCGGACGGGCGCAGACGGGCTGGTCTTTGGCTCGTCTTAGGCGCAGGAGTAGGCGCCACACTGCGTGTCAACACTGCGCGTTGGGCCGACGAGTTGCTTTATACCCTCGAGTAAGGGAGAGCTAGAGCGCTAACCGCTCGCCTCCCTGGTTGTTCCTGGCTCTGCCCCGCCTTCCGCGCCCGTGATTGGCTGGAGGGTCGGACTGGGCGTGCAGGCACAGGTCAAGCTACAATGGAGCAGATCCCTCAGTGCGTGTAAGTAAGCGGAATTTTCAATGTGCAACTAGTAGTCAGTATGAACACAATACAATTATTCCCCTTTTAAAATAGCGCTAACTCAAATTAGAGTCTAAAATCATTCACGAGCTTGTAGAGCAACAATTAAAACACAGGAAGAGCTGAGTGCTCAAGAATGTCGCCAAGCGGGGTCGGGGAGAAGCTGCCACCGTCCCCCTTACCGCAAAGTTGACCGCCTCCTCGCTGTCTTTATACCCTCGAGTAGGGGAGAGCTAGAGCGCTAACCGCTCGCCTCCCTGGTTGTTCGTGGCTCTGCCCCGCCTTCCGCGCCCGTGATTGGCTGGAGGGTCAGACTGGGCATGGAGGCACAGGTCAAGCTACAACGGAGCAGATCCCTCAGTGCGTGTAAGTAAGCGGAATTTTCAATGTGCAACTAGTAGTCAGTATGAACACAATACAATGATTCCCCTTTTAAAATAGCGCTAACGCAAATTAGAGTCTAAAATCATTCACGAGCTCGTAGAGCAACAATTAAAACACAGGAAGAGCTGAGTGCTCAAGAATGTCGCCAAGCGGGGTCGGGGAGAAGCTGCCACCGCCCCCCTTACCGCCAGGTAAGGGGAAGGGAAAGCTCAAATGTCCACGGACTCGATATTTCTCGCTTCGGTGCCTGCTCTAATCATGGGTTCTCACTCTGCAACTCTGGGCATTAAGCTTGCTTAATCTCCACAACGGCCCCCCTGCGGCGGGATGCCTGGCTTTCACCTTGGGGATGCCCTGTAGGGGCTATCTCACAGGGAAAAGCCAGGATGGGTTCCCAAGGCAAGCGCCGGGAAACCTCCGGGTAGCTGTGCGCTCAATAAATGCAATAATAATAATAATAACAATAATAATAATAATAATAATAATAATGTCATGTTATTTGTGATATAATTAGTAACCATGGGGGATACGAAAGCACATATGCGACCTGTAAACACAGCTTCTCGCTGGCCTGTGAATGTCTCTTAAATAATATCAACAGTCTACATGTGCCAAGTGACAGTAATTCCATCAAATCCCTCTGTTGTTGATGATGAATGGACACGGGTGAGAAATCCTGAATTGCTTGGGCTGAATGAGTCCAATTTACGCAATGCAAAACATTTGAGGACTTTGATAGCTTTTTCTGCATGGAGTTACTTGAAGTTGGCACAGTAATGAAAATCAGAGAGATGAAAGAAGGAATAGTCAGGGAGTGTACTGTGACCTGTGAGAATGAGTGCTCCGAGCTGGGCAACCAGGACTAGAACAACAATAATTTGGGGAATCCAACAAATTGGAATTATTAATATGCTCTTTTAGTAAATTAGCATTAAAGTCCCCAGGTATCAGAATTAAAGCATAGGAGTTCTTTTCGGTTAGTTATTCAATGTCCCCTAAAAAGACAGACATGCAATAAAGAAACGATAGGGAAAATAAAAGATAATGATCATTAGCTTCCAGGCGGGCTCGTTGGTAGGCGTGGTCTCCAGCAAGATGTCAAGAATACATTCTGAGTTGATCAGTAATTTTGTTCCCTTGATACAGAAGATACAATTAACCACAGTGAAAAAACTCCACTATGGCTCGAGACCTTGGAAGGAAACATTTCATATGTGAGAAAGTTACTGGAAGTAAAGTTAATCCACTCCCACAATTCTTGAAAACTAATTACAGAAAAGGAATTAGGAAACAAACTAAATTCTCTCCACCCAGTTTTAGTTTTAGTGTAATTCAGTTACTCTTGAGTAAACCTTATGTGAAGTAGGTTTTGGTTCTACAGCCTATCAGAGATCCGTGGAGTGCACCAGTGTTTATAGACACAGATCTTTGGATTGACCTGATCCAACCCTCCTAAAAGTATCCACCAGATTAATGACTTCATTTCAGATAAGATCTTTTAGCCCCTTAAAATCCATACAATGACCACTCTGGTTTAAAAACCTTGTACTGCTTGGTAACGCTTGGAAAATCTGAGATTTGGGGTCTTAAAATCATTGGATAATTGGTTTTAGGGATCGTTTATAGAGCAGTTAGCTGCAAATCTTATCATCTCTCCCAGATTTTGTAGACTTATTTATGACATTACCAATCAGTTCTAGTAACATGTTTACCTGCTGTGAGGTCAGTAATAAGGTGTATTTTAAAAGAGCTTAAGGATTTTAGCTATTTCAACTGTGAGAAATAAAAAGTCTTAAAAGATTACCTCTATTTATTTGGAGAAATCTGTTACCAGAGAGCTAGAGCTATGGGGTCCCCTATTGAAGCCTAAGAGACCTTCTGTACTTTATAAAACATAGTTTCTAGCTAGGGAGGGTGGCATACAATGCACCAGAGGACCTGCTTCCACCATCATTATAATATGATTTCTCCTTTTGTGTTTTATGGAATTGAAACAATGCCGATTGTATTATTTGTATTCATATGCCTGCTTATGCAGTGAAGTAGTGTGGCTCACTGCAGACCCGAGAGCAGAGGACGGCCCGGGACCAGGGTTCGAATCCCGGCGCGGCAGGTTTCTGGACCAGGGTCAGCGGACTCGATAATTCTCTCGCCTCGGTGCCCACTCTGATCAGCGATCACACTCGGCAACTCTGGGCATTAGCTTGCCTCATCTTCACTAACGGCCCCACCAGACCGCCGGGGATGCCTGGTCTCACCCTGGAGATACCCATTAAGGGACCATCTCTCAGGGAAGCCAGGAAGGGTTTCGCAGCGGTCGAAGCGCCTTGGGACCCTACGGGTAAGTAGTGCGCTATATAAATGCCAATACATTTACATACATACATTTACACTTATGTTAGCAAAAATACTGCATCTTAGAGCACGCTGTTAAAATAAGCATTTTAAACTTTATCGTGTCTCTTTTTTACCCATGTTATGGTATGAGATTATAATGACTGAGTGTTCTTGATTCCCACCATTCCTGAGAGTAACCTAAGTTGCATGTTCTGGGTTGTCTAATCATTGGTTACTTTGATATAGGACGAAGAGCTAATGGGACACTGATGCTAGTCGGTTAGTACTGACTGGAGTTTTTTGGTCCACCACAATTCACTGATGTCCTGGGTCCCTGTGCACAGTTCTGTGTATGAGCAGAATCCCTGCAACAGGAGTAAAATTCAATTGTGACCATTTGTGGTGATAAAGACTAAAACTGCCCCAATGCGCTATGCTGTGAAACTGATGCCCAGGACCTGAGTGTTACATCATTGATGGCATAGAGTCACCCGGTCACAGTAATGAGGGGTGTGCTCGAGTTGCTGCCGAACTGAAATCATTTGCAAGTTAGGCTAGTACAAGCCTAACCTTTTGACTTAAGACACGTCAAAGCTAGAAAATGATCATTGCATGGCTGCCAACAAGCTCATATGACAAAGGTCACACAACACAGGCCTGGTAATTGCATGGGACTTGTACATTTGCAGGCCGTTTTAACTGAGGATATATCATACTGTTTGTGATTGTTTTAATTCTGCATCCTTTCAGGCCAGTGTGCTGTACATTTTTCCCCTACCTGTTAGATATAAGTCTGGTCCGATATTGAGTTGAGTGGGTGACGGTGGGAGTCAGAGTTGAATCTAATTTTACGTTGCCCTTTTAAGGATTTTTGTTGGATTCAGAAAGCTGTTTCAGTCTGCATTAACTGATGTGAGGTTGAAAGGTGCCAGCACTGTGTTCTGCATGAAGAGCTTGTTCCTACAGGTGGGAAGTAAGTTAGAAAAGTAGTTGATGTAACTAAATGTGTAAGAGGTTCATCTGCATTAGTCACTGAGGTAACAGAAAACTGTTTGTTGAGAGTGGGTTGAAAAGCCAATGTCAGGGTGTGGTGCACCAGCTTAAGGTAGAACCATTTTTGCTGATATCAGTGTTTTTTGCCCATCAAATTGTCAATACGCAGACAAGTGCTGTGCTCAGATTGAAACTTCATCTCTTTATTTCGCCAAGATAATTGGTGTAAGACAGAAATGTATACTCTCTGTGTTTGATGAGTTGCACTGCACAGAAGCCATCTTGTGTCTTCAAAATGATGTGTGAAGACACAGAAGTATTATGAAGCAGCACAACTCGTACAGTGAATGACTGGATGTGCTCATGACAGGATGAGTTGTCACTCAAAATAGATCATCATATAATGAGAGCAAAGGGGTATACACAGGCGTCATACAACGGCACACCACTGTGGTGACCTGGGTGTCATTGGGCTCAGACACGGGGAGCCAGGTGGGCCTTAGGGACAGCTCAGGAAAAGATCAACACAGACACGTACATCTGTGGGGTCATGCGCCCCTTTATTTAAACCATTGGGCACGCCCACTCCTCGCATGCCTGTAGTAGCAACAATGTATAGTGCGAGCCGGGTGGCACTGTCACTACAACCACCACATGAAGCTCTGCCAGCAACCTCCACAAGAGTTCGAAAATAGAAGAAATTAGCCGAAGAAACAGACTGGGGTGACAGGCTAACTCCACAAACCCTCTTTATGGGCAAGCACTTGATTGAAAGCAGTTGAGAAATGGAAAGGTTTAAATAAATGGGATGTCACTGCCATCTCAACATCAAAGATCTGTGGGACGCAAATGGAATGAATCAATTGAAACATTTACAAACACAATATCAGACGACACACAACTTATGCACTCAAATGTCACTCAATCAATATTATTCCAATCCAAGTCCAGCCCTTCAATTGTTTCTTTAAGAAGTGTTCCATAATGATTAGGTGATCAGGAGAAGATATCTACAAACAAATACATACTTTAGATTCCATAGACTTTATAATTCTTTTTTTAACTAAAATCCAGATGTCCGCCAATGCATTTTGTTCATACAGAACTTACTCAAGGCTGGAAAAATCATATATACACAATTAAAGTCCAAATTCGATATTTACAAATCACACATTTCAATAAAATTCACTGTTGATGGATCACCGTAGAATTCCAGATAGAAATTTCATCATATAACTTTATTTCTCATTTCAACAATCATCTAATATCTAGTACAACAATAATCTTTGTATTCCAGAGGACACTCTATTAATAAGTTATGTGTGATATGCATAATCATAAACAATATAAAGCTCAAATTTCAACATCATCATTACCTTTCCCTTATGACATTTCTATGTTGATCATTCTGATGTCAGTGTCTTCCCATTTTCTAAAACAATTTAAATTAGCCATTGCTTTCAAATGTGTGATCGCCCATAATGAGGTTTGGGGAGTAAGTCAAGCAGCCATATACCATATAGAGGGGCACCACTTTCGTACGCAATGACCAGCTCGAAATTGGCTGAAACGAATCCTATCATGTTTCGTATAAAACATGTTGGAATCATACCCCAACATGGTAAACCGTGTGGGAATATGATTGCAAGCACTGGAAGCCCGGCAAACAGAGCCAAGCAGAACATAGGTCGAGCATTTTATTTATATTTTGGGAGCTTCCCCTGATCACACTGCAGTACCACCTGTGGGGAAGATGATTACTGTCTGACTTCCTCTAGGCCTCTAGAATATTCTTCAAGTCAGTGCAGTCTTGAGCATTTGGAGCTTGGGGGCAGCTGACATTACCAGTGCCCTCTACAGGAGTGGTGCAAAGGGAGCTCTGCTTCTGAATTGGTGCATGTCCTTCTGGGCCTCCTCTCTGTCCTCCTTAGCCAGACGCACCTACCCCCTGGGGCTCACACATTCCCCTAGTATCCTCCCTGGGGCCTGCAGATGATCCCCTTGTCCATTTATACTCCTACACATTTTTCTCTGCAACATGACATATTATCTGCAGAAAAAAATTTCAGCTGCTGTCAGCCAATCGGATTGCAGGTTACTGCATTTCCTCCTAAATCTGCATTGGAAGAAGGGAAGAAGTGTTCCACCAAATCAAAGGTATTTTCACTACACCACAAAAGTATCATGAGTGGAGCCAGTTTCTAACAGTCTTCGTCCCATGGTTTTTCCCTTAGTTTCATCAATTTTTTTCCCTTCAGCCATCTGCAGCAGGAGGTGGTCGATGGGCTTGGCTGACGTTACCTTCTCTTGGCAGTACCCAGGCATGACACGTGACCTGGATTCATGGTTCTTTTTTTAGGGGAATTGCAGTCACAGGACACCGTCTGTGGTGTCCAAGATCTAGGTTCTATTTTAGATCATGGTTATGCAGACCCCAAAAAGAATCTGTTCAGAATAGGGGTGTAAGCAAATGTTCCTCCCTTCCAAAATGATCTATTTTAGCCAATAGGGTGATTCCTTTTTATGACACAGAACAATAGTCCAAATTGGTTTAAGTGAAAGTAGTTATTTTATTTGCATTCACCGCTTTGTAGATGCATTATGCATGATTACCCTTTTTTTTAACTCGTTTTTTGGAACATTTAAAAAAAATGGAAACAGCCAACACGTGTTTCACCCTATGTGGCAAATTGAGCCAGGGCTTTCTCAAGGCTGTGAAAGAAAAAAATGCAATGAGCACAAAATAATCTTTTTACTGATGTGTAATAATGTTTACAATCATAGATATACTTGACCTTTCATCATATGTTGTAAAGACCCCTGTATATTCGTTCTGCATAAGCATGGGCGAATTTTGCGAATTCGCAATTTGCGAATTTGCGGATTTGCGAATTCGCGATCTGCAAAATTCACGAATTCGTGCGAATTTGTGGATTTTTTTTTTGCAGGATCGCGGGGCGCTTTGCGTGTTCGCGGGGTTTTTTTGTGCCCGTTGTTGTGCCCTTCTGCCCTCTGCCCCACTCATTTTTGTGCGATTCTGCCATTTGCCCCACTCGTTTTTGTGCCCTTCTGCCCTCTGCCCCACTCATTTTTGTGCCCTTCTGCCCTCTGCCACACTCGTCGTTGTGCCCTTCTGCCCTCTGCCCCTCTCCTGTTTTATTTTAGAATGGCGCCGGTAAGCTGCCAGCGCCATTCTAAAATAGTTACTAAGTTAGCTTCATCAGGAAGCACTAATAGATAAAATAAAGCAGGTGCTCGAATTCAGTTAAACTCGAGCACCTGCTTCTATCAGTGCTTCCTGTTGAAGCTAACTTAGTAACTATTTTAGAATGGCGCTGGCAGCTTGCCGGCGCCATTCTAAAATAGTTACAAGCTGCAAGCTTGAACTTTTGCCCCCCGGATCCGTTCCGCTCGCGGATTCGCGGATTTTCGGCAAATTCGCGGGAGTTTGCGGATTGCGGATTTGCCGAAAATCCGCAAAATCCGCGAGCGGAACGGATTTTGCGCCCATGCTTAGTTCTGCATCTCCTATACAATTGTGGCATTCCCCTGTTTAATAATGTTTGCAATCATAGATGTACTTAAAGTTTGATCATATGTTGTAAAGATCACTGTATAATGATTCTGCATCTAATATACAATTGTGGCATTCCACTGTTCATGATTCTCAACTTGCTTCAAAAATGCTTCTTTTCTCCAGACTTTGGATGTTCTTATTCGTTACCTTGAACCAAACTGGAATGCACTTAAATTTCTTCAGACTCTATGACTACTGAACATAATGATTAGGTACTGTAGCTCTTTACTGATTTCAGGAAATTCTCTCACATGTCATGTCTTTTACTTTCCTTGAACTCACCTAAGACTATGTGAATCTTGCCTGTAAATAACAACTAATATGGGATCAACAGCATGATGCTTCTACTATCCTATTTAAACTACCATACTGAGCCTCATGTCGTTCTAATGCTCTGAAGACATTAGAATAAATATGTTGGAGACAAGTTCTTGCCAGCTCTATATTCTTTTCTTTCCTTTCTCTTTTTCTTCTCCTCTTCTTCGTCCCTTCTGTTCACACATGTCCTTTTTCCTGCTTCTTCTGACTTTTCTGATGGTCTATGTATGAAAAACTGTTTCTGGTCTGATCCTTTTCACAACTTTTCACATATCTTCCTTCAAAGCTCTTTTCTGCTTTTTTATTTGGTAGTAATAAAATATAAAACAATGTACTCTCTCTTTTTCACTTGAGCACTTATTGGTGTTTTTTCCTCTGGGGGCTCATCGCCTTGTTATTTTTTTCACAGCCTTGAGACAACCCTGGTTTACGTTGCCACATAGGGCGAAACACGTGCCGGCTGTTTCCATTTTTAAAAAAGTTCCAAAAAATGAGTTAAAAAAGAGTGTAACCATGCACAATGGATCTATAAAGCGGTGAATGCAAATACAATAACTACTTTTACTTAAACAAATTTGGACTATTGTTCTGTATCATAAAAAAGAATCACCCTATTGGCTAAAATATATTGTTTTGGAAGTGAGGAACATATGCTTACACCCCTATTCTCACTTGTTATTAAGAGGCTGGGAAGGTCCAGAGCCTTGAGCAAAGTTCCTCCAGCACTATAGGAATTAACATCCAGAAGCAGGATCTCTGGACCCTCCTTCATTGTTCTGAATCCCCTTTGAGGGCCCACTGCCCCACTATTGCCTGAGGGTCAGGGTGTGCCTACCCTGCTCCCTTCTAAGGCCTTTCCTTTTTTTGTTTGAGACTTCCTAAGTGGCTGTGGCAAAAGAAAATGTTCTCTTGTGCCAGCCAATCAGATCATTAATCCAGAGTTGAAACTGTGGAACTACGGTTTTGTAAAACACGACAGGAGAAAAAGCTCCCTACTCCAATGCGATTCCTTTGATATTCAAATTTCTGGATTCTCAGAGGATCCACCTATCCCAAACAAACAAGATATCCAAAAGTGTTAACTCTTTATTGCCTGCTACAAGACATTTTGTAAATCGCTTATATCTGCTTTCATGCCAAGTTTAGTGTAAATTTGTTAAGCAGTTTTAACCTTAAGTGCAAGCACAACCTGCAATGGAAGCTAAAATAATAAAACGCATCTATTTTTCTCCTGCACAAATTTGCATACAAATTGACATTAGAGACCTTAGCTGACTATGCCAACCAATTGTCAGATTTGGTGCAGATCAATCCGTAGGCCAAAGATTCTAGGTGGATCAAAACTATCTTTCCTTTGGAAAATACAGCTGAACAACGATCGCACATAAAAAATAACCAATGTCTCTCATCATGTTCTTCATTTATATCATCATCTTTCCCCACCCTTACAAACCAGCTGAAAAAGTAAACTGAGCAGTGCATTTATCAATAGATCCTCATAGACCTTCTTCTCCTAACATGAGTCTGAGCCTCTTAGTTCAAGAACTGGAAGAAATCTCCTTCTGAAGACAACAGATTATAGAGCACGTTGTCGGGACAATGAGAGTAGTCTCTCATGGACTGTGGTTCAGTTGTCCTCACCCGACTATGTGCCTGAGGAAGCTCTTCTTTTGTTGCCCCACGGGCAAACATTTTGTATCTCCTCGCTTTGACTTTATGTAAATGTAAATGTAAATGTGTTGTATTTTTATAGCGCGAACAGTAACCCGGAGGCATCCCGGCGCTTGTACTCCTACCACAAGGGAACCCCTCCTGGCTTTTCCTTGTGAGGTGTTCACTCCTGGGCATCCCATGGTGAAACCAGGCATCCCTTGTGCATCGGGGGCTGTTGTGGAGACTAAGCAAGCTATTGCCCAGAGTTGCAGCGTGGGGCCCATGCTTAGATTCGGCACTGAGGTGAGAATATCCGGTCAGAGGAATTTAAGCCCGATCCCGCCGAGGCGGGAATCAAACCCTGGTCCCTGGCCAGCGTTCTGCATCAAGGTCTGCCGCTCTAACCATTGAGCCACACTTCTCCACTCTCTTCTATCACACTTCCAGTGCTTTTCCTTTGCCTTTTGTTCGGGCAGTGTCTGTAAGTTTGGTTCATTCTTTGGTGCATTGAGGGACACATCCCAACACCATATTGAACAGTTTTCTTGTCTAGAAAGGTGCCCCAGCTCACCGTCTGCACCAATGCCAGTTCCACCAACACCTTGGTGAAGCAAGTCGTGACCTATCGGCTCCGCTCATCGGCAAGAGGATCCGACTCAATCTATGAACATCATAGGTTAAGGTTATCACATACCCAACTGCTGCAGCCACCACGAACAGCTGTAAATTCTTTCTTACTAGAACTATCACTGGGTAAACATGGATAATTCTAATACAGTTTCAATCGCTTCTCTGTGTGGAGCGCTGACAGATTTACCAACACTTCATTTGAGGTTTTCTACAAAATAAACTTTGATAGAAAACAGTGCAAGTGCCATGGTGAAAAGATTTCCTCCTATATTTAAGTATCTAAAATGTTGCTGAGTTCAGCAGAAGCCATCCTCTGTTTCCTCTTGTGAGTAATCACTGCGCAGAGAGACATCTTCCCACACAAATCAATTGATTTGTGTAGAAAGCTGAATGTGTTCAGCATTTTCGGAGCAACTGAAGAACCAGATAAATATTGTCTCTGGCAGTGTCATCATTTACCCTTTTCTCAACTTGTTGTGCTTTTCACATATCCGAACAAATTCTACATTTTCATGTGAAAAATGATTGATTTAAATCTTTCATTTCTGCACTAGGAAGATCAGTGTCCTTTCAGCTTATTAGAAGAGACCCTCAAACAGTTTCAATCTCTCAACCTCTAATTTGTTCTTCTGCTTCCACTCTTGAGTCAGGGATTTGATTCTCTGATAAGATGCTAACCTCACTTTTAATGTCTGCAGTATCCCTCTTGATTTGCATCTGTAAAATAGTTATTTTATCTGTCCTTGCCTTAGTTTCCAGCAGTGAATTTGACATATTTATGTGCTTTTGAATTTGACATATTTATGTGCTTTTGAATTTGACATATTTATGTGCTTTGCCTCTAGATTAAGTAACTTTCCATCCTCTTTATCAAGAGTGACATCACATAGCAGTTCAAGACTTCAAAGAAGAGTGAATATATGAAAACTTCATTTTTGGCCAGAAATTCCTCAATTAACCTGTCATATCTCCTTTGAGGTTTGTTCTAGAATCTCCCTGCAGCTGAGTAATTGTTGATTTCTTTCTAGACAAGTGGGGGAGTTAGGGAGCAAATAGTTCACTGCATCATAAACTAATTCACTCAACAGATTAAAAAAAAAACAATGATGTGGTTCCTGCTCTTGTTACAAAAATGCAAATTAGATATTGTTGAATTTTTAAATGTATATTTGCTTTTTGTTGTCTTTGTTTCAATGTTATTTTGCAATAAAATGTGACATATGTTTTTGTTAAAATTTAAAATAAATGAAATATAACGCTAGACACTTCAATATACTTGGCCATTTTTCAATGATATTCTGGTCAACAATGTTTCTTCAATGTTATTTTAGATTACATCCGGAGTATGCAAAAATACAATTTAGATCTCCGATACTTTTGTTGTAGTATTTGTGCATCCACATATTTTTGTTCTAGATATTTTTCCATACAGGCCCAGAGTTAGCTTGACTTTTGGTTAGAAGCTGCTTTTGAGGTTCTGGGGTGCAGCTTGGTGAACCCCTTCAGCAGTCAACCTTAGACCTCAGTAGCATCTTGTCTCATTGGGCTTCACCCTCCCCCAGTGTGGACTGAGCTCTAGAGTCCTTCGGACCCTCTCAGGACTTTGATTACCTGCTCTTAATGTGCTGCAGCTCTTCAATGAATCAGCTGATGAATATTATTCATATGAACCAATTTACATCCAGTTGCAATCTCTGATTTTACTTTTACAGGTGACTGACTTCTACAGAAAAAGGGACAATCATTGTGCTGAGGATCAGGTAATGGTAATCACTAAACCTTCAATTGATTTTTGTAATTCCACAAATGTGACTGCATTACAAGCTCCCAAAAGTGGAGAGATCACAACAATAAATTAGAGGTGACAATCTGAGAAGCAGAGTAAAAACCAATGGAAAACTGAAGTGTGAATGCAAATATGAACATGAGACCTGACGGGTGAGTAGAGCGCTTTACAAACCCCTGATTGATTGATTGAATATTACCAGTCATGTTTCACCAGATAATGGGTATAAATGCATCCATGCACTGTCCACAAGAGTAATTTGTTGTCCCTGGAAGCTGACTGTAAATAGGGATGTGTGGTTTGGAGAACCTCATCCCAAGTACAATCCTATTAATACACAACCCTAAAGAACTGAAATAGGGAAGGGCTGTCCTTTACATGTCCCGTCCAAATACAGATTCTATATTTACTCTAAAACCCAAATTGTGATTTGGTAATGTATTACCCAATCACAACTTGGATTTTCTACATTTAAGCTCTTCAATTTTACATTTGCGACCATAACAGTTCTTTGTACATTAGACTCAAAGCTCCTGAAACACACAATTTTCTTTATAACTGTCTATTTCTTTTTTCTGATAAATATTCAAAACAATACAGTTAGAATTGCTTTGTGTAAGATGTACGCATTATTGTTTATTATTTTTATTCTTAATTTGTGGCAACATGACATCATAATACCTCACCTTAGAAGACACTGGTCATTTCCCAGTTCAGTATGACAACAATCTATTATATATTTTTTCTTTTTTCTCCTTGTTACTTTTCCTGTGACCTCTATTGCTTGACCTTTGAAGGACTTCTTGAGTTATGTAATAAGATCAAGCTTCTACCTTGCTTACTTTATTATTATGCCATGTAGGAAATGTAGTTTGTTAGACCTGGCACCTTGGCGTGAGTCTCCCTTCCACTTTTTGCTGATGTGCATCATATGTTTTGCTGGTGTTAGCTGCTCAGGGCACTGTGCCCTTGCCAATCAGTGCCACAGTGCAAGTGCTCCCTATGAAAAGTGTCTACATTGATTGTTTTCCATGATTGACTTATTTGATTTACTGTCAGTCCCTAGTACAGTGCACCAGGAGTGCCAGGGCTTGTAAACACAAATACTGCTGGTGGGCTTGCAGCACTGGTTGTGCCACCCATGTTGTGTGGGTTCGGGCCACCTTATGAGTGTGTGTTTTATTAACATGGCTTTTCTGATTTTAAACGCCATCTTTTTCCTTTGCTCGCCTTTTGCGCACAACACTGGTGCGGGGTGTTTTTGCAAGTTAGCTTTTCCTAAGGTTCTCACATGGGAGAGAGTTTGTTTTTCCCTTCCCCAGACATACATCGTATCCACAGTCTATACAGTGAGTGCTAGGCCGCCAAGGACATGTGTGAGCCTGTTTTTCTGCATGCCCCTGTAACACTCTGTAGACACAATATTTTGGCAGCTGCATTTATCATAGCACACTGCACATGATCTCACACACTTGGACGAATCCAGGGATGCAGAGAGACCTATGCTGAACCTGACGTAATTTACACTTAGTAAACAGAGAGGTAAATGGGGTCCCCCGATGCTCATGAGACCTTCTATATTTGAACATAGTAATGATCCAATATAGGGAGGGTGTATAACTAGGCACTATATTTTACCTGTTTGCACTACTATTGTAATATGGTTCCTCCTTTTGTGTTTTACAGAATTGTAAACCTGCTAATCACAATATTATTAGTAATATGTTTGCTTGTGTTATCTAAGGTACTGCGAATGCGAACACAACGTTAAATTAAAGAATTTAACCTTACAGTGTCTCTTTTTTCCTTTCGTTACGAACCATTGTGAGTGTAACCAAAAGGCGTCTTCACTTCCCACTATACCCGAGATAGTCCTGAGTCGCATTTTCTGGATGCTCTATTCATTGGTTTCTTTGCTATAGGACAAAGTTCTAATGTGACACTGATTGCTAGCTGGTAAGGGTTTTGTTAGGCACGGAGGTGAGTTTTTGGCGCACCATAATTCACTAATGTCCTAATGCTCTGTGCACAGTTCTGTATATGAGCAGAGATCCATGCAACACCCAAAGAAGCGACCTAGTAAAATGGAAAGGGGCGACCATTCGGTCCCCCCGAACGTATGGCGGAGTACCACGATCCCCCCGGGAAGCCATCTTGGGCGGGGGGCGAGTCTCGGCTGGTATGCCCGAAGCGGCGTAGCCGGGGCGCGCCTTTTCCCGCCCTGGAGTGGGCTGGCCTAGACACTGACGCGGCCGGGCCACGCCCACGGGGCAGGCCGGGGCGGGTTTACGCCCGCCCTGAAGACGGATAAAAGGAGCAACAAGCCAAGGAAGCATCCTCTTGTTCCTGTGCTCTGAAGCTGCACCACCTCGCTGCACGTGAGCTCGAGACGGAACGAAGAGCCAATTTTGAGCGTTGTAATCTTTCTTGTTTGTTTTACAGATACTCTGTCGGAGAATGCCTAAGAAGGCGGGAAAGCGAATGACTACCGACCAGATGCTGCGTGTTCTCATGAAGGAGGTGACCGACCTAAAGAAGCGAATGGCGGAGAAAGACGAGGAAGGGGGGGCGAAACGTCCTCTGGCAGGAGCAGCTCCAGGAGGAAAAGGCAAGAGGCCCAGAAGGGGAGCAGCTGTGGGAGAGATCCCAGTTCCCTGTACCCCACTTGAAGCACCCACTCCTGTGCCAGAGGAAGGGAATCCGATTCCCGTGGTGGTCACCCCCGTGTCCGGGGAGGATATGCCGCCCGAGCTGGCAGCACAATTAGCAGCGTGGTTGGGTAAAGGTAGCAAGGGCGCCACGGCTGACGACGCACAGGTGTTGATGAAGCAGCTGCGGGAAACAAGGGAAGCGACGAAGGCACCATCGCCGGCTGCGGCAGTGGAGACGCCACCTGGCTCAGGTCCAGTCGCAGATACAGCTTCCGGTTCAGGTAAGCGGCCATTGCCGATTGCAAGGGATGAGTCGGCACCCTCTCGAAGGGAAAAGTTGGGTCAACATGTCCCTCTGGCTATCAAAGAGAAGATATGGGCAGGGGAGTATATAAACATCTTCTCGTTGCTTACCGATCATTATGAGATGGAGCATGTTAAGAGCCAGAAGGAGCTCATGCATCCGAGTGTTTGGCGCGCAAAGATGGCCGCCTTTAAGGTAAATGAAAACATTGGTAATTGGGGCAAAGCATGGGGGGTTTTTACATCCATCTTGGGTGAACGTAGGCCCGAATTGCTGCCCGAATTGCCGATTTATCAGTCACGGATCATGGGGTATTCAGTATCTCACGAGGGCAATCATTGGTTTTGTTACGACAATATTTTCAGAAAGGCAAAAGAGCATGATAAAAACTTAACTTGGGATTGTTATGATTCTGTGTCCTGGTCCAAAATGGAGGATTCTGGTATGTTGAAGGTGCCTTTGGTAGGGAGTAACATTGGTGAATCTTCCCGCCAATATGCGGGGACGCCCTTTCGATCAGGTACGAGTAACGACAATCACTCGAGGCCAATCGGCAACGCAGGAAAAAGGGGGGTTTGTTGGAACTTTAACAGGGGGAAATGTACGAGGCTCCAGGGGTCATGCAAATTTAGGCACGAATGTGGGGGGTGTGGGCAATCATCCCATACTGAGTCCATGTGCAGAGCCAAAACGGTTGATAACGGGGGTAGAGGAGGCGCCAAACAGGTCTGACATAGTCCGAGGGGCGCCTTTACCTACTCCGATTGATACCATGGCAATGATTCCATGGCTCAGTGAATACCCGGATTACGCTTCCGCTGGGGTGTTGCGTAACGGATTTTCATATGGTTTCCGCATCCCAGTGGGGGAGTTTCAGGGTATAGCAAAATGTAAAAACCAGATATCAGTCTTACAGCATACGACCGTGGTACAGGAAAAGATCGGGAAAGAGGTGGCTCGAGGTCGAGTCGCCGGTCCATTTAATGTGCCACCAGTTGCTAACTTTGTTTGTTCCCCTTTGGGGGTGGTCCCCAAGAAGGACCCGGGTGAGTTTCGGCTGATACATAATTTATCAGCTCCACGTGGTCTTTCCGTAAACGATGCGATAGACCCGGAAGTGTGTTCGGTGCGGTACGCATCCTTCAATGAGGCTGTAGCCATATTGAATCGCCTGGGGCCCGGTGCGCTGATGGCAAAATCGGATATCGAGTCAGCGTTCCGGTTGCTCCCGGTACATCCAGACGATCAGCGTCTCCTTGGTTTCATGTTTCAGGGTCAATATTACATGGATAGGTGTATGCCGATGGGGTGCTCCGTATCGTGTGCATATTTCGAAAAGTTCAGTTCCTTCCTGCAATGGGTCTTCACAAAGAAGACGGGGTTTCAACATGTTATGCATTATCTCGATGACTTTTTGTTTCTGGGGGCAGCCGGGGATCCTGAATGTGGACAGGCTTTGACTGCATTTTGTGTCTTGATGAATCAGTTTGGCGTGCCATTGGCACCAGGTAAGACTGTGGGTCCCTCGACTTGCCTCGAGTTTCTGGGGATCGAGCTCGATTCCGAAGAAGGTTGTTTTCGTTTACCAGGTGACAAAGTGTTAAGATTCAGGGCATCCCTGCAAATGTGTATAAGTGAGTCTAAGGTTAAGCTACATCAATTACAGCAATTGGTGGGACAGTTGAATTTTGCCCTAAGAGTTATACCGATGGCCCGCCCCTTTTCTCGCTCGATCGCTCAAGCCATGGTCGGCCTGAAGGAGGGTCATCATCGCACAAGGCTCTCGGCCGAGGTTCGCCAGGACATGCGCATTTGGTTGGCATTTCTGGCGGATTTCAATGGTCGAATTGTCTGGAACAAACCGGCCGTGTCCTCTGAGGAGCTGGGGCTGTGGACAGATTCGGCAGGGAGCATTGGTTTTGGTGCCATATTCTGCACTCAGTGGTCGGCACAAAAATGGCCTCAATGGTGGCATGATAATGGTCTGACAAGTAACATTGCTTTCCTAGAACTTTTTCCCATTCTGGTGGCCCTGAGAACTTGGCCCGAGGGGTTCAGAGATCACTCTGTGGTATTCTGGTCTGATAACATGACCGTGGTTGAGTGTATCAATAGCCAGGCAGCACGATGCAAATGGATTCTGAGATTGCTCAAGGAGATTGTGTTATTGTGTGTGCAATTGAATGTCCTATTTAAGGCAAGACATGTCCCGGGGGTGATGAACCAGGCGGCTGATGCGCTTTCTCGTTTTCGTATGCAGGCCTTCTGGGGTTTTCTGCCCACAGCGGACCCGGTGGCAGCACCCTTTCCCGAAGCTCTCTGGTCTCTCGGTGCCCCGAACTACAGAACCTCGTGGGAGAGAGTTTAGCACCCAGGACGAGGAAGGCATATGAAGGGGCGTTCCGTTCCTATTGGGCCTTTTTGGGGGCGGCTAGAGGGGAGCTTTGGGGCCAGGAGGAGTGGTTAGTGAACTTCCCGCTGTCTTTACGTCAGGCAGGCAAATCAGTGGCTACGGCCCAGAGGCATCGGGCCGCCATTTCCTTTGTGGCTAGGGCTCATGGGATCCAGGACCCGACAGCGTCTTTCGTTGTGCAAAAAGCGCTACGTGGGTGGCAACGCCTTGAGGGTCGCAGAGTAGATGAAAGGCGCCCGATAGGTTTGGATAGGTTGGCCCTGTTATTAGCTAGACTCCCTGCAACATGTTCATCCCAGTATGAAACAGTGTTATTCCGAGCCGCTTTTACGCTGGCATTCCATGGGGCTATGCGGGTAAGCGAACTAGTGGCGAGGAACAAGCAGGATGTGATGGGGGGACTGTGCCAAGAGCACGTTCAGATCAGAGGGGAGACAATGACTGTCTCGTTCGTCAGGTCCAAGACCGACCAGGGTGCGATGGGTGATTGCATAATCATACAAAGGATCCCCGGGTCCTCCAGGTGCCCGGTAAGTTGTGTAGAGGAATATTTAGCACAAAGGGTGGCATCATGGGGGGGGACCTTGTTGAGACACGGGACGCCACCCCACTGACGAGGTTTCAGTTTCAGCGGGTGCTTGCGATGTCGATTACGGCTGCGGGCTTGAACCCGGGCGAGTTTGGGACCCATTCCTTTCGGATAGGGGCTGCTACAGAGGCTACAGCCAGGGGTCTGAATGTTGAACAAGTTAAACGTGTGGGGCGTTGGTCCTCCCATTGTTATAAGAGGTATGTGCGGTTGCACATGTTGTGAAGCTGTAATGATGTACTCACGCTTCTTGTTTTTGTTTGGTTTCAGTTGCGCAAGCCTACGAGGCGGGGCGGACTATGCAGTCGACCCAACACCGGGCCAGCGGTCAGACTTCACCGGCTGTGAGAAAGGAGGTGTGGGTCGTGGGCCACTCATACGTGAGGCGTGCCGCGGACGTATTCAAAGCAGGTGACATGATTCACGTGGCTGGGGAATACGGGTACAGTATGTCCTTCTACGGAAAGGGCGGACTCTGTATTGACCAGTTTCAATCATTTTTTGAGGGTTTGCTAGGGCGGACAAGGTCACCGCCGTCTATAGTCATAGTACATCTTGGGGGCAATGATTTGGTCACCACTGGTAGACGACTTCTTCTTGAGGCGATGCTTTCCACTGTAAGTTGGTTGGCGAGGAGAGTTCCAGGGTGCACGATTGCATGGTCACATATGATCCCACGAAAAGTATGGCGGGGTGCTATTTCTGTTTCTGCTCTGAATCATTCAGTAAGAAAAATTAATAACAAAGTGAGTAGATTGTTCCGTTCCAATACACTGCATTCTATTTCGCATGGTTGTATTACTGGTGACAGTATGTATTTGGGGGATGGTGTTCATTTGTCCCGGGTGGGGAACGAGTTACTCATAGGAGACTGTATAGCTTGGCTAAAGACTTTAAGACATGACCTTTAGGTAGGAGTGTTGTGGGGGGTCCGGATAGCCGGTCAACTATCCGGCCTGTGGCGGTAAGGTCATGATCGGTGAGCACTAATTGGAAGATCCCTATGAGTGGGCATCACCCATTACGGATGGGAGCGCTCGAGGGAGGTGGCCATTGGCCCCTCCAAGGGGAAGGCGGTCCCTTCTAAGGTTGGGCCGCCGAAAGGAAAGGAAAGGCGGTCAAGGCCCCTTCCTGGGTAGGAGGGGCTACAGCCCCCTCCTGGAGAATTTCCCGGGGCCATGACATCTGCGACGGCAGATGCGGTAAGTTGTGTGGGGTTTGGGGGGGGGTCTACGCTACCTTCTAGATCCTCACACGAGTCCTCGAACGACCTTTAAGTGGCGTCGAGTTTATTGGGGCCCCCGTCAAGTCAAGGGAAATTGGTAGTTGCACTCGAGGTACACCTCTGTGCGGTCGCCCCTCACAAGTGAGGGGGATATTTCTGGTTAGGGATCTTGACACCGGTTACGACCTTGCCGTTGGCCCTTAAACGTTAGGATGTACAATTTCAACATTTCAAGTTAGATGTTTTGTAGGATGTTAGTTCGGCTAGGAGAACCTTTGTATTAGAGAATATGTTAAGGTTAGCCAAACATCGCAATGTGGTAATGAAATTGTACATAATATGAAACTGTTATTTTAATGTTTTAATTTTGTTTCATATTTTAATAAATACGGCCGGGAGGGTCACTCCCTCCCGTCTTCCAAAAGTTCAGAACTGTTTCCGGTTTCCCATCCTTGGGGATTGTGTTGAGAGGGGGTGGCGGGTATCTCAGCCATATGGAAAGGGGCGACCATTCGGTCCCCCCGAACGTATGGCGGAGTACCACGATCCCCCCGGGAAGCCATCTTGGGCGGGGGGCGAGTCTCGGCTGGTATGCCCGAAGCGGCGTAGCCGGGGCGCGCCTTTTCCCGCCCTGGAGTGGGCTGGCCTAGACACTGACGCGGCTGGGCCACGCCCACGGGGCAGGCCGGGGCGGGTTTACGCCCGCCCTGAAGACGGATAAAAGGAGCAACAAGCCAAGGAAGCATCCTCTTGTTCCTGTGCTCTGAAGCTGCACCACCTCGCTGCACGTGAGCTCGAGACGGAACGAAGAGCCAATTTTGACCCACCCACCAGCCCCTGAGGACAGCAAGTGGTTTTGAATAAAGTTTGATGTAGTAACTCTTTTGTTTGCAGGTCCGGATTATTATCGTGATGACTTTGAATATGCAATAAAGAAATAGTCAATTTGTGGTATGTTTTGCAAATAAAGTAATCCTGCTTTAGTGTTGATCAGTAGTATGTTTTAATAAAGTTGTTGCTTTTAATTGTCTTTTAAGTAGTTTAGTCATTTAGTTTAGAACTGTCGTATTTATTTTGGTCGGGCGGTAAGGTCATGATCGGTGAGCACTAATTGGAAGATCCCTATGAGTGGGCGTCACCCATTACGGATGGGAGCGCTCGAGGGAGGTGGCCATTGGCCCCTCCAAGCGGAAGGCGGTCCCTTCTAAGGATGGGCCGCCGAAAGGAAAGGAAAGGCGGTCAAGGCCCCTTCCTGGGTAGGAGGGGCTACAGCCCCCTCCTGGAGAATTTCCCGGGGCCAGGACATCTGCGACGGCAGATGCGGTAAGTTGTGTGGGGTTTGGGGGGGGTCTACGCTACCTTCCAGATCCTCACACGAGTCCTCGAACGACCTTTAAGTGGCGTCGAGTTTATTGGGGCCCCCGTCAAGTCAAGGGAAATTGGTAGTTGCACTCGAGGTACACCTCTGTGCGGTCGCCCCTCACAAGTGAGGGGGATATTTCTGGTTAGGGATCTTGACACCGGTTACGACCTTGCCGTTGGCCCTTAAACGTTAGGATGTACAATTTCAAAATTTCAAGTTAGATGTTTTGTAGGATGTTAGGAGAACCTTTGTATTAGAGAATATGTTAAGGTTAGCCAAACATCGCAATGTGGTAATGAAATTGTACATAATATGAAACTGTTATTTTAATGTTTTAATTTTGTTTCATATTTTAATAAATACGGCCGGGAGGGTCACTCCCTCCCGTCTTCCAAAAGTTCAGAACTGTTTCCGGTTTCCCATCCTTGGGGATTGTGTTGAGAGGGGGTGGCGGGTATCTCAGCCATATGTGTCTAAGGTCTGCCACTGCAGAACCTGCGTGCAGTCTGGTACTGTCATGCTGACTGCGCAAGTGCACCTACTTGCCAGTCCCTAAGCCTTCCCTCAACTTCATATTAGTCACCCTTATGGTAGGCCCAAGGGCAGGGTGCATTGTAAGCATAAGGTAGGACAAGCCCTGATGTGTGTGGCATGTCCTAATAGTGAATGAAAACCATTTTTGTTTTTCACTATTGTAAGGCTGCCTGCTCTCCATGGACCAGAATGGGCTGCTGGAATTATTACACACTATAATCCTAACAGACTCAGAGAGAATGGTGGAAAGTCAAGTTTAGTATGCCTGAACTCGGAATAATAAAATACTTCTTTTAGTAAAGTTTATTTTAATATCCTGTGTTTGCAAATACTACTTTTAGAAAGTTAGTATTTGCTTGCCTTGCCATTTCAGCCCGCCTCTGCTCTTAGGTGTATCTGCTGTCTGGTTTGTGTGAGTGACAGGGCTGGGGAATTTCAGGAAATAGTCTGGGCTGCCAGGTGGTGAATAGAGAGATTACACCAGGATGGGTGGGAGTAGTGCCCCTTGACTCTGAATAGGGCTGTGCTCTGCCACCTCAATGCTGGCTCCACCCCCTGGGGAGCGTCTGATGTCTCTGCCCTGCTCACTGAATGAAGAAGTCAGAGTCCCCAATCAAAGTACCCAGTAACTGGACTGGATTAGGCAAAGGCCCCCCTGGCCTGAAAGAACAAAAGAGTTGCTGTATAAAAGTAGGAGCCCTGCTCCTAAGAAATCACTCAGCTCCGTTGAGCCGTGTCTGTCCCGTTCTGCTTGGGCCACCCGCACCCTGCCTCCCTCCTTTTCCGCCGAGTCGCAGTGGTCATTTGAAGCCCCCGCCACAGAGGTCAACTTAACAGCCAGCACGAGTGCCGTATAGCCCGTACGCCCGGACCCCACCAGCGCTTGGTAACTTGAGTCCGCGCAGCACACAGAGCCTGCCCATACGCGCCGTACTGGCCGCTCCGTGCCGCCTGGTCTCCAGACCCGTCTACAGCCCCAACAAGTGGATCGGCTCGTACGCCGCACCGCGGGAACACTTCAACGCATCGTGAAAGCCTGGAAGCCTCGACTGCCCGCCTTGCCTCCCAGAGTCCAGCTCCTCCGCCTCGTCCCACGATGCCTGTACGAGCCGGACTTAGCCAAGGAAGCCGCAGAACCGCCCCGTCCCCGCCTTAACTGGCCCCTGCATCCTGCGTGTCATCGGCTACAATTTCAAAGGTATTGTGCGACTCGAACTGTGTCTTTGTGCGCATTGGACGGCAGGGCCCGCAACGTTTGATTAGTTAAGTTTAAGAGTACGAACTTTCACGAACGAGTTGCACAGCCAGCGCCAAGCGTACAGGACCCAAAAATCAAGCATTTTGAAAGAACTCTTGCTTACAGCAGTATTGTGGTAATTTATGAAACGTTATTTGGTCTTGTATTAAGTCTACTGAAAGAACTCATATAAAATACTTAGTTTTATATAACTACGCCTGGTGTCCATTTGTGGTGTCTTACTATATTACAGTATGTGGTCATAAATGCTTAACTAACTAATCGCCCTCAAGTTTAGCCTTGTCTGCTCGCGCCACATTACCTAAACGGTGAGCAGGGGTTATTCCTAGTAGTGAGTCCCTTGTCCTGACTAGAGGAGAGGGTCCCTGCTTGTCACAAGGGCATACCTGTGCCAAACAGAGACCCCCAATTCTAACATAGTTATTATATCATAAATGGATATCGATTCGTAAAATCCCATTTCAAATTCTCCATAGTTTTTGTAGTGAGCAGACTTAAGACTGAATAACTAGATTTCTGAGTAGTCAATTTCTAGGATTATAATGCTAAAATGCAAACTATTAACATATTTTCAAGTGACTTTTAGGGAATGAGAACTATGAAAATCCCTGGAAAGGGTTAGGCTTACTTTGCACACCATGTAGGTCTTACAGTTTCTCATGAGTGCACCTTTAGAACGTATTGCTTTCCTTGCCATTTTATGTGAAAATTGTGCGTTATGCACCTTTTAACCCTATCTTTCTAAACATTTCTTTGGAGGAATTTGGGCTTCTAGGAGTAGTGAAATTCAGGGTGGGTATTTAGTAACCACTTTACCAACAGTTCTCCCAGCTTTACTGTTAATTATAACTGATGACCTCAGTGATTTAGGTTCCAGAAGTTAATTTGCATTGTGTGTTACAAATCAATTTATAAACAGATGTGTATTTTACATGCAGCATATTTCTCTTTGTATTTGTGTTTTTAACGCATGCCTGATCTTCTCATTTCTGAAAGTGTACACAAAAGGATTCAATAAAGGGGAAATAATGTTAGCAAACATATTCACTGTTTTGTGGACCTCGGCTGAAGGATGCATTGCTGGGCTGACTTCAAGAAAGATGGCAGTTCCATAGACAAGTGTTACCATGGTCAGATGGGAGCTGCATGTGGCGAAAGCCTTCTGTCTTCCATTTGTTGATGGGATTCGCACAATCTTGGAAATGATGAAGATGTAGGACACCACAGTCAGCCCCAGAGAGCTCAGCAGGAAGGCAAGAGCTGAGATGATTGTGATGGTATGGAAGATCCTTGTGTCCATACAAGCCAGCTTCACGATAGACAAGCCATCACAGTAGAAATGGTTTATGACATTGGGTCCACAGTAGGGAAGCCCGCTAATGACAATAGTTGGGTAGAGGACACAAAGGAGTGAAGCCAGCCATGCTGCAATGATGAGTTGAACGCAGAGCCGGCCTCTCATGATGGTAGTGTATCGCAGTGGGATGCATATCGCCACATAGCGATCTAAGGACATGATTGGCAGAAGTAAAAGGGTAATGGTTGCAAGATAAAGATAGACAAAAGACTGCATAAGGCAGTTGGTCAGTGCAATTGATTTATGCAGGGAGAGCATCTGCACTAGCATTAAAGGCACAATGTTGGAGATGTTCATTGTCTCCAGCAGGGATAGGTTCCACAGAAAGAAATACATGGGGGTGTGTAGTCGTCGGTCTATGCATATTAAGGTAATCATGAGAACGTTCCCCAACACTGTGACTGCGTATATAAACAGAACTAGGACACAAATAAGAATATGCAGTGCTGGACTGCCGGTGAAACCCACAAGTATGAATTCTGTCACCAAGCTCTTGTTCTTCGTGTCCATGACTGTTCAAAGCAATGCCTAAACAAGAGAGGTGTTTTAAAGGTTTAGTACTAGAAGCATGCAGATCATGTATGAATGGTTTGGTATCTTCCAAGCTTACTTCTCATGTAAATTAAATAATAATCAATAGGGAGTATGCTAGTCACTCACCTGATTTGTGATGGTCTTTAGTTTGTTTATTCCATCCACAATTCTCACAATTCCAGGGTGAAGTGGATTGCTTACTTGTTGAGAAGCTAAAGGCAGCATTAAGTACATTGCACTTGGAGGAATGATACACTTTATATATGGACTGATGCACAAAGCTATGTTTGTGTCAGTTTGTCTTACACATTAAATAATCATTATTGTCGGTGCAAAATTAGTTGCTATTGCTGGAGTAAAATTCTTTCAGTGTGATGGGCTTAGTGGGGGTAGGACCTGGGAGGAGCACAACTGAGTGTACAGCAAGTTCTGAAACATTTACACTTTATTTCAAATGTATCTAATTCAAATGCATGGGTGATAACTAAAAATGGTTTGTTTATACAATTTTCAGTTTGGAAACTCAGAAGTAAGAGAGGGTGTCATTTTGGGTATGATCGAATTATATAATTTTAGAATTGCAATCTTTCTCTGAAATCTGGTGCTTTTTGTGAGTTGTGTAACTGAACTCTGTTGGGGTAAAAGAATATGGAAAAGTGTTTATGGCACTAAAAGAAGAGTTGGCAAGAACCCAGGCAGTGACTTACGTCAATGGTAATAAGGGCGTTAGCATGGTTTTGTTACAGACAAAGGAGGATGGTGTAGAAACAGTCATCACTTGACAGTGCTTCAAGAGTGTTATTAGTCATCAAGAAAGAGATCCTAGATGCAAATTAAGGAATTTTCTGTGGAGTCATATGTTTACTCTTAGATAAGATCATAAACCATGGGAAACAGAGTTTACAATGCTGCCATTATATTGCAGTGCTTTTACAGCGCGGTTGTTACAGCAACCGAGTTGTTATTACACAATACCTTTACATCGCAAGTCATTAGATTGACTTGCTGTAGGGGGTGCTTTAAACTAAGGAATAGTATAGTTCACTATCCTAACACCTTCTCTACTGTTGCACACACTGGTGTTGGAATAGTAAATTATACTGTTCCTAAGTCCACGCGCCCCCTACTCCAAGTCGATCTAATGACTTGCGATGTAAACGTATTGCGTGGTCGTAACAACTGCATTGTAATGGAACATGATGTAATACCATGGATAAGAACATGCTATATTCTAAACCATTGAAGGTGATATATTACTACTTAGAGGCCTATCTTCCACTTGTGATTTTGGTAACCTTACTGATTCTCTGATCAGAGACCAATTGGTTAGGTGTACATCAGATAAGAAGATACAAGAAAAACTGTTAGCAGATGCCCCAGATTTAAAACAGGCTGTGGATATAGCCAAAAGTATTGAGCACACAGCCTTCTGCATGAGTGAGATGAAAGATGCTGTTGAAGTAAAACAAGTGCGTGATGATGAAGTAATGAAGGTATCTGTAAAATATGACAAAAGCAAAAGTGTATCAGTGGGTAGTACTGTTCATAAGGCTGAAACTCAAAAGCTAAAGTGTTTCCGTTGTGGCAATCCTAACCATCTAGCAAATAATGTGAAGTGTCCAGCAAGGAGTGTTGTATGTAGGAAGTGTAACAAACGGGGACATTTTACCAAAGTGTGTCATGAAATGAAAAGAGATGTGGCCCATGCTATTTTTGATGATGAAGAACCTCGAAATGACATTGTTTTCCAGGTGAATGAGCTTTGTGAGAGCAAAGAGTGTAGTTACCCTGAGTGTGAAATTTGGCTTGACAATGTACCTTATAGCGTATATGCTGACTCTTGCTCACCTTACACACTCATAAATGAGACCACATTTAAGGAAAGGTCTGTTGACAAAGAATATGAGCTATTGCCCCCAGACATTAACCCGGGTGGATACAACCATGACACCATACCCTTGGTAGGAATGGTCATCATGCACATAAAGTTCAAGGATAGAGTCACCTTGGGCAAAGTGTATTTAACCCAGAGGGGATCGTGTTTACTGGGGTGGAAACATCAAAAAGATCTTGGCATCAAGTTAGATCCCAATGCCTCAGAGCCGGTGTACTTAGTGGAGCAACCAAGTATAGGAACAGAAGTGTGTGAGGACTTCCCAGAGGTATTTTCAAATAAGTTAGGACTGCTGAAGGGTTTCCTCCATAAGATAAAGTTGAAGAAGCATTGCAAGCCGACTGTACATAAAGCAAGGTCGGTAGCGTATTTGGTGAGATAGTCTCTGAAAAATGAACTGGAGAAGTTGGAGTCCATGGGGGTGATTGAAAAGATTGAGAGCTCAGAGTGGCTTGCCACAATTGTAGTAGCTTCAAAAGGAGGTGGCAGTGGGATTCGTCTGTGTGTGGATCTCAGGGACCTTAATGCAAACATCTGGGTAGAGAGGCATCCTCTCCCCAGAATAAATGAGATGCTCAGCTTGTTACAAGGTGCCAAATTCTTCAGTGTTTTAGACCTCTCGGCAGCTTACCACCAGGTCGCCCTTCATCCGGAGTCAAAAAGCCTGGCTTCGTTTATTACGCCGTTTGGAGCATACCAATACAGTCGCATGCCGTTTGGATTGGCGTCAGCGGCTGCCGTGTTCCAACGGATAATGCAGCACATATTGGAGGGCCTAGGAAAGGTCTTGTGCTTCCAGGACGATATACTCATTTATGGGGACACAGAAAGTGAGCATAACATGAACTTGAGAGAGGTTTTGAGGAAGTTGAGTAAAGCAGGTTTTACAACCCAAAAGGATAAGTGCAAGATTGGGGTAAGGACTGTGACTTACTTAGGGCACACCATTTCAGGAGAAGGAATCAAGCCGAAAACCAGCCTGGTAGATGCAGTAATGTTAGCTCCCGCACCCTCTAATAAAGATGAGCTGAGATCCTTCCTAGGTTTGGTGGAGTACATGACAAAATTCATTGAAAACTTTTCAAGTCACACATGCTCGATGAGGGAACTATTGAAGAAGGGTAGCACCTTTGTGTGGAGTTTGGAGTGCCAAGAAGAATTCAAGTACGTGAAGTCAGCCGTAGCCAAGGCACCCACCTTAGGAATGTTCCCAAATGAAAAAACCACACTCACTACTGACGCTAGCAGTAAAATCTTGGGAGCATCCCTCACTCAGATGGTTGGAGGTTGCGAAAGAATAATTGCTTTTGCCTCCAGGGCGTTAAAGGTCCCTGAGTCTAATTACTCAACCATTGAAAGAGAAGCCTTAGCATGCTATTGGGCCATAAATCATTTCAAATTCTTTCTGTGGGGCATCCCCTTCACCCTGAGGACCAACCACAAGCCACTAATTCCCTTGTTCTCCACAAAGAACATTGAAAGGGCCACTCCACGCATCTCCAAATAGGTCTTGGCATTGCAAGGTTACAATTTCAACATGTGTTATGTGGCCGGTGAGAAGAACACTATAGCAGACTGCATGTCAAGATTGCCGGTACAGGGTGAGGACAACTGGTGCAGCCCACCAGAAGAGGTAATTCTCGCAGTAGAACACCCAGCCATTAGTAAAGAGGAGTGGGAGAGAGAATCTCAGAATGACCAGGTGTTAGGAGAATTGAGAAGATTGATTGAGGAAGGGTGGCCTGAGCATAACAGTGAGCTATCAGTAAACCTCAAACCATATTGGGCCGTGAGGAATGAGTTGTCTAACATGAGCGGGCAAGTGTGCAGAGGAAATAAAGTCATTCCTCCTGGCAATATGAAGGACAGGATAATAGCGTTAGCACATGAAGGTCATCCAGGGAGAAGCATGGCCAAGAGTAAAATCAGACAACATTATTGGTTCCCCAAGATGGATGGGTTGGTGGAAATCACTGTAAAGGACTGTGAGGCATGTGGAAGGTGTGACAAATCCAAGGTAATACACAAAGCACCACTTTTCCCAGTGGGGGTACCTACTAAACCATGGGACAAATTGGGAATTGATATAATTGGTCCTTTGAACCTACATAATACCAACCAGAGGTTTATGTTCGTAATCATTGACTATCACTCTCATTGGATCAGTACCAAATTTGTACCCTCAATAACTACACAAGATTTAATGGAGTTTTTGAAGGAGGTGTTCGCAGCAGAAGGTATACCAAGCACTCTGGTGACAGATAACGGGGTCCAATTCACATCAGAGGTGATGAAACAATTCTTAGAAGAGTTGGCCATCTCACATATAAGAACTCCCTTTTACTGTCCCAAAGCTAATGGAATGGTAGAAAGGGCAAACAGAATGTTGAAGAACTCTATTCAAATGGCTGTTACTATGCATGAACCTGTTGAGGAAGCAATAAGGAAAACACTATGGTCTTATCATTCCTCCCCCAATGCAGTGACAGGAGTATCTCCTTTTGTATCCCTTAAAGGAAGGAATCCAGGATCTAAACTCAACCCAAACTGGTTAAATGGTGGTGTTCCGGTGTGGGTGGATAGAGACTCTGTGAGGGAAAAGGTGGATTTACATCAAGCGGAGTATAAAACCATGTACGACCAGAAGTGGGGCACCGCTAGCAGGAAGTTCCAGCTTGGACAATGGGTAGTAGTCAAGAGACCTGTTATAGGGCGTGCAAAAGTGTCCTCCTTCTCCAAACCAGCGAGAATACGGAGGGTGAACAATAACTCAGTGGTTCTGGAAGATGGAAGCACATGGAGCATAGACAATGTAAGTGTCTGCCCCGATGTATGTGTGCCAATGACCGGTGGTGAGGAAAGCCAAGATGAGACTCTACCGGATGTTCAAGCATCCAGAGAAACCAGGGTGCGTCAGCCACCAGGTTGGCAAAAGGACTATGTGAAATAGAGATATGTCAGCATACTTTTCCTCCCCCGGAGGATTGTTTTTCAAATGTGGTTCATTCCTTACAGAAAAAAGGACTATGTGAAATAGAGATATGTCAGCATACTTTTCCTCCCCCGGAGGATTGTTTTTCAAATGTTGTTCATTCCTTACAGAGGGAGATGTGTTGTAATATCCCTTAGTTAATTCAATTCACTTGTGGTATGCCCCATACACCCCGTCCCCTGAGTGTACTGTAAACTGGCCCATGGATTGTTGGTGGGGCGTTCATGATAGAACGCTGTGTGAGGCTGGCAGCGGAGAGATCAAGACACGAATAAAACTGCTCTTCTTCACTCTCGTGTGTGGCAGTGTTTATTCTCAACACAAACAAAGAAAGGTTTGAATTTTGTGCCAACCTTAATTACAAAGTGGGTCATAGAGGTACAAGAGTACACCTTCTTTGTGGAGTACATTCTCGGTGCAAATCATTATACAGCTGATTGCCTTTCCAGACTGGTATCCCTGCCATCCTCAGAAGTTGATGTTGGTGTGTAGTTAAACATGGGGCAATTTTAGAAGATGAATTCAAGGAAGGGAGGGACAAGCATGAGATGTCATCAAAATGTTATATTTATCTCTAGAGAGGATAACCAGAGAATAGGTTTTTGAGTAAAGAGCTGATGTATTATTGGAATGTGAAAGAGGAATTGGCTGAAATAGATGATCTTATAATGTGGGGTGCAAGAACAATTGACCTTCGTTGTCTCATAAATAGAGTAGTTGTGCTATCTCATGAGGTCATCTCAGAATGGTGAAGTCCAAAGACCGTGTGAGGGAAGACGTGTGGTGGCCAGGACTTGATCATAAAGTTTAAAGGCCTATCAGAAAGTGTTCAGGCTTCCCACCTTGGTGTGCAGGGAACAGCCAAGTGAGCCATAGGAGGAGATAGCAGTTGACACAGTGGGACAATTAAAGAATAAAAGGACTACCTCTTTCTCACGAATTGTCAAAAAAAAAAAATTCTAAATGGCCTGAAGTTTCCTGCATAAGCGATCTCAGCTCTGGTGCCTGTGGTAATATTTCTGAAAGGTTCATTTTGGCAGCAGAGTTTTCCCAAAAATATTGTTCACTCAATAGAGTTAATGTGTGTTCCTAGGAAGTGGAAGAGTTTCTGATGTGTTGTTGTGGTATACATCATGGGAGATTTTCTTTGTATCATCCGAAAACAAATGGTATGATCGACCACGACAGTAGGACACTGAAAAAGTTCATACAGCTCACCAAGTTGAACAGAACAGACTAGAACAAAGTTCTGGAAGATCGTTTGTGGCCTTCCAGCTGGCTCCTCATGTGACTACTGGGAAGGTACCTTTCAAAGTATTTCAGTGGTACACACCTCACTCTCTTGGGATGGACGGAGTGAAGTAAATGTTAGGTTGGAATTGAATGTAAGGAGAATGGTGATGTACAAAAGTAAAAGGGAAAAATGGAGGGATAACAGTTTGGATTGTTTGATTGATAAATATCACCAGGGTGTGAGACAATGTGTGGATGGTACAAAGTGATGTGAGTTGGGGAGAGATGGGAATTTCGATAACCTTTCTATTGGAAGAATTGATTGGTCTCTAAGAGACATGTCCCTTTTACTTTCATACTCTTTCTGTTTTCCACAGCGATTACATAGCTTAGGGGGTTTTATTAGGAGTACTTTGCATGGCTGCTTGGTTGTTTACAATCAGATTTAAGCTGTTGTTGTGTTTTGCTTTCTCTCTGTGGCTGTTGAGGAGTTTCTTTTGGGTATATTGTTATTATTAAGTTTCTGGAACTTGTTCTGTTGATATTACGTGTAATGTTTTTTAAAACGATAAAGATGCGTGCTGTCTTGTTCCCGTTACCATCTGTACTCACCAGAGGAGCCTCCTGGAATGTGGGCCTTACACTTCCCCAGAGTGTTAGAGTTGCAGCTGTTTTTTGTATGCTGTTGATGGCTGGGGTATAATAAATATCTCACCTGTACTTACTGTTTATTGTGAGTGGTCTCCAATGTTCCCTCTATTTTTTCCGTTCACTTTCCATGTGTGTGGCAGTGAATCGTCTTTTTTCCCCGCAACCAATGGTATGTGTTCTCGGAGACATGTGAGAAGCCACTAACCAAGCACTCTACTGGAATCAGAAGTATCTGCCACACCAAGGGTTTGTTTAGCGACATGAAATAGATGACTGAAAGGAACACTGCTAGTTGCATAATCTGCATAAAAGAGGAATCGTCCAAATACGGCTCCACTCTTACATGACACTACTTAAAATGAATGAGATATTCAAATATAAAGACAGCCATTGTCCTTGATGTGGTGTAACAGCAGCTGACCGTCTCCATATAGATTTGTGCAATGTCCAAGTTTAGAAATTAAACACAGGTAAACTAGAGAATACTATCAGAGGGTGAGGGTTTACGGTTCAGTTTGAATTCTAATCACAATGACCATGCACTGGTTGTACTCATGTTCAGTGTTCACACTCATGGTAATAAGGAGTAAATCAGAGCTCCTTTGCCTGAGGAACACTTCAACAATCAACTCACAGTGTCAGGTGACACTCTGCAGACATTCAGAATCAGTAAGGGTCTGATAATGAGTTTGGAGGTGCGGGAGCAGGCCTCCGCGCCACACCCTGCTCCCACACCGCCAAACTTGTCTGCACACCGCCCGCCAGACCACAAGTTAATTTGTGGTCTAGTGGAGGATGCTTTAGCGGTCCCACAGTGCTGCCTCTCAGAATTCACTGCAATGGGATTGCAAAAGCATGTTCATGGACGGTATGGACTGTTAAGTCCATGCCGTGCAGGAACTGGGGGTGCATGCAGACAGGGGGGAATCCCTGGGCCCAGAGGCAATCGAGGGCCCTGTAGGGCCCCCTTAGCTTACTCACTGCCACACTTTTCATCACTGCCATGAAAATTGTGGCAGTGAGGCAAATCATAATATGCTTATCGGTGCTGCACCCCTGCTGCGGGATTGCAGATTCCTGTGGAAGAGGTGTGGCATAGCGGCCAGGGTGCCTGACTCCGGACCAGGGGGTTCACGGTTCGATCGCTGGCACCGGCGGCAGGTGAGCCCAGCACCATGTGACTCTGGGCAATAGCTCGCTTAATCTGCCCTAAGGCTCCCAGCACCGGGACACCACTTCGGAGGTAGCTGTGCACTTTACAAATACTGATATTTCATTTCATTTGGCAGTCAGACTGCCAAAGTCATAATACAGTGGTCGAATCACCGTTGCGGCGGTTAACAGACTGCCACTCTGGGTTTGGCGGGCCATCAGGCCACCAAACTCCTATTCAGGCCCTAGGTGTGAAGCCCAATATATAACCATCACCATAGAAACAGAGGAGCGTCACCCATAGCATTTGTAAGTTTCCCTATGTTCCAAAGTTGTTGGTGGTACAAAGCAAAACTGCACATGAAAGTGTCACTCTTCGGATCTGTGACTGAATATTGGAACCAAAAATACATTTTTAAAATATAAATATATATATTTTTAAATATCAAATCTTAAATATTTTAACATATAACATTATTATAGTGTAAATTAAATAATTATTTCAAAATACTTGTATTCTACAATTGTTTGAAGTAGACACATAGCTAGTACAGGCTCTTTCATCTTTCTTGGACAGCTTTTTATTGTAATTCAGACCACATTAGTTGTGATACTGAGATGTGATCCACATACTACTCGAACTAGATTGAGCAAACCATGAACTGCATCTTTAAAGATGAAGAGTGAGCAGGGACTGCACATACCAGGGATTTCATGCATCCTTTCCATTTCAAGATCAATAGGCAGCCTGGGATCTTCTTTTGAGGTCATTGGTGTAAAGCAGGGATACTCACTATGTGGCCTAGGGACACTTGCGGCCCTCTAGACTTGCACTTGTTTTTGGAAAGCAAATTAAAAATGACCTACACTGCACAGGGGTACGGTGCTGCACCTGGGCACCCGGACTTTCATCCTCCTGGACTCTGCTGAGACTCGACTCTGGCGGCCTACGCATGGATTGCTACAGACTTACAGGGCATGGGCCAGAGGCGGCTAGCGTCGTCGAGATGTAACGCCCCCCCCCTTAGGTATGCTGGGAATAGGATGCTTCTTGACTAATGGGCCCCTGCGTGGGCAAGGTGGCGAGTTGTGCCCTGTGATTTTTTTTGCATGTGAACAACAATAAAATCTGTTTACAAAAAAATGACCTACACGCTGGGAATTTTCTCCTGTGGGGGGTGGTCATTCTAATCTTCCTGTCCCTCACAGCTAGGTTTTTCCTGGTGGTGACAGACAGGCAAAACAAGGCCATGCACCATCCATGCTAAATAGAGCAGATGGCATAATGGCTTTAATTCAACGACCCCTACTCCGTCAGGCCGTGGGAGGAGATATTCCATCGACAGAGCATATAAGCGCCTCAGTTGGTGAAATACAATTAAATGAACCATTAGATAAGTTCTTATACAGATCATATACTGAAATCATGTATTTCTATGGGATATCATATCGATAATGAAGAAAACAGAGGTAAAGTCAAATAAAACATTTTGCCCAGGATCATACATAGTTTGGTGAAGCAGGGCGCTGGGATTGATCACAGATTTATCTG
The DNA here is from genome assembly GCF_964263255.1 of Lissotriton vulgaris. Classification (NCBI taxonomy): domain Eukaryota; kingdom Metazoa; phylum Chordata; class Amphibia; order Caudata; family Salamandridae; genus Lissotriton; species Lissotriton vulgaris. Next base: position 22,823,419 of record NC_141685.1, on the reverse strand, counting down.
GTTTTAAATTGTACAATTCAGCATCTAGTGGGTATCTTTCTGTCTCTCTCTTTTACCATAAAAAATGAATGCTTTGACTTTAATTCTTGGTGCACGAAGATACAATGTGGATGGCAGACAGAAGCCACATCAAGGCTTGACTCGTTTTGGGTGCGAGGACCCAAGAGAACCTCGAGCTGTGCCAAAGCCAGGCATGTAGCCCAAGGTTGACTTGAGAGGTCAGTGGCCCACCCATTTCTATCACATAATGACAATTAAGTGGACAGAGGCACAGAAAAAATATGCTGTGACAACGATGAAATAATTTGATAAAGTAGAAGAACCAGCGCCACAGTGCAGAACTCCTCCTTTGGTAACTTTCTCACTTCACTACAGTTTAGTGAGTGTACTGTGAGACTGGGTGTTCTCTCCTCCATGGGTATGATTGTTGAATTACAGCCCTGTTGCCTTATCACATACCTACTACCAATGCTTAGTTTGATTTAAGTTGTTCCTACCACCATGAAATAAAGAAACAGAGAAATATATTCAAAAAATGATTGGCTAAAGAGCTCACAATTTGTCAGAAGAGGAGGATGGCATTGAAAAAAAAAATGTTGCTGGGCCCGTAGTTTCCATCCTCCTCATTAGACTCCTGGGAAGTGAGTAGTTGTGATGGCTAGTCTCGGGGGCTATGTGGTTGTGATGTGGAGTCTGCCCTGAAGTTTTATTATAGTGTTCACAGCAAGAATACTTTGGCAAAATGGCAAAACCAGGAATAAACATTTAGTGTCCTTGCTCCATGGCTAAAACGTTCTCACTTTACCACGTCTACTGGTCGAGGTTGGGTGTTTGTGTCAGCCCACCTCAGTAAACTGAACACTTTGTTGGTGGGTCTTTCTGAAGAATTCTTTGAAGGCACTTGCTGCTTTAAACCAAGTATATTTCTAAGAACTTATAATGTTTACACATCAGAGAATAAAGGCATTGATATTGTGAGGTTTAAGATTATATTTTTCAGTTCAATAACCAAGTTGCTTTCTTTGTACACTTGACTCGCCAAAGGCAGCGATATCAAGCAGAGAAGACTTACTCCAGGGTGTGGTAGAGGGATAGCGTCTCAGATACAGCATAACTCTGTATTGTCAAATCTGTGTCTTTTCTAGAGACTAGGGGCTTAATTTAGAAGGGAGTATGGAATACTGTCAGGGCTTACCCCTCACCTGAATATCTAGGTTTCCTCAGGGGCGATGAAGGCCTACCCACGCTGCCAGGCACAACTGTCAATGCAAGGGATAGAGAGCATCAGCTAGCAGATGTCCTGGAGGCCAATGGGGGCTTGGAAAAAAGGGACCACATTTGTGGCAACCATCTGGCTGCAAGGGGTCTCTGTAGTCTCTAAGACTGGATTTGCTTTTTTTCAGATGGTCCTCAGCTCCTTAGACAGAGAAACTTGATGGGTGGAATCTATTATCTTCTGTACTTCATATTCAAAATGTCTATGCATTTTAACAGGTGTGGTGGCTTATCTGGCTGTGTATGCATGTGTTAAGGTAGAATTAAGGATACTTGAAATACAGGATGCAATTTGTAATCTGTTGGTAAGTCAAGCTGTGCAGACAACAGGGTTTACATTTTTAAGGATAGGAAAGGGTCCAATAAATCTTTGCTGCAACTTGTGTGGACTATCCAGCGTTAAGTTCTTGGTTGACAACCATACTAGGTCCCCCCTTTATAACATGGTTAGCAGGTTCTGAGTTTATCATCAGCAGTTGGTTTTTAATCCTTCGAATTGTTAAAATGGTCTGAAACAGAAGGGGTTACCCCTAACTGGGGAGGACTCCTTGTAACAGTAAATATGTGTGATGCATCCCTGTCAAACAATACAATACGGTTGCTGGATGTGTGCTTTTGTTGTGTATGAATTCTGCTAACAGCAAAGCCTTAGCCCATTAAATTGTTACAGAGGTTAATCAACATTGCAATATGTGCTCCATTGACATATTTTAGTCTGCCAATCCGTTTGTGGGTAATAGGCCAATGACAGCAGGCATCTATATCCAGAGACACACAAAGACTAAGCATGGGCGGAAAATCCATTCCGCTCGCGGATTTTGCGGATTTTCGGTAAATTCGCAATCCACGAACTGTCGCGAATTTACCGAAAATCCGCAAATTCGCACGCAGCGGATTTTTTTGCTTGGTGATACAATATTGCGGCGTTCACTTACCGTCATTCAGCATTTGCCGAGTTGTTTTTCTCGATATTTTGCGAGTGCTGTGCCATTTTGGATCTTGCTGCGGGATCCCGCGGGAGTTTGGCGACGCATCGCAAGAGTTCGCAATTGCGAACATGTAGATGCGGCGGGCAGCAACAATCTCGCGAAATTACAACATTTGCAATTCTGCACAAGAAATCCACCAGCAAGCAGCATAAACCTTCTGAAAATGATGATTTTTATCAGAATAACTCCTCAGGTTGACATTTGCCTGCACTTTTTTGGATTTGAGGCCTTTTTGACTTTCTTTGGATCACTTTTGGATTAGAAATCAACTTTCACAAGTAAGTTTGTTTGGGGCATTACAGTTGCTGTTCTGCAGAAAAACGAGTTTTGCAAAACTGAAAGCACTCAGCAGGTGCAAAAGTTCACTCATCATTAGTAACCATTCCCTGTAGTGCTTCCTGGGGGGCCCCTCCAGAGTTCAGTTGCCTACTTGCAACTATTCTATGACCCTGCTCTGACCATAACAGCAGGCTCATAGAATAGCTACAAGTAGGCCACAAAAGTCCTGGGAAAAAAAATTGCACTGCAACAGAAAGCAAACTACAGATAAGGAAGCAGGTGCCAGACAGGAAGTTTAAATTCAGTGACACATTAATCAACCCCAAATTAATTCATGTCAGTTGCAGCAGGGCAGGTGTGCTTGCTTTTCCCCCCATAATCTAGAGTGATGAATCAGAGGGTGGCAGTGATGTACCAGAGGGTGCCATGGGTGAATCAGAGGGTGGCAGTGGTGAAACAGAGGGTGCTGCGAACCTGTGTTGATGAACCAGATGTAGAAACAACAAAGTCGCGACCGCTGCGAGCCGACAAGTAAGTTCGCAATTACGAACTGGTACAAAACCCTCGCGAAACTAAACTAAACTAAATTGCTACTTGTATAGCGCACTACTCACCCGCAAGGGTCTCAAGGCGCTTGTATGAATACCGCTGTGGAACCCATCCTGGCATTCCCTGTGAGGCGCCCACTCCTGGGCACCGCCAAGGTGGAGGCCAGGCATCCTTAGCATTGTGGGGGCCGTTGTGGAGATTAAGCAAGCTATTGCCCAGAGTTGCAGAGTGGGACTCAATGATTGGAATAGGCACCGAGGCGAGAATTGTCAGGTCCGTGGAATTTTGAGCCCAAGACCCGCTGAGGCGGGGAATTGAACCCTGGTCCCGGGATAGACCTCTGCATCAGGGTCTGCCACTCTAGCCATTAAGCCACACTTCTCCACGCAAAGTGGCAGAAACCCTTGCGAACACAAAAAAAATCCGCAAATTCGCAAGAGTTCGCGGATTTTGCGGATTGCGAGGTCGCAAATACGCAAATTCTCGAACGCCAGATTCGCAAAATTCGCCCATGCTTAACAAAGACCATGCCAGAAGTTGGATATAAACTAGGAACCTCAATCTGAGATGATCATGGGCGGCAGACCGTGTAATTTTAGAACATGTTGGATAAAGAACTCAGTGGCATATTACCAACAAGTAGCGATAATTATCGCTAAATAGGCTTAGCGACGATTTTTTTATCGCTGGATATGTTAGCAGAGAAAACATGATATTAGCAATGCTTTTTTCCATTGTGCTAAAATATCCACCGAAAGCGGCGAAATGGTGAATATCGCTGAGAATACAGTGATATTCATGCATTAGTGACAAAATGCTCTTAGCCATGTTATCCACCTCCCATTGGATAAAATGGCTAAGAACTGGTCTAGGCAGATGTTAGTATTTGGAGATATTCGCGCTTAGCGTGAATATTTCCAATGCTACGCCTGCCTTGCTAATAGGGTATAGCGACGTTAGCGACTGCTTTCAGTCGCTAACTGGTTGGGTACTCCCACTTTGCATGTCATTAGCGATAAACATCGCTGATATGCAAAGCGGGCCCCAAACCGCTCGCTATCGCCTAAAAGCTGTTGCTAACATCAGTTAGCAACAGCTTGCTAATAGGGCAATAGAATTACCGCCGCTTCGCGGCCCAAAACGGCAGCTAAATCAGCGATATTTGCCTATCGCCCCCCTTGGTAATTTGCCCCTCACTCATTTATTTAGCAGAAGGAAGTTTCTTCAGAAGTATGAAATACATCATCTTTGACAGAAGATCAACTTGAATGGTAGCGAAGTTGTTGGAAACTGGAGGATCTGGGATAAACTTTTGGCATGCATGGTACTTGGGACACCAATAAGGGTTGTAACAACCCAGAGGCAGTGTATGCATTTTTTTATTTTGCATATACACCTAACACCCATTGACCTAGTCTTTAATATCTCTGGATAGAGTTGCCCTCAAAAAACATCTCTGACCGTTTTCTAATGTTTTCTTTTTACCTTGATGCCTGATTAGAGCAGTGTCCTGACACCAATGCAAAACCTTTCAAACAGACTCTTGGGTTGAAATAAATAAATCGTTCTCATGATGGGATTGCCCATCAGTTATGTTTTCATTTTCGGCCTTTAACCACTATTTTGTGTCACACACCTCTAACATTTTTTTTAATTTTTTGAGGAAGAAAGTCTGCTGTTTATCAAAATCTACCATCCTATTTTCAGGAATTATTGTTCTAATTTCTTCAACACCATCTCTCTGAGTATAAAATACAAGGCATCTGCTTTGACTTTCCTTGCCCCAGTTCAATAAGTGATAAAGATTTGCACTTAAAAAAAAAATAATAGCCAGCATATCTGTCTAGGCGTGAGTGTTTTGATGGAACTGAATAATTGCACATTCCTATTGTCTGTGTAAATTGTTACCATGTGTTCTGCACCTAGGAGATAATGGCTTGATGCTTAAAGAACAAGTTTGATTGCTAGCAATTTCCTCTTTGCTATGGCATTGCTCTGTTCTACAGGAAGGAGCTCTTGGGATAAAAAGCCCATTGGATGTGTATGTCCTGTTTCTGGATTTCTCTGGCAGAGTGATCTTCCATCAGCTGCTTTCAAAACATCTACCTTGACAAAGAAGGGTTGGTCTGGGACTGGATGGTGGAGGATAGCAACTGAAGTAATCCTTTTTTCGAGCTTAATGAAGGCTTAACTGGCTTTGTCTGACTATTAATTTAAATACACTCTTTTTCTTGACTAGTTGGGTGATTGGCACTGTTAATTCAGAGAAGTACATATGCAGCACGCGAAGTCAATAAGCTCTCAACTTCCTTTAAAGAAGATGGAGTGAGCCAATTCAGAATCACCTCAACATTTTCAGAATCTACAGTGATTTCAGAAGGAGTCAAATAAAGATTTCACAGAGGTCATATTAAATGAGCATTTCTCAAGCTTTGGGAACAGATGGTTTTCCTGAGGCATTGTACAAATACTCTAACATGAGTGAAAAGGTCTTCTTCTGTTTGCAAATAGATTAAGTTGTGATCTATGTATAATATAGCAAAGACATCCAGGAACTCTCGCAGAACCTTGTTGATTAAACACTGGAAGGCTTCTGGGGCTTTGCAGAGTGCAAAGGACATGACATATTCAAACAGGCCAAATTAAGTTCAGATGATGAATTTCCTTTTATTCCCCTCTCGGAATATGACACGGTTGTAGACGCCCCAGAGATCCAGTTTGGTGCAGGTGATGGAGTGATGCACCTGTTCAAATAACAAGTGGTTACCGATATCGATTTTTTTAAAGGAGCTTTTGCTAAAAGCTCTATAATCACTGCAAACGTGTAGCTCCCCAGTTTTTAAGGGACAAAAAATACCAGCAATGGTACTTGGGCTGTAGCATGAAAAACCCAATTTTTAACAACTTGTCTAGGCATTTTTTAAGATGTTGAGTTTCCTGTTCTGTCAGAGCATAAATTCTAGCCCCATGTAAAAGGTTGAGGCGACAATCAAAGGCTCTGTGTGAAGGCAGCTGACCAGCCTTTTCTTTATCAAAAACATCTCCGAATTCCAATATTCTCTAGGTAAAAGCTCCCCTATTTTATCTTGAATTAGAGCACAACAATTGTGTTACTAAAACTGGTGCTTCTTCTAAGGACCCACTCAATTTTTTCCCTGCAAATGTTATCAAAAAAGAGTTTGTGGGGCTGAAATATAATTTTCCCAGCTTTTAGGGAATGACAGTCTTTTGTCAGAGAACCAACAGTTTTGGCATTTTTCTGGGACATAGCCTATTTTTGTTATTTCTAGTGCTTTCAACCTCCTTCAAGTTAATGGTAAAAATTAGTATGAAAGCAATGATGGATCATGGAAAGCTATACATTTTAGGAAAGTAGACAACATTCTAAATTCAGAAAGAGGTCATTTGTGTAAATCCTTGAAGGTTTCTGTATAGAAACTAACAGTTAAATATTGGAAAAATTGAAAATTCGTTGAAAAAACAGCATTTTGTGTCAACGTTTTCACCTGTAACTTCTTGTAATTATGACAACTCTTTAAAAGAATTATAACCTTACATCCGTTGGACCTTTCTGGTTGTGAGGATATATAGGACTTTTAGGTTCACCAAGAATCTAAAGAACACAGAGCCAAAAACTGAGCAGCAACTTGCAATGGTATTTTATTATGTACCGGGTATAGAGCAATTATTCTGGGGAAATGTATACATGGAAAAATCGGTATGAAAGACACCTATGTATTTCTGAATTGGGTACAAATTATAGAGTTTAGAAACAGTTCATATTTGCACATTTTCAAAATTGGGAATACTCATACTAGCATGATAATTATTGGTCATTTTTCAAAATGACTTTTTTTTACACAATGTCTTTCATTTGGAAGGGAGAAATGCATGAAAACTCAATAGGTAATAACAGTTGATTTACAAATATGAATTACCCTAAGTCTCCCGATAAAAAATGGGACCTCACTTGTGTGGGTCGGCCTTGTGCCTGCAACAGGAAACGGTGCAAAATGCAACATGGTCACACCTCAATTTCGCAGTGAAAAATTACCTTTTTTTGGCTTAGCTGTAGTTTTTGCACCCTAGCTCTGCCGGCACCTATACCTATGGAAACCTAACAAACCTATACATTTTTAAAAATTGGACACCCTGGGGAATCCATGATGGCGTGACTTGACTGCCTCCCACCAGGTTCTGTTACCCAGAATCCCTTGCAAACCTAAAAAAGTGTACAAAAAAACACATTATTCCTATATTTATGTGGTGGAGAGTTCTGGAATCTGCGTGGATCCACAAATGACCTACCATCCCGCATTCCGCAAAGTATTCCTAGAAAAATGGTACCCCACTTCTGTGGGTCAGCCAAGTGCCTGCGACTGGAAACGGACCAAAAGGCAATGTGGTCACACCTCAATTGTGCAGTGACAAATAACCCTTTTTTGGCAAAGTGCATATCTGTAGTTTTTGAACCCTAGCTCTGCCTGCACATAGGGAAACCTAGCATACCTATACATTTTTGAAAACAAGACACCCTTGGGGAATACGAGATTGGGTGACTTGACTGCCTCCCACTAGGTTCTGTTACCCAGAATCCCTTGCAAACCTAAAGAATTGACCAAAAAAACACATTTTCGCCAAATTTCTGTGGTGGAAAGTTCTGGAATATGCGTGGATCCACAAATTTCCTTCCACCCTGAGTTCCCCACAGTATTCTGAGAAAAATGGTACCCCACTTGTGTGGGTTGGCCTAGTGCCTGGGACAGGAAACGGCGACAAATGCAAAAAGGTCACACCTCAATTTTGCAGTGAAAAATGACCTTTTTTTGGCAAAGTGCCTAGCTGTAGTTTTTTAGCCCTAGCTCTGCCGGCACCTAGGGAACCCTAGCAAACCTATAAATTTCTGGAAAGTAGACCCCATTTGTGTGGGTCGGCCTAGTGCCTGCGACAGGAAACGCCACAAAACACAAAGTGGTCACACCTCAATTTCGCAGTGAAAAATGTCACTTTTTTGGCAAAGTGCCTAGCAGGTAGGTTTTGCAACCCTAACTTTGCCGGCACCTAGGGAAAACTAGTAAACCTATACATTTATGAACACTAGACACCCAGGGGAATCCAGGATGGGGTGACTTGACTGCCTCCCACCAGGTTCTGTTACCCAGAATCCCTTGCAAACCTAAGAAATGGACAAAAAAACACATTTTCTTGATTTGACTGCCTCTCACTAGGTTCAGTTACCCAGGATCCCTTGCAAATCTAAACAATTGACCAAAAAAACACATTTTCTGCACATTTCTGTGGTGGAAAGTTCTAGAATCTGTATGGATCCACAAATTTCCGTCCACCCTGCGCTCCCCAAAGTCTTCCGTGAAAAATGGTACCCCACTTGTGTGGGTCGGCCTAGTGCCTGCGACAGGAAACGGTGCCAAACGCCATGTGGCCGCACCTCAATTTCACTGTGAAAAATGACCCTTTTTTGGCGAAGTGCCTAGCTGTAGTTTTTGAGCCATAGCTCTGCCGGCACCTAGGAAAACCTAGCAAACCTATAAATTTCTGAAAACTAGACACCCAGTGGAATCCAGGATGGGGTGACTTGACTGCCTCCCACCAGGTTATTTTACCCAGAAACCCTTGCAAACCTATAAAATAGACAAAAACAAATTTTCTCCACATTTTTGTGGTGGAAAGTTCTGGAATCTGTGTGGATCCACAAATGCTCTTCCACCCTGCGTTCCCCAAAATCTTCAGAGAAAAATGGTACCCCACTTGTGTGGGTCGGCCTAGTGCCTGTGACAGGAAATGGCGACAAACGCAACACGGTCACACCTCAATTTCGCAGTCAAAAATGACCCTTTTTTGGCAAAGTGCCTAGCTGTAGTTTTTTAGCGCAAGCTCTGCTGGCACCTAGGGAACCCTAGCAAACCTATACATTTCTGGAAAGTAGACACCCGGGGACTTCCAAGGAGGTATGGCTTGCTTGGATCCCCCAATGTTTCCATACCCAGAATCCCCTGCAAACCTCAATTTTAGCTGAAAAAATCTGTTTTTTCACACATATTTGTGTGGGAAAGTGTTGCATCACTGGGCTCACACAAATTTACATAGGCAATTTTGAAGTCGCCTCACTACGTTTTTAGCCTTTGCCTGTGGCGGGTACTTGGGCCTCCCACACAAGTGAGTCACCATTTTTATCGGGGGACCTGGGGGAACGCTGGGTGGTAGGAAATTTGTGTGAGCCCAGTGATGCTGTGCTTTACCACACAAAAATGTGTGAAAAAATGTTTTTTTCAGCTAAAATTGAGGTTTGCAAGGGATTCTGGGTAAGGAAACGTTGGGGGGTCAATGCAAGCCATACCTCCTTGGAAGGACCCAGGTGTCTACTTTTCAGGAATGTGTGGGTTTTGTAGGTTTCTCTAAATGGCCAATGAGCACTGGGTAAAAAACCCAGGTGACCCCCCTAGCAAAATCAGATCGTTTTAACAAAATTAGTTCTTTAGTTCTGCAGCGTGACAATTTTGGCACAATAATGCAAGGAAAATGTGACAGACATTCTGAGTTTTGCAGGATATTGTGGATAAAATAACTTGTTAGAATTCAGCAATGAGACATCACCATGTACTCCCATGGGTTTTGAACAATATGTACAATTGGAAGGTTATTCTTAGGTGGAATGTACACCTTGGCAGAGACTAAAAAGACAAAGATTCCTGCACAGCCATCTATTCCTCAAACACACACATATACTGGTTGGATTTGGCACGAGGAAGAGTGATGGTTTAGTATATAACATTTTATTAACAAGAGCTTTCACAAAAATGAAATGCACTGTCAATTACATGGACAAAAAAAATGAATTAATGATTTGCAGCTTGTGAGCTTTAAAGCCACTTCAAGGCACCAACCGCTTTACAGGCCATTCACACACCTTTCATACTTGATACACAGAAGACCATTCACAACACCAGGCATGAAAGCAACACATCACAACATTCATAAAAAAGGGACAGGGGGCACCCTGCTTCAAAAATACACCAAAAAAGTTACTACACAGCCACCGATTCCTCAAACACACACACACATACTGGTTGGATTTGGCATGAGGGTGAGTGATGGTTCTGTATATACAATTGTATTAGCTAGTGATTTCACAAGAATGGAAATGCACTGTTAATAATTGTAAAGCCACGACAAGGCACCAACCTCTTTACAGGCCATTCATACACCTTTCATACGTGTGACACACACAAAACATTCACACTGCCAGCCGCAGACCCATCACATTACAACACTTTGACCAGCAGACAACACCATTCAAGGGCCCATCACTTTCACATGCCCACATTCCTGACACAGCAACTATGCAAACTGATGGATTGCAAGGAGTGGCGCTCAGCTAGCAGTGTGTGTAGTGACCAGCATCAAGTCACTACTCACACACCGCTGCCGAGCACCAGTCCACGCACACCGCCAGCCAAGCACGACTCCACGCACACCGCCAGCCAAGCACCAGTCCACGCACACCGCCAGCTAAGCACCAGTCCACACACACCATCAGCCAAACGCCAGGCCACGCATACCGCCAGGCAAGCGCCAGGTCACGCACACCGCCAGGCACGTGCCATGCCACGCACACCGCCAGGAAATGCCAGGCCACGCACACCTCCAGGCAAGCACCAGGCCATGCACACCACCAGCTAAGTGCCAGTCCACACACACCGTCAGTCAAACGCCAGTCCACGCACACCACCATCCAACCGCCAGTCAACGCACTCCACCAGCCAAGCGCCACTCCACGCACACCACCAGCCAAGCACCACTCCACGCACACCGCCAGCCAAGCACCAGTCCAGGCACATCACCAGCCAAGCACCAATCCAAACACACTGCCAGGCAAGCGCCAGACCACGCACACCACCAGCCAAGCACCGGTCCACACACTGCCAGCCAAGCACCAGTCCACACACGCTGCCAGCCAAGAGCCAGAACACGCACACCACCAGCCAAGCACTAGACCACACATACAGTCAGCCAAGCACCAGTCCACGCACACCGCCAGCCAAGCACCAGTCCACACATACAGCCAGCCAAGCACCAGTCCACACACATCACCAGCCAAGCGTCAGACCACGCACACCACCAGCCAAGTGCCAGACCACGCACACCGCCAGACAATCGCCACTCCACGCAAACCGACATCATATTTAAGAATTCTTTTAAATATAAATAAGAAAACACAAACGAATTGCAAATTGATACAAATCTACTAACATAACAACTAAAACAAAATACACTACACAAATGGCAACTATGAAACTGAACGAAAATTATTGAACAATAGAGGCCAGGCAGTTCACTTTACCACTCATGGATGCTCCCAAAAATTATTTTGCGTGTGGTACATTCTAAAACAAGCAGGCACGCACAGCCGAGGGTTAGAAGGACAGTCGGGGCAGTACATACAAACCTCCTTCCGCAAACCTTTTTGCCAACAGACTCTACATCTCCGACTGGGAAAGTCTTTTGAGGATGTAGGAGGAATTTGATCAGGAAAGTGGCGATCTTTCAATCTGGCAACATCCTCCACCACTCCAACTCTAGGAACACTTGCCTGTTCCACTAAAACAAGGCTGCCTATTACAGACTCCTGAAACTTTACAAAAGTAATCTTTGACTGAGAACAAGATTCCTGGAACACAACAAAAGCATTAAAGGTTGCCAAGTGGAAAAGATGGATAGCCAACTTCTTGTACCAAATGTAAGCCTTACGAAGAGCAGCATACAGTTCCAACCTCTGATCTACTCTGTCAACACCACCCATGCGCCTATTATAGTCTAAAATTCACACAGGTTTGCACGCTTCAGCAACCTCACCCCAGTCACTGGTTCAGTGCTTTCATCATGAATGGTAGTCAACGTGTAGACGTCTCTCCTGTCTGAAAACTTCACAGCTAGAAGCTCCTCGCAACGCAATACACTGCACTGTCCCCGGACAAGCTTTTGACAAACAAGTTCCTTTGGGAAACCTTAGAGCGGATTGTGCCACAAGCAACAGTGTCCACTTTGGCCAATTCCCTGAACAACCGCACACCAGTGTAGAAGTTATCTACATATAAATGATGGCCTTTGTTAAATAATCCTCTACCAACTTCTCACACAATTTTCTCAGTCACTCCAAAAGTGGACGGACAATCAGGGGGGTTAATCTTTTATTCTTTACCCGTGTACACCCTGAAATTATACACGTATCCAGTCCGACTGTCACACAACATATACAGCTTAATTCAATAGCGTGCCCTCTTACTAGGAATGTATTGCCTAAAAACCAAGTGGCCCTTGAACAACACCAAAGACTCATCCACTGCAATTTCTTTCCCAGGAGCATAGATCTCAGAAAATCGATCAACAAAGTGATCAATGACGGGCCGAATCTTGAAAAGATGGTCACAATCAGGGTGATCTCGTGGCAAAGCTAAACCGTTATCGACAAAATGCATCATCCAAAATGGAAATGGATGTACATTTGTAAAGCGCGAATTGCTGCCCGGAGGCGTCCAAGCGCTAAAAGATAATAGAGGAGACCTCATAGAGTGGCCGACTGGGGATTAGTAGGGAAGATTGAAAAGGAATGTTTTTAACTGCTTTCGGAATGAGGAAAGGTTGGAGTTGGCTCTGAGATGCAGGGGGAGAGCATTCCAGGTCTTGGCTGCATTATAGGTGAACGTCCTGCCGCCTGACCTGGTCTTTTTTATTCTGAGGGGTGTAGCTAAGAAGGTCTGGCTAGAGCGGAGGTTTCTGGTCGGTATGTAGTGGGTGACTAGATCCCGGGTGATCATAGGACCCGTATCCCAAAAGGCCTGATGAGCAATGCACATGGCTTTGAATCGGATTCTTTTACGTACTGGCAGCCAGTGAAGACCGGCCCTCACAGATTGTCTGCGAGGAAGTTCGAGCAGTAGACGGGCCGCACAGTTCTGCACTGTCTGAAGTCTACGTAGGGTGTAGTCTGGGGCGCCAAGATATAACACATTGTTAAAATCCAGGTGGGACTGTATCAGACCCTGTATAGCTACCTGCTTGGCTTCCATTGGGAGGAGAGGCAGGATTTTCTTAAGTGTTTTAAGGATATTCGGTAAATTCGCAATCCGCGAGATTCGCGAATCTCCCGCAAAATCTGCAAATCCGCGAGCAGCGGATTTTGCTCGCACTGTTCGCGTGAGTTCGCGGCTTCCCAGTACAACTTCGCGCCCCACGAATAAGCGCTAAATTGCAGAAATACGATCTTAGCAAAACTGAAACTACTTACCAGGTTCAAAAGTTCAGGCTCATCATTAGTAGCCATTTCCTGTAGTGCTTCCTGAGGGGCCCCTCCAGAGTTCAGTTGCCTACTTGCAACTATTATGTGACCCTGCTCTGAACCTCAGAATAGTTACACATATGCCACAAAGGTCCTGAATTACAGCTAAGGGAGACAAGCAGGAGCCAGGCTGGAAGTTCAAATCCATTAATCAGCCCCTAATTCATTATTGTCAGTTGTGGCAGGGCAGGTGTTGTAACTAATTTTGCAACAATGAAAGCACTTAGCAAGTGCAAAAGATCACTAATCAGGAAGCACTAAGGAAGCAGGTGCCAGCTAAAAAAATATTCTGTGACACATTAATCAGCCCCAAATTAATTCAGGTCACTTGAGGCAGGGAAGGTGTGCTTTGCTTTGCCACAATAATGTACACTGACTGGACAACCAGAGGGTGCTGTGATGAAACAGAGGGTGGCATGGGTGGGCCAGAGGGTGGCATGAGTAGTCAGAGAGTGGCAGTGGTGACAGAGAGTGGCAGTGATGAAGAAGAGTGTCCCAAACAGGCTGGACACGTAGAAACAAAAAGTTCGCAAAACTTGCGAGCCAACAGGTAAGTTCGCGTTTGCAAAATTGTACAAAACCCTCGCGAACTGGCAGAAACCCGCGCGAACACACAAAAAAAAAAATCCGCAAATTTGCGAGAATTCGCGGATTTTGCGAATTGCGAGTTCACAAATCCGCAAAATTTGCGAACGCGAGATTCGCAAAATTCGCCCATGCTTAGTCTTAAATGAGAGGGAGCTGTCCAGCCATACCCCAAGGCTCTTGATGTTGTCCTTAGGTGCTGGAGGGGGGCCTAGATCAGGGGGCCACAGGGAGTTGAAAAAAAGGGGGTCAGAGGGGCCCAAGAGCATCAGCTCCGTTTTGTCCCCATTCAGTTTAAGGAATGATGAGGACATCCAGCTTTTTACTTCTTTTAGGCAGTCTCTAAGTCCGCCTGACGCAGGTGGGTTGGCTACCTGCGCCAGTGAGACCACCAACTGCGTGTCGTCCGCGTAAGAAATGATCTTAATCCCAAAAGGGCGGACGACATCAGCCAGTGGCCTCATATAGATGTTGAAAAGAGCGGGACTTAAAGAGGACCCCTGAGGGACTCCGCACCTCAATGGTCTACTGGTGGACACGGCCTCACCGTCAAAGACTCGGAAGGATCTGTCCTCAAGGAAGGATTTAAACCAGAGCCAAGCTTTGTTCTTAATTCCGACGCTGGACATACGGTACAGCAAGGTGTCATGGCTGACCGTGGCGAAGGCTGCGCTAAGATCAAGGAGGATCACTGCCACTGATCCCCCTTGATCCAGGATTTTTCTGGATTCCTCCGTGACCATAAGGAGGGTGGTCTCGGTCCCGTGTTTGGGTCTGAAGCCCGTCTGGGTGGCGTCTAACAATTGGGAGTTTTCTAAGAAATTTACCAGATGGCAATTAATGTATTTTTCTAAGATTTTGCTCACCCACCGGAGCAGGGAGATGGGCCGGTAGTTGCTGAAGTCTAACAGGTCTAAATTAGGCTTTTTTAATAGTGAACGGACCATGGCTCGTTTCCAGGCTGGAGGAACAGAGCCGGAAGTGATAGATGCGTTCAGTACATCCCTGATGATTGGCAGTGTAATTTGGGATACTGACATTAAGATATCTGGCGGGGCAGGATCATCAGGGGAACCGGTTTTTACTTTCCTAGCCATGGTTTCCAGAGTGACAAGATCCAGGAGAGGGAAGTGATCCAAAGTAGGTTGAGGCTGCGGAGAGGGGATAGTTAGGACTGCGTTGGACTGGGCTAGGGAGGTGGTATTGCTGGGGGGAAAGGTAGAGTAGATGTTATTAACTTTTTGATGAAAAAACTCAGCTACATCATTGCAGTGAGTTGTGGATTTTGTATCGTGCAAACTAGGAGGGGGTTTGGTTAATTTTTTACAATCTGGAAAATTTCTTTGGGTTTTGATTTAGCTAGGAGAATTTTGTTCGAGAAATAAGTGGTTTGGGCAATTTTGACTTCAGCTTTGTATTCGCTGATTGACTCTCGATAACAGATTCTGCTTCCTGGTGAGTAGTCTAGACGCCAACGTCTTTCGTTTTTTCTACACTGGCGTTTCTTGTCCCTGAGAGCCTCCGTATACCAGGGAGCCGTTTTGTGGGAGCGTTTTAGCGTGATTTTATTTTTAGGGAGAGTGTTTTCGAGACTTTGCGTGATCCAGTCAGCATAGGCCTGGTTGGCTAGGCCTGGGTCCTCATTGTAAAGAGGTTGGTTGGTGACGAGCTTGTAAAACCAGTCGTCGACTGACAGGCAGGACCAAGCTCGGGTGAATTTTGTGGTAGGTCCAGTCGGCAGAGGCTTAAATGTGGTCCATGTGAAGCAGAAGCAAATACATATCACGACTCATGACTGCCGGAAATATAGCAGTTGCCATCAAGGGACTAGTAGACCAATATGAAGCCATTGATGGCTTCCTAAGCAAGCCCATCAAAAAGGTTAAACCCAAGAACTTCTTCATCTCTTCCAGATTTGTGGGAGTCCACCGGGTAGCTCTAGTGTGGGGCTTAAGGCTTGCACTGTTCTCCCTCAAAAACTGTTCGGCATACAAATTAGTCTGCTCAACAATCTCTGCCAAAAACACATCGTCCATAAACAACTGAAAAAAATCAATCGGCAAAAAGTTTCAGTGTTCACCCTACACCCTGGAACACCAATAAAGTCTGGCAATGCCAGCTGCACCATGCCTGGGGCAACCCAGAGGTCAGCACTTTCAACGGAAACCCTTGCAGCCCAGGCTGCTGTCCAGCTGCCCCTTGACTCACTATACCAACGGGAAGTCTTGCAGCCCCAGGCTGCAGCCCAGATGCCTCTAGCCGCACTATCCGCACAGCAATATCCTCCTCTAACATAGGCACTTTATCCACACCAAAAATAGCTTCATCAGCACTCAGAGTATCTTCATCATCAGATAATGCCATGTGGGAAGAAAACTCACAACCTGAATCTTCCCCTCCCACCTCTGCCTCACAATCAGAGTCAGTCTCTGGACCATGGTCAGAGGAAGAATCAAAAAGCATTCCAACAACTTGCTGAGCAGTAGTCCAGTGGCTAGCCATTATCCTTACTAAGAAAGGAGACTGCACAAACAAGTCAACAACCAACACTGTGCAAAGTAAGTAAAATAATGTGTGCCTTAATAACAAATATCTATATACTGAAAAACTATACAATTCATTTACAAGGGACAGCTACACTCACTAGCACCTACTCTGCAAATACACAGCAAATAGGCAACAATATCCCACTAGAAAGAAAAAAAAACATAAATCTACAGAAAACAAAATACATCAAGCACAAATGCAAAACAATTTTTACACTCACAAAAAACAGAAACCAAACATACTGGTATTATTACACACTTTGCAAAAAACACACTTACATTGAAAGTGTACAAAAAAGGTCTCTTACCAAACACATGCAACTACAAAAACAACAGAACTACCAGTAACGAAACCGCAACCTGCAACAGTCTAAAGAGCAACAGCCTTGAACAAGAACAAAAAAGGGGGAACCAATACACATTATACCAGGCTATGTCACAGGCTATGTCACTACACAAATGGGGGCAGAAAGGGCTGAATACACATAAAGAAATATATGTCCCCTGGAAGCAAGCACATTATTTATTTTTACATCCCTGGCACTAGTGGGCTTTTCTGCCCCCCTCCGGCCAAAAATACCACAAAAATAGGTAATCTATCCCCAAGGGGGTGGGCAGAAAAGTTCCTTGCCCAAGGGGTCTCATTCCATTTCAAATTTAAAACACTCCCTGGAGTTTTCTGCCCTCCCCTGGGGGCAGAAAGGCCAATTAAAGAAACCGATCTGCCCCGAGGGGCAGAATATACTAAATAAAAAAATGGCGACTGGTCACTTCCAATAAAAAAAAAAAAATCCCTGGTTCTAGTGGGCTTTTCTGCCCCCACCCCTTGGGACCAGCAACACCAAAAAATTCAGGCTGTCTGTCCCCGGGGAGGCAGAATATACGTTTTTTTACAAATGTGGGCCCCCAGGAAACGACCCTTGCCCAAGGGGTTGCTTCCATTTAAAAATAAAAGAATTCCCTGGGGTCTAGTGGGGTTTTCTGCCCCCCCCCCGCTGGGGGCAGAAAGGCCAAATTAAAAAACAATCTTTCCCCAGAGCAGAATATATATACTAATGAGACCACAGTAAAGACAGCCAGGACACACATATATTGCAGAGAGAGGCAGCTTCATGTTTTGTGGTTTTTAAGAAATAGAAAAGGAGAACACAACAGTGCCAAGGAAATGCATGCCAGCACAGGAACAGCTGCTATAGCTCAATGTTGTTGGGGGAAAAGTGCACTGCTGTGAAAAAGTGAAATGCCATGAAGAGAAGTGGCAGACGCCCCCACGGCTGTCATGTGAGGGGAGAAGAAAGGTCTACTGCCTCAGTCAGTAAGTGAGCACTGAAGGGTGATGTGATGCCTAGTGGCCATAGGTGGTCATTGCAGCAGCAAGAACACAGGAAGGAGCACCACCAGGAGAACAAGGGTGGTACTGGACACTGCCCAAAGCAGCAAGTTTCTGAGGGACTGGAGGAAGTGCGCAAAATGTACGCCCAGTGGCGAAAGGAAGCCACCTCGAGTGAAAGATGAAATAGGAGCGCAAGGAGAGAAGTGCACCAAATATCATACTAAAGACACAAATGGTATGGATTGGAGCCCGAGAGTGAGTGCCCTGCAAGGAAGGGGGTCCAGGTTGTCACACTGTGTGACTCATTCTGTGAAGCCAGCCCAAGCGTAAGCTGCAACAAGAGAGCCCTGTCGATGTCGTATTGAGGTGGCAAGTGTGACCTGTTCCAGGACACCCCCCACGACGCACAGCTTGCCAGCTGTAGCACGTCTCTGCCCAGCGCCACAGGTTCGTCCCTGGCCTCGGTGCCCCCGCGCTACTCATTTCTTTCTTCCCCGCTGCTGCTCTCACTGTGTGTATTGCCCTCATTGTTTGTATTCACTGACTGTACTACTTCATTCTGTAATAGTTATTTTTGTGTGTCTTTGTTGCCTTCGTTAGGACTGTAACCCTGGTGTGCCCCCTCCCCGCTCCCCGCTTCCCGCCGCTGCTCCCTCGCGGCCCGCCCCCCTTTTTCTGTAAACACCATTGGCCGCCTCGCTCCCGCCTCCCAGCTGCTCCTCCTTCCCACTTGGCCTCATATTGAGCCAGCGCCGCTCAGGCAAGTGTGACCTGTTCCAGGACACCCCCCACGCCTCGCCAGCTGCAGCACGTCTCTGCCCAGCGCCACAGGTTCGCCCCTGGCCTCGGTGCCCCTGCCGCTGCTCATTTCTTTATTCCCCGCTGCTGCCCTCACTGTGTGTATTGCCCTCATTGTTTGTATTCACTCACTGTACTTCTTCATTCTGTAATAGTTATTTTTGTGTGCCTTTCTTGCCTTCGTTAGGACTGTAACCCTGGTGTGCCCCCTCCCCACTTCCCGCCGCTGCTCCCTCGCGGCCCACCCCCTTTTTACTGTAAACCCCATTGGCCGCCCCGCTCCCACCTCCCAGCTGCTCCTCCCTCCCACTTGGCCTCATATTGAGCCCGCGCGGCGCAGGCGAGTGTGACCTGTTCCAGGACTCACCCTATGCCGCACAGCTCGTCAGCTTTAGCGCGTCTCTGCCCAGTGCCACAGGTTCGTCCCTGGCCTCAGTGCCCCCGCCGCTACTCGTTTCTTTCTTCCCCGCTGCTGCCCTCACTGTGTGTATTGCCCTCATTGTTTGTATTCACTGACTGTACTTCTTCATTCAGTAATAGTTATTTTTGTGTGCCTTCTTTGCTTTGTTAGGACTGTAACCCTGGTGTGGCCCCCTCCCTGCTCCCCGCTTCCCGCTGCTGCTCCCTCGGGGCCCCACCCCCTTTTTTCTGTAAACCCCATTGGCCGCCCCGCTCCCGCCTCCCAGCTGCTCCTCCCTCCCACTTCGCCTCATATGGAGCCCGCGCGTACGTGCAGCAGGCCTGCCGATTGTGCGCCGAAGGTGCGCCAAAGGCAGGCCCGTCTATGCCCATCCGCGCCTGGACCGCGTCCAGCGTCCGGACCCCTGGCCCTCGACGATACCAGCGCACCCGACGAACTTACGACGCCACCACCCTCCTCGCACTCAACGCCGGCCGGAACCCCGCCTGCTACCGAGGCACCCCGAAACACACCCACGGACACTTCACCTGCCAAACCTGCCAATTCACCTGCCTCCGAACCTGCTCCGCACCCGCCAAGTCGAGCACCAACAACAACCACCTAAAGTGCATCCTGCTCAACACCCGCTCAATCCACAGACACGCCGTCGAACTCTGGAACCTCCTCGACACAACATCACCAGACGTCGCCTTCCTCACGGAAACCTGGATGAACGCCTCCTCAGCCCCCGACATCGCCATAGCCATCCCGGATGGCTACACGATCACCCGGAGGGACCGCGTCAACCAAACTGGAGGAGGCATCGCCATCGTCCACAGAAACACCATCCGACCATGGTCAGAGGAAGAATCAAAAAGCATTCCAACAACTTGCTGAGCAGTAGTCCAGTGGCTAGCCATTATCCTTACTAAGAAAGGAGACTGCACAAACAAGTCAACAACCAACACTGTGCAAAGTAAGTAAAATAATGTGTGCCTTAATAACAAATATCTATATACTGAAAAACTATACAATTCATTTACAAGGGACAGCTACACTCACCAGCACCTACTCTGCAAATACACAGCAAATAGGCAACAATATCCCACTAGAAAGAAAAAAAAACATAAATCTACAGAAAACAAAATACATCAAGCACAAATGCAAAACAATTTTTACACTCACAAAAAACAGAAACCAAACATACTGGTATTATTACACACTTTGCAAAAAACACACTTACATTGAAAGTGTACAAAAAAGGTCTCTTACCAAACACATGCAACTACAAAAACAACAGAACTACCAGTAACGAAACCGCAACCTGCAACAGTCTAAAGAGCAACAGCCTTGAACAAGAACAAAAAAGGGGGAACCAATACACATTATACCAGGCTATGTCACAGGCTATGTCACTACACAAATGGGGGCAGAAAGGGCTGAATACACATAAAGAAATATATGTCCCCTGGAAGCAAGCACATTATTTATTTTTACATCCCTGGCACTAGTGGGCTTTTCTGCCCCCCTCCGGCCAAAAATACCACAAAAATAGGTAATCTATCCCCAAGGGGGTGGGCAGAAAAGTTCCTTGCCCAAGGGGTCGCATTCCATTTCAAATTTAAAACACTCCCTGGAGTTTTCTGCCCTCCCCTGGGGGCAGAAAGGCCAATTAAAGAAACCGATCTGCCCCGAGGGGCAGAATATACTAAATAAAAAAATGGCGACTGGTCACTTCCAATAAAAAAAAAAAAATCCCTGGTTCTAGTGGGCTTTTCTGCCCCCACCCCTTGGGACCAGCAACACCAAAAAATTCAGGCTGTCTGTCCCCGGGGAGGCAGAATATACGTTTTTTACAAATGTGGGCCCCCAGGAAACGACCCTTGCCCAAGGGGTTGCTTCCATTTAAAAATAAAAGAATTCCCTGGGGTCTAGTGGGGTTTTCTGCCCCCCCCCGCTGGGGGCAGAAAGGCCAAATTAAAAAACAATCTTTCCCCAGAGCAGAATATACTTTTAAAAAAATATGGGCCTAAGGAAGCGACCCTTGCCCAAGGGGTCGCTTCCGATTTTACTAAAAACAAATTCCCTGGCTCTAGTGGCTTTTTATACCCCCCCTGGGCCCAGCATCGGCCAAAAAAACGATCTGTCCCCAGGGGGGGGGGGGGGGGGCAGCAAAGTCTGAAAATAATGTTGCCCCCTTAGGAAGCGACCCTTGCCCAAGGGGTCGCTTCCTGTGCACATTTTGTGCCAAAAAAGAAATCCCTGGTGTCTAGTGGGACATTCCTGGTGCACGATCACGACGCTGTATGCGACCGTGCACCAGGAATGCCCTGCATTGGGACATCAGGGGAGAGAAAACACTGTTTCCTCCCCCGATGCCTCAAGGCCCCACAAACTGCCCCCCTGCCCCACCAGAGGCCAAAACCTACCTCCTCTCGCTGGACGTGTGGAAACAAATGGTTTCCAGCATGCCCTGCACTTCCTGATGATGTTGACGCGCGCTATATGCGCTGACCTCATCAGGAAGCGTGGGGGGGCCCGGGGCTTGCAGCGGAAAATCTTCCGCTGCCATCCCTGTTCCAATGCCCAAGATCGATGTCCCAGGGGGGGAGCGTCAGTGCTCCCCCCGTGGCCTGTGCTGATGACGGACCAGTTCTGTCATCAGCACAGCCCAACTGATGCTGATGACGGAAACGCTCCGTCATCAGCTTCGAAGGGGTTAAACAAATAAAGAGAATATTCCACTCACTGTGCTGCAGCGGGAGAGCGAGGCTGATGGCCAACAGGAGGTGTCCGGCCTCGTGTAGGTGGTGCGGAGCCGTCGGCAGCCCATGAGGTGAGAGGCTGCTGCGGAGGGGCGCAGTAATAAGGAACAGCTTGCTGACCACGGCCGCTGATAAGGAGAAAGTGGAAAGTACTCCCCAGTTAGGGGAACCAAGTACACCCAGGCCGCATGGCTGGGCAGGACCAACGGCAGCGAGGGAAGCGCTCACGAGAGGACTGCCCCCATCAAGAGACAGAGGGCTAGATGTAGGTAGCTAAATACCGGTCGGTAACAACCGAAAATTGGTAAATTTCCCATTACCGACCAGTATTTAGCCCTTCCCAATGTAGGAGGCTGTAAATAAGGATTCGATAATTAACCGATTACTAATTTTAAGGAATCAGTAAAAGACTGATTCCTTATTTTAAGGAATCAGTAAATTACCGAATCCTTAAAACCTATGTAGGTAGCACTTAAGTGAGTGCATTTTTGCTTTAAGGATTCATTATTTACTGTAAATACTGAATACCTTTAAAAAAGCAATTATTTTCTTTTTTATTTGCTTTTTTCAAAGTGCCATGTGGCAGACGTACATGCCCTAAGGGCTTGTATGTGCACCACATGTGCACACATACACGATTCAGGGGTGCAACAGGGTGTCAATGGGACACCCTGCCACCCTTGAATATGCTCCTGCTATTACCGATTCAGTAATACCGAATCATAATAGTGAATGGCTTTCCATTCATTCCTATGGGCCTCGAGGCCTAAAGGAATGAATGGGAAGGTATTCCTTATTACTGAATCGGTATTACCGATTCAGTAATAAGGAATATTACAGAATGGGTAAATTTTACAGATGTTTTACCTACATCATATTTACCGATTCCTAAATACCGAATCGGTAAAATTCGGTATTTAAGAATCAGTAAATTGAGGTTACCTACATCGGGCCCAGAGTTGCGAGTGGTTAGGATGAGGACTCAGTGAGGTCCCTGCAGTCTTCGACACCACAGTGAGAAGGACTCATGACTGTGACTTTCCACAGCCCTCACTGGCGAAACAAAAGGAGCCTGGTATACTTGGCTCAGCGAGTGCAGTGATAACACACGAGGCCCGCAGGTTTAGAAAGCTATTGGATCTAAAAAAAGATAATAGCAGCAGTGCCACTTACTGGCTATTTAGCAGTACTGCACCCACTAAAAGAAAAGTCTGGGCAACACAATGAGACCACAGTAAAGACTGCCAGGACACACAGATATTGCAGAGGGAGCGTCAGCTCCATGTTTTGTGGTTTTTAAGAAATAGAAAAGGAGAACACAACAGTGCCAAATAAATGCATGCCAGCACAGGACCAGCTGCCATAGCTCAATGTTGTTGGGGGAAAAGTGCAATGCTGTGAAAAAGTGAAATGCCATGAAGAGAAGTGGCAGACGCCCCCACGGCTGTCATGTGAGGGAGAAGAAAGGTCTACTGCCTCAGTCAGTAAATAAGCACTGAAGGGTGATGTGATGCCTGGTGGCCATAGGTGGTCATTTCAGCACCAAGAACACAGGAAGGAGCACCACCAGGCGAACAAGGGTGGTACTGGACAACAGCCCAAAGCAGCAAGTTTCTGAGGGACCGGAGGAAGTGCACAAAATGCATGCCCAGTGGCGAAAGGAAGCCACCACAAGTGAAAGATGAAATAGGAGCGCAAGGAGAGAAGTGCACCAAATATCATACTCAAGACACGAATGGTATGGATTGTAGCCTGAGAGTGAGTGCCCTGCAAGGAAGGGGGTCCAGGTTGTCACACTGTGTGACTCATTCTGTGAAGCCGGCCCAAGCGTAGGCTGCAACAAGAGAGCCAGTTGGTGTTGTATTGAGGTGCCTGGAGCATGCCATAAAGAGAGATGACCTGCCAGAGGTCAGTGGAGAAGACCTGCAAGAAGTCAGTGAGGATGACCTGCAAGAGGTCAGCAGAGATGACCTATGAGAGGTTAGGAAGGTTGACCTACAAGAGGTTGGCAATAAGGACCTGCAAGAGGTCAGAGAGAAGTGACCAGAGAAGAGGTGAGAGAGGCAGTGACCTGAGAAAGGTCCGGGAAGATGACCAGTCTGACAAGAAGACCAAGGAGTGGTTTGACAAGAGGACCAAGGAGAGGTCTGACAAGATTGACCTGAAGTCAGAAGGAATGAAAGGGAGAAGGTCACGATGACAGGTCTGATCATAGAATGAAGAGAATGCATTGTCGTAGGGGTAGGACAGGACCAGGGAGACCCTGTGAAATGCACGTCACATGGAGGGGCCTGGTCAGTAAAGATGAGCAAGAAGAGGGGACGAGACCGTGTTGCGAAGTGAAAGATTAAGAAGGATGAAATTGTGTGGCATGATGCCACCACAAAGAAATAGCAAGAAGAAGAAAGAAGAAAGAGGAAAGGAGGGTGTGATCTGACAACTTGCACACCAAAAGGCAAATGTGACAAGTGCAAGAACATCCGACATGGAGCACAGGGCCTGGAGAACATCGGTGGCCCTTGGAGAAACTACCTGTCTATGCGTCTTCGGAACACCTGGTGATTGCAAAGACAAGCAGGCTGTAACATTTGTGACATCCACCTTTGGAGTTGCATGGGATACAGGACAGTGGGGCTGCTCGAACGCCCTGAAGAAGAGGATCCAACCACTCCACACCAGACCGTGGTGACCCAGGTGCAAATGACTCAGGGAGGTCGGTGAGAGCAGGTTCCGACACAAGAGATGAGCCTACAGCCATTCTTTGGCAGGTCCCAGGAAGACGAAGATCTTGTGCAGAGTGGCAGGTGTAAACAACTACCTTCCAGGTGGAGCTAGGGACTTGAAGGTGGGACTAGTAGCGCTTCCTCCACACACTCAGAGGGTGGTGTTGGAGCAACACATCGAAGTACACCCAGTCCAGCGGAAGCCTGGTGAAGAGGGCCTCTGGGACATTACGTGAGAGGGAAAAAACTGAAATAGGAGCTTTCTGGTGAGAGGGATGTTCGCAACTATTCCACCATTTTGTAGCGGAAGCAATGCTGCTTGTTTGGAGACGCCACTACAACCTGGAATTATTGGTGAAAACGCGACATCTATTAGATCCACCAGCACTCCACCTGCTCCTTCAACAAGAAAGCTATGCCTAGAAAGACATTGGTGTCAGCTTCCACGCCCGAGTCAAAAGAGGACCGGACCCACAGGGCACCAATGAACTGTGCCAAATAGAACTGGTGGTCCTGTTCCAGGACACCCCCCATGCCGCACGGCTCACCAGCTGTAGCCCGTCTCTGCCCAGCGCCACAGGTTCGTCCCTGGCCTCGGTGCCCCTGCTGCTGCTTGTTGCTTTCATCCCCACTGCTGCCCTCACTGTGTGTATTGCTCTCATTGTTTGTATTCACTGACTGTACTTCTTCATTCTGTAATAGTTATTTTTCTGTGCCGTCATTGCCTTCGTTAGGACTGTAACCCTGGTGTGCCCCCTCCCCGCTCCTCGCTTCCCACCGCTGCTCCCTCGCAGCCCCGCCCCCTTTTTTCTGTAAACCCATTGGCCGCTCCACTCCCGCCTCCCAGCTGCTCCTCCCTCCCACTTGGCCTCATATTGAGCCCGCGCTGCGCAGGCAAGTTTGACCTGTTCCAGGAAACCCCCCACGCCGCACCGCTCGCCAGCTGTAGCACGTCTCTGCCCAGCGCCACAGGTTCGTCCTTGGCCTCGGTGCCCCCGCCGCTGCTCGTTTCTTTCTTCCCCGCTGCTGCTCTCACTGTGTGTATTTCCCTCATTGTTTGTATTCACTGACTGTACTACTTCATTCTGTAATAGTTATTTTTGTGGGCCTTCATTGCCTTCGTTAGGACTGTAACCCTGGTGTGCTCCCCGCCGCTGCTCCCTCGCGGCCCCGCCCCCTTTTTTCGGTAAACCTCATTGGCCACCTCGCTCCAACCTCCCAGCTGCTTCTCCTTTCCACTTGGCCTCATATTGAGCCAGCGCAGGCAAGTGTGACCTGTTCCAGGACACCCCCCACGCCTCGCCAGCTGCAGCACGTCTCTGCCCAGCGCCACAGGTTCGTCCCTGGCCTCGGTGCCCCTGCTAATTTCTTTCTTCCCCGCTGCTTCCCTCACTGTGTGTATTGCCCTCATTGTATGTATTCACTCACTGTACCTCTTCATTCAGTAATAGTTATTTTTGTGTGCCTTCGTTGCCTTCGTTAGGACTGTAACCCTGGTGTGCCCCCTCCCCACTTCCCGCCGCTGCTCCCTCGCGGCCCACCCCCTTTTTACTGTAAACCCCATTGGCCGCCCCGCTCCCGCCTCCCAGCTGCTCCTCTCTCCCACTTGGCCTCATATTGAGCCCGCGCGGCACAGGCGTGTGTGACCTGTTCCAGGACACCCCCCACGCCGCAGAGCTCGCCAGCTGTAGCGCGTCTCTGCCCAGCGCCACAGGTTCGTCCCTGGCCTCGGTGCCCCCGCCGCTGCTCGTTTCTTTCTTCCCCGCTGCTGCCCTCACTGTGTGTATTGCCCTCATTGTTTGTATTCACTGACTGTACTTCTTCATTCAGTAATAGTTATTTTTGTGTGCCTTCATAGCTTTGTTAGGACTGTAACCCTGGTGTGCCCCCTCCCCGCTCCCCGCTTCCCGCCGATGCTCCCTCGCGACCCTGCCCCCTTTTTCTGTAAACCCCATTGGCCGCCCCGCTCCTACTTCCCAGCTTCTCCTCCCTCCCACTTAGCCTCATATGGAGCCCGCGCGTACCGCAGCTGGCCCGCCGATTGTGCGCCGAAGGATGGCCCGTCTACGCCCGTCCGCGCCTGGACCACATCCAGCGCCAGGACCCCTGGCCCTCGACGATACCAGCGCACCCGATGAACTTATGACGCTACCACCCTCCTCGCACTCAACGCCGGCCAGAACCCCACCTGCTACCGAGGCACCCTGAAACGCACCCACAGACCCTTCACCTGCCAAACCTGCCAATTCACCTGCCTCCAAACCTGCCAAGCCTAGCACCAACAACAACCACCTTAAGTGCATCCTGCTCAACACCCGCTCAATTCGCAGACACGCTGTCGAACTCTGGAACCTCCTCGACACAACATCACCAGACGTCGCCTTCCTCACGGAAACCTGGATTAACGCCTCCTCAGCCCCCGACATCGCCATAGCCATCCCGGATGGCTACAAGATCACCCGGAGGGACCGCGTCAACCAAACTGGAGGAGGCATCGCCATCTTCCACAGCAAGATCGTCGACATACACAACTGCTTCAACGCACAGACCACACACCCTACCACTGAACCAGCACCCCCCATCACCACCCTCAGGACCTGGACCCCTGTCAGCACCGAAGACACCACCTACCTGATGAACACCATCCACTCTGGCTCCGCCTCCGACCCCTGCCCACACCACATCTTTAACAAAGCCGACTCCATCATCGCCCCCCAACTCCGGAACATCATCAACAGCTCCTTCGCATCCGTCACCTTCCAGGAGAGTTGGAAACCTGCCGAGCTGAGCGCCCTCATGTAGAAACCCTTAGCGGACCCTACGGACCTCAAGAACTTCCGCCCCATCTCGCTTCTCCCCAAGGTCATTGAGAAGACCGTCAACAGACAACTCGCCACCTTCCTCGAGACAAACGGATCCCTCGACCCCTCACAGTCCGGCTTCCGAGCAAACCACAGCACCAAGACCACCCTCATCCATCTACCGATGACACCAGGGCCCTGCTCGATAATGGGGAAACAGCTGCCCTCATCCTCCTAGACCTTTCAGCAGCCTTCGACACCGTATGCCACTGCACTGCCTCCCCCGTTCCGTTCCGCAGCCACCGAAGCCACCTGCGGCGTCCCGCAGGGATCATCACTCAGCCCCACCCTCTTCAATGTCTACATGAGCCCTCTCGCAAAAAACGCTCGCCAACACAACCTCAACATCATCTCCTATGCCGACGACACCCAGCTGATCCTCTCCCTCACCAACGAGCCCGCCACCGCCAGAGCCAACCTCCAGGAAGGAATGAAAGAAGTCGCAGATGGATGAAGATCAGCCGTCTGAAAATTAACTCAGACAAGACGGAAGTCCTCATCCTTGGACCGTCTCCCTCTGCCTGGGACGACTTATGGTGGCCCCCTGCCCTGGGCCTCACACCCAAACCAACGGACCACGCACGCAACCTGGGCTTCATCCTGGAATCCTCCCTCTTGATGACCAAGCAAGTGAACGTCGTCTCGTCATCCTTGCTTCAACACCCTGCGCATTCTCCAAAAGATCTTCTGGTGGATCCCCACCGAAACCAGGAAGACGGTCACCCAGGCCCTCGTCACCAGCCGGCTAGACTACGGGAACACCCTCTATGCTGGAACCACAGTCAAACTCCAGAAAAGACTCCAGCGCATTCAGAACGCCTCAGCACGACTCATCCTGGACATACCTCGCCACAGCCTTATCTCTGCCCACCTGAAAGACCTGCACTGGCTCCCCATCAACAAGAGGATCACGTTCAGACTCCTCACCCACGCACACAAGGCTCTCCTCACACAGGGCCGAAGTACCTCAACAGATGCCTCACATTCTACACGCCCACCCGCCAGCTCCGATCCTCCAGCCTCGCCCTCGCCTCCATCCCACAAGTCTGAAAATACATTGTCGGAGGACGCTCCTTCCCCTTCCTGGAAGCCAAGACATCGAACTCCCTCCCCACACACCTACGGCTGACCATGGACCACCTCTCCTTCAGGATACAACTTAAGACCTGGCTGCTCGAGCAGTAGCGACCTCCCCCCTCAGCGCCTTGAGACCCGTACGGGTGAGTAGCGCGCTTTACAAATTTTTGTGATCGATTGATTGATAGCTGATGTTTTACCATTGTTTTGCTTTGCAGTACCTAAGAGGTCTCGTCGCCACCAGTGCCTCTGTTTCCATGGTTGTGAAATTGACCCTCGCTCACCCAAGCATTGCCTCGTCGCCACCAGTGCCTGAGTTTCCACAGTTGTGAAATTGCCCCTTGCTCACCCAAACATTACCTCGTCGCCACTAATGCCTACATTTACATGGTACGAAATTGCTCCTCTTGCTCATTTTCTCTGGCGACACTTTATTTGGCAGCCAATAATGCAAGTAGGCACCCAGGATAATGTCCTGCATGGTAAACACTGTAATGGCTTAGGCTATTATTTAGTATGTGTAATTACATTCATGATTTTTTACAAACTAATCCAGAGTACAAGTCCCGTATAGAGGACTCAATGACCACCTCTCCCATGGGGTCATATTTCAGGTCGAGACTCAGCGCTCATGCGCTGTTTACAAGACATGATGTAATCATTCTACGGAGTATAATTACACATGCTGCTTGCCATTGGTTCACAGTTCCATCACTCTTATTTACTGCCACCTCATTGGCTGGTTCCCCCAATATATGACTTCCATTTTTAAGCCAGGAGCACCGGCCAATTACAGTTGCCTTACACTGTAGGTCTTCTTGTAATTTTGTTCGGGGACTAGTTATTTATATTTGTGTATGCGTCTGCTTCACCGGTAGCCAGCACATCCATTTTAAGTACACATGCATGGCTCTTTGTTTCAGCACAGCACCCACTTTCAAGTTAGTAAAACACGAGCCGTGTTTTAAACATCACAGACCTCAGAAACAGACAATACTATAGCCGCACTTTGTTTGGAACCTTTGTTCCCCATGGTGATTTTGCCCAGCATGATTGGGACAGCTGGTGTTGGGAGCTGGTCTCAGATTCTGCTGATGGCTCTTGTGTATAGGTCGCCAGCAGTTCCTCCCATTCCTTTGCATTGAGATGAGAGTGCTGTTCAGAGCCTCCGGTCTCATGCCTGGTTCTAGTTCTAATTCTGGTTCTGGTCTTATCCATGTTGGTGTTAACTGTTTGTGGATCTCCGTGTTAGATTATTTTGGTATCAAGATCAGCTTAGGCTTTGCTTTGTGGGTGGAAGACCAGGGAAATATCTGAGTCCTTGGACTGCTTAACTCTATTATTGACAGATCCTTGTGTATGATAGTTACTTTGCGTCTTTTTGATGCGGGCCCGTCTCCCATCACCCCTGTCTCTTTCTCTTTTCTCCTGACCCTCTCCGTTTTTGGTACTTGTTCGCTGGCTGCTACTACTGCTGCTACTACTTCTACCATAGTCATCTTAGCAGGCCAATGAGGGTCCTGTAATGAAACTGTGGCTTTGTTTTGTGAGTCTAGTCCTGCAGCTGCTACAGTAGGTGGGTTGGCCTCAAGCGAGTGTTGGGTTTCTGGTCTGGGTGTTGCTCTTGACCCGAGGGCCAGGCCGTTCCTGCTGCTTCTGTTGTCTAGCAGATTGAGTAGCTGAAGCGGCGTGAGTAGGCCCTGGGCAGCAACTGGGCTTGAGAGGAGAGCATCTGCCACATTTTTCAGGAACTGGAATTTGGTGTACATTATAGGATGTAGCAGTGTGGGGCCGCTCTGGGATGTTTTCACCTCATATTGTTGACCCCTCATGATGATAACCTTTCCTGATGTAGAGTTGCCCGACTCTGAGCCTGGCCTGTTTTTGGGGAGGGGTTCAGCCATGCTGCCCTGCAACAACAGGGACAGGGATATTTTTTTGCTTTACTTGTTTTTTTGTCTTCAGCAAGAAGCCCCCACCACCCTGCATGATCTCATTTTCCCTTTGCACTGGATACCCTTCTCACTTTGTTCTTTTGTTTCCTCAGCCTCCTCACCTCCACTGGTGCCCTCTCTCTTCTATGCTATCTTAT
Source organism: Lissotriton vulgaris (assembly GCF_964263255.1). Classification (NCBI taxonomy): domain Eukaryota; kingdom Metazoa; phylum Chordata; class Amphibia; order Caudata; family Salamandridae; genus Lissotriton; species Lissotriton vulgaris. The sequence continues at coordinate 22,792,793 of NC_141685.1, read as the reverse complement.
CGTGTCCTGCATCATAGCTGCAGGTAGCACGCTCGTTGGTGCACGTAGGCGACCGGCGATGCTGTAGCTGTGAGCTAGCAGGACAAACAGGGTAACTCCGGGGCAGGCTGGGGGTGTGGTTTAATTTGGTTCTGGCTTCTACTGACCAGTCTTAGTTTGCCCTCCGTGTTCTTAGCCTGCTGTCCCTGGTGTCCCAATTGACCTAGTTGTCCCAATCAAATATGCAAGGGATGCTTACAGCCAAAGCAGGGTGAAAGCAATCAATCAATCAATTAGTCATTTGTAAAGCGCACTACATAATAATAACCCACATTTGTAAAGCACGACAATCACCCGTAAGGGTCTCTAGGTGCTGGGGGCCATCAGGAAGATTAAGCGAGCTATTGCCCAGAGTCACATGGTGCTTGGCTAACCTGCCGCCGCAGCTGGGGATCGAACCCTGATCCCCAGAGTCCAGGGACAGTCGCCCTGGCCGCGGTGCCACTCCTCAAGGTGCTGGGGGAGGGGGCGCTACTCATCGAATAGCCAGGTCTTGAGCATCCTCCTGAAGTTCACCAGGTCTTGGGTCTATCGTAGGCTCAGTAGGAGGGTGTTCCATGTCTTGGTGGCGAGGTGGGAGAAGGATCTCCCGCCGGTAGTTGTTCTTCAGATGCGCAGGACGGTGGCGAGTGAGAGGTCGGCAGAGCGTAGCTGGCGGTGGGGATTTAGAAGAAGAGCCGTCTGTTGAGGTAGGCTGGGCCGGTCTTGTGGAGTGCCTTGTGGGCCTGGATGAGGAGCTTGAAGGATATCCTCTTGCTGATGGGTGCCAGTGCAGGTCCCTTAGGTGGGGGGTGATGTGGCTGTGGTGTGGTACGTCGAGGATCCGTCGTGCAGAGGTGTTTTGGATGCGTTGTAGTCATTTGATGAGCTTGGTCGGGGCACCCACGTAGTAAGCATTTCTGTAGTCGAGTTTGCTGCTGACAAGGGCCTTTGTGACTGCCTTTCTCGTGTCTGTCAGGACCCATCTGTAGATCTTGCGCACCATGCAGAGGGTGTTGGAGCAGGAGGAGGAGACAGTGTTGACCTGCTTGGTCATTGAGAGCGTTGAGTCGAGGATGATTTCCAGGTTGCGTGTGTGGTCGGTGGGTGTCGCGGCTGCTCCCAGTGCCGTCGGCCACCAGGAGTCATCCCAGGCAGAAGGGTTGATGCCGAGCATGAGGACCTCCGTCATGTCCGAGTTCAGCTTCAGATGGCTGCTCTTCATCTAGTCAGCGACTGCCTTCATTCCTTCGTGGAGGTTGTCTTTTCTTGTGATGGGGTCCTTGGTTAGAGAGAGGATCAGTTGAGTGTTGTCGGCATAGGAGATTATGTTGAGGTCGTGCTGTCGGGCGATGTCAGCGAGCGGGGCCATGTAAATGTTGAACAGTGTCAGGTTGAGGGAGGATCCTTGGGTAACGCCACAGATGATCTTGGAGGCTTAGGACCAGAATGGGGGAGGCAGATGCTCTGGGTTCTGCCGGGGAGGAAGGAGGTGGTCCATTCCAGAGCCTTGTCTGCAGTGTGGAAGCATGTGCGTAGTGTGCGGTGGCAGACGGTGTCCAAGGCGGTGGGGTAGTCTAGGAGGATGAGTGCTGCGGTCTTGTCATTGTCAAGCAGGGTCCTGATGTCATCGGTGGCAGCAATGAGGGCAGTCTTGGTGCTGTGGTTGCTGATGAACCCTGACTGGGAAGGGTACAGGATTCTGTTTTCTTCGAGGTATCGGGTTAGCTGTCTGTTGATGATTTTCTCTATGACCTTGGCCGGGAAGGGAAGCAGAGAGATGGCCCGGAAGTTCTTGAGGTCTCTTCGGTCTGCCTTGAGTTTTTTCAGTGGGGCTTTGATCTCGACGTGTTCCCAGCTCTCTGGGAAGGTTGCGGTCTCAAGGCAGAGATTGATGACGTTGTGCAGGTGGGGTGCTATGGAGCTGCTTGCTTTGTTGAAGACAGGAAGGAATCTGACGGGGTGCCGGAATGGATTGTGCTCATGGTCTTTATGGAGTCTTTGATGTTCACGCTGACCCAGGCTAGCAGGGGATCGTGGTCGATGGTGTGCGGAGGGTCTGCTGTGTTGCTGTCTGTTGGGGCTGTCAGGGTGTTGAAGCTGTCGTGGATATCTGCTATCTTGCGGTGGAAGAAGGTGGCAAGGGAGTCGCACAGGACTTGCGACGGCGTGATGTCGTTGGTGTTGGAGCTGGGGTTGGAGAGTTCCTTCACGATGTTGAAGAGCCCCTTGCTATTGTGTACGTTGTTGTCTAAGTGGTTTTTGAATGAGGTTCTCTTGGCAGCCCTGATGAGGAGGTGGTGGTTGCAGATGGCGTCTTTGTGTGCTGCACGATTGTCCGGAGTTTGTTCGCTGTGCCATTTCTTCTCCAGTTTCTGGCTGGCTTGCTTGGAGGCTAGGAGTTCTGGGGTGAACCAGCTGGCCTTCTTGCTGGTGTCTCTGTGGGGGGGTTTCTTCAGGGGGGTGAGGGTGTTGGTGCAGTCTTCGATCCAGCGATTGAGGCTGTGGGCAGCGTCGTCATGTTGGAGGGTTCGGTGGGTGGGCTGAGAGCGAGGTTTGCATTTAGTTGGTCTTTGGTGATTTTGCTCCAGCAGCAACGGGGGATGTGGTGGGTGCGGTGGTGTGGCGTGCGTTTCTGGAAAGTGAAAGGGATGCAGCAGTGGTCAGTCCAGAGGAGTTCGTTGGTGTGGCTGATGGAGACATGAGGGCTTGAGGAGAAGACGGGGTCGAGCGTGTGGCCGGCAGAGCTGGTGGACATTGTGATGCGTTGCTTCAGACTGAAGTTGGCGAGGTTATTGATTAGGGTTGTGGATTTGTTGTCCTTGTTGTTCTCAATGTGGACGTTCAGGTCTCCGAGGAGCATGTAGTCGGTGGAGTTCAGGGCGTGCCTGCTGATGAAGTCGGCGATGAAGACGCTGAACTCGGGGCAGGGTCCGGGGGGTTGGTAGATGAGGATGCCTCTGAGGGTGGGGTTGGGGGTCTGTGTGGATCTGGAAGTGCATGTGTTCGGTTGTGCTGAGTGCATCATTGGTGCTAGTCGTGAACTTGATGCTGTTCTTCTGGACAATGGCGATTCCTCCTCCGACTCCGTTGGTACTGTCTCTGTAGGCGATCTTGTAGCCATTTGTGATGGCTATGGCGATGTTGGGTGCAGAGGAGTCATTCAACCAGGTCTCTGTCAGGTAGGCAACATCAGGGGATGTTGTGTCGAGCAAGTCCCAGATCTTGATGGCATGTTTGTGTGCGGAGCGGGTATTCAGTAGTATGTATTGCAGGTGGGTGTGGTCTTTCTTGGCGGGTGGTTCGTCGGCTCTGAGGCTGGTGTAGCTGCAGTTCCGGCAGGTGAAGGGACCTTGTGTGCATTTCGGGGCGGCCTTGAAGCAGGTGAGGGTCCGTCTGGGGTTGAGAGCGTCGACTGTGCTGGCATATCAGTTGACTGGGGGTGAGTGTTTGATTTTCTGAAATGCTCCGTCCATCATCCCCTTTGGTATCTCGTTGTTCACCCTGAGTTGGCAGGGTATGCCCAGACATGGGTCCCTTGCTCACTCTACCGCTGGATTCAAGATAGCCTGGCTGATGAGGATTATGAATTCGAAACCAGTCCCAGGATGCTTGTATGTGGTCCAGGGAAGACATGGCTTGGCAGTACGGGGTGGACTTTTCCCCTGAGGCACAGGATCAGACTGATTTGCATATGGCCATGTCTGAACTGGCGTGGTGGAGTGAGCTAAAGAATGATGATGGATTAAACCCAGATCAGTTGACTGAGGGTGAGTGTTTGATTTGCTCAAACACTCCGTCCATCATCCCCTTTGGTATCGCTTTGTTCGCCCTGAATTGCCAGGGTATGCCCAAACGTGGGTCCCTTGCTCACTCTACCACTGGATTCAAGATAACCTGGCTGATGAGGATTATGAATCCGAAACCGGTCCCAGGATACTTCTTTCCGGTCCAGGGAAGACATGTCTTGGCAGTTCGGGCTGAACTGTTACCATGAGACACAGGATCAGACTGATTTGCATATGGCCATGTCTGAACTGGGATGGTGGAGTCAGATGTTGTTTTTGCATTTGTCAACCCGAGTGGGACGGGTATGCTCAGACGTGAGTCCTGTGCTCTCCATGCCACTCGAGTCAAGCTATCCTGGCTGAAGACGACTGATAGCCAGAAACCGGTCCTCGGATGCTTGATTCCAGTCCAGGGAAGACCTGGCCTGGCAGTTCGGGCTGGACTGTTCCCATGAGGCACAGGGTTAAGGCTGATTTGCATATGGCCATGTCTGAACTGGGGTGGTGTGGTGAGCAAAAAAAACAATGGATATAGGCCCAGATCTGGGGTAAATGTATGACATTGTTCTGCATTCTGTCCATCAACTGTTGTTTTTGCATTTTGAAAAGTCAAGCACACTTGCTGTTTGGAGTAGAAACATTGTGTGCTGAACTTGTGACCTGTGTGCTCAGTTGAGTGTTCAATGAACTGTACTTATGGTAAGAGGCAGTAAGCAGATTGGGGTAGGGTTCAAAATTATGTCAATTGGAAAGGGTTGAAATGTGTAACTGATAGAAATATGTGTTAGCTTTTGAGTTAATGTGGGAAGCAATGTAATTTGATATTTACATGTATTTGTATGCAGAATGAGAGGGAAAGTTTGTTTGCCATTTTTTGGTTTTGCTAAGAGCAGTGCAGTACAGAGATTCTGAATAAGAAAATCTGGTGTGTGACTGACATAGTTCTTAATCTACAAATCCATTTGAAAGGTGAGTTATTAATTTGTGAGGGGTTGTATGTGGTGCCTTTGTTTTTAATAAGAGTAATGTGTTTCTCCTGCTAAAGTGCAGGGAGTAGTCTTGCTTGTCTAGAATCACATTGTGAGCTAGTCTGCATTTGGGCAACCATTGTGAGAGAAGCATTTGGTAACTTCATGTGTTTGCAGACGCACAACAGCTTAAAAACATATCCTGTTCTCAAGTTTTGGTAGAATTAGAAGCCAGTCATTGCTTACGTATTTGCAAAATGAGTCAGGCTTCCACACTAAAGTGCTGTACTAAAATATGCGGAATGTGTGCAGTTATCTTACCCCTTCCAGACTAGTAAATGTGTTTTGATAAAGTCGAAGGGATAGTCTTGCTTGTCTAGTATCACACTGTGAGTCTGTTTGCATTTGGGAACTATTGTGAGAGAAGCATTTGGGCACTTCATGTGTTTTTCGACACATAACTGCTTAAAACATATCTTGTTCACAAGTTTTGGTAGAATTAGAAACCAGTTATTGGTTATGTATTTGCAAAATGAGTCAGGCTTCCACACTAAAGTGCTGTACTAAAATATGTGGAAATGTTGCAGTCAACTTACCCCTTCCAGACTATATGGCTGAGATACCCGCCACCCCCTCTCAACACAATCCCCAAGAATGGGAATACGGAAACAGTTCTGAACTTTTGGAAGGCGGGAGGGAGTTACCCTCCCGGCCGTATTTATTAAAATATGAAACAAAATTAAAACATTAAAATAACAGTTTCATATCATGTACAATTTCATTCCACATTTACGATGTTTTGGCTGACCTTAACACATTTCTAATACAAAGGTTCTCCTAGCCGATACTAACATCCTACAAATGCATTTATAAATTGAAATTGTACATCCTAACGTTAAGGGCCAATGGCAAGGTCGTAACCGGTGTCAGATCCCTAAACCAAAATCCCCCCTCACTTGTGAGGGGCGGCCGCACAGAGGACTGCACCTCATGTGCACTTACCAATTTCCCTTGTCTTGACGGGGGCCCCAATTAACTCGACGCCATCTTAGTGGTCGTCCGAGGACTCGTGTGAGGTGTCTAGAAGGTAGCGTAGACCCCCCTCCCCACCCCACACAACTTACCACATCTGCCGTCGCAGATGTCCTGGCCCCGGGAAATTCCCAGGAGGGGCCCGTATCCCCTCCTATCCAGGGAGGGGCCTTGACCGCCTTCCCTTTCCTTTTGGCGTCCCATCCTTAGAAGGGACCGCCTCCCCGTTGAGGGGCCAATGGCCACCTCCCCCTGGGCGCTCCCATCCGTAATGGGTGACGCCCCCCCCCTAGGGATCTTCCAATTACTGCTCACCGATCATGACCTTACCGCCCGACCAAATAATAAATACGACAAACTAAGAAAACAACACTGCTAATTACTAAGGATAAGAAAGAAACAAGGATATTCGAAGTATGGACTGTCTACAACATCCTGATCCAATCTGATGCGAATACTTTTATTCAATAAGGCATACCGTAACGAACTATCATTTTATTGCATACTGAATCACAATTTTATTCCGATCAACCTGTAAGAAAAATCGATTACCACGTCAAATGACTTTATTTCAAAAAACAAACTTGCTGTCCTCAGGGGCTGGTGGGTGGGTCAAAATTGGCTCTTCGTTCCGTCTCGAGCTCACGTGCAGCGGGGAGGTGCAGCTTCAGAGCACAGGAACAAGAGGATGCTTCCTTGGCTTGTTGCTCCTTATATCCTTCTTCGGGCGGGCGTAAAACCCGCATCCGCCCGCCTCCGGGGGCGTGGCTGGCGGCTTCAGTGTCTAGGACAACCCACTCCTGGGTGGGAAAAAGCGCGCCCCGGCTACGCCGCTTTGGGCATACCAGCCGAGGCTCGCCTCCCGCCCAAGATGGCTTCCCGGGGGGATCGGGGTACTCCACCATACGTTCGGGGGGACCGAGTGGTCGCCCCTTTCCATATGGCTGAGATACCCGCCACCCCCTCTCAACACAATCCCCAAGAATGGGAATACGGAAACGGTTCTGAACTTTTGGAAGGCGGGAGGGAGTTACCCTCCCGGCCGTATTTATTAAAATATGAAACAAAATTAAAACATTAAAATAACAGTTTCATATCATGTACAATTTCATTCCACATTTACGATGTTTTGGCTGACCTTAACACATTTCTAATACAAAGGTTCTCCTAGCCGATACTAACATCCTACAAATGCATTTATAAATTGAAATTGTACATCCTAACGTTAAGGGCCAACGGCAAGGTCGTAACCGGTGTCAGATCCCTAAACCAAAATCCCCCCTCACTTGTGAGGGGCAGCCGCACAGACGACTGCACCTCATGTGCACTTACCAATTTCCCTTGTCTTGACGGGGGCCCCAATTAACTCGACGCCATCTTAGTGGTCGTCCGAGGACTCGTGTGAGGTGTCTAGAAGGTAGCGTAGACCCCCCTCCCCACCCCACACAACTTACCACATCTGCCGTCGCAGATGTCCTGGCCCCGGGAAATTCCCAGGAGGGGCCCGTATCCCCTCCTATCCAGGGAGGGGCCTTGACCGCCTTCCCTTTCCTTTCGGTGTCCCATCCTTAGAAGGGACCGCCTCCCCGTTGAGGGGCCAATGGCCACCTCCCCCCGGGCGCCCCCATCCGTAATGGGTGACGCCCCCCCCCTAGGGATCTTCCAATTACTGCTCACCGATCATGACCTTACCGCCACAGGCCGGATAGTTGACCGGCTATCCGGCCCTCACCAAACTCCTGCCTAAAGGTCATGCTGTAAACCCTTTAACCAAGCTACGAGGTCTCCTATGAGTAAAGAATTCCCCACCTGCGACAAATGGACCCCATCCTCCAGGTACATATGGTCCCCCCTGACACACCCATGAGGAATCGAATGCAATGTATTCGTACGGAACAGTCTACCAAGTTTGTTATTTACCTTCTTCACAGAATGATTTATAGCAGACACTGAATTAGCCCCCCGCCACACCTTTCGTGGAATCATATGGGACCATGCAATCGTGCACCCTGGAACCCTTCTCGCCAACCAACTTACTGTGGATAGTATTGCCTCGAGAAGTAGTCGTCTACCAGTGGTCACCAAGTCATTGCCCCCAAGATGTACTATGATTATAGATGGCGGTGACCTTGTCCGCCCTAACAAACCCTCGAAGAAAGTCTGAAACTGGTCAATACAGAGCCCGCCCCTTCCGTGGAAGGTCACCCTGTACCCGTATTTCCCAGCCACGTGAATCATGTCACCTGCATTGAATACGTCCGCGGCATGCCTCACGTATGAGTGGCCCACGACCCACACCACTTTTTCCTCAGCCGGTGATCTTTGACCGCTGGTTCCCAGGTGTCGGGTCGACTGCACAGTCCGCCCCGCTTCGTAAGCTTGCGCAACTGTAAACCAAACAAAAACAAGAAGCGTGAGTACATGATATCAGCTTCACAACATGTGCAACCGCACGTACCTTTTGTAACAATTCGAGGACCAACGCCCCAACTGTTTCACTTTTTCCACACTCAGACCCCTAGCTGTAGCCTCTGTAGCAGCCCCTATTTGGAAGGAGTGGGTCCCAAACTCGCCCGGGTTCAAGCCCGCGGCTGAAATTGCCTTTGCAAGCACCCGCTGAAACTGAAACCTCGTCAGTGGGGTGGCATCAGCGTGTCTCAGCAAGGTCCCCCCCCACGATGCCGCCCTCAGCGCCAAATATTCCTCAATGCATACAACCGGGCACATGGGAGATCCAGGCATCCGATGGACTACTACACTGTCCCCGATCGCACCCTGATCGGTCTTAGATCTGGCAAACGAGACAATCATTGCCTCCCTCTTAACTTGAATGTGCTCTCGGCACAGTCCCCCCCCGTATCCTGCTTGTTCTTTGCCACCAGTTCGCTTACGCGCATAGCGCCATGGAACGCTAATGCAAAAGTGGCCCGGAATAACACTGTTTCTGACTGGGATGAACATGTCGCAGGGAGTACGGACAGTAACAGGGCCAACCTTTCCAGACCTATCGGGTGCCTTTCATCTACTCTGCGACCCTCAAGGCATTGCCACCCACGCAGCGCTTTCTGTACTACAAAAGACGCTGTAGGGTCCTGGATACCATGAGCCCGTGCCATGAAGGAAATGGCGGCCCGATGCCTCTGGGCCGTGGCTACCGATTTGCCTGCCTGATGTAATGACAGCAAAAATTTCACAACAAACTCTTCCTGGCCCCACAGCTCCCCTCCCGCAGAACCCAAAAAGGACCAATAGGAACGGAACGCCCCTTCATATGCCTTCCTTGTCCTGGGTGCTAAACTCTCTCCCACGAGGTTTTGTAGTTCGGGGCACCGAGAGACCAGAGAGCTTCGGGAAATGGTGCCGCCACCGGGTCCGCTGTGGGCAGAAAACCCCAGAAGGCCTGCATACGGAAACGAGAAAGCGCATCAGCAGCCTGATTCAGCACCCCTGGCACGTGTCTCGCCCTAAAGAGCACATTCAATTGCATACATAGTAGGACAATTTCCTTGAGCAATCTCAGAATCCATTTGCATCGTGCAGCCTGACTATTGATACACTCAACCACGGTCATGTTATCAGACCAGAACACCACAGAGTGACCCCGAAACCCCTCAGGCCATGTTTTTAAGGCCACCAAAATAGGGAACAGTTCGAGAAAAGCAATGTTACTTGTAAGCCCACACTCGTGCCACCATGACGGCCACTTTTGAGCCGACCACTGATTGCCAAATATGGCGCCAAAGCCTATACTCCCCGCCGAATCTGTCCACAGCCCCAACTCCTCGGAGGACACCGCCGGCTTGCTCCAGACAACCCGACCATTGAAATCCGCCAGGAATGCCAACCAAATGTGCATGTCCTGGCGAATCTCAGCCGAGAGCCTCGTGCGGTGATGCCCCTCTTTAAGACCGGCCATGGATTGTGCAATCGAGCGGGAAAACGGGCGGGCCATTGGCATCACTCTAAGGGCAAAATTCAACTGACCCACAGTCTGCTGTAATTGATGCAAATTCACCTTAGACTCCTTAATACATGTTTCAAGCGAGGCCCTGAATTTCCTCACCTTTTCTTTGGGCAACCGGAAGCAACCCTCTTCGGAATCGAGCTCTATTCCAAGAAACTCGAGCGAAGTCGATGGCCCCACAGTCTTACCTGGCGCCAATGGCACACCAAACTGACTCATCAGACCACAAAATTCTTTTAAAGCCTGTGCACATTCTGAGTCCCCGGCTGCCCCCAGGAACAGAAAATCGTCAAGATAATGCATAACATGCTGAAACCCCGTCTTTCTTGTGAATGCCCATTGCAAAAAACAACTGAATTCTCAAAATAAGCACAAGATATGGAGCATCCCATCAGCATACATTTATCCATGTAATAGCGCCCCTGAAACATGAAACCAAGGAGACGCTGATCGTCTGGGTGTACCGGGAGCAACCGGAACGCTGACTCGATGTCTGATTTAGCCATCAGCGCTCCGGGCCCCAGGCGATTCAACATGGCGACGGCATCATCGAAAGATGCGTACCGCACCGAACAAATCTCCGGGTCTATCGCATCGTTCACCGAAAGGCCTCTCGGGGCTGACAAGTTGTGTATCAATCTAAACTCCCCCGGGTCCTTTTGGGGACCACCCCCAAGGGTGAACAAACAAAATTAGGGACTGGTGGCATGCCGAATGGTCCCGCAACCCGACCCCGGGCCACCTCCTTCCCAATCTTTGCTTGCACCACCGCTGTATTCTGCAGGACCGACAGTTGGTTATTACATTGTGCTTTACCCTGGAACTTCCCCACTGGGATGCGGAAACCATACGAAAACCCATCTCGCAACACCCCAGCGGAGACATGATCCGGGTATTCATTGAGCCAAGGAATCATTGCCATGGTATCAACCGGGGTAGGTAGAGGCGCCCCTCGGACTATTTCAGACCTGTTTGGCGCTTCCCCTACTTCCGTTATCACCCGTTTTGGCTCTGCACATGGTCTCGGGATGCGAGGACTGTCCACACCCCCCACAGTCGTGCCTAAACTTGCATGACCCCTGGGGCCTCGTACACTTTCCCCTGTTAAAATTCCAGCAGACCCCTTTTTTACCTGTATTGCCATTCGATCTTGAATGATGCTCGTTACTTGAACCCGCCCGAAAGGGCGCCCCAGATGAATGGCGGGAAAACTCACCCCCGTTTCCCCCCAACAATGGCGCCTTCGTCATGCCTGATTTTTCCATTTTTTGCCACGAAATGGAGTCGTAACAATCCCACGTCAGCGATGTGTCGAACTCCTTGGCTTTACGAAAAATATTATCGTAACCAAACCACTGATTGCCCTCATATGTCTGAGAATACTCCATAATACGTGTCTGGTACACGGGTAATTCGGCCAACAGTTCAGGCCTTCGTTCCCCCATAATTGCAGTGAATATGCCAAATGCCCTGCCCCAATTACCTATCGTCTCATCGACTCTGAAAGTGGCCATCTTGGCGCGCCAAACACTCGGGTGCATAAACTCTTTTTGTAACTTCACATGCTCAATCTCATAATGATCAGTTAGTAAAGAAAACATGTTTATATATTTCTCAGCCCATATTCTCTCCTTGATTTCCATCGGAATATGCTGAGCCACTTTTTCCCTTCTCGAGGGTACTGACCCCTTCCCCGCAATCGGCAGTAGCTGCTTACCTGAACCGGAAGCTGTAACCGTAGTCGCTGCCGAACTCGTGCCCGCTGCGGGTTGTCCCACTGGAGCCTGCGGGGGAACAAAAGGACATGGGGCCTTTGCAGCCTCTCTTGTCTGCCGTAACTGCTTCATTACTGCCCTGGCGTCATCTGCCGTAGCCCCCTCACTCTCTTTCCCCAACCAAGCTGCCAGCTGTGCAGCCAACTCGGGAGGCATATCTTCCCCATTCACTGGTGTGACTACAACGGGAATTGGTTGCCCCTCCTTCGGGACCGGGATCGGCGCCTCAGTCGGTGTATCAGGGTGCGCCGGCGGCGCCTCGGGAACCGGGGCCTCTTCCCCAGTTGCACCCTTCTTGCCCCTTCTACCTCTCCCGCTAGGGACTACACCCGGCAATGCTGGCCCGACGACTCGCTTAGGGCCCCCTACACCGTTCATTGCCGCCATCTGTTTCTTCATCTCGGCCATGTCCTTCACGAGCATGCGGAGCATCTGATCGGTTCCGACCCGCTTTCCGGCTTTCTTGCCCGGCATCGTCGAACTGATTCTCTGAAAAAACAAAGACAAAGATTAAAACGCTCAAAATTGGCTCTTCGTTCCGTCTCGAGCTCACGTGCAGCGGGGCGGTGCAGCTTCAGAACACAGGAACAAGAGGATGCTTCCTTGGCTTGTTGCTCCTTATATCCTTCTTCGGGCGGGCGTAAAACCCGCCTCCGCCCGCCTCCGGGGGCGTGGCTGGCGGCTTCAGTGTCTAGGACAACCCACTCCTGGGCGGGAAAAAGCGCGCCCCGGCTACGCCGCTTTGGGCATACCAGCCGAGGCTCGCCTCCCGCCCAAGATGGCTTCCCGGGGGGATCGGGGTACTCCACCATACGTTCGGGGGGACCGAGTGGTCGCCCCTTTCCAATAAATGTGTTTTGATAAAGTCAAAGGGATAGTCTTGCTTGTTTAGAATCACACTGTGACTCTGTGTACATTTGGGAACTATTGTGAGTGAAGCATTTGGGTACTTCATGTGTTTGCAGACACGTAACTGCTTAAAAATCAAACTTGTTCACAAGTTTTGGTAGAATTAGAAACCAGTCATTGGTTATGTATTTGCAAAATGAGTCAGGTTTCCACACTAAAATGCAGTTATCTTACCTCTTCCAGACTAGTAAATGTGTTTTGGTAAAGTCAAGGGATAATGTTGATTATCTAGAATCATACTGTGAGTCTGTGTTCATTTGGGAAATATTGTGAGAGAAGCATTTGGGTACTTTATGTATTTTCAGACACACAACTACTTACAACCTATCCTCTTCTCAAGTTTTGGTAGAATTAGAAACCAGGCATTGCTTATGTATTTGCAAAATGAGTCAGGCTTCCACACTAAAGTGCTGTACTAAAATATGTGGAAATGTTGCAGTCAACTTACCTCTTCCAGACTAGTAAATGTGTTTTGGTAAAGTCCAAGGGATAGTGTTGCTTGTCTAGAATCACAAACGTTGCTTGTCTAGAATCACACCGTGAGTCTGTCTGCATTTGGGGACCATTGTGACAGAAGCCTCTGGGTACTTCATGTATTTACAGACACATACATGCTTAAAAACCTAACCTGTTCTCAAGTGTTGGTTGAATTAGAAACCAGTCATTGCTTATGTATATGCAAAATGAGTCAGGGTATGCATGTAGTCTTCTAACCACCTACACACTTGTGTTTCAGGCCTACAATTCCCTAGTCATTATCCATACACTCCTGCCAACACCCTGTTTCTGCTCTTGCACTCCTTAAGTGACCCTTTCAGCACCATGTACTAATCCATTCACTGAAGTAAAACTAAACCAATTTTAAATTCTCCCAGTGTGTCTCCTTGTACTGCTCTAATCATTCATTCAGTATCCAAGTACTCATGCAGTAAGCCAGGGCTTCGCACATGGACTGATTGAAACTCCTATGCACTATGCTTGTAGTCCTCTAACAGCCTACACACTTTTGTTGCAGGCAACAAATGCCCTAGTCAGTATACATATACTCCAGCAAACACCCTGTCACTGCTCTTGCAAACCTATAGTGACCTATTCAGTACCATGTACTAATCCATTCACTGCAGTAAAACATAAAGAATTATACATGTGCCCACTGTCTCTCCTTCAACTACTCTAATCATCCAGTCAGTATCCAAGAACTCATATAGCAAGCCAGGCCTTAGCACATGGACTGCTTCAAACTCCTATGAACTATGTATGTAGTCATCTAACCACCTACACACTTGTGTTTTAGGCCTACAAGTTCCCAGTCAGTATCCATACACTGCTGCAAACACCCTGTTACTCCCCTTGCAATATCTTGCGGTTATGTATAAACTTTGAATTACAATTTCAATTAGTGATGACAAAAGAAAGTGGTTAAATGTTTTTTTATAGAATGTGTTTGTATAGTAATAGAAAAGTATTTTTTATAAATTAATTAACCCCTTAAGTGCTGCCTCGGTGCATTGGCCGACGGCAGCACTACCTCCCCAGTGCTGCGCACGACCATTGGACGTCCATTCAGCACTAGTTCCAATGGACAGCGCAGCACTGGGGAGGGATGTTTACGAGCATCTATGAGGTTAAAATACATTTATTTATGTTTATTTTTTCAGATATTGTTTATCATCATTGAAGTAAAGTTATCAGGCCTGAAAAATCAAGAAAGGGAAAAGGACAGCTAAAGGACAAATATTTGAAGAAAATTCAACTACAAGTATTGGATGACCAACATCATGTGAGTAAAAAGAAAAAGTCTTCCGGTAAGACAACAAAGGATTTCATTAAAAAAACTTTCAAAGCCTAGACACAGTGTGCAGAAAGTGCAAACTACTGAGAATTGTTCGACCAGAAAAAAGAATATGAATAACAGGAAAGGAAACAAAGAAAATTTACATGCAAAAGATTTGATGTATGGTAAAAGAAGGCAAAATCAGTATAAAGAAATCCTTAAACATTTTTATTATAATAGAGTGGTTCTTACCTTGCTCAAACATGTGAAAAAATATAGAAAAAGAACACTATTTTATAAACAGAAGAAGCATTTTGAACTCATTGTTCAAAAGGCTTTTGAAGTAAAAAGGAAACTATTAATTTTAGCTTTAAACAGCATTCAATCACAAGATAAACCAATCCATTTGAAGAAGGCCAAAAGTAAGAGGAAAAGAGTAATTAACAGAACTAATTTTCGTGATGTTTTATTTGTGTGAATGGAAACACAGTTCAAGTTCAGAGCCTTTCTTTAATGAAGAGAGTTATATTCAGACCAATGATTTATTGCATGCAGTTGACACCAGTGGTTGAGCTTATGAGGTTAGAAATGGTTTTCCAATTAAGAAAGAGAAAATTGTTCCCAGAAATGCAGAAAAGTGTTGGCTTATGAAGTTCTAGGCAGACGTCCTAAAGCCCCAGTGTACACTTGGGATTGCAGTAGTATTTGTAGTGTACAACAAGAATCTATTGATATTGTACGCAATTTCTTACGAGAATATTGTAATAAAAGTGTTAAAAGATTACTTTTGCAGAATGAGAAAAAATACTGGCTTGCAAGGTCATTCTCCTCCTTGTCTTTCTAGAAAAGTATGTCAAAGAGTTTTTCACCATTTCAGGATGTTAGCATTACATCATTCTCAAATGCGGAAATTAGTGAGAAGATTGTATTATGCAAAAAGTCCAGCATTAATATTAAATGAGTTGAACATTGTTCTTTTGCGTGGATCAGTATCAGATGTGAAGAAGGTTTGTGATGACATTGCGTTTTGTTACTTTGGTCCTAAACAAGGAAGTGCAGAAACTGATACATTAATAGAAGAAAATGTTGAAGAGAATATGCAACATAGTAGTACAAAAAATGTTGAAGAACAAATTACAAAGTTTAAGGTTATTTCAGGTGAAAGGCCGAATTATTCTTGTATTTTTTGTTGGCGAACTCACTATAAAAATCAGACTAGGACTGTTGAGCTGTATTTAAAAAGTGAAAGAGAAAATAATGATAAGTGGAAGGAATTTGCAACTTAATTGTTGGTAGAGAATTGTTTTGATTTGAGTTCTGATCAGAGTATTTGGAAATATTGTTATAACAAATTAGATGAGAATAAAATTCCTGCTAGAGCAGTCCACAATAATCTAGAGTTGGTAACTATTCCCCCAGAACTGATAGATTTAAATACTTGTGAGTTTATTCTTGTTCAATGTGTGCACTCATTTCAGGCTATCGTTTATATGGAGCATAAAACAGGTAAATTTCCTCCTTCAGATTTACAGAGAGGATTAAAAGGAAGAGTTGTATGTTTACCTCTAGATTTAAAGAAAAATATTGAAACTATTGGAGTAGAGAGTGTAGAAAATGGACCACTAGTTATTCTTGTTAATGGCGTTCCTACTAAGAATAAGAAAATCTGGCAAGAATTAGTGGATGTTAGTGAAGTGCAAAAGAAGAAATACTTTTAGCAGATGATACTGAAACGTCAAGTGGACAAATTGAAAAAGTGGACATGTCCAGAAGTGAAGAGATCTATGAACATTACAGTGCATATCTACTTCATTCAAAGGAAGGAAGTGATGGGGAATACTATTAAGTTATTCCAAATGAAAAAAGCAAAGGGAAGTCCCATGAGTGTTTGGCAAAAAAGCTTAGAGGCTTGCTGTTTTCCGCAGTTGTTCGCAACAGGAAAAACAGGACGATATGATGAATGACCTGTGCCGATTCTTGCATCTGAATATCGGACAACAAGTTTGTATGCAGAAGATCGAAGATTTCGACAATGTATTTCCTATATATTTCAACTTTTGTTTGAGAGTGACTTGTCTTGACTTTCATATGCAGTCAATAACATATTGAAAACAGGAGTACATCTGCTAAATGTTTCTGCAAAGGAATTAATGGATAAAGTACACCAGAGAGATGATCATTTAGAATCTCAGCTGAATAATCTGATGGCATGTCAGCATGGCACTAATGAATATTAGTACCGTCGTCATGTAGAACTTAAATGTATGCTAAGGAACTTAGGAACTCCTACATGGTTCCATACCCTAAGCCGTGCTGAATACGCTTGGGATGATTTACTTGAATTTCTTCGAGAGGCAAATTCAAATGTAAAAAATATTGAATACAAGATACCTGGAGAATTGTGCGCTCTGGATCCTGTTAATGTATGCAGGTATTTCAATCATAGATTGGAAGCTATGATGTCTTTTATCTGCAATAAGAAAAATCCTCCTCTTCGATTTTTTCGGGAGAAAGGAGTATCAAGCAAGAGGTGCTCCTCATATACATATGCTGATATGGATCAAGGATGCCCCCAAATTCGGAACTGATTCCGATGATACTGTTTTGTCTTTTATTGAACAATATGCCACATGTGCCATACCAAAACACACAGAAGAAGTGGAATGCTAACATGAATATTCAGTATGTAGAGGATAATTCCATTGCTGTTGCTCAGTATGTAACATCCTCCATTACAAAATAAGAAAAGACGAAATTGAAAGAAATGTGGGAAGATATTTCTAATAGGAAGAGTCTAAGTAAGAAAATATACAGTTTCAGTTTGAAGATGTTGTCCCATCGAGAAATTGGAGTGTATGAAGGCTCAGATCGGTTATCATCTGCAAGTTTATACTCCAAATCAAGAAGAATCAACTGGGTGAGTCTAGGTCTTGCTGCAACGCAAAATTGAGTACTTAAATCTGTTCGAGAAATCGAATATTTAGCAGAAAAAGAGCCAGAAAGTACAGATATTATGAAAACAAATATGTTGGACACATATTACTTAAATAGAAGTTATCATCTTGAGAACTTATGTCTCTATGAAGTGCTGCGAAACTACACTTTTAAATGGAATACTACAGAAAACATCAATGATGAAAAATGTGCAGTGATGGGTTCTGGTTAAACAAAGGAAAGGAAATTTAATTAATCACAGGAAACTGAGTTGCGACATTCCTGAAAAAAGGGAATTTTAATATTTAGCACTTTTGCAACTGTTCAAACCGTGGCGTTCAGAATTGGAATTACTTGGAGATTTTCAGAACTATGAAGATTCCTTCAATGCTTGTAAAGAAACCATAGAATGTACTGTTTTTGTAAATTATGTGATAATGTTGAAAGATGAAATCGATCAAGAAGCTACTATTGCAGCTGAGATTGCTAGAGACAGTTCTCAAGACAGTCAAATGTCTGCTCCACTGAGTCAAGATCCACTAGGACAACCAATTGTTAAAAATGAAGCAGCAAGCGCCATTAATGAGGTGGAAACAGCAATTAATCAAGCTCAAGAAGATATTATGGATTTAGCAAACTTGGAAGAACAACTAAATGTTTAACAGAAAGAAATATATCAGCAAGTGAGATAACAGATTGACCATGGATTTCTTCATGAAAAGAAAGAATGCACATAATTTCAACCTATCCGAATGTATGTGAGTGGACAAGCTGGAACAGGAAAAAGTTTCTTAATTAAAGTAATCACCAGTTATCTACAGAAAACAACTGAATCACATTTGTCTTGTGTTGTAAATGCTCCAACTGGGTTGGCAGCACACAACATTATAGGAATTACATTGCATTGTTTATTGATGCTACCTGTGGAGCATGAAAACAATTCGGAATATCACAAGCTATATGGAGAAGCTTGTATGAAGTTTCAAGAGTCCTAAAGAGAATGAAACTTCTGATTGTTGGTGAGGTAAGCATGGTCTCAAACTTAATGCTTGTTTTTGTGCATTTAAGAATGAAATGCAGAGTACGATGTCTTATTTGGAGGAAAAAATGTCATCGTTTTTGGAAATATACTGCAACTGGATAACTGAAAGAATATCGATGACACAAATATAGACTTATCAAAATATCGAGTAAAAAATATAGAATGCAAAAATATCGAATCCCTATCTCCAAACAGGTAAGTACAAAAATATTGAATGAAAAATATCGTTGTAAAAAATATAGTTAATCAAAATATCGAATTTTTTAAATGTCTTAAAAGTAATTGAAAATGAATGTAATAATAAATATAATTAACTTAAACATTAATAAATAATTAATGTAACTTAAAAAAAATTAATAATAATTTTTCAATACATATATATATCTAAACATAATATTAATATAAAATATACAATATGTTATCCTAGGATAGCGTGAGGGTTACATTTACTATTCCCACTCCAGTGAGTGCAACAGTAGGGAAAGCGTTGGATAGCGGAAGGGTAAAAATTACTATTCCCACTCCAGTGAGTGCAACAGTAGGGAAAGCATTGGATAGTGGGAGGGTAAACATTACTATTCCTACTCAAAGAATGCAACAGTAGGGAAAGCGTTGGATAGCGTAGAGGTAAAAATTACTATTCCCACTTCAGTGAATGCAACAGTAGGGAAAGCATTGGATAGCATAGGGAAAAAAATTACTATTCTTACTCCAGAGAGTGCAACAGTAGGGAAAGCGTTGGATAGCGTAGTGGTCAAAATTACTATTACCTCTCCAGTGAGTGCAACAGTAGGGAAAGCATTGGGTAGCGTAGGGGTAAAAATTACTATTCCCACTCCAGAGAGTGCAACAGTAGGGAAAGCGTTGGATAGCGTAGCCATAACATGTACTATTCCCACTCCATTCAGTGCAACAGTAGGGAAAGCATTGGATAGCGGGAGAGTACAAATTACTATTCCCACTCCAGAGAGTGCAACAGTAGGGAAAGCATTGGATAGCGGGAGGGTAAAAATTACTATTCCCACTCCAGAGAGTGTAACAGCAAGGAAAGCGTTGGATAGAGTAGGGGAAAAAACTACTATTCCCACTCCAGAGAGTGCAACAGTATGGAAAGCGTTGGATAGCATAGGCATAACATTTACTATTCCCACTCCAGTGAGTGCAACAGTAGGTAAAGCATTGTATAGCGGGAGGGTAAACATTACTATTCCCACTCCAGAGAGTGCAACAGCAGAGAAAGCGTTGGATAGCGTAGAGGTAAAAATTACAATTCCCACTCCAGTGAGCGCAACAGTAGGGAAAGCGTTGGATAGCATGGGGTAAAAATTGTAAAGCTTTGGATAGCGTAGGCGTGAAATTTACTATTCCCACTCCAGAGAGTGCATACAGTAGGGAAAGCATTGGATAGCGGGAGGGTAAACATTACTATTCCCACTCCAAAGAGTGCAACAGTAGGGAAAGCTTTGGATAGCGTAGGGGTAAAAATTACTATTCCTACTCCAGTGAGTGCAACAGTAGGGAAAGCATTGGATAGCGTAGGCATAAAATGTACTATTCCCACTCCAGAGAGTGCAACAGTAGGAAAATCATTGGATACCGGGAGGGTAAACATTACTCTTCATACTCTAGAGAGTGTAACATTAGGGAAAGTGTTGGATAGCGTAGAGGTAAAAATAACTATTAACACTCCAGTGAATGCAATAGTAGGGAAAGCATTGGATAGCATTGGGTAAAAATTACTATTCCCCCTCCAGAGACTGCAACAGTAGGGAAAGAGTTCGATAGCATAGAGGTAAGAATTACTTTTCCCACTCCAGTGAGTGCAACAGTAGGGAAAGCGTTGGATAGCGTAAAGGTAAAAATTATTATTCCCACTCCAGAGAGTGCAACAGTAGGGAAAGTGTTGGATAGCGTAGGCTTACAATTTACTATTCCCACTCCAGTGAGTGCAACAGTAGGGAAAGCATTGGATAGCTCGAGGGTAAAAATTAATATTCCCACTACAGAGAGCGCAACAGTAAGGAAAGCGTTGGATAGCGTATGGGTAAAAATTACTATTCCCACTCCAGAAAGTGCAACAGTAGGGAAAGCGTTCGATAGCGTAGGCATAACATTTAATTTTCACACTCCAGTGAGTGCAACAGTAGGAAAAGCATTGGATAGCGGGAGGGTAAACATTACTATTCCCACTCCAGTGAGTGCAACAGTAGGGAAAGCATTGGATAGCGGGAGAGTAAAAAATACTATTCCCACTTCAGAGAGTGCAACAGTAGGGAAAGTGTTGGATAGCGTAGAGGTAAAAATTACTATTCCTACTCCAGTGAGTGCAAATGTAGGGAAATCGTTGGATAGCATAGGGGTAAAAATTACTATTCCGACTCCAGGGAGTGCAACAGTAGGGAAAGCATTGGATAGCTGGAGGGTAAACATTACTATTCCAACTCCAGAGAGTGCAAGAGTATGGAAAGCTTTGGATAGCGTAGAGGTTAAAATGACTATTCCTACTCCAGTGAGTGCAACAGTAGGGAAAGCATTGGATAGAGTGAGGGTAAACATTACTATTCCAACTCCAGAGAGTGCAAGAGTAAGGAAAGCGTTGGACAGCGTAGTGGTTAAAATTACTCTTCGCACTCCAGTGAGTGCAACAGTAGGGAAAGCGTTGTATAGCGTAGGGGTAAAAATTACTATTCCCACTCCAGTGAGTGCAACAGTAGGGAAATCGTTGGATAGCGTAGGCATAACATTTACTATTCCCACTCCAGAGAGTGCAACAGTAGAGAAAGCATTGGATAGTGGGAGGGTAAACATTACTATTCCCACTCCAGATAGTGCAGCAGAAAGGAAAGCGTTGGATAGCGTGAGGGTAAAAATTAATATACCCACTCCAGAGAGCGCAACAGTAAGGAAAGCGTTGGATAGCGTATGGGTAAAAATTACTATTCCCACTCCAGAGAGTGCAACAGTAGGTTAGGCGTTGGATAGCATAGGCATAAAATGTACTATTCCCACTCCAGTGAGTGCAACAGTAGGGAAAGCATTGGATAGCGGGAGGGTAAACATTACTATTCCCACTCCAGAGAGTGCAACAGTAGGGAAAGCATTGGATAGCGGGAGAGTAAAAATTACTATTCCCACTTCATAGAGTGCAACAGTAGGGAAAGTGTTGGATAGCGTAGAGGTACAAATTACTATTCCTACTCCAGTGAGTGCAAAAGTAGGGAAATCATTGGATAGCATAGGGGTAAAAATTACTATTCCTACTCCAGGGAGTGCTACAGTAGGGAAAGCATTGAATAGTGTAGGCATACAATGTATTATTCCCACTCCAGTGAGTGCAACAGTAGGGAAAGCATTGGATAGTTGGAGGGTAATCATTACTATTCCCACTCCAAAGAGTGCAACAGTAGGGAAAGCACTGGATAGCACAGAGGTAAAAATTACTATTCCCACTCTAGTTCGAGCAACAATAGGGAAAGCGTTGTGTAGCGTAGGGGTAAAAATTACTATTCCCACTGCAGTGAGTGCAACAGTAGGGAAAGCGTTGGATAGGGTAGGCATAAAATTGACTATCTCCACTCCAGAGAGTGCAACAGTAGGGAAGCATTGGATAGTGGGAGGGTAAACATTACTATTCCCACTCCAGAGAGTGCAACAGTAGGGAAAGCTTTGGGTAGCGTAGGGGTAAAAATTACTATTCCCACTCCAGAGAGTGCAACAGTAGGGAAAGCGTTGGATAGCATAGCCATAACATGTACTATTCCCACTCCATTCAGTGCAACAGTAGGGAAAGCATTGGAGAGCGGGAGAGTACAAATTACTATTCCCACTCCCGAGAGTGCAACAGTAGGGAAAGCATTGGATAGCGGGAGGGTAAAAATTACTATTCCCAATCCAGAGAGTGCAACAGTAAGGAAAGCGTTGGATAGCGTAGGGGAAAAAACTACTAATACCACTCCAGAGAGTGCAACAGTATGGAAAGCGTTGGGTAGCATAGGCATAACATTTACTATTCCCACTCCAGTGAGTGCAACAGTAGGGAAAGCATTGTATAGCGGGAGGGTAAACATTACTATTCCCACTCCAGGGAGTTCAACAGCAGAGAAAGCGTTGGATAGCGTAGAGGTAAAAAATACTATTCCCACTCCAGTGAGTGCAACAGTAGGGAAAGCATTGGATAGCAGGAGGGTAAACATTACTATTCCAACTCCAGAGAGTGCAACAGTAGGGAAAGCGTTGGATAGCGTAGAGGTAAAAATTACTATTGCCACTCCAGTGAGTGCAACAGTAGGGAAAGCGTTGGATAGCATGGGGTAGGAATTGGAAAGCTTTGGATAGCGTAGGCATAAAATTTACTATTCCCACTCCAGAGAGTGCAACAGTAGGGAAAGCATTGGATAGCGGGAGGGTAAATATTACTATTCACACTCCAGAGAATGCAACAGTAAGGAAAGCGTTGGATAGCGTAGGGGTAATAATTAGTATTCCCAATCCAGAGAGTGCAGCAGTAGGGAAAGCGTTGGATAGCGTAGGCATAACATTTACTATTCCCACGCCAGTGAGTGCTACAGTAGGGAAAGCATTGGATAGCGGGAGGGTAAAAATTACTTTTCCCACTCCAGAGAGTGCAACAGTAGAGAAAGCGTTGGATAGCGGAGAGGTAAAAATTACTATTCCCACTCCAGTGAGTGCATTAGTAGGGAAAGCTTTGGATAGCATAGGGGTAAACATTACTATTCATACTCCAGAGAGTGTAACAGTAGGGAAAGTGTTGGATAGCGTAGAGGTAAAATTACTATTCCAACTCCAGTGAGTGCAACAGTAGGGAAAGCATTGGTTAGCGGGAGGGTAAACATTACTATTCCCACTCCAGAGAATGCAACAGTAGGGAATGCGTTGGATAGCGCAGAGGTAAAAATAACTATTAACACTCCTGTGAATGCAACAGTAGGGAAAGCATTGGATAGCATAGGGTAAAAATTACTATTCCCCCTCCAGAGAGTGCAACAGTAGGGAAAGCATTTGATAGCATAGAGGTAAGAATTACTATTCCTACTCCAGTGAGTGCAACAGTAGGGAAAGCGTTGGATAGCGTAAAGGTAAAAATGTATTAATCCCACTCCAGAGAGTGCAACAGTAGGGCAAGCGTTGGATAGCTTAGGCATACAATTTACTTTTCCCACTCCAGTGAGTGCAACAGTAGGGAAAGCATTGGATAGCGCCAGGGTAAAAATTAAATTTCCCAATCCAGAGAGTGCAACAGTAAGGAAAGCGTTGGATAGCGTATGGGTAAAAATTACTATTCCCACTCCAGAGAGTGCAGCAGTAGGGAAAGCGTTCGATAGCGTAGGCATTAAATTTAATTTCCCCCCTCCAGTGAGTGCAACAGTAGGAAAAGCATTGGATAGCGGGAGGGTAAACATTACTATTCCCACTCCAGAGAGTGCAACAGTAGGGAAAGCATTGGATAGTGGGAGAGTAAAAAATACTATTCCCACTTCAGAGAGTGCAAAAGTAGGGAAAGTGTTGGATAGCGTAGAGGTAAAAATTACAATTCCTACTCCAGTGAGTGCAAATGTAGGGAAATCGTTGGATAGCATAGGGGTAAAAAGTACTATTTCCACTCCAGGGAGTGCAACAGTAGAGAAAGCATTGGATAGTGTATGCATACAATTTACTATTCCCACTCCAGTGAGTGCAACAGTAGGGAAAGCATTGGATAGCGGGAGGGTGAACATTACTATTCCCACTCCAGAGAGTGCAACAGTAGGGAAAGCATTGGATAGTGGGAGAGTAAAAAATACTATTCCCACTTCAGAGAGTGCAAAAGTAGGGAAAGTGTTGGATAGCGTAGAGGTAAAAATTACAATTCCTACTCCAGTGAGTGCAAATGTAGGGAAATCGTTGGATAGCATAGGGGTAAAAAGTACTATTTCCACTCCAGGGAGTGCAACAGTAGAGAAAGCATTGGATAGTGTATGCATACAATTTACTATTCCCACTCCAGTGAGTGCAACAGTAGGGAAAGCATTGGATAGCTGGAGGGTAAAAATTACTATTCCCACTCCAGAGAGTGCAAGAGTAAGGAAAGCGTTGGACAGCGTAGAGGTTAAAATTACTATTCCCACACCAGTGAGTGCAACAGTAGGGAATGCGTTGGATAGCGGGAGGGTAAACATTAATATTCCCACTCCAGCGAGTGCAACAGTAGGGAAAGCGTTGGATAGCGTAGAGGTAAAAATTACTATTCCCACTCCAGTGAGTGCAACAGTAGGGAAAGCGTTGTGTAGCGTAGGGGTAAAAATTACTATTCCCACTCCAGTGAGTGCAACAGTAGGGAAAGCGTTGGATAGCGTAGGCATAACATTTACTATTCCCACTCCAGAGAGTGCAACAGCAGGGAAAGCATTTGATAGTGGGAGGGTAAACATTACTATTCCCACTCCAGATAGTGCAGCAGAAAGGAAAGCGTTGGATAGCGCGAGGGTAAAAATTAATATTCCCACTCCAGAGAGCGCAACAGTAAGGAAAGCGTTGGATAGCTTATTGGTAAAAATTACTATTCCCACTCCAGAGAGTGCAACAGTAGGGAAAGCGTTGGATAGCATAATCATAAAATATACTATTCCCACTCCAGTGAGTGGAACAGTAGGGAAAGCATTGGATAGCGGGAGGGTAAACATTACAATTCCCACTCCTGAGAGTGCAACAGTAGGGAAAGAATTGGATAGCATGAGAGTAAAAATTACTATTCCCACTTCATAGAGTGAAACAGTAGGGAAAGTGTTGGATAGCGTAGAGGTAAAAATTACTATTCCCACTCCAGGGAGTGCAAAAGTAGGGAAAGCATTGGATAGTGTAGGCATACAATTTACTATTCCCACTCCAGTGAGTGCAACAGTAGGGAAAGCATTGGATAGTTGGAGGGTAAAAACTTACTATTTCCACTCCAGGGAATGCAACAGTAAGGAAAGCGTTGGATAGCATAGGTGTAAAAATTACCATTCAAACTCCAGAGTGCAACAGTAGGGAAAGCATTGGATAGCGTAGGCATAAAATGTACTATTCCTACTCCAGTGAGTGCAACAGAAGGGAAAGCATTGGATAACGGGAGGGTAAACATTACTATTCCCATTACAAAGAGTGCAACAGTATGGAAAACGTTGGATAGCATAAAGGTTAAAATTACTATTTCCACTCCAGTGAGTGCAACAGTAGGGAAAGCATTAGATAAGGGAGGGTAAACATTACTATTCCCACTCCAGAGAGTGCAACAGTAGGGAAAGCGTTGGATAGAGTAGAGGTAAAAATTACTATTCCCACTCCAGTTCGAGCAACAATAGGGAAAGCGTTGTGTAGCATAGGGGTAAAAATTACTATTCCCACTCCAGTGAGTGCAACAGTAGGGAAAGTGTTGGATAGGGTAGGCATAAAATTGACTATTCCCACTCCAGAGAGTGAAACAGTAGGGAAAGCATTGGATAGCGGGAGGGTAAACATTACTATTCCCACTCCAGAGAGTGCAACAGTAGGGAAAGCGTTGGATAGCGTAGAGGTAAAAATTACTATTACCACTCCAGTGAGTGCAACAGTTGGGAAAGCGTTGGATAGCGTAGAGGTAAAAATTACTATTCCCACTTCAGTGAATGCAACAGTAGGGAAAGCATTGGATAGCATATGGGTAAAAATTACTATTCTTACTCCAGAGAGTGCAACAGTAGTGAAAGCGATGGATAGCGTCGTGGTCAAAATTACTATTCGCTCTCCAGTGAGTGCAACAGTAGGGAAAGCATTGGGTCGCGTAGGGGTAAAAATAACGATTCCCACTCCAGAGAGTGCAACAGTAGGGAAAGTGTTGGATAGCATAGCCATAACATGTACTATTCCCACTCCATTCAGTGCAACAGTAGGGAAAGCATTGGAGAGCGGGAGAGTACAAATTACTATTCCCAATCCAGAGAGTGCAACAGTAAGGAAAGTGTTGGATAGCGTAGGGGAAAACACTACTATTCCCACTCCAGAGAGTGCAACAGTATGGAAAGCAATGGATAGCATAGGCATAACATTTACTATTCCCACTCCAGTGAGTGCAACAGTAGGGAAAGCATTGTATAGCGGGAGGGTAAACATTACTATTCTCACTCCAGAGAGTGCAACAGCAGAGAAAGCGTTGGATAGCGTAGAGGTAAAAATTACCATTCCCACTCCAGTGAGTGCAACAGTAGGGAAAGCATTGGATAGCGGGAGGGTAAACATTACTATTCCAACTCCAGAGAGTGCAACAGTAGGGAAAGCATTGGATAGCGTAGAGGTAAAAATTACTATTCCCACTCCAGTGAGTGCAACAGTAGGGAAAGCGTTGGATAGCATGGGGTAAAAATTTGAAAGCTTTGTATAGCGTAGGCATAAAATTTACTATTCCCACTCCAGAGAGTTCAATAGTAGGGAAAGCATTGGATAGCGGGAGGGTAAATATTACTATTCCCACTCCAGAGAATGCAACAGTAAGGAAAGCAATGGATAGTGTAGGGGTAAAAATTATTATTCCCAATCCAGAGAGTGCAGCAGTAGGGAAAACGTTGGATAGCGTAGGCATAAAATTTACTATTCCCACGCCAGCGAGTGCAACAGTAGGGAAAGCATTGGATAGCGGGAGGGTAAAAATTACTTTTCCCACTCCAGAGAGTGCAACAGTAGGGAAAGCGTTGGATAGCGGAGAGGTAAAAATTACTATTCCCACTCCAGTGAGTGCATTAGTAGGGAAAGCTTTGGATAGCGTAGGGGTAAAAATTACTATTCCTACTCCAGTGAGTGCAACAGTAGGGAAAGCGTTGGATAGCATTGGCATAAAATGTACTATTCCCACTCCAGAGAGTGCAACAGTAGGAAAAGCATTGGATAGCGGGAGGGTAAACATTACTATTCATACTCCAGAGAGTGTAACAGTAGGGAAAGTATTGGATAGTGTAGAGGTAAAATTACTATTCCAACTCCAGTGAGTGCGGCAGTAGGGAAAGCATTGGTTAGCGGGAGGGTAAACCTCACTATTCCCACTCCAGAGAATGCAACAGTAGGGAATGCGTTGGATAGCGTAGAGGTAAAAATAACTATTAACACTCCAGTGAATGCAACAGTAGGGAAAGCATTGGATAGCACAGGGTAAAAATTACTATGCCCCCTCCAGAGAGTGCAACAGTAGGAAAAGCGTTTGATAGCATAGAGGTAAGAATTACTATTCCCACTCCAGTGAGTGCAACAGTAGGGAAAGCGTTGGATAGCGTAAAGGTAAAAATTTATTAATCCCACTCCAGAGAGTGCAACAGTAGGGAAAACGTTGGATAGCGTAGGCATACAATTTACTATTCCCACTCCAGTGAGTGCAACAGTAGGGAAAGCATTGGATAGCGCGAGGGTAAAAATTAAACTTCCCAATCCAGAGAGCGCAACAGTAAGGAAAGCGTTGGATAGCGTATGGGTAAAAATTACTATTCCCACTATAGAGAGTGCAGCAGTAGGGAAAGCGTTCGATAGCGTAGGCATTACATTTAATTTTCCCACTCCAGTGAGTGCAACAGTAGGAAAAGCATTGGATAGCTGGAGGGTAAACATTACTATTCCCACTCTAGAGAGTGCAACAGTAGGGAAAGCATTGGATAGCGGGAGAGTAAAAAATACTATTCCCACTTCAGAGAGTGAAAAAGTAGGGAAAGTGTTGGATAGCGTAGAGGTAAAAATTACAATTCCTACTCCAGTGAGTGCAAATGTAGGGAAATCGTTGGATAGCATAGGGGTAACAATTACTATTTCCACTCCAGGGAGTGCAACAGTAGGGAACGCATTGGATAGTGTATGCATACAATTTACTATTCCCACTCCAGTGAGTGCAACAGTAGGGAACGCATTGGATAGCTGGAGGGTAAAAATTACTATTCCCACTCCAGAGAGTGCAAGAGTAAGGAAAGCGTTGGACAGCGTAGAGGTTAAAATTACTATTCCCACACCAGCGTGTGCAACAGTAGGGAATGCGTTGGATAGCGGGAGGGTAAACATTACTATTCCCACTCCAGCGAGTGCAACAGTAGGGAAAGCGTTGGATAGCGTAGAGGTAAAAATTAGTATTCCCACTCCAGTGAGTGCAACAGTAGGGAAAGCGTTGTGTAGCGTAGGGGTAAAATTACTATTCCCACTCCAGTGAGTGCAACAGTAGGGAAAGCGTTGGATAGCGTAGGCATAACATTTACTATTCCCACTCTAGAGAGTGCAACAGTAGGGAAAGCATATGATAGTGGGAGGGTAAACATTACTATTCCCACTCCAGAGAGTTCAACAGTAGGGAAAAAATTGGATAGCAGGAGAGTAAAAATTACTATTCCCACTTCATAGAGTGCAACAGTAGGGAAAGTGTTGGATAGCGTAGAGGTAAAAATTACTATTCCTACTCCAGTGAGTTCAAAAGTAGGGAAATCGTTGGATAGCATAGGGGTAAAAATTACTATTCCCACTCCAGGAAGTGCAACAGTAGGGAAAGCATTGGATAGTGTAGGCATACAATTTACTATTCCCACTCCAGTGAGTGCAACAGTAGGGAAAGCATTGGATTTTTGAAGGGTAAAAATTACTATTCCCACTCCAGGGAATGCAACAGTAAGGAAAGCATTGGATAGCATAGGTGTAAAAATTACCATTCAAACTCCAGAGAGTGCAACAGTAGGGACAGCATTGGATAGCGTAGGCATAAAATGTACTATTCCCACTCCAGTGAGTGCAACAGTAGGGAAATCATTGGATAACGGGAGGGTAAACATTACTATTCCCACTCCAAAGAGTGCAACAGTATGGAAAACGATGGATAGCATAGAGGTTAAAATTACTATTCCCACTCCAGTGAGTGTAACAGTAGGGAAAGCATTAGATAACGGGAGGGTAAACATTACTATTCCAACTCCAGAGAATGCAACAGTAAGGAAAGCGTTGGATAGCGTAGAGGTAAAAATTACTATTCCCACTCCAGTTCGAGCAACAATAGGGAAAGCGTTGTGTAGCGTAGGGGTAAAAATTACTATTCCCACTCCAGTGAGTGCAACAGTAGGGAAAGTGTTGGATAGGGTTGGCATAAAATTGACTATTCCCACTCCAGAGAGTGCAACAGTAGGGAAAGCATTGGATAGCGGGAGGGTAAACATTACTATTCCCACTCCAGAGAGTGCAACAGTAGGGAAAGCATTGGATAGCGTAGAGGTAAAAATTACTATTACCACTCCAGTGAGTGCAACAGTAGGGAAAGCGTTAGATAGCGTAGAGGTAAAAATTACTATTCCCACTTCAGTGAATGCAACAGTAGGGAAAGCATTGGATAGCATAGGGGTAAAAATTACTATTCTTACTCCAGAGAGTGCAACAGTAGGGAAAGCGATGGATAGCGTAGTGGTCAAAATTACTATTCGCTCTCCAGTGAGTGCAACAGTAGGGAAAGCATTGGGTAGCGTAGGGGTAAAAATTACTATTCCCACTCCAGAGAGTGCAACAGTAGGGAAAGCGTTGGATAGCGTAGCCATAACATGTACTATTCCCACTCCATTCAGTGCAACAGTAGGGAAAGCATTGGAGAGCGGGAGAGTACAAATTACTATTCCAAATCCAGAGAGTGCAACAGTAAGGAAAGTGTTGGATAGCGTAGGGGAAAACACTTCTATTCCCACTCCAGAGAGTGCAACAGTATGGAAAGCAATGGATAGCATAGGCATAACATTTACTATTCCCACTCCAGCGGATAGCGGGAGAGTAAAAAATACTATTCCCACTTCAGAGAGTGCAAAAGTAGGGAAAGTGTTGGATAGCGTAGAGGTAAAAATTACAATTCCTACTCCAGTGAGTGCAAATGTAGGGAAATCGTTGAATAGCATAGGGGTAAAAAGTACTATTTCCACTCCAGGGAGTGCAACAGTAGAGAAAGCATTGGATAGTGTATGCATACTATTTACTATTCCCACTCCAGTGAGTGCAACAGTAGGGAAAGCATTGGATAGCTGGAGGGTAAAAATTACTATTCCCACTCTAGAGAGTGCAAGAGTAAGGAAAGCGTTGGACAGCGTAGAGGTTTATTTTATTTATTTTATTTGCATACTTATAACACGCTGGGAATCGACTCCCTGAGGAGTATCTCCGCGCCTTTTTTAGCAGCATCTGAGACCAAGGCCTGCTCTAACAAGGTTAAGTAAAGACTTAGTGGGACTAATAGTTGAACAAGAAAGTTTTTAATTTTTTCCTAAAAGGAAAGTGTTCCTTACAGATTCTAATGTCATAAGGAAGATCGTTCCAAAGCTTTGGTCCAGCTACGGACAGAGCCCTTCCTCCTTGTCTGGTCTTACAAAACCTGGGGACACATAACAGCTCTTGATTACCAGATCTCAGAGTTCTAGCAGGGATGTAAGGGACAAATTTTTTTGTTAGATAGTCAGGACCCTTACCAATGAGACATTTATGGATGATGCAGCACGTTTTAAACAAAACCCTCTGTTTCACAGTGAGCCAATGTAATTGATTCAACAATGGTTTCGAGGGTGTACGTGCTGGGGCATTCAAAACCAAGCGTGCTGCCGTGTTCTGCACAACTTGGAGTTTGTTAATGATGCCCTCATTGGCGGCTAACAGCAGCCCATTACAGTAGTCCAGTCTGCTCAACACAAGCGACTGAACTAGAGTTTTCCTGGTGGAATCAGGTAACAGGGGTAAAACCCTTCGGAGAAGATCAATCACATGGAAACAGGAGCCTACCACTTGATTGGTATGATGTTTAAGAGCGAGCTCCTGATCCAGTTTGACTCCAAGATCTTTTACCACCTCTTTGGGTACGGGGACTGGGCCAAGGTCTTGAGGCCACCAGTCGGGAGTCCACAATCGTTTGGCCTCTCCAAAAAGCATTACCTCAGTCTTTGAGACGTTACACTGAAGGAAGTTTGCTGCCATCCATTGAGCCACCTCTTTCATCGCCTGGGCAAAGGAGTTGCGTACCTCAGGAGTCATGATTTTAAAGGGGAAGAGGAGTTGAGTATCGTCTGCATACGATACAGGAATAAATCCGTGGGATCTCATGATGTTGGCCAGGGGTGCCACGTAGATGTTAAAAAGTGTTGGGCTCAAGCAGGAGCCCTGTGGCACACCCTTAGAGATCTCCACCTCCTCTGACTGGTATGGACCCAGTGTGACTCTCTGAGTACGCTTGATGAAAAAGCTCCTTAGCCAGGCCAACGCCTTGCCACCCAGCCCGATGTTAATGAGTCTGGAGGTCATTATATCATGTGACACAGTGTCAAACGCCGCTGACAGATCTAAAAGCACCAGGATAACGGAATAACCCTTATCCTGTAGCATATGGAGATCGTCAGCGACGGACAGCAAGGCGGTCTCAGTACTATGCCTGGGTCTAAACCCCGATTGTGAAGGGTCAAGTCCTCCTGCACTTTCTACATATTTAGATAAGTGCCGATTTACAAACTTCTCGGCGAGCTTCCCTAAAAAAAGGGAGGAGGGAGATAGGTCTCAGGTTTGTGAGGTCGGTCCAGGGAATGGAATTATTTTTGCGTAGGGGTCTGACCAAAGCTTGCTTCCAACCTAGGGGGACTTCCCCCGTGCTCAGAGAAAGGTTAAGTACCTGCTGAATACTTACACCCAGCTCCTCAGTAAGAAGAGTCATAACCCGTGCTGGTATAATATCCGAGGGGCACCCGCTCTTAGTTTGGGTGATAAGAGTGGTTATCTCCTCCAAGGATATAGGTGGAAAGGCTTCAAGCTTACAGGTCGTATTTCCTATTGGGCTAATATGGGACTGGACCAAGCTATCAGCATTGCTCATAGTATTCGAGGTGTATTTGGTGGCTAAGATCTTCGTGTAAATGCCATCTATTTTTTTGACAAAAAACTGAGAGATATTATTGCACAGTTCCTGAGACTCAATTCCATCCGTTTCGCAAGCCGAGGGTTTTATAAAGGTTTGCAAAATCTGGTAGAGTACTTTGGGATTTTTACCGGCTGCTGACAATTGGGCTGCAATATGATGTTTCCGTGCAGCCCGAATAGCTTTATGGTAAACTTTTAATGAGGTCCTGTGAGTTTCTTTGTCCTCTGCCTTGCGAGTGGCCCTCCAACGTTTTTCTGACTTCCTAGCAGTTAGCTTTAACTGTCTAAGATCGTCAGTGAACCAGAACTCTTGTTTAGGAGTAGGCCGTGGTTTAAATTTTCTCAAGGGAGCAACCTGGTTAATAGTCAGTGTTAAGGCTTCATTGAATTTGACTAATGCGGAGGAAACATCATCTCCACATTCATCCCAGTTGGGCTCTGTGTATTTACTCCTGAAACCCTCAGTAGTTAGTTTGTTCCAGGGTCTTCTGACTACTGCCATAGTCCTCTGGATGCCCTTGACCTTATAATTAGGGCGGGTGTAAAATTCAATGATGGCGTGATCAGTCCAGTCCACTAAAGTGGGAGGCATACATTTTATAGAGGTGTAGTTGCATAGCACAAGATCTAGGGTGTGTCCGGCAGTGTGTGTGGGTCCCTGATTCATTTGGTTAAGACCAAGCGTGGCTAGATCAGCCAAGAGTGTCTGTGCTTCAACACATGTGGCTATTTCGCTATGGACATTACTTTCCTTACTGTTGCGCTCTCTGGAGTAGGAATATTAATTTTTACCCTCGCGCTATCCAACGCTTTCCTTTCTGATGCACTATCTGGAGTGGGAATAGTAATGTTTACGCTCCCACTATCACTAGGTTAAAATTACTATTCCCACACCAGTGAGTGCAACAGTAGGGAATGCGTTGGATAGCGGGAGGGTAAACATTACTATTCCCACTCCAGCGAGTGCAACAGTAGGGAAAGCGTTGGATAGCGTAGAGGTAAAAATTACTATTCCCACTCCAGTGAGTGCAACAGTAGGGAAAGCGTTGTGTAGCATAGGGGTAAAAATTACTATTCCCACTCCGGTGAGTGCAACAGTAGGGAAAGCGTTGGATAGCGTAGGCATAACATTTACTATTCCCACTCCAGAGAGTGCAACAGTAGGGAAAGCATTTGATAGTGGGAGCGTAAACATTACTATTCCCACTCCAGATAGTGCAGCAGAAAGGAAAGCGTTGGATAGCGCGAGGGTAAAAATTAATATTCCCACTCCAGAGAGCGCAACAGTAAGGAAAGCGTTGGATAGCTTATTGGTAAAAATTACTATTCCCACTCCAGAGAGTGCAACAGTAGGGAAAGCGTTGGATAGCATAATCATAAAATATACTATTCCCACTCCAGTGAGTGCAACAGTAGGGAAAGCATTGGATAGCGGGAGGGTAAACATTACTATTCCCACTCCTGAGAGTGCAACAGTAGGGAAAGAATTGGATAGCAGGAGAGTAAAAATTACTATTTCCACTTCATAGAGTGCAACAGTAGGGAAAGTGTTGGATAGCGTAGAGGTAAAAATTACTATTCCCACTCCAGGGAGTGCAACAGTAGGGAAAGCATTGGATAGTGTAGGCATACAATTTTCTATTCCCACTTCAGTGAGTGCAACAGTAGGGAAAGCATTGGATAGTTGGAGGGTAAAAATTACTATTCCCACTCCAGGGAATGCAACAGTAAGGAAAGCGTTGGATAGCATAGGTGTAAAAATTACCATTCAAACTCCAGAGAGTGCAACAGTAGGGAAAGCATTGGATAGCGTAGGCATAAAATGTACTATTCCTACTCCAGTGAGTGCAACAGTAGGGAAAGCATTGGATAACGGGAGGGTAAACATTACTATTCCCACTCCAAAGAGTACAACAGTATGGAAAACGTTGGATAGCATAAAGGTTAAAATTACTATTTACACTCCAGTGAGTGCAACAGTAGGGAAAGCATTAGATAATGGGAGGGTAAACATTACTATTCCCACTCCAGAGAGTGCAACAGTAGGGAAAGCGTTGGATAGAGTAGAGGTAAAAATTACTATTCCCACTCCAGTTCGACGAACAATAGGGAAAGCGTTGTGTAGCGTAGGGGTAAAAATTACTATTCCCACTCCAGTGAGTGCAACAGTAGGGAAAGTGTTGGATAGGGTAGGCATAAAATTGACTATTCCCACTCCAGAGAGTGCAACAGTAGGGAAAGCATTGGATAGCGGGAGGGTAAACATTACTATTCCCACTCCAGAGAGTGCAACAGTAGGGAAAGCGTTGGATAGCGTAGAGGTAAAAATTACTATTACCACTCCAGTGAGTGCAACAGTAGGGAAAGCGTTGGATAGCGTAGAGGTAAAAATTACTATTCCCACTTCAGTGAATGCAACAGTAGGGAAAGCATTGGATAGCATAGGGGTAAAAATTACTATTCTTACTCCAGAGAGTGCAACAGTAGTGAAAGCGATGGATAGCGTAGTGGTCAAAATTACTATTCGCTCTCCAGTGAGTGCAACAGTAGGGAAAGCATTGGGTCACGTAGGGGTAAAAATTACGATTCCCACTCCAGAGAGTGCAACAGTAGGGAAAGCGTTGGATAGCGTAGCCATAACATGTACTATTCCCACTCCATTCAGTGCAACAGTAGGGAAAGCATTGGAGAGCGGGAGAGTACAAATTACTATTCCCAATCCAGAGAGTGCAACAGTAAGGAAAGTGTTGGATAGCGTAGGGGAAAACACTACTATTCCCACTCCAGAGAGTGCAACAGTATGGAAAGCAATGGATAGCATAGGCATAACATTTACTATTCCCACTCCAGTGAGTGCAACAGTAGGGAAAGCATTGTATAGCTGGAGGGTAAACATTACTATTCTCACTCCAGAGAGTGCAACAGCAGAGAAAGCGTTGGATAGCGTAGAGGTAAAAATTACTATTCCCACTCCAGTGAGTGCAACAGTAGGGAAAGCATTAGATAGCTGGAGGATAAACATTACTATTCCAACTCCAGAGAGTGCAACAGTAGGCAAAGCATTGGATAGCGTAGAGGTAAAAATTACTATTCCCACTCCAGTTCGAGCAACAATAGGGAAAGCGTTGTGTAGCGTAGGGGTAAAAATTACTATTCCCACTCCAGTGAGTGCATGAGTAGGGAAAGCATTGGATAACGGGAGGGTAAACATTACTATTCCCACTCCAAAGAGTACAACAGTATGGAAAACGTTGGATAGCATAAAGGTTAAAATTACTATTTCCACTCCAGTGAGTGCAACAGTAGGGAAAGCATTAGATAATGGGAGGGTAAACATTACTATTCCCACTCCAGAGAGTGCAACAGTAGGGAAAGCGTTGGATAGAGTAGAGGTAAAAATTACTATTCCCACTCCAGTTCGAGCAACAATAGGGAAAGCGTTGTGTAGCGTAGGGGTAAAAATTACTATTCCCACTCCAGTGAGTGCAACAGTAGGGAAAGTGTTGGATAGGGTAGGCATAAAATTGACTATTCCCACTCCAGAGAGTGCAACAGTAGGGAAAGCATTGGATAGCGGGAGGGTAAACATTACTATTCCCACTCCAGAGAGTGCAACAGTAGGGAAAGCGTTGGATAGCGTAGAGGTAAAAATTACTATTACCACTCCAGTGAGTGCAACAGTAGGGAAAGCGTTGGATAGCGTAGAGGTAAAAATTACTATTCCCACTTCAGTGAATGCAACAGTAGGGAAAGCATTGGATAGCATAGGGGTAAAAATTACTATTCTTACTCCAGAGAGTGCAACAGTAGTGAAAGCGATGGATAGCGTAGTGGTCAAAATTACTATTCGCTCTCCAGTGAGTGCAACAGTAGGGAAAGCATTGGGTCACGTAGGGGTAAAAATTACGATTCCCACTCCAGAGAGTGCAACAGTAGGGAAAGCGTTGGATAGCGTAGCCATAACATGTACTATTCCCACTCCATTCAGTGCAACAGTAGGGAAAGCAATGGATAGCATAGGCATAACATTTACTATTCCCACTCCAGTGAGTGCAACAGTAGGGTAAGCATTGTATAGCTGGAGGGTAAACATTACTATTCTCACTCCAGAGAGTGCAACAGCAGAGAAAGCGTTGGATAGCGTAGAGGTAAAAATTACTATTCCCACTCCAGTGAGTGCAACAGTAGGGAAAGCATTAGATAGCGGGAGGATAAACATTACTATTCCAACTCCAGAGAGTGCAACAGTAGGCAAAGCATTGGATAGCGTAGAGGTAAAAATTACTATTCCCACTCCAGTGAGTGCAACAGTAGGGAAAGCGTTGGATAGCATGGGGTAAAAATTTGAAAGCTTTGTATAGCGTAGGCATAAAATTTACTATTCCCACTCCAGAGAGTTCAACAGTAGGGAAAGCATTGGATAGCGGGAGGGTAAATATTACTATTCCCACTCCAGAGAATGCAACAGTAAGGAAAGCAATGGATAGTGTAGGAGTAAAAATTAGTATTCCCAATCCAGAGAGTGCAGCAGTAGGGAAAGCGTTGGATAGCGTAGGCATAAAATTTACTATTCCCACGCCAGTGAGTGCAACAGTAGGGAAAGCATTGGATAGCGGGAGGGTAAAAATTAGTTTTCCCACTCCAGAGAGTGCAACAGTAGGGAAAGCGTTGGATAGCGGAGAGGTAAAAATTACTATTCCCACTCCATTGAGTGCATTAGTAGGGAAAGCTTTGGATAGCGTAGGGGTAAAAATTACTATTCCTACTCCAGTGAGTGCAACAGTAGGGAAAGCGTTGGATAGCGTTGGCATAAAATGTACTATTCCCACTCCAGAGAGTGCAACAGTAGGAAAAGCATTGGATAGCGGGAGGGTAAACATTACTATTCATACTCCAGAGAGTGTAACAGTAGGGAAAGTATTGGATAGTGTAGAGGTAAAATTACTATTCCAACTTCAGTGAGTGCAACAGTAGGGAAAGCATTGGTTAGCGGGAGGGTAAACCTTACTATTCCCACTCCAGAGAATGCAACAGTAGGGAATGTGTTGGATAGCGTAGAGGTAAAAATAACTATTAACACTCCAGTGAATGCAACAGTAGGGAAAGCATTGGATAGCATAGGGTAAAAATTACTATGCCCCCTCCAGAGAGTGCAACAGTAGGAAAAGCGTTTGATAGCATAGAGGTAAGAATTACTATTCCCACTCCAGTGAGTGCAACAGTAGGCAAAGCGTTGGATAGCGTAAAGGTAAAAATGTATTAATCCCACTCCAGAGAGTGCAACAGTAGGGAAAGCGTTGGATAGCGTAGGCATACAATTTACTATTCCCACTCCAGTGAGTGCAACAGTAGGGAAAGCATTGGATAGCGCGAGGGTAAAAATTAAATTTCCCAATCCAGAGAGCGCAACAGTAAGGAAAGCGTTGGATAGCGTATGGGTAAAAATGACTATTCCCACTCTAGAGAGTGCAGCAGTAGGGAAAGCGTTCGATAGCGTAGGCATTAAATTTAATTTTCCCACTCCAGTGAGTGCAACAGTAGGAAAAGCATTGGATAGCTGGAGGGTAAACATTACTATTCCCACTCTAGAGAGTGCAACAGTAGGGAAAGCATTGGATAGCGGGAGAGTAAAAAATACTATTCCCACTTCAGAGAGTGAAAAAGTAGGGAAAGTGTTGGATAGCTTAGAGGTAAAAATTACAATTCCTACTCCAGTGAGTGCAAATGTAGGGAAATCGTTGGATAGCATAGGGGTAAAAGTTACTATTTCCACTCAAGGGAGTGCAACAGTAGGGAACGCATTGGATAGTGTATGCATACAATTTACTATTCCCACTCCAGTGAGTGCAACAGTAGGGAACGCATTGGATAGCTGGTGGGTAAAAATTACTATTCCCACTCCAGAGAGTGCAAGAGTAAGGAAAGCGTTGGACAGCGTAGAGGTTAAAATTACTATTCCCACACCAGCGAGTGCAACAGTAGGGAATGCGTTGGATAGCGGGAGGGTAAACATTACTATTCCCACTCCAGCGAGTGCAACAGTAGGGAAAGCGTTGGATAGCGTAGAGGTAAAAATTACTATCCCCACTCCAGTGAGTGCAACAGTATGGAAAGCGTTGTGTAGCGTAGGGGTAAAAATTACTATTCCCACTCCAGTGAGTGCAACAGTAGGGAAAGCGTTGGTTAGCGTAGGCATAACATTTACTATTCCCACTCTAGAGAGTGCAACAGTAGGGAAAGCATTTGATAGTGGGAGGGTAAACATTACTATTCCCACTCCAGAGAGTGCAACAGTAGGGAAAGAATTGGATAGCAGGAGAGTAAAAATTACTATTCCCACTTCATAGAGTGCAACAGTAGGGAAAGTGTTGGATAGCGTAGAGGTAAAAATTACTATTCCTACTCCAGTGAGTTCAAAAGTAGGGAAATCGTTGGATAGCATAGGGGTAAAAATTACTATTCCCACTCCAGGGAGTGCAACAGTAGGGAAAGCATTGGATAGTGTAGGCATACAATTTACTATTCCCACTCCAGTGAGTGCAACAGTAGGGAAAGCATTAGATAATGGGAGGGTAAACATTACTATTCCAACTCCAGAGAATGCAACAGTAGGGAAAGCGTTGGATAGCGTAGAGGTAAAAATTACTATTCCCACTCCAGTTCGAGCAACAATAGGGAAAGCGTTGTGTAGCGTAGGGGTATAAATTACTATTCCCTCTCCAGTGAGTGCAACAGTAGGGAAAGTGTTGGATAGGGTAGGCATAAAATTGACTATTCCCACTCCAGAGAGTGCAACAGTAGGGAAAGCATTGGATAGCGGGAGGGTAAACATTACTATTCCCACTCCAGAGAGTGCAACAGTAGGGAAAGCGTTGGATAGCGTAGAGGTAAAAATTACTATTACCACTCCAGTGAGTGCAACAGTAGGGAAAGCGTTAGATAGCGTAGAGGTAAAAATTACTATTCCCACTTCAGTGAATGCAACAGTAGGGAAAGCATTGGATAGCATAGGGGTAAAAATTACTATTCTTACTCCAGAGAGTGCAACAGTAGGGAAAGCGATGGATAGCGTAGTGGTCAAAATTACTATTCGCTCTCCAGTGAGTGCAACAGTAGGGAAAGCATTGGGTAGCGTAGGGGTAAAAATTACTATTCCCACTCCAGAGAGTGCAACAGTAGGGAAAGCGTTGGATAGCGTAGCCATAACATGTACTATTCCCACTCCATTCAGTGCAACAGTAGGGAAAGCATTGGAGAGCGGGAGAGTACAAATTACTATTCCAAAACCAGAGAGTGCAACAGTAAGGAAAGTGTTGGATAGCGTAGGGGAAAACACTACTATTCCCACTCCAGAGAGTGCAACAGTATGGAAAGCAATGGATAGCATAGGCATAACATTTACTATTCCCACTCCAGTGAGTGCAACAGTAGGGAAAGCATTGTATAGCGGGAGGGTAAACATTACTATTCTCACTCCAGAGAGTGCAACAGCAGAGAAAGTGTTGGATAGCGTAGAGGTAAAAATTACTATTCCCACTCCAGTGAGTGCAACAGTAGGGAAAGCATTGAATAGCGGGAGGGTAAACATTACTATTCCAACTCCAGAGAGTGCAACAGTAGGGAAAGCATTGGATAGCGTAGAGGTAAAAATTACTATTCCCACTCCAGTGAGTGCAACAGTAGAGAAAGCGTTGGATAGCATGGGGTAAAAATTGGAAAGCTTTGGATAGCATAGGTATAAAATTTACTATTCCCACTCCAGAGAGTGCAACAGTAGGGAAAGCATTGGATAGCGGGAGGGTAAACATTGCTATTCCCACTCCAGAGAGTGCAACAGTAAGGTAAGCGTTGGATAGCGTAGGGGTAAAAATTAGTATTCCCACTCCAGAGAATGCAACAGTAGGGAAAGCGTTGGATAGCGTAGGCATAACATTTACTATTCCCACGCCAGTGAGTGCAACAGTAGGGAAAGCGTTGGATAGCGGAGAGGTAAAAATTACTATTCCCACTCCAGTGAGTGCAACAGTAGGGAAAGCTTTGGATAGCGTAGGGGTAAAAAATACTATTCCTACTCCAGTGAGTGCAACAGTAGGGAAAGCGTTGGATAGCGTTGGCATAAAATGTACTATTCCCACTCCAGAGAGTGCAACAGTAGGAAAAGCATTGGATTGCGGGAGGGTAAACATTACTATTCATACTCCAGAGAGTGTAACAGTAGGGAAAGTGTTGGATAGCGTAGAGGTAAAATTACTATTCCAACTCCAGTGAGTGCAACAGTAGGGAAAGCATTGGTTAGCGGGAGGGTAAACATTACTATTCCCACTCCAGAGAATGAAACAGTAGGGAAAGCGTTGGATAGCGTAGAGGTAAAAATAACTATTAACACTCCAGTGAATGCAACAGTAGGGAAAGCATTGGATAGCATAGGGTAAAAATTACTATTCGCCCTCCAGAGAATGCAACAGTAGGGAAAGCGTTCGATAGCATAGAGGTAAGAATTACTATTCCCACTCCAGTGAGTGCAACAGTAGGGAAAGCGTTGGATAGCCTAAAGGTTAAAATTACTATTCCCACTCCACAGAGTGCAACAGTAGGGAAAGCATTAGATAATGGGAGGGTAAACATTACTATTCCAACTCCAGAGAATGCAACAGTAGGGAAAGCGTTGGATAGCGTAGAGGTAAAAATTACTATTCCCACTCCAGTTCGAGCAACAATAGGGAAAGCGTTGTGTAGCGTAGGGGTATAAATTACTATTCCCACTCCAGTGAGTGCAACAGTAGGGAAAGTGTTGGATAGGGTAGGCATAAAATTGACTATTCCCACTCCAGAGAGTGCAACAGTAGGGAAAGCATTGGATAGCGGGAGGGTAAACATTACTATTCCCACTCCAGAGAGTGCAACAGTAGGGAAAGCGTTGGATAGCGTAGAGGTAAAAATTACTATTACCACTCCAGTGAGTGCAACAGTAGGGAAAGCGTTAGATAGCGTAGAGGTAAAAATTACTATTCCCACTTCAGTGAATGCAACAGTAGGGAAAGCATTGGATAGCATAGGGGTAAAAATTACTATTCTTACTCCAGAGAGTGCAACAGTAGGGAAAGCGATGGATAGCGTAGTGGTCAAAATTACTATTCGCTCTCCAGTGAGTGCAACAGTAGGGAAAGCATTGGGTAGCGTAGGGGTAAAAATTACTATTCCCACTCCAGAGAGTGCAACAGTAGGGAAAGCGTTGGATAGCGTAGCCATAACATGTACTATTTCCACTCCATTCAGTGCAACAGTAGGGAAAGCATTGGAGAGCGGGAGAGTACAAATTACTATTCCAAATCCAGAGAGTGCAACAGTAAGGAAAGTGTTGGATAGCGTAGGGGAAAACACTACTATTCCCACTCCAGAGAGTGCAACAGTATGGAAAGCAATGGATAGCATAGGCATAACATTTACTATTCCCACTCCAGTGAGTGCAACAGTAGGGAAAGCATTGTATAGCGGGAGGGTAAACATTACTATTCTCACTCCAGAGAGTGCAACAGCAGAGAAAGTGTTGGATAGCGTAGAGGTAAAAATTACTATTCCCACTCCAGTGAGTGCAACAGTAGGGAAAGCATTGGATAGCGGGAGGGTAAACATTAATATTCCAACTCCAGAGAGTGCAACAGTAGGGAAAGCATTGGATAGCGTAGAGGTAAAAATTACTATTCCCACTCCAGTGAGTGCAACAGTAGAGAAAGCGTTGGATAGCATGGGGTAAAAATTGGAAAGCTTTGGATAGCATAGGTATAAAATTTACTATTCCCACTCCAGAGAGTGCAACAGTAGGGAAAGCATTGGATAGCGGGAGGGTAAACATTGCTATTCCCACTCCAGAGAGTGCAACAGTAAGGTAAGCGTTGGATAGCGTAGGGGTAAAAATTAGTATTCCCACTCCAGAGAGTGCAACAGTAGGGAAAGCGTTGGATAGCGTAGGCATAACATTTACTATTCCCACGCCAGTGAGTGCAACAGTAGGGAAAGCGTTGGATAGCGGAGAGGTAAAAATTACTATTCCCACTCCAGTGAGTGCAACAGTAGGGAAAGCTTTGGATAGCGTAGGGGTAAAAAATACTATTCCTACTCCAGTGAGTGCAACAGTAGGGAAAGCGTTGGATAGCGTTGGCATAAAATGTACTATTCCCACTCCAGAGAGTGCAACAGTAGGAAAAGCATTGGATTGCGGGAGGGTAAACATTACTATTCATACTCCAGAGAGTGTAACAGTAGGGAAAGTGTTGGATAGCGTAGAGGTAAAATTACTATTCCAACTCCAGTGAGTGCAACAGTAGGGAAAGCATTGGTTAGCGGGAGGGTAAACATTACTATTCCCACTCCAGAGAATGAAACAGTAGGGAAAGCGTTGGATAGCGTAGAGGTAAAAATAACTATTAACACTCCAGTGAATGCAACAGTAGGGAAAGCATTGGATAGCATAGGGTAAAAATTACTATTCGCCCTCCAGAGAGTGCAACAGTAGGGAAAGCGTTCGATAGCATAGAGGTAAGAATTACTATTCCCACTCCAGTGAGTGCAACAGTAGGGAAAGCGTTGGATAGCCTAAAGGTTAAAATTACTATTCCCACTCCACAGAGTGCAACAGTAGGGAAAGCATTAGATAATGGGAGGGTAAACATTACTATTCCAACTCCAGAGAATGCAACAGTTGGGAAAGCGTTGGATA
This sequence comes from Lissotriton vulgaris, assembly GCF_964263255.1. NCBI lineage: Eukaryota > Metazoa > Chordata > Amphibia > Caudata > Salamandridae > Lissotriton > Lissotriton vulgaris. The sequence continues at coordinate 22,749,979 of NC_141685.1, read as the reverse complement.
GCGTAGAGGTAAAAATTACTATTCCCACTCCAGTTCGAGCAACAATAGGGAAAGCGTTGTGTAGCGTAGGGGTATAAATTACTATTCCCACTCCAGTGAGTGCAACAGTAGGGAAAGTGTTGGATAGGGTAGGCATAAAATTGACTATTCCCACTCCAGAGAGTGCAACAGTAGGGAAAGCATTGGATAGCGGGAGGGTAAACATTACTATTCCCACTCCAGAGAGTGCAAGAGTAGGGAAAGCGTTGGATAGCGTAGAGGTAAAAATTACTATTACCACTCCAGTGAGTGCAACAGTAGGGAAAGCGTTAGATAGCGTAGAGGTAAAAATTACTATTCCCACTTCAGTGAATGCAACAGTAGGGAAAGCATTGGATAGCATAGGGGTAAAAATTACTATTCTTACTCCAGAGAGTGCAACAGTAGGGAAAGCGATGGATAGCGTAGTGGTCAAAATTACTATTCGCTCTCCAGTGAGTGCAACAGTAGGGAAAGCATTGGGTAGCGTAGGGGTAAAAATTACTATTCCCACTCCAGAGAGTGCAACAGTAGGGAAAGCGTTGGATAGCGTAGCCATAACATGTACTATTCCCACTCCATTCAGTGCAACAGTAGGGAAAGCATTGGAGAGCGGGAGAGTACAAATTACTATTCCAAATCCAGAGAGTGCAACAGTAAGGAAAGTGTTGGATAGCGTAGGGGAAAACACTACTATTCCCACTCCAGAGAGTGCAACAGTATGGAAAGCAATGGATAGCATAGGCATAACATTTACTATTCCCACTCCAGTGAGTGCAACAGTAGGGAAAGCATTGTATAGCGGGAGGGTAAACATTACTATTCTCACTCCAGAGAGTGCAACAGCAGAGAAAGTGTTGGATAGCGTAGAGGTAAAAATTACTATTCCCACTCCAGTGAGTGCAACAGTAGGGAAAGCATTGGATAGCGGGAGGGTAAACATTACTATTCCAACTCCAGAGAGTGCAACAGTAGGGAAAGCATTGGATAGCGTAGAGGTAAAAATTACTATTCCCACTCCAGTGAGTGCAACAGTAGAGAAAGCGTTGGATAGCATGGGGTAAAAATTGGAAAGCTTTGGATAGCATAGGTATAAAATTTACTATTCCCACTCCAGAGAGTGCAACAGTAGGGAAAGCATTGGATAGCGGGAGGGTAAACATTGCTATTCCCACTCCAGAGAGTGCAACAGTAAGGTAAGCGTTGGATAGCGTAGGGGTAAAAATTAGTATTCCCACTCCAGAGAGTGCAACAGTAGGGAAAGCGTTGGATAGCGTAGGCATAACATTTACTATTCCCACGCCAGTGAGTGCAACAGTAGGGAAAGCGTTGGATAGCGGAGAGGTAAAAATTACTATTCCCACTCCAGTGAGTGCAACAGTAGGGAAAGCTTTGGATAGCGTAGGGGTAAAAAATACTATTCCTACTCCAGTGAGTGCAACAGTAGGGAAAGCGTTGGATAGCGTTGGCATAAAATGTACTATTCCCACTCCAGAGAGTGCAACAGTAGGAAAAGCATTGGATCGCGGGAGGGTAAACATTACTATTCATACTCCAGAGAGTGTAACAGTAGGGAAAGTGTTGGATAGCGTAGAGGTAAAATTACTATTCCAACTCCAGTGAGTGCAACAGTAGGGAAAGCATTGGTTAGCGGGAGGGTAAACATTACTATTCCCACTCCAGAGAATGAAACAGTAGGGAAAGCGTTGGATAGCGTAGAGGTAAAAATAACTATTAACACTCCAGTGAATGCAACAGTAGGGAAAGCATTGGATAGCATAGGGTAAAAATTACTATTCGCCCTCCAGAGAGTGCAACAGTAGGGAAAGCGTTCGATAGCATAGAGGTAAGAATTACTATTCCCACTCCAGTGAGTGCAACAGTAGGGAAAGCGTTGGATAGCCTAAAGGAAAAAATTATTATTCCCACTCCAGAGAGTGCAACAGTAGGGAAAGCGTTGGATAGCGTAGGCATACAATTTACTATTCCCACTCCAGTGAGTGCAACAGTAGGGAAAGCATTGGACAGCGCGAGGGTAAACATTTAATTTCCCACTCCAGAGAGCGCAACAGTAAGGAAAGCGTTGGATAGCGTATGGGTAAAAATTACTATTCCCACTCCAGTGAGTGCAACAGTAGGGAAAGCGTTCGATAGCGTAGGCATTACATTTAATTTTCCCACTCCAGTGAGTGTAACAGTAGGAAAAGCATTGGATAGCGGGAGAGTACAAAATACTATTCCCACTTCAGAGAGTGCAACAGTAGGAAAAGTGTTGGATAGCGTAGAGGTAAAAAATACAATTCCTACTCCAGTGAGTGCAAATGTAGGAAAATCGTTGGATAGCATAGGGGTAAAAATTACTATTTCCACTCCAGGTAGTGCAACAGTAGGGAAAGCATTGGATAGTGTATGCATACAATTTACTATTCCCACTCCAGTGAGTGCAACAGTAGGGAAAGCATTGGATAGCTGGAGGTTAAAAATTACTATTCCCACTCCAGAGAGCGCAACAGTAATGAAAGCGTTGGATAGCGTATGGGTAAAAATTACTATTCCCACTCCAGTGAGTGCAGCAGTAGGGAAAGCGTTCGATAGCATAGGCATTAAATTTAATTTTCCCACTCCAGTGAGTGCAACAGTAGGAAAAGCATTGGATAGCGGGAGGGTAAACATTACTATTCCCACTCCAGAGAGTGCAACAGTAGGGAAAGCATTGGATAGCGGGAGAGTAAAAAATACTATTCCCACTTCAGAGAGTGCAACAGTAGGGAAAGTGTTGGATAGCGTAGAGGTAAAAATTACAATTCCTACTCCAGTGAGTGCAAATGTAGGGAAATCGTTGGATAGCATAGGGGTAAAAATTACTATTTACACTCCAGGGAGTGCAACAGTAGGGAAAGCATTGGATAGTGTATGCATACAATTTACTATTCCCACACCAGTGAGTGCAACAGTAGGGAAAGCATTGGATAGCTGGAGGGTAAAAATTACTATTCCCACTCCAGAGAGTGCAAGAGTAAGGAAAGCGTTGGACATCGTAGAGGTTAAAATTACTATTCCCACTCCAGTGAGTGCAACAGTACGGAAAGCGTTGGAAAGCGGGAGGGTAAATATTACTATTCCCACTCCAGCGAGTGCAACAGTAGGGAAAGAGTTGGATAGCGTAGAGGTATAAATTACTATTCCCACTCCAGTGAGTGCAACAGTAGGGTAAGCATTGGATAGCAGGAGGGTGAACATTACTATTCCCACTCCAGTGAGTGCAACAATAGGGAAAGCGTTGGATAGCGTAGGCATAAAATGTACTATTCCTACTCCAGAGAGTGCAACAGTAGGAAAAGCATTGGATAGCCGGAGGGTAAACATTACTATTCATACTCCAGAGAGTGTAACAGTAGGGAAAGTGTTGGATAGCGTAGAGGTAAAATTACTATTCCCACTCCAGTGAGTGCAACAGTAGGGAAAGCATTGGTTAGTGGGAGGGTAAACATTACTATTCCCACTCCAGAGAATGCAACAGTAGGGAAAGTGTTGGATAGCGTATAGGTAAAAAGAACTATTAACACTCCAGTGAATGCAACAGTAGGGAAAGCATTGGATAGCATAGGGTAAAAATTACTATTCCCACTCCAGAGAGTGCAACAGTAGGTAAAGCGTTGGATAGCGTAGAGGTAAAAATTACTATTCCCACTCCAGTGAATGCAACAGTAGGGAAAGCTTTGGATAGCGTAGGCATAAAATTTACTATTCCCACTCCAGAGAGTGCAACAGTAGGGAAAGCATTGGATAGCGGGAGGGTAAACATTACTATTCCCACTCCAGAGAGTGCAATAGTAAGGAAAGCGTTGGATAGCGTAGGGGTAAAAATTACTATTAACACTCCAGTGAATGCAACAGTAGGGAAAGCATTGGATAGCATAGGGTAAAAATTACTATTCCTCGTCCAGAGAGTGCAACAGTAGGGAGAGCGTTCGATAGCATAGAGATAAGAATTACTATTCCAACTGCAGTGAGTGCAACAGTAGGGAAAGCGTTGGATAGCGTAAAGGTAAAAATTACTATTCCCACTCCAGTGAGTGCAACAGTAGGGAAAGCGTTGGATAGAGTAGGCATACAATTTACTATTCCCACTCCAGTGAGTGCACCAGTAGGGAAAGCATTGGATAGCATGAGGGTAAAAACTAATATTCCCACTCCAGGGGGCGCCACAGTAAGGAAAGCACTGGATAGCGTATGGGTAAAAATTACTATTCCCACTCCAGAGAGTGCAACAGTAGGGAAAGCGTTGGATAGCGTAGGAATAAAATTAAATGTTCCCACCCCAGTGAGTGCAACAGTTGGAAAAGCATTGGATAGCGGGAGGGTAAACATTAATATTCCCACTCCAGAGAGTGCAACAGTAGAGAAAGCACTGGATAGCGGGAGAGTAAAAAATACTATTCCCACTTCAGAGAGTGCAACAGTAGGGAAAGTGTTGGATAGCGTAGAGGTAAAAATTACTATTCCTACTCCAGTGACTCCAAAAGTAGGGAAATCGTTGGAGAGCATAGGGGAAAAAATTACTATTCCCACTCCAGGGAGTGCAACAGTAGGGAAAGCATTGGATAGTGTATGCATACAATTTACTATTCCCACTCCAGTGAGTGCAACAGTAGGGAAAGCATTGGATAGCTGGAGGGTAAAAATTACTATTCCCACTCCAGTGAGTGCAACAGTAGGGAAAGCATTGGATAGCGTAGGCATAAAATTTAATATTCCCACTCCAGAGAGTGCAACAGCAAGGAAAGCGTTGGATAGCGTATGGGTAAAAATGACTATTCCCACTCCAGAGAGTGCAACAGTAGGGAAAGCATTGGATAGCGGGACGGTAAACATTACTATTCCCACTCCAGAGAGTGCAACAGTTAGGAAAGCGTTGGATAGCATAGGTGTAAAAATTACTATTCCCACTTCAGAGAGTGCAACAGTAGGGAAAGTGTTGGATAGCGTAGAGGTAAAAATTACTATTCCTACTCCAGTGAGTGCAAAAGTAGGGAAATGTTTGGATAGCATAGGGGTAAAAATTACTATTCCCACTCCAGGGAGTGCAACAGTAGAGAAAGCATTGGATAATGTAGGCATAATATGTATGTATGTATGTATGTATGTATGTATAAATGGTTTTGTAGCGTGCACTGTTACTGGGGAGTATCCTGGCGCGAAGGGAGAAGCAAAGGCAGATGGGCAGGGATCCATTTAGAAAATACTACTGAAAAGATGGGTTTTTTAATTCTTTTTAAATTGGGCTACTGTTTGACTGGAGCGCAGATGAAAGGGGAGAGCATTCCAGGCGCGGGCAGCAACGACTGCAATGGACTGTCCCCCTAGTCTGGTTTGCTTGAATCGGGGAAGGGTAATTTTTAATAGAGAAGAAGAGCGGAGAGCTCTAGTAGGGGCATACAGTGTGAATCTTTTCTTTAAATAGGTTGGTCCTTGGTCATGGATCGCTCTGAAAGCAAGTACCAGGGTTTTAAAGAGTATACGTTGCGGAACTGGAAGCCAGTGGAGGTCAGACATATGGGACCGGACACTCTTCCATCTGAGGACGTTACAGAGAAGACGAACAGCGGCATTCTGAATGACCAACAGACGTTTGGTCAGATAGGCTGGGATGCCGCTGAACAGGGAGTTAGCGTAGTCCAGTCTTGCTAAGATGAGTGCTCGGGCAACCGTCTCCCTCGCCTCTCTAGGGAGTAATGGAAAGAATTTACTGAGCATTCTCAAGGTGGGAAAACACGTTCCGGTCAGTTTTTTTATATGGTCCTCAAATTTTAGATCCTCTCCAAACCACATCCCAAGATTTTTCGCAGGGCCACCCATTTCCTTAGGGCATGGGATGTTCGGTGGCCACAGCGCGTTTTTAAAGCTTGGGGGGAAAGATCCAAAAAAGAGGACCTCTGACTTATCTTCATTACATTTTAATTGGGCCAGCGTAAGCCATCGGAAAACTGAGGATAGGCAGAGATGAACCTTAGCTGTGTCTAGATGGTCGTCGGGCCAGGTAAAGAGAAGCTGCGTGTCATCCGCATATCCTATAATCTTAGCCCCATACTGTTCCGCAAGATACACCAGAGGGGTAATATAAATGTTTGAACAGCAGGGGGCTAAGAGTGGAACCCCCGTGAGGAGTGATTTTGGTTCCGAGGCATGAGGTGGCATCCAGACCTGAGGAGAGCATGGGGGACGGTATCGAAGGTGGCAGAGAGATCCAATAGGATTAGGACTGCTCTGCCCCCCCCGTCCAGACACTCCAGGATCGACTCCATCATCTCAACCAGGGCCGTTTCAGTGCTGTAAGCGGCCCTGAATCCCGATTGGGCCGGGTGCAGGGCATTAGATGACTCTACAAATTTATCTAGTTGTCGGAAGACTACTTTCTCGCAGATTTTGGTTAAGGCAGGGAGAAATTGGCCTGGTTTCTTCAAGAGCTGCAAAAGCTTAGCCTGTTTCCACTCGGCAGGAACCACTGCCGAGGGAAGATAGAGGTTTACGATCTGGGTAGCCTCCCTACATACAGTGCTGGCCACTCCCGACAGAACCTGATCCGGACACGGATCGGTGGGAGACCCTGATTTAAGACATTCCAGAAGAGGCAACACATCACCCTCTGTTACCAGCTCAAAGTTAGTGAGCTGTAGGGTATCTGAGGGATCGGGCATACCGGGGATGTTAAATTCTGGATTCTCAGTCGATGATGTGGAAGTGAAACCCTGCTGTATCTTGGCTATCTTGTCTGTAAAGAAATTTGACAGAACTTCACACCATTCCCCAGAGGATGGAAGGGTGGAGGATTCTGCAATAGGGGAAACAAAGCTTTTTACAATAGAGAAGATTTCTCTACTGTTGTTTTCCGCTTTAGCTATTCTACCTGCATAGTATAGTCCTTTGGCAGCTTTAATAGCGGCATAGTATTTCTTTTGGGCAGAGCGTAGGGCGGCCTTTGCGTCTAAGCTATAGACACGCCTCCAGACTCGCTCCAATTTTTTGCAGCCCAGTTTTTGCTCCCTCAACTCAGGGCAGAACCAGGGTTGAGAGGGGCAGTGACGAGGCCTGGGTACAGTAGCATGTTTAGAGGACGCAATTGTCGCCTGTCGCAGCCACCCATTGAAATCGTCAACCGCCAATTCCAACTCCGGTGAGAGGGACTGGTGATTTTTTAACAATTCTTGGCTAAATACGGCCAGGTTAATCTTCTGAGGGTGAGTGATGGGGGGTGTCAAAACTGAACGGCCCACATTACCCACTTCCCATGAAAACCTGACCAGGTCGTGATCAGAACAGGTGACTTTTTCCGGGTCAGATAGTTTGAGGGGGAAGTTAGAACACACTAGGTCTAGAAGGTGACTCCCTGAATGAGTTGGAGATGACACCCATTGCCTGAGCTGTGACAGATCCAAGACCTCTTCAAGTATGCAGTTTCAGTTTTTAACGTCTTTATTTCGAATTTTCTTCATAAAAGACACACATATAAACAAAATTACATAAAATACAATTAGTGTGGCAAAGTCATAAATATTTATAAACAAACTAGACAAAAAAATAACGAGAATAGTTAAAAATCTCAATTAAACATACATATAAAGACGTCAAAGAAAAATGATTAGAACATTTAAGTATATGTATATATAAAAGCAGATCATCAATACTGGTTACATCAAAATGTAGTAGGCTAACATACTATAGGAGTTAATCAGGTCGAGGTGCTACGAACTGACTTAATCCTTATTAACCAAGCCCATGCAAGGAATTTGGCCAATCCAATGGATAGCCAATCACAGGTGTTAGTTCTCAAAATATACAATGCTTCACTACTCACTCGGGTGTTTAATCTAGTACATATAGGTTTTAGCCACTTATAACGTGGTTCACGGTAAGCAGTGCATACAAATAAAAAGTGACCTAATGTTTCTATACAGTCGGTACAACAAGGACAGAGGGAAGACCCTGACTTCTGCCAGCCACTAGAAAAAGCCCTAAGTGGCAGTGTACCTACACGAAACTGATGGTATAGTTTCCTATCTAATGTTTTAAGGATAACATCCCAATAGGTCTCTGTATGGGGAACTGCTTTATGGAGCAAGAACTGGCCTATCAAGTTTGATTTCTCCGAAAGAGCAACATGTTCTTCTTTTACCATGGACCAAAAGAGAAGTTTAAAATCTTTCTTTGAGGGAAAGGTATGAGAGCCCGGCTCAGACCAAAGCAAGGGAAGACCCATTTCAATAAGAGTATTCCTGATTAGCTTTAACCATGGTATATCACCTGCCCCCTGTTGCATTCTCACGTCCTGTAGTTCTAGAGCAAACATGGCAAGTTCCGGGGTAGACCATATGCGTCTCCATAACGCCACCATCCTATAGAGGGCTTGGTGTTTAATGGAATAAGTGCCCATGTCCATCAAGAGTGGTAGGACTGGTGTTGAGGAAGGGAGACTGACTAAGTTTCGAAGGAATTTATTCTGTATCCTATCTAGGACAGCCAGGTCCACACAACCCCAAATATCGGCCCCGTATAATATGGCTGAGCTAATTTTAGCACTATAAATTTTGAGTGTGGGCAGTACTCTTTTGGTCAAGGAACACCGCTGCCCCTTCACTAAGCAACCGGACAAGCGAGCAAATTTCAGACTAAGCGCCGCTTTTTGCTCTTTCCATCGCAACCTATAATCCAATGTAACACCAAGGTATGTCATTACTTCACCCTGCTCCAGACTAGACCCATTCATTGAGACATGGCCCCTCAATGGTTTGTTCTTTGTTAGGACCATGAACTTGGTTTTATTAATGTTAATTTCTAGATCGTTCTCATTACAGAAGTCCATGAATTTGTTTATAGCTGCCTGTAGTCCCTTCTGTGTTTTAGCCAGTATGAGCGTGTCATCTGCGAAGATTAAAAGGGGAAATTTAGTCCCCCCCAGTGATGGAGCGTCAGTAGGGGTATCTGAGAGGAACTTGACCACCTGATTAATGAAGAGTATAAATAGGGTGGGGGCCAGGACACAGCCCTGCCTCACTCCACGGGTCACGGGGAAGGATTCTGTAACCTGGCCCTGACGACCCCATCTAACTCTAGCAAAATTTCCCTCATGCATCCTGATGGTGAGTTCTAGGAGTGCAGTTGGGACACCCATCCTTCTCAAAGCTGCCCACATCTTCCCTCTGGGGACCAGATCAAACGCTGATTTGAGATCCACAAATGCAGCGAATATCGTCCCACCTCTCAGGAACACAGTTTTCCAATAGATCATAACAAATCTTAATATCTGATCAACTGTGCTAATGTAAGCCCTGAAACCCGCCTGCAATGGAGACAGAATATCAACTTCTGTCATCCATGTGTGGATTTTCCCTAGCAGCATTCTGGCTATTACCTTTTGTAGGGCATCAATAAGACTGATGGGTCGGTAGTTTCCCACATCAGTTCTATCCCCTTTTTTATGCACGGGCAGGATCTCGGCCCCTTTCCAAGAGTTAGGGATCCTAGTCCCTCTGGCTACCGCATTCGCTAAAATTGTTATGTACGGGACCCAGTGCGTCTGATCATACTTAAAGAGGTCCGCAGGGATGCAGTCCATGCCGGGGGCTTTGCCATTCTGCACTTGTTTAAGAGCAGAAATAGCTTCAGTTTCGGTAAAAACAATGTGATCAAGTGAGGGCACCTCAGACTGCACACTGGCATCTTCCCTAATAGTGAGGGAGATCCGTTCCGTGTGGCTGAACTGCGCCTCATAGTGCTTGACCCATTGCTCTGCAGGGACATGGTTTACCGGAATATGCAGATCCCCAGTCCCTCCCCATTTCACAACCCCAGGAATTTTTGTTGGTTAGATGAAGTACTTGCCTGATATAAGTCTGACCAACGCTGTTCATCCCAATTGGTTTTTGCCACTTTAAGTGCTTTCCTGTAATTAGCCCTTGCTAACCTTATATCCGTAGCTGATTTGGATTTGATAGCAGTTAACAGGGAGCTATGGGCAGTATGACAAGTTTTATCGTACCATTTATTCCTAGTTTGTGCTGGGCCATTATTTCTTCCTTTTACGGGTTCGATAAAAAAAGATTTAATTTTATTAAAAAGAGACTCATGGATCATCCCGATTTGATCGAGTGAGGTTCCTGCATCAAGTATGGGTACCATCAAGTTTGTAGCAGCTAAGACCTCAGTAGCAACCTTATTGATAGTAGTGGGGTTGTCTAAGAACCTAGCCCATCGTACCCTTCTGCAATCATTCGTAAGACCAGCATCTGCTGTAACGATATTGGTTGCAGAATCCATAAGAAGACCCTCATACACTGATAGTTTTATTACCAGGGGATTGTGATCACTCTCTGGTCTTGTGACTACTTCCATGTCCTCCAATATTTTCCAAAACTCTAACCTTAACAAAAAATAGTCAATGCGGCTCGAATGCTGGGAATTGTCAAATGTGACCTTTCCCATCGAGTCTGATTTAATCCTTCCATTCGCTGCACGCAAATCCCATTCAAGACAAAGATTTAACCACTGCATAACAGCCTCCGTGACTTTTTTAATTGGCGGAATAGATAAATGGGGAATATTCCAGATCTGATCAATTTCTCCATATCCCCCATTGTCAAGATTGGGAAACGGTTCAAAAGAACAGTTAAAATCTCCTGCCACCATAACACATTTGTCTCTGCTAATATTATTCAATAGGGAATCTAGTTCAACTGCCGCTCTCGCAGGCTTCCCACCTGGTTGCCCTCTTGCATATATATTAATCAGGAAAAAATCCTGGTTATTTTTACCGGATAATTTCAAGGCTAGAATGTCATTGCTTAAAGTGGGAAGGTCTGTAATAGTAAAAGCTAAGGATTGTCTTATCCAAATAACCAGACCTCCCGACGGACGTCCCTTAGGACCTTTACAGGCTGGTTTATAATAATCAAGGTAGCCTACCCGATAGATAGCGTCAGTTGACCAACTTTCCTGTAAGATAATTACATCATGTAAATCCATGAAGGAACCCCAATCAACCTCTGACATTTTCCCCTTTAATCCCGCTATATTCCATGACAAGACTGTGAGGGTGTGAGTTGGTTTCTCTTCCATGTTAGCAACTAAGTTCACAGTCTCTTCAGAGATCAAAGGTCTAGGAATACAGTTTAAGAATGTTTCCCTTGTTACCACCCACTGTGTTATTTCACTTGACCCTGAAATAGTCTCTTCCCTGGGGGCTCCCAAGTTGTTAGGGGAGCAGTTCACTACAGCTCCAGACAGCCCGGCGGCCAAGGATTCTTTGTCAAGTCAATCAACACCTTCCAAGCCGGATAGGGGGGCAAACCGGTTCGCAAGGTGGGGATAAAACATTGGGTAAAGTGGAGTATCAAAATGAAATCTCCCTCTAGGCCTGTCCCTTCTAGTGTGATGAAACGGAGTTTGGGGTCTATTTACATATAAATCAGGATAAAAATAATGCAACGATAACGTTTGCACATCCCCAACTCTTCCGAATCTTGGTTCCCTACTGATAAATTCAGCGACCCAAGGCTCTCTAAAGCTAATTACCACGCAATCCCCCTCAAGATCTTTCTTACCAAAACCTATCCAGTCCACCCTCCTTACATTAAGAATTTCAGGATTTAAGTTAGGAGGGAGCGGGCGATTTTTATTAAGCCAGAATGTAACCTTATTATAAAGATCCTTGTGTGTTTCCCTCTTACCATCTCCAAGGGGAGCCACGCCAGTTAAGATGATAGTATAGGGCACTGGCTCTGGGGGGAGGTTCACACATTGCTTCTTTGGGATAGGTTTGGTGTTGGGCTGATAGCTTAGGTCATGACCCCTAGTAGGAATGGTGTTTTTCTGAACCTGGGGATTTTTTGCAGGCTTAGGCCTCAATAACCTCTCCGTGATAGTTGCTTTCTTGGGAACAGGAACAGTTTTTTGCTGCGGGACCTTTAATATAGGGGGTCCCGCTTTAGAGCTGTTACCCCCTACTTTGTTATTCATGGTAGTAGGCTTCGGGATAGTCGGGACAGGAGGGGTCAAACCATTAGATGCTAAGCTGGCAAGGATTCTATTGGAAGTTGCTATATTATCTTTCACCAGCGTGTCTAAGGAGTCCATTTTAGTGTTTAATAATCTTGTCCTTTCAAATAGTGGTAAAAGTAAAGATTTAATTAGCAACTCTATTTTAGCCAAGAATATCCCTTCTGTGATGCTAATTATGGTGTTATGTTCCTCTGATTGGACAACCGCATTAGTGTTAGGTAGCTGTAAGGGGGATGAGGTAAGGTTTCCCAGACCCTCAGTTTGTTCCTCTGGGTCCGGTGAGTCTATCCTTTTGCGTTTCCCAGGATTATGAGTGGGTGTATGTTGTGAATGGGAAAGGGAATCCATTTGTTCAGTGCTAATGTTAAGTTTTGGTGAGTCAGAGAGACCGGAATTCTCACTGGACTGATCTAGGTAAATAGTCCCACCTTTTGGCAAATTATCATGCGTGGTATTAAATGCACTTTCTTGGTTTGTCCCCACTGATTCCACAGTGTGAATCTCAGAAGCAGTTGCCAACACTAACTCTACATTAACAACATGGCTATCTGTGGTCAACGTGGAAAGTGGGACAGGGGAGACAGCCTCATTAATTTTGCCAAGTGAAGAACGCTTGCCTGTGATAATGTCAAGCGAAAGGCGTTTTTCAACTAAAGCGATCTCCTTCTCCAATATAGCAGTTGAACGTTTAAAAAATTGATCAATAGTTCCAGTAAAAGTACCATTGGAGGTGGAGACCTGAACTTGCCTTTCTTTACCTGACCTTAAAGTCATGTTTAAAAATACAACAAACGAGATTAACACCAACCTCAATAATCAATCAACAAAGAGACAAAATTTGGTCTTCCACATATGAGGACTCAGCCGTGTCTTTAGTCTCAAACAAATAATTTGTACCAGTTAAAAGACTTTAAAATGGGAAGAAAACGTTAGAAAGGTGGCCCAGCCCGGCCTCCTGCGGCCCCGGACGGCCACAGACGGTCCCGCCCTTGTCCCGGGCTTCTCCCAGAGCGCTCCCGCGCCGCGGTGCAGAGACCACCCCTATATACGTTGATTAGTGTAAAGTAAGGGGGGCGTGTCAGGCAAGGAGAGCGGCCCGATGGCAGGAGGCGAGGGTAGCCGGGACTTCTGGTACACAAAGTCCGGCCCCTTACGCTCGCAGCCTTGCCTGCTGATCTCTGTCCTCTCGCAGCCCCTCAGTCCAAGTTGATCCCGGTGGCGCTGCGGGACCCGCGAAGCGGGTTCCGCGAGGTGTTGAAGTAAAGGCACTGGAATCCCTCTGCTACACCAGCATCCAGCACAACGATAGCGAGGTGGAAAAAGCGTCCCGCTGCCTCCAGGTGCTGCAACCAATTTGAGTTGATAAGTGTGAGGGGGGCGTGTCAGGCAAGGAGAGCGGCCCGATGGCAGGAGGCGAGGGTAGCCGGGACTTCTGGTACACGAAGTCCGGCCCCTTACGCTCGCAGCCTTGCCTGCTGATCTCTGTCCTCTCGCAGCCCCTCAGTCCAAGTTGATCCCCGTGGCGCTGCGGGACCCGCGAAGCGGGTTCCGCGAGGTGTTGAAGTAAAGGCACTGGAATCCCTCTGCTACACCAGCATCCAGCACAACGATAGCGAGGTGGAAAAAGCATCCCGCTGCCTCCAGGTGCTGCAACCAATTTAAGTTGATAAGTGTGAGGGGGGCGTGTCAGGCAAGGAGAGCGGCCCGATGGCAGGAGGCGAGGGTAGCCGGGACTTCTGGTACACGAAGTCCGGCCCCTTACGCTCGCAGCCTTGCCTGCTGATCTCTGTCCTCTCGCAGCCCCAGAGTCCAAGTTGATCCCGGTGGCGCTGCGGGACCCGCGAAGCGGGTTCCGCGAGGTGTTGAAGTAAAGGCACTTGAATCCCTCTGCTACACCAGCATCCAGCACAACGATAGCGAGGTGGAAAAAGCGTCCCGCTGCCTCCAGGTGCTGCAACCAATTTAAGTTGATAAGTGTGAGGGAGGCGTGTCAGGCAAGGAGAGCGGCCCGATGGCAGGAGGCGAGGGTAGCCGGGACTTCTGGTACACGAAGTCCGGCCCCTTACGCTCGCAGCCTTGCCTGCTGATCTCTGTCCTCTCGCAGCCCCTCAGTCCAAGTTGATCCCGGTGACGCTGCGGGACCCGCGAAGCGGGTTCCGCGAGGTGTTGAAGTGAAGGCACTGGAATCCCTCTGCTACACCAGCATCCAGCACAACGATAGCGAGGTGGAAAAAGCGTTCAAGTATGCGCGATTCCAGAGCGTCAGCGTTATCGACGTGAATATTGAAGTCGCCGACCAAAAGGAATCTGTGAAAGTTCAGGGCCCGAGGCACAATACAGTCTTCCAAAGCCTCAAGGAAGTGCATGGCTGGGCCTGGGGGCCTATAGATCAGGGATCCTCCTAGCATAAAGTGTGGGTTAATGATAAGGGAAAAGTGAAGAACTTCGCCCTCCACCCCCACTGCTAGCTGTTCGGAGGAAAAGTGCCAATCATCTTTAAATATTACTGCTAGACCTCCTCCTCTACCAAGAGGTCGGTCCGCTCTGGTAATCTTAAAGCCTCTAGGAATGGCCAGTTCAATGGTCGGAGCACAGGAGTTATTAAGCCATGTCTCAGTGACGAAAAGTATCTCAAGCTGACCCTCCGTTAGAACCTCGAAGATGTCAGCTGCATGTTTTGCCATTGATCTAGCATTAATAAGGCCAGCTCTGACAGTTTTCGTGTGATCCGTGTACTATTCCCACTCCAGTGAGTGAAACAGTATGGAAAGCATTGGATAGCTGGAGGGTAAAAATTACTATTCACACCCCTGAGAGTGCAACAGTAGGTAAAGCGTTGGATAGCATAGGTGTAAAAATTACAATTCAAACTCCATAGAGTGCAACAGTAGGGAAAGCATTGGATAGCGTAGGCATAAAATTTACTATTCCCCCTCCAGTGAGTGCAACAGTAGGGAAAGCATTGGATAGCGGGAGGGTAAACATTACTATTCCCACTCCATAAAGTGCAACAGTATGGAAAGCTTTGGATAGCATAGAGGTAAAAATTACTATTCCCACTCCAGTTCGTGTAACAGTAGGGAAAGCGTTGTGTAGCGTAGGGTAAAAATTACTATTCACACACCAGTGAGTGCAACAGTAGGGAAAGCATTGGATAGCGGGAGGGTAAACATTACTATTCCCACTCCAGAGAGTTCAACAGTAAGGAAAGCGTTGGATAGCGTAGGGGTAAAAATTACTGTTCCCAGTCCAGAGACTGCAACAGTAGGGAAAGCGTTGTGTAGCGTAGGGTAAAAATGTACTATTCCCCCTCCAGTGTGTGCAACAGTAGGGAAAGCATTGGATAGCGGGAGGATAAACATTACTATTCCCTCTCCATAGAGTGCAACAGTATGGAAAGCTTTGGATAGCATAGAGGTAAAAATTACTATTCCCACTCCAGTTCGTGTAACAGTAGGGAAAGCGTTGTGTAGCGTAGGGTAAAAATTACTATTCCCACTCCAGTGAGTACAACAGTAGGGAAAGCGTTGGATAGCGTAGGCATAAAATTGACTATTCCCACTCCAGAGAGTGCAACAGTAGGGAAAGCATTGGATAGCGGGAGGGTAAACATTAGTATTCCCACTCCAGAGAGTTCAACAGTAAGGAAAGCGTTGGATAGCGTAGGGGTAAAAATTACTGTTCCCAGTCCAGAGACTGCAACACTAGGGAAAGCGCTGGATAGCGTAGGCATAAAATGTACTATTCTCACTCCAGTGAGGGCAAAAAGAGGGAAAGCATTGGATAGCGGGAGGGTAAACATTACGATTCCCACTCCAGAGAGTGCAACAGTAGGGAAAGCGTTTGATAGCGTAGAGGTAAAAATTACTTTTCCCACTCCAGTGAGTGCAACAGTAGGGAAAGCATTGGATAGCATACGGGTAAAAATTACTATTCCCACTCCAGTGAGTGCAACAGTAGGGAACGCGTAGGCATAAAATGTACTATTCCCACTCCAGAGAGTGCAACAGTAGGGAAAGCGTTGGATAGCGTAGACGCAAAAATTACTATTCCCACTCCAGTGAGTGCAACTGTAGGAAAAGCGTTTGCTAGCTTAGAGGTAAAAATTACTATTTCCACTCCAGTGTGCACAACAGTAGGGAAAGCATTGGATAGCGGGAGACTAAACATTACTATTCCCACTCCAGAGAGTGCAACAGTAGGGAAAGCGTTGGATAGCGTAGAGGTAAAAATTACTATTCCCACTCCAGTGAGTGCAACAGTAGGGAAAGCATTGGATAGCGTAGGGGTAAAAATTACTATTCCCACTCCAGTGAGTGCAACAATAGGGAAAGCGTTGGATAGCGGGAGACAAAACATTACTATTCCCACTCCAGAGAGTGCAATAGTAGGGAAAGCGTTGGATAGCGTAGAGGTAAAAATTACTATTCCCACTCCAGCGAGTGCAACAGTAGGGAAAGCGTTGGATAGCGGGAGACTAAACATTACTATTCCCACTTCAGAGAGTGCAACAGTAGGGAAAGCGTTGGATAGCATAGAGGTTAAAATTACTATTCCAACTCCAGAGAGTGCAACAGTAGGGAAAGCGTTGGATAGCGTAGGCATACAATTTACTATTCCCACTCCAGTGAGTGCAACAGTAGGGAAATCATTGGATAGCGCGAGGGTAAAAATTAATATTCCCACTCCAGAGAGTGCAACAGTGAGAAAAGCATTGGATAGCCTATGGGTAAAAATTACTATTCCCACTCCAGAGAATGCAACAGTAGGGAAAGCGTTGGATAGCGTAGGCATAACATTTACTTTTCCCACTCTAGTGAGTGCAACAGTAGTGAAAGCGTTGGATAGCATAGGCATAACATTTACTTTTCCCACTCTAGTGAGTGCACGAGTAGGGAAAGCATTGGATAGCGGGAGAGTAAAACATACTATTCCCCCTTCAGAGAGTGCAACAGTAGGGAAAGCATTGGATAGTGTAGGAATAGAATTTACTATTCCCACTCCAGTGAGTGCAACAGTAGGGAAAGCATTGGATAGCGGGAGGGTTAAAATTACTATTCCCACTCCAGAGAGTGCAACAGTAAGGAAAGCGTTGGATAGCATAGGTGTAAAAATTACCATTCAAACTCCAGAGAGGGCAACAGTAGGGAAAGTATTGGATAGCGTAGGCATAAATTGAACTATTCCCACTCCAGTGAGTGCAACAGTAAGGAAAGCATTGGATAGCGGTAGGGTAAACATTACTATTCCCACTCCAGAGAGTGCAACAGTAGGGAAAGCGTTGGATAGCGTAGAGGTAAAAATTACTATTCCCACTCCAGTGAGTGCAACAGTGGAGAAAGCGTTAAGTAGCGTAGGCATGCCGCTCGGCTACCACCCAAATAGGGATTAATACGGCGTTTAAGGACTATTACACCACGCTTCACGGTCCCCCACAGCCCTTATCAGAGCCCGCACTCGCGGCCTTCAAGGAGGGTCTGGATCTCCCACAACTCACTGACAACCAGAACAAAGACCTGAAGCGTTCTATTTCAGTGGCGGAAATTAGGCAGGCGATACCAGCCCTTCCAAAGGGTAAGGCCCCCGGAACGGATGGCCTACCAGCTGAATTCTACGCAACATATATAGACCTCCTGGCCCCACGGTTACACACTGTTTATCTGGAAGCCCTACGTACAACCTCTCCACCGCAATCATCCATGCAAGCACTGATCACGTCCCTCCTGAAACCGGCAAAGGATGGTCTGCAGATGGCCGATTACAGACCCCTGTCCCTTCTCAATACTGATTCCAAAATATTAAGCAAGGTGCTGGCGTCGATGCTCGTGCAGTATGTGCCACAGCTGGTCCACGCGGATCAATGTGGTTTTGTAACGGGCCGTAATACGGCCATGAACCTTAGGTGCTTAGCCCAGCTCATGCTCGGAGACAATGTGGACACCGGCTCCGAAGGCTGCATACCTCTAGACTTAAAACAAGCGTTCGATTCCTTAAGATGGGACTATATGTTCGCCACCCTGTCAAAATTCGGGATACCGCCCGAATTTCTCGCGTGGGTCAGATTGCTATACACCATCCCCACGGCCAGGGTGCGTACCTCCAATCAAATCTCAGGTCCCATTGCTTTAGCAAGAGGCACCAGGCAGGGCTGCCCGCTCTCCCCTCTCCACTTCGTCCTTGCCCTCGAACCATTGCTCTGTAGGCTCAGGTCGATGGCCCCCCGCTATGGCATACAACGGCATGGTACGGAGAACATTGTATCCGCGTACACGGATGATATTATATTATATCTTCGTGACCTGAGGGGCGACTTGAGCCCTGTTTCCCAGGTTTTTGAGGATTTTAGAGAGATCTC
Source organism: Lissotriton vulgaris (assembly GCF_964263255.1). Lineage (NCBI taxonomy): Eukaryota > Metazoa > Chordata > Amphibia > Caudata > Salamandridae > Lissotriton > Lissotriton vulgaris. The sequence goes on along the minus strand of NC_141685.1, from coordinate 22,731,552 downwards.
TGACCTCACCATCAGCGAGTCTAAGTCCTATGGGTTCACCTTTGCAGCCACAGGTGGGTCTGCCCCCCTGCCATTTGCCCCTCATGAATTCCAGATGGCGGAAACCACCTTCCGATACCTTGGGATACAGATATACAGAGAGGCGGACATGATGATAGACGGCAACCTGGGAAGGGCCGTCAGAACGCTGAAGTCACAAATTCAGTTCTGGCTAACATTGCCGCTCTCTATACCCGGCAGGGTGGCAATATCCAAGATGGTGATGCTCCCTCGTCTCATCTACTACTTCACCAATTTACCATTCCAGATCCCAGCAGCAACATTTAAGACCCTCGACTCCCTACTCACCGAACTTGTGTGGGAACATGGCTGCAGGCGCATAGGACTGGCCGAATTGCAGCTCCCCTCCAGCTCCGGTGGCATGGGCTTACCGGACTTCAGAGCTTACAATTATGCATGTCAGCTACAATGGCTAGCCTACTGGGTGGCGGGCCGCAATCTTCATGAGATTAATGTTTCAAAGGACGACCATGCTAAGGGGAGAGTGCACATCTTGCTCCTACCTGGCTTGGATCTACCAAGAAATGCCCCGCCACTTCTCAAGCTGGCGATAACGTACTGGCGGAAGGCATTAAAGTACACGTCCCCCGGGACACCTTATGCCCCCACGGTTGCACTATTGGGTATACCACTAGGCTTGGGCACACTCACGACGACCTTGCTGGAGCTATGGCATGACGCAGGTGTGACACACGTGGGTGACCTGTTTGCGGAGGGGCACCTATTATCTTTCGAGGACTTCAGAACCACACAGGGCGTCCCCAGCGGCTCATTTCTTGTGCACGCCGGACTCCGCCATTATATCGCACGCAAATGGTCACCTGACGGGGGGAACCTGTTACGAACCCTCTCGTCACAATGCTCTACCTCATGGGAACGGACGGCCATCTGACCAGGTGGCTCACAGCTAGCATCAAAATGGGGAGGGCACTTACACTGTCACCACTGCGGGCGGCATGGGAAGCAGATATTGGAAGGCCACTGTGAGACAAAGAGTGGGAGCGCATACTTCAGTTCCCCAAAAAAGTAGCTAGGAACCCCAAATACAAGTTCATCCAACTGATGATACTACATAGAGCCTACCTGACTCCGCACCGCCTCCATGTGATGTTCCCTGCATCCAAGAGCAACTGCCCCCGATGCGATGCAGATGACGCATCACTGATACATATGCTGTGGCAATGCCCTAAACTGGGGTATTTCTGGACCACTGTTCATGACTCGCTCAAGAAGGCTGGTACTCTGCCCCGATCACCTACACTGGAACATACACTTCTAGGGCTGGGGCCATCAACACGCACCAGAACCGTGGCGACGCGCTTCTCAGATCTGGCCCTGTTGCTGGCGAAGCGTGCCATCACGATGAGATGGAAATCATCTAAACCGCCCAGCCCTGACCTATGGAAGGCGGAGGTAGTGCGCTGGGGTAAGGCTGAGGGTGAAGCACTACAGAGAGAGGAAAGTAGGGGCCTCCGAAAAACGCCGATCTCACTGGAATGGTTTGACACGTTAGGGGCATTTGAGGTTGGCAATGACGAGGATGAAGGGGATACAAGTGAATAGCCACTTGTGGTACCACTATGCCCTGATTCACTCTCCCATGCACGGACACTGCCTACGGTGCACTGCGGTGGGGTACGGGTGACCTCGACCCATCGATCACGCTACCCCACCCTACCTGTGTGTTCAACATACACCACGTTTTACTGCATTGGGGGTGACCCAATTGTCGATATTTCAGTTATATGCCTGCTGAGAGAGTGTCGGTGGGATTTCCTAGGGGTCGAGGGTGGGATAGGGTGTGAACAGGGTTTGTTAGTTTGTTCTGATTCAACGACAAAATGAAAAAGTTGAATTCACTATGTTTCTATATATGCTCTGAGCTAACGCATGCATGTACCACCAGGATTATTACTGAGCTCGTATGTATGAAATTGTATGCATGATACTGCTCTAATTACTATGCTAATAAAAAGATTTAAAAAAAAAAAGTAGCGTAGGCATAAAATTTACTATTCCCACTTCAGTGAATGCAACAGAAGGGAAAGCGGTGGATAGCGTAGGCATAAAATTTCCCACTCCAGAGAGTACAACAGTAGGAAAAGCATTGGATAGCGGGAGGGTAAACATTACTATTCATACTCCAGGGAGTGCAACAGTAGGGAAAGCGTTGGATAGCGTAGAGGTAAAAAATGCTATTCCCACTCCAGTTCGTGCAACAGTAGGGAAAGCGTTGTGTAGCGTAGGGGTAAAAATGACTGTTCCCACTCCAGTGAGTGCAACAGAAGGGAAAGCGTTGGATAGCGTAGGCATAAAATTGACTATTCCCACTCCAAAGAGTGCAACAGTAGGGAAAGCATTGGATAGCGGGAGGGTAAACATTACTATTCCCACTCCAGAGAGTGCAACAGTAAGGAAAGTGTTGGATAGCGTAGGGGTAAAAATTTCTGTTCCCACTCCAGTGAGTGCAACAGTAGGGAAAGCTTTGGATAGCGTAGGCATAACATTTACTATTCCCACTCCAGTGAGGTTAATAGTAGGGAAAGCATTGGATAGCGGGAGGGTAAACATTACTATTCCCACTCCAGAGAGTGCAACAGTAGGGAAAGCGTTGGATAGCATAGAGGTAAAAATTACTATTCCCACTCCAGTGAGTGCAACAGTAGGGAAAGCATTGGATAGCATACAGGTAAAAATGACTATTCCCACTCCAGTGAGTGCAACAGTAGGGAAAGCGTAGGCATAAAATTTACTATTCCCACTCCAGAGAGTGCAACAGCAGGGAAAGCATTGGATAGCGTGAGACAAAACATTACTATTCCCACTCCAGAGAGTGCAACTGTAGGGAAAGCGCTGGATCGCGTAGAGGTAAAAACTACTATTCCCACTCCAGTGAGTGCAACAGTAGGGAAAGCATTGGATTGCGTCAGGGTAAAAATTACTATGCCCACTCCAGTGAGTGCAACAGTAGGGAAAGCGTAGGCATAAAATTTACTATTCCCACTCCAGAGAGTGCAACAGTAGGGAAAGCCTTGGATAGCATAGACGCAAAAAATACTATTCCCACTCCAGTGAGTGCAACTGTAGGAAAAGCGTTGGCTAGCTTAGAGGTAAAAATTACTATTCCCACTCCAGTGTGCGCAACAGTAGGGAAAGCATTGGATAGCGGGAGACTAAGCATTACTATTCCCACTCCAGAGAGTGCAACAGTAGGGAAAGCGTTGGATAGCGTAGAGGTAAAAATTACTATTCCCACTCCAGTGAGTGCTACAGTAGGGAAAGAATTGGCTAGCTGTAGAGTAAAAATTACTATTCCCACTCCAGTGAGTGCAACAGTAGGGAAAGCGTTGGATAGCGGGAGACTAAACATTACTATTCCCACTTCAGAGAGTGCAACAGTAGGGAAAGCGTTGGATAGCATAGAGGTAAAAATTACTATTTCCACTCCAGTGAGTGCAACAGTAGGGAAAGCATTGGATAGCGTAAACGTAAAAATTACTATTCCCACTCCAGAGAGTGCAACAGTAGGGAAAGCGTTGGATAGCGTAGGCATACAATTTACTATTCCCACTCCAGTGAGTGCAACAGTAGGGAAATCATTGGATAGCGCAAGGGTAAAAATTAATATTCCCACTACAGAGAGCGCAACAGTGAGGAAAGCGTTGGATAGCGTATGGGTAAAAATTACTATTCCCACTCCAGAGAGTGCAACAGTAGGGAAAGCGTTGGATAGAGTAGGCATAACATTTACTTTTCCCACTCTAGTGAGTGCAACAGTAGGGAAAGCATTGGATAGCAGGAGGGTAAACATTACTATTCCCACTCCAGAGAGTGCAAGAGTAGGGAAAGCATTGGATAGCGGGAGAGTAAAAAATACTATTCCCACTTCAGAGAGTGCAACAGTAGGGAAAGTGTTGGATATCGTAAAGGTAAAAATTACTATTCCTACTCCAGTGAGTGCAAAAGTAGGGAAATCGTTGGATAGCCTAGGGGTAAAAATTACTATTCCCACTCCAGGGAGTGCAACAGTAGGGAAAGCATTGGATAGTGTAGGAATACAATTTACTATTCCCACTCCAGTGAGTGCAACAGTAGGGAAAGCATTGGATAGCTGGAGGGTTAAAATTACTATTCCCACTCCAGAGAGTGCAACAGTAAGGAAAGCGTTGGATAGCATAGGTGTAAAAATTACCATTCAAACTCCAGAGAGGGCAACAGTAGGGAAAGTATTGGATAGCGTAGGCATAAATTGTACTATTCCCACTCCAGTGAGTGCAACAGTAAGGAAAGCATTGGATAGCGGTAGGGTAAAAATTACTATTCCCACTCCGGAGAGTGCAACAGTAGGGAAAGCTTTGGATAGCGTAGAGGTAAAAATTTGTATTCCCACTCCAGTAAATGCAACAGTAGAGAAAGCGTTGTGTAGCATAGGCATAAAATTTACTATTCCCACTCCAGTGAGTGCAACAGAAGGGAAAGAGGTGGAGAGCGTAGGCATAAAATGTACTATTCCCACTCCAGAGAGTGCAACAGTAGGAAAAGCATTGGATAGTGGGAGGGTAAACATTACTATTCATACTCCAGAGAGTGCAACAGTAGGGAAAGTGTTGGATAGCGTAGAGGTAAAAATTACTATTCCCACTCCAGAGAGTGCAACAGTAGGGAAAGCGTTGGATAGAGTAGGCATAACATTTACTATTCCCACTCCAGTGGGTGCAACGGAAGGGAAAGCGGTGGATAGTGTAGGCATAAAATGTACTATTCCCACTCCAGAGAGTGCAACAGTAGGAAAAGCATTGGATAGCGCAAGGGTAAAAATTAATATTCCCACTACAGAGAGCGCAACAGTGAGGAAAGCGTTGGATAGCGTATGGGTAAAAATTACTATTCCCACTCCAGAGAGTGCAACAGTAGGGAAAGCGTTGGATAGAGTAGGCATAACATTTACTTTTCCCACTCTAGTGAGTGCAACAGTAGGGAAAGCATTGGATAGCAGGAGGGTAAACATTACTATTCCCACTCCAGAGAGTGCAAGAGTAGGGAAAGCATTGGATAGCGGGAGAGTAAAAAATACTATTCCCACTTCAGAGAGTGCAACAGTAGGGAAAGTGTTGGATATAGTAAAGGTAAAAATTACTATTCCTACTCCAGTGAGTGCAAAAGTAGGGAAATCGTTGGATAGCCTAGGGGTAAAAATTACTATTCCCACTCCAGGGAGTGTAACAGTAGGGAAAGCATTGGATAGTGTAGGAATACAATTTACTATTCCCACTCCAGTGAGTGCAACAGTAGGGAAAGCATGGGATAGCTGGAGGGTTAAAATTACTATTCCCACTCCAGAGAGTGCAACAGTAAGGAAAGCGTTGGATAGCATAGGTGTAAAAATTACCATTCAAACTCCAGAGAGGGCAACAGTAGGGAAAGTATTGGATAGCGTAGGCATAAATTGTACTATTCCCACTCCAGTGAGTGCAACAGTAAGGAAAGCATTGGATAGCGGTAGGGTAAAAATTACTATTCCCACTCCGGAGAGTGCAACAGTAGGGAAAGCTTTGGATAGCGTAGAGGTAAAAATTTGTATTCCCACTCCAGTAAATGCAACAGTAGAGAAAGCGTTGTGTAGCATAGGCATAAAATTTACTATTCCCACTCCAGTGAGTGCAACAGAAGGGAAAGAGGTGGAGAGCGTAGGCATAAAATGTACTATTCCCACTCCAGAGAGTGCAACAGTAGGAAAAGCATTGGATAGCGGGAGGGTAAACATTACTATTCATACTCCAGAGAGTGCAACAGTAGGGAAAGCGTTGGATAGCGTAGAGGTAAAAATTACTATTCCCACTCCAGAGAGTGCAACAGTAGGGAAAGCGTTGGATAGAGTAGGCATAACATTTACTATTCCCACTCCAGTGGGTGCAACGGAAGGGAAAGCGGTGGATAGTGTAGGCATAAAATGTACTATTCCCACTCCAGAGAGTGCAACAGTAGGAAAAGCATTGGATAGCGGAAGGGTAAACATTACCATTCATACTCCAGAGAGTGTAACAGTAGGAAAAGCGTTGGATAGCGTAGAGGTAAAATTACAATTCCCACTCCAGTGAGAGGAACAGTAGGGAAAGCATTGGTTAGCGGGAGGGTAAACATTACTATTCCCACTGCAGCGAATGCAACAGTAGGGAAAGCGTTGGATAGCGTAGAGGTAAAAATAATTATCAACACTCCAGTGAATGCAACAGTAAGGAAAGCATTGGATAGCATAGGGTAAAAATTAGTATTCCGACTCCAGAGAGTGCAACAGTAGGGAAAGCGTTGCATAGCATAGAGGTAAAAATTACTATTCCCACTCCAGTGAGTGCAACAGTAGGGAAAGCGTTGGATAGCGTTAAGGTAAAAATTACTATTCCCACTCCAGAGAGTGCAACAGTAGGGAAAGCATTGGAAAGCGCGAGGGTAAAAATTACTATTCCCACTCCAGTGTGCGCAACAGTAGGGAAAGCATTGGATAGCGGGAGACTAAGCATTACTATTCCCACTCCAGAGAGTGCAACAGTAGGGAAAGCGTTGGATAGCGTAGAGGTAAAAATTACTATTCCCACTCCAGTGAGTGCAACAGTAGGGAAAGCATTGGATAGCGTAGGGGTAAAAATGACTATTCCCACTCCAGTGAGTGCAACAATAGGGAAAGCGTTGGATAGCGGGAGACTAAACATTACTATCCCACTCCAGAGAGTGCAATAGTAGGGAAAGCGTTGGATAGCGTAGAGGTAAAAATTACTATTCCCACTCCAGTGAGTGCTACAGTAGGGACAGAATTGGCTAGCTGTAGAGTAAAAATTACTATTCCCACTCCAGTGAGTGCAACAGTAGGGAAAGCATTGGATAGCGGGAGACTAAACATTACTATTCCCACTTCAGAGAGTGCAACAGTAGGGAAAGCGTTGGATAGCATAGAGGTAAAAATTACTATTTCCACTCCAGTGAGTGCAACAGTAGGGAAAGCATTGGATAGCGTAAACGTAAAAATTACTATTCCCACTCCAGAGAGTGCAACAGTAGGGAAAGCGTTGGATAGCGTAGGCATACAATTTACTATTCCCACTCCAGTGAGTGCAACAGTAGGGAAATCATTGGATAGCGCAAGGGTAAAAATTAATAGTCCCACTACAGAGAGCGCAACAGTGAGGAAAGAGTTGGATAGCGTATGGGTAAAAATTACTATTCCCACTCCAGAGAGTGCAACAGTAGGGAAAGCGTTGGATAGAGTAGGCATAACATTTACTTTTCCCACTCTAGTGAGTGCAACAGTAGGGAAAGCATTGGATAGCAGGAGGGTAAACATTACTATTCCCACTCCAGAGAGTGCAAGAGTAGGGAAAGCATTGGATAGCGGGAGAGTAAAAAATACTATTCCCACTTCAGAGAGTGCAACAGTAGGGAAAGTGTTGGATATCGTAAAGGTAAAAATTACTATTCCTACTCCAGTGAGTGCAAAAGTAGGGAAATCGTTGGATAGCCTAGGGGTAAAAATTACTATTCCCACTCCAGGGAGTGCAACAGTAGGGAAAGCATTGGATAGTGTAGGAATACAATTTACTATTCCCACTCCAGTGAGTGCAACAGTAGGGAAAGCATTGGATAGCTGGAGGGTTAAAATTACTATTCCCACTCCAGAGAGTGCAATAGTAAGGAAAGCGTTGGATAGCATAGGTGTAAAAATTACCATTCAAACTTCAGAGAGGGCAACAGTAGGGAAAGTATTGGATAGCGTAGGCATAAATTGTACTATTCCCACTCCAGTGAGTGCAACAGTAAGGAAAGCATTGGATAGCGGTAGGGTAAAAATTACTATTCCCACTCCGGAGAGTGCAACAGTAGGGAAAGCTTTGGATAGCGTAGAGGTAAAAATTTGTATTCCCACTCCAGTAAATGCAACAGTAGAGAAAGCGTTGTGTAGCATAGGCATAAAATTTACTATTCCCACTCCAGTGAGTGCAACAGAAGGGAAAGAGGTGGAGCGCGTAGGCATAAAATGTACTATTCCCACTCCAGAGAGTGCAACAGTAGGAAAAGCATTGGATAGCGGGAGGGTAAACATTACTATTCATACTCCAGAGAGTGCAACAGTAGGGAAAGCGTTGGATAGCGTAGAGGTAAAAATTACTATTCCCACTCCAGAGAGTGCAAGAGTAGGGAAAGCGTTGGATAGAGTAGGCATAACATTTACTATTCCCACTCCAGTGGGTGCAACGGAAGGGAAAGCGGTGGATAGTGTAGGCATAAAATGTACTATTCCCACTCCAGAGAGTGCAACAGTAGGAAAAGCATTGGATAGCGGAAGGGTAAACATTACTATTCATACTCCAGAGAGTGTAACAGTAGGAAAAGCGTTGGATAGCGTAGAGGTAAAATTACAATTCCCACTCCAGTGAGAGGAACAGTAGGGAAAGCATTGGTTAGCGGGAGGGTAAACATTACTATTCCCACTGCAGAGAATGCAACAGTAGGGAAAGCGTTGGATAGCGTAGAGGTAAAAATAATTATCAACACTCCAGTGAATGCAACAGTAAGGAAAGCATTGGATAGCATAGGGTAAAAATTAGTATTCCGACTCCAGAGAGTGCAACAGTAGGGAAAGCGTTGCATAGCATAGAGGTAAAAATTACTATTCCCACTCCAGTGAGTGCAACAGTAGGGAAAGCTTTGGATAGCGTTAAGGTAAAAATTACTATTCCCACTCCAGAGAGTGCAACAGTAGGGAAAGCATTGGAAAGAGCGAGGGTAAAAATTAATATTCCCACTCCAGAGAGCGCAACAGTAAGGAAAGCGTTGTATAGTGTATGGTTAAAAATTTCTATTCCCACTCAAGAGAGTGCAACAGTAGGGAAAGCGTTGGATAGGGTAGGCATAAAATGTACTATTACCACTCCAGTGAGTGCAACAGTAGGGAAAGAATTGGATAGCGGGAGGGTAAACATTACTATTCCCACTCCAGAGAGTGCAACAGTAAGGAAAGCATTGGATAGCGAGAGAGTAAAAATTACCATTCCCACTTCAGAGAGTGCAACAGTAGGGTAAGTGTTGGATAGCCTAGAGGTAAAAATTACTATTTCAACTCCAGTGAGTGCAAAAGTAGGGAAATCGTTGGATAGCTAGGGGTAATAATTAATATTCCCACTCCATGTATTGCCACAGTAGGGTAAGCATTGGATAGTGCAGGCATACAATTTACTATTCACACTCCAGTGAGTGCAACAGTAGGGAAAGCATTGGATAGCTGGAGGGTAAAAATTACTATTCCCACTCCAGAGAGTGCGACAGTAAGGAAAGCGTTGGATAGAATAGGTGTAAAAATTACCATTCAAACACCTGAGAGTGCAACAGTAGGGAAAGCATTGGATAGCGTAGCCATAAAAATTACTATTCCCACTCCAGAGAGTGCAAAAGTAGGGAAAGCATTGGATAGCGGGAGGGTAAACATTACCCTTCCCACTCCAAAGAGTGCAACAGTATGGAAAGCTTTGGATAGCTTAGAGGTTATAATTACTATTCCCACTCCAGAGAGTGCAACAGTAGGGAAAGCGTTGGATAGCGTAGAGGTAAAAATTACTTTTCCCACTCCAGTGAGTGCAACAGTAGGGAAAGCGTTGGATAGCGTAGGCATAAAATTTACTATTCCCACTCCAGAGAGTGCAACAGTAGGGAAAGCGTTGGATAGCGGGAGGGTAAAAATTACTGTTCCCACTCCAGGGAGTGCAACAGTAGGGAAAGCGTTGGATAGCGTAGAGGTAAAAATTACTGTTCCCACTCCAGTGAGTGCAACAGTAGGGAAAGCATTGGATAGCGTAGGGGTAGAAATTACTGTTCCCACTCCAGAGAGTGCAAAAGTAGGGAAAGCGTTGGATAGCGTAGGCATAAAATTTACTATTCCCACTCCAGTGAGTGCAACAGTAGGGAAAGCGTTGGATAGCGTAAAAGTAAAACTTATTATTTCCACTCCAGTGAGTGCAACAGTAGGGAAAGTGTTGGATAGCGTAGGCATAACATTTACTATTCCCACTCCAAAGAGTGCAACAGTAGGGAAAGCATTGGATAGCGGGAGGGTAAACATTACTATTCCCACTCCAGAGAGTGCAACAGTAAGGAAAGCGTTGGATAGCGTAGGGGTAGAAATTACTGTTCCCACTCCAGAGAGTGCAACAGTAGGGAAAGCGTTGGATAGCGTAGGCATAACATTTACTATTCCCACTCTAGTGAGTGCAACAGTAGGGAAAGCATTGGATAGCGGGAGGGTAAACATTACTATTCCCACTCCAGAGAGTGCAACAGTAGGGAAAGCGTTGGATAGCATAGAAGTAAAAATTACTATTCCCACTCCAGTGAGTGCAACAGTAGGGAAAGCATTGGATAGCGTAGGGGTAAATATTACTATTCCCACTCCAGTGAGTGCAACAGTAGGGAAAGCGTAGGCATAAAATGTACTATTCCCATTCCAGAGAGTGCAACAGTAGGGAAAGCGTTGGATAGCGTAGAGGTAAAAATTACTATTCCCACTCCAGTGTGCGCAACAGCAGGGAAAGCATTGGATAGCGGGAGACTAAACATTACTATTCCCACTCCAGAGAGTGCAACAGTAGGGAAAGCGTTGGATAGCGTAGAGGTAAAAATTACTATTCCCACTCCAGTGAGTGCAACAGTAGGGAAAGCATTGGATAGCGTAGGGGTAAAAATTACTATTCCCACTCCAGTGAGTGCAACAGTAGTGAAAGCGTAGGCATAACATTTACTATTGCCACTCCAGAGAGTGCAACAGTAGGGAAAGCGTTGGACAGCGTAGAGATAAAAATTACTATTCCCACTCCAGTGTGCGCAACAGTAGGGAAAGCATTGCATAGCGGGAGACTAAACTTACTATTCCCACTCCAGAGAGTGCAACAGTAGGGAAAGCGTTGGATAGCGTAGGGGTAAAAATTACTATTCCCACTCCAGTGAGTGCAACAGTAGGGAAAGCATTGGATAGCGTAGGGGTAAAAATTACTATCCCACTCCAGGGAGTGCAACAGTAGGGAAAGAGGAGGCATAACATTTACTATTCCAACTCCAGAGAGTGCAACAGTAGGGAAAGCATTGGATAACGGGAGGGTAAACATTACTGTGAGAAGTTGGCCTGGTATATAATGCTCACTAATTCTAGTGATCACTTTGTACCATGCCAAGCAACCCTTATGATGATTGGTTGTAATTCAACCTCGTAGACCAGTTATCCTAGTGGTAACGTGGACAAAGCAGTCTTAGGCTAAACTCTGAAAGGCATGTGAAGCCAGCTGTATTACCATACACAACCCCCTTGAATACCAAATGAAAGGACACCACACAGATATATATATTGAAAATATATATAGATTTATTAACTACAAAATATCCCCTGGACTCTTTATGAGCACAGAAGCACAAGCGATAAATCACAAGACAGTTTAAAATACACAAAAGTTGCACAATATGGATGAGCCCTAGGGGCCACCTAAACCATATACTAAGAAAGTGGTATAAGAGATACCAAATGGAAAGGGAACAGGCCTAGGGCCTTGGGAATCGCTGGAGCTATTCGAGACTAGCAGTGACTAAGTCGGGAAAGGCCCGCGGGACTCGGGTACAGTGTTCAAAGTGCACGCACTTTCCAATGTAAAGTCTATGGTGCGTAAAAAGTACAAAGTTAGTTAGTTCGGAACCTTCCGAGTGACCTAGAATGCTGAAACTTAAGACACAGGCCCTTGAGATGTGTACCAGTGTAGGAACACCGGCGGAGCTGAGTTACCTCACCCACAGGAAGCGGGTGCACAGGGTCGAAGTAGTGTCGGGTTTCGTCACACGGGTCGATGGTGCTTGGAGCTGAAGATGCTGCAGGCGGCTTGATGTGAAGAGTTCCGGTGGATCCAAGGGTGGATCTGAAGATGTGAAGATCTGAAAGCAGAGGGGACAATGTTCAAAGTCACTAGCCAGTGACTACCGTGGAACCAGATTGGAACCAGGCGATGTCGGGTGCAAACAGGCGTTGTCGGGTAGCTTCTCTCTGCAGCCACATGGACACCGGGGGTCGAGGACGTCCAGGAGTCGGTCACGAGCTGTCCCACGCAGGCTTCTTGCTGTTGGCCGTGTCGGCAACTTGATCGGAGCAAACAGGCCTTGGCTAATGCAAGCCATGCAGGAATCAAAAGATGCTTGTTACTCTGACCAGCAAGGTCAGAGCAGGGGTTACTTTTTACAGGAGCGAGGGCAAGTCTGGAGCAACCAGACCCGCAGTGTAGTTTGTCGGTTTCGTCGCCAAGATGGCCGCTGGCCGCGTGGCTAGTGGCCGGGATGGCGCGTCGAGTGGCACAATGCAAAAGGGCCCCACGCAGATCGTGGAGATGCTGGAGGGCTCTTCTTCGGTGCAAGGGCTGCTCGGTGGTGGGGGTTCTCGGTCCCTAAAGCACAACGTCGAGGATGCCTCGGTTGTTGCGCAGTCAGCTTTTCGGGTGTCTTTCAAGAGGTACGGTCCCACGTCACTCGGTGCCTCCACGGGTCCCTTCGTTGCAGGGACTGTGGATCGGGCTGTGAGAGGTCTGGGAGTCTGGGTCTTGTCAGGCTCTGGGCTCGGGCTCTGGCGGGAGGCGGCGGCAAAGCAGATGTCGAGTTGCTGGTTGGTGCCTGTGTTCACAGGGTGGTCTTCTGTGCAGCAGAATGTCGAAGTCCAGTCTTCTTCTTGTTTAAAATTGATTCAGGATGATCTGCTGTGCAATGGCACTGCTCCTACTCTTATTCCCAATCTGAGGGGTGGATCACCTACTAGGTCCCTCCTCCGGGAGGAACCAGGAAGGGGGGCGGTTACACCCCCTTTCCTTTGTCCAGCTCCTCGCCAGGCCTGGGTCTGGAAAGTCCCAAGACCGGTTTGGACAGGCTTATGCACGGGGACACCTTGTGTGCCCCGGGCATGTCTGATTCTATTCAGCCCTGTCCTACCCAATACACAAAACCCTGTCTGGGGTGGTGCTCGCACCTCCCAAGGCAGGAAACCCTTTTTCCAGGCCACCATCTGCCGAGTTTCGGTCAGCAGCAGGAGGCCAGACTCGTGTCTGTGGTGGCAGCATCCATTTTGTGATGCTGAGGCTCTGGTTAACTTTAACCGGGGTTAAGGCTACACACATGTCGTGTCCCTCTAGAAGGGTGGAATGCTATCCCCGTCGACAGAACTGTCGAGGGGATAGTATTCCAATTCGTATGATACCTTACTCGACATGTTTTGATAAAGCCAAACCAAAGATAGCAAATAACCGCGAGGATTATAATGCACTTAAGAGTATATGGTATGGCAATATCCCGGAACAGCTTAGGGAGTGGTTCCCGACAGCTGCAGACAGGCTCAGCTCATGCTAGAGCACCATCTCACATATTTCCAAGCACTCTGCCTCCAGGATTGAAGAGGCCTTCCATAGGAGTGGCTGATAGGAACATGTGTGTCCAGTTTAAGAGTAGATATAGGGATACTATATCTAAGGAAGAGGTGATTACACCAATTTACCCCAGCTGAGTGATCAGCCAGTTGTGTCAAATATAGAGGACAGGCCAGGGGTGGCACAATACATGCTGCAGCCCCTGGTAGGCCTTGGAAACACCTATGCCCTCGGTACCTAGGGTACACTGTTACAGGGGCCTATAAGGTGAACCAGTTCCAATTCGTAATGCACCTAAAGTGCATTGGCAGTAATCTAGAGAGAGAACAGCAGGCTGTGGGTCTGATTAGCAGGCCCACAGCCACATTAAGTCATAAACCAGTGAAGCAAAAAGCAAAAATTTGGGGTGACCATAGGATAGCAGACCCTACTCTCCTACATAACCCCCCCCCCCCAAACGCAGGGACTTTAGACTAACCTTGACCAGTTGTGTCTTCATGTTCTAAGTGGAAGTACCTGGAGAGACCATCTGAGTTGCCATGGTCAGTCCCTGGGCGGTGCTCCACTGTAAAGTCCATCCCCTGTAGGGAAATGGACCACCTGAGTAGTTTGGGGTTTTCACCCTTCATCTGATTAAGCCATAAGAGGGGCTTATGGTCGGTCTGAATCTTGAAGTGAGTGCCAAATAAGTATGGTCTCAAATTATTCAGGGCCCACACCACAGCAAAGGCTTCCCTCTCTATAGCTGACCAACGTTTCTCTCTGGGGGTCAGCCTTCTGCTAATAAAAGCAATGGGCTGGTCCTGGCCATCTACTTTAAGCTGTGAAAGCACTGCTCCCACTCCCAACTCAGAAGCATCTGTTTGGACAATGAACTCTCTTGAGTAGTCAGGACTCTTCAGGATAGGTGCAGAGCACATGGCCTTCTTCAGGTCATCAAATGCCTTTTGACAGATTTCTGTCCACTGAACCTTTTTGGGCATCTTTTTAGATGTCAGATCATTAAGAGGAGTCACAATGGACCCATAGTTCTTAACAAACGTCCTGTAGTACCCAGTCAGGCCCAAGAAAGCTCTGACCTGAGTCTGGGTAGTTGGAGGGGACCAGTCCTTGATGGTCTGGATCTTACTCTCCAGTGGTTGAACTTGGCCTCCACCTACAAGGTGGCCCAGGTATACAACCTTGCTCTGCCCTATCTGGCACTTTGTTGCCTTGATAGTGAGGCCTGCCTTCTGCAGAGCCTCAAGCACATCCTTCAGGTGGACCAGGTGACCCTCCCAGGTGGAGTTAAAGACAGCAATATCATCCAGATAAGCTGCACAAAAGTCATCCAACCCAACTTGATTCACCAATTTTTGACAATTTTATTAATAAACTGCATGATTACTTAAAATCTTTACAGTATAAGATAAAATAAAAAAAAAAAGAAGCTTTATGAACGTCCCGACTCACCCCCTCACAAGTCCCATCCACACATAAAAGTGAAAGTCACTTTGGGTTAAACATTAACATATTAGTCCTGATTAGCTGTCCAAAGCAGAGTTCTTTTAAAAGGAGTGATGTATAGGTTGTACCAGTGTTTCCCAACTGATAAGGGGAGGCACATGAAAGTTCGGTAGAGTCAATTCATGTACCAAGAGCTGTTGACGAAAGATGGATTCTTCGTGGGTCTTTAAACCAGCCCAGGTTGGATAACTGGGGCGGAGGGCTTCCAGTTACTTTGCAGACAATGCCGTTAAGTGGGAGTCGAGTGCCATTTTTACCTGGTGTATAAATTTCGCAACTCTGGCTATCAAACAGGTCGTGGAGACTGAGAGGCACCAGTCCGAAGCCTCTCTGCAAGTTCTATAGTCCGTATTCCGTAAAATCGGAAGCAGCAAGCGATGGCGATCATTGGCCAGCTTTGTGCAGCAGCACAGCAAGTGCAGCCAGGATTCTCTGCGGTAATTGCATAGACGACAGGCCAGGGTGCCATCCGTACGGGCCCATTTGGGGTTGAAGTCCATGATCCTGAGGGCCAAAAGTCGAAAGTACAAAATTTTCTTTCTCGCGCAAGTGGATACTGGATCTTGCAGGTAAGGTTGGGGTTTACCTGGAATATATGATTTGTCCAGGGCCTGAGTTAGTGGATTTTGCCGAAGAGATGCAAGGTCAAGTCCAAAGGAGATGATCCGGACTTGGCGCTTAACTGCTTGGGCCCAGGCTGAGAAAGGAATTTCGTGCAGGGGCAAACTCCTTCTTTCGATTTTCAATGCTGCAATAGCTTGTCCTACCTTTGAGTACCAGGGGGAGCCCACCTCATCAAAGATTGATTTTAGGGAGTGCTTTAGCGAATGTTCTGGTGCTTTCAATACTCTAATATAGAGTTTTAAAAGGTCCCCCAGTAATACCAGCTCAGGTCGCTTAAGGCCTATTTCTAGCCTCAATCTAGTGTTCCTTGCGTATCTAGGGGCCTGTAGCACCATCTTATAGGCTTTCGCTTGGGCCGCGTTTACCACTTTGTCAAATGCACCAGGGTAGGCTATATGCCCATATGCAATGGCAGGGATCAGTTTTGCCCGGAGCACTGTCAACATTGGTTCTGCTGAGGGACTGTCCAAGCGGTGGCATAAGCGTCTTAGCGACAGAATGGTTTTGTTAATTTTAGGTTTAAGCTCCTTCAGATGTTTGACTGCAGAGGCACTCTCAGAGACCCAGGTGCCCAGATAGTTGTAGGATGGGGCAGTGACGATACGGTGCTCCCCCAGAGACCATAAAGCTTCTTTTTTGTGGGGGTATTTGCCAAAAATGACGATTTTGGTCTTGCTCACGTTGATCCGTAAGTCATTTGACTTATTGTATAGGGCCAAACTGCTTAAGGCTCTTTGGAGCCCCACCCTAGTGTGGTCCATGATCACCGTGTCGTCTGCATACTGGAGTGTTCCCAAGACGAGCCTCCCCAGTTTTGGAGGTGCTAAGTTGGCATCTTTCAGAGCTGTCCCCATGTCCGCAGTATACAAGTTGAAAAGCATGGGGGCCAAGATGCACCCCTGCTTGAGGCCGGAGTTGGTTTCAATTCTTTCGGTTGTTATTGTAGGGCTTAGCTTCACCTTGACCCAGGTGCCCTCATAGAGCGCTTTTATAGCTTTTAGCAGAGCCTGTGGTAGCCCCCACGAGTCAAGTTTTGCCCAGAGCCGGCCCCTGTTCACTCGGTCAAAGGCTGTGGAGTAGTCTATGAAACAGCAGAACAGGGGCGGTTTGTTCCTCGTATTGGCCTTCTTCGCGAGGTAGGAAAGGGCTAAGATGTTGTCAAGAGTGGAGCTATGGGCCCTAAAGCCGGTCTGTGTGGGCGGAAGAATGCCGTTCTTGTCCACCCAGTCCTCCAGATCCCTGAGAAGAAGGCGGGCGTATATCTTTGCTTCTATGTCGAGGAGAGCTATAAGCCTATAATTGGCCGGGTTCGTGTGGTCCCCCTTTTTATGGATGGGGAATAGAATAGAACCTTTCCAAGAGGATGGCAACATTGCCGTGGCAAAAGAATGGTTAAATAAAGGGGTGAGTCTGGATGCAAAAAAGGCTGAGGCGGTTTTCAGAACCTGGGCCGGAATCCCATTTGGGCCTGGAGCGCCATCAGTTCTTATGGCCTTGATGCACTTTAGTACCTCCATTTCTGTGAATGATCCGGTGCAGGTCGAGTTTACGCCTTCTGACGTAGCTCTTTCGGGTTCGATAATTTCCGCCGCCACCTTGGACCACGCACGGCTTCCTGCAGTGGCCTGATTTGACTCGCAGGTATACAGCCCCTTGGCATACTGTTCCCACACTTTCCCTGCAACACTATTTTCCTTTTGCTCTCCTCTGGGGGTCAGACTGTTAATGAAACGCCAAAGCTTGCTATTGTCATTACCTTTAATTAAGGAGAACGCAGTCAACCAATTCTGTTCAGTCTGCAGTTTTTTGTGGGCCCAGACTTTCTTTTTATAGTCTGTTCGCAGAGCAGCAATGGAGTATCTCCCTGACAAATGAGTGCCTTTCTTTTGTGCCCTGATTGCCTTATTTAGAGCACGCTTACACTGTGACAGGCACCACGATGTTGCACGGCGAGGATCAGAGTGGAATTGGCGACTTCTTGGATGATGGTTATTGCCCAGACGTTCCAATAAGTCGGAGGTCAGAGTTTCCCAGAGGTGGATGATGTTCTTAGTTTGAACTGGGTTAGGTTCTTCCTCCCTTCTAGCTACATAGTCTAGCAGGCTATGACTGAGATTGGTTGACCATTTTATTCTTTTAAGCACATTGTGATGTTCCTCCCCCGTGGTAGTTCCAATAACTGCTTGTAATTCTGCTTGTACCCGCGCCAGATTGAATGTGGCGCGGAGGGGCCTATGATCGCTTTCCTCTCTGTCGTCCACTGTGAAATTGCAAAGATTGCGGGCAAGCCCTTCATTGATAAAGATGTAGTCTATAGTAGAGACATTTCTAAAGGTCGGAATGGTGGTCCATTCAGGTTGGGTCTTTTTTTGTATTCTATGGGTGGAGTGCAGCTTAAAATTTGCGAGAAATTCAGTCAGTGGGACTGACTTCTTGCTTGATGGAGTCTCCGAAATTAAACCCAAGCCTCTGTGATTGAAGTCGCCCGCGATTATTACGTCTTGGTCCTTCCAATTTATTAAAAGATCTTCCAAAATTGAAATAAGTGATTCCATGGCCTGGGAGGATTGATACTTAATTGGGTTGAAATAACAATTAATTAGTAGAAGGGGGCGAGATTTTCGACCCGATGACAACCCACTGATTAGGATGGCTTGAAGATCAGGAGACCCCAACTTTAATTCAGTTGTGTTAATTTTGCACGCATGACTTACGTAGATAGAGAGGCCCCCTGACGGCCGTCCAAAGATTGTCCTTTTGGTCGCTGGTTTAAAATGTTCGTAAAAGCCACCGATGGCGGTCGTTGCCCTTGCCCAGGTTTCCTGAATACACAGTATGTCCCCCTGTGCGAGGTATTCAGGTGTAGTTATGTCCCTAAAGATGTTGCTCATCCCCGCAATATTCCATGAGATAATGGATAACTCGCGGACTAGGCCCCTAAGTGGATTTGAACAGGTGTTATTTACATGGCTGTTTATTAGGTTAGGGACACTGTCTCCATGTGGCCTCCAGGTGATCCGATGTCTGGAAATGCCGCTGCACGCTCCGTTGCCCGTCGTTTTGCTGGATTTTGATTTTTAGCGGGGTTTTTGCCCGCCCTGATTTCGCCCCTATTTCTGGGCGGGTGTGCCTTATGCCTTTAAGAATGGATGACGGTTCTGGGGTGTCCTGTTGCGGCAACAGGACGTGTGGATATTTCAGTGTACTTGGTGCAACAACTTCAATGCCCCATTCAGCGAACAGTGTTGCTTCCTTAAGGACAGCCTGTTGGACTTGCTGACTCGCAAGTCCGATTATGGTGGAATCGTCATGAGTGTCTGTCTCCAGTCTCTTGAATATCACCCACTCAATATTTTCTGAGGTGATTTGGGCCAGGGAGGCAATATGGCCAAACAGGCGGACAATGTTGGACCTGTTCAAGATGTCAAATGAGCCTTTTGCTGTGTACCTTGGGGTTAACTGCAGCTCATAGGTGGATTGTTTGTTTTTTTGTGTGATGGACCACAAACTCACCCCTTCTCCCTGGAGCTTTAGCCTCTGGTAACTGAAATTTAAAGGGTTTTTGTGAGTGGGTTCTGGCTGCTGCTCATTGGGCCCCATGCTTGATTGGCCTTCCACACTCGGACATCCTTGCCACTCCCCCTGGTCTGATGCTAAATTTAGGTAATTTTTGAGTGCGACTCCTGGTTGCTGATTCCCCTGCCCCTCAGTTTGTAGACCTACCACTCTAGACTGTACTGGCTGTGCGCCCTGTTGTAGTGTGGGATTTGTTACAGACTCATGTTTCAGAACCCAACCAGAAGGGCTGGGGGCACTTAATGGAGCGGCGACGGCCACCTGTGAAGGCCTTTGTTGGAGAGGCTCATTGGTTTGACCCTCCATGAGAGGGATTTGTTGACTTTGGGCCTCACCGCGAACAAGAGGTGCGTCACATGACTTGCCCATTTTAGACACCTGCTTGGGTATGAAAATGGGGAAGAGTGGTTTAGGGATACGTTTAGTTTCAGTGTCGCCCAGGGTTGATACCACCGAGGGTGTGTTTCTGCTTCTAGCTTTGGACTTCTTAAGTTGTTTTTTGAGTCTTTTTTTGGCTCTCCTTGATAACGGGGCTTTGGCACTTGCTAATGCTCCATCGACCCTCTCCACCTGAGAGGTAGTAACAGACAGTTCATCACTAACGGTCTCGAGATCCGAGACCTCGGGGTCACCATTCCCTTTATTAGCCAAAGTAAAGTTAATGCGGGGCCCTACTAGGGGAACCTTTGAGGCGCTATTGCCCGTTGTGCTAAGGGTTGCTGTTTCGGCATGCTCTGTCGTCTGTGGTGGTGGCTTTTGTGCGGCTTGTTCTTGCGTGGTTGTCTCGCCCTGACCCTTGGCTAATGCAAGCATCTCTTTTAAGACTTCAGGTAGACTTGCCCATTTATCAATTAAGACGTCACAGGAATTGGTGCTGGCGGCATGAGCTTGTTGGACGTTAAGTTGGACTTCCAGCTTTGCCAGCTTATCATCTTGGCACACCAAATGCTGGGCTATCGACTGCAAAAGATCGATTTGGAGTTCCATCTTTGCGGACTGCCATAGCAGTGCCCTGGCCATTGTGTCCTGGACTTCTCTTATTGCTGACAAGTTAAGGTCTTTAAAGGTGGGTTCATCAATTGGGTCGGTTAAGTCTTGGTGATGAGTTAAACTCAGCGGACTCCAACCCTCCGTTTGTGCAGTTCTCGGGGCCTTAGCTCTTCCTAAATTAATAGGGGTAGTTTCAAGTGTTCGTTCAATGGTCTGTTCCAATTTTAGTAAGAACGAAGTTGTTGGAACCTCCGTACCTTGGGGGATTGGCCTCTGTATTTCCCTAGGTGTCACAATTGCATTCAGACCCTTGCCTGTGCCTGTGCTCTTTGGGGAGGAGGATGCGACAGCCTCGCTTGTCCTCCCAGTATCTGAATCCACGTTTGCCCCCAGATTTGGCCTATCGTGAATGTCGGCAGTGACCCTAATCGGGCTCTTTGTCCTGGCCTCAGGCTGAAAACAAGCATCAAGGCTCCCAGGTGATTCGAAGTTAGCAGACTCGCAGGAGTAAGAGTCCCTTGGGTCCAGGTGGATCTTTGGGATCCCCGGTATGGCATTGGTCGCGGGATCTTGTGACGTTTCATCCAAAGGTGAGGGGCAGTTTGAGGCCTGAAAGAATTGAGTGATAAGGCCTTGGGGGAGGGAATTGCCAGAGACCAGATCCTGGGATTTTTGGGTGCTTATGCTTCTGGTTACCCTTCTTTGTGCTAGACTCTCAGGGTTCACTTCCCCCTCATCCTCCGTGCAGGATTTAGTCTTCCTCAGCGTCATCTCTTTTTGCGCCGTTTGCTGGGGCTAGGCTTGTTTGTGCCTGATTGTGCTGGGGGGGAGGGAATACCAGTACTAGTGCTGATGTAGGCCCCTGGGTTGAGCTGTGTTTTTTGTTTTGAGGGCACGGAGGGGTGGAGGGGGATGGAGGGGGTTAGCAAGCGGTGCACACGAGGGGGGCTGCAAGCTGGAGACCTAGTCTACCAACCCCTCAGACCGCACCCTCTGGCTCTTACTTAGCGGCGACCTCTAACGGCTGCCACGCTTGCCTCCACCTCTTACCTCTTGTCTCCCGCGTCGGCAGATACACAGATGTACAGGCTGGTCTCAGTGGCTCCTGCGACTCCCACCGCCTCAGGGGAAGCCCTCGCTGCTACTGTTCCTGCTGCTGAGTGTTCCCGCGGCTTCTGGAGTGCTCCTGCCGCTGTAGGGGACCTTGCTGCAATCCTCTCCTCTTTCCAGACTGGCCCTGAGCTGACCAAGAGCTCTCGTGGCCCCGGCCGGCTGCCTGCCGAGGGCTCCCGCCGCGACCGGGCCGTTCCCGAATTTTTCCCGCGGCCGCTGCTGCAAAGGCTGCGAGTTCTGGCGGCCACCTGCGGTCGCGCTTCCGCGCTCTGGTCTGCACTGCACACCACAGGGGAGGGGGGGCAGGGAGCAGCCAAGCAACCAGCCTGTGAGCCGTTTGAATCGGCAGATGGAGACGAGTGACAGGTGTGACAGGTGTGAAGCCGAGGGCCGGCCGCCCGACCGGCAGCCTGCTTTCCTTTCCCTTCCCTTTCTCACTGCGGTGGCTTTCCGCTTCCCTCTGCGGCAGCAGTGCACTCGCCTCGAGGCAATGGCGTTCTGGTGTGCACACAATTCAGCTCTCTGGCTCCCTCTAGTGACTGCAGCTGATTCACCAACCTTTGGAAGGTGGCAGGTGCATTTTTCAAACCAAAGGGCATTACCACAAACTGATAATGCTCACTAGGGGTAGAAAATGCTGTCTTGGCTTTAGACTCCTCAGCTAACCTGATTTGCCAGTAGCCAGCTGTCAAGTCAAATGTGCTCAAATATTTGGCAGAAACCAACTTGTCAATGAGCTCATCTGCCCTGGAATAGGGTGTGCATCTGTCCTGGTGACAGCATTGAGTCCTCTGTAATCCACACAGAACCTCATCTCTCTCTTGCCATCTTTGGTGTGAGGTTTGGGGACCAGAACCACTGGGCTAGCCCAGGGGCTCTCTGAAGGCTCAATGACACCTAATTCCAGCATCTTTTGCACCTCAGTCTTTATACAGTCCCTGACGTGGTCAGGTTGCCTGTAAATCTTGCTCTTTACAGGAAGACTGTCACCAGTGTCCACCACACGGGTACACCAGTTAGTCTGACTGGGTGTCAATGAGAACATATGCCTGTAGAACTTGTCTACAGTCATTTTGCTGATGTTCAGTGAGGCTGCCACCTAAGGCCACACCATCAACTGAGCCATCCTCAGGGTTCTGAGTGAGCAGGTCTGGGAGAGGGTCACTCTCTTCCTCCTGTCCCTCATCTGTAGCCATGAGCAAGCCCATGTCTTCCCTGTTGACATATGCCTTTAGTCTGTTAACATGGAGCACCCTGTGGGGGCTCCTGGGAGTTACTAGGTCCACCAAGTAGGTAACCTCTCCCTTCTTTTCCAGAATTGTATGGGGTCCAGACCATTTGTCTTGGAGTGCTGCTGGGGCCACTGGCTCCAACACCCATACCTTCTCTCCAGGCTGAAACTCAACAAGGACAGCCTTTTGTTCATGCCAAGCTTTCTGTAATTCTTGGCTAGCCTCAAGGTTTTTGGATGCCTTTTCCATGTACTCTGCCATCCTGGAGCGGAGACCAAGTACATAGTCCACTATGTCTTGCTTAGGCTTTTTGAGAGGTAACTCCCATCCTTCCTTCACCAGACACAGGGGTCCTCTTACAGGGTGCCCAAACAACAATTCAAAGGGGCTGAAGCCAACCCCCTTTTGAGGGACCTCTCTGTAAGCAAACAAAAGGCAGGGCAGTAGGATGTCCCATCTTCGCCTGAGCTTTTCAGGTAATCCTTTAATCATGCCCTTTAGGGTCTTGTTAAATCTCTCAACAAGCCCATTGCATTGTGGGTGATAAGGAGTGGTGAACTTGTAGTTGACACCACATTACTTCCACATAGCTGTCAAATATCCTGACATGAAGTTGGCACCTCTGTCGGATCTTACCTCCTTAGGAAACCCCACTCTGGAGAAAACTCCAAGTAAGGCCCTGGCCACAACAGGAGCTGTTGTGGTCCTAAGTGGAATTGCCTCTGGGTACCTGGTGGCATGGTCCACCACCACCAGTATGAATCTGTGCCCAGATGCTGTAGGGGGATCCATTGGACCTACAATATCAATCCCCACTCTTTCAAAGGGAACCCCCACCACAGGTAGTGGTATTAGGGGGGCCTTTGTTGTTCCACCTGCTTTACCACTGGCTTGGCAGGTTTCACAGGAGCGACAAAACTCCTTGGTGTCTTCAGACATGTGAGGCCAGTGAAAATGAGGGACAAGCCTGTCCCAGGTCTTATTCTGGCCTAAGTGTCCTGCTAAAGGAATATCATGGGCCAAGGTGAGAAGGAAACCCCTAAATTGCAGAGGTATAACCAACCTCCTGGTTGCACCAGGCTTGGGGTCTCTACCCTCTGTGTAAAGGAGTCCTTCATCCCAATAAACTTTATGGGCACCTTGAGCATTCCCAGCAGCCTCAGCAGCAGCCTGCTGTCTGAGGGGTTCAAGAGAAGGACAGGTTAACTGAGCCTGCCCCAAGTCTGCCCTAGAAGGTCCCCCTGTCCCCAGAAACTCAACCTGATCAGGTTCAAGTTCTTCAGAGACAGTTCCTTCAGGGGTCTCAAGACCAGCTTCCTGTGAAACTTGATCCTCACTTGCAGGCAGTTGGGAAGGCACAGCCTTAACCCTCCTGTTCTTCTTCTTGGAAGGTGCTTGGTCCATTGTTCCAGGATCCAAGACCTGAGGTTCAGAGAGGCACTTTTTGGCCTGTGACCTGGTCACAGCAAGGACATGTGATGATATCCCTAACATCTCTGCATGAGTCCTGTACTCAACTTCTGACCATAGAGAGTTCTCCAGGTCATTGCCCAACAAACATTCAACTGGGAGATCAGCACCAACCACAACTCTTTTTAGGCCAGTTACCCCTCCCCAGGAAAAGTTCACAAGTGCCACACTAGGTGTAGTAATGACATTGCTGGCATTGGTCACCAGGTAATTATCACCTGGCATGTATTGTCCAGGGTCCACAAAGTTAGGTGTCACCATAGTGACACTGGCACATGTGTCCCTGTAAGCTTGAGCCACTTTGTTATTAATCAAAGGCGTCTGTCTGTATTTGCCCAGGTTACTGGGACTGATGTCAGGGGTCAAATCTATGTCCCCTTCACAAATCAGAACAGCCTGTGTAAGGGTTCTGACTAGGTCAGAATCTCCTTCAGTTCCCAAGGTGATACCCACTACCCCCTTGGTTTGTGGACCAGCACTGCTAGCTGTACTAGTGGGTGCAGTTGCCTTAGGGGCTGCAGTGCTGGGGGCTCCACCCTTTTTGCACTCACGTGTCCACTGAGAGGTGTTTTTACAAGTTCTACACCAGGGTTTCTTCTGACTTTCTTTCTTCTGGTCACCACCCTGGTTCTTAGGCCTGATCCTGGTTCTGACCCATTTGTTTGCCCTCCTACCCAATTCTTGTTGGGAGGTCAGATCAGAGTCAACCAGGTGCTGATGTAGAAGCTGATTTTGACAATTACTTAAGATTTGCTCTCTCATAATTAAATTATACAATCCTGTATAGTCAGTAACCTTACTTCCCAGCAACCAGCCCTCCAGAGCCTTAGTGGCACATTCAACAAATTCAGACCAGTCCTGAGTCTGTGTCTTCTGGGTATCTCTGAACATTAACCTGTACTGTTCAGTGGTTAAGCCTAACCCATCAATCAGAGCACTCTTCAGGACCAGGTAGTTTCTAGAATCCCCATCACTAACTGTGAGGAGTCTGTCTCAGCCTCTACCTTCAAAGGAGAGCCACAAGATTGCTGCCCACTGCTCCTGAGGGATCTGCTGTACTCTGCAGGCTCTCTCCATTGCAGTTATCCATTTATGGATGTCATCCCCAGCTTTGTAGGGGGGCACAATCTTACTCAGGTTTCTGTTATCAAAAGACCTGTCTTTATCCTTGTGGATAATGCTGCCACCAGTGGGTTCTATTACCCCACTCTCTCTAGGCTGTCTTGCTCTAGCAAGTCTCTCTTGGACCAGGGCAACCTATAACTCTTGTCTCTGGATCCTCAATTCAGCCTCTCTCATTTTGGCCTCATGTTCCCTTCTCTGAGGGGTAGTCATCTCCCTTCTGGAGTGACCATGAGAACATCTAGAAGCATGGGAGTTGTTAGAGTCACCTGAGTGAGTCCTTCTCCTCCTAGGCTTCTGGTTAAGTCCACCTGGGGGGTCTGAATGGGTTGTTACCAGATTCAGTCCCAAATAGGCTTAAGTTAGCCTGGATCAGTCTACTGACCAGCACCTGACTATTTCTGTCATCATCTGACTCACTGCTCCCCCTTCTGTCTCTTCTTCCTCTTCCTCTTCTGGATCTACCTGAGGAGCTCCAGTGATGGGGACTTCCTCATCTACTAGGATGATAGGGACAGGGGTGTCTACAGTGTCATCCTCTGAAGGATGGCCTCCTTCAGCATTCCCTGTGGGGTCTGCCTTAGAGGTCTTTAGAGTCTCAGACTGGTCCAAGATCTCTCTAAGGTGGTCTGTGGTAGGGGTAGGCCCTGTCCTCAGACCCCTTAAGACACAAAGCTGTCTTAGTTCCTTAAAGGAAAAAGTAGAAAATTTGGATGGTGCCCTTGGAGGGTCACTCTCAACAGGGATGTTCCCAGTGGAACCCTCTGCTCCAGACATTGCTCTAGTGTGGGTGGATGTGTTGCAATCTACCTACACTGGTGTTTACCTACTAAACCTATCTAGTAGTTGTAGTCAGGGTGTGCTACTCCCTTTGCTCTACAACAGCTAAGTTCAGTAGAACTTAAGTATACTAGTCTTGTTTTATATGTACCTAGCAGGTACCTGTATGATCTTTCAAATGATAATCTCAAAGATTGTAATGGTAAAACAACAGCAAGCTCAGATCCCAATCCGCTGCTCACCAATGTGAGAAGTTGGCCTGGTATATAATGCTCACTAATTCTAGTGATCACTTTGTACCATGCCAAGCAACCCTTATGATGATTGGTTGTAATTCAACCTCGTAGACCAGTTATCCTAGTGGTAACGTGGACAAAGCAGTCTTAGGCTAAACTCTGAAAGGCATGTGAAGCCAGCTGTATTACCATACACAACCCCATTGAATACCAAATGAAAGGACACCACACAGATATATATATATTGAAAATATATATAGATTTATTAACTACAAAATATCCCCTGGACTCTTTATGAGCACAGAAGCCTAAGCGTTAAATCACAAGACAGTTTAAAATACACAAAAGTTGCACAATATGGATGAGCCCTAGGGGCCACCTAAACCATATACTAAGAAAGTGGTATAAGAGATACCAAATGGAAAGGGAACAGGGCTAGGGCCTTGGGAATCGCTGAAGCTATTCGAGACTAGCAGTGACTAAGTCGGGAAAGGCCAGCGGGACTCGGGTGCAGTGTTCAAAGTGCACGCACTTTCCAATGTAAAGTCTATGGTGCGTAAAAAGTACAAAGTTAGTTAGTTCGGAACCTTCCAAGTGACCTAGAATGCTGAAACTTAAGACACAGGCCCTTGAGATGTGTACCAGTGTAGGAACACCGGCGGAGCTGAGTTACCTCACCCACAGGAAGCGGGTGCACAGGGTCGAATTAGTGTCGGGTTTCGTCACGCTGGTCGATGGTGCTTGGAGCTGAAATGCTGCAGGCGGCTCGATGTGAAGAGTTCGGGTGGATCCAAGGGTGGATCTGAAGATGTGAAGACCTGAAAGCAGAGGGGACAATGTTCAAAGTCACTAGCCAGTGACTACCGTGGAACCAGATTGGAACCAGGTGATGTCGGGTGCAAACAGGCATTGTTGGGTAGCTTCTCTCTGCAGCCACGTGGACACCGGGGGTCGAGGACGTCCAGGAGTCGGTCAACAGCTGTCCCACGCAGGCTTCTCGCTGTTGGCGGTGTTGGCAACTTGATCGGAGCAAACAGGCCTTGGCTAATGCAAGCCACGCAGGAATCAAAAGATGCATGTTACTCGGACCAGCAAGGTCAGAGCAGGGGCTCCTTTTTACAGGAGCGAGGGCAAGTCTGGAGCAACCAGACCCGCAGTGTAGTTTGTCGGTTTCGTGGCCAAGATGGCCGCTGGCCGCGTGGCTAGTGGCCGGGATGGCGCGTCAAGTGGCACAATGCAAAAGGGCCCCACTCAGATCGTGGAGATGCTGGAGGGCTCTTCTTCGGTGCAAGGGCTGCTCGGTGGTGGGGGTTCTCGGTCCCCAAAGCACAACGTCGAGGATGCCTTAGTTGTTGCGCAGTCAGCTTTTCGGGTGTCTTTCAAGAGGTCCGGTCCCACGTCACTCGGTGCCTCCACGGGTCCCTTCTTTGCAGGGACTGTGGATCGGGCTGTGAGAGGTCTGGGAGTCTGGGTCTTGTCAGGCTCTGGGCTCGGGCTCTGGCAGTAGGCGGCGGCAAAACAGACGTCGAGTTGCTGGTTGGTGCCTGTGTTCACAGGGTGGCCACTCCCAGGCCACAAGGGAGATTCTCTTCAGTCTTCTGTGCAGCAGAATGTCGAAGTCCAGTCTTCTTCCTGTTTAAAGTTGATTCAGGATGATCTGCTGTGCAATGGCACTGCTCCCACTCTTATTCCCAATCTGAGGGGTGGATCACCTACTAGGTCCCTCCTCTGGGAGGAACCAGGAAGGGGGGCGGTTACACCCCCTTTCCTTTGTCCAGCTCCTCGCCAGGCCTGGGTCTGGAAAGTCCCAGGACCGGTTTGGACTGGCTCATGCACGGGGACACCTTGTGTGCCTCGGGCGTGTCTGATTCTATTCAGCCCTGTCCTACCCAATACACAAAACCCTGTCTGGGGTGGTGCTCGCACCTCCCAAGGCAGGAACCCCTTTGTCCAGGCCACCATCTGCTGAGTTTCGGTCAGCAGCAGGAGGCCAGACTCGTGTCTGTGGTGGCAGCATCCATTTTGTGATGCTGAGGCTCTGGTTAACTTTAACCGGGGTTAAGGCTACACACATGTCGTGTCCCTCTAGAAGGGTGGAATGCTATCCCCGTCGACAGAACTGTCGAGGGGATAGTATTCCAATTCGTATGACATCTTACTCGACATGTTTTGATAAAGCCAAACCAAAGATAGCAAATAACCGCGAGGATTATAATGCACTTAAGAGTATATGGTATGGCAATATCCCAGAACAGCTTAGGGAGTGGTTCCCGACAGCTGCAGACAGGCTCAGCTCATGCTAGAGCACGATCTCACATATTTCCAAGCACTCTGCCTCCAGGATTGAAGAGGCCTTCCATAGGAGTGGCTGATAGGAACATATGTGTCCAGTTTAAGGGTAGATGTAGGGATACTATATCTAAGCAAGAGGTGATTACACCAACTTACCCCAGCTGAGTGATCAGCCAGTTGTGTCAAATATGGAGGCCAGGCCAGGGGTGGCACAATACATGCTGCAGCCCCTGGTAGGCCTTGGAAACACCTATGCCCTGGGTACCTAGGGTACACTGTTACAGGGGCCTATAAGGTGAACCAGTTCCAATTCGTAATGCACCTAAAGTGCATTGGCAGCAATTTAGAGAGAGAACAGCAGGCTGTGGGTCTGATTAGCAGGCCCACAGCCACAGTAAGTCATAAACCAGTGAAGCAAAAAGCAAAAATTTGGGGTGACCATCGGATAGCAGACCCTACTCTCCTAAAATTACTATTCAAACTCCAGAGAGGGCAACAGTAGGGAAAGCATTGGATAGCGGGAGGGTAAACATTACTATTCATACTCCAGAGAGGGCAACAGTAGGGAAAGCGTTGGATAGCGTAGAGATAAAAATTACTATTCCCACTCCAGTGAGTTCAACAGTAGGGAAAGCATTGGATAGCAGGAGGGTAAACATTACTATTCCCACTCCAGAGAGTGCAACAGTAAGGAAAGCGTTGGATAGCGTAGGGGTAAAAATTACTGTTCCCACTCCAGAGAGTGCAACAGTAGGGAAAGCGTTGGATAGCGTAGGCATAAAATTTACTATTCCCACTCAAGTGAGTGCAACAGTAGGGAAAGCATTGGATAGCGGGAGGGTAAACATTACTATTCCCACTCCAGAGAGTGCAACAGTAGGGAAAGCGTTGGTTAGCGTAAAGGTAAAAATTACTATTCCCACTCCAGTGAGTGGAACAGTAGGGAAAGCATTGGATAGCGTAGGGGTAAAAATTACTATTCCCACTCTAGTGAGTGCAACAGTAGGGAAATCATAGGCATTAAATTTACTATTGCCACTCCAGAGAGTGCAACAGTAGGGAAAGCGTTGGATAGCGTAGAGGTAAAAATTATTATTCCCACTCCAGTGAATGCAACAGTAGGGAAAGCGTTGGATAGCGGAAGGGTAAAAATTACTATTCCCACTCCAGAGAGTGCAACAGTATGGAAAGCATTGGATAGCGGGAGGGTAAACATTACTATTCCCACTCCAGAGAGTGCACAGTAAGGAAAGCGTTGGATAGCGTAGGGGTAAAAATTACTGTTCCCACTCCAGAGAGTGCAACAGTAGGAAAAGCTTTGGATAGAGTGGGCATAACATTTACTATTCCTACTCCAGTGAGTGCAACTGTAGGGAAAGCGTTGGATAGCGTAGAGGTAAAAATTACTATTCCCACTCCAGTGTGTGCAACAGTATGGAAAGCGTAGGCATAAAATGTACTATTCCCATTCCAGAGAGTGCAACAGAAGGGAAAGCGTTGGATAGCGTAGAGGTAAAAATTACTGTTCTGACTCCAGTGAGTGCAACAGTAGGGAAAGCATTGGATATAGTAGGGGTAAAAATTTCTATTCCCACTCCAGTGAGTGCAACAGTAGAGAAAGCTAAGGTATAAAATGTACTATTCCCACTCCAGAGTGCAACAGTAGGGAAAGCATTGGATAGCGTAGGGGTAAAAATTTCTATTCCCACTCCAGTGAGTGCAACAGTAGAGAAAGCTAAGGTATAAAATGTACTATTCCCACTCCAGAGTGCAACAGTAGGGAAAGCATTGGATAGCGTAGGGGTAAAAATTACTATTCCCACTCCAGTGACTGCAACAGTAGTGAAAGCGTAGGCATAACATTTACTATTCCCACTCCAGAGAGTGCAACAGTAGGGAAAGCATTGGATAGCGGGAGGGTAAACATTACTATTCATACTCCGGAGAGTGCAACAGTAGGAAAAGCGTTGGACAGCGTAGAGGTAAAAATTACTATTCCCACTCCAGTGTGCGCAACAGTAGGGAAAGCATTGGATAGCGGGAGACTAAACTTACTATTCCCACTCCAGAGAGTGCAACAGTAGGGAAAGCAATGGATAGCGTAGAGGTAAAAATTACTATTCCCACTCCAGTGAGTGCAACAGTAGGGAAAGCATTGGATAGCGTAGGGGTAAAAATTACTATTCCCACTCCAGTGAGTGCAACAGTAGGGAAAGCGGAGGCATAACATTTACTATTCCAACTCCAGAGAGTGCAAAAGTAGGGAAAGCATTGGATAACGGGAGGGTAAACTTACTATTCCCACTCCAGAGAGTGCAACAGTAGGGAAAGCGTTGGATAGCGTCGAGGTAAAAATTACTATTCCCACTCCAGTGAGTGCAACATTAGGGAAAGCATTGGATAGCGTAGGGGTAAAAATTACTATTCCCACTCCAGTGAGTGCAACAGTAGGGAAAGCGGAGGCATAACATTTACTATTCCAACTCCAGAGAGTGCAACAGTAGGGAAAGCATTGGATAACGGGAGGGTAAACATTACTATTCATACTCAAGAGAGGGCAACAGTAGGGAAAGTGTTGGATAGCGTAAAGATGAAAATTACTATTCCCACTCCAGTGAGTGCAACAGTAGGGAAAGCATTGGATAGCGGGAGGGTAAACATTACTATTCGTACTCCAGACAGGGCAACAGTAGGGAAAGCGTTGGATAGTGTAGAGATAAAAATTACTATTCCCACTCCAGTGAGTGCAACAGTAGGGAAAGCATTGGATAGCGGGAGGGTAAACTTACTATTCCCACTCCAGAGAGTGCAACAGTAAGGAAAGCGTTGGATAGCGTAGGGGTAAAAATTACTGTTCCCACTCCAGAGAGTGCAACAGTAGGGAAAGCGTTGGATAGCGTAGGCATAAAATTTACTATTCCCACTCCAGTGAGTGCAACAGTAGGGAAAGCATTGGATAGCGGGAGGGTAAACATTACTATTCCCACTCCAGAGAGTGCAACAGTAGGGAAAGCGTTGGATAGCGTAGAGGTAAAAATTACTATTCCCACTCCAGAGAGTGCAACAGTAGGGAAAGCGTTGGATAGCGCAGAGGTAAAAATTATTATTCCCACTCCAGTGAGTGCAACAGTAGGGAAAGCGATGGATAGCGTAGGCATAAAATTTACTATTCCCACTCCAGAGAGTGCAACAGTAGGGAAAGCATTGGATAGCGGGAGGGTAATCATTACTATTCCAACTCCAGAGAGTGCAACAGTAAGGAAAGCGTTGGATAGCTTAGGGGTAAAAATTACTGTTCCCACTCCAGAGAGTGCAACAGTAGGAAAAGCGTTGGATAGCGTAGGCATAACATTTTCTATTCCCACTCCAGTGAGTGCAACAGTAGGGAAAGCATTGGATAGCGGGAGGGTAAACATTACTATTTCCACTCCGGAGAGTGCAACAGTAGGGAAAGCGTTGGATAGCGTAGAGGTAAAAATTACTATTCCCACTCCATTGAGTGCAACAGTAGGGAAAGCATTGGATAGCGTAGGGGTAAAAATTACTATTCCCACTCCAGTGAGTGGAACCGTAGGGAAAGCATAGGCATAAAATGTACTATTCCCACTCCAGAGTGCAACAGTAGGGAAAGCGTTGGATAGCGTAGAGGTAAAAATTACTATTCCCACTCCAGTCTGCGCAACAGCAGGGAAAGCATTGGATAGCGGGAGACTAAACATTACTATGCCCACTCCAGAGAGTGCAACAGTAGGGAAAGCGTTGGATAGCGTAGAGGTAAAAATGACTATTCCCACTCCAGTGAGTGCAACAGTAGGGAAAGCATTGGATAGCGTAGGGGTAAAAATTACTATTCCCACTCCAGTGAGTGCAACAGTAGAGAAAGCGTAGTCATAAAATGTACTATTCCCACTCCAGAGTGCAACAGTAGGGAAAGCATTGGATAGCATAGGGCTAAAAATTACTATTCTCACTCCAGTGAGTGCAACAATAGGGAAAGCGTAGACATAACATTTACTATTCCCACTCCAGAGAGTGCAACAGTAGGGAAAGCATTGGATAACGTGAGGGTAAACATTACTATTCATACTCCAGAGAGTGCAACAGTAGGGAAAGCGTTGGACAGCGTAGAGGTAAAAATTACTATTCCCACTCCAGTGTGCGCAACATTAGGGAAAGCATTGTATAGCGGGAGACTAAACTTACTATTCCCACTCCAGAGAGTGCAACAGTAGGGAAAGCGTTAGATAGCGTAGAGGTAAAAAATACTATTCCCACTCCACTGAGTGCAACAGTAGGGAAAGCATTGGATAGCGGAAGGGTAAACATTACTATTCCAACTCCAGAGAGTGCAACAGTAAGGAAAGCGTTAGATAGCTTAGGGGTAAAAATTACTATTCCCACTCCAGAGAGTGCAACAGTAGGAAAAGCGTTGGATAGCGTAGGCATAAAATTTTCTATTCCCACTCCAGTGAGTGCAACAGTAGGGAAAGCATTGGATAGCGGGAGGGTAAACATTACTATTTCCACTCCAGAGAGTGCAACAGTAGTGAAAGCGTTGGATAGCGTAGAGGTAAAAATTACTATTCCCACTCCAGTGAGTGGAACCGTAGGGAAAGCATAGGCATAAAATTTACTATTCCCATTCCAGAGAGTGCAACAGTAGGGAAAGCGTTGGATAGCGTAGAGGTAAAAATTACTATTCCCACTCCAGTGTGCGCAACAGTAGGGAAAGCATTGGATAGCATAGGGGTAAAAATTACTATTCCCACTCCAGTGAGTGCAACAGTAGGGAAAGCGGAGGCATAATATTTACTATTCCAACTCCAGAGAGTGCAACAGTATCGAAAGCATTGGATAACGGGAGGGTAAACATTACTATTCATACTCCAGAAAGGGCAACAGTAGGGAAGCGTTGGATAGCGTAGAGATAAAAATTACTATTCCCACTCCAGTGAGTGCAACAGTAGGGAAAGCATTGGATAGCAGGAGGGTAAACATTACTATTCCCTCTCCAGAGAATGCAACAGTAGGGAAAGCGTTGGATAGCGTAGAGGTAAAAATTACTGTTCCCACTCCAGTGAATGCAACAGTAGGGAAAGCATTTGATAGCATAGGGGTAAAAATTACAATTCCCACTCCAGAGAATGCAACAGTAGGGAAAGCGTTGGATATAGTTGAGGTAAAAATTACTATTCCCACTCAAGTGAGGGCAACAGTAGGGAAAGCGTTGGATCGCGTAAAGGTAAAAATTACTATTCCCTCTCCAGAGAGTGCAACAGTAAGGAAAGCGTTGGATAGCGTAATACACAGTAATGCACAGCATGTGGTCTCTGTACTACAGCAACTAACATGCAATCTAAGAGACCCCACCACCATCCGTAATGGGCACTCATTCCCCTTCTTAATACAAAGCCTGCGTATCATGTCTACACACCAAGGGGGTTCAATAAACCACTCAGGATGGTTTTGGGTGGATTTAAATGCTTTCTACTTTGGGTGTTCCTCGTCGTCTTCGACTGATGTCCTTGCTCATGCAATAACTAATGGACGTCTCAATTGCAATGAAATATCACTCAGTTTTCAACATGTGTAGGGATCAACCGTTACCTACTCCCTGATTATGTAGGGATTTGTCAAATGCTTCATGAACGTATAAAACTTCCAGCACCAAAAAACCTTTCGGGCTGCCAAAGGTACAGGACTGGGGTGTGGGTAGTGACGATGGCATTGAACGATGGAAGACCAGGCACACCTGGGGCTGGCACAGACTTACTGCCAACTTTGCTGAATTTTGGAGGCTGGATTATGGGATGGCGGGCCTTCAGGGACTGCCCCTAAAATCACTTCCCCACAGGGTAAAATGTGGCTTGTACATTTGCACTTCATCATCAACTCGACATTTTTTTCTCTCAGGGACTGGACCTTGGCTTCAATAAAGGCGAGAGCCCTCGCCTTATCTCTCATGGACGGGGATTCCCAGTGCTTAATTTGAGCCAGTGGTTTCCGGTGCTCAGCACTAGCACTTAATTGCCAACAACAGTTCTAATGACACTCTGCCACATGGTGGCACTATTTGTTTTTTAGAGATGAGCACAACAACAATTGGTTATTAATTCAAGATCCATAAAAAAATACCTAATAGCGGCCACCCAAGCCATTCTTATAGCTTTGGGGGCCAGGAATAATCTGACTTGCCACACTTTAAAAAACATCTTTTTTTATTAGTATTCGGGTTTGCAATATCATAAATATAAATTACAGTAAATATTAATTATAAATTACACATAGGAGTCTTCAACACAAATAGGATTTCATATTATATAAATGAAATTAAAACACGGGTTATAACATCTTACTGTGAGAATTTCATCATAGCAAAAAAATACTCTAAATACTCTAAATGCAGTTGACTTAAAACCCAATTAAAAAGGGAGAATAACTCATATGGTACATATAATCAGATGAAGGAAAGGAATTTAGCTAATTTAATCAGTCCCTTTCATGCTGATCCTACATCTTCTAGAATCCAAACAATGGTTCAAGTGAAACTACAAAAAAATCAAAAAATGAATCAAAAAACAAAAATACAACAAAAACATAATCAAGACATATCATTGAAAACTGAACAGAATTAGAATGGTACCCCAAAAGAAACGATTTTCTTAGGGGCACACAATACCCATGTACAAGAAATGTTTTTCAGTAGAAAGTCTATTTTGAAAAATAAATAATGGAACAATAGCAATGGCGGTCATAAAGTTACACAAACAATAGGAACAGACATAAACAATATCATGTGTAATCAAACAGGAAGTGGCTGAGGAAAAAAAATATATATACACACAAGGGCACAGTTCAAAAACCAAACAAAAAACACATAGCAAAAGAGATATGTCCTCATTAGTTAGAGCCACATCTTTGCAACAACAGCATTTCAACCCATTAGGATTTTAAGGGTCATCATCAGGACAAGCAAACATACGAGAGTCCAATATGCTTCAATAAAAATCTGTATTTAAAAGGACATAACCTTCTTCACTGGGAGATAAAAGAAGCTCAACAAATTCAAGACTTCAATGCCCCAACTGAGGAACACACTAACAACGTGTCAGAAAGCAATGTGTTGAGATAAAAATGTTGAGGAGGAAATCACTCAGAATTAGAAGCACTACTTCAAGGTCAATCCAAGTAGAGGTTTAAGGATGAAGGTCATGTCGAACCAAGGAATCTGAGGCGGGGCGCTTTATAAACGCGTAAATGCACTGCTTAGCTCCGTCAGCATGCCATGTAGAAAAACGGCCCAAACACAAAGCTCCTACATCTTCAACTTGGAAATATTGTCTCCTGAGTTTCTCAAATTTCCTAACTCCCACAGTTGGTATTGCATATAACTATTCACTGGTTCTGTCTTGTCTCATTTTATGTAGCTAATCCTTCATTGAGGAATTATCTGAGTTAGCCAATTTTGAAGTAAAAGGGATCAAGCTACAGCTGTTACAATATATACATATTTTACCCACTTGTAGGACAAGCCTAATATCCAGTCATACTCCAAGACTCTCAGTCAAATTGTTGCAGCCAATTGACCCTCCATTAACTTAAAAGGTACTGACAAATTTCTGTCCAAAATCCCTGTACAGATGAGCAGTGGCTGATAACATGCGTCCAATTTGCCAGGTAATGTCCTCTACACCGGAGACAGTTATCTGGAAGGGCAGGGTGAATATATGTAAAATTGGCTCCCCTTAACACACTAAAATGAAAAATATTGACTTCCTTTTACATCCTATTTTTCATTTCAAGGCCTTCATATGTGTCCCTTTTTTTAATTGTCTTTTGGGCAGATTCTGGGCGTTTACATACTAACAGCATTTTTTTCCATTCCCCATACCTTTTCAAAACCCTATCATCCCTTACAGCAGACGCCACTCTTTGCTACAAAGGATCTGGCCAAAATCCAAATCCAGCAAAACTTTATTGAGTATTCTAAAAGAGCCAGAAAAGAGAAAGACATCCTGTGTAGGCTGTCTTACTTCCACTATGTTTTGCCATCTATCTCCAATAGGGAAGTATAATAATCTCTAAAATCCTGCTTTACCCCACTTTTGAACAATACAGGGTGAAATCCTCCCCCTGGACCTATATCAACAACAGCCAAGGGTGTTGCCACAATAATCTGAGGAATGAAGTATCTCCTATCGAGTTCCTTCCATTTCCGAAAGAGCCACGTCAAGGTCTTATAATGTAATCTTTTAGGCAACTTAGTCTTCTTTAGTATGTCCTGAATATTAGGCTCTTTAGACCCCAACTGCATAAAGTTATTTATAATAAAAACTGGGTTTCTTTGTATTAAACCTAGACATATATTGTGCTAAATCTTCAAAATAGTAGTGTCTGAGATTGGGGAGTTCCAACCCTCAGTTCTCCCATGATTCATATAAAGTACTTAGTGCAATTCTGGATGATTTGTTTCTACCAAATAAAAGATGAGAACATGGACTCAACGGCTCTAAAAAACAAGGTAGTTAACACACACACGGGAGAGCCGAGAATAAAAAATTTAAATAAAGGGAGGACTGACATTTTGATAAGGGAGACTCTCCCTAGGATAGTCAGAGGGAGAGAAATCCACAGAGAGAATACATTTTGTACCTTTATGAGAAAGGGAGAGAAATTAAGGTTGTACTAATTCTTTATCTTAGAGGAGAACCATATGCCTAAATAGCGCTTTGATTCGGAATTAACACATATGGCCAAGTCTGAAAATAAAACATTGGGAGTGAAACCACAAAGTATTATTTCTGTCTTCCTCTTATTGATTCTATACCCTCCCAGTGCCTCATATTGACAAAAATCTCAAAAAGCTTTTCTTGAGTCTCCATCCAACTGTCTAAAATTAACATGATATCATCAGCAGATAATTTTGTTATCCATTTGTAGGAGCGGAGGCTGGATACACTTATGTGCTTGAATTGCTCTAGCTAGTGGCTCAATGAAGAAGGCAAATAAAATTGGTTATAATGGACACTCCTGTCTTGTGCCCCGCAATACTTTTATTTGCCTCACCACTACTGAATTAATGATAATAACCTGCTCCAGCTTTACTATACATGTTACATATGAGCCCCGTGATCCGGGATGGAATACCAAATCTGGTCAAGATATTAAATAGAGATTCCCAGACCACGAGATCAAAAGCTTTTCCACGTCTAGCAGAAACACCAGGGCTTATATACTATTCACAGCAAAGTAATCCAGAGCTTCCACCAGATAGTAAGTTTTTGTCACTAGCTGCCTGCCTGCTAAAAGCTGTTCTGATCTAAGTGGATCAATCCTGTGGCTATTGAGTTAAATCTATTTGCGAACAGTTTGTAACTATTTTATAATCTGTGTTTAATGATGTGATGGGGCGGTAAGAGTTGGGATCTTCAGCCTCTCTCTGTCTTTCTTCAGGAAGCTTACAACATTCCCCCTTTAAAAAAGGAGATGGTATATCATCTCCCTCTAGCATTCTACTAACTGGAGATAAAAGATGGTTGGCTAAAACATCTAACAAACGTTTTTTAAAATTCTCCAGGGCCATAGGTTTTTCCATTAGGGAGATTCGTAATGACTTCTATCAATTTCTTGTTAGAGAAGGGCGGAGTCGTATTGGCTCCCTCTCCAGTTAAGGCTATGCTATCACAATCTATTAAAAATCTTTCTAGAAATAGTCTATGAATTGACGATTTTGTGAATTGATCTGTCTATAATGGTTTGACATGATTTCTCCTACCTTCTTTGATTCCCTACTTGTTATTCCAGTGATTGTACATTTCAGAGCATTTATTTGATTCTAAGCTGCTTGTTCCTGTGCCTGCCATGCTAAACAATTTCCGGTGAAGTTACTTTCTTCATAAACTTTTTGATAGTGAATTTGACTAAAATGGCACATTTAAGCATAGTATGCTTAACTCGTTGCCTGTCTGGCAATGTCAAATGCTTTTTGTAAGCCCTGGATGAGTTCTTCAGAAACCTGCCATAGCTCTATTTGAATTTGAATTTGAATTTTAAAAGATTTATAAAGCGCGCGCTCACTGTGCAGTTTCTTGACGCTAGAGGGTTCTTGAGCTAAGGCGAAAACAGGGGGCTATAGGCTGAAAGCTTGTTGGAACAGAAAAGTCTTGAGCGCTTTGTGAAACTCAAGATAGGAGGGAGAAAATCTGACCTGGGGTGGGAGAGAGTTCCAGAAGGTAGGTGCAAGAACCGAGAATTTCTGACCTCCCGATCTTTTTTTCTTAAAACGGGGGATAACTAATAAAGATTTAGAGGAGGAGCGTAGCGCTCTGGAGGGGCAGTAATTAGCGATGGTGGAGTTGATAAAAGCAGGGACAGTGCCCGCCCGAGCTTGAAAAGTAAGACAGCCAAGTTTGAAAAGAGCACGTTGTTTAATGGGGAGCCAGTGAAGGTCAATAAGGAGGGGTGAAGAGTGATGACATTTGGGTAGGCCATGTACCAGGCCGGCAGCCTGGTTCTGCACCAGCTGGAGGTGCTGGAGTGCATAGGCGGGAGCACCATTATAAATAATGTTCCCGTAATCGATCTTGGATAAGACCATGGTCATCACAATAAGTTTCAGCGCAGAGAGGGAAAAGAACCGGGATACTTTCCTGATAATGCGCAGGGTGAAAAAACAAGAAGAAGTAAGAGAACTGATGTGGGAATGGAGTGTCAAATCCTGATTAAGAGTAATACCATGGGTTTTGACTGAAAAAGAGGGAGTGGGAGGTGAGCCAAGGGAAGGGGGCCAAAATGAAGGAGACCAGGGGTTGCCACTGCCTCCAGTCAAAATCAGTTCTGTCTTATCCGGGTTGAGTTTGAGATGGTTTGTATTCATCCAATCCCGGATAAACAGCATGACGGACTGGAGGCTAAGGCGCCGGATGGGGGGGAAGAGAAATTAAAAATGAGTTGGAGGTCATCAGCATAGTTGTAGACTGTGACCTCCAGTTGTTGCAGAGCAGAAATAAGGGGGAAAATATAAAGATTAAATAAGAGGGGGGAAAGGGAAGATCCCTGGGGAACGCCACAATTCACCCTGCGGGGCGGGTCAGAGAATTCAACAAGGTGGACTGCCTGAGTACGATCAGCCAGGAAGAAGCCTATCCAGGTCAGTACCTGTTCCCCCATGCTCGCCGCCTTGACACGGGACAAAAGGATGGAATGGTCCACCGTGTCAAATGCAGCGGACAAATCTAGGAGAACCAGGGCTTGAGAGGTGTTAGTGTCAAGTCCCTCCCTGAGTTGGTCCATGACCGAAAAGACCACCTTCTCAGTGGAGTGGCGGGGACGAAAGCCCGCTTGACAGGGTGCGAGATAATTACTGTCATCTATGAAAGAGTAGAGCACCTGAGTGACGTGGGACTCAGCTACCTTTCCCAAATAAGGGAGGAGGGATATGGGGCGATAGTTTGCCATGCTTTTTTAGTATTGGAAGAATTGTGGCAGTTTTGAAGGAAGCAGGGACAGAACCAAGGGTAAGGGAATTATTCAGGAGGGTAAAGGCGGGGGCTGGGCATTCAGTAAAGATCTGACAGAGAATTCGTGCCGGTCAGATGTCAGCTGGGGAGCCCGACTTGACACGCCTCAGTAGAGGGAGCAGAGATTCTTTAGTCAGTGAGGGAATGGTAGTAAGGGACCGATTGTTGTCCGGTGGCTGCGGATGGGTGAAAGTAGGCGAGGGGGGAGGGATGTTGGCTTTAATGCAGACTATTTTATAGATGAAGAACTCGTTAAGCGAGTTGCATAAAGACTGGGTGGGTGGGATCTTAGGTGAGGTTCTGTCTGATGATGCCAGCTCGTGGACGGTGGAAAAAATCTCCTGAGACTGGTTTTCTGCGGCTAAAATGCGCCCAGAAAAATATTCTGTTTTGGCTGTCAAGATGGCTTGTTTGTATTCACTGAGTAGATTAGTGAAGAGTTGTCTTCGGGTTGGGCAGTAGGCCCTTCTCCAAGCTCGTTCAGCCTGCCGTAGCTCTAGTGTCTTGGCTTTAAGGCCAGGATTGAACCACTTGTTAGCATTGTGGGTGCGGTTGATGGTGACCCGTTTCAGGGGAGCCACTGGGTCACAAGCTTTGGTGAGCCAGTGGTCCAGAATAGTGGCCTGAGAGTGTGGGGCTAGGCCCGATAGATCTGGGCAAGTGGCAGTTAGCCAGTTACACAAGGATGGTATGTCGACTTAAGTCCAATTCCTTGCCCAGGTGTTTTTGGGGGAGGAAGATGTTATTTTGTGGCTCAGATCCAAAGAAAAGGCGAGCAGAGAGTGATCTGACCATAGGCAGGGTGATATGGTAGGAGTGGAGGACGGGATGTTTAATGTCCAAATCTGATCGAGAATGTGGCCCCTGATGTGGGTGGGGACATGGACATGCTGAGTGAAATTGAGGCTGAGGAGTAGATGGGTGAAATCTTTGGAAGTGATGTCTTCAGCAGGGTCAGTGGGCCAGAAATTGAAGTCTCCCAAAACGAGGACAGCGGCATTATTGACTACGAACTGCTAAATTACACAGACGGGTCCGAGGAGGCTCGTTTGAGGAGGGAGAACGTTTGCCTGCTGACTGGGACGCCCACGCACCTGACCGCCTCACACCGCTGGTTCCTCCCTGCCGGGACGCGAGAAGCAACAGCGCCGCAGGTAGCAGGAACTAGCATTCCCAGGGGGCACCGCTATCGCGCATAGGAGCGCGTCATCATCTTGCGCCAGGCGGCGCTACAAAGCGGCCCCACGCCCGCAACGCGGGACGCCCGGGGCGAAGCCCGGGCAAAGGGCGGGCCCTCTACGGCCCTCATCGGCTAGAAGAGGCTGGGCTGGGCCAGAGATCCTGGTACAAGGTTTACGTAAGTAACTGTCTCTGTTGTGTGCCCACCTCGTGAACACTCCTCACCATTGAATGGCCGCTGCGGCAACAAGCCCTGCATTAGTGGGGTTGAACAAAAATATCATCAACCGAACACTGGATGATTATTTCCTTAAACCAGCCATAGATGGCAACAAGGAGCTTTTGTTAGCCGAGAAGAGGGCAGACCGCCGTCGTTCCATCGAGCGAATACAAAACAGAACATTCTCTGAACCTCTAATGTCTGTTTCTTTAGACGACGATCTGATTAGCACCCCAGTAGATAACACCTTACTGACTTGCAGCGTACCCTTGCT
The DNA here is from genome assembly GCF_964263255.1 of Lissotriton vulgaris. Lineage (NCBI taxonomy): Eukaryota > Metazoa > Chordata > Amphibia > Caudata > Salamandridae > Lissotriton > Lissotriton vulgaris. Next base: position 22,689,935 of record NC_141685.1, on the reverse strand, counting down.
CCTCCAAGAATGTTTAGCTCCGGCATTGTCACCTACCCATGCTCAAGAAACCACCCCTACAGTGACCACTGAACATAATAACATTTCTAAGATCCTAATATCCCCTACAATAAGGCCTGGTAAAGTTGTACGAGGTAAAAGCTCGACGCCAGTGACTGATAAAACGCATGGGCCACCTCCACCTAAAAGAAGAAGGAAAACCATAACAGCCAACAAGCCCAAAACAAGTCACACTGAGTTTGGTAAAAAGAAGAACACTGCTACACTACCTTTAATGGGATCTTCTGATACAAACCAAACTATAACAGTTAGCCCCACTTTACCGTTACCTTTACCCCAAGCACCTACAGACTCTGGTACTACCCTTATCCAGATGGAGGAGGACTTGCAACCCGCCACCCCCAAATCGCTTCTGGACAATATTGAGTTGATCATACGTAGTTACATGCTTGCTCTGTCAGACAGATTTAGGGGGATGGAGGCACGTCTAGGTAGAATTGAGGGGGATTTGACTGTGTTAGGGAATTTTGTACGTTTACAAGGTCAGTCCAAAGTACAGCACCAACAAGTCACCACATTAACCCAACCCCTCTTAAAAAATACTGTGGGTCCCACACCGTCTAAACCTAGTACAAGTAATAGCCAGGCTGTTGTAGCAACTTCAGCCACCCCTAATTCCCTAAATGTGGCACCGAAAGCACATGGCGGTAATACCTGTAAAAACTTTTTAACAACAGCTTCAACTGATATACAGGGTAAACCTACCATCTCATTACCAACTACTTCCGCAAATATTCCATCCAGGGAACCTAGTACTCTCCCGGGAAGATCCCCTAGACCTGAAGGGAAGGAGAATAACTGGGGAAGAGGGGGCCTGTCTAGGGCACCACCGACAGAACTTCCCCCAGAAGCATTACCGTTTGTGGTCATACTCACCGGGGTCCCAGAATTGCCTAATGGTAAAAGAGAGGGATACTCACAGTTAAAAAATAAAATAACGCACTGGCTTTCTCTTTATAGACCCAAACCCATTGCGATTAACGGTGAGATAGTCCATGTCCGGCGCCTGTCCTGGCTGGGGGGCAGAGCAAAGGACATTGGTGGCGATGTTGTGGTAATAAACTTTAGAGACAGGAGAGCCGTACAACATATCCTGAACTGGCCTTATGGAAATGAAAAGAATTGCATAGTACCACGCCCCCTGACATATTTTTACCCCAGATCCACTGTCTTCTCTCCACAACACTATAACAACAATACCTTCTCCTCTTCTCAGTTCCATAACATCGAGTCGGCTCTAAACCCCGTATACATGCACCAACTGGCTCCACCACCAGCCATACACGGGTGGAATACCATACCTTTTAATCATAAAACTGGTTTCAATGGGAACATGTCAAACCTGTTACCATTTACGCCCCTAGAGCTCTCCAACAGGTTTATGGCCTTTAGCAGCCTAGAGGACTGCGATTGATGGTTAAGGAATGCAGAAGCTACGGGGGTGGGGTAAGTGCTTCATGTAATTCAAGGTCACCTGAGAAGCTAGGGGGTCGCTGTCATGATAAAAATTCACATAGTGTCCAAACCGCCGCTGTTAAAAACATTAGTCCCCCTAAAGCACTACCCACAGTGTTCCCAGGGGAAAATGAGGTGCCCTTCACACCCCCACCAGATATAAGGCTAGTTACTAGTGATACATCTGAGCTTCGGGAGTCAGATGCAGAGTGTACTGTGGGCCCGGTGGTGGCAGGCGCAATGTCGCCTATTTCAACATCCTCACAATCAATTAGAGAGTCTGTTACTTGTCCTGCACTCAATGACAGTGCAAAATTAACTTCCTGGAACATTGCAGGTTTGGCAAATAAGCTACGAGACCCAGTATGGCTATCATTTATCAGAAAATTTAGTATTGTGTGTCTCCAAGAGACCTGGATAGAGGAAAATAATGTTCATATGGAGGGTTTCTTAAGCTTCATTACCCCAGCAGTTGCCTCGACCAGGGGTAGAGCCAAGGGTGGCTTGGCCATCTTCATTAGCCAAGATCTGCAATGTAACATAAGCAACTACCACAGTGTAAATCTGAACCTACAGAAGATCGATTTAAAAAATGGGAAGATTGTGATGACACTGGTTAATTTTTACAATGCTAACAGTAATAATGAAACTTGCAATATTGCCTCTCTAAATGATATTCTGAGCAAAAATGTTTACAATGTATCACGGCATTTGTTGATAGCAGGTGATTTTAATGTTCAACCATGTGGTAATCCAGCTAGTACGCCAATGGGGTCTTTAGGGTGTCATAATGAGGAAGGTTTTCACTTCTCCCATAGTAGGGGTGGTAAGAACCTAAACGATCTAATGAACGAGCACAATTTGATTGTAGCTATGTCGTTGGTCCCCGATATAAAAATCTTTGACACCCCAACCTTTAAAGGGCATGGGCAGGGTTCCTTTATTGATCACATATTAATATCTCCAGATGCTGTTCAATGGGTCTTGCATTTTTCTATTCTCACTAGTATATACAGCGATCATAATCCCCTTGTTATAAACTTGGGTGGACCATTTATTGCTAAAAGTCAGTCACGTTTCGATCATGGCATGTTAAGGTGCGTAAATGGCAGGCGTCACATTAGATGGTCAATGGTAAATCAAGATACCCTGTATACTAATATAACCAGCGCATGTGAAGAGGAGCTGTCCGTTTGTCTTTCATCTGACTCAATCCCCTCGAACATTTTGTTTAGGTTCGAGGGGCTGGTCGCTAAAATTGGTTCCATGCTCACAGCGCCAACAAAGGGACATAGTGAGAATAATTCTAAATGGTTTGATCATAACTGCTCAAAGGCAAGCAGGGATCTGAAACTTGCATTAAAAACCAAACCAAGAGATCGTGAATTGATAAAAAATCTTCGCATGGCCTACAGGAAAGTAATAGCCACTAGAAAAAAGGAAATTAAGGCAAACGTTATTGAATCCCTCTTAGACCCATCTGTGTTGGGGAATAGCAGTAAGTTTTGGCAAATAATTAATAAACCTATGTTCGAAAACCCAAATGACACAGCTATTGGAACAAACATCCCAGAGGGGGAGTGGGTGTCCCATTTCAGTACAATTTTTAAGAGCAATGAGCAACGGGAAGTCTCCGACCTTTTAATTCCAACTGCGATTCCACTGTGTTTCACAGTACAAGAGACCATTAGGGGAATACAGGGTCTAACCACCAACAAGGCCCCGGGTCCGGATGGATTGCCGCCGGACCTGTTTAAGTCTAGTATCCCGTTTTGGGCCCCGGTTCTCACGGCTGTAATAAATGCAGCGGTGACAACTAGTTGCCCAAGAACTTGGGGTCTCTCGACTATAGTCCCCATTTTTAAGAAGGGCGACCGCAGTAGCCCGTTATGTTACAGGCCAATTTCTTTACTGAATTCAGTAGTTAAAGTGGTAGGGGGTGTAATTCTTAACAGGTTATCTACCTGGGCTAAAGAAAATAAAATCCTTTCACCCATACAATACGGGTTTAGACCAGATCACTCGACCATTACGCAGTGTCTGAACCTATACCTTATTCTAAGCAAGAATACATTGGCGAGACAAGGCACTGTCTACATGGCCTTTATGGATCTGTCGTCCGCTTTCGACTGCGTAGACAGAAGCCTATTATGGGCCACTTTGCTGAGAATGGGCGTAGAGAGGAACCTTGTTAATTTTCTCGCTGATCTGCATACAGACACAAGGGCGAACGTCCGTTACTCTCAAGACCTTAATGTAACGGATGAATTTAAAATAAATCGGGGTGTCCGACAAGGTTGTATCTTGGCCCCTTTTTTATTTAACCTGTATATTAATGAACTGGAGGAATTTCTCTTACTTGTAGAAGCAGATTACCCCTTAGTCGAGCGCAAAGGGGTACCTGTATTACTCTACGCCGATGATGCTGTTCTTATTTCTAGAACAGCAATCGGTCTCCAGAAACTATTAAATTCCTTCCACAAATTTATGGAGTCACGTGGTTTAAGTATAAATAACTCCAAGTCCTTCGTCATGAAGGCAGGTAAGGGCATTCTGAAACCTGGCCATTTCAGTATAAACGGGGAAAAAATTCCATCAACCAACTCCTTCTCTTACCTCGGGGTCCTGATAGACCATAAGTTATCATGGGGCCCAGCAGTCTCCAAAAAGAAGGGAGAAACTACAAGGGTCAATGAGGCCATCCTTGGCTTTGCAAAAAAAATCGGCAATTGCCCGTTGGCCGCATCGCTTAAATTGTACCAGGCAAAAAGCGTTGCTGTTGCCTGTTATGGGAGCGAGCTCTGGGGCTATTGCAAGGCTAAAGACCTAGAGGTCGCAGAAAATAACTTCCTAAAAAAGATCCTAAGACTGCCCAGGGGTATCGGGAATTATTCAGTACACGAGGAGCTGGGGGTCCCCTATCTAGGTGACAGAATAGCAGTAAGCCCTGTCATATGTTGGCTGAAATGTTGGCTAAACAATGAAATTCCATTAACACATGCCCTACTGAAAGAAGCTTTACAGCTAGATGGGAGATTTAAGGTACCGTGGGTAAAGTACATAAAGGACAGCCTAACGGCAATTGGCCGACATGATCTGTTTTATGCCCCAAATACAATTAGAAAATCTGATGTGAACCTGGTCAAGAATGCCATAGTTTTGTTAAGATGCACCGACAGAGAAGAGGCTGAGATACAGAAGGTCAGTGTTAGGAAACATCTATTGTTAAAAACATGCTTGCAAATAGAACCTTACCTGACATGGCCTATGTCTAGCTATGAACGGTTTCTGCTAACAAGGCTCCGCTTTGACCTCTATCACCTCCTATTGGCATTCCCAAGTGGCGCTCAGCGGGGCGAAGTGTTGCCAGCTTGTGGCTGCGACGGAAAGTCTCCTCAAGATCTGGCACACTTCCTTTTTATTTGCCCTTATTACTCCACTCCACGGAAATTATACCTTAAACCGTGCCTTAAAAAAATGAGCTTCACACAAATTAAACCCGCACTTTATTACTTACAACTACTGAATATTGACTGTACTTTGTTTATTTGTAATTTTTTTTAAAAAGCCATCTGCTTTAGGAAAAGCATGGATGGCTAACCATGCTGTAAAATTGTGCTGGTGCTTTTTAAGTCTACAGTTATTTATATTTTTAACCATATATTGCCCATGCTTTTATTGTCTGATATATTGTACTGTTTACTGTGTCATTTTTTGCCTTTGAAAATGAATTGTGTGTAACCGTTTTTAACTGTGTGTTTTTAAAATGAACTTTTATGATTGTAAAATCTACAATCGAATAAAGATTTTGAATTGAATTGAATTGAATTGACTACTAAGGTGGCCAATAAGTCCTTGAAAGCAGAAAGAAAGCCAGGAATTGGCTGGGGTGGTCTATACATCAACACACAGGTGATAGGGATCTTAAAGGAGGTTGAACGTACTACGAGGCAATCAGCTGCTGGCAGCCTGGGTGACTCGAGTATCTGAAAGTGGAATTCCTTGCGGGCAATCAGGGCTACTCCGCCACCTGCTCTATCCTCAGGTTTATCTGCGCGAAGCATGGAGTAGTGAGGCGGGAGGGCTGCCAGTATACTTTGTAGGGAATCAGATCTGTACAAAGTTTCAGTTAGGAACAGTAGGTCAGGGGAGTTGGAATCTAGAAGGTCAAATAGTTCAGTCTGATGCTTGACGGCTGATCTCAGGTTCAAGAGGAGAGCAGTGGTGGTGGGGGGAAGGGGAGGAGACGTGGTGCACATAGGAGAGACAATGCCAAGGTTTTGAACATTAGACAAGGTTGCAGGGTTTAGCGGCCAATGTTTATTGAGGGTATGCAGTTGTTCAGAGGAGCAAGTTAGAAAACGCGCATAGTGGAGTGCCCCTGGCCCCGGTCGGGCGCGGACGGACGCAGACGGGCTTGCCTTAGGCGCGCCTTCGGCGCTCTGATGGGGGCCCACTGCGCTCGTCCGCTGCGCTATTGTACCTTTTGTTCTAGAATCTGCATTTTTGGCTTTGAGGGTATTCTCTACATCCCTACTTATCCTCCCTCTGATAAAGACCTTCATGGCATCCCAAACAATACCCTCAGGTTCGGTCTTATCATTAATCGTCAGGAATTCTCAAATCTCTTCTTTAAGAATTTGTACCCACCCTTCCTCCTGCAGATATTGTTTGTTTAACACCCATTGTCTAGGGCCAGGCAGGGATTTAGTCACTTTAAGCTTGAGACTAATCATCGCATGTTATGTTATGTTATATGCATTTGTAGAGCGCTCGATTACCCATGGGTGTCCTGGTGCTTAATACTGTCTTTCTGGGAAGCTGAATAGAGGGCTACTGTGAAAAAGCCATGTTTTCAGGCCCTTCTGGAACATAAGGAGACTCGGGCAGTTTTAAGGGAAAGAGAGAGCTCATTCCAGGCTTTAGAGGCGCAGTGAGTAAAACTCCTGCCTCCCCAACTTAATTTTTTAACCATGGAGACTTGCATTTGTTTAGCGTTGGTGGATTGTAACGTTCTCCCAGGAACGTACCAGTGACATTTTTGCCTAAGAAACCTCAGGCCAATACCATTAATGGCTTTGAATACAATACAAAGAGCCTTAAAAAGAGTTATTTGTTTTATTGGGAGCCAATGTAGCTTTTTAAGCTCTACTCTTACGGAAACAAATGTAGGTGCTCCGGACAACAGCCTGGCCACTGCGTGTTGGACTAATTGAAGCCTGTACATGTGTTGTTTTTGTATGTTCAGATTTAGGCTGTTACAATAGTCCAAATTATGAGGACCATGACTACTGTCTTAAAATTGCTCTTGGTTAGGAAGAACTTACTTTTCCTTATGATTCTTAGAATCATAAAGGAAGCTGAGGGCACCAAGCTCACTTGTGCCCCATGGCAAGTTTGTTATCCATTAGTACCCCCAAGTTTTTGGCCTTCTTAGTAGGTATGGGGCAAAGGCCCAGGTCATCTGACCACCATTGCGGTGTTCACACCCGTGGATTGTTCCCGAACTTTGAGACCTTAGTCTTATTGGAGTTAGGCTTAAGACAGTTGGAGGACATCCAGCTGGAGATTGCACTCATGCACTCATGGAAACGATCCCCAGTCTCTTTCTCGCCTCCCTTCTTCAGCGACAGCACAATTTTTGTGTCGTCAGTGTAGGAGGTGAGCTGTAAACCAAAGGATCTAATGACTCCCGCTAGTGGTGCCACATATATGTTGAAAAGTGTTGGGCTCAACGAAGAGCCCTGTGGCACCCCGCAGGGGAGTGTGAATGGTTTAGATGAGTTACCATCCAGATCCACAGTTTGAATCCTATCAGCTAAAAAAGACTGTTGGAGTTTCCACGCTAGGCCTTTGACACCAATCTCAGATGGTCGGTCCATCAATAACTTATGATGGACGGTGTCAAAGGCAGCGGGCATGATTGGAGAACCCGTCAGGCATATTGGTTTGAGTTTATAGAAATGAAAAACATTCTGTGCAAGAGGAGGTATGAAACCTCTCCAAAAAGCAGGAATATGTCATTCCTGCAGGGCACACTGCCCTCTAGAGGTCAATTAAAGCAAGAATATCCTTGAAGTACCTAATGATTCTCTGGGAGTTTGGTTCTGTCTGTTTTTTTGCCTTGACCGAGGAATCCAGACTTAGATCCTGCAACAAATTCAAATCCCCGCTGATAATCAACTTTCTTTTTATTTTGCATAGGTGACTAAAACAAATTCACATACAGAGTAGTGTTGTTTTCCACAGGGGCATAAAAACTAGCAAGTGTTAAAAGGTTTTACCCTACCAAACAGCTAAACAAACAACAGCGACACTCTGTATCCATGGCACTGTTAACTACTTCTCCAACCGCTCATTTTGACAAACAAATAGCCGTGCCGCCATGAGCGGCTTGGGAGGATGAGAACCCTCTATATGCTGCCCATTTGTTGAACATCGAGAATCCTGACAGTTTACCAATTGGGATATGAGTCTACTGAACCAAAATCCCTGCAGACTTCTAGGCTAAAATCCTGCTTTCTATTACCCGAAGTTTTTTAGCCTTATTGAGCACATTTTCGTTAAAGGATACTACCTTCAGGGAGTTACTCATAGAGATGTTTTATTCTAAAATAGACTAGGTGAAAAGAAAGTGTTGCCTATATTAGCTTCTCTCCCGTTAGTCTGAGCCACTTCAATGAGATAGTGAACTTTTACACAGAGAGATTATACGCATTCCCCCATTTTCACCCCTCCTTTATCTTGTAATAAGCTAACAAAAGAAGAAGACCTGCCTGCAGATTGGGTCTCCCCTCGAACAAGTCTAACATTCTGTTTTACCTTCCTTACTGCTTAAATTAAGTAATTGCAAACCTGGATACATATTTATCATTCTTTTCACCCATCTACTCCACCTAAGACGTGCCCACCCGATTCTGCCTTCCTCACCCCCCTCATCCCTAATCCATGGGGATTGGAGCACCATCTCACTTGCACCTGGCATGCTTCCCTCCTCCAAGAATCTGGCACCCTGGTCTTGTGCCCAGATCAATCGGCCTACCCCAATGCCCCCCACCACGCCAGAGAGAGAAAGAAAAGAAAGCAAAGCAGCCCCCTTGGAGACATAGATACACATTGTTGCTCTAAACCCCCCTAACCACCCTCTCTGATCAAAAATTATCTGGCTGAGGTTCATCACCCTTTCAATAAAAACTTTTAAAGTTCAAAGAGTAAACCTCAGCCCTAGGAGCCAACATTCAATCCCTAAAGAGAGGGACAGTCATATATTATAATCATGATTCCCAAATTTTGGATTGCTGGAATGACCCTTAGTCCATTTTCTGATCACACACTACTTGCTTATGGCTTATCTGATATTTTTTGTAATAGTTCCTGAACCTCCAAAAATGTAAATTGATACTTGTATAGCGCACTACTCACCCGCAAGGGACTTAAGGTGCTTGTACGAATACCGCTGTGGAACCCGTCCTGGCTTTCCCTGTGAGGTGTCCACTCCTGGGCACCCCCAGGGTGAAGGCCAGGCATCCTTAGCGTTGTGGGGGCCGTTGTGGAGATTAAGCAAGCTATTGCCCAGAGTTGCAGAGTGGGACCCATGATTGGAATTGGCACAGAGGCGAGAATTATCAGGTCATGTGGAATTTTGAGCCCAAGACCCGCAGAGGCGGGGAATTGAACCCTGGTCCTGGGCTAGACCTCTGCATCAGGGTCTGCCGCTCTAACCATTGATACTCAATAAATGTGGAAACGATCCTTTCCCAGCACCTTCAGTTTTGACTGCTGCGCAATCATTGCCTGTGCTCCTTACACCTTAAAATGATGAAGCATTTTTACAAATTATTTCCTCCTCCTAGCTGCTAAGGTGGACATATCAGAAAATATGCGGCAGAGAGGGTGGTACAGTGTCAGTGCAGCTGACTTTGGAGCACAAGGTTTATGGTTTGATCCCCGGCGGCAGCTCAGCTCAGTACCATGTGACTCTGGGCAATAGCTCACTTAATTTCCATGACGGCCCCCAGCGCCTTGAGACCCATAAGGGTGAGTAGTTTGCGCTTTACAAATATGGATTTATTTATTTATATTATTTATAGCACTAACTCCTTCACCCTGTAGTCTCCAAAATTCCCTAAAATTGTATGAGGATATTTTGAATTTGGAGGCAGATGCGTGGGTACTCGGTGGGCTCTTGTGAGTGTGAGATCACGGGAATGTTTCCGGAGGACATATTTTTTAATGAAGGTGTTTACACATTGCAGTGTTCTGCATGCCAACAACGCACAGATTAGCGCATCTTGAGTGTTTCTACAACTCCTCCAACTTCATCAAAGTTTTCTGTTTCTGGAAGGAGGCCGCCCTCTCCTGTGGAATAACTACTTGATCTTCCAGTTGAGAGATCCATCCTTCTGCCTCTCTTAGCTTCTCCGGGATCTGGGCCACTGTCTCCTCAATTTTTGTAAGACACACATGTAGAGCAGAGATCTCCATGGTTTGTGAGGCTTTCAAGTCCCGTATTTCCTCCAGAATGAGATTTAACATAGTGCTGGCATCCCATTGCATCGTAAAAGGGAGACAACCCTGGAATGTCTCATTTTTGGGAGAGGTGGATCTTAATGCTCTTTTCCACATCCTGAGCATTCCTGCTTGGGAGCTAGAGATCCCAGAGCTGCTGTAGCTGATTTAGCAGGTACTGTCAGAGGTTGGAAAACCATCAGTTTGCTAGATGAGGGAAAAACAGGTGAATTTGACTTACGCTGTGGCGACTGTGGGGGCTGTGGAGGCTGTACCTTCTCAAGCTGATCAGTCACAAGAGCTACACTTGACCCAGGGCCTAATTTTTCCTTCATAAAGAGGGGGTACTCCATAACTTCTTTAGATTTTAAAAGAGAGGTCTCTGGTTCTGACATAGGTTTTCTTGATTTGTGCATTGAAATCTGAGTGGGCATAGCTAATATAGATTCTGTGCTGCTATCATTCTGCCTGGAGCTCATGGATATCTTCTCCCCCTCCATGGGGTGCAGATTCTTGCTAATGCTTGCACCTCCTTCAGAGTCTCCGAGATCACTGGGGAGTGTATAATTTGCACAAGCCGAAGCGATGCGAATAACCTGTGCTGTGGCTTGCTACACTTTTTTCTTATCCCGTTGGGTTGGAGCTGTTATCTAGAAATGGATCCCCTAGTCCAACTTATCTACAAAAAAATCCCTCTTTGAGGTATATCAATAGTCTACAGTGAGTTTGTCAAGCAAAGTCACTCCAAAAGATATAGTTCCCAAACAAAGGAAGGTGCTGATATGGTCCTCCCCAGTGACCCTCTACCGGGTATCGATGCAATCTTGCCGAAAATTAAGCAGAGTGCGCACACTTACCACCCAGTGAGAAACCTGAAGGCCTTCACAGATGGAAATTGATCTTCTCTGCCTCTGGGACTGGACGCAGCTGATACCCCTAAAAAGCGATAGGGAGGAAGCAGGCCTCGCTCATCGATGTGGCCAAAGGCCGGCTCCACACTCCTTGCTTCCCTCCAGAGTCACCGGTAAGCCACGCACACACTATATGTTCCCGACTCATATTCAGCTTTATTCGTTTGTAAAGTAATGCAAGCATAAAAGCAATTTATTCATATTATAATCAGAATTAAAAACATTAAAATTGGGTATCGACTATTCAAATTAATTTATATAAAATTATGGCAGTAGCTATGATCAAAATATCAAATTTAATGTCATCAAATGGAAATTCACAACTTTTCATTGACTCTAAAAACAATAAACTTAAAAATTCCTCAGAACATTATACTCTTCCTATAACTGACCGCTTTTTTTTATCGCAACATCGCAATTTTCAAAACCATATTAGCATTATCCATGGTTTCTAATGTGATATACGCTGGTTGGCATTTCTTACCCCATGGATTTCAGCATTGGGAGAAATCTGATTTTCCCAATATGAGTGTAGAATCCACAAAAGAAAATAACATGGATAGTGGATTAACTTGAGCAATTATCACAAGGACAGGGTATCATGGTTCGGCTCCAGTCATTCATATCAGCAAAACTAAGAAGTCTGTGTACCAATCCAAGCCAGAATCTTGTTAATAGGAATCTGTCATATCCTTCTGGTACTATAACAAGATATGCCTGAATTTTAAAAACACTTAAAATCATTAGATTTTCCAGTACCTTGGGCTTTAGTATTTCGGTCGTCAGCCGTGACATTTCCAACATTGCAAGACCTTCCTTTTTTAAATCTTTCCTACGTACCACTTGCATGGATTCGGGATCGGCAAAATACTCCAAATGGCCCAGGTTCTGTAAAAATTTATGAACATGGTTTACCCAGGGTATCGTTAAGGCTTTTTCCATTATTAAAATATCCTTTAAAATATCCCTGTTTAACTTTGTCCGTCTTTTGTCCATACTCAGTGCCATAAAATGAATGAATGAATACGTATTTTTATAGCACATGGCTACCCTAATGCATCCCAGCGCATTTAAGACAGCTGGAACTTTCCCGCTACTCATGGAAAGAGAAAGGTCTTCAGCAGTTTCCTGAAGAAGAGATAATTAGGTTCAAGGTGAACGGAATCGGGGAGCCGGTTCCATAGTTTTGCTGCATGGAGAGAAAAATGTCGGCCTCCCATATGTGCCCAATGGATCCTTGGAACTGTCAAAAATGTTTTGTTGTTAGATCTAATTGTCCGAGAGACCTGACACAGTTGAAGCATCGGCAGGATCACAGAGGGTCCATTGCCGGTAATGGATTTGTGCACGGTACACACAGCCTTAAACCAAATTCTTTGTTGCACTGGAAGCCAGTGCAACTGACAAAGTGCTGACTTAGCTGAGGTGCGCCTCAGAACATTCATTAGAAGTCGAGCTGCACAGTTCTGGACAACCTGTAGGATCTTGATAGTCCCGTGTGGAGCGCCCAAGTAGATTGCATTGGCATAATCAAGCCGCGATAAAATAAGGGCTTGCACTAGCAGACGTCTAGCGTCAAAGGGAAGAAGTGGCAAGATCTTCCTCATCAATCTCATCAGGCCATAGCAGGTAGCAGCCACTTTGCGCGCGATTGTACAGAGAAACTAAGATTAGAGTCCAACCATACACCAAGACTCTTAATTTGTTTCTTTGGTAAAGGGGGGGGGGCAGACACCTAGGCCACCAAGGGTCTAAATTAGGGGGAGCTGCATGTCCTAGTATCATGACTTACGTCTTGGAGCCATTAAGTTTGGGAAGGACAAATCCATCCACTCAGCTACTTTTACCAGGCAAGAGGTCAGGTTCTTGTCATTCGTATCATGTTGGCTGAGGTACACCACCAACTGGGAGTCGTCCCCATATGTGACCAGCTGGACCCCCCAGGGAAGCAAAATGTCCGCAAGGGTCCGCATGTAGATGTTGAACATGGTGGGCCTTAAGGAAGATCCCTGGCTCCAATTTAATAAGATCAGACAAATATGTTAAACCCCGTTTGGCATGGCACACATAGGAAGATGTTGTTCTAGGTACTGACAATATATATCTCAGAAAATTATTTTCCACAGACTGTAATGACTGGGTATTGGCAATGCTCCATACCCCATAGGTTGCAGTTGGAATACCTTTTGCCTGGTAGATCTGTAAAAGCTCTACCGGGGTCTTCTCCCTAACTTTTTAAAAAACTGGGCAAGTGCCAAAATAGTTCGGATAAAACTTATTTTTTTAGATCTAACTGACTGAGCCCATAAGTCATCTTGGTGGAATGGTATTCCAAGATATTTAAAAAAGTGATTGAGGCTGCAGACTCATCTGCTGGCTAATAGTACTCCATTGCCTTGAGATCAGCAAGTTGGTGCTGAGTCTATTTATATGTAACCATTGCACTGGTGTTGTCCTTCTGTCGGTGTGCTGACAAAGTGAGTCCCTGGTGGAGTAGACACTGGTAAGTATTACTAATTACTAATTTATATGTCAATACACATATTTGGTGTATTTGCTTCTAAAATATATGTAGGTAATGTTTTATGCCCCTTCTCTTACATATTGCATAGCACACAAACAACACACACACACTATTGAATGCACACCCGCAAGAACCACAATCACAACACCCACAACATAATCTTTTTTTACGTGTCATTACAGGTGTGTTCATTTTACCTTGATAAGTTTTGAAATATAGACTAATGTATTACACGTAAAAATGCATGTAAGAACAATGTAAAAATACACAAGGCTAAAGCAATTGTCAACACACTATTCATAGTAATACAAGTGTAAACAAAGCTTAACTTAGATGACTGCAACAAAGTTATTCGCATGGAGAGTCCGTGCCACTGAGCATATCTTTTCTGCCTCCCCTCTACCTGCAACCCTGCGCATCCGAAGTGGTGAGTGTGGTCACAGTGTGGTCAAGCCATCTTGGATACCAACTCACCATCGGAGGCTTATTCCACTTTAGTGGCCCTATATCTGTAACAGGAAGTATGCCCACTCACTTTTGGACCCATTTCTTCTGTCTGAGGCTCAGGGGACTACAGGCACAGTGCTTTCTTTCCTAGCCAAGGAGCAGCAGGTGCAGACCAGTCTTTGGTGTAGCCTCTCTTCGCTGGGTCCAGGGAACGGCAATGCAGTCATTTGTCTGCCCTCTCTCCAGTGTAGAAGTGATCTGAGGTCTGAGTGCTACGGGTGGCACATTTATGGCAAGGATTTGCCCTTTGGGGGATGCAGAGACTACCGGGTGCCCTCTTGCCTAATGATGCTCCTGAAAATTGTACCATCTAGTTATCCCAGAATGCATTATTCTTCCCAGCTCAGAAATCCACCCTATAGGTGTAGCTACCAAATGGGTACATACCCACAGAAAAACTGGTTTGATAAAACTGTTTCACCCTCCCTGATGCCAACCTATCTTCCAGAACAAAAGAGCAGCACCTCTTGTGTGTGTCCACCATTTGCCCTACAAAGGTGGCCCCCCTCTGAAGCTCGCCTACTGCGCTCACACCCTGTGTGGCTTCCTGCTAGGGAGAGGTAAACACCTCTGTTAACTGCAGACCCTTTGTTTTCCTTCCTGAGAGTCATTCACGCCTTCCCTTAGTAAGGCAGAAGGCTGCCATGTGGCCAGCAACAGCAAGCAGTCACTGGGAGTCTTTGGGCAAAATAGTGGCTACTTTCCTAAGTTGCCATTTACTTAAAAGTTATCTTACATTCAACTTGAGCATCAGTTGGGGTTAATGTAATGCTTCTCTTAATACTTTGAAGTATTAACTTTAGTGGTCCAGTTCAGAATTTAGCACAGATGAGTGGTCAGTGTATAACTATATACTTGCCAATGGGGCTACTACACAGTACACCTGTGTACTTACTTTCAATTGAGTCAGGCTGGGCTGCATGCTTGCACCAACACTTTTCTGCCTGTTTATTAATAATCTGCTCTCTAAACTTACTCATCTCTCTGATGCCCCAGTGATGTTTTACATTGAGATGCTTGATTGTGAATTAAAGTAAAATGAATGAACAGGCCTCTACAGACCCCGTTTGGGAAGACAGGCTGGTTGGGATTTTTGCCTATGATGTCATGACTCCACAGAATTGACCACATACTCCTTGTCCACACCTGACTCTAAGGGTAGTGAGGGCGAGAGTCAAGGGCTTCTGATAGAGGTCCAGTGAGGATCCTGGGCCCCCGGTTCAAACTGTGAAAAAGGTAGAATAAAGCCTGGTCCAACCCAGTGCTGGACTTTATGAAAACAGGAGTACTTGTCACAGCAACAAACAATAATACACACATTCAGCAAGAGAGGTCTACAATGCCACCAAAGGGCTCTAGTCAAGGTTCAGACCATGTGACCTACACCTATTCTTAGAGTGCACTCAATACTTACAGTGACGTACTGTCGCCATTCATATGAGTAACAATTATTTGTTATTTAGCGCCAAGAATCTCTACTGGGAGAACATGTCCTTATAAATACACATGTTATGTTATGATGTTATGCTATGTTATGCTATGTTATGTTATGTTGTGTTGTGTTATGTTATGTTATGTTATGTTATGTTATGTTATGTTATGTTATGTTATGTTAAGTTATGCTATGTTATGTTATGCTATGTTATGTTATGTTATGTTATGTTATGTTATGTTAAGTTATGCTATGCTATGTTATGCTATGTTATGTTATGTTGTGTTATGTTATGTTATGTTTTGTTATGTTGTGTTGTGTTATGTTATGTTATGTTATGTTATGTTATGTTATGTTATGTTAAGTTATGCTATGTTATGTTATGCTATGTTATGTTATGTTGTGTTATGCTATGTTATGTTATGTTATGTTATGTTATGTTGTGTTATGTTATGTTATGTTATGTTATGTTATGTTATGTTATGCTATGTTATGTTATGTTATGTTATGTTATGTTAGCAGCAATTAGGCACAAAAGCAAGTTCACACAATGTTGGATAACCCTGTTGTCGTGTATTCTTTTGGTATTGTTTCCTTGTGTGGGTTGTTTGTGCCCCTTGTTCTTGATCGTGTCTGGGTGACCTTGTTTTGTGCTTATAAGTATTTTTAAGCGCTCATGAATCTGCTTGTGTGTAGTACGTCACCTCCCTGTGGTATTTGTTGTTGTCTGGGACTTCAGGTTATTTACTGAAGCACTGTCAGTGGTGGCATTGCTGTATGGCTCACTTATAGAGAATACACCAGATTTATGGAGTTATTACTATTATTTTTTTTAAACCTTAATTGGAGGTAAGAAGAATTGACCACAGCATGGTGCCGACATCCCTGGGCAGGCCAGCAACGCAAAGTAGTGTTCTGCAAAGCA
Organism: Lissotriton vulgaris; assembly: GCF_964263255.1. Taxonomy (NCBI): domain Eukaryota; kingdom Metazoa; phylum Chordata; class Amphibia; order Caudata; family Salamandridae; genus Lissotriton; species Lissotriton vulgaris. The sequence continues at coordinate 22,673,613 of NC_141685.1, read as the reverse complement.
TTATAGGCGGGGGAGGATACACAGCAAGCCGCCTACAACCACATCGGGTTGACCGCATCATTTGGGGCAAGTTGAGTTAGTAACATGAGAGAGTCATAAGCATTTTGATCCCCCCAAAAAAAGAAAAACAAACAAGAAAACCACATTGCCACTTAAGCATGTTTACAAGTAGAAGATGCCCGTGTATGCTGACATAGGCTAATCGCTGGTCTAAGAAGTGATGTTACCGTTTAACCCCGTCACCCTTTTGGGCATTCTACCCTTGCGTGAGTGAGACCCCTCATGCACCAGTGCACATCCCTGATGTGTGCCCCATCATTGTTAATGCAAGGACCAGCAGCTGAGTCTTTGGTGGTAGTGTGTTCCAATAAATAGGTTTGGAGGGGGGGCCATATATCACGTGGGAGGGAGGAGGCTGGTAAGAGTTCTGCATAAATGTGCAATTGATCTTGACAATAAATACGATCTGAAAATCTGGAGTATTATGAAGAAACTGAAAAGGGACCCTTAAACTGAGATTGGATTCCCATCAATTACCTTGGTGATCCGTTTCATCATCTGGTTATCCTCCCATATGAACGATATACCTCTTGATCATAGAGGCTATCTCCTTGGGAAGACTCTCTCATGTGGGTCAAGAATGGAGAGCCAGAAACAAGGGAAGGACAGTTATTATGTTTCTTCAAAATATGATCACTCCAGATTTTCACTTTTCTCTCTGACATCTGGTGGCACTTTTTTGAGACCCCCGGTTCATTCCGTATTTGATATGTAGTATTTGGGGAAAAGAACTGTAGCAGGTCATTAAAATAACCCTTTGACCCTTAATTCTCTGATAATTTATTGTGTTCTTGCGCAGCTGTTGGCTGTGGGTCATTTTAAAGACAACTAAACTTTGGTACTCACTTCAAGATTCAGATAGACCATAAGCCCCTCTTGTGGCTAAATCAGATGAAGGGTGTAAATCCCAAACTGCTTAGGTGGTCCATTTCCCTACAGGGGATGGACTTTACAGTAGAATATAGCCAATGCCAATGCAGATGGGCTGTCCAGATATTTCCACTTAGAACATGAAGACTCTACTGGTCAAGGTTAGTTTACTGTCCCTGCGTTTGGGGGTTGTGTAGGAGAGTAGGATCCGCTTCCTATGGTCACCCCCACTTTCTGCTGTGATTTTCTGTTTTTTTTGCTTTAGTGTGGCTTTGGGCCTGCTAATCAGACCCACAGCCCAGCTGTTCTCTCTCTAAACTGATACCATATACTTTAGGTACATACCAGATTGGTTACTGGGTCACCATTGTGAGTCCCTGTATAGTGTACCCGAGGTACCCAGGGCATAGGTGCATCCAAGGCCTACCAGGGGCTGCAGCATGTATTATGCCACCCCTGGATGGCCATCTAAACTGACATTATAGGCTGATCACTCAGCTTGGGTAAAGTAGTGTAATTACCCCTTACTTAGATATAGTATATCTATATCTACCTTATATATAGACACATATACAGCTATAAGTCACTCCTATGGCAGGCCTTAACCATCCTGGAGGCAGAGTGCTTGGTTTTATGTGACAGGGTGCCCTAGCATGAGCCGAGCCCCTCTGCAACTTTCAGAACCATCTCCTTATAGCACCCTGTGGGGTCTCCTGGGAGTTCCAAGATCAACCAAATAGGTGAATTTTCCCTTCTGTTCAACAATAGTGTGGGTTCCAGACTATTTGTCTTGGAGAGCTGCTGGGGCAACTATCTCCAACACCCACACTTTCTGTCCTGGCTGTTGAACAGTCAGCACAGCCTTTTGGTCATGCCAGGCTTTCTGTATTTCCTGGCTAGCCTCTAGATTTTTAGATGCCTTTTTCATATACTCAGCCATCCTGGAGCGGAGACCAAGTACATAGTCCACTATGTGTTGCTTTGGAGCTGAGAGAGATAACTCCCATTCCTCCTTCTCCAGACAAATGGGTCCCCTTACAGGATGCCCAAACAGAAGTTCAAAAGGGCTGTAGCCAACCCCCTTATGTGGGACCTCGCTGTAAGCAAACAAAAGGCAGGGCAGTAGGATGTCCCATCTTCACCTGAGCTTTTCAGGTAGACCCTGAATCATGCCCTTTAAGGTTTTGTTGAATCTCTCATCTAAACCATTTCTCTGTGGATGGTAGGGTGTGGTGAACTTGTAGTTCACTCCACGCTCTTTAAACATAGCAGTCAAATATCCAGACATAAAGTTTGCACCTCTGTCTGAGACAACCTCCTTTGAAAAACCACTCTTGAGAAAACTCCCAGGAGGGATCTTGCCACAACAGGTGCAGTTGTGGTCCTTAGGGGAATAGCTTCTGGGTATCTGGTGGCATGATCCACTACCACCAGAATAAACCTGTGCCCAGATGCTGTTTGGGGATCCAATGGTCCAACAATGTCAATCCCAACTCTTTCAAAGTGAACCCCCACCACAGGTAGTGGTATTAGGGAGGCCTTTGTGGTGCCACCTGATTTTCCACTGGCTTGGCAGGTGACACAGGAGCGACAAAAGTCCTTGGTATCTTCTGACATGTGGGGACAGTGAAAGTGAGGGACAAGCCTGTCCCACTTTTTGTTCTGGCCAAGATGTCCTGCTAGGGGAATATCATGGGCGAGGTGAGAAGGAAGCTCCTGAATGCCAAAGGTATGACCAACTTCCTGGAAGCACCAGGCTTGGGTTCTCTAGCCTCTGAATACAGGAGCCCTTCATCCCAATACTTGAGACTCCTTAGCACACGTTTAGTACATTATATTTCAATCATATACATGTGTTTCCACCATATAGTACACACACAAAATCAAATTCTCAATCCTTTTGTTCAGGTTTGGTTTGTTGTTTTATTTCAGGAGACGTCACAGCCGACACGTGTTTCGTCGATTTGGGGAATGTAACCCCCGACTTTTTCAAGGCTATTCTCCACTGTTTCTGTAGTTATATTTTGAGGTGATAATTCCAACCCTCAGAGGGGTTCTTATGGGGATGATGTTAATGTAGCGGAATCTTCTTCCAAGTATTGACCAAGATGTTGGTTCAATATCGGTGGCCTTATCGTAGTGTTCGTGTTTGGGAGGTAATACGTCCCTTCAGCTCCGTATACGTTGCGTTGCAGTGCAACGTATACGGAGCTGAAGGGACGTATTACCTCCCAAACACAAACACTACGATAAGGCCACCGATATTTAACCAACATCTTGGTCAATACTTGGAAGAAGATTCCGCTACATTAACATCATCCCCATAAGAACCCCTCTGAGGGTTGGAATTATCACCTCAAAATATAACTACTGAAACAATGGAGAATAGCCTTGAAAAAGTCGGGGGTTACATTCCCCAAATCGACGAAACACGTGTCGGCTGTGACGTCTCCTGAAATAAAACAACAAACCAAACCTGAACAAAAGGATTGAGAATTTGATTTTGTGTGTGTACTATATGGTGGAAACACATGTATATGATTGAAATATAATGTACTAAACGTGTGCTAAGGAGTCTCAAGCATCCTGTGGCATTCGCCTAACTAGAAGAGGGAAGTGGTTCTCTTCTCCTTGTAGCACCGTGCAGATATTATAATTAAGTACCCAAAGTTTGGTCAGGTGCACATCCCTCAGTGGCGCCAATACCTAGTATAATTACCACTATCCTAGCCCTTCATCCCAATACACTCTATGACTAAGAGACCTTGCTGCTCATTTCACCAAAGCTTTGACACCAGCACGCAGCACCGGTCTGACTGAGAGACCGCGCTGCTTTTAAACTTGATTACTGCTGCGCACCACTGCTAAATGGTGACGCTCCTTTCTTTTTAAAATATTGCACTTTTTAATTTTGCATAAAGCGACGTTAATTTCGAGTACTTGAGCTGACTAAGGAAACATTGTTTTCAAAAACTCACTGAAAACTTGGTGCTCCACTCCGCTTCTTCCCACAAGTCCGGTACAAAAGGGGGTGGTGATGGACGGAGCATCTGAAGCAATCAAACACTCACACCCAGTCAAAACATCTGAGTTTAATTTATCACCGTTCTTTAGCCCACTCTGCCACCCCAGTTCAGACATGGCTATATGCAAATCAGTCTGACCCTGTGCCTCTTGGGAACAGTCCAGCCCGAACTGCCAAGCCATGTCTTCCCTGGACCGGAAGCAAGCTTCCGAGGACCGGTTTCTGGCATTCCAGCCGCCTTCAGCCCGGCTTGCTTGAATCCAGTGGCAAAGTGAGCAAGGGACTCGCGTCTGAGCATACCCTGCCACACTTATGGCGGCCAAAAGCGGTACAAAGGGGGTGGTGATAGACAGAGCTTCTGAATCAATTAAACACTCACACGCAGTCAAAAGATCTGGGTTTAATCCATCACCGTTCTTTAGCACACTCTGCCACCCCAGTTCAGACATGGCTATATGCAAATCAGTCTGACCCTGTGCCTCATGGGAACAGTCCAGCCCGAACTGCCAAGCCATGTCTTCCCTGGACCAGAAACAAGCTTCCGAGGACCGGTTTCTGGCATTCCAGCCGTCTTCAGCCCGGCTTGCTTGAATCCAATGGCAAAGTGAGCAAGGGACTCACGTCTGAGCATACCCTGCCACACTTATGGCGGCTAAAAGCAGTATAAAAGGGGGTGGTGGTGGACGGAGCATCTGAATCAATCAAACACTCACACCCAGTCAAAAGATCTGGGTTTAATCCATCACCGTTCTTTAGCCCACTCTGCCACCCCAGTTCAGACATGGCTATATGCAAATCAGTCTGATCCTGTGCCTCATGGGAACAGTCCAGCCCGAACTGCTGAGCCATGTCTTCCCTGGACTGGAAACAAGCTTCCGAGGACTCGTTTATGGCATTCCAGCCATCTTCAGCCCGGCTTGCTTGAATCCAGTAGCAAAGTGAGCAAGGGATTCACTTCTGAGCATACCCTGCCACACGTATGGCGGCCAAAAGTGGTACAAAAGGGGGTGGTGATGGACGGAGCATCTGAATCTATCAAACACTCACACCCAGTCAAAAGATCTGGGTTTAATCCATCACCGTTCTTTAGCCCACTCTGCCACCCCAGTTCAGACATGGCTATATGCAAATCAGTATGACCCTGTGCCTCATGGGAACAGTCCAGCCCGAACTGCCAAGCCATGTCTTCCCTGGACCGGAAACAAGCTTCTGAGGACCAGTTTCTGGCATTCCAGCCGTCTTCAGCCCGGCCTGCTTGAATCCAGTGGCAAAGTGAGCAAGGGACTCACATCTGAGCATACCCTGCCACACCTATGGCGGCCAAAAGCGGTACAAAAGGGGGTGGTGATGGACAGAGCTTCTGAATCAATCAAACACTCACACCCAGTCAAAAGATCTGGGTTTAATCCATCACCGTTCTTTAGGCCACTCTGCCTCCCCAGTTCAGACATGGCTATATGCAAACCAGTCTGACCCTGTGCCTCATGGTAACAGTCCAGCCCGAACTGCCAAGCCATGTCTTCCCTGGACCAGAAACAAGCTTCCGAGGATCGGTTTCTGGCATTCCAGCCGTCTTCAGCCCGGCTTGCTTGAATCCAGTGGCAAAGTGAGCAAGGGACTCACTTCTGAGCATACCCTGCCACACTTATGGTGGCCAAAAGCGGTACAAAAGGGGGTGGTGATGGACGGAGCATCTGAATCAATCAAACACTCACACCCAGTCAAAAGATCTGGGTTTAATCCATCACCGTTCTTCAGCCCACTCTGCCACCCCAGTTCAGACATGGCTGTATGCAAATCAGTCTGACCCTGTGCCTCATGGGAACAGTCCAGCCTGAACTGCCTAGCCATGTCTTCCCTGGACCAGAAACAAGCTCCAGAGGACCGGTTTCTGGCATTCCAGCCGTCTTCAGCCCGGCTTGCTTGAATCCAGTAGCAAAGTGAGCAAGGGACTCACGTCTGAGCATACCCTGCCACACTTATGGTGGCCAAAAGCGGTACAAAAGGGGGTGGCGATGGACAGAGCATCTGAATCAATCAAACACTCACACCCAGTCAAAAGATCTGGGTTTAATCCATCACCGAATTTTGCATAAAGCGACGTTAATTTCGAGTACTTGAGCTGACTAAGGAAACATTGTTTTTAAAAACTTTCTGAAACCTTGGCGCTCCGCTTCTTCCCACAAGTCCTGCCAGGCTGCCCAACACCCCGGTCCGTCATGGCAAGTGCCGATTGAACGGAGGGTGTAATGGGCTAGAGCTGACCAACTTCCTGCGGGGGCACTTCCGGTGAGACGGGCATGTAGCGGTCTACGCCCAGGCGCTCAAAAGGATTGGGATGATGCAGGTCGGGTCTGACTAAGAGACATTGCTGCTCATTTCACCAAAGCATTGACACCAGCACGCAGCACCGGTCTGACTGAGAGACCACGCTGCTTTTAAACTTGATTACTGCTGCGCACCACTGCTGAACGGTGACGCTCCATTCTTTTTAAAATATTGCACTGTTTAATTTTGCATAACGCAACGTTAATTTCGAGTACTTGAGCTGACTAAGGAAACATTGTTTTTAAAAACTCACTGAGACCGTGGCGCTCCGCTCTGCTTCTTCCCACAAGTACTGCCAGCTCTGCCCAACACCCCGGTCCGTCACGGCAAGTGGCGATTGAACGGAGGGTGTAACGGGCTTGAGCTGACCTACCCTACTTCCTGCAGGGGCACTTCCGGTGAGACGGGCGTGTAGCGGTCTAGTCGACTGACGCCCAGGCGCTAAAAACTAATGACAGGACAGACGCGCAGCAGACGTGCGCAGCGGGTGCGCCAACAGCGCGCCTAAGGCAAGCCCATCTGCGCCCGTCCGCGCCTGGACCGGGCCTAGGGTCAGAACCCCTGTCGGACCAGGACTTATTCCTATTGCTATCAGCTATTCTAGGGAAGACCTTCTCGACCTCATGCCTAAATTAATATGCCCCGACGTATGTCCAAACTGAAATCTATCCCTGATATCTCCAGGTAATATAGGGTCGAATGGAGACTGCCCCTCACACAATAATACACCACCTAAGATTTTCAGGGTAGGCTTAATCAATACACAATCTCTTGTGAAACATAACGTAGAGACCTTGGAAATCATTGAAACACAAATCTTTGACATCGGTGGGGTATTCCATAATTAGAGCAGACAGGAAGAGGAAAAGAGGGGGGGCTTGGCTATTATTCATCGTAGTGCCCTAAGGACCAAAGCCCAAATTGAGAACTGAAATCCGGATTGTGAAATGTTGTTGTTCCAATCCAACCTAACCAACAATGAGACATTCAGAGGCCTATTTATGTATAGACCCCCATATCTCGAGTCAGGGGTGTATAAATCGGACTCCACAGTGTTGGGGGAATTCAACCTTCATTTAGAAAAAAGCACGGACAAGGACACACTAACATTGTCAGACGACATGGCTACCTTAGAAATGACTCAGATAGTCACTCAAAGCACTTAAAGCAGGCCCTACATTAGACGGAATTTTCACTTCTAATAAAAAGATCTCAATATCAGAAATCCTCCCGGTAGTGTGGTCCGATCACAAGCTAATAACTTTTGCTATAAAAACGGGAAATCCGCTAACAGAAATTCCCCCGTCAGCCAGGCACATAGATGCCCATAACTGATCTAAAATCAACACTATACTACTAGAGGACCACCTGACAAATTCCCTCCCAGATTTGGATAAAGACTGCAGCATAGCCGCGATCCAAATCTCAAGCTGGATAAAAGATGCGACTATAGTAGCAGCTCCTAGTAGTAGAAAGACAGTAAAAAGGAAATCACCCTGTCAGCCATGGTTTACAATTAAGTTAAGAACCCAAAAGAAGATATGCAGGAAAGAGGAAAGGATGTGGAGGACGAATTACGAGCCCGAAACAAGAGAAAAATATAAATCCTCACTGGCCACCTATAAAAAACTGATATTAAGGGAAAAAAGTAAATACTGCACACATAAGATAGAAGAAGCGAAGAATTCAAGTAAGGAACTCTTTTCCATAGTAAAAAAATTAACCAAGGATGACAACTCGGCTCCTCCCGAAATCAGCTCTGCATTTTGCAACATCTTGGGCCAGTTCTTTGTAGATAAAGTGGGTAGTGTCTATGAGTCTTTCAGAACCACGAGGGAATCTAATGACCATCAGATACCACAGACTACTGCACACCCTTTCCATTATGACCCACCGTCAATAGGACAATTTAGCTAGGTAGTGAGGCAAACAACGTTTGGAGGCACCTCTGACGCATGCCCTCCCAGGATAATGCACCTCTTCCCGTAACTACTGAGTGAGCAATTAGCGTTGCTCTTCAAAGAAATAGTTAAGACCAACAATTTCCCAGAGACTTGGAAAACTGCATTAGTTCTTCCTTTACTAAAGAAAGCTACCCTTGACCCACAAGAGCCGAGCAGCTATAGACCTATAGCAAGAATACCCTTTGCAGCGAAGGTTCTGGAGAAGCTTCTGAATAGGCAATTATCCCAATTTCTGTATGATAACAAGCTGTTGGACCACTCTCAATTTGGCTTTCGAGAAGGGCATGGAACTGAAACAGCCCTGCTGACAGCCACAGAGGAATTGAGGTATATACTGAACGCCGGGGGAAAGTCCGCCTTGATTTTGTTGGATCTCTTGGCGGCATTCGACATGGTAAACCATAACATCTACTCTGCCGACTCAGAGAGGCGGGAGTACACGAATCGGCCCAAACTTTAATAGCCTCTTACCTGTCTAACAGGACATTCACGGTGGAACTAGTAGAGGCTAAATCCAAACCTTTCAGTTCCCCATGCGGCGTCCCACATGGGTTGTCGCTAAGTCCCACTCTATTTAATCTTTATGTGGCCCCCCTGGTGGCAATAATAAGGAACCATGGCTTCAAGCCAGTCTCCCACGCCGACGACACACAAATTGTGGTGTCAATCTCAAGTAACATCTCAGAGACGGCAAAGAAATTAAAAAAATGCATGCAACACATCTTCCAATGGATGCAGGGTAATTGCTTGAAACTAAACGGGAGCAAAAGTGAAGTTATGTTGCTGGGGACAGACCTGCAATCTTGGTCACATGAATGGTGGCCGGAGGACCTAGGCCAATGCCCCATTCCAGTCGATAAGGTCAGAAATGTGGGTGTCCTCATGGACGACAAACTTACGTACAAGGCACAAACAAATAAGTTAGCTTCTTCCATATGGTATATTCTGAAAACAATCAGGAAACTCCTACCTTTCATTCCCCTTGACTCACGCAAGACGGAGGTCACAGCACTGGCGCTATCGAGGTTGGATTTTGGAAATGCACTGTATGCAGGGATTCAGGTCAAGCAATTGGCGACATTACAGCGTCTACAGAATGCAGCGGCGAGACTGGTGCTGGATATCCCAAATTATGAACCAGTGGCGCACAGATTGATGGGCCTGCATTGGCTGCCAATTGCCAAAAGAGTCAAATTCAAGTCCCTCTGCCTGACATACAAGGCACTCCAGGGAACAGGCTGCCAGTTCCTGAAAAACCACTTGAAATGGTATGAACCATCTAGATCCCTCAGATCCAGCCAACTGAAAATGATCCATGTCCCTAGATTCAAGCAGGTTAGATGTGGCGGGAGAAGCTTCAGACTGCATGCAGCCCGGCTTTGGAACCAGCTCTCAATATCAATTAAAAACTGCCCTTCCTTGTACTCCTTCAGAAAAGAAATAAAGACTTGGTTGTCCACCACAAGCCTATGAACCACCCTGTGAGGAAGCAGGTTTTCTGGTCACGCAGTGCCAGGACGCCCATGGGCATTTGCGCGCTATGCAAATCTCAAATCGAAAATCAAATGGTACCATTAGCATTCCCAGCAGTAGCTTGCTGTCTGAGGGGTTCAAGAGAGGGGCAGTCCAACTCCGCCTGCCTCAGATCTGCCCTTGAAGGTCCCCCTGTCCCAAGAAACTCAACCTGATCATGCTCAAGCTCTTCTAGGACAGTTCCTTCTTGGGTCTCACAATCAGCTTCCTGGGAAGGCTGATCCTCATTCTGAGGCAGGGGGGAAGGCACTGACTTAACCCTATTGCTCTTTCTCTTGGTAGGGAACTGGTCCATAGTTTCAGGATCCAGGGCCTGTTCAGTGTTGCAATTTTTGACCTGTGGCCTGGTCACAGCAAGGACATGTGCTGATATACCTAACATCTCTGCATGAGTCTTATACTCCACTTCGGACCAGACTGAAGATTCTAGGTAATTGTCAAGCAAACATTCTACAGGGAGGTCTTAAACTAACAACAACCTTTTTGAGGCCTGTTACCCCTCCCCAAGAGAAATTCACAATTGCCACACTATGGATGGAAGTGACATTGCTTGCATTGGTCACTAGGTAATTGTCACCTAGTATTATCTGTCCGGGGTCCACAAAGTTGGGTCTCACCATGGTGACACTTGCACACGTGTCCCTGTAGGCTTGAGCCACTTTGTTATTAATTAAAGGAGTCTGTCTGTACTTGCCCAAGTTACTGGGTCTCACAGTAGAGGACATAGCCATGTCCACATCACAGATCAGAACAGCTTGACTTGGTATTCTGACTAGGCCAGAATCCACCTCAGTTCCCAGGGTTAACCCTACTGCACCCTTTTGTTAAGAACCACCACTATTAGCTGGACTAGGGGGAACAGTTGCCTTAGGAGCAATGGTGGCTGGAGCTGCCTCTTTCATGGTGCAATCGCTGGTCCAGTGAGTATTACTTTTACAAAAGTTGCACCATGGTTTCTTTGGACCTTCTTTTTTTTTGGATTTCTCCCCACCCTTTTGGTCTTGCTTCTTCTGTGGGTTATTATTATTTCTGATCACCACCTTGGTTCTGTACCTTCTGCTTCACCCTGGTTCTGACCCATTTGTCTGCCTTCTTACCCAATTATTGGGGAGAGGTCAAATCAGAGTCAACCAGGTGCTGATGCAATAACTGGTTCTAACAATTATTAAGAGTCTGTTCTCTCATAATAAGGTTATACAATCCTGTATAGTCACTTACTTTACTGCCCAGTAACCAGCCTTCCAGAGCCTTAGTAGAACAATCTACAAAATCAGTCCAGTCCTGAGTCTGTGCCTTCTGGGTGTCTCTGAACAGCAAGTGGTACTGCTCAGTGGTTGGGCCAAACCCATCTATCAGAGCACTCTTCAGGAAAGTGTAGTTGTCAGCATCCTGTTCATGAACTGTTAGGAGCGTATCTCTACCTTTATCTGTAGAGGAGAGCCACAAAATTGCTGCCCACTGACTCTGGGGTACCTGCTGTACTTTGCAGGCCCTCCTCAAAGCAGTTATCCACTTGTGGATGTCATCCCCTATCTTAAAGGGAGGGACTATTTTGCTCAGGTTTTATGGTCATAAGACCATTCCCTATCTCTAGGAATTATGCTGCCACCAGTGGACTCTAGTCCACACAATTTTCCCTCTCTCTCAAGAGCCAGGGTCTCTTTTGCAAGGGCAACTTCTTGCCTATTGATTCTAAGCTTAGATTCCCTCATCCTAGCTTTATGCTCTCTTGTCTGAGGGGATGACATCCTCCTCAGAGCTGAGGCATTGGACCCTACTGAGTCATCAGAGTGGCTAGAGCCACTGGAGAGTGACCTGGCTCTTCTGTGTTCAGTCTTAGGCCTACCCGGGGGTTTGGATTGGATCCTTCCACTCTCAGTCTTATCTAGTCCTAAGTTAGCCTGGTTCGGTTCCCTGACCTCTACCTGGCTAGCATCCACATCATCCTCAGAGCCCCCTTAATTCTCACCAGTGGGGTCCTCTGCTGAGGAATGCCCCCCTCTGTACTACCTGTGTGATCTGGGTTGGATGCTCTTTCTGCATCATACTCCATTAAAATATCTACCAGGTGGTTAAAGGTTGGACTCTGTCCTTGTCTTAGTCTTCTGACTGAGCATATACCCCTCAATTCCTGAAAAGTGAATGTGTGATACTTAGAAGCTACCCTGGGAGAGCAGCACTGTATTTTTGCAACTTATCATATGCTAATTAAGTAACTTGTGATGTACTTTTGCCTCTTTGATAGAAAGAGGGCAGCAAATTATCCCTCGCTTCAGCAAGGATGCTCGGGAGGTATGAGTGGTAGTATTCAACAGTCCGGGGCGACTGTGACAGCAGGAAGCGAAAGTTGTGCCACAGATCTCCGTAGGGTTTGCGGCTTCCATTTAGTAAAAAGAAGGGGGAGGACTGTGGCCATGGAATTTTCCAAGTGGAGAAAGAAACTGAAGCCTTGGAACATTGTATGGTGGTCACTCAACGTCTGACGTGCCGCCATCATCATGAAATTGAGTGGAGGGGGAGGAACAGTCTGCCGTCATTTTAGGCAGAGTTTTTCAGAAAGTCACAGATGTATTGAGGATCTGTAAAGAAGTGTTGTTTCCCCTGGTGAGTTACCTTGAGGTGCGCTGGAAAGAGCATGGTGTATTCGATGTTCATTTATTGGAGTTTTTTCTTCACTGGGAGGAATTTTCTGGGCCCCTCCTGAACAGCCAGTGTAAAGTCTGGGTATAGTGAGACCCTTCTAAGAGTACCTTCTTGTGTTCCCTGGCGAGTTGCAGGGCAGCGTCCCGATCCGGATAGTTAAGGAGCCCCGCAATATTAGGGCAAGGAGGGATGCCAGCACAGGGCGAGAGGTCATTGAGCGTTGCGCTCTCTCTATTATGCACACCGGTGAGAACAACTCCCTGCCAAAGGCGGCAATGAGCATAAGTTCTATGTAGTCCTCCATTCTAGCAGTGGCAGTGGAGTCTGGTACTCCCAGGATTCGTAGATTATTGCCACTGGAGCGCGATTCCAAGTCCTCATTCTTTGTGACAATAAGCTTCAGAACTTTCTCCATATCCAATGTTTTAGTAATTGTGGTGGTGGAGGCATCGTTCAAGTCAGAAATGCGTTGCTCAGTTTCCTTGAGACGCTCTTCATGTTGATCTATTTTGTGTGCTAGGGTGTCAATATGTGCATTCATAGAGTCCACCTTGGTTTCAATGGAGGACAGGCTGGATCATATGGCAAGAAGGAGGGCCTTAAGGTCCTCTGTGGACGTGGGCGGATCAGGGGCAGTTGATTATTCGCCCTCCTCTTCTGTCTGCGAGCGCAAATATTTCCTGGCCTCGAAGGTAAGTTTAGGTGGTTTTCCATCCGTTCAACCCATAGCGGGGTGTAAGTTAAGAGGGGGACAGGCAGCGTCTAATCTGGCTGGAGAGGCAGTCGTGCGTCGGCCAAGAGGGTAGGATGTTGACGGTTTCCTGCCGTGCCTCCTCTCAACGCAACGAAGCCTAGTGGCACGTTCCTGTGTAAGTCAGAAGGACTCGCAGTCTCTCAATCCTAAGAGGCCAGATCATGTCAATCTTCGCAGTAATTTCATCATGGCTACGGATAAGCAGGCCAGTGGGCATCGTGCCCAGCGATGGCAGCGGTGTTCCGGATGGATGGGGGGGAAATTCTGGAGTGAGGCTCCACCAGTACGCTCTTAGGCCCAGTCAAGGCCGCGCCAGGTTCAGGAGAGCACAGATACTCTGGGCCACGAGATCAGCTCTGGTACACCCCGCAACTCCTCTGCCAGTAGGGTCCCAGCCCAGGATATTCAGGGCAGGTAAGCGTTGCGGCAGAGGCGCAGGCCACAGGTGCCCCTCCAGACACTGCAGGTCTGAGTCCTCCTGGCTCCAGGGGGAACTACCCCATGCTTCCAAATGTGGAGGCGGCAGCAGGGTCTCAGGCACTCATCAGCAGGCGGGGTGGGCTCAGCAATTAGGCGAGGCAATGAAAGCAGCGTCCTCCACCGGGCTGGGTATTCAGCAGGAGCTGTCAGAGCGCACCACAGCAGGGTGTTCAGGAGGGCGCGCCTATCACAGCCGCCATTTTGATGCAGCCTGGTGCAAACAATAATCTGGACCAGCGTATTACGGAGGCCCTGAACCAGGTTGCTCCGCTTGCCCGGACTAGAACGGGGGGACGTGCTCAGAGAGTGGCACCTTGGTACAATGAAGAGGTGCGGGTGGCCAAGGTCGCATGCAAACACGCAGAAAGACAGTGGAGGTTAGCCTTCGCCACTCAAGCTAAAGCCGACTATGTTGTAAGTAGGCGCACCTATCATAGATTAATCAGGAAGGCTAAAAAGGTGTACTACGATACCAGGATTAGGGAAGCAGAAAACTCCATGAAGGAACTGTTTCTGATATACAAATCACTCTCGGTTGGGAAGCCTGCGGCAGTCCCAGAAGAATTCTGCACGGTGGACAGTTGTAACCGTATAGTGGAGTTTTTTGCCAACAAGGTAGCAACTATCTATTCGGCCTTTCCAAGCCGAGCTATCACAGGCCCCGAGTTTGAAGAGGTGCCTAGGGTGAGGGGAGAACAACGGGTGCTAACTACATTCGTCACTCCGCCCACTGAGAAACTTATCCAGATCTGTGGATCAATAAAGTCAGGCTCTCCCAGGGACCCTACTACGGCCAGACGCCTGCTGGGCAGTTTGCACGTATTAGAGCCGTACATCCGTCATCTCCTGGACATCTCTTTTGGGACCCATACTGTTCCAGATGCCTGGAAACGGGTGGTAGTCCTCCCTCTCCAAAAGTAGCCCAATATCAGCTATGACAGGTTAGACAATCTTTGACCCATTTCTTTCCTACCATATATGGCGAAGGTTGCTGAGAAAACGATGAACCTCCAGCTGATGGACTTTGTGAAAGAGGCTTCCCTACTTGAGGACTCTCAGTTTGGCTTCCGTCCACGGCATTCGACTGAGTCAGCATTACTTATGGCAGTAGAGTCCATATGGCAGGGAGTGGATGAGGGCCAGACCATGGCCCTGATCCTCATGGACCTAAGCGCAGCTTTTGACACTGTGTCAGATTGTCTCCCACTAGGAACCGCGCTGCAGGAGCGACGATATTCCCAGCCCTCTATCCCCACACAAACCGCAGTCCGCAATATATATATCACTGCACACCACAGCCTGAGCCAGGGGAGAGGGAAGGATAAAAAAGAGCAAAACCCGGGGAAGAAGAAGACTTCAGAGGACCCAGTGCGTCTCCAGCTCTTAAAGCTCTCAAGGGGTACAGAAAGAAAACTCACTCCCTGCAGAGGAGAGATAAACAGAAAAAACACAGATGAGAAATCACACCCTGCTTTACTCTCTCTATGCACATACAGTGTTTTGGGGAGACACAACAACCCCCCTCGTCTTACCCGCAGATGGTTTCTGTATCGCTGTACTGGAGACTTCGCGCCTCTTGATTTGTATTGAAATCTTCTAGAGTTAACACCGCTCTATAGGAATTTCCTTGACTCCTTATACACGATAGGGGAAAAAGTCTTCCGACACAAAATACCCCTTTTGTCTTGGATAAGTGTTAATAAAACGTCCAGCTTCCCAACACAACCCGAAAAGTCAGTGGCCACAAAAAGAAAAGAAAAAACGCCAACTAACAGCTAGTTCGTGATTGAACCTTATTCTCAACACAAGGACATCGAAGGAGATCTAATACCCGGAAAAGAATCCACTGGTGTTCTTCAAAATGTCCGCACGCAGCCGCGTACAAACTCCAATGTGGAATCAGGTATTTAGCCCCGCAATGTCCGTAATCCCAATCCCAATTCAGATTCTGACAGGAATCCTTTTCAGAGCGAAGCCTCGCTCCGTAAACAAAGAGTCTCTCAGCAACAAAAACACGAATTCAGCCGATAATCCCACGTAGCTCGGTCACCAGAAAAGACAACGTGACCGGTAACTAAACCAAGCACTGACCGCAAAGTTTCTCCTCCTTAAAAGCGATCACATGGGTAAAGAGGGAAGGGTGTAATCGACAGCATGTGCACAGAGAGAGGACTGGGCGCAGCCCACTCTAAATCCCAACAGTACCTCCCCTCAAAGGCCTCCCTACCGGACGGGGCTTGGATGGGTGGCGTAAATGGAAAACCCTCACCAATCTAGGGGCATGCACCCCAATTTGCTGCCTCCCAGGTACGATCCTCAGGGGGATATCCTTTCCAATCTATCAGGTACATGAGTTTCCCATTCCTTCATCTGGAAGGACTTAAACTGCACTCCGACCCTAGTTAACTCAGCTAAATCACTGGGAATCACGTTAGATGAGAACCTCGACATGAAAGCCCACATTAACTCAATGGCTAAGAGCGCCCGTTTCCATTTGAACTATCTGAGAAAACTAAAACCCTTTATCTCTGAGGCGGATCTAAAACTGGCCACTCAATCGCTAGTTATCTCGAGGATTGAATATGGTTGTACCATGTTAGCTGGCCTACCCAAAACATCCATAGCACCACTAAAAGCCTGCCTCAACGCAGCGGCAAGACTCATCACGGGAACGAAGAAATTCGATCATATATCGCCCCACCTGAAAGCCCTAAACTGGCTACCTTACGAGGCCAGAATTCAAATGAAAATGGCCTGCATTACCCACAAAGCGGTGCACTACAACATGCCTAGATACCTAGCCAAGAAAATTAAACTTTCGGGAAGCAACAGACCAAGCAGAAGTGCTAAAGAGCTGCTGTTGCGACCAGCCTTCTTCCGCAAGAAAAGGACATACGATCGGGCCTTCTCCGGAGCTGCACCCAGAATCTGGAACTCACTCCCTCCAAACATCAGGAAGATTTAAAATACGGAAACATTCAAACGGGAACTAAAGAGCCACTTGATGAGTAAATACCCTACGTAGAGAAACTACAGACTATGGATATGAACATCTACACCAAAGAGGAGGTACTCATCTTGAATAATTGGAAGTCCAATATCAAACAAATGAAAGACTCCCGTCCGAGCCTCGGCTACACAATGTACTACTACCTCATATATTTGGGAGCTTATATACTGTATCTCACAGCTCAAACTATTTAACCTCTACCTCACTTTATTATGTTTATAACTACTAGTACAAACTATACCTCACTTTATTATGTTTAGGATTACTATGACACTCTAAACCTACGCAACTCCTAATTGCTAACTATATAGGCAATTGTTTTGATTATGTTATATAACCCTACCTCAACGAGCTTGAAGATACGACTATGACACAAGCTGAGACCAATGCACCGTTCAATGCCTTTTAGCTAGTCACCCTTTTTACCACACCGCTTCTACCTCATAACTGTTTGTTGTTATAATTGATGTGATAATTGTCAAGTCTGTAATCTTTTATATGTTCAGCGCTCTGATACCCACGGGTCTTGTTCGCGCTATACAAAACACTATAAATAAATAAAAAAAAAAATAAATCCAAGATGGCACTAACCTCGAACTCCTCCTCCTCACCTACCACCACAGGAGGGGGAGGGGGCAAAACATGTGTGGTAACTACGTATGGTTTCAAGAGAGAGGTGTGAAAGACAGGATGGATCCCATACTCATCAGGTAACCCCAACTTCATTTCTACAGGATTAATGACTTTGAGAACAGGAAAAGGACCCACAAATCTTGGCTGTAATTTTCGCGACCCCCCTAATCTCAAATTCTTGGTGGAAAGCCACACCTTATCCCCCACCCGGTAGGAAGGAGCAGGGGCCCTATGTTTATCTGCTTGCCTCTTCATGTCAACCTTGGCCTTCTCTAGATGTTCCAAAGCCGTGTTCCAAATCTGAACCAATGAAAGACCCAAGGCAGTCACTGCAGGTACCTGGCCTGATGGCTGAATAGGGATTGCTCGAGGGTGAAACCCCATGGAACAAAAGAAAGGGGTCATTCCCACGGCTGAATGCACACTGTTGTTATATGCAAACTCAGCCAGAGGGAGAGCCACAACCCAACTACAAGACAATGATGTTCCCAGACACCTCAAATACTGCTCCATGGTTTGATTGATGCGCTCCGTCTGACCATCCGACTGAGGATGATATGCGGAAGACAGACATAGTTTCATCCGTAAAGCAGCACACAATTCAGTCCAAAAATGAGAAACAAATTGAGCCCCCCTATCCGAAACAATGGCCAGAGGCAATCCATGCAGACGTACCATAGAAGACAAAAAGATCGTTGCCAATTCCCCCGCAGTGGGTAACTTAGCTAAGGGCACAAAATGTGCTATCTTAGTGAATGAATCAACCACAACTAATATGGCTGTAAAGCCAGACTCCAAAGGCAGGTCTGTCACAAAATCCATACTAATGTGTTGCCAAGGAGCGTTGGGTACAGGGAGAGGATGCAACAATCCTGAGGGCTTAGTATGGGTCGGTTTATTCACAGCACACACAGGACAGGCCTTTACATACGACTGTACGTCTCTAGCCACTGACTCCCACCAAAACCACCGCAAACAAAACTCCATAGTTTTGTTAGTACCAGGGTGCCCTGCTAGAGATGAAGAATGGCACCATTCCAAGACCATATCCCGAAGATCAGGGGGAATAAACAGTTAGTCCTCATGATAAAGCAACCCATTCCTTAGGGAAAACAAAGGTTGCGACAGCCAAGGTGTAAGATCGATCTTTCCCAGTTCTACCCAAACCGATTCTTTGAAGTCATCAGTGGAAATACTGCCCACTATTCTTTCAGGAGCAATGAATGAACACCTCTCTTTCTCAACTGTCAGGTCCGTGTGTTTCACATGGATACGGGACAATGAATCCGATTTTAACTGCTGCACTGCGGGCCTATAGGTAATGATGAAATCATACTCATTAAAAAATGAGACCCACCTCATCTGACGAGGGGTTAAGGCTCGCACTGACCGGAAGAACTCCAATTTTTTATTGTCAGTGAAGATAGTTATAGGATGCCGAGCACCCCACAAATGATGGCGCCACTCTTCAAAAGACAACTTAATGGCCAACAATTCACGCTCTGCCAAAGTGTAATTCCTCTCAGCGGGCAGCAAGGTTTTGGAAAAAAAGGCAATCGGATGCATGTATCCATTCTCCACGTCTCTCTGGGACAACACCCCACCCACTGCACACAAAGAAGCATCCGCCTCCACAAAGAAAGGCAACGTAGGGTCAGGATGAACCAAAACAGGGGCTGTAGTGAACCGCTCAATTAACAGATTCAAAGAAGATTGAGCATGATCAGACCAAACAAAAGGCACCCCCTTCCGTAACAACACTGTCATGGGTGCGATGATCTCTGAAAAATGTGAAATAAACCGCCGATAGAAATTGGCGAACCCAAGTAGGACCTGAATCTCTCTCACACAAGTCGGCGACGGCCAAGAAGTGATAGCTTCTGTTTTCTTGGGATCCATCATAATCCCCCTTTCGGAAATTACAAATCCCAGAAACTCCACCTTAGACGTGTGAAAGCTACACTTTTCTAGCCGGACGTACAGCTGATGTTCTTTCAGACGCTGCAATACCTGCCCTTCATGGACTTTGTGTTCTTCAACAGTGTTTGAGAACACGAGGATATCATCAATGTAGACTATGATGCTCAAATCCAAATATTCCCTCAATACCTCGTTGATGAAAAACTGAAAAGCAGCCGGAGCGTTACATAGCCAAAAAGGCATAACGCAATACTCGTAAAGGCCGAATTTGGTCCGGAAGGCAGTTTTCCATTCATCGCCTTCACGGACGCGGATGAGATGGTAAGCACCCCTGAGATCTAACTTAGTGAAAACCGTCGCATGCTCAGTTGTTCAAGCAACACTACCAGATCTATAAACTCAGTACAATCCGATGGAGGATTGACCACCTGGGAAACCACATCCTTTAATTCCTCGCATAACCCCTGATAGTAAATAGAGGTGCGTTTATCAACAGGCCAGTGCGTTTCGGACACCAACCTATTGAAGGTGGAAACATAGGTAAGTAGATCTTGTTTGCCTTGTCGCAACTTCAGGAGTTCAGCGTCACTGGCCTGCATAAACGCATGTTTAGCAAAAAGGGCATGCATCAAATCCTTGAATAAATCATATTTGGTCAATACGGGATCATCATTCTCCACTAAAGGTACAGCCCAGGTAGCTGCGGTCCCCGCCAAATAGGAGATCACAAAGGCCACTTTGGCGGAATCGTTAGGAAAGGCTGCGGGCCTGCACAAAAAATGGAGATGGCACTGATTCATAAATACAGCGAATTTATTTGAATCCCCCGTAAAGCGTTCAGGGACCGCTAACGGGACAGGAATAGGGGTGGTGACATTGACAGTCCTAGGAGCAGTGCTATTACTAGCGCCGCTGTCATATTGGAAAGTGGCGGGTTGTAGCACAGATTTACCTGCTCCCCAACTTCCCTGTTCCCGGGACCTGGCCACATCCAACGCCCTACGCAACCCCTGGTTCTCTTGTTTTAAGTCCTGCAATTGTGTTTGTAAAGCAGTTATTGCACCCATTAATTCCTGCATAGTGGGGACCCTCTCTTCCTGCCCATTCCCCTCAGTCTTATCAATATCCATCCTCGCTCGGGCAGCGCAACTATTCGTGGGCTTGGTTTTTTGTCAGATTGTCTCCCACTAGGAACCACGCTGCAGGAGCGATGATATTCCCAGCCCTCTATCCCCACACAAACCGCAGTCCGCAATATATATATCACTGCACACTACAGCCTGAGCCAGGAGAGAGGGAAGGATAAAAAAGAGCAAAACCCGGGGAAGAAGAAGACTTCAGAGGACCCAGTGCGTCTCCAGCTCTTTAAGCTCTCAAGGGGTACAGAAAGAAAACTCACTCCCTGCAGAGGAGAGATAAACAGAAAAAACACAGATGAGAAATCACACCCTGCTTTACTCTCTCTATGTACATACAGTGTTTTGGGGAGACACAACAACCCCCCTCGTCTTACCCGCAGATGGTTTCTGTATCGCTGTACTGGAGACTTTGTGCCTCTTGATTTGTATTGAAATCTTCTAGAGTTAACACCACTCTATAGGAATGCCCTTGACTCCTTATACACGATAGGGGAAAAAGTCTTCCGACACAAAAAACCCCTTTTGTCTTGGATAAGTGTTAATAAAATGTCCCGCTTCCCAACACAACCCGAAAAGTCAGTGGCCACAAAAAGAAAAGAAAAAACGCCAACTAACAGCTGGTTCGTGATTGAACCTTATTCTCAACACAAGGACATCGAGGGAGATCTAATACCCGGAAAAGAATCCACTGGCGTTCTTCAAAATGTCCGCACGCAGCCGCGTACAAACTCCAATGTGGAATCAGGTATTTAGCGCCTCAATGTCCGTAATCCCAATCCCAATTCAGATTCTGACAGGATTCCTTTTCAGAGCGAAGCCTCGCTCCGTAAACAAAGAGTCTCTCAGCAACAAAAACACAAATTCAGCAGATAATCCCACGTAGCTCGGTCACCAGAAAAGACAACGTGACCGGTAACTAAACCAAGCACTGACCGCCCAGTTTCTCCTCCTTAAAAGCGATCACATGGGTAAAGAGGGAGGGGTGTAATCGACAGCATGTGCACAGAGAGAGGACTGGGCGCAGCCCGCTCTAAATCCCAACACACTGTAGCTCATTCCATCTTGCTACAGTGTCTGAATGATGGAGGGGTATCAGGAGCTGCGCTTAGATGGATCAGGTCTTTCCTGACAGGCAGATGTTTTCAAGTCCGTCAGGGAGAATGTTATTCTAGGGAGATCAGTTTGGGCCAGGGCGTGACGCAGGGCTCGTCCCTGAGCCCGACTTTGTTTAATCTTTACGTCTCCCACTGGTGGCTATAGTTGAAAGCCATGGCTTACGCCTTGTGTCCTATGCAGACGACATGCAGCTGGTCATAACCCTCTCACGTGCACCAAGTCTTGCGGCGGACAGTTTTAGAGTTTGCATGCAAGAACTGGCAACCTGGATATCCGCCAATTGCCTGAAACTCAATGGCAGCAAGACCGAGGGGCTCGTGGTGGGGGGAGGACCATCGGTTTGGTCGTCGGCGTGGTGGCCACCCTGTCTAGGAGAAACACCTGTTCCTTGCCAGGAAGTAAAGAATCTTGGGGTATGGTTTGACGCTGACCTTGCCTTTGGCCCCCAGATTGGCCGGGTGGTGGGGACATGCTTCGGAGTTTTAAAAACTCTGAGGAAGGTCCTGGATCTTCTGCCTATCACAGCTTGCCGGACGCTGGTGCATGCCCTCGTCACCTCGCTTCTAGACTACGGCAATTTGTTGTACCTGGGGGCAACAGGAAGGGTTTTCAACCGTCTCCAAGTGTGGCAAAATGCAGCTGCTCGCCTAATCCTGAGGCTCCCCAGGAGATCATCCTCACAGGCAGCGCTCCAGGCCCTGCACTGGCTTCCTGTCAGGCGCAGAGTGGAGTTCAAGGCTCTCTCCACGTGTCACTGCATTCTGGGCGGAAAGGCCCCAGTCCCGTTACAGAGTCTGGTTACCCGTTATGAGCCTACAAGGAACCTGCAATCCTCCTGCACAGGGCTACTGAAAATTCCAAAAACAAAGAAAGCTCGAATGGGGGGCAGGTCTTTTAGATATTTGGCTGCTAAGCAGTGGAATGACCTGCCTCTGGAGCTACGTCAGGAGCTTTCAGAATCCACTTTCAGAAGGAAACTTAAGACTCACCTATTTGGAAGGTAGGCGGCTGTGAGGGCTGCTTGGACTGTTTACCCCACTTACCATAGTGCGGGGACACGCCGGTGCACATAACCAGGTGCTCTACAAATTTCCCTAATAATAATAATAACAGTCGGAGCCGATTTCCGTGGCCGCCTGTCGATTTGCTGCGAAATGTTAGCAATGGCAGGTGGCTGATGGCTGATGCTGCTTCCCCATGAGTTTTCAGGCTTGTTGGGCTGGATTAGAGGAGAATGGCAGATGGATTGTGTCCCGAGAAGCAGGAGCCTGAGTGATGTGCGGCTATCTTGCGTGGTGCCCCCTAGCGCCCTACACATTTACTGAGTTTATGTACTTTTGATCTGTCAACTTTGGGCACCTATGGCTTTGGATCAGTCACCTTCAGACACTTGTTCCTTTGAGTAACTCACCATCAAACATTGGTTTATTTGGATCACTCACCTTCAGACACTGGTTGATTTGATGCAGTCACTTTACAACACTTGTGACTTTAGATCAGTCAACAAAGAACAAAATGTGAGGAGGGTCTGAGGGGAAACAATGTTTACAGACCAGCTTGCATCCTGTCCCCCAACTAAACAATTAAACAACACACAAGGAATGCCAAGGGTCTCTAAGGATACTGTGGAAATACTAGACACTCAATTGTGATGTATAGAGGAAACAGTCCAGAGGAGAGAAAAGGAAAGCAAGAGTGAAAGTACCCCTCAGCCCACCCGTTGGCGGAACCTCATCATCTGGGTTGGAATTAGAAACTGGTATCCACTAGACACCTCTTCAGATCTCTTTCGAGGAGTGCTAGTATAGGATCCGCCAGTGAGATGGACAGCCAGCAGGTAGTATTAGTGGGCTGAAGGGAAAAACGTTCCAGTGCTCAAAAGTGTGAAAAAAATAATTGTGGTGATATTAAAAAAACCTGTTATGATGACAAAGAACTACTTTATTGGGAGTGACCATCATAACGGCATGATTAAAAGCAGAGTGAGGATAGTATGGAAAAAATTACTATCAGTCATAGATATTAATTGGTCAACATGTTTCAGCCTCAACAGGCTTTCATCAGGACCTATGATGTGCACTACTGCAACAGTGATTCAAACACACAATAGGTGATAATGATGTAGACCTACCGGTAAATGTTTACTCTATGATAGTCTCATAATATTTTGACAAAAACTCTCCTGAGGAAAAAACAAAAGAGAAATACACACAAAACAGAAGCAGATGTAAGCATTTTAAATAACATCAATGTTTGTGTAAATCAGTGTACCACAGTTTGGTAAATATAACTCACCCATAAATGTTATAGAAATGGCCTCACCTTGCCTGGCACTCTCTCAGGTCAAAGAGGCCACGCTCTAAACATGGGGATAAAGACATGAAAAAAAGTTTTTTTGCATGTGTAAAAACTCGCCAAAAGTGCGTGATGAGATGCTTTTGGTGATGCTCTATGTAGGCAGTGATTTGTGGCAAGATAGCAGGGAAAACACGTGGATGGAGTCAAAATCAAGGCGCCTCTAGATCGTATAAATTTAAGACCTCCGATTTAATGAAAATATTCTCATGCAACTCTCTTCACAAATGTGTGTGTGTATAGCCTGATTCTTATGGAAGAGAGGGACACATATACAGAGATCTTAAACATGTCTCAAAAGATGTATGTTCCGCATGCTGGAAATGTTGTCATGGTAGATAATTTGGGGCTGACAAAAAATTATACCATGGCTAATGTTGCATGAAATCTAGAGCTCAACGAGGAGGAATGTTGAGCTCGTAAGAAGAGCCTGGATTGTGTCACCAACCTGTCCGTCGTTGCCTCGGTCTGTCATCTGAGCCGAGGGGGAGGTGGTGAGCATATCCGTTTGGATGAAATAAGAGGGCCATGTGCGGACCAGAGAGGAGCCGCTTTTTTGGGTTCATCGGACGTGTTCGGTGATGATTGGTTCAATATGAGAACCGGAAACACAATTGAAAACGCCGAATGTCTGAGACAGTTCAGTGATACCAACTCCTACACACTGCTGTCTGTTGATCCTATGACTAGGCTTCTGACTGAAATCAAGAATCTAGTGGAAGAGGCGAGTGCGGAGGGCTGGATAACATCTCAAGAGGCAAAGTTCCTGGTTACATCACATCCAGTCACTCCATACTTCTATGCACTGCCTAAAATTCACAAATCAGCCAGGCCCCCCCCCAGGACGACCTATCATCTCTGGGATTGGTTCACTCCTTGAACCCCTTTCATCCTTTGTGGACGTTTTCCTAAGACCTCTAGTGAAAACCATGCCCACTTACCTTTGAGACACAAAGGACGTTCTCTGTCTTTTACCAGAGGTTGAGTTCAACACCGAGACTGACATCCTTGTCAGTTTCGATGTAGAATCTTTATACACTTGCATACCGCAAGAAGAAACTCTGCAGGCCGTGCGAGGACTCTTAGAAAACACCACTCATGAAAGCATCACACCCATCCATTTCATCATGGATCTGGCGAGGCTCGCTATGACCGAGAACTTTTTCAATTCGAAGACTCGATTTATCTCCAGATATCGGGGACTTCTATTGGCAGTAAATTTTCGCCAAGCCTGGCGAATCTATACGTCCATCTCTTTGAAACTCAGCATGTCCTCAACCACAACAACACGTATTACCATCAAACGGTGTTGTAGAAGAGGTATATTGATGACGTCCTTGTGGTGTGTTGCGTGGAGACAGTCAGTCTGTACTTGCTTTCCAAAATTGGCTTAACAATCAGAACCACTATTTAAGATTCACAGTGGAATATAGCAAAACAGAACTCCCATTTTTAGATCTTCTGATCATTCCCAGGGAAGGTCACCTAACAAGTAATCTGTACCGTAAGCCAATGTCCAGAAATTCTCTGCTCAGGTTCGATAGTCATCATCCACGTTCCTTTAGCGAGAACTTGCCTTTAGGACAATTTCTCAGGGTTCGAAGAAATTGTTCTGAGAAATCCGACTTCCAAGAACAAGCCTGTGTTCTTTCCACCAAGCTGAAACAACGACTCTATCCGAGAGCGTTGATTAAAAAATCATGCAAAAGGGCCTCTAACAATAAGCCGTGAAGCCTTATTAACAAGCCCTATGGATAAACCGCCTCTCGAGAGACTAACCTTTGTCACCACTTACAGCATGGCCTCACCATCGGTCCAAAAAATCATCAGGCAAAATTGGCGTATACTGAACACTGCAGGTGATAAAATTCCAACGCCACTTTTTTCCTTCAAGAGAAGTTTGAACCTGAGAGATAAACTAGTGCATACGAGACCACGTTCTATCTCAAATGAATCAACAACAACCCTGTGGAATCTTCCCCCTGTGCAAGGTCACCACCCCTGTGGTAACTGTTCTGTATGCCCTCAAACCAAGAAAACGCTCTCAGTGAATACTGGCACATCACGCCCATGGCTGCTAAAACGGCATACGAATTGCAACAGCGAGAAGGTTATTTATCAAATAACTTGCCCCTGTGCCCTTCGCAATATAGGCATGATGACCAGAAAGGTCAAACTAAGGATACAAGTACACAAAAGCACCACCAGGCGCAACAAACAAGCGACCCGGATGACAAACCACTTCCTCACGATGAAACACTCTGTTGAAGTTATGGAATGGTTAGTACTTGAACAGCCGTTCATACCCGCACATGTTAGCGACATCTCCCATTTTCTGTTCATCAAAGAACAGAAATGGATTTTCAAACTTAAATGCGACATTGAGGGGCGGAACGATGAAATATCATGGATCCAGCTCTGATACCACCCCACACACATTAAATCTGGCCTTGAGGTAGACACCTAAGTGCAGATCTATGAACTCTAATATACACCTCAAAACCCGGCAGTCACCCGTGAGAATCTAGTATCCCACGCTGTACTAAAACTCTGACCGGCCAAAACAAACCTGTTGAAGGTTAGCACTATCGAAATGTTCACATCTAAATTCAGGATGACGCCTGTCTTTGGGTGCGAAAACCATCTTAGAAGCGTTAAGCTTGTACCTTTCTTTTACATCAAGAATCGGCACAGGGTTCGTTTTTAACTTCAAACCCCTATGTCCGCAGTTACGTACGGCCCTAAGCACACAAATCAGCATCCGGTTTCCGGTCTCTACAAAAGGTCCAATAAACAAGAAGTATACCTGTCATGCCTTTTTCAATCTGGTCCGCTACCGTTCCGCCCCAAATAGACGTGGCGGAAGCGTTTGCCCTTGTGTTTCCGGTTCTCATATTGAACCAATCATCACCGAACACGTCCGATGAACCCAAAGAAAGCGGCTCCTCTCTGGTCCGCACATGGCCCTCTTATTTCGTCCAAACGGATATGCTCACCACCTCCCCCTCGGCTCAGATGACAGATCGAGGCAACGACGGATAGGTTGGTGACGCAATCCAGGCTCTTCTTACTAGCTCAACATTCCTGCTCGTTGAGCTCTAGATTTCATGCAACATTAGCCATGGTATCATTTTTTGTCAGCCCCAAAGTATCTACCATGACAAAATTTCCAGCATGCGGAACATACATCTTTTGAGACATGTTTAAGATCTCTGTATATGTGTCCCTCTCTTCCATAAGAATCAGGCTATACACACACACATTCGTGAAGAGAGTTGCACAAGAATATTTTCATTAAATCGGAGCACTTAAATTTATACGAACTAGAGGCGCCTTGATTTTGACTCCATCCACGTGTTTTCCCTGCTATCTTGCCACAAATCACTGCCTACATAGAGCATCACCAAAAGCATCTCATCACGCACTTTATGGCGAGTTTTTACACATGCAAAAAAACTTTTTTTCATGTCTTTATCCCCATGTTTAGAGCGTGGCTTTTTTGACCTGAGCAAGTGCCAGGCGAGGTGAGGCCGTTTCCATAACATTTATAGGTGAGTTAACTTTATCAAACTGTGGTACACTGATTTACACATTCATTGATGTTATCTAGAATGCTTACATCTGCTTCTGTTTTGTGTGTATTTCTCTTTTCTTTTTTCCTCAGGAGAGTTTTTGTCAAAATAATATGAGACTACCATAGAGTAAAAATGTACCGGTAAGTCTACATCATTACCACCTATTGTGTGTTTGAATCACTGTTGCAGTAGTGCACATCATAGGTCCTGATGAAAGCCTGTTGAGGCTGAAACATGTTGACCAATTAATATCTATGACTGATAGTAATTTTTTCCATACTATCCTCACTCTGCTTTTAATCATGACGTTATGATGGTCACTCCCAATAATGTAGTTCTTTGTCATCATAACAGGTATTTTTAATATCACCACAATTATTTTTTTCACACTTTTGAGCACTGCAACCTTTTTCCCTTCAGCCCACTAATACAACCTGCTGGCTGTCCATCTCACTGGTGGATCCTATACTAGCACTCCTCAAAAGAGATCTGAAGAGGTGTCTAGTGGATACCAGTTTCTAATTCCAACCCAGATGATGAGGTTCCGCTAACGGGTGGGCTGATGGGTACTTTCACTTTTGCTTTCCTTTTCTCTCCTCTGGACTGTTTCCTCCATACACTATAATTGAGTGTCTAGTATTTCCACAGTATCCTTAGATACCCTTGGCATCCCTTAGTTGTTGTTTAGTTGCTTTGGATCAGTCACCTTTAGACATTTGCTGCTTTGGATCAGTCACTTCCAGACACTGGTTGCCTTGGATCAGTCACTTTCAGGCATTTGTTAATTTCGATCAGTCACATTCCGACACTTGTTTCTTTGAATCAGTCACCTTAAGACACCAGATGCTTTGGATCATTCACTTCAGACACTTATTACTGTGGATCAGTCACCTTCCGACACTTATTGCTGTGGATCAGTCACCTTCAGACAGCGATTGCTTTGGATCAGTCACTTTCAGACACTGGTTTCTTTGGATCAGCCATCTTCCCACAATTGTTGCTTTGGGTCACACACCTTCAGACTCTCGTTGCTTTGGATCAGTCATCTTCAGACGCGTGTTGCTTTGGATCTGTAACTTTCAGACACCGGTTGCTTTGGATCACTTATCTTTCAACAATTGTTGTTTTAGATTAGTCACCTTCAGACTCTTGTTGCTCTGGGTCATGCACCTTCAGACACTTTTTGCTTCAGATCAGTCACCTTCAGTCACTGGTTGCTTTGGATCAGTTACATTTAGACTCTTGTTGGTGTAGAGCAGTCACCTTCAGACATTTGTTCCTTTGGATCAGTCATCTTCTGACACTTGTTGGTTTGGACCAGTTGCTTTGAATTAGTCACTTTCGGACACTGGTTGCTTAGCATCCATCACCATCAGATACTTATTGCTTTGGATCAGTCACCTCCAGACTCTTATTGCTTTGGATCAGTCACCCTTAGACTCTTTTTGCTCTGAATCAGTCACCTTCATGCGCTGGTTGCTTTGGATCAGCCCCCATCAGACACTCGTTGATTTGGATCAGTCACCTTCAGACGCTGGTTGCTTTGGATCAGCCCCATCAGACACTTGTTGATTTGGATCAGTCACCTTCAGACGCTGGTTGCTTTGGATCAGCCCCATCAGACACTCGTTGATTTGGATCAGTCACCTTCAGACGCTGGTTGCTTTGGATCAGCCCCATCAGACACTTGTTGATTTGGATCAGCCCCATCAGACACTCGTTGATTTGGATCAGTCACCTTCAGACGCTGGTTGCTTTGGATCAGCCCCATCAGACACTTGTTGATTTGGGCCAGTCACCTTGAGGCGCTGGTTTCTTTAGATCAGTCACTTTCCGACAACGGTTGCTTAGGATTAGTCACCATCAGGCACTTATTGCTTAGAATCAGTCACCATCAGACACTTGTTGATTTGGATCAGCCCCCATCAGACACTTGTTGCTTAGGATCAGTCCCATCAGCCACTTGTTGCTTAGGATCAGTCACCTTCAGACTCTTGTTGCTTTGGATCAGTCACCTTCAGGCTCTTGTTGCTTTGGATCAGTCAACTTCAGACTCTTGTTGCTTTGGATCAGTCACCTTCAGACTCTTGGTGCTTTGGATCAGTCACCTTCAGACTCTTGTTGCTTTGGATCAGTCACCTTCAGGCTCTTGTTGCTTTGGATCAGTCACCTTCAGGCTCTTGTTGCTTTGGATCAGTCACCTTCAGACATTTGTTGCTTTGGATCAGTCACCTTCAGACTCTTGTTGCTTAGGATCAGTCACCTTCAGGCACTGGTTGCATTATATCAGTTACATTCAGACTCTTGTTGCTTTATATTAGCCATCTCACGACCTGTGCTGCTTTGGGTTATTCACCTTTACATACTGGTTGCCTTGAGTCAGCCACCTTCAAGGAGACACTGGTTGCTTTGGATCACTCACCTTCAGACATTTGCTCCTTTGGATCAGCCCCCATCAGACACTTGTTGATTTGGATCAGTCACCTTCAGACACTTGTTGCTTTGAATCAGTCACTTTCAGACACCAGTTGCGTTGGATCAGTCCCATCAGCCACTTGTTGCTTAGGATCAGTCACCATCATACTCTTGTTGCTTAGGATCAGTCACCTTCAGACTCTTGTTGCTTTGTATCAGTCACCTTCCAACACTTGTTTGCTTAAGATCAGTCACCATCATACTCTTGTTGCTTAGGATCAGTCACCTTCAGACTCTTGTTGCTTTGTATCAGTCACCTTCCAACACTTGTTTGCTTAAGATCAGTCACCATCATACTCTTGTTGCTTAGGATCAGTCACCTTCAGACTCCTGTTGCTTTGGATCAGTCACCTTCAGACACTGGTTGCTTTGGATCAGTCACTTTTGGACAACGGTTGCTTAGGACAGTCACCATCAGGCACTTATTGCTTTGGAGCAGTCAACTTCAGACTCTTGTTGCTTAGGATCAGTCACCATCAGACACTTGTTGCTTAGGATCAGTCATCATCCGACACGTGTTGCTTAGGATCAGTCATCATCAGACACTTGCTGCTTAGGATCAGTCACCATCAGACACTTGTTGCTTTGGATCAGTCACGTTCAGACTCTTGTTGCTTAGGATCAGTCACCTTCAGGCAGTGGTTGCATTATATCAGTTATATTCAGACTTGTTGCTTTAGATCAGTTAGGTTCAGACACTTGTTGCTCTGGGCCACGCACCTTCAGGCACTTTTTGCTTTGAATCAGTCACTTTCAGACACTGTTTGCTTTGGATCATTACCAACAAACACGTTTTGCTGTAGATCAGTCACCTTCAGTCCCTGGTTGCTTTGGATCAGTTATATTCAGACTCTTGTTGCTTTGGATCAGTCACCATCAGACACCTGTTGCTTTGGATCAGTCACCTTCAGACTCTGGTTGCTTTGGATCAGTCACTTTTGGACAACGGTTGATTAGGACCGTCACCATCAGGCACTTATTGCTTTCGAGCAGTCAACTTCAGACTCTTGTTGCTTAGGATCAGTCACCATCAGACACCTGTTGCTTAGGATCAGTCACCATCAGACACTTGCTGCTTAGGATCAGTCACCATCAGACACTTGCTGCTTAGGATCAGTCACCATCAGACACTTGTTGCTTTGGATCAGTCACCATCAGACACTTGCTGCTTAGGATCAGTCACCATCAGACACTTGCTGCTTAGGATCAGTCACCATCAGACACCTGTTGCTTAGGATCAGTCACCATCAGACACTTGCTGCTTAGGATCAGTCACCATCCGACACTTGCTGCTTAGGATCAGTCACCATCAGACACTTGTTGCTTTGGATCAGTCACCTTCAGACACTGGTTGCTTTGGATCAGTCACTTTTGGACAACGGTTGCTTAGGACAGTCACCATCAGGCACTTATTGCTTTCGAGCAGTCAACTTCAGACTCTTGTTGCTTAGGATCAGTCACCATCAGACACCTGTTGCTTTGGATCAGTCACCTTCAGACTCTTTTTGTTTTGAATCAGTCACCTTTAGACACTGTTTGCTTTGGATCAGTCACTTTTGGACAACGGTTGCTTAGGACAGTCACCATCAGGCACTTATTGCTTTCGAGCAGTCAACTTC
The DNA here is from genome assembly GCF_964263255.1 of Lissotriton vulgaris. Taxonomy (NCBI): domain Eukaryota; kingdom Metazoa; phylum Chordata; class Amphibia; order Caudata; family Salamandridae; genus Lissotriton; species Lissotriton vulgaris. The sequence continues at coordinate 22,642,114 of NC_141685.1, read as the reverse complement.
AGACTCTTGTTGTTTAGGATCAGTCACCATCAGACACTTGTTGCTTAGGATCAGTCACCATCAGACACTTGTTGCTTAGGATCAGTCACCATCAGACACTTGCTGCTTAGGTGTGTCACCATCAGACACTTGTTGCTTTGGATCAGTCACGTTCAGACTATTGTTGCTTAGGATCAGTCACCTTCAGGCAGTGGTTGCATTTTATGAGTTATATTCAGACTCTTGTTGCTTTGGATCAGTTACGTTCAGACTCTTGTTGCTTTGGGCCACGCACCTTAAGACACTTTTTGCTTTGAATCAGTCACTTTGAGACACTGTTTGCTTTGGATCATTACCAATAAACATGTTTTGCTGTAGATCAGTCACCTTCAGTCCCTGGTTGCTTTGGATCAGTTATATTCAGACTCTTGTTGCTTAGGATCAGTCACCATCAGACACCTTTTGCTTTGGATCAGTCACCTTCAGACTCTGGTTGTTTTGGATCAGTCAGCTTCAGACATTTATTGCATTAAATCAGTCATCTAACGGCATGTGCTGCTTTGGGTTATTCACCTATAGATGCTGGTTGCTTAGAATGAGCCAACTTCAGAGAGACACTTATTGTTTTAGATCAGTCATCTTCAGACAGTGTTTTCTTTGGTTCAGAACCTTTCAGTCACAGGTTGCTTAGGTTGCCTAGGCTGTATGTAGGTGTAAAAGCCAACAATCCCTCTAGGATAAAGTCAACCCCATTACCTGAAGTGAGAGACTGTGGGACCCCTCCTTGGTCTCAAAGTGGACACACCACAAGGGATGTCAGACCATTGTGAGCTGGAGTGTCTGCGTGCAGGAGCCTCAGCGTCTTGCATCAGTGTGTCAGCATGGAAGTCCTTTTTCTCCTCTGACAACCCCAGCCAGATATGGTGTTTATATACCCAAAGTGGTACCCTCGGGGGTTCAACCTTGCTGTGTCATGTCGGACTTAGGATGAAGGAAGGAATGACCCTTGTACATATTTAATATGTAGGAGACGGTAGTCCTGCTGAGTTACCAAGAATCCTCATGCATAATGGATGAGGCTAGTTTTCAGGAAAAAGCCTATGTCCTGTAAACAGTATTGAAACTAGGTAAAAAGTCAGTCTCAAGAACTGTTATGTAGTGTAATGATAGGGGAGAATATAGGTAAAAGGTTAGGTGACTACCTGAGCCTTTATTGGGGTACCTATATTAAACATAACACCCACTCCTCATCCGACTGGATGACACACTCAAAGTCATAACGTACAGCTAGGTGTTGAAACAAACAACTAATAAGTCCATACGTTTAGAACTTAAAAAGTGTATAAGTCTTGAAAAATGCCCCAAAAATATATATATTGAAGGTGATAGACTCTATTCTAAACTATGTTTATATATATAGTTCGAAAAATAAGAGACTGAAAGCCAGGCAGTTTAGAAAAAAAGTATGTATTGTTTAGAATTGGAAATTTGGTTGTTTTTAAAAAAGCCAAATTTTCCCAGCACATGATGAGCCAAATGTTTGTGTCCCTGCTGGGAGACACAACATCACTGTTCCCTACAATGGCAGATGATGGCCCTGCCACACCTCGCAGATTATGTCAATCGAGCACAGATGTTCCTCTGTATTCTCCACAGCTGCTGCTGGGGATGCCTGTGTGACAACCAAGGCCTGAGTATTTGTTGTGGAGCCGGTATCCGTTCCAACAGGAGCTGAAGCATCCTATGATGGCTCTAAGAATGCAGACATCAACATTGGAAAATGCTTAAAACACTGAAGTACATGGGCCGTTATCGTGTCCAGTAAAGAATCAAGGTCAGGTGGAGCAACTGATGAAAGTGTTAGACAGAGGTCTAACACGCGTTCTTGTCCACAGAACAGGCATTGGACGACAGGCAAAATACAGTCTATCCAGATTGGTCTAAATGATAGGAACGAAGATTCATTTAGTTCACGAAGTTGGGAATAACTCTGAGGATTGTCCAAAAGGTGCTTAACAGTCCTGGACCTGTGGTCTTAAATAGGTGTCCTATATCCGCCGTATCAGACATGTTATAGATATGTTGTGCTATTTCTGTGAAATGGAAAGGGCAGTTTGTTCGTACTAGTGCCTGTATCTCTGCCGAGGACATTGCAATCTGGAGATCATAAGTTTCTCGGGCGGAGGTTAATGGCACAGTTTGCTGTAGAAGCATGGCTTTAATTCAGCTCAGACCATCAAACTGTATAAAGGAAACATTCAATAAAGGCCTTAATAGTGCCTTGATGATTGTGTGGGTCAGTGGAAATGTTGGAATTGGCCCTTTTTGCAGGGTCATCCCTGAACTTTTTGCCTTCCTCCTCTATTTCCTCTGACCTGTTTTTGTTGGTGTTATGACTCTGGGCACTTTACCACTGCTGATAAGTACAAAAGTGCATATGCTCTCCCTAGTATAATTAAGCATGGGTGAATTTTGCTAATTCGCGATTCGCGAATTCGCAAAATCTGCGAATTCACAGATTTCCCCACGAAATCGCAGATTTTTTGGCAATTGCACTATACTCAACTGGAGTACTTTCTACTGGCTAATCAATAAGTGCTACCTCGTTGGGTAAATGTATTGTGCTTTTCCTACACTACAGCTGTGTCAAGGCCCAGATGAGTTGTCTCCAGTGACCCCGTGTGCTGTAACTTTGCCACCGCACCCCTAGGAGCCGAGGTCCCTCGAGTGAGCTGTCCATCACAGTGGGGGAAAGGGCGGGAAGAGGTTGGATAGCCTAGTGTGTGTGGGGCCGGGCTTCTGTGGAGTTCACATGTCTCTTGTTTTTAAAGGTCAGAGACCGATCAGCACAGCAGATGAGGAGAAAGCAGCCTCCTGGTCACTGGAAGTACAGGGGGATTGCGCTCGAGAAACTTGTGGATGCCTAGACCTCCATCACGGATTACGGCTATTTGTAGATGGTAGATTTGGGGAGAAAGCACACCTGCCTAGCATCGATCGTGCTCACTAGATTCTTGGGCTGATTAATAATGCGTTACTGAATTTGAGCTTCAACTTGGGCCCCTGCTTTATTTATATCTTTAAGGGCTTCCTGCTAAGGTTTAATTTTTGTGACAGGAGCCTCGTTGCCTAATTGTAACTATTCTCTGACCCTGCTTCGAGGGTCAGAGCAGGGTCAGAGAATAGTTGCAAGTACGCAACGAGGTGCCGCTCAGGAAACACTTACAGGGTTACAGCAGGTGCCCAAGTTAAAGTTAATTTCTTTGTAACCTTTTGTAAATGGTTACAAATAAATTAGCTTCAACTTGGGCACCTGCTGTAACCCTGTAATTGCTTCCTGGGCAAAATTCGTCCCGCTCGCGGATTCACGGATTTTGCAGCGATTTAGCGCGATTCGCAAAATTGCGGAAAATCCACAAATTCCGCAAGCGGAACGAATTTCCCGCCCATACTCAGTATAAATTAAGGTATGAATTTGTGATTCTATATTTGGCTTGTTTGATTTACTTGTCAGACCCTAGTATAGTGCACTGAGTGTGCCCAGGGCTTGTAAATCCAAATGCTGATGGTGGGCTTGCAGCATTGGTTGTGCCACCCACAGAAGCAGCCTTGTAAAATGTGTCTAAGGTCTGCCATTGCAGAGCCTGTGTGCAGTCTGGTACTGCCATGTTGACTGGGCAAGTGCACCCACTTGCCAGTCCCTAAACCTTCCCTTTTCTTCTTATCAGACAACCCTATGGTAGGCCCAAGGGCAGCGTGCATTGTAAGTATAAGGTAGGACAAGCCCTATTAGATTATTACATCTTATAATCCTAAGAACATGGTAGAAATTCGAGTTTAGTATGCCTGAACTCAGAATGATAAAATGCATCTTTAAGTGAAGTTGGTTTTAACATTCTGTGTTTGAAAATACCAATTTTAGAAAGTAGGTAATTTCTTGTCTAACATTTCAAGCCTGCCTCTGCCAGGTTGTGTATTCCTTATCTGGATTTTGTGAGTGACAGGGCTGGGAGATTCCAGGAGACAGGTGAGTCCGGCCAGTGGTGAATAGAGAAATCTGCATCTAGATGGGAGGGAGGAGTTGCACCTGGGACCTGAATAGGACTGTGCCTGCACCCCACAATGCTGGCTCCACCCCCTGTGGTGCGTCTGATGTCTCTGCCCTGCACTGTGAACGGAGAGAAGGAATCATATCAACAAAGTGCTCCAGGGCTATGCTTTCCCTCCACAATGCTGGCTCCATCTCCTGTAGAACGTCTGATGTTTCTGCTCTGCACTGTGAAAGGAAAGAAGGATGCAAGCAAAAAGAGGGGGTGCTGCACTGTTCCTGGAGAGAGGTGAGGAAGTAGGGAAAGTTTTAGGGAAAGATTTACCTGGCGTGACCAAGGGTGTTACAATGATACCCTGGGGCATCCATTATGTTGGATGTAATTGCCTCACACACCCCGAAGAGTGTCATGCTTCATCATCGGCGGTTGCTCCTCGTCGGGGAGGCGGTGCAACCCCCGACGGGCTCACCTCAAAGAGGGGCTCTTTGGCGGAGATCTTTTTCCAACAGCCTTGTGGTGAAGTGGGGGTATGTGGGCAGGATGTTGTATTTCTATTGAACTGGTTAAAATGTAGCAAGGGGTACCAGAATGACCTTTATTCTGGGGGTCCTCTAGCTACAGTTAAAAGGTGGGGCTAGCTTCCTAGGTGTCAACTAATTAGGGTTGTGTGACCCTAGAAGAGGCTAGAAGTGAATGTGGTCAACATGTTTCTCGCTAAGGCTATATTAACTGCGATTCTTCAGGACCAAAGTGAAAACAACAACAACATGCTAGTCTCATATATGTTGTATATGTTACCTTAGTGGATCCTCCTATGCCTATACATAGAGAAGGGATAAGGAAACAGTAATTATATTCAGTACCGATATGCGAGTCACAACAATGCCAGGGAGAAAATGTATACATATATACTGACATGCTGGTGGTACTGGGAGTGATTATACACATCCACCGCATGCCAAGTGTATTGAGCGTGCAATGTTCAAGGTGAATAGCACACACAATAACTAAAACTGTGACAAGGACTGTGATTTAGTGAAGGTGGTAATTAAAAACATTGATCTGGAGATTTCTTGTTAAAAATGCAGCAGTCTACAAATGAATGCCTGCCTGTAGTGTTTCAAAAACTGGGCAGGTCTTAAGTGCAGACACCAGTGGACAATTTTTCTAGACAAAATAAGCAACACTCACTGTGCCCTGTAAAAACAAAAACGAACATAGAAACACTTAGTTGAATTCCCTACTCACCTAATGGTCATATGTTAGAGGCCACATGAGGGATCGGCGGTGTGGTACTACAGAGTTGAGCCCTTATGATGTGGCTGGAATGAAGGTAGAGAAAGAGCGTCCACCATATTCATGTATACCCCACATTCACTTCTAGCCTCTTCTAGGGTCACACAACCCTAATTAGTTGACACCTAGGAAGCTAGCCCCACCTTTTAACTGTAGCCAGAGGACCCCCAGAATAAAGGTCATTCCGGTACCCCTTGCTACATTTTAACCAGTTCAATAGAAATACAACATCCTGCCCACATACCCCCACTTCACCACAAGGCTGTTGGAAAAAGATCTCCGCCAAAGAGCCCCTCTTTGAGGTGAGCCCGTCGGGGGTTGCACCGCCTCCCCGACGAGGAGCAACCGCCGATGATGAAGCATGACACTCTTCGGGGTGTGTGAGGCAATTACATCCAACATAATGGATGCCCCAGGGTATCATTGTAACACCCTTGGTCACGCCAGGTAAATCTTTCCCTAAAACTTTCCCTACTTCCTCACCTCTCTCCAGGAACAGTGCAGCACCCCCTCTTTTTGCTTGCATCTCTAGTACTCAGTACGGACACCAAGCTGCTACTGGACCTTCCACTATCTTTAGTGGTAAATAGTGTCCCTTCGCCTCCCTTCCTTTGGAAACCAAAGGAAAGAAGGAGTCATGTAAACAGAGTGCTCCAGAACTGGTTTGGACTGGGCAAAGGCCCCTCTGCCCTCAGAGGACAACGGATATTGGGGAATAAATATTGGGACCCTGATCTCAAGAAATTAGATCACTTTTGGACTACAACAAGAAACCTTTGCTGAGGAGAGGAACCTGAAGAAACTGAGGAGAGACTATCCCTGAGCTGAGGTGCTGCTTGGGGGATTGGCCTGCAGTGGTTGCCTGACTGCAAAAGAGAGGAGAAAGGGACTTTGTGTACTTTCATCAACTTGTAGAGATCTCCAAGGGCTTGGAACAGAGGTTGCCTCCTGATGAAGTTTCAGGGACAACAGACTTCAACCTCCAGCTCCCCAAGAGTTCTTTGGAAGTGCCTGCTGCTGTTTTAGGCCTTCTGAGGGACTGTGTGTCGCAACAAGCTGGAAGTGCGACTCAAGAGGAAGAAGCGTGTTGCCATCGCAGCCGCTGGTGTCGAATTTCTGAACAAGGATATCACCGCTGTTGCTGAAGCATTGCACCGCATCAAGAAAAGCGCCTCGCATCCACGCAGAACCGTGCCGTCGTCAGAGCCAGTGTCGTACCATCTCTGAACAAGAGTGTTGCTGCTGCAGCTGTCACATCGAGCGGAAGCGTCTCGCATTGAGGGAGAAGAGTGTTGCCGCCAAAGCCGCCGTCTTTGCATCTCTGAACAAGGGTATCGCCGCTGTAGCTCACGCATCGGGCCGAGACTTCTCGCAACATCAGAGATGCGTGCCACATCTGGAAGTTCTTCACATCTTTATTTCTTTGCACCGGAACTTTTCCACATTTCCATCGCTGCAACACTTTTGTTGTGGAAGCGCACGCATCGCAAGGTACATTGACTTAAAGTGTCGCATTTTAAGAACTGAATAGAACTAAACTAAAACTACAATTTTAAGTATAGTATTGTGGATGTTTGTCATTTGTGGTATTGTGTAGAATAGAACTAAACTAAAACTACCATTTTAAGTATAGTATTGTGGATTTTTGTCGTTTGTGGTATTGTGTTAAGTATATATAAAGAATACTTATTTTTAATATGCAACGGTGTGGTCCATCTGTAGTGTTGTCACTTGGCTACTGTATGTGGTCAAAAATGCTTTACACACTGCCTCTGAGATAAGCCTGTCTGTTCGTGCCAAGCTCCCGAGGGGGTGAGCAGGAGTTATTTTAGTAGTGTACCCCCTTACCCTGACTAGAGGCAAGGGTCCCTATTTGTCACAAGTAACTACCTGTGCCAACTAGAGACCCCCAAATCTAACAGGAAACAACACTTGCAAATAGCAAATAATCCTGGAGCTTACAGTGACAGGATATGCAATGCCAGGGAGCATCCTACAACAACCTTGATCATTCAGTATCAAGTAAACCCCATTTGAAAGCAACTTGAACATGGATTAACTATGTTAGGTAGGGATTCTTTCAAGTGACAGGATAAGTCAGCAACTGAACAATGGCATTTGAAAGATCCACTTAAGGAATTCTCACAGTTGTACCGCTAAGGAACATTTCCATGTCCCCATTCCTGCATCAAAATCTGTGTGGTAATTCCCAATATGCCTTGATGAATACCCTACCCATTGCTTCATGTCTGCCTGCCTGCCTGGTGTTGTTCAAGGCCACACTGAAAGTGGAAAGTTGTGACTGGTAATGTTATGGCCATGGATTATCCATTCTGTGGATGGTGACTCTGCCACAGTAAAAGGTAATTTGTCCAGTTTTTCAATATGCAGCATTGTATATTTTGCTCCCCTGTGTGCCATCATTATCTACTTCTTAAAAATCTGGAGTCCACTGATTAAGCCAAAGAATTGCTGTTGTTCCTGTCCCCATTTTTAAGCTACTGGCACACCAGTGAAGGGTGAAAGTGGAAGCAGCTATTTTAATTGGTTGGAATGACTCTATCCCTGTCTGGTATCCTAGCAATGGGAATGCAGTATTGCCAACAAGAGAATTGGCAGAATGAGGACAACATATTTTTTAATCTGCTCCTCAGTTAGATTTTATGCAGAAAATAGGGACGTACTGTTGATAACTCTGCAAGACACATAACCAGCGCACAATGATTGCAGCATCCAGCTTAATAACATAATATAATGTAGTTGTGATTCTCGGTGATATAGCATGGACAAGTCCTGTTCTAGTATATCTATAGCAGAGGATACAATTGTGCCCAGTGAATGAATCCCGGATGTTAATGTAGTCATACCATTGACAAATACAGCTAATGCTTTTTCTAGGTTAATTCTATCTAGTTCACAAAGTCTCTCCGCAGCTTCGTGTTGAGAGATTTTTCCAGATTTTATTATAGATAGCTTATAAGAAATGTTTCTGACGTGGCTTTGGGGGACCTACTAAAACATTCCTTAAATCCACCTCATCTGAGAGTAAGGATAAGTCCTGTTTCACCTGGGACAGTGTTGAGGTTTTAAGCCAATCAAGGCACAACTTCCCAACATTGTATGATATTACCACCTACAGATGTTCTCTATGTACATAGCGTTGGTCCAGCTTATGGATATTAAACTCCCCGGTTGTACCCTTGAATCTTGATGGACATCTGTTTGTGTCTGTGGACCAAACTAACCATTCCTTCAAATTGGGGTCTGAAGTATAGTACTGCATGATGTCATCTATTGTATGTCCTCCACGTGATGTAAAATTGATTTGTAAAGGTATTGGAATCCGAGGTATGTTCAAATCTTTGTTTTTGGCTAGTCCAAGACAGGAAGTCTGTTGCACAGTTTCATGCAGAAATGGTGTCTGGTGTGGAATGAGGCACACTCTAAATTGTGCTTCTGTTCCCTGAACTTGCCATTCCTTAGAACCCCAGACTGATTTTGTGTCTATAGTTTTCTTCCTTAAGTCGAAATGCTGTTCAGACAGTTGGGAAATCAAGGATGCAGAATATATCTGTTTTGTGGTAGTCAGCATATTTTTCTCTGCAGGTGTAGGTGCAACCTTATAGTAATGTGAGATCAGGTGAAAAGTTTTAAACCCTGAAAAATAAGAACATTTCTGTGCAAACATTTTCGAACTACCTTTTGGTAGTGTCAAGCAATGTTCCCATTGGTGATAAGGAAAAAATATTTTGTGGGATACTTGATTTGTGTAAAACATGAGGACCATAATGATGATAACAGTACATAGTGTTATAGTCTGATGTATTGTCCAATATTTCAGTGCTTGAAAATCAGACAACATATTATTGACAGTTTCACAATCCCAATCATCAGAAAATGTACTGGAGGTAATTATATCATTTAGAGAACTTTTAAATAAATGTGGTATTTTCAAAAGTTCAGTGGGACCAAATAAATCATAATCAACCTGGTCCCAAACTATACCATCAGGAATTGGAACAGCTGTAATCTATGGGGTTTCAGGACCAAGTTCGCATTTGATACTGCAGAACATTCTGGGAGATATTTTCCATTTATGAGCTAGCAAAAAACAGTCATTAGGCCAATCTAGAATAGAAAAACAATACTCCAGTTAATATACATAGCTGGTGCCAAGTGATACTAAAAAAGTATTTTTCAGAAAAGTGTAAAAATCACAGATTTGCTGCTTACAGGAAACTAGAGCTGGTGTGTTATGCCTAGCCACTCACCTGAACTCCAGGTTGTTCCTCCGTGGAAGAAGACTGTTCTCCAATCACTCCAGAAGTTAAAATGATATGACAATAAGTAGTCACAACTGCCAGACCACTAGCTTCCAGGGGGAAAGGGGATTGGATTAGAGAGACAAGAAAACTTCTGGGACTGGATGCAAGTTGTCTTCCAGGAAATTCTGAAGTTCAGGAACGTAGATTAGTTCTCAGGTCTGAACTATTTGTAATGACTGCTTGCAATGTCAGCTACAAAGAAAACACACACAGTCATAATCTCATTCTTACGTACTGAGTGCTTCTGAGTTTGCTAGTTCTTTAGAAATCCTACCAGATGAATTCTTAATTACACACAATTCTTCTGAGGGTTGATGTCAAACAGCTAGAACATTTGTGTCACTGTTATTCCCATGTATACAATCTAAAACATAAAGACAAAAAATAAGGTCTAATTCCTAAAAGGCTTTCTATTTGTTCACAACTTATGCTTCAAAATATGCTTCATACCTGATTGAGGCTTTTTCGATAGATAGATAGTATAAATGAAATAGTACAATAAACAATAATTCCAAGGAATAATTATTAGTCCTGAGTATTGATTTCTCCTTTGTTTCCGTTGTTGCACACACTTGCTTTTGTTACATTCACAAATGCTGACTTATCTGTGCATTCTTATTCTTATAATGATCATAGTGTTCATTATAATGTTTCTTAAATAAATGTCCTCCTAAATAAGCAATTGCATATGCAAAGTCCTTTTGTGCCCAAATGGTCAATAATTTGAAGTTTCAGGCTAACCGAGTTTTGAATTTGAATTAACAGCTTTAACCGTGTTGTTATTGGGATTTTGGTAACATCCTTCTGTTCTTTCACAGGAAGAAGTCTTCAAACAGGTAGACGTGCCAAAATGAAGATGAGGGCGCGCCAGGAGCCGAGCCGGGAACTCAGAGACAGTAAACTGAAGGACGGGATGACAGGAAACTGAAGGACGCGATGCAAGAAGCCGTCCGGAGTTGGGCAGGAATCAGGTTAGCACCAGAAACCAACGAGGCTAAGCAACCAACGCTGTACAGGTGCGGTTTAAATACTCTTGCACTCTGTTAGATTTCTTCCTTCACGTGCATACGTTTTGGCAGTTCACACGTGTTTCCATATTGCCAGTTGAGATTCAGTGCTGTCTTTAGTCTAATGACTTGGAAACGTGAGCTGAGTCATCAGATAATTACATGATGAGTTTTAACTTGTGTAGGTTCCAGAACATCTTGCATGATATATTGTACAAACATTTCTTCAAGTTGTATTCACACCAGATTAATAAACTCTTGATGGTAATGATATGCTACATTGATCAACTACATGAGTTGCCCATAACATATGAAATGCCTGTAACAGTACACAGAAATAAGTTCGTAATGACTATGTGCTTCATTGGTCAAATACATAAGGTATTCCTGTTGCCCATAACATGGTGTTGCCTCAGGTTCACTGGGATCAAGGGAGAAGGTATCAAAATTGATGAAGTAGCCAGATGCAGTTCAAACTATCTTAGTTAGCTCAGCAGGTTGAACTGGCAGGTGTCTCATGTCGAGGTATATTGATGTAGACATCGGTGTTAGTCCAAATTGAAATTTGTCTTTCATTTGTGTTTTTATGTTCTGTTTGAGGAGGAATAACCTCTATTTCATATTGGAAATTCCATCATTTTGTAGTGGCGACTCTTGAAATGTTATATGTCTTTCTGTCTGAACTTCCTCTATGGTAGTGAGACGAGAGCATCAGCTATCCAGGAGCCCACGAGGCCTACTATTACATGTCAGCCACATAATGTGTTTCGATCAGATCAATGGAGACAAATCTCTTTTCTTTTTTTTCCGGCAAGGGGCGGACGAAGTACTGTTGTTGTTTCTTCGACAGCCAGGACCGGTACAGGTTTTCTGTACAATGGCCCAAATTCCTTCTTGTCTTTTCTCTGACCAGATCCCTGACTTTTGGGATTAAGGAAGGTTTTTCCATGACTGATTTGACTTCCCCAGTGGCAGTGCATTTTACTTACACGTTGCTTAGCAGTGCCTGGGATTCATTCTGATCCTGTAAAACAGACAAATGTTTATTGATGTCAAATGGTTTTTTATCAGCCACTGTGCTTTCACAATCGAGATCAGGTACTCACATTCTTGTCCCAAATAGGACTTTGTAATGTTTAACACCCCCTAGAGATCTTCTTGGCACTTTATTAAGGGCTCACTGACCCCGTTTAAGTGATTGACCCAACTACCACCCAAACCTAATACACTTGCTATTGAAGATTGCTTTAAGTTCAGTTTTTTCCTCTCTACGACCAGATTTCCCCCAGGATGGTACGGAGAGGAGTACTGCAATGCTATACCCAAACCGTCCATGGCTTCCTTGTAAACCCTAGAGTTAAACGCGAGGCCACGGTCAGAATGTAATGTGCCAACTGCGCATGTCCCTATAAAGACTTACAAATCTTTTATAACAGTTTAGGCATTAGCCGAGCACTGAGGCCATACCCATAGGAATCTAGACCATAAATCCACTACCACCAAGGTATACTTGTAAGCCCCATCCGATTGAATGGGGCCATAGAGGTCCAAATAGACACAAGGGAGTGGTCTGTCCGATATTAGTAGTGGTGTCTGCGCTGTATGCGACATGGTGGAACCCTTCATCTGCTGCCAGATGGTGCAATTTAGGACAACATTCTTAATCTGTTAAGTTGGTCCTGGCCACCAATAGCGCTGTTTCAGTAAACCAACTGTTGCTGTAACTCCTGCGCATGCTGAACGTAGACCCTCACGTGCAGCTAGAATTAAACCCCATCTGCGATCCATGTTTGGTATTACTCTATCCCTCACTCCTGGAATTTAAGCATACCGAATGTTGTGTGATCTAACTTGTAAGAGTACTTGAGTGGAAAGCATTTGGTTAAGTAATGACAGCTACCATTATCTGTCCATCTATTCTCATTTTCAAACAAGTGATTGCAGCTACGACAGCAGTACGTACTGCCCCCTTTGCGTCTTCATCAGGCAATGAACTCTCTTCAACGTGAATGCCATCACGTTTTTTGATGCATCGTGTGTATCACGTGAGCTCTTGTTAGTTCAGTTTTCAACTCAGCTACCTGTTCCCATTGTATTTTATGCTTAATTGTGCCACCTTTTGAGTCTTAGACCCATTTTGACCCCAGTAGTGAAAATAATCATTGTATGACTGGACACAGTAAAAAGAATCGCACAGTCTCAATATAGCGAATTCTTAATCCATATATACTAGTGCCAGTAATAGGGCTTTTAATTCTGCTAGCTTTGTTGTGCAGTCTCGTAGAGACTCTGTCTTCGTACAGCTAGGATGGAACTTTCACAATCGCACACATGATGCTATATTGCTGTTTACTTCCTACGGGCGGCTGAGCAGATCCATCAGTGTAAATAATGTATTCATACTGATCTAGAGGCATTATCTCACTTGGTAGAGGATATTCTTGCTCATATTGCAGAAATGCTTGTGTACTGATTTTAGACTATGGTCATATCTGTGTTCTGCATCCATTGCTGAATTAGCCCATTGTATCCATTTTTGATGTAAGGCGTTAGCCTCCTGAGGCGGAAGCCGGGAGCGTGACCAGAGGGTCCTTTTTAAAATCACTGAACTGTTTGTTTGCACTTGCATTTGCAATTTTAAAAACGTACTCACCAGCTGATCTTGGTTCCCCACGCAGCCGACTGAACGCTGCTGCGGGAGGAGACCAAGCAAACTTCACCCCCTGACGTCACTTGGCGAGCGCCGAGGCCACGCCCCCTTACCGAGGCCACGCCCCCTTTTTCATTGCGCATCTATATAGGCGCTGATTACAAGCGCCGGTCCTGCAACACTGAAACCTCCTGAGGCGGAAGCCGGGAGCGTGACCAGAGGGTCCTTTTTAAAATCACTGAACTGTTTGTTTGCACTTGCATTGGCAATTTTAAAAACGTACTCACCAGCTGATCTTGGTTCCCCGCGCAGCCGACTGAACGCTGCTGCGGGAGGAGACCGAGCAAACTTCACCCCCTGACACCACTTGGTGAGTGCCGAGGCCACGCCCCCTTACCGAGGCCACGCCCCCTTTCATCTCCTCCTACACTACAAATCATGTGCTTCCATCGAGCGTGCAGCGGATGAGCGCAGCGGGCGCGACGTTTGCGCGCCGGCAGCGCGCCTAAGGCAAGCCCGTCTGCGCCTGTCCGCTCCCGGCCGGGCCCAGGGGCCACGTCCCCTGGTCGGTCTGGCGGAATGAGGCGTGTATACAGCTCAAGCCGTTTACATCGGCTGTGCCCACCGGTCTCATCCTGCTGTGGCCTTTCCCGACATCCCTTGGAGATTCCTCGCTGCTGCATGCACTGCAAATCAGAGCTAATCACCACTACCGCTACCAGATCTGAGGTATAGGACTACTCCATGCTTCTGCTCAATTGCAGGTCTCTAGTGAAACATTGCTTAGAAATCTCCTTGCTTTTAGATGAATATACACCGGATGTGATCTTTTTGACCGAGACATGGTTAAATCAAGATTCCCAGCCGGATTTGGCACAGGCCATTATCCCGGGATACCAGATAGCACGGGTTGATCGACCGCTGGGCAGAGGCGGTGGCCTTGCGATCATTTATAAGGAGAGCTATGTCTGCCGCTGCCTGACAGAGGAGATTGAAGATTGTGAAACTTTTTCTTTTGCAATCGAGTTTTACCCTAATACCACTTTTACGGGTATTCTTATCTATCGCCCTCCGGGAGCTATTGGACAATTCAACACCTCCCTTCTGTCGGTGGCATCCCAATTGATTGTCTCTCCCTCTAATTTCACTGTATTGGGAGATTTTAATATCCATTTTGACAATCTGTTGGACCCTACGGCACTAGAGATGATGTCAAGTCTAGCTGCCATCCAACTTGAGCAATTAGTTCCCTCCTCTACGCATGAAAAAGGTCATCTCTTAGATCCGATCTTCAGTAATAGTGACCAACTTAAAGTAGGCACTATAAGTAGCCTTCCATGGTCGGATCATTCTCTGATAGCCTTCACCTGGACCACCAGTAAACCCCTTCCATCCTTCCCTACATCTCGGAAAATCCAAAATTGGTCCAAAATCTCTATAGACAACTGGACGGAGGCTCTTAGCATCACCAGACCGATACTCTCCCATGACCCGACGGCAAACAACAATAAGTACAATGAGTGGATCACTGCCTCTCTTGACCTGGTTCTCCCTTTACATCCATCTGGGTCAAAGAGGCAGAGTAAATCAGTACTGTGGTACACGGAAGATCTTAGGGACCAAAAGCGCTCCTGTAAGAGACTAGAGAGAAAATGGCGTTTGACCTACAATCCTTCTGATAAAGCCACCTACAGGGAAGCCATCAGGAACTATAAATTGGCAATAAAAATTTCACAAGCAGCTTACTATAATGATAAAATAACAACGTCCAAGTCTAAGCCGAAAGAAATATATCGTATAGTGAGCTCCCTGATAAAACCTTCCCTGTCCATCGTAGATAATGGTAGTTCCCCTTCTAAATGCGATGAGCTGGTTGATTTCTTTTTTCAGAAAGTTAATAAAATCTACCTCTCTTTTCCCGATCCAGCTACTGACTCACTCCCACAATACTAGGACTCAGCACGGGACATGGTAACTCCCTTTCACAACAAGCTGGAGTCCTTTCCATTGCTGAATTTGGAAACACTGGAGTCTCTGGCACAAAAAATAAAATCCGGCTCACCGCGTGACCCTGCTCCTCCGGCCTCGCTGGGGTTGGCCAGTAAAACCATCTTCTCTACTCTTCTGGAATTATTGAACTCCTCCATTTCGAGTGAGATGGTACCTGCGACATGGAAGCATGCAATGGTACGGGCCTTGTTAAAAAAAACCTTCCCTCGACCCAGCTAATCCTAGCAACTATCGCCCGATTTCTCTGCTCCCATGGGCATCAGAGATCCTGGAAAAGTACGTCAATACCATTCTGACGAAGTTTTTCAAGGAAAACCACCTCCTCGATGCTTCCCAGACGGGCTTTCGCCCAAAACATGGGACAGAGACCGCCCTATTGGCTGTGACTGAGGAGGCGAGACGGATCTTGGATCGTGGGGGATCAGTGGCAGTGATCCTCCTCGATCTGAGTGCCGCGTTCGACACGGTACATCATAAAATTCTGTTGAACCGTCTCGCCGACCTAGGAGTGTCCGGAGAAGCCCTGGTTTGGTTTGAGTCTTTTCTATCGGACAGAACCTTCCAGGTCTTTGACGGCACATCCATGTCATCAGACAGGCCTCTGGGGTGTGGAGTCCCGCAGGGGTCATCCTTGAGCCCCACGCTCTTCAACGCATATATGAGGCCGCTGGCTGGGATTGTTCGTCCGCATGGGATTAACATCATCTCCTATGCGGACGACACCCAGCTGGTGGTCTCCCTTACACAGAAGAGTGGCCTCCAATCACCGCCCAATCTAGCGGCGTGTATGGAGGAAGTTAGGAGCTGGATGATGAGCTCATGCCTGAAGCTCAACGACGATAAGACCGAGCTCATGCTCCTGGGCGATGCAGCCCCCTCTACCATGGAGCTGCTTTGGCCCGCGAGCATTGGGGCGGCCCCTGCCCCCAGAGACAACATCAAAAGTCTGGGGGTATGGTTGGATAAGTCGTTGAGCTTCAATACACAGGCCACCAAGGTGTCAGCCACATGTTTTGGTCTCCTTAGGGTGATAAAAAAAAATTCTTCCCCTTCTTCCATTTGAGGCCAGACAAATAATCATACAGGGCCTTGTCCAATCTCGTCTGGATTTTAATGATGCCATCTATCTCGGGGCACCAGACTACACCTTTAAAAAACTCCAGCGCACTCAAAATTGTGCTGCCCGTGCGCTACTGAGAGTCCCACGAAGAACTTCAATAAAAAATGGCCTAAGAACGCTACACTGGCTGCCTATCAGGGACAGAGTGAAGTTCAAAGCGCTGTGCATTGCTCATCAGACCCTTTGGGAAACTGGTCCAGAAATCAACCGCTCCCTGATTTCCCCCTACTTGCCCAACAAGGTGCTTCGATCTTCGACTGCATCACTGGCCAAAATTCCTAGAATCTTTAGAGCCAGAGCAGGTGGACGTTCGTTCTCGTACAATGTGTCAAAATTGTGGAACACCCTCCCTCTGCAGTTGAGATGCAATTCCAACCTAACTAGCTTCCGGAAGCATCTTAAAACTTTTCTATTTTAGCTACCACAAACTACTCCTGTTCCTCTGAAGGTATTTCTGTGTACTCACAGCGCCTGGACGCCTCAGGGCAACTGTAGCGCTTTATAAATTTTATTTTCATTTCATTTCATTTCATTAGGAGAGCTTGCATTTGTAGCAGCCTCTAAGGCTGGTACAGGAGTTATGACAATTATTTGTTCCCCCTGAGCCAGTGCTCTTTCTCTTACTAAAGCGATCTGTACTACTGTCAGTATTTTTCCTGTAGAATCAAAGTTCATTTCAATGTTTGAGTACAAGTGTGATTTGTATGCTTTGGGTACCATTTCTCCTTCATTGAAGGTTAGGTAAGAGTACCCAGATTGACCCGCTATATCATGAGTCACCAAGTTACTAGGCCTGGGAGGTAAATTCCGCTCGGTTCACGGAATTTGCGGAATTTATGCAGTTTTGCGTTCCGCAGAGAACACAGAATTGCTGAAAATTCTGTGATCCATCGCGTAGTGGAATTATTTTCTTGTTTGCACTTTAAAAATGTGTTCTAGCATGTGCGATAGTGACTTACCAGGATCTCTGGGTTCGCCGACGAGTGTTCCTATTCGTTCACGTGCGCCACAAGATTTTGGTAGACGGCCGCGTGATCCCGCAAGAGTTTGCAATTGCAAACACATCATCTGCCGTGCCATCAGACACCGCGAGAGTTTGAGATTGTGAAGACATCATTCGCCGGGCCATCGTGCACCGCGAGAGAGATTGCGATCGCGAACATGTCATTCGGACGCACCATCAGACATCCGGGGGAATGTTGGTGATGCTCGTGATCCCGAACATGCAAAATTTGCAATCTGGAGAAGAATAATATCTCAACCAGCTTCAAACCTTCTATAAAATGATGATTTGGATGAAAAAAAACTCTTCAGGTTGACATTTGGCTGTCCTTTTTTGTGCAAGGAGGCCTTGCTTTAAAAATCTTTTTTTGAGGAGACGGAGGAAGTACCACAGAGTCTCCAACATCCTGTTCCTGTCCAGCAGGCTCCTCCCAGTGCTTAGTCCATCTCTTGTTCATTTTTCATTTGGATTTTGAGCTGGAAGGATCACTCTTTGTGTCTGCTGCATTATTATCATTGCATTTGAGGACTTTTGGATTTGAGAACTTTTGGATGTAAGATTTTACAAGTAAGTTGGTGTTGTTGTTTGGTTAATTGGGGCATTGCAGTTGCTGCAACTACAAATGTTGGTACTTTTCATCATTTTAAAAAAAATTGTTGTGGGTAGCCGGTAGGCCCAGAGCTGGTCATGGGGGGTGCATGATGAAAAACCTGTTTCTGTGTGTTCTGTTGAATTTAAACATCATTTAGGGCATGGGTGGCATTGTATTGAATTGCAAAATGTGTATTTTTGGTTGTATTACAGTTTTTAGGTGTGTGTTAAATAAATGCCTTAGTTGTGTGTGGTGTGTTGTGTACCTTGCAGACCTTTGTTTAGCCCTGTTGATTTTTGTTTTTGTATTTCATTGCATTATAGGCAAAACAGTGTGGTTGAGCAAGCATGCAGCCTTCTACCTAGCTGTTATAGGCCTGTTTTCAGTACATTGTTTCCCAGGCCTCCTGCTTGTTGCTTATGATTTCTGAGTGTCCATGTGGCTGGTGACCATTTCAGGTGGGAGTTATAAGTGTGCTGCTTTTGCTATATATGCCTGCATGTGTTTTCTTTGTGGCCTATGCTTCTTGTTGTTGTGGGCCTGGCCATGAGGCTGGTGGCCATTTTGAAGCCAGGCAGTAAGCTTTTGGCCATAGGTCTGCATTGTCTGTCTTCAGTTTCTTGTTGTTGTAAGCCTGGCCATGAGGCTGGCAGCCATTTTAAAGCCAGGCAGTGTGCTTTTTTCCATAGGCCTGCATTGTCTGTCTTCAGTTTCTTGTTGTTGTGGTCCTGGCCATGAGGCTGGTGGCCATTTTGAAGCCAGGCAGTGTGCATTTTGCCATAGGCCTGCATTGTCTGCCTTCAGTTTCATGTTGTTGTGGGCCTGGCCATCTGGCTGGTGGCCCTTTTCAAGCATGGTAGTGTGCTTTCATACAAAGGCATGCAAGCTTGTGGCCTAGTCTGCCAACAGGCCTTTCATCCAGTAGACTCAGAGGTAATCAGGGGTGCATTGGATTGAATAGCAAAATGTGTATTTTAGGGTGTATTTCAGTTTGTGTGTGTGTGTTAAATAAATGCCTTTGTTGTGTGTTTGTGTGTTGTGTACCTTGCAGACCTTGTTTAGCCCTGTGGATTTTCTTTTTTGCATTTTATTGCCTTACAGGCTAAGCAGCATGGTTTAGCAAGCATGCAGCCTTTGCCTGACTATTGTAGGCCTGTTTTCAGGACATTGTTTTCAAGGCCTCCTGCTTGTTGCTTGTGAGTTTCCATATGGCTGGTAGCCGTTTCTGGTGGGAGTTATAAGTGTGCTGCTTTTGCCATATAGGCCTGCATGGTTTTCCTCTTGGCTTACTGCTTCCATCCATCCCCTTTGCCAGCTGCAGCTCCCTGAATGATGTGATGAGCAAATATTTTAATGCCAAACAGGGTCCACTTCCATTACATTTGTATTGTTGTTGTTGTTCCTCTTCTTTACTATCCTTCCTGAGCGTGTACACAGTACACCATGAACGCCCTTGTTGACAAAGTCTCACAAATGGCTACACTAAGTTATACATTTTATTTGTTTGTTTGTACTAGTAGTAAGTGAACCACAACAACAAATGCAACATTTCACTGATGTTCTTCTCCTGGCTTCTTTGCTTTTAGGTGCACAAAAAGACAGATGTACCCGATGTACTGCCATACAGAAGTCCTATTGCGCACCACTTCACGTCCACGTGCGACCACAGAAATCTCTGCAACCTGTGCACCTGCATCCTGCTGCCATCTAAAGAAGATGGCACCAAAGAAAGGTACCAGGTCCTCCAGTACAAAGAAAGTTGCCAGTGAGAAGAAGGAACAGAAGAAGGAAGTGGCACTTTCCAAGACTGGTGTTCCGCCCTCATTGTTTTTTGGGAAAAAAAACATATACCTGCAGTAGCGGTGTCCAGCAGGGACCAAGCTCGGAGCAGCACCTCCGCATCAGCGGGCCCACCCCACTAACCTAGGCCCAAGCCCATGAGTGTGGCAGAGGTAGCCAGTCTGATGTTGAAATGTCATTATGGCACAGTAGTACCCAATCAATGCATTCACAGGCGGACACTCAGCAGATAAGTGGGCACCATCAGCCGCAACAACAGCCGCAACAACAGCCGCAACAACAGCCATAACAACAGCTGCAACAACAGCCCACAATAGTAGTTGTTCCTCCTGAAGTAGGGGCAGTTCAGGAAATCAAACTTTCTGCAGACGAAAAGGAGCAAGCCAATGTTTCAGAAAATCCATTGTCTTCGAGTCCCACAGCAAGCCCCTCTTCTGATGATCGAGATGCCACTAGCTCAGTCTGAGAGTGATGCACGCCACAAGACAAGGCTAGTGAAAACAAAGGTTCCATAAAGCCTTAGAGTCATGGAGGTAGATGTAGTCGCTCCCCAGGTCGCACAGCACCACCTGTCTGCCGTGCCCCAGCCCAGATGCTACTACTGCTGACTAAATTTGAGGCCCTCCTCTACCCGCAGGCTGCCACCTACCCCTCATCCCTGGTGGCCACTGGTAGACCAAAGGTTTGCTCTTGCTCCCTGTATCTTTCTTACTTGTTCTGTCCTATTTGTTTTCATTCATTCTCCCCCTCGTGCCATTGCTGTGCCCTCTTCCTTTTTGTGCCCCTTGCTTTGTGTCCCCCATAATTTGCTAATCTGTGCATTGTTTTATTTTTGCTGATCTGTGCAGTTTTAATTTCTTCGTTCCTCCTCCCCTCGTGACATTGCTGAGCCCTCTTGCCTTTTGTGCCCTCTTGCCTCGTTTTCCCCCGTAATTTGCTGATCTGTGCATTGTCTTAATCTTATTCCTCCTCCCTCTCATGCCATTACTGTGCTTTTGCCTGTTTTTCTTTTCCCTTTTTGCCTTCTGTACCTCTCGCCATTCCTCAATCTTGCTCCCACCATCTTGTTTTCCCACCGCTGCACCCCCTGTGGCCACGCCCCCTGCTCTCCCATTTGCCCGCTCCCACCTCCCGGCTGCTCCTCCCTCCCACTTCCCCTTCATATGCTGACCGCTGCACATGTCCGTGCCTGGACCGTGCCCAGCGCCGGAACCCCTGGCCCACATGAACGCCACGGCACCCTTCTTCACTACGATGCCAGCACCCTCCACGCACTCAACATCCGGACGATCATGCGCCTGCTACCTGGCGGCCCCGAAGCGCACCCAAGGAGCCTTCTCCTGCCAGAATCAGAACTTCACCAGCATTTGACCCGCCAACCGACCGACATGTATAGAACCCAACTGCATCCTTCTCAATACCCGCTCCACCCGTAAACACGCCGTGGAACTCTGGGACCTTCTCGACTCAACCTTCCCTGATGTCGCCTTCCTGATGGACACCTGGCTAAACCCCTCCTTGGCACCCAACATCGCCATTCTGGACAGCTGCAAGATCATCCGTAGGGACCGCACCAACAGAGTAGGAGGAGGAATCGCCATCGTCCACAGGAACACTCTCAGAGTCTCAACCAACACTGACGACACCCTCAACATCGCCAAACACCTGCACTTCCAGATCCACAACGATCCCAACACCACCCTCAGAGAAACCCTTGTCTGCAGAGCACCTGGACACCGACCACAGTTCAGCGACTCCATCGCTGACTTCGTCAGCACGCACGCCCTTGCCTCCACACACTACATCTTTCTCGGGGACCTGAACTTCCACCTCAAGAACAACAATGACTGCAACTCCACCACCCTGATCGACAACCTCACCAACCTCCGACTCAGACAACTCATCACCACGCCCACCCAATCCGCCAGCCACATGCTTGGCCCCATCTTCTCTGCAAGCTCCCACGTCTCTTCCAACCACACCACTGAACTCAACTGGACCGACCATCGCTGTATACACTTCTCCTTCTGGAAACCCACCTTGCACCACCGCACCCAACAGATCCCCGGCCGCTGCTGGAGCAAAGTCAGCGAAGAACAGCTAACCACCACCCTTACCCAGAGCCCAACCGCCGAACCCACCGACGCTGACTCCGCCGCCCGCAACCTCAGACAATGGATCGACAACTGCGCCAACACCCTCTCCCCGATCAAGAAACCCTATGAAAGACACACCAGCAAGAAATCCAGCTGGTTCACTGAAGACCTCCAAGCCTCCAAGCAAACCTGTCAAAAGCTTTAAAAAGAAATGGCACCATGAACAAACACCGACAAGTACCCAGCCCCCAAGAACGCCTCCCGCATACACTATCACCTCATCATATCCGCCAAAAGGGCCTCCTTCAAAGACCACCTAGACAACAATGCACACAACAGCAAAGAGCTCTTCAACATCGTGAAGGAACTCTCCAATCCCTGCTCCAACACCAACGACAATCTACCTTCGCAAGACCTGTGCAACTCCTTTGCCACCTTCTTCCATTGCAAGATCGCAGAGATCCACGACAGCTTCAACGCCACAACCAACCCGACAACCACTGAGACCTCGGTCCCCATGGCCACCATCTGCACCTACCCCCTGCTCTCCTGGACCAACATAAAAAATGACAACACCGTCAAAATCATGAACACCATCCACTCCGGATCTCCGTCAGGCCCTTGCCCACACCACATCTTCAACAAAGTCAGTACCACCATTGCACCCCATCTCCGGAAAGCCATCAACATCTTGTTCGAGACAACAATCTTCCTGGAGAGCTGGAAGCAGGCCGAGATCAACGCCTTACTCAAAAAAAACCAAGGTTGACCCCAAGGACCTCAAGAACTTCCGGTCCATCTTCCTGCTCCCATTCCTGGTGAAGGTAATTGAGAAGACCGTCAACAGACAACTCACCCGCTACCTCAAGGAGAACAGCATCCTGGACCTGCCCCAGTCCGGGTTCCGCAGCAACCACAGCACTGTAACTGCCCCCATTGCAGCCACCGACGACATCAGGGCCCTGCTGGACAAAGGAGAAACTGTGGCTCTCATCCTCCAGGACCAGTCAGATGCCTTCAACACTCTCTGCCACTGCACCCTATGCATACGCCTCCATGACGCTGGAATCCAAGACAAGGCTCTGGACTGGACCACCTCTTCCTATCTGGTAGAACTCAGAGCATCTGCCTCCCCCTTTCCATTCCAAAGCCACTGAGATCATCTGCGGCGTACCCCAGGGTCCTTCCCTCAGCCCGACTTTGTTCAACATCTACATTGCACCGCTCACCCACGTTGCCCGACTGCACGACCTCAAAATCATCTCTAGCACCAACGACAGCCAGCTGATCCTCTCCCTCACCAAGGACCCCCTCACTGCCAAAACCAACCTCCACGAAGGAATGAAAGCCATCGCCGAGTGGATGAAGAACAGCCGACTGAAGCTAAACTTGGACAAGACGGAAGTCTTCATCCTCGGCTCCACCCCCTCAACCTGGGATAACTCCTGGTGGCCGACTGCCCTGGGAGCAGCACCCAGGTACTACGCACACAACCTGGGGTTCATCCTCGACTCTACTCTCTTCATGACAAAGCCGGTCAACGCCGTCTCGTCCACCTGCTTCAACACCCTCTGCATGTTCCAGAAGATCTACTGGTGGATCCCCAGAGAAACAAGTAGAACGGTCACCCAGGCCGTCGTCAGCAGCAGGCTAGACTACGTAAACCCCCTCTATGCAGGAGCCTCTGCCAAACTCCTGAAACAACTATGTTATATGTCATGCGAAGGGCGGATGCTACTGTGAAAGGCATGACCCTTCAGATGGACCAATGGACCAATGGAGCCTAGTTAAATGCCTAGCAGAAATGCTTCTTCCTTTCGAGGTCTTCAAACGTGAAGTTAGCAAGGTGGACTGTACTATGGGCCAAGCTATCCCATTGTTGCACATGCTAGAACAACAGCTGAAGGAGGTGTCTACATAGGTGTGTAGGATAAAAAGAAGCATATGAGTTGGTGGAGAGCTTATCCTGTCACTTAACTGAAAATGCAAGGGTGCAAACTAAGATTTTGTCACAAGAACATTACATTTGTGCCACATTTCTGGATCCACAGTACAAATCGGCACTGAACAGTAAGACATTACTTCCTTTTTCAGAAGTGGATGTTGCCCAGTACAAAACTTGGATAGCTGAGGCAGCTAGTAAATTGACAAATGAACGACTGGTAATTAAAGGCCCACTACTCAAACCCACAACAAGTACTGCAGCAGGGCATCCAGCGTCAAGTTCAACTTCAGAGCATAAGGCTGTGCGTTTGGCTCACAGCTGTCACCAACACAATCGACAACAGCAAGAACCGGATCATCACCAGCCCCAGTACAAACGGCAAAGGATTGGTAGTTACAGCAAGGCCTTGTTAGGTCCAGTGCTGAAGCAAGTACAAAAGAGGCCGAACAAAGTGTAGCACCTCTGAACATTGAGTGGATGGTCCAGGCCTATCTGGATGACCCAACAGAGGTCTACATTGATCAAAGCCATTGCGGTATAGGTATGGCAAAAAGGGCCAATGGCCAGTGCACAGCAGGTTGGAGATAAACTATCTGGCTTGCCCTTTCACAAGTGTCTCTTCTGAACGTGTTTTCAGTGCTGCTGGTTCCATTGTAACAGTGAAAAGAACCAGTCTCTTGCTCAAAAACGTGGTGAGGTGAACCATGATCAACACGAATTTGCAATTTATACCACTGAATTACACAATACATGAATCAACGCAAGAAGATGAGAACAGTGGCTCAGGTGACAGAAGTAGTGTGTTAGATGATGATTACCTACTTCTGGTTGAACCCCCAAAGTTTGAGGAAGAGCTATTCTTCCCTGACAATTAGGCTTGCACTTCTTACTGTCTTCCTCCCTTATTTCCTTTTATTTGTGTGTCTGTCTTTCTGGTTCGAAATTTTAAATCACAACAAATCCATCACCACCATCTTCAAGTCTTTTATTGCCATATATGAGTTTCAGCTGTCTGCATTTCAGTCCACTCCCCTGAGTCCTGCTCCTACATCCTCTTGAATCACCCTAAATCAATTACCCTCAAGATAGATGATGATTGGATGTAGCATAGCAGAAGAAAAAAGAAAATCTTGCCTCGTTGAGTCCCTCCAAAAGAAGTGGAACATGATGATGACTACTATAGCTATCCTCCTTTCCGAGCCGAGAGAGACTGCCCATTATCTGAAGATGAGAAGGAACAGATAATGATTATGAATGGTGCCAGGCATTGGACCCTGCCTGAGTGATTTGTGTTGTTGTTTGTTGTGCATGAAGTTAATTCATTGTGCATTATTATCTAATCTACCCACTAAAAGTAACTCAAGGCAATCTTTGTTTCCCTTCTTGTTTTTTTAAATAACACATTTGTACTTCTAGTGAGCAGGCGGAACCATTGCATTTTGAATATGGAAAGAGGACTTAATCTGTACACTGCACACTATGTTGGACAACACCATGATGATGACCACAGTGACATAATATCTTCGCAGTCACTAAGTAGGATCAGAGATGGTGGATGGAATAAAAGATAAACAAGTCAACAACAACCACTGCAGACCTACATGTCTGTATAGTGGTGGAGTCGAGTGTGATGGTTTGACTGACAGTGGTGCATTGATTTAGTCAATTAATTTGTAAAATGTTATGTTGCTGTATATGTGCTTTGTCTGCCTCTGTCAAAAAATGTTCACTAATCAAATTAGCTCCTTTAACTGGGTCGCTCCCCCTGCTACCTGAGACAGCCACTTATTGTATAGTCTATTGCCTCGGAATTTTTGTTGGTGTGTTTGTTTTATAAAATATAAAATGTGAAACCTTTCATTCATTATTATTATTATGTTTGAGCTTGTAAAGCGCACTGTTACCCGGAGGTTTCCTGGCGCTGTGTAACGCTGGGGAACCCGTCCTGGTTTTCCCTGTGGGATGGTCCATGCTGGGAGTCCCCAAGGTAGAGCCAAGCATCCCCGGCGTTGGAGGGGCCGTTGTGGAGTTTAGGCAAGCTGATGCCCAGAGTTGCCGAGTGGGACCCCTGATTAGAGTAGGCACCGAAGCGAGAATTATCGAGTCCGCTGACCAAAGTCCACGACCCTGCCGCGTCGGGAATTGAACCCTGGTCCCAGCCGACTTCTGCTCCCGGGTCTGCCGCCTATAACCAGTGAGCCACACCACTCCACACCAGTGAGCCATACCACTCCACTCATCCTCCTATCACCACAAGATCACTTCATTGACATATGGTATCGCTGCCGGACCCACGGGTTGTCGGCTGATGAGCCGTGTAACATTTTGAATTTGATATTTATTGCTACTGGCCGGCCTCTGTGGTTGTAGGTCTGTAACTGTACTACTTTTCTTGTAATAAAGGTTTAAAAAAAAAAAAATGTTCGCTAAATGGAGGATGGGTCACGGGTGCCGTGGGCCTGCTCTGTCCTGTTGTTGTTGGAGGTTAATGCTGGAAACACACTAGAGTAGACATGATGTATACATCCCACCTCTGAAAGTGTTCTTGTTGTACTCCACCAAAATTTATGCATTTTTTTCTACTTGAATTTTCAATATCCCTTTTGTTTTTCCATCTACAATTACAGGCCGGCCCTTACCCTGTGCTATACTGCGAAAACAATTCAAAATTACCATACCAATGAATCTACATCTGCCAAGCAGGCAGTCGCATTGCAATTGTTTTTATTCTTAGGGATGTTTTCTTACAAACACAACAGAAAGAAGTTAGATTTCAGTTTAACTTGTTTTCATTGATCACATCACACTACAGAGAGCTGATAATATGTTGTTTTACCCTCATTAAAAATTATGGTATTCGGTTTTCAACCTCGGAAGAATGAAAGTCTGATTTGCCAGTCAAAGCACATGTCAATAGTGAGCGCTTAACTCAATGAGCCATCTTTTCTCTCTCAGTGCATGTAACATAATAGTCACAGAAAAGCGCCCACCTTTGTGTTGTTTACTCCACCCATCAAATAAATCAAGACCTTTTTACGTATTGTAGTACAGTTTCTTCTCAGTGACGGAAGTGATGGGGAGGATGGAAGGCAATCTGGGTCCAGAATCACAGCTACATGAAAATACATCTGCAAAAAAACCTGATCCAGGTACTTTCTACCTCCTCGGAGACCACGGTATAACCACAGTATACCCCATATGCAGATAAATCCCTGTACTCCTAACTGGGCTGTGACTGAGCTCCGAGTACAGCTGCAGTGAGCGCGGGTGCAAGGAGGAGGAGGACATCGAATTGCTGCCTCACCGTGTCACTGCCTCGTGCGGGTCTCGATATTGCCAATCCAGCACATCTGAGCCTCAGTGCATGACCGGGACGCTGAATTGCTAACTACGGCCCAGGCGGATTCTCCTGATCTTTGCTGTTCTGTCCCTGCACCAATGAGTTGCCAATGGCCAGGTGCAGAAGGCACAGTGCACACTCTGCTACCATTCGATAGAGTTGATAGAGTCGGAGCGAGCAAGGAGCAAGGGAGACGCTGTGCGAGGATGCCGAGACTGTAGCTCCCTTTCCAGGCTCTCGGCCCGTAGCTGCCATTACACGCCTCACAGCTTCTTGTGCTCTTTGTGCCCATGGCCTTCTGTCTCCGGGAAAGGAACAGAGTGCCTGAGGGGTGAGAGGTGCAGGGGGTCAAAGCCGCACATTTAGGGGAGAGGAGCTGAGAAGAGCCGATAATAGGTGCTGCCGAGAGCCGCAGGGAGGCCGTGAAAGTGAAGGTGAAGGAAGGCGTGCTGCTCACAGCTCAGAGCTCTACACCCATCTTCCGGAAAACTAACTGACGTGAGACTCGCTGACACATCGATAGCGACTTGCGACCTGTGACCTGCGGACTAGTCACAATCTGCCTGATAAGTACAGCAGGTGGGTGCAAGGTTCTACAGTCTCAACATTGCCCTATTTTCTGCTACTTCTACCCTTTTTCATCTGCATCCGACTAAGAGCTCAAACTGTGGTGAGTCCTCTGATTTCCATCTCTGCAAGGTGTGAGATAGGATTTCCGAGTGACTGAGCACTGTCACAAGAGACTGTCAGACTTTGAGGAGCTGCCGTTGAGCTGTAGCTGAGCGACGTCACCGCTGCAGCTGGGGTCCACTGGAAAGTAAAAAGCGTGAAGTCAGAAAGCTGCAATCTGCGAGCTGGTCACCCACTCAGCCCCCCCTTATTCCCTCACCTGAACCGGGACCATTGTCGGGAGGCGATGCAAGGCACTGCCTGTTATGCTGCCTGTTAGAGGGAGCCGCAGACATCAGTTGCCTTGTTTGGCACAGCAGCAGCGGGGGGATTTGGTGTACCGGCAGTTGCTGCTAGTTGTTGAGGCTCTCTGGTCATGCGACTCACCGTCGAAGGAAGTGAAGTACCTCGATGGCGCCCCGTGTGCTGCAGAGGCTCAGGACGGCTGCATGAAGGTATACCTGAGGTACAGAGTGGTGGCTTCCTTTGGCCTCAAGGGTGAGAACTGACTTGCTGATTTTCTGAAGCCGTTCTTTCTGGTGATCAGCTACCGCCAGAGGAGGGTAAAGTTTACCGTGATTAAAAACATTCATTGGCAGCTTGGCCTCAACCACAGGATGCCTTAAAAAACCAGCTTCCCAACATCAAGAAAACGTCCATGTAAAATCAAACCCCTCGATTCAAGTCTTACCCAGATACTTAAGGAGTTCAAGGTACACAGTCCCTAACCCAAAGTCATTTTTAAATTTGCCTAATCACTCAATTTTTTCAAGAAAGTCATTTTAATGATAAGAATCTCCCTTTCCCGATCGACTTCCAGTAAGGACTAAATCCAGCAGTGTCATGAGCCCCCTCCTGGAGAGATCTGACAACATTCTACCCTCTACAACGTTAGGCCAGAGCACTCAAACTGGGAGATGCCGGTGCCAATCCCGCACTTGGCGGGAAATTAATATAAACCAGCTACTGATCTATCCGATTCACCTGGGACAACCTCTGCTCCTATTCTGGGAAAACATGCGCAGGTTGTCCCTGTTCAAATGCACTGCCACCAACAAGCAACTTTGCAGTCCCCCCTTCTGATCTCCTCCTTAGAGCCATCAGGACATGACTCAAGTAAGACTGAAACACCAGCACAAGGAAACTGCGGGTTCCTACCATCAAAACATTTCTAAAGAATTTGAAACAAAGATGCAAAGAACTTTGGAGCATACCCCAAAACTCCTCAGAATGGCCAACCCAAAGCTTTCAAAGCCAAAGTCTAGATAGTAGCAGCTTCATAAATGATCCTGGTCCTACCTTAGCTGACGAAACGAACCAATCAATGGCAAGAGCACTATTTTGGCAGTCCCATAAAATGGTGCTGCAAATTGATTTGCTATCTACAAACGCACAACGCTTTGTGGAGCTAAATAAAA
This sequence comes from Lissotriton vulgaris, assembly GCF_964263255.1. Taxonomy (NCBI): domain Eukaryota; kingdom Metazoa; phylum Chordata; class Amphibia; order Caudata; family Salamandridae; genus Lissotriton; species Lissotriton vulgaris. The sequence continues at coordinate 22,612,815 of NC_141685.1, read as the reverse complement.
AGGTGGATTTTATAGGAAACAAGCTTAGTGACATGCAGGACAATCAACACTGTACTTGCACGTTCAATGAACTTATCGATAAATGGGCGACACTCCCTAAAATCCTAACAGCTTTGGTAGCCTCAATGAAGGAACCAGCAGAATGAACTATCTGCCAATTAAATAACAGTGGCCCGGCATCCACAATAAACAGTGAAGAGCATAAAGCCAATTTGGTCATAATTTCCCTGAGTAATCCTATAATAAATCTTGATAACCAAGTTTTATCCACATCCACCAAAGTTCACACCAGCTCACCAGGTCTCAACTCCAGCCTTGGACTTATACACCTAGCCAAAGAGCTTGAGAGCAACGATCCCACCCAGGGAAGAATGGACGTACCTCTCTCAAGGAGGGCCCAAAAAAAGCTAAGGAAATTTGAGTAAAAAACAAAGGCTATTAAAAAATGTGCCTGCTCTGTTTCAACCTGCAATCAAATACCACAAGCCGACAATGGGAAAATCCGGAACTTTCCAATTTTCCCTATACAACACGCTTTGAGTGATGATAAATCTACAGTATCAATTCCATCAGAAGCAAATGGAAGAACACTACAGTCAATTCCCCAAACGGGGGATTCGTACAGCTTACTGGGCCCGGCAATAAATATTCAACCAGATCCCCCACCAAACATCAATATCAGGAAGTCGAAGCAAAAAGTTCTACTAAGCTCGCCCAATGAACGAGGATCTAATTTTGGGAGCTGTCCCCTCTCCGACCGGCTCCTTTGAGGACCAGTCTGCCAACACCAAACCTAGGACCAGCTCAGAGACCTGTCAGAGTGACATAGGCCCAACGGCCAACCAAAGTACCTTATACACTGGTTTAAACATCCATCACAAAGCAGAGCAAGTCAGCAATCCAAGTAAAGTCTGCAAAAAAAACTATGACGAATCCTCACGTCTAGATATCTCATCAAAGGCCAACCTGACATCTTAAATAGGGGCAATATACTTTGTCTTTTCAAACATATTCCGACGTTGTCAGGAACTTACTCTGATGAATAATCGCTTTACCAGTGACACCCATGGGAGTTTACCTCGATAGGGCTGAGTCGTCACACCAGTGTAGGTCTAACTCCAGATGAAATATCGCAAAAGACAGACTGGGGTATTGATATTGATTTTCCTGTCATAGAGAAATATCTGCATGTGTTAGCGGCACTATCACCTACTAAGGAAGTCTACTCAGTCCTAAAGGTGACAGTGTGCAACCCAAAAACAAAACAATTAGTTGCAGAGCCAACCCTGCACAATACTTTCAGGATTACAAGTACCTCTGAACATAGGACAGTGCGCGCAAGAAGGTCAAGCCATTCCCCTGGGGTGGGCATTAGGTCTCGTCCAGCAAATCATCCACTACGACGGCCCCTCTAACATCAAAAACCCTGGACACCATCTGTTCAGCACCAGAAGTCTGGGAAATAACATTCAGCTGTCCATGATCTCCTGGAATGTAGCTGGCTTAAAAAGACTACTTGAGTACAGTTCAGTGAGTAACTATGTTTGTGGAAATGACACCTTGAACCATTAATTCTTCACGGCTTCTACTAATTACATACCACAGCTACAAAATGCAATATCTTTGGGAGAGCTTCTGGTGGGCTGTCAATCTACATAAATCAAGCATGCAGACTTGAGACAACTTTTGTTGCAACCAACATCATAGACATGCAAGGGGTCCTTGCTAGCAGACTGAAAATTAATAATAACCCAATTTGTCTCTTGGTAATCAACTGCTATATAAACCATGCCTCTCAGCAAAAAAAACATGTTCTAAAACTACTGACAACAAAAATGGATCAGCTCGAAAACAAATATGCTTCACACATCCCCGTTATCGCTGGTGACCTGAAAACTCGGGAGTTAGGGAAGTCAAAAGTGCATAACCTACCACACATTAAGGGTGCCTCACGGCAGCAGATTTTTCAAAATCATAGTCTGGTCTCTGCTCACACCATCAAAACAGCTGTTGATCCTCTCTGGCTTCCACTTCCTACCTTCAGGGATAAATCTGTAATAGATGATATCTTTATTTTGGGTCTTCTAGTACCATACTTTAACAATTTTGAAGTGGACGATAGGAGTGAGAGCGATCACAGGCCACTGAGGATAACTCTGCAGCTAAATGGGGAATCTGCAACACAACTGGAAACACTGAGGGTCCCAACAGGCGAAGAACGCTATGAAGTCCTGAATAGAATAAAATGGACTATTAATCTTGGCCCCAAACTCCTGGAGTGGGTAACCTACAAAGAATGCAGGGGCATATTACCAACGTGTAGCGATATTTATCGCTAACTAGGCTTTGCAACGATTTTTTATCGCTAAGCATCGCCGGAAATTATCGCTGAGATAACTTGCTATTAGCAACGTTTATCCCAGAAGTGATAAAAATCCTCACGCTAACTGCCAAATGAGAGATTATCACTGGAAAACCAATGATAATCTCTCGAAGTTACGCGTTAGCTTGATGATAGGGGCTCACAAACTTAGCCATCTTCCATAGGATATCATGGCTAAGTCAGGAAAATACTAGGTGTAAAAAAGTAGCACTAACCGTGGTTAGCGCTGCTTTTTTTTATCACTAACAGGGTTAGCGATATCCTTGATAATAGGAGAAATGTCGCCTAACAACTTTTCTCCTATTATTTTTCTCTGGAACGCCCCCTTTGCATCTTATTAGAGATGCAAGGAGAAGCGTAGAGAAAAAAGATGCTAACATGCGAATTTGCGTGTTAGCACCCTGTTGCTGATAGGGAGATAATTTTATTTCGCTTTCTTGGCTTTTAAAGCCAAAAAAGCAGAGAGAAATCCCTTGATAATATGCCCCGCAATTCTACAGTCATGAGCATAGTCTCTCCCCAGGAGCACTGGGAAGCACTAGGGATACGAACTGGAGGCACTCAAGGACAGGATACCCACTCTCTGGGACCCCTGCAACATATTAAATCAAGAGACCTAATTCACACAAAACGCAGTCTTTCAAGGGCCTTGAAGGCAAGAAGGAATGGCATTAAAAATCCCCAAACTCAGGAAATAACAGCTCTCCATGCAGCGCACAGGAGGAAAGTCTGGGAGACATGCTTCAAGAAAATCGAGGCAGAAAGGGTGAAAATGTTTACCTTCCTCAAAGAAATGGGTTACATCCAACTTTGGAGATATAGTACGCAATCCACTTACACCAGTCAGATAAAAGAAAATGTGTGGCAGCCTTGGAGTGGGTTAAACATACAACTCAGCTTTACTCAACCCATCAGAATATTATTCAAACTTATTCCCAACAACAATCTCCAATAAAATAGAAAGTCTTCAAAACTACTAAACTCACAGTAGCTGAGGTAACCACCCTGATCAAAAAAATGAGGTCAGATGGCTCTCCAGGACCCAATGGAGTTCCTGCATCTGTGTTCAAAGCTTCACAGGGATTCTGGGCAGAACAGTTAAGAACACTTTTTAAACACACCTTCGCCACTTCTACTGTTCCATCATCATGGAAAGGCTCAATACTTTCCCCAATTTGTAAAAAAGGGGACAGTACAAAACCCCAAAATTAATGACTTATAGCTTTACTATATGTTGAGGCGAAAGCATATTCCAGAATACTTTTCAAACAACTGGAAGCCTGGGCAACAAACAATAACATTCTTCCCCTTTTTCAAACAGGATTCATGACCCAAAGCTCTACCACAGATAACATCTTAGTACTGGTCCATCTGTCTAATCGCACTACCCAGTCATCTCAGTTACCACTTTTCTGCTGTTTTGTGGATTATAGCACAGCTTTTGATCGGGTTAATCGTGGGAGGCTGTGGGAAAAACTGCACTTTTCGGGATTCCCCAACAGCTGCTAAAGGCCATCATTTCTATATATCAGGGGACCTCGGTCCATATTAAAATCAGTCAAACATCAGTCACCGCCAAGGTATCAACTAACAACGGTCTGAAACAAGGGAGCGTACTTGCCCCTTTACCTTTTAATCTGTACACAGCTGACCTGGAGAAAGCGCTGGAGGGAGCAAGTCTACTGCCTCCAAGACTGGAGAAGAAGCGGCTTCAAATACTCCAGTATGTAGAGGACATCGTATTAATGGCCCACACGAGAGCCGGTTTACAGAAAGGCCCTAAAAGCTTTGCACGGATATAATCAACAAAATAAACCCCTGGTGAATCAGGAGAAGACCAGGATACTTATATTCGGAAAGTACCCAGGAAAGAATACCATACATTGGCGACTTGGGGCCTGCAGATCAAAAAAAGAAACTACAACTATTTGGGTTTCTGGCTATCAGAAGGGGCAAAACCCACAGCCCACCTGAAACACCTTAGGAGGATTGCGGCAGGCATTATTTTTTCAATAAAAAGCCCCAACCAGCGACGTCACAGTCCAACTGCTGAACCCATTTTGAACATTCTTAAGGCAAAATGAGTGCCCTCTCCTAATTATGGTCATTTAGTTTTTACCGGTGCCTTCAATAAGTTCCTCACGAACCATCACATCTTGGTTTACAAAAAGGTCCTAGCTCTCCCTGGACAGGCCAGGAGAGCAAGAGTAAGGCTGGAGTTGGGTCTCACCAGTCCGTACATTACTTGCTCAGGTGATTAAATAAAATATTATATCAGGAATAAGCGTGCTCCAGAATTGTCATTAAAAAGAAAATTAGAACAGTGGAATGTTGGGAGCTCCATTGCAGACAATGGAGTGTTTCCTGCTTCTACGGGCCGCTAAAGGCCCGCAGAGCAACATTTCAATGTTCTACAAAGGCTTCTCGAAGCTCGAGGGGATTTATATCTCCTCGAGCTTCGAGAACCTTTTGTTTAATTTGTTAGAACATTCTGCCCTCTAGTGGCAGAATGTTCTAATAGCCTTATAGCCCTTCGTAGCAGGGCTATACCGGCAATTAAAGTACAGCTGTTTTGTTAAAGTCCCTCACCTTCGGCTCGGGCCTTTAACGATTCAGCGGGCCTTTAATAGCCGGTATAGCCCCCTACAGGGGGCTATAAGGCTATATTAAAATGCTCTTCAAAGAGGAGGGCTCTCCATGGCAGGTGCACTTGGCAGCAGCCACTAGATTACTGGACATTGATTTCCAAAATCTACCCAACGCTGTCATCCCAATAAAAGCCTGGAGGAAAACAGTAAATACTCGGGCAAAGAGAATATCTTTTGAAAGGGACCTGGAAGACCTGCATCACCAATTCAATCTTACCCCACTGGACTCCTCATACATCATGGGAAAACCGCAGTCCTGCTATGTAGAGGCCTGGTATAGACTAGGTCTGGCCGGGAGCTCACCCTAATGTCCCTAAGGTTTTTAGAACACTTTTGTGATTAATCAAAATTACAATAACCCAAATGTTTTCAAAAAATGATAAAGTCACATTGCTTTGCAAAAAAGTAAACTTTTTTTGTTAGCCATTATATATACACATACAAGCAAAATATTTAGATGCATATAGTCGTAGAAACAAAATTCAACTTAGCAATCAAATTGTTTTGTAATATATCGTTCCACATGAATCAATTCAATAAACAAAAAAATGTAACATTTCCCAATGCATTTCGGGTCATGTCCGACCCTTCTTCAGGGGCATTCAAACGTAGAAGCGAATCCAAACTTGGTTATCTGTACCATTCACATCAGTTCCGTTATGGGGCAGTGTAAAATTAATAGGAAGTAATGTATTTCTGCTTGACAGGATGAAATGTACATTATAATGTAGAATTAGCACTGTTTCCCATAAGTAAGAACGTGCAGGATAAAGATATATGTGTATGAGACAAAAACATACAAGTGTATAATAAAGAAGGTACCAGCACCCACCTATCGTGAGAGAGGGTCCTAGTAACAATATCCAAACCCTAGGTGCCTACGTGTATAACCAGTATTAGAGCCCGGTGTTTAAAACAAGTGCTCTGTATACCTGACTAGTGCTTGAATCCGTATATGCGGATCTCGACAGGTCATCTATAATTATATGATCTGTAAATAATATAAAAACGAATCAAGCGTAAATAACAGTTCGGATATTCCTGATCTGGGTCTCCAATTAAGGGAACAAGATTGCTGGCTTACCACATTAATGATCGTGGTTGCGCGAGAAGATGTGCCCCAAGATTCTGATTTGAAATATTTGGACGGACAGTCTCAGCTAAAAAGAAATTAAACAGTATGTAAACTACCCCATCTGGGTTCTTAATTATAAGATTATGTGAGCCGAACGCCATCAAGGCGCGAACGACTACCTCGCTGCTAGCGCGTACCACGAACTCCGACCTCCCAATGGCTTCCGGTGTAAACATCCGGTTCAGAACTCCGTCCTTAAATAATGGGACGTACCGAAGGTAGAAACTACCTGTGCGTGAAACCTATCCCTGCGCGAGTGCCTCATGTTAACGTAAAAGTGTCAGTACAAAACGGATAAGAATAATATAGAAATAATAAAACGAACATGTATGTGGTGAAAAATAAATAGTAGACTAAAAAGGTGGCAAAAATAACTATACCGAAAAAGAGAAACGGTGAAAAAATAATAAGTGAAAATAGAAGGAATTAGTGTCAATCCTATACAAAAGACATTAAATAAGTGCTTTAAACCAAACACCATGCACGGTTATCTATAATTGTATGTCATTCCTATACATCAAGTATAATTGATGGAAAACTATTATATATTTGCACTATGAAAACCAACCAAACACATTATGTAATATACAATCGTTATATGATAATTCATAAAAAACACACCATCTCATACTAGTCATTGAGCCCACCCGGTGTCAGTGTGCCCAGTTTTTTTATCCAGAATGTCTCTTTCCGAGCAAGCGCTACATTGTGATCCATGCCCTTATGTTTCTCTACCACTTCTAAAACAGTGAATCTGAGTTGTGGTATGGTATGACTTAACCTAATCCAATGTGTCGCTAGGCAAGATGTTGTAGACCTATTGTGTATGGTACTTTTGTGCTCGATAATTCGAGTCTTAATTTTTCGGGAGGTTCTTCCCACATAAGTGAGTCCACATGGGCAAAGTATGGCATAAATTGCCCCGGTAGTGTTACAGTCTGCATCATGTTTCAATTGAATTTCTTTGCCAGTGTGGGGGTGTGTAAACACTTTGCTCACCATTACGTTGTTGCATTGCCCACAATTGTGGCATTTCCTCATGCCTTTGTAATGAGTCGTTGGATTGTGACGGGGATTCTTTAATATTTCTCTGATATTCTTCGATCTGGTGTGTGCTATGATAGGAAAGTTCTTGAATAAGTTGAAAAAGTCTGGTTCGTTGGCTATCATTTCCCGTTTCCTGAGAATCTGTTTTATTCTCTGTGACTGTGTAGTATGTTTCATTACAAACACTATACGGTCATTGGGAGATTTTTCTGTTTTTCTCAGTAAAGTGTTTCTATCCATCGCGGAAACCTTTTGTCCTGAAGCTTCTAGTATTTCTGTGGGGTAACCTCTGGCGATGTATTTTTCTACCTGTTCTTCGATCAAAAGGTTGCAATTGATTGGATCTGAGGAAATCCGTTTAATCCTTATCAGTTGAGAGGTAGGTAGATGATCTTTCAAGTTTTTAGGGTGGGCGCTCGTGTAATGTAGCGCGTTATTTACACCCGTGGGTTTACGAAAAACAGTAGTTGCAATTCCTTCTTGTGATTTACTTTTTTCGATGCCCAAGAATTGTATCCTATGTTCCTGAATGTTGTGGGTGAATTTTATCCTGGGATTACAATCATTAAGTTCTTTGATTCGTTCTTCCAACTCAACCTTGGTGCCTCGCCAAATTATCAAGATGCCATCAATGAATCGTAAAAATAACACCAGATTTTCTGTCCACCTGGTGTTGGATAGAATGAATTGTTGTTCAAAATACGCCATGAAGGTGTTAGCGTATGCCGATGCTCCCGAAAAGCCCATGGATGTTCCGGTTCTTTGAAGAAAGAACTTTGATTTCCAGGAGAAGTAACTACGGTACAAGAAGAAATGCAAGAGTTCTAATAGAAAAATCCCTAGTTGTTGGTCAAGGTCTGATTGTAACAGTCTCCATTCGATGGCTTTCAGACCCTCTGTGTGTGCTATAGATGTATAAAGTGCAAACACATCAATGGTGCACAGCAGTGTGGTTTCTCCAATGAGGTCGTTGACTTCTCTTAATTTCACTAGACAATCCGTTGTATCTTTTAAGTATGTGTCCCAAGTTTGAACCAGTGGTTGTAAGTGGTGATCAATGAAATGACCTACAGGTTCATGGATAGAACCACATCCTGCCACGATGGGTCTAAAGGGTGGATCGTTGATGCTCTTATGTATTTTGGGCAACATATATATATGTGGCACTTGCGGCATGTTCATTCTGAGAAATTTGCCCGTATTAGTGTTGATGATGCCTGTGTTCTCCGCTTTATTGATGATTTCATCCAGTATTTTACTGAATTCATCTGTAGGACAACCACTCAGATGTTGAAACAACTCGAATACACTATGCGAAAGGAAGTAAACCAACGTCTTCACGCAACAACACTAATTGAGTACCACAAAGTTAGGAGAATACCGAGAGGACTACGAATTGCCCTTAAACCAATGTTGTTTAAATTTAATAAGGCATTCATTATAAAATGGCAAGCAATTCTGAACAAATGTTCGCTAGACCTTATATTGTTGATCATCAAGGAACTCTCACAAATACTTAATGACCTAAAGGAAGACATTTTTAAACTTCAACAAGAACTATCTAAAAACATCCCACAGGAGGATTGGACAAAGATACTTGAAGATATCAACACTAGACTGGATGTTCATGCAAAGGAGGTCCATGACCACAAGATTCGCAAATTTCGTAGAGATACGATAGATTATAAATTAGACGAGGTCTATACATGGGCGGAAGCCTATGCACATAGAAGATTCACCAGCAAAACTCCAAGAAATACCTCATCAGAGGAAAGTGTGGCGCCAGACGAAGATCTCTCACTACAAAGACCACCAGCGCCTACCTCAGCAAGTATGGTACATCATGAAGCAACAGTGTCTGGTACATCGCAAAACTTACAACCGTCTTTTTTAGCGGAGGGCCAAGCAGCAGTCCACCCACCAGATCAGTCCACAGAGACAAGAACAGACGCACCCGCAGGGGACAAGGTCACAAAGAAAACCACAGAGACAGGACGACCACAGAGACAAGTTACAAAAAAAGTGACCTAGTAGTGAACATTTCCAACAGGAAACTAACATCTGATGAAGAGAGAGTACTAAATAATTAGACATCCTTTGTACCCACTTATGTGTCAAATGGTTTAGAAACGGAGGTTGCCCTCTTCAAATTTTTACGGAAACTACGACTGAAATGGTTCTTTTCCACTACAATCACGAATGGGACTACTAGAATTCATGAAAAATTCATCCAAAAGCAAGTTTATGTCCCCTATCTCACACAAAATATTGGACAATTTCGAAATTCTCGTGAAGAAAGACTTGGAGGCTATCAAATATGAAACACCTAAGAAACAGAACTTATCCAAAAAACAAAAGAGAATCTTGAATGACCTCAAACAAGACACTTCTATCACATTTCAACCAGCGGAAAAGGGCGGAGCATTAGTGATGATGGATACTTCTTTTTATGACCGTAAAGTAGATGAGCACGTTTTGGACACCGAAACATACATACAACTGGATTACGATCCTACAGATGAATTCAGTAAAATACTGGATGAAATCATCAATAAAGCGGAGAACACAGGCATCATCAACACTAATACGGGCAAATTTCTTAGAATGAACACGCCGCAAGTGCCACATATATATATGTTGCCCAAAATACATAAGAGCATCAACGATCCACCCTTTAGACCCATCGTGGCAGGATGTGGTTCTATCCATGAACCTGTAGGTCGTTTCATTGATCACCACTTACAACCACTGGTTCAAACTTGGGACACATACTTAAAAGATACAACGGATTGTCTAATGAAATTAAGAGAAGTCAACGACCTCATTGGAGAAACCACACTGCTGTGCACCATTGATGTGGTTGCACTTTATACATCTATAGCACACACAGAGGATCTGGAAGCCATCGAATGGAGACTGTTACAATCAGACCTTGACCAACAACTAGGGATTTTTCTATTAGAACTCTTGCATTTCTCCTTGTACCATAATTACTTCTCCTGGAAATCAAAGTTCTTTCTTCAAAGAACCGGAACATCCATGGGCTTTTCGGGAGCATCGGCATACGCTAACACCTTCATGGCGTATTTTGAACAACAATTCATTCTATCCACACCAGGTGGACAGAAAATCTGGTGTTAGTTTTACGATTCATTGATGACATCCTGATAATTTGGCGAGGCACCAAGGTTGAGTTGGAAGAACGAATCAAAGAACTTAATGATTGTAATCCCAGGATAAAATTCACCCTCAACATTCAGGAACATAGGATACAATTCTTGGACATCGAAATAAGTAAATCACAAGAACGAATTGCAACCACTGTTTTTCGTAAACCCACAGATATAAATAACGCGCTACATTACACGAGCGCCCACCCTAAAAACTTGTAAGATCATCTACCTACCTCTCAACTGATAAGGATTAAACGGATTTCCTCAGATCCAATCAATTGCAACCTTTTGATCGAAGAACAGGTAGAAAAATACATCGCCAGAGGTTACCCCACAGAAATACTAGAAGCTTCAGTACAAAAGGTTTCCGCGATGGATAGAAACACTTTACTGAGAAAAACAGAAAAATCTCCCAATGACCGTATAGTGTTTGTAATGAAACATTCTACACAGTCACAGAGAATAAAACAGATTCTCAGGAAACGTTGGGAAATGATAGCCAACGAACCAGACTTTTTCAACTTATTCAAGAACTTTCCTATCACAGCACACACCAGATCGAAGAATATCAGAGAAATATTAAAGAATCCCCGTCACAATCCAACGACTCATTACAAAGGCATGAGGAAATGCCACAATTGTGGGCAATGCAACAACGTAATGGTGAGCAAAGTGTTTACACACCCCCACACTGGCAAAAAAATTAAATTGAAACATAATGCAGACTGTAACACTACCGGGGCAATTTATGCCATACTTTGCCCATGTGGACTCACTTATGTGGGAAGAACCTCCCGAAAAATTAAGACTCGAATTATCGAGCACAAAAGTACCATACGCAATAGGTCTACAACATCTTGCCTAGCAACACATTGGATTAGGTTTAAGTCATACCATACCACAACTCAGATTCACTGTTTTAGAAGTGGTAGAGAAACATAAGGGCATTGATCACAATGTAGCGCTTGCTCGGAGAGAGACATTCTGGATAAAAAAACTGGGCACACTGACACCGGGTGGGCTCAATGACCAGTATGAGATGGTGTGTTTTTTATGAATAATCATATAACGATTGTATATTACATAATGTGTTTGGTTGGTTTTCATAGTGCAAATATATAATAGTTTTCCATCAATTATACTTGATGTATAGGAATGACATACAATTATAGATAACCGTGCATGGTGTTTGGTTTAAAGCACTTATTTAATGTCTTTTGTACAGGATTGACACTAATTCCTTCTATTTTCACTTATTATTTTTTCACCGTTTCTCCTTTTCGGTATAGCTATTTTCGTCACCTTTTAGTCCACTATTTATTTTTCACCACATACATGTTCGTTTTATTATTTCTATATTATTCTTATCTGTTTTCTACTGACACTTTTACGTTAACATGAGGCACTCGCGCAGGGATCGGTTTCACGCACAGGTAGTTTCTACCTTCGGTACGTCCCATTATTTAAGGACGAAGTTCTGAACCGGATGTTTACACCGGAAGCCATTGGGAGGTCGGAGTTTGTGGTACGCGCTAGCAGCGAGGTAGTCGTTTGCGCCTTGATGGCGTTCGGCTCACATAATCTTATAATTAAGAACCCAGATGGGGTAGTTTACATACTGTTTAATTTTCTTTTTAGCTGAGACTGTCCGTCCAAATATTTCAAATCAGAATCTTGGGGCACATCTTCTCGCGCACCCACGATCATTAATGTGGTAAGCCAGCAATCTCGTTCCCTTAATTGGAGACCCAGATCAGGAATATCCGAACTGTTATTTACGCTTGATTCGTTTTTATATTATTTACAGATCATATCATTATAGATGACCTGTCGAGATCCGCATATACGGATTCAAGCACTAGTCAGGTATACAGAGCACTTGTTTTAAACACCGGGCTCTAATACTGGTTATACAGTAGGCACCTAGGGTTTGGATATTGTTACTAGGACCCTCTCTCACGATAGGTGGGTGCTGGTACCTTCTTTATTATACACTTCTACGTTTTTGTCTCATACAGATATATCTTTATCCTGCACGTTCTTACTTATGGGAAACAGTGCTAATTCTACATTATAATGTACATTTCATCCTGCCAAGCAGGATTACATTACTTCCTATTAATTTTACAGTGCCCCATAACGGTGAATGGTACAGATAACCAAGTTTGGATTCGCTTCTACGTTTGAAATCCCCTGAAGAAGGGTCGGACATGACCCGAAATGCATTGGGAAATGTTACATTTTTTTGTTTATTGAATTGATTCATGTGGAACGATATATTACAAAACAATTTGATTGCTAAGTTGAATTTTGTTTCTACGACTATATGCATCTAAATATTTTGCTTGTATGTGTATATATAATGGCTAACAAAAAAAGTTTAATTTTTTGCAAAGCAATGTGACTTTATCATTTTTTGAAAACATTTGGGTTATTGTAATTTCGATTAATCACAAAAGTGTTCTGAAACCTTAGGGACATTAGGGTGAGCTCCCGGCCAGACCTAGTCTATACTAGGCCTCTACATAGCAGTTTTATACACAGTTGTGGGCTCAACTGACCACTGGGAAGCTCCCAACACAGACACAAACTTTTCAAACATAGCCGAAACTTGAAAAAAAAGGTGTGCAGGCTAGACTCTCACATAGCAGTTAAACCGCAGTCCTACCTTGAGCAAGCTCTGACAGTCCTGGCTTGGGGAAGAATCACCTACATGGTACCGCTCGCTTTGCCTATCACGGATTTTAACTCAACTTGGGCCCAGAAGGACAATTTAGTAACTTTCCGACTCTGCAACTACCATCGTGAATCGTGGTTCCATCTGTTGTGCTGCTGCCCAAAGTTAGTTAGAGAGCGGCAGCGCTTGGTTCTCCCCATCTATAGGTTGATTGGCCTACAAAGTTGCAGGTAAGTTTCCTACCTGTGCTTCGCCGCTAAAACACCTAAAATTGCGGCCTGACTGGGGAAATTCACAGGCGCACTCCGAGCCGCACTGAAACTGAAAACTGAGACTTAAAAGCATTCAGTCTGCCATCAAGCAAGAGAGACTATGATAAAACTTTTCCTCAAGTCCCATGTACAGCGCCTTACTGCTAGATAGGGCAATAGTTCCAGTAATAGTCCTTTTTACTGTATTAATCATTTTAAACGTCTTTTCATTCTTATCTAACTGTGTGAGATTTTAAACAAGCTTTTGTTCATTGATAGAAAATTGCAACATTTTTAATTAATTGATCAATAAAGATTCATTAGCAATTCCCAGCACTCCTTATATTGATGATGCCCTGGGTGTGGGTCAGCTAACCCGTGCTTAGGGCCAGCACTGCTCTCTATGTATGATGTATGAGGAGCCCAGAGACTGTGCTATGCTTCGTGCACACCTTGTAAAGTGGGTACCCTGGGCGTGGGTCCTGCTGGTCCATTCCTAAGGCCAGCACTCCCCTCCATATCTGATATAGAGGCGGGAGACTGGTGTATCACTTGTATGCAGACAGCTCCCTGAACTCTTGTAATGTGGGTGCCCTGGGTGTGGGTACAGCACGCCTATACCTAAGGTCTGCTCTCCCCTCCTTGTCTGATAATCCTGGGCCAAAAACTAGTAAATGTTTCTACTGCAGTCCATTCTCGTCCCCCTGAGCTCGAAGACATGGCAACCTTTTCTACTCCTAGAAGCGTGCACTCCTTCTGACATCCCCAGGATATCCCCAGTCTCAGCTGTTTGAAAAAAGGGAATAAGCAAGTCACTTCCCAACAACTGTAATCACAACTTTCAGATGTTCCTGTGACACCACCACAAAATGTAGCAGTGATCTGGCACCAAGAGACCACTCTCTGTGGGAAGCTGATCCTATCTTTGATAACGTGCTGGCCAGACTTCTGACCTGTTAGCGACCTCCAGAGGTACACACCGATGTTTACATTAGAGTTGTCAAAGCTTTACTGTGGACTTACATACATTTACATGTATATATTTTCATTTCAGATAGTGTCCATATTGATTGTGTCCTGGAGGTTGTTCGTTCATCCCCTCCAATTCATCAGACTGCTAGAATCTCAACAGCAAGAGAGTTTAATGAAGAACAGTCACACATACTCCTAACCAGGGTATATCATATCAACGGAAAGGGCAATTTGTGGACACCACCTTACCTCTGTACTCAGTACTTGATGTGTGGTCCGAGCCCTACACCTGCACTCAGTACGGAATGTGTGGACAATACTCTACTTCCGCATTCAGCACTTAATATGTGGCTAGCAGCTGACCTTTGTAGGCAGTGCCTAATATGTGGATCATACCCTATCTCTGTACTCAGTACAAAATGTGTAGACCATATACTACCTCTGTACTAAGTACTCAACATGTGGACAAACCCCTACCTCTCAACTCAGTACTCAATGTGTGGACTACACCCTACCTCTGTCCTCAGTACTCAATGTGTGGCCAGCACCCTACCTCTGTACTCAGTACTCAATGTGTGGACAACATCCTACCTCTGTACTCAGTACTCAATGTGTGGACAAGACCCTATCTCTGTACTCAGTACTCAACGTGTGGACAACACCCTACCTCTGTACTCAGTACTCAATGTGTAGACCATATACTACATCTGTACTCAGTACTCAATGTGTGAACAACACTCTACCTATGTACTCCGTAATCAATGTGTTGACAGCACTCTACTTCTGTACTCAGTACTCAATGTGTAGACCATATACTACCTCTCTACTTAGTACTCAGTATGTGGACCACACCTTACCTCTGTACTCAGTACTCAATGTGTGGACACCACCCTACCTCTGTACTCAGTACTCAATGTGTGGACAACACCCTACCTCTGTACTCAGTACTCAATGTGTGGACAGCAGCATACCTCTGTACTCAGTACTCAATGTGTAGACCATATACTACGTTTGTACTCAATACTTAATGTGTGGACAACACCCTACCTCTGTACTCCGTACTTAATGTGCGGACAGCACCCTACCTCTGCACTCAGTACTCAATGTGTAGACCATATACTACCTCTGTACTCAATACTCAATGTGTGGACAACCCCCTACCATTGTACTCAGTATCAATGTGTAGACCATATACTACCTCTCTACTTAGTACTTAATATGTGGAGCACACCCTACCTCTGTACTCAGTACTCAATGTGTGGACAGCACCCTACCACAGTACTCGGTACTCAATGTGTAGACCATATACTACCTATCTACTCAATACTCAATGTGTGGACAACCCCCTACCTCTGTACTCAGTACTCAATGTGTGGAGAACACCCTATCTCTATAAGCAGTACTCAATGTGTGGACAGCACTCTACCTCCGCACTCAGTACTCAATGTGTGGACACCACCCTACCTCCGCACTCAGTACTCAATGTGCGGACAACACCCTACCTCTGTATTCAGTACTCAATATGTGGATAGGCACCCTACCTCTGTACTCAGTACTCAATGTGTAGACCATATACTACCTCTGTACTCAGTATTCAATGTGTGGACAACACCCTACCTCAGTACTCAATGTGTGGACAACACCCTACCTCTGTACTCAGTACTCAGTGTGTAGACAATATACTATCTCTGATCTCAGTACTCAAAGTGTGGACAACACCCTACCCCAGTAATCAATGTGTAGACAACACCCTACTTCTGTACTCAGTACTAAATGTGTGGACAATACCCAACCTCTGTACTCAGTACTCAATGTGTGGACAGCACCCAACCTCTGTATTTAGTACTCAATGTGTGGACAACACCTTTCCTCTATACTCAGTACCCAATGTATGGACAACACCCTACCTCTGTACTCAGTACTCAATGTGTTGACAACACCCTACCTCTGTATGCAGCACTCAATGTGTAGACCATATACTACCTCTGCAATTGTTACTCAATGTGTAGACAACACCCTACCACTGTACTCAGTACTCAATGTGTGGACAATACCCTACCTCTGTACTCAGTACTCAATGTGTGGACATCACTCTAACTCTGTACTCAGTACTCAATGTGTAGACCATATACTACCTCTTTACTCAGTACTCAATGTGTGGACAATACCCAACCTCTGTACTCAGTACTCAATGTGTGGACAGCATTCTACCTCTGTACTAAGCACTCAATGTGTAGACCATATACTACCTCTGTACTCAGTATGCAATTTGTGGACAACACCCTACCTCTGTACTCAGTACTGAATGTGTACACCATAAACTACCTCTGCACTCAGTACTCAATGTGTAGACAATGCCCTCCCTCTGTACTCAGTACTCAATTTGTGGACAACTGGCTTCCTCTGTACTGATTACCCAATGTGTTGACATTACCCTACCTCTGTACTCAGTACTCAATGTGTGGACAGCACCCTACTAATGTACTCAATGTGTAGACCATATACACATTGAGTGCAGGATATTATATGGTCTACACATTGAGTACATTGGTAGGGTGCTGTCCACACATTGAGTACTGAGTACAGAGGTAGGGTATTGTCCACACATTGAGTACTGAGTACAGAGGTAGTATATGGTCTACACATTGAGTACTGAGAACAGAGGTAGAGTGCTGTCCACACATTAAGCACTGAGTACAGAGATAGGGTATTGTCCACACATTGAGTACTGAGTACAAAGGTAGGGTGTTGTCCACACATTGAGTACTGAGTACAGAGGTAGGGCGTTGTCTACACATTGAGTAATTAGTGCCGAGGTAGTATATGGTCTAAACATTGAGTGCAGCGTACAGAGGTAGGGTGTTGTCAACACAATGAGTACTGAGTACAGAGGTAGGGCGTTGTCTACACATTGAGAACTGAGTGCAGAGGTAGTATATGGTCTACAGATTGAGTACTGCTTACAGAGGTAGGGTGTTGTCAACACATTAAAGAGTACTGAGTACAGAGGTCGGGTGTTGTCCACACATTGAGTACTGAGTACAGAGGTAGGGCGTTGTCCACACATTGAGTACTGAGTACAGAGGTAGTATATGGTCTACACATTGATTACTGAGTACAGAGGTAGAGTGCTGTCCACACATTGAGTACTGAGTACAGAGGTAGCTTATTTTCCACACATTGAGTACTGAGTATAGAGGTTGAGTGTTGTCCACACGTTGAGTACTGAGAACAAAGGTAGGGTGTTGTCCACACATTGAGTACTGAGGTAGGGTGTTGTCCACACATTGAGTACTGAGTACAGAGGTAGTATATTGTCTACTCATTGAGTACTGAGTACAGAGGTAGGGTGCCTATCCACAAATTGAATACTGAGTACAGAGGTAGGGTGTTGTCTACAAATTGAGTACTGAGTACTGAGGTAGGGCATTGTCTACACATTGAGTACTGAGTGCAGAGGTAGGGTGTGGTCCACACATTGAGTACTGAGTACAGCGGTAGTATATGGTCTGCACATTGACTACTGAGTACAGAGGTAGTATATGGTCTACACATTGAGTACTGAGTACAGAGGTAGAGTGCTGTCCACACATTGAGTACTGAGTACAGAGGTAGGGTATTTTCCACACATTGAGTACTGAGTACAGAGGTAGTATATGGTCTGCACATTGATTACTGAGTACAGAGGTAGAGTGCTGTCCACACATTGAGTACTGAGTACAGAGGTAGCTTATTTTCCACACATTGAGTACTGAGTGCAGAGGTAGGGTGTTGTCCACACACTGAGTACTGAGTACAGAGGTATGGCATTGTCTACACATTTAGTAATGAGTGCAGAGGTAGTATATGGTCTACACATTGAGTAATGCATATAGAGGTAGGGTGTTGTCAACTCATTGAGTACTGAGTACAGAGGAAGTGTGTTGTCCACACATTGAGTACTGAGTAATGAGGTTGGGTGCTGTCCACACATTGCGTACTGAGTACAGAGGTAGGGTGTTGTTTACACATTGAGTACTCAGTACAGAGTTAGGGTGCTGTCCACACATTTAGTACTGAGTACAGAGGTAGGGTTTGTCTACACATTGAGTACTGAGTACAGAGGTAGAGTGCTGTCCACACATGGAGTACTGAGTACAGAGGTAGGGTGTTGTCCACACATTGAGTACTGAGTTTGGGTGTTGTCCACACATTGAGTACTGAGTACAGAGGTAGTATATGGTCTACACATTGAGTACTGAGTACAGAGGTAGGGTGCCTATCCACACATTGGGTACTGAGTACAGAGGTAGGGTGTTGTCCACACATTGAGTACTGAGTACAGAGGTAGTATATGGTCTACACATTGAGTACTGAGTATAGCGGTAGGGTGCTGTCAAAACATTGAGTACCGAGTACCGAGGTAGGGTGTAGTCCACATATTGAGTACTGAGTAGAGAGGTAGTATATGGTCTACATATTGAGTACCGAGTACAGAGGTTGGGTGTTGTCAACACATTGAGTACTGAGTACAGAGGTAGTATGTTGTCCACACATTGAGTACTGAGTACAGAGGTAGGGCGTTGTCTACACATTGAGTACTGAGTCCAGAGGTATTATATGGTCTACAGATTGAGTACTGCGTACAGAGGTAGGGTGCTGTCCACACATTGAGTACTGAGTACAGAGGTAGGGTGTTGTCCACACATTGAGTATTGAGTACAGGGTAGTATATGCTCTGCACATTGAGGACAGAGGTACTCAGTACTCAATGTGTGGACAGCACTCTACCTCTGTACTCAGTACTCAATGTGTAGACCATATACTACCTCTGTACTCTGTAGTCAATGTGTAGACCATATACTACCGCTGTACTCAGTACTCAATGTGTGGACAACACCCTACCTCTGTACGCAGGTCTCAATGTGTACACCATATACTACCTCTGCACTCAGTACTCAATGTGTAGACAATGCCCTACCTCAGTACTCAGTACTCAATTTGTAGACAACACCCAACCTCTGTACTCAGTATTCAATGTGTGGATAGGCACCCTACCTCTGTACTCAGTACTCAATGTGTAGACAATATACAACCTCTTTACTCAATACTCAATGTGTAGATGAACCCTACCTCTGTACTCAGTGCTAAATGTGTGGACATCACCTTACCTCTGTACTCAGTACTCAATGTGTAGACAACACCCTACCTCTGTACTCAGTACGCAATGTGTGGACAGCACCCAACCTCAGTACTCAGTACTCAATGTGTGGACAACACCCTACCTCTGTACTCAGTACTCATCAATGTGTTGACAACACCCTACCTCTGTAAGCAGTACTAAATCTGTGGACCATATACCACCTCTGCACTCAGTTCTCAATGCGTAGACAATGCCCTACTTCTGTACTCAGTAATCAATGTGTGGACAACACACTACCTCTGTACTCAGTACTCAATGTGTTCACAACACCCCACCTCTGTACGCAGTACTCAATGTTTAGACCATATACTATCTCTGCATTCATTACTCAATGTGTAGACAACGCCCTACCTCTGTACTCAGTACTCAATGTGTGGACAACACCCTACCTCTGTACTCAGTACTCAATGTGTTGACAACACCCTACATCTGTATGCAGCACTCAATGTGTAGACCATATACTACCTCTGCAATTGTTACTCAATGTGTAGACAACACCCTACCACTGTACTCAGTACTCAATGTGTGGACAATACCCTACCTCTGTACTCAGTACTCAATGTGTGGACATCACTCTAACTCTGTACTCAGTACTCAATGTGTAGACCATATACTACCTCTTTACTCAGTACTCAATGTGTGGACAATACCCAACCTCTGTACTCAGTACTCAATGTGTGGACAGCATTCTACCTCTGTACTAAGCACTCAATGTGTAGACCATATACTACCTCTGTACTCAGTACGCAATTTGTGGACAACACCCTACCTCTGTACTCAGTACTGAATGTGTACACCATAAACTACCTCTGCACTCAGTACTCAATGTGTAGACAATGCCCTCCCTCTGTACTCAGTACTCAATTTGTGGACAACTGGCTTCCTCTGTACTGATTACTCAATGTGTTGACATTACCCTACCTCTGTACTCAGTACTCAATGTGTGGACAGCACCCTACTAATGTACTCAATGTGTAGACCATATACACATTGAGTGCAGGATATTATATGGTCTACACATTGAGTACATTGGTAGGGTGCTGTCCACACATTGAGTACTGAGTACAGAGGTAGGGTATTGTCCACACATTGAGTACTGAGTACAGGGGTAGTATATGGTCTACACATTGAGTACTGAGAACAGAGGTAGAGTGCTGTCCACACATTAAGCACTGAGTACAGAGATAGGGTATTGTCCACACATTGAGTACTGAGTACAAAGGTAGGGTGTTGTCCACACATTGAGTACTGAGTACAGAGGTAGGGCGTTGTCTACACATTGAGTAATTAGTGCCGAGGTAGTATATGGTCTAAACATTGAGTGCAGCGTACAGAGGTAGGGTGTTGTCAACACAATGAGTACTGAGTACAGAGGTAGGGCGTTGTCTACACATTGAGAACTGAGTGCAGAGGTAGTATATGGTCTACAGATTGAGTACTGCTTACAGAGGTAGGGTGTTGTCAACACATTAAAGAGTACTGAGTACAGAGGTAGGGTGTTGTCCACACATTGAGTACTGAGTACAGAGGTAGGGCGTTGTCCACACATTGAGTACTGAGTACAGAGGTAGTATATGGTCTACACATTGATTACTGAGTACAGAGGTAGAGTGCTGTCCACACATTGAGTACTGAGTACAGAGGTAGCTTATTTTCCACACATTGAGTACTGAGTACAGAGGTTGAGTGTTGTCCACACGTTGAGTACTGAGAACAAAGGTAGGGTGTTGTCCACACATTGAGTACTGAGGTAGGGTGTTGTCCACACATTGAGTACTGAGTACAGAGGTAGTATCTTGTCTACTCATTGAGTACCGAGTACAGAGGTAGGGTGCCTATCCACAAATTGAATACTGAGTACAGAGGTAGGGTGTTGTCTACAATTTGAGTACTGAGTACTGAGGTAGGGCATTGTCTACACATTGAGTACTGAGTGCAGAGGTAGGGTGTGGTCCACACATTGAGTACTGAGTACAGCGGTAGTATATGGTCTGCACATTGACTACTGAGTACAGAGGTAGTATATGGTCTACACATTGAGTACTGAGTACAGAGGTAGAGTGCTGTCCACACATTGAGTACTGAGTACAGAGGTAGGGTATTTTCCACACATTGAGTACTGAGTACAGAGGTAGTATATGGTCTGCACATTGATTACTGAGTACAGAGGTAGAGTGCTGTCCACACATTGAGTACTGAGTACAGAGGTAGCTTATTTTCCACACATTGAGTACTGAGTGCAGAGGTAGGGTGTTGTCCACACACTGAGTACTGAGTACAGAGGTATGGCATTGTCTACACATTTAGTAATGAGTGCAGAGGTAGTATATGGTCTACACATTGAGTAATGCATATAGAGGTAGGGTGTTGTCAACTCATTGAGTACTGAGTACAGAGGTAGTGTGTTGTCCACACATTGAGTACTGAGTAATGAGGTTGGGTGCTGTCCACACATTGCGTACTGAGTACAGAGGTAGGGTGTTGTTTATACATTGAGTACTCAGTACAGAGTTAGGGTGCTGTCCACACATTTAGTACTGAGTACAGAGGTAGGGTTTGTCTACACATTGAGTACTGAGTACAGAGGTAGAGTGCTGTCCACACATGGAGTACTGAGTACAGAGGTAGGGTGTTGTCCACACATTGAGTACTGAGTTTGGGTGTTGTCCACACATTGAGTACTGAGTACAGAGGTAGTATATGGTCTACACATTGAGTACTGAGTACAGAGGTAGGGTGCCTATCCACACATTGGGTACTGAGTACAGAGGTAGGGTGTTGTCCACACATTGAGTACTGAGTACAGAGGTAGTATATGGTCTACACATTGAGTACTGAGTATAGCGGTAGGGTGCTGTCAACACATTGAGTACCGAGTACCGAGGTAGGGTGTAGTCCACATATTGAGTACTGAGTAGAGAGGTAGTATATGGTCTACATATTGAGTACCGAGTACAGAGGTTGGGTGTTGTCAACACATTGAGTACTGAGTACAGAGGTAGTATGTTGTCCACACATTGAGTACTGAGTACAGAGGTAGGGCGTTGTCTACACATTGAGTACTGAGTCCAGAGGTATTATATGGTCTACAGATTGAGTACTGCGTACAGAGGTAGGGTGCTGTCCACACATTGAGTACTGAGTACAGAGGTAGGGTGTTGTCCACACATTGAGTATTGAGTACAGGGTAGTATATGCTCTGCACATTGAGGACAGAGGTACTCAGTACTCAATGTGTGGACAGCACTCTACCTCTGTACTCAGTACTCAATGTGTAGACCATATACTACCTCTGTACTCTGTAGTCAATGTGTAGACCATATACTACCGCTGTACTCAGTACTCAATGTGTGGACAACACCCTACCTCTGTACGCAGGTCTCAATGTGTACACCATATACTACCTCTGCACTCAGTACTCAATGTGTAGACAATGCCCTACCTCAGTACTCAGTACTCAATTTGTAGACAACACCCAACCTCTGTACTCAGTATTCAATGTGTGGATAGGCACCCTACCTCTATACTCAGTAATCAATGTGTGGACAACACTCTACCTCTGTACTCAGTACTCAATGTGTAGACAATATACAACCTCTTTACTCAATACTCAATGTGTAGATGAACCCTACCTCTGTACTCAGTGCTAAATGTGTGGACATCACCTTACCTCTGTACTCAGTACTCAATGTGTAGACAACACCCTGCCTCTGTACTCAGTACGCAATGTGTGGACAGCACCCAACCTCAGTACTCAGTACTCAATGTGTGGACAACACCCTACCTCTGTACTCAGTACTCATCAATGTGTTGACAACACCCTACCTCTGTAAGCAGTACTAAATCTGTGGACCATATACCACCTCTGCACTCAGTTCTCAATGCGTAGACAATGCCCTACTTCTGTACTCAGTAATCAATGTGTGGACAACACACTACCTCTGTACTCAGTACTCAATGTGTTCACAACACCCCACCTCTGTACGCAGTACTCAATGTTTAGACCATATACTATCTCTGCATTCATTACTCAATGTGTAGACAACGCCCTACCTCTGTACTCAGTACTCAATGTGTGGACAACACCCTACCTCTGTACTCAGTACTCAATGTGTGGACAATACCCTACCTCTGTACTCAGTACTCAATGTGTGGACAGCACTCTACCTCTGTCCTCAGTACTCAATGTGTAGACCATATACTACCTCTGTACTCAGTACTCAATGTGTGGATAATACCCTACCTCTGTACTCAGCACTCAAGGTGTGGACAGCACCCTACCAATGTACTCAATGTGTAGACCATATACTACCCTGTACTCAATACTCAGCACTCTACCTCTGTACTCAGTACTCAATGTATTGACCATATACTACCTCTGTACTCAGTACTTAATGTGTAGACCATATATACCGCTGTACTCAGTACTCAATGTGTGGACAACACCCTACCTCTGTACGCAGTACTCAATGTGTACACCATATACTACCTCTGCACTCAGTACTCAATGTTTAGACAATGCCCTACCTCTGTACTCAGTACTCAATTTGTGGACAACACCCTACCTCTGTACTCAGTACTCAATATGTGGACAGCACCCTACCAATGTACTCAATGTGTAGACCATATACTATCCTGTACTCAATACTCAATGTATGGACAGCACCCTACCGAAGTACTCAGTACTCAGTACTCAATATGTAGACCATATGCTATGTTCATGGTTGTAAGAGAGTGTGTGGTCTGCACCCTGTTCCTGGTTGTAGGAGAGTGTGTGGTCTGCACCCTGTTCCTGGTTGTAAGAGAGTGTGTGGTTTGCACCCTGTTCCTGGTTGAGAGAGAGTGTGTGGCCTGCACCCTGTTCTTGAGCTAAAGTCAGTGTGTGACCAGCCTGTGCACTCACAGTTGGATTTATGCAGCCACAATTTGAATCCTCCTAATAGTATGGCTGCCTGTACCATGCTCAATGGACACAGATTTACAAAACAATGCACTGTCAGGACACTGAAGGCCTCTTGCTTTGGATTTCCTCGTAACTGTGTGCCAGTTTTCAAGCTATGACTTGACTATAAGTTGCCCTTTTTATGCCAACTGTCCCTACTTATAACAATATCTTGGGATAGCTGACAAAGCAAACAACTTTAGGTTATAAAAGGACCCAGATCGTTACTTTAAATCAGGTACGTTTGAGGACAGAATTACCACATACAAATATACATGCAGATATACAATGTAATTAAACATACCTTTTTGTTCTGAAGGTGGTCTGTCTCAGAGCCAGGGTCCTCCTCTGGAAGTCTTAGAGCCAGGGTCCTCTTCTGGAAGTGTCAGAGCCAGGGTCCTCTTCTGGAAGTCTCAGAGCCAGGGTCCTCCTCTGGAAGTCTCAGAGCCAGGGTCCTCTTCTGGAAGTCTCAGGGCCAGGGTCCTCTGGTGGAAGTCTCAGAGCCAGGGTCCTCTGGTGGAAGTCTTCTGCCTGGGGTCACAGAGAATACCTGGCCAGGGCTCCCAGCAGACAGTGCAGTAGACAGGGAAAGCCCTCCCTACCGTGGGCACATCTTTCTGGTAAGCATCTCCACTGACTTGGAAGCCCACATGGCTGTGATCCGGCAGCAGCCCTCTCTGCCACTGCAGGGTCTTGAGGCCATGGGTGCAGCAGCTGTATTTATGCATTGCAGGCAGAGCCGATGCTGCTCCAGACCGAGCCTGTGAGGGCTTCATGTCCTCTGGGAAACCAACCAAACATCAACAGATTAATAAGCCTATCCCCTGGTACCATTAACATTTAGTCCCAGCACATCAGAATCCTGTTTTTCGGAAACAAAGATGTTCTGATGCTTAAGATTTATTCATAGGTGCACAGATTGCAAACATCAACAATGGCCAACGCTAAAAATAAAACATCTAAAACACTGAATATGAAGGAGCTTGTCCACCAGCTAAAAGTGGACAAGCGGGCATTCCATGAATCACCAGCATCAAGGTATTGTGAGTCTCAGGCAAGCTTGGACCTTCAAAACATGGAAGCCCCAGCTACTAAAGACATTCAACTAATATCATCTGAATCTAAAAAAAGTTAAGGTTATGCATGTCAAGTTAGAGATACTAGAATTAAAACAGGCCTTGTTGGAAGACAAGATGGAGGACTGTGAAAATAACGGTTGCAGACTAATATTACTGCAGCAACTTATATTCAGCATACAATTCAATTCAAGGGAAACACTTTGTTGTTCTAGGATGACCCTGCTTCAATTTTATCCAAACTATGAAAATGCAAGAACATTACAACCATTCTGCATTAGAAGAATACCTATAGGTGAGAATACCTGTTTCACTTGTTTTTGTACCAAGGAACAATGAACTCTGCATTGTCAAAACCCCATTTGAGGCAAAACACATTCTGCATTTCAAACAAGTGGAAGTACCCCAGGACACCTCTACAGTAGCAACAAGTGGGGAACTTCTCGCTCTCATAGATCAAAGAGATAGGGATGCCAAATTCAGAGACATACAGGCAAAGACATCCAGTTGTACACCTCAGACAAATAATAGCTCCACATCTTTCTCAATACTTTCTTAAATTGTGTCTGTTATACAAAAAGTTTAATGGTAATTAGGATAATCAGATGGGATAGTGGGTCCGAGGGCCATATTATCAAGAACGGCGTTACAATTATCGCCGCTTTAGCGATAATGGGCTTGATAATATGCCCTTGTAAATTCCCAGAGTACCCCAAGTCTGTTAGGCAAACATTTTATGGGTAGGTTTTCACCCTGTTATGAAGTATTGGTTTTGTTCTAATTATATCAAGCTTTGAACTGAAATTTGGAGCAGAGGACTCCCAAGGGTCAGAGGGAGAATACAGTAGCTGGCACTACCATTTCTCTTAAATATGGACTTTACAAAATCCCTTACAATTTCCTGGACGTCTGCCACCTAAATGGCACTCACAGGTTTTTGGGTTGTAATTAGCGGTATGTAGTTTTGTTACTATTTGGCTTTTATTTAACGGTATCACATCTCCAAAGAGACCTGTTATACATTTGCATTTTACCAAGTACATAGTGAAGCTAGCAGACACTTCCGCTAGTATCAGCTGCACCAAGTACATTTCTCAGACATATACTGAAGCCCATCAAGTGGACAGGAGCAATTTCTCAACCAGCTCACCAAACCAATTATAATTCCCATCTGCATTCCTCCTGGCTCTAGCAGCAAGTGGCACAACTCAGAGACTGTAAAAAGAGAGGTTTTCCCTTGGCAAACACAGTTATAAATTCATGCATATGCAAATAAATGTATATAGAAACATCAGGTCCCATACATTACAGTTCATCCACACACGAATTGTATAGTTTAAAACATTTATTGTTATTAAAAAGGTTTTAAGTAAAAAAAAATTATTTAATCACTTTTTTAAAAAAAATTCATAAGAACAGAACGTAATCACACTGTAACATATATGGCGGACTCTATTTCATCAGCAGCCTCTTGAGTTGTAGCGTTCCACTCCCTTCTGCTTTCCGTCACGTCAGTCCTTACGTCTGCTATCGGCTGCCAATTGACTAACTCAAAAGAAGTCTGCCAGACAATCCACTCCCCGCTACGAGTTTTGCCCCAGCAGACACGCAACAAGTATTTGGCGATTCAACAAGACGAGAAAACCCAAAATAATGAAATAGAGTCCGCCACAACAATATTCAATTAATCATTGCATCATACCAAGGCATTAAGGTGAATGAAATTAAGAGACAAGAGTAAGATGGACTCGAAGAGAAACTATATCTGCCACAAGAATACAGTATAGAGATGGAACAAACGTGGAAAATCTGAAATCGTGAACAAACCCCTCAAGACTAAGAATGTTATGTAACCAGGAAAATTCCTGAAAGTGGCAACCATCCAGTGCCCAGAAATCAGGAGAGACTGATTACATAGTCTTGATAAAGATGGCAGAGTATCAATGGTAGCCATCGAAACGCGTTGACGCCACCTATACGCAATCAAGAGAACAAATCTATCCTGAAGTCAAGAAAATAACGGGCCCAGGTTCAGATTCTGAAATTGTTAGAGTCTCAGATGTGTAACATTTAATGACTAATTGTTTGTGTCTTTTGTATGTCTCTCCTTTGATGTGATTCTTCTTTGATAACCATTGCGAAAATGATTCCAATGTATAAAATTATGTTTATGAATTGCAATATGTTACAGTGTAATTACGTTCTGTGCTTATTAAATTTTTTTAAAAAGTGTATAAATAACTTTTTTTTACTAAAAACCTTTTTAATAAGAATAAATGTTTTAAACTATACAATTTGTGTGTGGATGTACTGTAATATATGGGACCTGATGTTTCTATATACATTTATTTGCATTTGCATGAAATTATAACTGTGTTTGCCAGTGGAAAACCTCTCTTTTTACTGTTCAAAGTACCCCACTCCCCTGGTTTTCAGAAGGGGTCTCTCTCTAATTTGTAAACAACTCAGAGACTTCCAAAATCCATTTTCTTATTTCATATCTTGCAGTATTTCAGAAACCAAAGTGCATCGTGCAGTCAAAACATAGTCTACAAGTTTTGGCTAAAGTCTTCCACAGGGCCAAAGAGTTGTGAGTCCATAGTGTCCATTTAAAAGGGGAGACCCTAATGCCACCGCCCAATTAAAATCATTTGTTAGGAGCTCAACCAATGACTCATTTGTTTCTAAAGCTTTTTACAATTTGTTTTTTTGCATCAAGCAAAATTACATTCGAGGAGATATATTATTTTAGGCCCAAGATAATACAATTTAGAGAGAAAAGTACTGCAAATAACACTATATTGACTTCAATTTCCCTAACACATTTTACATATATCTAGTAAAGTCATTTCTAAAGTGCAATTAGAATTTCACATAGAAAACCTTGATAATCTGCCTAAGATCCCAGTGTAAAAACATTTACCACTCACAATGTTCAAGCAAACAAGAAACACGAAGCTATTTTTTCATTCACAATATCTCTTTTCACAACACATCCCCTATTACAGTACTTTTCATTTACCTTCCTGATTCTATCCTATTTAAACAAGAGAAATGGCTGCCTAAGTTACAACTGTAAAAACCCAAATTAGATCTGAGTTTTCATCTAAAGTGCTCTTTTTTCAGTTTAATCTTTATTTCGTTGCCTTGCAACATAAAAGATACAATAAAATATAACAAAACATAATAAATTTCACCACATAGAAAGCTTACAGTTCATTATAGTTGAGCACCCCGTTATAGGAGCAACATTTCATCATAATTGGACACACAAGATTACAATTTTATATTTGACGCAGGAAATAAATAAATATGTTAAAATGTTTAAAAATCAAATTAAAAAAACATTAAATTGATTATAACGACCGGGAATTTGAGAAGACACAATGACTAGACATAATTCATAATTTACAAGATTTCAGGATGGCAGTTTTTCCTTGTTTAAAATGAAAGGTTCAGTTTCCGTCTAGTGTAGTAAGCGGACAATAAGAATTTACTGATTCCGAACACAAATACTTGGCTGGTGTCCGTACTTAGGATCCTACCAGCTTCCCTATGTGAGATAGAACCAATATTGCGGCACAAGGGGACTATCCATCCTTTCCTTGCCCTAACGTAGCTAGGGCAGAAAAACAATATGTGATAAATATCTTCCCTTTGATTGTTGGTGCATAAACTGCAATAGTCATTCTCTGTCTTCCCCCATCTTTTCTCTATTACTTTGGATCTCAACGTTCCGTATCTGAATTTTATATACAGAGATTTGGCCAGTGGTGGCTCGATTTCATCTAAAAATTGTTCAAAAGATGCCTCATTTTCTACCATAAGGAATTTTTCTGTAAGAGGACCATGTGTTCTTGTATACACGGAATCGTAGCTCACATATGACCAAAAAGACAGTTTGACTATTTTCTTAGAAACTGAGTTTAAAGATCCTGGCTCGTTCCAGAAGTGCATTAATCCGAGCTTGATTACCCAGGTTTTTACATGTTTAAACCAAAAGATTTTCCTGTCACTATCAAGTTCAAGGACCTCTTTCAAGCCATTTTTGTAATCTGATAGTTCAATAGTTGTCCATAATCTGATCCACAACAATACTGGTCTCAATATTGCATGATGGTCTGTGTGTTTAATGTTTAGATCGAGAAATAAGGGAATCAGCGGGGTATTGGTAGGAACTTTTAAAAGACCCCTAATAAATTTATTCTCGAGTGCTTCAAAAGTTTTCTTACATACTGGCCCCCAAATTTCCGCCCCATACAGTGAGGCTGATTGAACCTTATATCTAAAAAGCTCTACTGCTGGGGTGACCGCCTTATTGACACTTTTCTTTTTTTTCCAAATGGTGAAGTCTGGGTACTTGTTCTCAATGTATAAATCAAGAATTCTGTAACACCACATTATCACATTTGTCTCATCAGCTTTACCAACAGTTTCCAAACCACAGATTAAATTGAATCCCAGGCTTTTTAAAACACCAAACCTATAGATATGTATGCGGGCTACAGGTAACTGTCAACTCTGATTTACAAACAGTTGGCTACAGTTAAGGTCCTTTCTACAGTGCAGGATGTGCTTTTTGTGAAAATTCACTAGACTGCAAACATTACACACATTATACATATAAACATTCTCATGATTGTAAATATTATACACATTCTATAAACATTCCCCAGATTGTAAACATTATAAATATAAACATTCTCAAGATAGTAAACATTATACACATTTTGCATGTAACATTCTCTAGATTGCAAACATTACACACATTCTACACAAAAATGTCTAGATTACAAACAATATACACCTTATACATATAAACATTCTCTAGATTGAAAACATTGTACACATTCTACATATAAACATTCTCTAGATTGCAAACATTCACATTATACATATAAATATTCTCTAGATTGCAAACATTATAAACATTTTATACACAATCTACACATGTCCCTTTGCATCATACATTTTTGATGATCACACACTGATCAAGGACCATTCTTATCTTTGTGCTTAGCACAAAAGTAGTTACTAATAAAAGTGCATGGCATGTAAATGTAATCATTCAAGGCAAGGTGCTTATCAAACAACAAAAATGTGGAAGTTGAAAAATCCTGATTCTGATTAAAACATACCCTTAAAAACTAGACAGTGGAAATTCAAATGGACTTCATGCACTTCAATTGTGAACTCCACAAAATTCCGAAGTTCAACGTCAAAGAATTGTGACTCTGTTCATAATTCATCACCAATAATTTAATCAATGGCAACTCAACAAAGAACCCCTTTCAAACCATCCAGCAAATCTTACATAAATAAGCAAAATTGAGGAGAGCTAAAAAACATTGAGAGAGCTTAACAAACAGTAGGATGAAAACACACAATACATCAACCAAAGGAATCTAGATAAAAACCATAGAAATCCTATTTGCACTAGATCACATCTCTACGTTATTCTCTGGTCTCATCTACTCCTAGAGAACAGAAGTGCCACACATCGATTATTTGGTGCATTAGATTCTTAAGATGAACTAGAAGCTCAGCATCAGTGTTCAAGCCCCAAGGGGTTTCACTTCCAATCATGATGATTCAAATTGATTCTGCTCTCCTTAGAATCAGTTTATGATCCCCAACCCTAGGATTCCCTGGTATATGTTGGATTCATAGACACCTTTATGCTCATCCCAAATGTGCTTTGTAATGACATAGGTGAACTTCTTACTGGAAATTACACGTGCATGCTCACGTATCCATAGCTTCAATTTATTTACTGTGCTGCCTATGAATTTTTTTAACACAGTTACATTCCAGCACATAGACTACATGTGTACTCTCACAACTTATGCGTTCCTACATCTTTCTAGTGAATCTATTCGAGTGTAAAGGCAGTTGTGTTGTCCCCAAAGTGTAGGTTCTGCACCTTTGACATTTAGAAAAGCCAGGTTTTTAGATGGTAGCCAGTTCAATGCATTTCTTTGACTGGTCATGTAGCTCCCAACCAAGATATTCCCTAGCGGTGATGTTTTTCTATATGTTATATTTGGATGATTCGAGAATGTGGTAATAAGTCTACAGCTCTTTCCAAAATGTTCCAACTATTCTTAGTCAGTGTTTTTCATTTCCTTTTCCGAGTTATTAAAGTCTGTGATGTATCTCAACATCAACATCAGTGATGTCACTGACCATATCATGAGTAATGTAATATGTGAGGTCGTACGTAGTGCATTGCTGAGGCGTGAGTTATATTTAGCCTCAAGTAACTAACTGCTGAATTTCTCTGGTTTTGTATGTGTGGAATGTTAGCCTAACTATAACGTCCCTGGAACCTTTGTTATTTTCAGTGATTTTTTTTAAATACTAATTCCTAACTACAACGTCACTGTAACCTTTGGTTTTTTTCAGTGAATTTTTAAGGTTTTTCTTATTCTATTTCATAACTATTACCTTCCTGTATTTTGTTTCTACATTTAAATATTGAACAACACATCTACGTGGCTCTCCATTTATTGTTGTATTTATTTATTTTAAAAGTGGATTAATCATCTTCTTTCATGATATTTTTGGTTTTTGTGATGACATGGCGATTGCGGAGGGCACACAACAAATACTGCGTGTTTTTGACAAAGTGTAAAACACATATATAGACATACTTTATATAATGTTTCAGTCTGGCTGTTTGGTACAATATTAATTTAACATTTTCCTTGTTCACAGCTACACTGGAGGTCTTAATGACGTCGGCAGCCACAAATACAAATGGCAAAATGTAAAACACATACATAGACATATTTTATATAAAGTTTGATTCTAGCTGTTTAGAAAAATATTTTTAAGTTTTTGGGCTATTTCTATAAAGATAAAATGGTACCAGAAGGACCAAAGGAAAATCTACAACTGTTTAAAGTTGTTGAAGACCAGGAGGACTCAGGCTGCACATGAACAGTCTTCTGATGAAGAATCACCAATGAAGAATTGAAGACCACAACTAAACTGGTGAGGTACAACGTAAGAGAGAAGACATTATCTCGGGGCACAGCAAATAAATATTCGTTTGGTACAATAATCATGTTGTATCTCTTGAAAACATACCACAAGTAGCAACTTAAAATTGAACAGAGAAAAAAAGGACAGGGATCAGCAGCCTCCAGACCTCCAGCCCCTGCTCATAGCAATAATAGTTCAGCTGAAGTGGAGAGAAAATGTTATGGAATGTCACCATAACTAAAGTATTTTGCTACCTTCTGCATTGACTGTACCACCATCGCAACAGCCTGGGAGTAGTCTGTGGATGTAATTTTGCAGAATGGGAAAAACCATACTTGTTCATTGTTTCCCTTTTTTATTGCAGCAATTCAACCACTATGAACAAAATACAAACAAAGAAAAATATATTAGTATTTAATTTTGAGCATTAGGCAACCTAAACAGAAACCATAGTGAAGTGGTGAAGAGACTTCCTAGGTGCAACTTTAGGCTGCTAGTAGTATAGTTCTTCCATTTAGTTTTTATCAGTGTTAACAGAATGTAGTCCTGTAAGGTTTTATAAATTCCTTTTCTGCAGTTAAACAGAGTCTTTCATTTCTAACAACTTGCTGTAGAAAATACCCCTAACAGGTGGAATAATGTCTCAAAAATATATAATTCATAGATATGTCAACAGAAAAACTACATTTTGTTATTCTAAATTGTCCTTAGAACTTCACTTCTAGAGAAGCAGATATAAGTTTGATAACTTTTTAGGTAGTCATTTCTATTTCATTGCACTCTGACCATCCACTTTGCTATGCTATATATATAGTGTGTAGCGTGTAGATGTTATATTAACTCCTTTATGAAATATGATTGCTATAGTTGTGAAACTTCTTTTTGAAATGGAAATTGTCCAGCTACATAGGTTTTTATTTCAGTTTCTAATTTAGTACCATCCTCTCTGCATCATTGTAGCATGACTATGACATATTTTACGTACATTTGTAATAATAACTTAGACCTAAGTTCTGATCTGCAGTTTGGACAGGTCATATCTTGATGGGTGTTTTAGTTACATTTTTAAAGGCCGCAGCTTTACAATCTGGTAACGTCAGTAGAGGAATCATTCCAAATTGATTACAGTGCTAGTGGTGAATTCACAATGTTCACAGGTATGGTTCTTTATATAAGTTGAAACAAATAGTAAATTGAATGAACATCCTCTTCCTCTAATAGTCCTAGCATTGCCATTAAAAATAATTGAACATCCTGCTGAACATTTTAAGAAAACACTACTAGTCCAGTACACTACTCTTTCTTTTAGATCTTTCCAGGGCTCTGCTGGTGGCAACTTGCCTGTCTCTGGCCCATACGGACTATAGCCTGAAATGGATGTATACTTTGGATAAGAATTGTCTCCTAAACATTTAAACCTTGTTGTGGTTCTGCAATGGGAAGCAGTACTAACTTGTTATGAATAGCTCTAGAAGGCATTTTAATATTCTTTAAGTAATTGTGATAGTACTTACATCTAATTTGCTGAGTGGACAACTCAAAGCGTTCCTCTACAAATAGGTAGAACAACAAACTTTTGCCAGTTATCATTATTTTACTTTTCATTTTTAAAAACATGTCAACAGTCCATGTTTGAATCTTGTAGTGAGTGTGTCGACAACAAATTCAAACATACTCTGGTTTTTCAGAGCACACTGTGTTACATTTTGTAATATCTTCTTTAAAACTATCAACTGTAACACCTGTGTCCTGTTCTGCAACTCCTCCTGTTATCAACTCTTCATTTTCCGTAGAGTCCTTTTCTGGACAAAAGAAACTAAATTGCACTTCATCACAAACCTTTTCTACCTCTGCACGGTACCATGCAAAAGCAGGGGTTTTTACATAGTCCAGCCTCAAACTAAAGTTCTCATTGTTGAGAGGTGTACAGCTTACATCTTAAAATGATGGAAGGTGCTTTGGCATAGTTTCTTTGATAAAGAAGCTAGTGAATGTCCCTCCAAATGTGTATGCGTTCTAACCTTGCAGGGATCCTATCCTTGTTAAGTACTCGTAATTTTGTGTTTTCAACTTCGCCTTGCAAAGATACGTAGACATGTTCTTAGTATGTTCATGGCTTACTGGCTTACTGTTGAATACTACAAATACTACTTCAATTCCATTTGTGTACAGGGCCTGACTAAGCCTTCCCTGTACCTCTTCTTCAATACCTTGTTATACATTTCTAGATACCATAACCTGTTTTGCTATAGGGGTGTCGTTCATAATTTCATCAATAGCAGGAACTAATGTGTTATCTTGGAGATAGCTTTCTTCATTAAAGAAAGATTCTATAGTAGAAGTATGTATCCATTCTCCACTAAAAACTATAGAAAAGTTACTTCTAGTCACTAATCTTTTCTTCTGGTTTTGTTTCCTCATGCACAACACAGTTTTGTCAAGAGGCTTCTTTCTTTTTATAATCAAAATTAAAAGCTTCCTCTTCAAAGCAAAGGCATTATCAACTACTCCTTCAAATTGTTCTTTCTTTTTCAGTGCCTTTCTCCTTCGTCTATACATATTTTCAGTACATTTACAACCACTTTACTATGAAACATTCTAGCTCTGATTTCCTTAAGCTGCTTATGTCTCCTGGTTAAGGTGTGATCATCTTTGTTGAATTCTTTCCTGTTCTTGCAATATAGATTTTGTCCACTCTTATTCTTTCTCATAGTTTGCTTTTTATTTTTATTATTTTGTAATCTTTGCATATGTCCACATATATGTTTGAGAAATTACTTATGGCTGAGATACCCGCCACCCCCTCTCAACACAATCCCCAAGGAATGGGAAACCGGAAACGGTTCTGAACTCTTGGAAGACGGGAGGGAGTGACCCTCCCGGCCGTATTTATTAAAATATGAAACAAAATTAAAACATTAAAATAACAGTTTCATATTATGTACAATTTCATTTCCACACTGCGATGTTTGGCTAACCTTAACATATTCTCTAATACAAAGGTTCACCTAGCCGAACTAACATCCTACAAAACATTTAACTTGAAATTGTACATCCTAACGTTTAAGGGCCACCGGCAAGGTCGTAACCGGTGTCAGATCCCTAAACCAGAAATATCCCCCTCACTTGTGAGGGGCGACGGCACAGAGGTGTACCTCACGTGCATCTACAATTTCCCTTGACTTGACGGGGGCCCCAATAAACTCGACGCCATTTAAAGGTCGTCGGAGGACTCGTGTGAGGTGTCTAGAAGGTAGCGTAAACCCCCTCCCACACCCCACACAACTTACCACATCTGCCGTCGCAGATGTCCTGGCCCCGGGAAATTCTACAGGAGGGGGCTGTAGCCCCTCCTACCCAGGAAGGGGCCTTGACCGCCTTTCCTTTCTTTTCGGCGGCCCATCCTTAGAAGGGACCGCCTCCCCGTTGAGGGGCCAATGGCCACCTCCCTCGAGCGCTCCCATCCGTAATGGGTGACGCCCACCCATAGGGATCTTCCAATTACTGCTCACCGATCATGACCTTACCGCCCGACCAAAATAAATACGACAATTCTAACTAAATTACTCAATGACTAAATTACTAAATGACAGAAATACTTACAATTTATTACAAGCATGATTACTGATCAACACTAGTGCAGAATCACATTATTATCAAAACATACTACAAATTGACCATTCTTTATTGCATATTCAAAGTTATCACGATAATCATCACAACCTGCAAGAAATAGAGTTACCACATCAAACTTTATTCAAAACCACTTGCTGTCCTCAGGGGCTGGTGGGTGGGTCAAAATTGGCTCTTCGTTCCGTCTCGAGCTCACGTGCAGCGAGGAGGTGCAGCTTCAGAGCACAGGAACAAGAGGATGCTTTCTTGGCTTGTTGCTCCTTTTATCCGTCTTCAGGGCGGGCGTAAACCCGCCCCTGCCTGCCCCAAGGGCGTGGCCTGCTGCGTCAGTGTCTAGGCCAGCCCACTCCAGGGCGAGAAAAAGGCGCGCCCCGGCTACGCCGCTACGGGCATACCAGCCGAGACTCGCCTCCCGCCCAAAATGGCTTCCCGGGGGGATCGTGGTACTCCGCCATACGTTCGGGGGGACCGAATGGTCGCCCCTTTCCATATGGCTGAGATACCCGCCACCCCCTCTCAACACAATCCCCAAGGAATGGGAAACCGGAAACGGTTCTGAACTTTTGGAAGACGGGAGGGAGTGACCCTCCCGGCCGTATTTATTAAAATATGAAACAAAATTAAAACATTAAAATAACAGTTTCATATTATGTACAATTTCATTTCCACACTGCGATGTTTGGCTAACCTTAACATATTCTCTAATACAAAGGTTCACCTAGCCGAACTAACATCCTACAAAACATTTAACTTGAAATTGTACATCCTAACGTTTAAGGGCCAACGGCAAGGTCGTAACCGGTGTCAGATCCCTAAACCAGAAATATCCCCCTCACTTGTGAGGGGCGACCGCACAGAGGTGTACCTCACGTGCATCTACAATTTCCCTTGACTTGACGGGGGCCCCAATAAACTCGACGCCATTTAAAGGTCGTCCGAGGACTCGTGTGAGGTGTCTAGAAGGTAGCGTAAACCCCCTCCCACACCCCACACAACTTACCACATCTGCCGTCGCAGATGTCCTGGCCCCGGGAAATTCTACAGGAGGGGGCTGTAGCCCCTCCTACCCAGGAAGGGGCCTTGACCGCCTTTCCTTTCTTTTCGGCGGCCCATCCTTAGAAGGGACCGCCTCCCCGTTGAGGGGCCAATGGCCACCTCCCTCGAGCGCTCCCATCCGTAATGGGTGACGCCCACCCATAGGGATCTTCCAATTACTGCTCACCGATCATGACCTTACCGCCACAGGCCGGATAGTTGACCGGCTATCCGGACCCCCCACAGTACTCCTGCCTAAAGGTCATGTCATAAAGTCTTTAGCCAAGCTATCAGGTCTCCTATGAGTAACTCGTTCCCCATCCGGGACAAATGGACACCATTCCCCAAATACATACTGTCCCCTTTAATACAACCATGCGACACAGAATGAAGTGTACTTGAACGGAACAATCTACTCATCTTATTATTAATTTTCCTAACTGAATGATTCAGAGCAGAAACCGAAATAGCCCCCCGCCACACCTTCCGTGGAATCATATGGGACCATGCAATTGTGCACCCTGGAACTCTTCTCGCTAACCAACTTACAGTGGAAAGCATCCCCTCAAGAAGAAGTCGTCTACCAGTGGTCACCAAATCGTTGCCCCCAAGATGTACTATGACTACAGACGGCGGTGACCTCGTCCGCCCTAACAAACCTTCGAAAAATGATTGAAACTGGTCAATACAGAGCCCGCCCTTTCCGTAGAAGGACACACTGTACCCGTATTCCCCAGCCACGTGAATCATGTCACCTGCTTTGAATACGTCCGCGGCACGCCTCACGTATGAGTGGCCCACGACCCACACCTCCTTTTTCACAGCCGGTGATGTCTGACCGCTGGCCCCCCGGTGTCGGGTCGACTGCACAGTCCGCCCCGCCTCGTAGGCTCGCGCAACTGAAAACCAAACAAAAAACAAGAAGCGTGAGTACATCATAACAGCTTCACAACATGTGCAACCGCACATACCTCTTATAACAGTTCGAGGACCAACGCCCCACACGTTTTACTTGTTCAACACTCAGACCCCTGGCTGTAGCCTCTGTAGCAGCCCCTATCCGAAAGGAATGGGTCCCAAACTCGCCGGGGTTCAAGCCCGTGGCCGAAATCGACATCGCAAGCACCCGCTGAAACTGAAACCTCGTCAGTGGGGTGGCGTCAGCGTGTCTCAACAAGGTCCCCCCCCCATGATGCCACCCTTTGTGCTAAATATTCCTCTACGCACACCACAGGGCACATGGGAGACCCGGGAATCCTTTGTATGATTATGCAGTCCCCAATCGCACCCTGATCGGTCTTGGACCTGACAAACGAGACAGTCGTTGTCTCCCCCCTGACCTGAACGTGCTCTCGGCACAGTCCACCCATGGTATCCTGCTTGTTCTTCGCCACTAGTTCGCTTACCCGCATAGCCCCATGGAATGCTAGCCCAAAAGCGGCTCGGAATAACACTGTCTCATACTGGGATGAACACGTTGCAGGAAGTACAGAAAATAACAGGGCCAACCTATCCAGACCTATCGGGCGCCTTTCATCTACTCTGCGACCCTCAAGGCGCTGCCACCCACGTAGCGCTTTTTGCACAACGAAAGACGCAGTCGGGTCCTGGATCCCATGAGCCCTTGCCATAAAGGAAATGGCGGCCCGATGCCTCTGGGCCGTAGCCACTGATTTGCCTGCCTGATGTAAAGACAGCAAAAATTTTACTACTGACTCCTCCTGGCCCCAAAGCTCCCCCCTAGCAGCCCCCAAAAAGGCCCAATAGGAACGGAACGCCCCTTCATACGCCTTCCTCGTCCTGGGTGCTAAACTCTCTCCCACGAGGTTTTGTAGCTCGGGGCACCGAGAGACCAAAGAGCTTCGGGAAAGGGTGCCGCCACCGGGTCCGCTGTGGGCAGATAACCCCAGAAGGCCTGCATACGAAAACGAGAAAGCGCATCAGCCGCTTGGTTCATTACCCCCGGCACATGTCTCGCCTTAAATAGCACATTCAACTGCATACACAATAACACAATTTCTTTGAGCAATCTCAGAATCCATTTGCATCGTGCTGCCTGGCTATTGATACACTCAACCACGGTCATGTTATCAGACCAGAAAACCACAGAGTGATCTCTGAATCCCTCGGGCCAAGTTTTTAGGGCCACCAGAATGGGAAAAAGTTCCAAAAAGGCAATGTTACTTGTCAGCCCACACTCATGCCACCATGACGGCCATTTTTGAGCCGACCATTGTGTGCCGAATATGGCACCAAAACCAATGCTCCCAGCCGAATCTGTCCACAGCCCCAGCTCCTCGGAGGATACCGCCGGTTTGTTCCAGACAATTCGACCATTGAAATCCGCCAGAAATGCCAACCAAATGCGCATGTCCTGGCGAACCTCTGCCGACAGCCTCGTGCGATGATGACCCTCCTTCAGGCCGACCATGGCTTGAGCGATCGAGCGGGAAAAGGGGCGGGCCATCGGCATTACTCTCAGGGCAAAATTCAGCTGGCCCACCAATTGTTGTAATTGATGCAGTTTGACCTTAGACTCACCAATACACGTTTCCAGGGACGCCCTGAATCTTAACACTTTTTCTCTCGGTAATAGAAAACAACCTTCCTCTGAGTCGAGCTCGATCCCCAGAAACTCGAGGCACGTCGAGGGACCCACAGTCTTACCTGGTGCCAATGGCACACCAAAATGCTTCATTAAGACACAAAATTCGGTCAAAGCCTGTCCACATTCTGGATCCCCGGCTGCCCCCAGAAACAAAAAGTCATCGAGATAATGCATAACATGTTGAAAATCCGTCCTCTTTGTGAAGACCCATTGCAGAAAACAACTGAACTTTTCAAAATAGGCACAAGATATAGAGCATCCCATTGGCATACATCTATCCATGTATTAGTGACCCTGAAACATGAAACCAAGAAGACGCTGATCGTCTGGATGTACCGGGAGCAACCGGAACGCTGACTCAATATCTGACTTTGCCATCAGCGCACCGGGCCCTAGGCGATTCAACATGGCGACGGCCTCATCGAAAGATGCGTACCGCACCGAACACACTTCCGGGTCAATCGCATCATTCACGGAAAGACCACGTGGGGCTGACAAATTATGTATCAGCCGAAACTCACCCGGGTCCTTCTTGGGGACCACCCCTAAAGGGGAACAAACAAAGTTAGGCATCGGTGGCACATCAAATGGACCGGCGACTCGACCTCGAGTAACCTCCTTCCCAATTTTTTCCTGTACCACGGTCGTATGTTGCAAGACCGTCAGTTGGTTCTTACACTTTGCCACACCCTGAAAATCCCCCACTGGGATGCGGAAACCATATGAAAACCCGTTCCGCAACACCCCAGCGGAAGCATGATCCGGGTATTCGTTGAGCCAAGGAATCATTGCCATGGTATCAATCGGAGTAGGTAAAGGCGCCCCTCGGACTATTTCAGACCTGTTTGGCGCTTCCCCTACCACCGTTATCACCCGTTTTGGCTCTGCACATGGACTCAGGATGGGATGGCTGCCCACACCCTCCGCATTCGTGTCTAAACTTGCATGACCCCTGGGGCCTCGTACATTTACCCCTGTTGAAATTCCAACAAATCCCCCTTTTACCTGCATTGCCATTTGGCTTTGAGTGATAGTCGTTACCTGCACCCGACCGAAAGGGTGTCCCAGCGTATTGGCGGGAAGATTCACCCCCGCTACTTCCTACCAATGGTACTTTTAACATTCCTGTACTCTCCATTTTTGACCATGAAACGGAGTCGTAACAATCCCAAGTCAAGTTTTTGTCGTGCTCCTTCGCCTTTCTAAAAATATTATCGTAGCAGAACCACTGATTGCCCCCATATGATACGTAATACTCCATGATCCGTGACTGATAAATAGGCAATTCGGTCAGCAACTCGGGCCTACGTTCGCCCATGATGGAGGTAAAGATTCCCCATGCCCTGCCCCAAGTACCAATGTTTTTGTCGACCTTAAAGGCGGCCATTTTTGCGCGCCAAACACTCGGATGCATGAGCTCCTTCTGGCTCTTAACATGCTCCATCTCATAATGGTCGGTAAGCAAAGAAAAAATGTTTACATACTCATCCGCCCACATCTTTTCCTTAATTGCCAGAGGAACATGCTGACCCACCTTCTCCCTTCGTGAAGGTGCAGACCCCTCCCTCGCAATCGGCAA
Organism: Lissotriton vulgaris; assembly: GCF_964263255.1. Taxonomy (NCBI): domain Eukaryota; kingdom Metazoa; phylum Chordata; class Amphibia; order Caudata; family Salamandridae; genus Lissotriton; species Lissotriton vulgaris. The sequence continues at coordinate 22,571,487 of NC_141685.1, read as the reverse complement.
TGGCCGCTTACCTGAACCAGAAGCTGCATCTGCCGCCGGACCTGGGCCTGTTGCTTTTTCTGCCGCCAGAGACAGCGGGGTAACTGACGACGGTGCCTTCACCGCCTCCCTAGTTTCCCGCAGTTGTCTCATTAACACCCGGGCGTCGTCAGCCGTGGCGCCCTCGCTATCTTTCCCCAACCACGCTGCCAATTGTGCTGCCAACTCGGGAGGCATATCCTCCCCGGATACGGGAGTGACCACCACGGGAATCGGATTCCCCTCCCTCGGCACTGGAGTTGGCTCTTCAAGTGGGGTATCGGGAACCGGGGTTTCCCCCCCAGCTGCCCCCCTTCTGGACCTCTTGCCTCTCCCTCCGGGGGCTGCTCCCGACAAAGGTCGTTTCGGTCCCCCTTCCCCGTCCTTAGCTGCCATCTGCTTCTTCAGATCGGTTACTTCTTTCATGAGCATGCGGAGCATCTGATCAGTACTGACTCGCTTTCCGACTTTCTTGGGCATTCTCAGACAGAGTATCTGTAAGACAAAAAAGAAAGATTACCACGCTCAAAATTGGCTCTTCGTTCCGTCTCGAGCTCACGTGCAGCGAGGAGGTGCAGCTTCAGAGCACAGGAACAAGAGGATGCTTTCTTGGCTTGTTGCTCCTTTTATCCGTCTTCAGGGCGGGCGTAAACCCGCCCCTGCCTGCCCCAAGGGCGTGGCCTGCTGCGTCAGTGTCTAGGCCAGCCCACTCCAGGGCGGGAAAAAGGCGCGCCCCGGCTACGCCGCTACGGGCATACCAGCCGAGACTCGCCTCCCGCCCAAAATGGCTTCCCGGGGGGATCGTGGTACTCCGCCATACGTTCGGGGGGACCGAATGGTCGCCCCTTTCCATTCTCCTCTTACCGGTAGCTTGTTTTTCTTTCAGGACTTATTCTGCATTTTGCTCCTTTTGTGTCTCAGTTCTGCATAGTTACCGTAGTTGCTTCTGTAGCTTTTTACTCTGATCTTTTGTAGGTATTCTAACTGTCTTGTTTTATGCGGATATTGATGTGTAAAAAACATAGGTATATTTTAATTTTTACTCTAGCCAGTGTAACAACTACTTTACTACTGACTTGCACATAATACCAGTTTTTATGTTATGTTGCAGTTTTAAATAAACAAATAAACCTAGCCATACAACTACATGCACTTACTTAAATATACCAAACCCAAAGCAAAACACAAAACTTGATTTACTAGTTACCTTTTAACATTATAGCACCCTCTCCTACAACATAGCTGCACTATATCTCAGTACTAACGTATACTGGCAAAAGACCACCTTATCTCTTCTGTAGTAAATTTTCAAATAGGTAAGTAAAGGACTTAATTAGCAAACAATAAATTGTTTACTGCCCTAATATGATCCATATATCGTTTACATATAACAAATGACATTCAAATAAAGCACATGATAAGTACAATGTATGTCTGAATTATAATTTATTTTTGATATCTTTTTTAGAAAAATATTATTTTGTCCATTATTTTTTTTCCTTTTCTTTGGTTATTTCACAAAAATTTGTTTCCAAATCCATAAATTTTACATAAACAATAAAGAATACAAAAAGACATATATATAACGTAATTTTGGTCGATGTTTTTACAGATGTAGGCAATATGTTGTTAAACAACGCGCGTTTCGGCCTGTAGCCTTCATCAGGTGTCCGTCCTACATATATAATACAAACATTTACAAAACAAAAAATACACAAAGATTTATAAAAGATATCATGCTGTTAACTACTCTCTAGGAATTACTTCTATTCTAGCATCTTCATTTTCGGCTCTTGAAGGAGCGACTCAAGATTTTTATTAATATTCTTGTATTTATCTTGGACTTTCATTTATTGCTCCTCAGTTCGATGAATTTGTATATAGCGATGTGGCTGGAGGTTGACACTTAGTTTAACTCGATACCGCGGTAGCGTGGGGTTCTATGTTGGGTCGATTTTAGCGTTTGATGCAATCTTTGGGTTCAGAGAACTAGTATTGCCTTCTGGGTTACTTCACTCGGAAGTTTTCTTAAATATAATTAAGCACGCTATAACATGGGTGTTCTGTACAAGTCAGCTCGAAATGATGATTCGGCCTTGAGTATAGAGGGACTATTTCTACTTTCTTAGTCTATGTGTTCGATGATAATTAGCTTCTCTGTCTGTATTATTGTTGGGCTTGTAGTAGTATGGGGTTCTCTGGTAATCGGTCACGCAGATCCAGCGGTAGCCGCTGGATCTGCGTGACCGATAAAGTGAAGTAACTCAGAAGGCAATACTAGTTATACTGGCTGCGTAATTGGAGGAGTGCATGAGTTGTGCCTCAGTACCTGGATGAGTGCATGGGTTGTAAGTAGGTGTTTGGATGAGTACATGTGTTGTGCGTGGGTGTTTGAATAACTGCATAGGTACAGCCTTGGCGATTGTGCAAGTGAAAGGTTTGTGTCTGGGTGATTGCATGAATGCATGGGTAGTGCCTGCATTGTCAATGACTACATAATTAGAAAGCAATACTCACTTTTTTAAAGCACAAAACCTTTTCCTAATGGCATTCCTACATCATTTCTTAAATATTTCTTATGTATTTAAAGCATATATTCACCAAAAGTTACACGTCAAGTGAAGCTAGTTTAAGAACTCTCAAGAGACATTCTGCACTATTAGCACTCATCATTCTTAAAAACAGCATGTTTGAAGAAATACACCACCCTCAGCATATACATGACATTTTTAACAGGCAGAAAGAACATAGATCACCATCTAAACATAAATGTGATTTCACAATAGATAAATATTCAGGCCATCTTTCCCAAAAATATGTAGTTCTCTACATCTTCAAGTAAACTCAAGAGTATCATCGTACATTTAGCTTTCTGCAACCAGGGGAATGCTGGAGTGCATAGGTACTGCTCAGGGAATAGTAGCAGTGAATGTATTAGTGCCTAGGACATTGCATGAAGAGTGCACAGGGAGTGACAGGGAATTGTTGGACTGCATGGGTAGTGTTCTTAGGATTGTAGCACTGCACGAGTTAGTGCCTTGGCCATTGATTGAGTACATGAGTGGTAACTGGATGATTAGAGTGCTACAAGGAGAGTGCATGGTGAATTTGTAAGTACACATGTACTCATGCAATGTCCCAGGCACTAATACATTCACTGCTACAATCGCCACAGCGGTACTATGCACTCCAGCATTCCCCCTGTCACTCTGTGAGCACCCTTCTAATCACCTTGTCAGAACCGTGTATTTATCTAATCATTGCTCCAATACCCTAACACTTATAAATACACCATGTACTCTCTTTGCAGTACTCTAATGATGTAATCAGTGGTCATCAGTGATGTCATTTGAGATGTCATCAGTGATGTCACTGAGCATGTCATGAGTGATGTAATATGTGACATCATCAACAGTGCATTGCGGGCGCCTGAGTTAAAGTTAGCTGAACTAACAATAACAGGGGAATTTCTATGGTTTTGTACGAGTGAAATGTCCAGCTAACTGTATTGCCCATGAAACTTATGGTTTTTTCAGTGGCTTTCAAAGGTTTTTTAAATGCTAATTTTTAATTATAAAGTGTGTGAAAGTTATGTTTTTTCAGTGAATTAAAAAAAAATTATCATTTATAAGTGTAATAATAGTTGTATCTATTTTTTGGGTACTGATTTTTTACAGTTTTGTAACTGTTTATTTTCAAATATTTTATTCATTAAATAACATATATTTTTCATGAAAATTGCAAAAAAAGTTTTTTAAAAAAATTAAACTGAAATATTGTTTAGTTTTTGGTTTTCTTTTTTAATTGAATATATTTTAATTATTTTCTTTATTATTATTTTTCTTTCACATTTTTTTGGGAGTTGTGCACCCAAAGTCTACCCATCACGTTGGGTGCGTGGATTGTGGCCGCCATTTTAGAAAAGTCGTGACTGATCCATGTACTTTGAGCGACGGCTTCATGTTTTTTCAGTTACGTCATTTACATTTAACATTACGTGACATGCGCAATAGATATGCGATGGTTCCCTGACTCCTGCTCTTGTGCATTCGCGACACACGTGCATTACGGTACGAGATGCTTACACCTTTGCGGGTCCCACGTGACGTCATATACGTGCTGGAGCGCACTGGATTTGTGACTCCCGCTAATTTTTTTATGTTTAAAATGATATATATGTATCTTTAATATACATATTAGGCAATACATTATCTAAGATACTTATGTAAATAATATATTTGTACTTAAAATAAACTTATGTTACTTTTAAATGTACTTTCGCAAAGTCGCATTGGGTCTTATTGGGTCTTATTAATATTTAATTTATACCCTAATATCTGGCCGAACCCGGCAGCCTCCACTGTTATTTCCCCTAATGCTCGCCCTGGGTCTGTGGTAAATACTGTCAAATCATCTGCATATGTGGTGACCTTTAAAGAAATTGTTTCAATACTAAAAGCACTTATTCAAGGATTATTTTGTAAAGCACAGATGAATGGCTCTTTATATAGAGCAAATAATAGGGGCGAGAGAGGGCACCACTGGTGCGTGCCACAGGACACCGGGAAAACAGATGATAATAAACCTGAATACGCTAATTTAGCACAGGGCTTATCATATAGGGCTTGCACCCATTTCTTAAAGTGTCTTCTGATCCTGAAAGCATCAATTACAGCCCAGAGAAACTCCCACCCCACTTGGTCGAATGCTTTCTCAGTATCTAATAGAATCATACCGAGTGGGGTAGATGTAATATTTGCCACATCGAACGCTGTCACTGCCGTAATTACATGAATAGTTGTATCTCTATTTTGGATAAGCCCATGTTGTTGGGGGGAAACCAGACTAGGCATCACCTGAGCAAGCTGGTTACACAGTATTTTGGCAAAAATGTTTGCATCAGTGTTAATGAGCAAAATTCGTCTATATGACCCTCATTCTTCTGCTAGTTTATCTTTTTTTAAGAAGAAGATGATTTTTGTCATATTCCCGGAATCAGGCACTTGCCCATTAACACTGATAAACCTTATTGTCTGGCTGAGCGGCAGCCTCAGATCATCCTTGAAGATTTTATAAAATTCCAAGGGAGCAGAGTCTTCCCCTGCAGCCTTACCCGAAGGTAAAGCCTTGATTGCCCTTTCAATCTCCTCCCACAGTATCCAGGGACTCAGCAATCTCCTCCCCTATATTTGGCAAGAAACATCCCTGAATATAATCACAAATATCTGCCTGCCTTGGCTTTATTGTTGAAGTATACAGTGCTTGGTAATACCTCACTAATTGCTCTAAAATCTGCTGTGGATGCTCATACAGTCTACCAGCAGGCCCCCTAATAGTTGTAATAGGGGCTTTAGCTCTGTCATCAGCTACTTTATAGGCCCGAATTTTCCCGATTGTTTCCCATACTCATACTGTGTCTGCCGATATTTGTTAAATTTGACCATGCTCTTTTCTTTAAGTGTTTTCTTGAGACCCAATTTAAGATTAATTACCTCAAACCTCAATTTTTATGACTCACCCGCCCCCTTCATGACTGCCTCCGCATGTAAATCTTCTGCCCTACGTATTGCAGAGGTTGTCTCCTTCAATATCCCTCTGTTCATTTTATTTTGGTGCCAGATATACTTTTGGGTGAGCCCCCTAATAACTACTTTAAATGTGTCTCACACCACAATGGCTAGACCCAGTATTCTCTTAAAAAAAATGTCATTTGTTCCCGGGTACTAGCTACAGAATCCACATCTGATAAAAGATACCTAGGGAATGAAAAAGATCTTGGTGGCCCATTTTCTGTATTGACTTTAAAAGTAAGAAGAATAGGATTATGGTCTGATGTTACTTTCGGGCATATATCTATTTCTGCGGACCATAATATTTGTGCAGACACCCAGGAATTGTCTATTCTTGAGTAAGATTTATGTGGGGCTGAGAAATAGGTATACCCTGGTATATTTTGGTGCAATGCTCTCCATGCATCGCTAATAGCCTGTAGTCGACCCAGTTCCCAGATTGCCATATGTGTTTTCAACATCCTCTGATATGCCCCCCCTTGTAGTCTCAATCCCATAATCTATAATACAATTAAAATCAGCCGTCACCACCCGATCCCCCTCCCACTTCAAAAGTTCCATATTTATGTTATCCACCACCGTAGGATCTTCATTATTAGGGCCACACACTACACTGAACACATATTTCCTCTCTTTTAGTATAAGCTGTGAGATAGCCCAACAACCTTCCTTATCCGCTGATATCTACATAAATTGCCCTAAGCCATTTATTCTTTAATATTGCAACTCCACGTATAGAAGCACTTTGAGTAGAGCATACTATAACCTCAAATCCTAACTGTTTTAACCATCCCCGGTCTTTATATGAAAGGTGTGTCTCTGTTAACATAACGACACTAGGATTATAAATTTTTAGCTCTTCTGCCACCAGTCGTCTCTTTATCCTGCTATTTAGCCCTGCAACATTCCATGCTAAGCATTTAACCCCCTTCATATAAAATAAGATACCTACTCTTTTTAGTAACTGCCTTACTTATATGAATACTTTTATCACTGCTTTTTACCCAATCATTTACTTTTTTTCCTTTAAACCCCCAACCCTTCCCTTCCTCTCCCCCAATCTCTTCCAGAGATTGGCCCTCCCCCCTCCCCCAGCATCTAGAAGGAGGAATCATCCCCTTTCTCGAAGCTGCTGTTGACTTTGGCAGCCCACTAAGAGTCCCGGTCACGAAGGTTCCAGAGGTTTCTAGTATCTATGTTGTTCAACACAAGAAAAAGTAAGTCATAAAACAGAGGGAAGCATGAATGAAATATTTCTATCATGTACCACAATAGATCATAACATTTCCCATTGTAACTATTAAAGGACCCCGCCCGTTTCAATCATTCTTGTTTGAGCATCTTTGGAGAGACATCTCTGTGCTTACAAGAACCCTTATTTTATCATTTTCTGGGGTGTTTTTAAAACAAAATACAAGGACAGGACAGCAGCAGCAGGAGGAGGAATATTCTTCAGAAGAATTTTTGCAGGAGGCTCCACGTCCTAAAAGGCCTGAATCAGTAGTGTGGAAATTCTTCACCTTTCCACCTGGGCAGAAGAAAGTGAATAGCACGAAGGTGACCTGCCGACTTTGTCAGAAGGTATTGTCTAGAGGTAGTGAGAAGAAATACTCATGTGGAACTGCCTCGATGTACAAACATCTGAAGACAATACATCCACTTAATCTGGCTCGGGAGGAATGCAGGCAAGCTGCAATGAACCCTCCAACTGTAGTGTCACATGCACCAGACATTCAACCAGAGTTTGCCTTTCTAGAGCAGCACTGCGTCAAGTGCAAGAAACTGATATGTTTTGAAGAGCAGTCAGTGGAAGCAGTTTATGCTGCGCAACAGAACCATTGTTGCTAATTTTTTCTTTGTTTTGTTTTATGGAATGAAAAATAATTCCTTAAGTTTCCTGTTTTTTTCATTCTTTTTTTGTTTTTGTTTTTGAAAAAACACCAAAAAATGCAAAATTGTTCAGAAAAATAAACAAAATACTAGAAAAAAGAAGAAGTAAAAAGTTCTTATCAGAACAATCTTATCTGGTTAAAGAAAGAACTATAATAGTCTGGTAATGTTTGAAACTTCGGGTGAATTTATTTATACAGCATGATTGACTGAAAGAATGTATTAGTACTGTATGGTGAATTTATAGGTGAAGATTTATGAGGAAGTACTGCAGCGTTACAGTGCGAGCTCTTTAGCTAAATTGCGCTATTCCATCTCCAAGGCACACAGAGATGTGATATATGTACATAAATATGGTGCAACTCTATGCTTCCCTCTGCACTGCTGCACAAACTGCAGCCATGCAATGACACAGGTACCCTTGCACCATGGTGGAAGGATGTCTGTGTCGTGGGGGAATGTATTTGTATAGGGACAGCTTTCTGTATATAAACAATCAATAAAGGCATTTTCCACTTTCAATGTATTCTGTGGAATGCAGCATGCATTGAAAGAGGAAAAAAGGAGGAGAAATGAAAACAATTCTCTGGGATGGCGCAGCATTCACCCACATCTCCAGATTTACGATTTCTCATAAATCTCGAGATGTGTCTTGTTCTATGAGTGTTGCGTGGGAACACCCACAGCAACGCCCTTTCAATGCAAATTGCTGTGTATGTAGGGGTCATATTTACAAGGAGAAGATAAGCTACGCAGGGTGGGTTTTCCTCTCCTTTTAAATATGAAGGAATGTCTGGCGCCATTAGTATGTTACAAAAAGTGACATACTGGTGGTGCAGGGTGCTTGGAAATCTGCCCCATAAGTGCTGAGGTATTGGCAGACTGATACAATAACTACATAGTGCTGGTTGGGTGATTGATGAATTACATGAGAGTGACAGGAGGTATACACTGCATAGATAGTACTTCAGTATTTAATAGAGAGGACCAATAATATGCATCTTTTTAGAAATGTGTAGGGATTATGCACAGAATACTGAATCTGTACTTGTGTTGGTGCCTAGGTTATTTTATAAGAATACCACTAGTAACTGGAATGATGTTAGTGCTGCAAACAGAGTGGACACTTAATTTATAAGTGCTTATGTATTGGTGGAGTGATAGGATAAGTAGATAGTGGTAGATAAGTGATTAAAGAAGAGCATGGGACATATTGGACGATTCCTACACAGTTTGAGTCGAGGTCTGCTTGGATAGTGCACAAAATATTAAAGCTGTACTTTTGTTAGTAGCTAGGCCATTCCATAAGTTCATGACTAGTAACTAGAATAATTACAGTATTACAAACAGAGTGTACTGTGAATTTATAAGTGCTTACGTATTGGTGGAGTGATATGATGAGTAGATAGTGCTAGATGGTTAATTGAAGAAATGCATGGGACAGAAAGGAGGACTCCTACACTGTGTAGGTATGATCTACGTTTTTAGAAGAGTGTATCAATAATATGTAGCCATTTTTTAAGTATATATATGCAAAGTATATAAACTATTTAACGTATATGACTTGTAACTGGAGTAATTGTAGTAATGCAAAGAGAGTGTATGCTGAAAGGATAAATGCTTAGGTTTTGGTGAAGTGATAGAATATGTGGATTGACGGATCTACCTTCAGTTGTAGCAGAACTAGTGACCTCTCCCTCAAATTTTACTCTATTGTGAGATTTTAATATTCACTTCGATAATCTGTTAGACACCACTGCTATGGGACTCACAACCAGCCTAGCTGCTATGCAACTGGAACAACTAGTGCCAGGACCCACTCACAACAAGGGTCATCTCTTAGACCCAGTATTTAGTAATAGCAAAACTTTAAAAGTTGGCAGTATTAGCCATCTTCCTTGGACGGATCATTCTCTAATTTCTGGAAAGGGGCGACCACTCGGTCCCCCCGAACGTATGGCGGAGTGCCTCGATCCCCCCGGGAAGCCATTTTTGGGCGGGAGGCGCGTCTCGGCTGGTATGCCCGAAGCGGCGTAGCCGGGGCGCGCTTTTTCCCGCCCTAGAGTGGGCTGGCCTAGACACTGACGCAGCCAGCCACGCCCTCGGGGCAGGCAGGGGCGGGTTTACGCCCGCCCTGAAGACGGATAAAAGGGACGCAAGACCAGAAGACATCCTCTTGTTCTTGTGCTCTGAAGCTGCACCTCCTCGCTGCACGTGAGCTCGAGACAGAACGAAGAGCCAATTTTGAGCGTTGTGATCTTTCTTTTTGTCTTCCAGATACTTTGTCGGAAAGATGCCCAGGAAAGGCGCGAAGAGAATGACGACTGAACAGATGGTTCGGGTCCTCATGAAGGAGATGTCCGAACTAAAGAAGCGGGTGGTGGAGCGAGACGGGGAGGGGGGATCGGGTCATCCATCGGCTGGAGCAGCTCCTGGAGGGAAAGCCAAGAGGCCAAGAAGGGGACCAGCCGGGGGAGACGTCCCGGTTCCCTGTACCCCGCTCGAGGCGCCAACCCCGGTACCGGCGGAGGGGAATCCGATTCCCGTCGTGGTCACCCCGACGTCCACTGAGGATATGCCCCCCGAGCTGGCGGCACAGCTAGCAGCATGGTTGGGCGACAGTAGCGAGGGCGCCACGGCTGCCGAGGCACAGGCGCTGATGAAACAGTTGCGCGAGAAACGAGATGCAGCCAAGGTGCCCGCGCCGGCTGCAGTGATAGACAAGCCGCAAGTGGCGGTTGCGACCGCGGAAGCAGCGTCCGGTGCAGGTAAGCGGCCATTGCCGATCGCGAGGGATGAGTCAGCACCCTCTCGTAGAGAAAAGTTGGGGCAACATGTTCCTTTGGCAATAAAGGAAAAGATTTGGGCGGGGGAATATGTGAACATTTTCTCCTTGCTTGTCGATCATTATGAGGTGGAGCATGTTAAGGGTCAGAAGGATCTAATGCATCCGAGTGTTTGGCGCGCAAAAATGGCCGCCTTCAAAGTGAATGAGAATATTGGCAATTGGGGCAATGCATGGGGAATTTTTACGTCAATTTTAGGGGAACGTAGGCCTGAGTTGCTTCCCGAGTTTCCAATCTATCAGTCACGAATTATGGGATACTCGACATCGCACCAAGGTAACCATTGGTTCTGTTATGACAATCTCTTCAGAAAGGCGAAGGAGCATAACAAAAGTTTGACCTGGGACTGTTATGATTCTTTGACATGGGATAAAATGAAAGAGTCAGGAATGTTGAAAATGCCGTTGGTGGGGAGCAATGTTGGTGAGTCCTCCCGCCAATATGCGGGGACGCCCTTTCGGTCAGGTACGGGTACCGACGATTACTCGAGACCTGCCGGCAATACAGGGAAAAGGGGTTTCTGCTTCAATTTCAACAGAGGTAAATGTACTAGGCCCCAGGGATCGTGTAAGTTCAAGCACGAATGTAGTGGTTGCGGGTCGTCCCATCCTGAGTCCTCGTGCAGAGCCAGAACGGGTGAGAATGGGGGTAGAGGAGGCGCCAAACAGGTCTAATGTAGTCCGAGGGGCGCCTTTACCAACCCCGATTGATACCTTGGCGATGATTCCCTGGCTCAGTGAATACCCGGATCGTACTTCTGCTGGGGTGCTGCGGAACGGTTTTTCATATGGTTTCCGCATCCCGGTAGGGGACTTTCAGGGTGTCGGGACGTGCAAAAATCAACTTTCCGTCCTGCAGCATACGACCGTAGTACAGGATAAGATCCGGAAAGAGGTTATACGAGGTCGGGTCGCCGGCCCGTTTAGTGTACCCCCGGTACAGAATTTTGTCTGTTCTCCTTTAGGGGTGGTCCCCAAGAAGGACCCAGGTGAGTTTCGATTGATTCATAATTTGTCAGCTCCACATGGTCTTTCTGTAAACGATGCAATTGATCCAGAGGTATGTTCGGTGCGGTACGCATCATTTGATGAAGCCGTAGCCATTTTGAATCGCCTGGGGCCCGGGCCGGGACGCTGATGGCGAAATCAGATATCGAGTCAGCGTTCCGATTGCTCCCGGTACACCCAGACGACCAGCGTCTTCTGGGATTCATGTTTCAAGGTTCTTATTACATGGATAGGTGTATGCCGATGGGGTGCTCTATATCTTGTGCATATTTCGAGAAGTTCAGTAGTTTTCTACAATGGGTCTTCACGAAGAAAACGGGTTTCCAAAATGTAATGCATTACCTTGATGACTTTCTGTTCCTTGGGGCAGCCGGGGATCACGAATGCGGCCGGGCCTTGGCCGAATTTTGTGTGTTAATGAATCAGTTTGGTGTGCCGTTGGCACCGGGTAAAACAGTGGGTCCCACGACTTGCCTCGAGTTTCTGGGGATTGAGTTGGACTCTAGTGAGGGTTGTTTTCGTTTGCCAGCTGCCAAAGTGTCGAAATTCAGGGCAGCCCTGCAAGTGTGTATAAATGCATCTAAAGTTACGCTGCATCAATTGCAGCAATTGGTGGGGAAGTTGAATTTTGCCCTGAGGGTGATCCCAATGGCCCGCCCATTTTCCCGTTCAATTGCCCAGGCGATGGTTGGCCTAAAGGAGGGTCATCATCGCACGAGACTATCGGCTGAGGTCCGCCAGGACATGCGTATTTGGTTAGCATTTTTGGCGGACTTCAATGGTCGAGTCGTCTGGAACAAACCAGCCGTGTCCTCTGAAGAGCTTGGTCTATGGACAGATTCAGCAGGAAGCATGGGCTTTGGCGCCATCTTCGGCACAAAATGGTCGGCACAAAGGTGGCCAACATGGTGGCATGAAGATGGTCTGACGAGTAATATTGCTTTCCTTGAACTGTTTCCCATTTTGGTGGCCCTCAGAACCTGGCCCGAAGGGTTCAAAGATCATTCTGTCATATTTTGGTCTGACAATATGACCGTGGTAGAATGCATCAATAGTCAGGCAGCACGTTGTAAACTGATTTTAAGGCTGCTCAAAGAAATTGTCTTACTGTGTATGCAACTGAACGTGATATTCAGAGCAAAACATGTCCCAGGGGTGATGAATCAGGCGGCTGACGCACTGTCTCGTTTTCAAATGCAGGCTTTCTCGGGTTTCCTTCCCTCAGCGGACCCAGAGCCGGCACCCTTTCCCGAAGCTCTCTGGTCTCTCGGTGCCCCGAACTTCGTCACCTCGTGGGAGAGAGTCTAGCACCAAGGACGAGAAAGGCATATGAAGGGGCGTTTCGGGCCTATTTAGCCTTTTTGGGGACTGAGAGAGAGGGGCTTTGGGGCCATGAGGAATGGGTAGTACATTTTCTGATGTCCTTGCGTAGGGCTGGGAAGTCGGTGGCTACGGCCCAGAGGCATCGTGCTGCCATTTCCTTTGTTGCCAGGGCTCATAATATCCACGACCCGACAGCGTCTTTTGTGGTACAGAAAGCGCTGCGTGGGTGGCAACGCCTTGAGGGTCGCAGAGTAGACGAAAGGCGCCCGATAGGTCTGGATAGGTTGTCCCAGTTGTTGGCCACACTCCCTGCCACATGCTCGTCTCAGTTTGAGACGGTTTTGTTCCGAGCCGCTTTTACGCTTGCATTTCACGGGGCGATGAGGATAAGTGAGCTGGTGGCGAGGAACAAACGGGATGTGGTGGGGGGTTTGTGCCAGGAACACGTTCAGATCAGGGGTGAGACGATGACTGTCTCCTTTGTCAGGTCCAAGACCGATCAGGATGGGATGGGTGACTGCATAATCATTCGCAGGATTCCCGGGTCCTCCATGTGTCCGGTAAAGTGTTTAGAAGACTACCTAGCACGAAGGGTGGCATCATGGGGAGGGACATTGTTGAGACACGCGGACGCCACCCCACTGACGAAATTTCAGTTTCAGCGGGTGCTTGCGATGTCAATTGCCGCAGCGGGCTTGAACCCGGGCGAGTTTGGGACCCATTCCTTTCGGATAGGGGCTGCCACTGAAGCTACAGCCAGGGGTCTTAATGTTGAACAAGTGAAACGAGTGGGGCGTTGGTCCTCCAATTGTTATAAGAGATATGTGCGGTTGCACATGTTGTGAAGCTGTAATAATATACTCACGCTTCTTGTCTTTTGTTTGGTTTTCAGTTGCGCAAGCCTACGAGGCGGGGCGGACTATGCAGTCGACCCAACACCGGGCCAGCGGTCAGACATCACCGGCTGTGAGAAAGGAGGTGTGGGTCGTGGGCCACTCATACGTGAGGCGTGCCGCAGACGTATTCAAAGCAGGTGACATGATTCACGTAGCTGGGGAATACGGGTACAGGGTGTCCTTCTACGGAAGAGGCGGTCTCTGTATTGACCAGTTTCAAACATTTTTTGAAGGTTTGTTAGGGCGGACGAGGTCACCGCCGTGTATAGTCATAGTACATTTAGGGGGCAATGATTTGGTCACCACCGGTAGACGACTTCTCCTGGAGGCAATGCTTTCCACTGTAAGTTGGTTGGCGAGGAGAGTTCCGGGGTGCACAATTGCGTGGTCCCATATGATCCCACGAAAGGTGTGGCGGGGGGCTATTTCGATTCCTGCTTTGAACCATTCTGTTAGAAAACTTAATAACAAAGTGAGTAGGTTGTTCCGTTCCAAGACATTGCATTCTATCTCGCATGGGTGTATTAATGATGACAGTATGTATTTGGGGGATGGTGTGCATTTGTCTCGGGTGGGAAATGAGTTACTCATAGGAGACTTCTTAGCATGGTTAAAAACGTTGAAACATGACCTTTAGGTAGGAGTTTTGTGGGGGGTCCGGATAGCCGGTCAACTATCCGGCCTGTGGCGGTAAGGTCATGATCGGTGAGCACTAATTAGAAGATCCCTATGAGTGGGCGTCACCCAACACGGATGGGAGCGCTCGGGAGAGGTGGCCATTGGCCCCTCAATGGGGAGGCGGTCCCTTTTAAGGATGGGTCGCCGGAAGTAAAGGAAAGGCGGTCAAGGCCCCTTCCTTTGTAGGAGGGGTTACAGCCCCCTCCTGGGGAATTTCCCGGGGCCAGTGACATCTGCGACGGCAGATGCGGTAAGTTGTGTGGGGTTGGGGGGAGGTCTACGATACCTTCTAGATACCTCACACGAGTCTTCGAACGACCTTTAACTGGCGTCGAGTTTTTAGGTGCCCCCGTCAAGTCAAGGGAAATTGGTAGTAGTTGCACTTGAGGTACGCCTCCGTGCTGTCGCCCCTCCCAAGTGGGAGGGGTAAGTCTGGTTAGGGATCTTGACACCGGTTACGACCTTGCCGTTGGCCCTTAAACGTTAGGATGTACAATTTCAATATTTCAAGAAAATGTTTTTGTAGGATGTTAGTTCGGCTAGGAGAACCTCTGTATTAGAGAATCTGTTAAGGTTAGCCAAACATCGCAATGTGGTAATGAAATTGTACATAACATGAAATGTTTAATGTTTTAATTTTTGTTTTAATAAATACGGCCGGGAGGGTCACTCCCTCCCACTTCCAAAAACTTCAAGAACTGTTTCCGGTTTCCCTCCTTTTGGGGATTGTGTTGAGAGGGGGTGGCGGGTATCTCAGCCATATGGAAAGGGGCGACCACTCGGTCCCCCCGAACGTATGGCGGAGTGCCTCGATCCCCCCGGGAAGCCATTTTTGGGCGGGAGGCGCGTCTCGGCTGGTATGCCCGAAGCGGCGTAGCCGGGGCGCGCTTTTTCCCGCCCTAGAGTGGGCTGGCCTAGACACTGACGCAGCCAGCCACGCCCTCGGGGCAGGCAGGGGCGGGTTTACGCCCGCCCTGAAGACGGATAAAAAGGGACGCAAGACCAGAAGACATCCTCTTGTTCTTGTGCTCTGAAGCTGCACCTCCTCGCTGCACGTGAGCTCGAGACAGAACGAAGAGCCAATTTTGACCCACCCACCAGCCCCTGAAGACAGCCAGTTGTTTGTAATAAAGTTGATCAATAATTCTGTTTCTGTTTTGTTTACAGGTTGTGATAGTATCATGTTGATGTTGAGTATAATAAAGAATGGTCTATTTTGTGTAGGTTTTGTGATTAAAGAGATTCGGATATAGTGTCGATTTTTAAGCATGCTCTTTCGGTCATAGTGGCCAATGTATTCTTAGGTTTAGTTAGCATTGTCGTATTTATTTTGGTGGGCGGTAAGGTCATGATCGGTGAGCACTAATTAGAAGATCCCTATGAGTGGGCGTCACCCAACACGGATGGGAGCGCTCGGGAGAGGTGGCCATTTGCCCCTCAATGGGGAGGCGGTCCCTTCTAAGGATGGGTCGCCGGAAGTAAAGGAAAGGCGGTCAAGGCCCCTTCCTTTGTAGGAGGGGTTACAGCCCCCTCCTGGGGAATTTCCCGGGGCCAGTGACATCTGCGACGGCAGATGCGGTAAGTTGTGTGGGGTTGGGGGGAGGTCTACGATACCTTCTAGATACCTCACACGAGTCTTCGAACGACCTTTAACTGGCGTCGAGTTTTTAGGTGCCCCCGTCAAGTCAAGGGAAATTGGTAGTAGTTGCACTTGAGGTACGCCTCCGTGCTGTCACCCCTCCCAAGTGGGAGGGGTAAGTCTGGTTAGGGATCTTGACACCGGTTACGACCTTGCCGTTGGCCCTTAAACGTTAGGATGTACAATTTCAATATTTCAAGAAAATGTTTTTGTAGGATGTTAGTTCGGCTAGGAGAACCTCTGTATTAGAGAATCTGTTAAGGTTAGCCAAACATCGCAATGTGGTAATGAAATTGTACATAACATGAAATGTTTAATGTTTTAATTTTTGTTTTAATAAATACGGCCGGGAGGGTCACTCCCTCCCACTTCCAAAAACTTCAAGAACTGTTTCCAGTTTCCCTCCTTTTGGGGATTGTGTTGAGAGGGGGTGGCGGGTATCTCAGCCATATTTAACTTGGTCCACTCCAAAATTCATACCCTCCTCCCCCCTTCCACGTACTATCTGAAACTGGTCAAAGCTCAATATAGATGAATGGATGACCAATTTAATTGCCACCAATCCCTCACTTTCTAAGGATCCCTGCGTTAATAATGAGCTGTTTAACAATTGGATAACAGGCTCTTTGGACTCTGTACTCCCCTATCGAACCTCCGGCGCTAGAAGGAAACAAAAAACTGCTCCTTGGTATTCCGAAGATCTTAGAGAGTTAAAACACCTCTGCAAAAGACTAGAGAGGAAGTGGCGTTTATCCTATGAACCTTCTGACAAAGCAACCTACAGAGAAGCTATTAGGAAGTACAAAAAATAAATTAGAGCTAAACAATCTACGCACTACACGGAAAAGATTCAATTGGCAAAATCCAAGCCTAAAGAAATCTACCAGATTGTGAAAACATTAACTAGGCTGCCATCACCGTCATCAGAAAATGACAATTCTCCCTCTCGATGTGAGGAGTTGGCTAATGCCTTTTTTTTTAAAAATAAACACAATCTATCTTTCCTTCTCTGACCCAGAAACAGATTTGTCTTCGCAAAATTCTAATCCACAGATCACAGCTATGGCCTCCCCCCCATACTAAATCATTGGACCACTTCCCAATGTTGCACCTTGACACTCTTGAGACCCTAATAAATCACATCAAATCAGGCTCACCTTGTGACCCTGCCCCCCCCTGAGATGCTGACCCAATCAACAATGCCATTCTCCCCAATCTAATGGAGCTGCTGAATTCTTCCATCATGAGCAGGACAGTTCCACAGTCCTGGAAACACGCCATGGTCCGAGCATTGTTAAAAAAAACTATCCTCGATCCAACTAATTTTAACAACTATCGCCCGATATCTCTGCTTCCTTGGGCCACCAAGATCTTAGAGAAACACATCAACACCAGTGTAACTCAGTTCTTCGAGCACAACCACCTGCTCGACACCTATCAGACTGGCTTTTGCCCAAAACATGGCACGGAGACAGCCTTGTTGGCGGTAACAGAAGAGGCTAGGCGGATACTCGATCAGGGAGGGTCAGTGGCAGTGATCCTCCTTGATCTGAGTGCCGCCTTCGATACGGTCAACCATAAAATACTTCTGGACCGCCTCCTCGATATGGGAATCTCAGGAGAAGCCCTGGAGTGGTTCAGGTCTTTTCTATCAGACCAAACCTTCCAGGTCTTTGAAGGCACATCGGTCTCCTCGAGTAAGCCTCTGGGTTGTGGGGTTCCGCAGGGCTCCTCCCGGAGCCCTACGCTCTTTAATGCCTATATGAGACCACTGGCTGGAATAGTACGTCCGCATGGTATTAACATCATTACCTATGCAGATGATACCCAGCTAGTGGTCTCTCTTGAACAAAGGAGAAACCCTCTCCCGCAGTCGAACTTACCAACTTGTTTCGAGCACGTCAAGAGTTGGATGACCAAATCATGCCTGAAGCTCAACAACGATAAAACTGAGCTAATGCTCCTAGGCCCACCAACTCTCTCCATCTTGGAGCTATCATGGCCTCCGAGCATGGGCACAGCTCCCACCCCCAGAGATACTATCAAAAGCCTGGGGGTGTGGATAGACAAATCGCTGACCTTCGACATGCAGGCAACTAAAGTTTCTGTGACCTGTTTTGGCCTCCTAAGAATGGTAAAAAAAATCCTGCCACTCCTTCCTTTCGAGGCAAGACAGATAGTCATTCAAGGCTTAATTCAATCTCGCCTAGATTTTAACAATGCTCTGTACCTTGGGGCGCCGGAATACACCTTACAAAAATTACAACGCATTCAGAATTGTGCAGCTCGCACTTTACTTGGCACCCCTCGGAGAATTTCAGCACAACCTGGCTTAAAAGCATTACATTGGCTCCCTATCAGAGATAGAGTCAAGTTTTAAGCTCTGTGCATTGCACACCAAGCATACTGGAAATCAGGTCACTCGTTGGTATTGCCATATGAACCCACCAAAGCTCTCCGATCTTCAAATGCCTTCCTAGCCCAAACTCCAAGAATTCATAGAGCAAGGGCCGGAGGTCGTTCCTTCGCTTACAGAGCCCCGAAAATATGGAACACCCTACCACTTCATCTTAGAGCAGACTCTAATCTTCTAAGCTTCCGTAAGAAACTTAAAACTTTTTTGTTCAACCAATAGTACTGTCTCCCCTCCCTTTTTTCTCATTAAACACTGATGGTAATTTTTAGTGCCTGGACGCCTCAGGGCAGCTGTTAGCGCTCAATAAATACGTTTTTCATTTCATTTCATTTCATTTCATAGTGCTGGATGGGTGATTGCAGAAATGTATTAAATAGACAAGAAGATTTCTAGATTGCATAAGTACTACTTTACGCAGTAGTTAGTTAGAGGTTTATATATATATAGTGCACACTGAATGTAGTAGTGCATTGATAGTATTTGCATTACTTAATCTTACCTTGACAGTAGTACATATCACAAAAAGGCAAAACATTTTGTTCAGTTGTTATAAGTGCATAGGTTTTGATGGAGCAATAGGATAAGTAGCTAGTCCTGGATGGGTGATTGAAGAAATGCATGGGACAGACTGGAGGATTCCTAAACAGCATAGGTAGTAACTGAGTATTTAAAAGAATGTATCAATGCTATGTACCCGATTAGAGGTCTGCATGCATAGTGATCAGAATATTGTAGCTGTACTAGTTTTCCTGCCTAGGCCATTCCTTAGGTACGTGACTAGTAACTACAATAATTTCAGTGCTGAAAAGAGAGTACATGTTAAATTTATAAGTGCTTAGGTATTGGCGGAGTGATAGGATACGTAGACAGTGCTGGATGGGTGATTGGAGTAATACATGGAACACACAGGAGGATTCCTAGATTGCACAGGTACTACTTTACTTAGTAGTTGGTTAGATATTTATATATATAGTGCACAGCTGAATATAGTAGTGCATTGGTAGTCTTTGCATTACTTAATCTTACCTTGTGGATAGTGCTTATCATTTTTTTACTTGTATTTTACAATTTAAATTTCTTAAAATGTTGTACTTTATAATCAGGATCTGTGAATGAGAAGAAAAAATACAGTTATAATGTACAATATTATATTTTTCACAACACAACATATTTTAACATTATATCAATTATTTTGTTTGCCTTTTTTGCTGTTCTCGGAATATATTGAATTTCACTACAGACAGTGAATTCAGTGTTACTCATCACATAACTGCGGGCAAAATAAACAATCAATAGGATTGCTTAAAAAACAAATCTCTGTCAAAACAATTTTCAATATAGTCAACTTTTTTTTCAAAATTCCATAAAAATAACATCCTCAATAACATACCAGATAATACAAATCACTCATATATATAATGTTTATTTCTAAGAGAAGTTTCTTACTTCAATATGAAAGAACTAAAATAATAATTCAATGAACAATTCTTTATAACTTCCAGATACTCTAAATGATGTTCTTTAAAAATATATTCTGTGAGAATGTTCTTAATTGAAGTTAATACCTTTCCTCTAGGCCAAATGGTATTCCTGAAATCCTTTATACTGAAATTGTCCAATAGTAATCATATTAATACATTTTAACATATTTCCAATAGAGAGAGAGAGAGAACTCTGTTTATTTAGACCATAGTCTTTAAACTCCACGGATCTTATAAATACATAAAACCATACAAAACAAAATATCAAAAGAAGAAAGCTTATTTGCATTTAAAATCGCACAGTAACTTTGCTGCCAGCCCCTAGCAGCCACTACATTTCCAATTTAATGTACTCAAATAAATAAATTAAAACAGTATCAAACATAATTAAACAATGATACCAATAGACCCTAAGTTTAAAAGTGTACTTTATCCCTATCATTCCTCCTTAGCAGCAGTAGTTTAAAACCATTTGGACTTTAACTATCTTTGGACTTGAATATCTATATAAAGAGTAAGGGGTTTAAGGCTAACTAAATCACTGTCCTTACTTAATGTTTTCCCTTGCTAAGTGAATTATAACTTTCATATAATTTCCTAGTGCAATAACAATATCCAGACTTTTCATTTCAATCAATAATACCATGGCTTGAGTTTGTGACCTTTTCCGTATTTTAAAAATATAGGTCGTAAAAACAATTTTCTCAAATCTAGAACCATAAGGCAATCTATCAATGTGAGCAATATTTCAGACTTTGTCCGAAGCCCACATTTGCATGTTCCATCGGGATATAACATTTCTGCCTTTAACTTTCCCTCCATTAACCATGGGTTAGTTCCAATTCGTATCTTCAGGATTTCGCATCTAAGCCCATGGTTTGGCAGAGTTTCCAAGTATGGGTACCAAGCTACGTCCTCCCACGATTTTATCATGCATTGGACTGATTTTTTATTTCTCCAGTATTGTAGGTCCTGGTTCCTTGATTGCTCCATGCCTTGAGACCTAAGTAAACTCTACATCCAGGGGATTCTGGTGTGATCTCACCTTCAGGCTCCCAGTTATACCCTTAATTTTCCTTCTAGCTTCCATCACCCATTTTAGGTTGCTATGCCAGATTTCCTCACTACACTAATGTGAGACCTTCTGCCCTCCCCCTTGATTTTGGCGTTTCCAAAATCTTGCGAGGGCCATTTGCGCCTGGCTATTTCATGCTATTGTTCCTGTCTCTAATCTGATCGCCTGTATCATTGCTGAGGGTGGTAGGGCAATAGCATTTTTAGGGCCTTACCTTCCTCCCGATCCCACCCTCCTTTGCTGCTTAGATTGAGGACTTCTTATCCATACAGTACTTGGGGCTGGATCATAGCTTCATAAGCTTTTAACATTGGTTTATGTGACATTTCATTATAGTCTTTATTTAACTTTTTCAGCCCACAGATAGAAGAAAACGCTTTAGCTTTTTGCTCGTCTAGGTGAGTACACCATTTTAGGAAGCTTTCAAACCATTGGCCTAGGTATTTATATTATTTTACGATTTCTAGTTTTATTTGACCTAGATACCAGTTAAAACTGTTGGTCTTTTTACCAAAGCATAAAGTCTTTGTTTTGTCCATATTTACCACTAAGAGTTTAGCCTCACAGTCGTCTCTAAAAGCATTTAATTCCACCTGTAGACCCAAGCTCCATTTGATCAATTCTCACTAGGTCATCCGCATATAACAAGCTTGCTACTTTCCCACCGCTCATTCTGGGGCTTGCGCTTCTCTCTACTTCCAGTGCTGCTGGTAGGTCTGCTCGAAATTTTTTAAAAAGGAGGGGTGCCAGGATGCAGCACTGTCTTAGCCCATTACCTATGGCTATTTTCTTTGTCAATGCCCCTTGGGTGTCCTTAATAACCTGGGCCTAGTTTCCCCCTCTATGTAATTCTTTTAGAATGGCCAGTAGGCCTGCTGGTCTATCATATTTAATCAAGCACTCCCATAAGCTCTCATGGTCCACCAAATCAAAGGCCGCCCGGAAGTCGACGAAACAGCAGTACATTTTCCCCTTTTGTTCTATCAACTTCCTGGCAAGGGCACAGAGAGCGTAACAATGGTCCATAGTGGAGTGCCCTTTTTTGAGCCCCCCCTGTTCTACTGGTACAATTGAATTCTGTTCTGCCCAATTTTTTACTTTACCTAAAATTATTTTTGTGAAAATCTTCTCCCCGATATCTAACAGATTAATTAATCTGTAGTTTTTTGGGGTATGCATATCGCCTTTCTTGTGTATGAGCCTTATTATTGCCCCTTTCCAGTTGTTATGGAACCTCCCAGTATCTAAAATGAATTGGAACATTTTGCCAAAAAATTCAGCCCACCAATCCATCTGGGATGTAATTATCAGGGCACGGAGGTTGTCTGGGCTAGCTACTCTTGTTAAATTCAGACTCTTTATCGTGCTTTTCACTTCAGAGACCGAGAAATCGTGTTTTAGTTCTGCAACCAGACCGCTCCAATCTGGCTGCAGCATTTCTTCTTGATTTCTCCCGGGACTATATGGGTCTTGCAAATATTCCTCCCAAGCTACTTCTTCCCCTACACAGTTCATTACGGCCATAGGACGATTCGCTGCTGAATGAACTAATTTCCAGAACTGGCGTAAGTTTCTTGTCTCTAGTGCCTCAAGTAATTTTAACTAACAGTTTTCCTTATACTTTCTTTTTGCCCACCTAATTAGCATATTATATTCTCTTTTAGGATGCATGAGGACATTTCCCCTACCCTGGGCACCCTTTATCTTTTGGTGAAGTGCTATTCTCCTCAGTTCTCTTTTCTTTTCCAAACATTCCTATGTGAACCTCCATCCTTGTTTGTTTGGCTATGAGTGGTTTGTTATGTCATTTAATTTATCTTTTCGCAATCCCACACTAAGGGTTTGGACCACTTCTTCAATTTTACCCACATACCAATCGAAGCCCTGGTCACTCACTGTACCCAGCTCTAAGTTATGTTGCAATTTTACTAGCCGGGCTACATATTCTTCTGTTACCCTAGTTGTGATCCACCTGGGGTATTCCACCTGTTGTTCAGAGACTTGGATACAGGGGTTCAAATTACCTCTGGGAGCTCCAGTTCTAAGAGATTATGGTCACTCCATCTCTATTTGAAATCCTAAACCATTTAATTAATTGGAAGCTCCAGGGTGTTGTGAAAACATAATCAATTGGGCAGTTTTGAGAACCTAACGTAAACGTTTTCTTTACTGGGCAGTCTAGGGTGGATCTTCCATCTAGGCAAAAGAGGCTTTTAGTCCCCAAAAAGTTTCCCAGTTTAATATCCTTAACAGTAGCTACGCATTCTGGGAAAGTTGCTTGTGTTATATTGTAAGCCTCTAATACTTCATGGAACCAGCAGTCTACTTTCTTGGGGTGTAATTTAGGATTGAAGTCGCCCATTAACATAATCAGATCCATACCATACATTTCACAATTGTATCCATATCTTCTTTAAAATACTCCATTTCTGCTGCGTATTCCTCTGCAGTACCCCATTGCATTTACACATTTACTAGCATTATCATATTCTTTTTTACAGGAGCAGATAGCGTTATCCTACATGCAAGCAACGATTTACACTTTACAGTTATTTCAGTCATCTTCTTCACTATTTTGGTTGACAGCAGTGTCATTATTCTACCCGCTGGGTGGCCAAATCTTTCCTTCTTTGCTAATCGATTTAGCTGGCAGTAGCTGTCGAATGTCGGGGTCTTGCCACATAGCCATGTCTCCTGGATACACATGATCTCGGTGTTTTCTTCTAGTTTCCTTACGTTTTTTGTTTGTTTATCTCTGACTCCGAGACCATTTATATTTCAGGAGCCTATTCTTATGCCATGTGGCATACCCTTTACCTATTCAAACTCATCTAGCCAGCCTTCCTCTCCACGCCCCTCAGTATCTCTATTTAAGGGACCTTCATGGCCTGTATCCTTACTCCATATTTCAAATAGGCTGCATTATGTTCTTAAAACATTGACTTTAAAAATTTTAGGTAGGAATTTGGTAAGTCATGAGGCAAACATTGTTTAAAAACCAGATGTGGATCATTACAATATGTCCACCCTTTATTGCATTTTAAATAGGCAGTGTAATGTCCTGATGTTGTAGAAGGACCACCGTGAAACATAATTGCTACTGCTACAAAATTTCTTCCTGATATTGATAGATGACTTGCTACAAAATGTTTAATTAAAGTTTCCAATTTTCTTCCATCAGCTGTGCAACGTTGTATCATTAAAATGATATATTGTCCAAATCTTTGTATAAATAATGTTGATAACATTTCTGATTTGCATGGGCTACACTCCATGTTTTGATTTTCTGCTTTAACTAGTTTGTTGAAAGACATTGTTTTACAGTCTGGTAATGTCAAATATATAAATCTTTCAGTGTCTATGTTAGTGCTAGAAGTAAACATACCATTTTCACATTCATGTTCCCATTTATAATGAATGCCAAAAAGATTTTCAATTTCTATTCCTTCATTTTCCAATACTGCAATCATATACATTAAAAATTCCTGAGCATCTTGTTTAATATTCGGCGTAAATTGTGTAGAACCAGAACATATATCCAAAAGATTACGCATATCAGAAACACTTTGTATTTTCCTGTTATCAGTTCTTATCTTTTCATAAATACAGTGCAACAAGGAACAAAATCTTTTTTCACGATTCTCCATAATTTGCTGTTGCAAATTTTCCCGAAAAAAACAACATTGACCACTACATTAGCAGTTGATACCTGAACTATTTCTAAGTGATACCCGACAATCTCTTCAATAGTGTTCTTTTACTTTTTGCTTGCAATTTCAACATTATCTTGATTTTTTCCCTTCTCTTTTACTTCACTACAGAAATTCTCATATCTTCTTTTTCGACCTACTACACGCTTTTCATGTACAGGATATTCACCTAAATTGGGAGCAGACACTCTTCTTAACCGATTATACTCTTTTACGCAAAATCAATCAAATACAATCCACATAAAGTTCTGACTCAGGACAAAGAAGCATATGCCATACCCTCTTTATAAATGGTATTTCCAATGTTAACCAAAGCATTATCTACACTTAAACCTTGAGATTTATGAATAGTCACTGCATATACCAGAGAAAGAGGAAACAGTTTTCTACAAACATATAAACCTTTAACAAACAAAAAATGAACTGAACAATGACCAATTTGTTTTACTTCTTTAATCTGATCAAATTTGATTTTCAAAAATTCTATTCCATCTCTATTTTGATAATTAACAAAATCAACAACTTCACCCATTGCTCCATTTATTAAACATTTTTCCACATCTAAATGACGCTGTAATATTACATGACAGTTTACATATACATACAAAATAATTTCTAAACCTACAGTTTTAGATATAGGTTTTTCTAAAGAATCTAATTTTGTTTTCAATGTTTCAGTCAAAATAATAGTGATTCTTTCATGCTCTATTTTATTAATGGGTTCCATTTTGATTATTTATTAATTTTCTAGCTTCACAAGTTCTTCATTGAATATAGAACACTTGCGCAGTGTTGGAATTAAGCAGATTATAGAATTATTTTCTGCAATTTTTGTGTATATTTTTTCAGGAACTATATTTTCATTGAGAAACAAGTTTGTAAGTAGTCAATTTTGCAAAGCTTTTTTGCCATGTTCTGTCAGTACTCCAATCCTTATATCTGGAAGAATAGTTCCATAATCAACATCATTTGCTTGTTGTATATTTTTAATGAATTCTTTTTATTCAAAATATGACCGAATGTTAACATTTTCAACACTTCCCAAAGACTTTTTGGTGTCTTCATGAACAAGCGCTCTAAATACTGGTTGTCCTTTTAGGGGAATAACTTGCAGTAGATCTCCAAAAACTATCACATCTTTTCTTTCAAATAAGACATCATACTCTGTTTTTAGAATTTGCTGCATTCCGAAATGCACAAGAGCAAGCATTAAGTTTGAGACCATTCTTACCTCATCAATATTCAGAAGTTTCATTTTCCTTAGCACTCTTAAAACTTTATAGCAAGCTTCTCCAGATAGTTTGTTATATTCCAATGTATTGTCAAGCTCTACAGGTAGCATAAGTAAATGGTGTAATGTATTTCCTTTAAGGTTGTGTGCTGACAACCCATTTGGAGCAGTTACAACACAAGACAAATGTAAGTTAGTTGTTTTCTGTAGATAACTGGTCAATACTTTAATTAAGAAACTTTTTCCTATTCCAGCTTGACCACTGACATACATTCGGATAGGTTGAAATGATGTGCATGTACATTCTTTCTTTTCATGAAGAATTCCATGGTCAATCTGTTGTCTCACTTGCTGATATATTTCTTTCTGTTCAATATTTAGTTGTTCTTCCAGGTTTCCTAAGTCCATAATATCTTCTTGAGCTTGATGCATTGCTGTTTTCAATTCATTCATGGCGATTGCCGTTTCATTTTCAAGAATTGGTTGTCCTAGTGGATCTTGACTCAGTGGAGCAGAACTTTGACTGTTATATTTCTTTCTGTTCAACATGTAGTTGTTCTTCCAAGTTTTCTAAGTCCATAATATCTTCTTGAGCTTGATGGATTGCTGTTTTCAATTCATTCATGGCGATTGCCGCTTCATTTTCAAAAATTGGTTGTCGTATTGGATCTTGACTCAGTGGAGTAGAACTTTGACTGTCTTGAGAACTGTCTCTTGCAATCTCAGCTGAAGTAGTAGGTTCTTGATCAATTTCATTATTCAAAATTTTCAGATGATTTGCAAAAACTACATTCTATGGTACCTTTACAAGCATTGAAGGAATCTTCAAAGCTTTAAAAATCTGTAAGTAATTCCAATTTTGTACGCCACGGTTTGACGAGCTGCAAAAGTGCTAAATAGTAACATTCCCTTATATCTTGAGTATCACAACTCAGTTTCCTGTGATTAATCAAATTTCCTTTCCTTTGTTTCACCAAACATCCTTCAGGAACCAATCACTGCATATTTTACTTCATTCATGTTTTCTGTAGTAATCCTTTTAATAGTGTAATATTGCAGCACTTCATAAAGACATATATTCTCAAGATGATGACTTCTATTTAGATAATATGTGTCCAACATGTTTGTTTTGACAATACCTGTACTTTCCGGTTCTTTTTCTGCTAAATATTCGATTTATTGAACAGATTTAAGTACTCAATTTTGTGTTGCAGCAAGACCTAGACTCACCCAAATGATTCTTCTAGATTTTGAGTATAAACTTGCACATGATAACCGATCTGAGCATTCATAAGCTCCAATTTCTCGATGGGATAACATCTTCAAACTGAAACCGTACAATTTCTTACTAAGACTCTTCTTGTGAGAATGTTCTTCCCACATTTCTTTCAAATCCTTTTTTTCTGATTTTGTTATGTAAGATGTCACATACCGGGCAACAGCAATGGAATTATCCGCAACATACTGGATATCCATATTAGTATTCTACATTGAGAGAATAACAGGATTATAATCATTGATATACTTTGATTCTTCACTTCTTTTCAAATTGTATGTTTTTTTAGGAGATTTTCTAGTAATGGTATGTCTCACAGCTGACATGAAACTGTTTACTCTTCCTTTGGATATTACTGGACGTGGAAATCCAAAATGACATTTGGTATAAAACTTTTCCTTAGACTTGTACTTTCCTCGACAGTATTTGCCACATTGATGACTTTAGAATCGTAAGACTTGTTGTCTTAAGGTGTTTTCTTCTGTTCTTTTTGGTATACCACATTTTACATATTCTTCAATAAAAGACAAAACAGTGTCATCTGAATCAGTTCCGAATTTGGGTGCATCCTTGATCCGTAACAGCATATGTCTATGAGGAACACCTCTAGCTTGATACTCCTTTTTCCAAAAGAAATCCACAACTTCTCCAAGAGGAGGATTCTTTTTATTGCAGATAAAAGACATAATAGCTATAAACCTATGATTGAAATATCGGCATACATTAACAGGATCCAAAGAGCATAATTCTCCAGTGTCTTGTATTCAATATTTTTTAAATTCGAATTTGCTTCTTGAAGAAATTCAAGTAAATCATCCCAAGCATATTCAGCTCAGTTCACTATCACTGGTTGTACAGGAAACACTGGAGCTCATATAGCAGTCACACTTCATGTATTGTCCTGAATAAAGTTCTTTTACGTGCTTCCAAACAACAAGAGAGAAGAGAACACCCTACTTCCCTAAATACAACCCTAGGATTGAACAGTATTTCAACAATGTTTTTAGCACACCAATTATCACAACACAATTGAGAACTCAATCCCTTATGCCAACGCATTTCGCCGTGGTAAGGAAAACCACTGGTTTCCTCAGGGTTGGAAATAATACAAAATGTGCCTTTACAATCACATTCTTAAGCGCTTATTCAATACATGTTGTAGAGCCCACATTGCCAACAACCTTGTGCATGAATCACTAATCAAATCTGCCACACGTGCATGGTAAATGTATACAACATTACACTCAAATGTGAAATAATGTTTTTCCCCTTTCAGTAACACTATGTTATCATCAGTCCACAACAATATTGATCATTTATATTCAGTAATTATTTCAAGTACCCTTTTTCATGCGATTCATTGCATGATCATGACCATCATGTCAAACTTACTATTGAGACCACAGTGTGCTAATATTTATATAACCCATGTGGAAATAAAAATATAAAGCCACGTCATTTGACGCAGTTACCTCAAGACTTCTAATATTGAGTTCCTATTGTGTCAAATAAAAATAGAAAACCTCTTATTAATGCATCCAACAGGCAAGCCAAGGTCAAATTATGTATAAGTTTTGTCCAGTAATTCAAATATTCCCAAGTAGTTCCCTACCTCAGTGATGGTGTATCACCAGCCAGGGTCCTTGAATAGCTCTGAAGCTTCTGCTGTTTATATAATTTTTGTCCGTCCCAATATATAGAAATATATGATAATCCTGTCAGAACAGTATGTTAAATATTGAACTCTTATTGTTAATGCTACTACCAACACGCTATACTTGGACTCTTACCTTCTAATACATTGTTCTGGCATGGTGTAATTCCAATGTTTGTACCAGCCGTCTAGCGTCTCCCAATCATATCACTTATTCTCTAAATATCTGCAATTAATTCAAAACCGATCAAGTTTTCATTTATGTCCGATTACATTACCAGTATTCAGCAGTATCACACGTCAAAATTGCTCATATCGCTACTCATAAAATCCACGTCTTAATCGCAATCAGTACATCTTTACACTGCCGCCTGTCCCAAACTCCGGTCTTCACTCACCGGTTTTCCTAATATACGAAGAACACTATCAGTCTCCCCTAGTTCCAGCTCAACTTTCCCACTTAATCCACAATCAGGAGAGTCATGTATTCTTATCTGATTAACACAACTCTCTGCACCCGAGTACAGGAGATGGCTTGCATACTTCCGGCTTCCTGGATTAAGGAAAACCGTGCATCGAAATTGAAGACTCACTCCGCCCGTCCATAATACCATGGCCACCATCTTAAACTGAAATGGTTAAGCCAATATGTACAATCGGGCTAAATATATTTATACATCTTTTATTCTCTAGCGTCATTTCTCAACAATAATTTCAATTTCTTTTTTCCTATTATAAAATCGTGCTCTTCTTTTGTATTTCTTCACATCTTTTAACAAATTTAAGACAACTCTATTGTAAAACATCTTCTTTCTTATTTCTTCATACTGACTCTGCCGCCTTTTACCACACATTGTGTCTTTTGAATGTAATTTACCATTTCTTACCAAAAAAACATCTTGCTTTTTTTTGTTGTTAAGGCATTCTTTATACTTTCCACAATCTGCACACTATTTCTAGGCTTGCAAGTTTTTTAATGAATTATTTTGTTCTCCTACCGCAAGACCTTTTCATTTTTCCAACATGCAGTTGTTCATCCAATATCTGCTGTTGAGTTTTCTTCAAATAATAGTACTTTTTGTGTTGTTTTCTTTTATCTGTTTTTCTAGCCATAATAAGTTTCTTTTAATGATGATGAACAATATCTGAAATAAAATAGGATATTATTTACGAAAATTATAAAATATACTATTCTATTCCTGAACAAACACATTACACATATATAAAAACATTTAAACACTCCCTTTACAGATCACAATTATTATAATAAAGTACACATCTACTAATTAAATAATTATTAAAATTAATAAGTGCAATACAAATGCATAGACTTGAAAGAGTACCTATAGTACTAGTAGTTCACAGCAAAGTAACTTTATTAGTACTTATGTTTCAGCAGAGTGATTTCATAATGACATACTTCTGTCAAGATGATCGTAGGAGTGCAAAGAGGCTCATAGCATGATTCCAGACAACCATAACCATTCCCTGCACTTTTATAAGACTGACTCACTAGTCTGTGAGTAGTTAGGGGACCACATACATTGTGCACATTTGACTGTACCACTGCTTGCCTGAATGCCTGATTCACTGTCCAAGTGCATAAACAGTGACTGGGTTCTGATACTACTAGTAGTTGACATCAGGATAAGTTTAAAAGCACTTATGTGTCAGCAGAAAGATTAAATAAGCACATGCGTGTGTCAGAATGGTTGTACAAGTGGACCCAGACTCACAGTATGATACCAGACAGGCAACACTATGTGTCAGAAGAAAATTAAATAAGCACATGCTTGTGTCAGAATGGTTGTACAAGTGGACACAGACTCACAGTATGATACCAGACAGGCAACACTATTCCCGGGACTTTAGCAGGAGAGACTCAGTAGTCTGGAAAGGGTTAGGTGACCGCATACAATCTACACATTTGACTACAGCACTGCTTGTCTGAATGCCCGAATCATTCTCCAAGTGCATAATCAGTGACTGGATTATGAAACTGCTAGTAGTTGACATCAGGATAGGTTTTTAAGCAGTTATGTGTCAGCAAAGAGATTAGAAAGGCACATGCTTCTGTCAGAATGGTTGTACAAGTGGAGACAAACTCACAGTGTGATCCAGACAGGCAAGACTATTCCTTGGACTTTAGCAGGAGAGACTCAGTAGTGTGGAAGGGGTTACGTGCCCCAATACATTCAACACATTTGTCTACAGCACTGCTTTTCTGAATGCCTGAATCATTCTGCAAGTGCATAAACAGTGACTGTGTTCTGATACTGCTGATAGCTCATGAAGGACTGGGCTATTCTAAGGCCCAGCGGTGCCAGGGGACAACACCTGAAACCTTTGTGGGTTACCTGTTCCGGCGTACAAATTACAGAGACACGGGACACTTCCTTCGGCATCAAAGATCAGCGTTTATTTACTGCAGGGATACAGAGATCGCAAGAAGAACACAAAGTGTAGGTTCTGAGAGACTGCTTCGAATTGCAAAAGTGGGTCACTCCTTTTATACACATTTTCGTCATTGCACAACATGGCGAACAAAAGGTTACAACTCAGTTCCCGCAGTAAACTTCAAAAGGGTTGCTTTCATGTTTCAGAAGCCCGGAACATAATTACAGTAACATCGCCGGTTCCCAACTATAAAAGCACGTTATCCCACCATTAGGCACATTCCATTCTGGCTGTAAACAAGCTAAGAGAAGAGGCAAAAACAGATGCAAGGAAGACAAAGACAGACAACAGATTGAAAGAGAGTGTAGGGGCAATATCGGAAGCATGATTGCAGGATCAAAGGATTCGTGCCTAATGCATGCACGGCTGAAACAATAGACCAACACGGCAAGATGAGCCTCGAGCGGAGCCATCTGCCTTTGCCGTGTCATCCCCCTCGTCATAAAGACACCCTCAAAGGAACATGTGTCTTCCGCAAGAGCTTGGGAATCCCAGGGTCACGAAGCGGACAGTGTCCATTCGCTGGCTACTTGAGGGCAAGAAACAAAATGGATGCCGTATCTAAAATGGAACCCGTGGGTTCAGATGGAGAAACCCACGAATAAGACGAACGGTGCAAAGTAGTGTAGCGAAAACGCGTACACCCACTAAACTCGTCATTTGCGGTTCATAGATACCAAGCTCGTCCATATTCGAACAAGTCAAAAACGTCATTACGATTCTCACAGAACCTCAGACGCTCCTTTTGCCCTCATGTAGGCAAGCACTAGTCGATATCAGAATCGATCTCGAAATTCATCAGATCGTTTAGATGTTGCTGCAACATTATTCTATCCATCAATGCTTCTTTGGTAACAGATGGCCGTCTTATACACATTGTAGCACAGAGGCCACATAAGGCAGGACCACACTGCACGCAAAGACAACACGTGAACAGAAACGCCACAACAACCCCTACGATCATCAGAATCTTCCAACCCCAAGTCGACATCAGGCCCCAAAACCATCCTAGTAGCGTCCAATCACCTACGTCCACATGTATGGACTCGGAGATCTTATGCAACTTCGAGATGGCTTGATATATAGTTGGAGCGTTATCAGGAATGAAAATACAGAAACTCGAATGGATCACCTTGCACACACCACCTCTATCTGCAAGAACAACGTCTAGAACCATACGGTTCTGCAACGTCATAAGCCTATCCGCCTGAAGCTCTGCTGTCAGATTACTAAGAGCACTTGCAGTTATGTTAGCAGTTGATTCTACCACACGAGTCAACTGTCTCAGGTTCCTACTATTAACCATAGGTCCCCAAAACGGCAGGAAACCCTTAAAGAAGTCTCCTGCTTCTTGACCGGCAGTGTCCTCTTTGCTAATAACGCCTCTCACAACTCTAGTCTTGTGATAGTCCGAGGCAACTGTGAAAGTCGGTGGCAAAAGATTCGCAATATAACAGGTGCCCGAGAAGTCACGGGGCAACCACGTATATGCGCGATCATAACATACAAAGTAGGTACCCTTGGCAGTCAGGAAAACAGGGGAAGAGAGCATTGGTAAAACATAGGTTTCAGTACAAGCACTCTTCCCAAGCTGAGCTCTCGGATTTCGACCAAGACCTCGCAAGCAGAAATTACCGAGGTGGGGTACGATCCAGATCGGAGACGAGCTCTTAAGCTGTCTATCACCCACTGACATGCTATACTCAGCCTCACTCAGATCCTTATATGCTCGCACCTCTTCCTCCAGAATAAGCAATGCATCAAAAATATCTCTATCTAAGTCAGCAATCGCTATTGCCAAAGTCTTGTGGTACGGGCCCGGACCAAGGTCTGCAGAGCATGGCTCTCGACGGGGGTAGGAATCTAGTGCACTACGGAACATAGTTTGGAATGCCCGAGCTGACCCCTGGGAGCTGTAAGGAAGAACCAAATACGAAATACCCTTATCCATGGTATGTGGCATTAACCCACACACCCAACAGTTAGTAGTATTCATCACCAACTGATGCTGATGTAGGAGCTGAACAAAGGAGTTGTTCATGAATTCCGCACGTCTAACCTGTTCATGTTGGGGCAGAGGATGAAAGGAACGTGGAGAAACAGTGGGAATAGAATTCAGTTCAGGAGAAGAAGAAGTAGGTGAAGTGGAAGGCAATAACGACTGTATTCCAAAATACACTCCACCCACCAGTAGTATAGAAACAGTCAGAAACAACAGGAATACCTGAAACAGAAAACATTTTGTTCGTACAACCTTATGCAATTTTGATCTTTGCGCCGACATCCTTTCTACTTCCGACAGCTTAGAGAACTCCATCCTCTAAAAACTGTTCGTAACGTTCTTGACGCACTTCGTTCTGAGTAGCGATTATCCCAGGAGTTCCCAGGAATCGACAAAAGTAACCGACCTAGTGTCAGGAACCTGCTAAACAGAAGGAAGTACCCGCACGGCCCTACGGTCAACCTGGATGACAGGTTTTCTTAAACAAACAATCAATTTAATACAAGTCTCCTAGCTGTACAAAAAGAGGAATACACGTGAAAAAGAACTCAATAATCAATAAAAGATGCAAGTGTTCATAATGTTTGTAGTAACAGTAAGGGGGTAATATGAATTCAAAAACAAAAAGGGATTTTTTATTATTCTTTGTCACGTGAACCAAGAAAATATCGACTTCTTCCAGGTCGAGTTTGCTCTTCAAATAACTGTTCAGATTGCGAAACAGTGTTCAATCGATCAGATGACAGTTCAGACCTTGAATTCTCCAATGCTGACGATTCAACAGATGTATCAGGCTGCGCTGAATTGTTTCCTACAGGTTGAGCATCACTGAACGGCACATAACGTAGAGGGGTCTCGGTCTCCGTTGCGGCAATTCCAGTTCTGACCCAGTTATCTGCTGGCAAAGGAATTGGGACTTTCTTTGTATGAGTGGCATGCACCCAGTTCTTCCTGCCTTCCAATCGAACTGCAGTCCTTGTTGCCAGCAGAACTTGAAAGGGTACCACAAATTGTGGCTCGAGATTACGCTTTCTCCCAAAGTTGCGGGTGACTACCCAGTCACCCGGTTGGAGCCGATGTCCAGGACCCTCTGTCTGTGCCGGTAGAGCTTCAAAGACCTGTTGATGAATTAACCTCAATTTAGCAGTCAGATCATAAAGATAATCAATCAACATTGGATATTCGAGACTATCAAATGCCTTCGGCCTCGGAACTCCCCAAATGTTCGCAGGACGTCAGAACACAATCTCATATGCACCTGGATGGACCAGAATTGCTTAAAATTAAACTCCGACAAGACGGAGGTCATGCTTTTTGGTGAATTGACCCCGTCTTGGTCACCAGTCTGGTGGCCATCAGAGCTGGGAGATCCGCCTCTATCGGTGTCAAAAGTCAGGAATCTTGGAGTTTTATTCGACAATAAGCTTACCTTTCACAGCCATGCTAATGCAGTGGTTTCAGCGTCCTTTTATACCTTGAGAATGGTAAAGAAACTTCTCCCTTTCCTACCTCCAAACTCAGTTAAAACCCTAATGTCCACGCTAGTCCTTTCAAAGGTTGATTATTGTAACGGCCTATTGTTGAATGCACAGGAACAAGTCATGAATAAACTACAGCTAGTGCAAAACGCTGCTGCAAGAATTCTAACCGGTACACCCAAATTTTCACCCATATCTCCCATCATTCGCCAGCTTCATTGGCTGCCCGTCAGAAGCTGCACAAAGTTTAAGGCCTTGTGCATCATTTATAAAACATTGAACAATACTGGACCGGACTTCTTAAAAAAATCCATTACTCTCTACGAACCCACTCGATCCTTACGCTCTGGGGCATTCCAGCTACTTGATATCCCACGCACTAAGAAAGCAACATGGGGCGACAAACGCTTCATAGTTGCTGCCTCCAAATTGTGGAACAAGCTCCCCCTTATATTAAATCAAGCTCTTCACTATTCATATTTCGGAAACACATTAAAACGTGGCTTTTCAACCAGTAAGCCTTGTAGGAGTCCTCTGCAATCTTAACGAACTCTAGCGCCGAGACACCGGAAGGTATTTGTACGCTCTAGAAATTTTATAAATAAATAAATAAATAAATAAATATGGGCTAAGCCCTACTCGAGAGTGCACAGTCGCCCTGGTCGACAAGAGAGCTAGAGGCAGGGCATCGGGCCATGACAGACCAGTCGTCGCTTGAATCTTAGCAAGTTTCAGTTTCAGAGTGCCATTGTACCCTTCCACTAAACCTGCTGACTGGGGATGATTGGCGCTATGGAATTTCTGCCGTATTCCAAGGCCCTTACACACACTCTTCATCACACTCCCCACAAACTCACTTCCGTTATCCGACCATACGATCCGTGGCATTCCATACCGAGGAAAGTATTCCTTCAGTAGGACTTTCGCTGTGGACAGAGCAGTATTATCCTTAAGAGGATAGGCCTCAATCCATCTGGAGAAGGCGCAAACCACAACCAAAACATATTTCAGGTTATTGCATCTCTCCATATGGATGAAATCCAATTGGATAACCTCAAAGGGACATGTAGGAGGAGCAAAATGACCAGGTGGAGTGGGGGTGCCCTTGCCAGGATTATACATCACGCATACCATACAATTCTTAACCACCCTCTCAGCATACTTAGCAATACCATCATTCTTCCATACAGGAGACAACAACTTACATATACCTTTCGCGCTAATATTTGACAAGCCGTGAGCCATAGTCACAACTGCTAGCACATATGCATCCGGTAACATCCACCTCTGACATTCTGACAAATGAACCCAACATCCATGCGTGTCTAACTTTCTCGTGCTTTCTTTCCACTTAGTCTTTTCAATCTCGGTAGCCTCATTCTGAATCGCTTTCACGCTCTCAACAGTGTCCTCACACATACCAGTCTCTGTCGGCCACCTCACTGAACTCGTAACGTACATTCGGGTTGCAAGATTCTTAGCTGTTTCTTTAGCAATCTCATCCGCAAACGCATTACCCCGACCAACATCATCCGTAACCTTTCGGTGCGCGCTGCATTTAATGATTGCCACCTGCTTAGGCAATGTAAGTGCGTCCAAAAGATCGCTCACGAGCTGTCCGTGTTGGATCTTCGTACCATGCGATGCCATAAATCCTCTTTCTCTCCACAATCGACCAAAGCTATGTGCAACGCCAAATGCATACTGGCTATCGGTAAACACATTCACTCGCTTCCCTTTAGACAAAACACACGCTCTTGTTAACGCAATCAATTCTGCCGCTTGCGCTGAATTCTGACTCAATCTCGCAGTCTCCACAACCGTACTCAACGCCACCACAGCATAATCGGTCGTCACATCACCATTCGGCAACTTGAAGCATGAACCATCAACATACAAAGTACCATCAGGATCTGCCAATGGAGTGGTTTTTTAGGTCAACAAGACCCTTCGTTTCTTCTTCAGTTCTTAGATAACAATCATGTGGTGGTACATCATCTGATTCC
Organism: Lissotriton vulgaris; assembly: GCF_964263255.1. Taxonomy (NCBI): domain Eukaryota; kingdom Metazoa; phylum Chordata; class Amphibia; order Caudata; family Salamandridae; genus Lissotriton; species Lissotriton vulgaris. Next base: position 22,534,834 of record NC_141685.1, on the reverse strand, counting down.
ATATTAGTCGGCAGCAATGTCGCCGGATTCAGCACATTACAATGCTTTATTTGTATATGACTTGCCAAAAGTGTCAACTCGTAACCAGACAACCTTGCGCTCGTCAAATGTTGAGTTTTTGTTCGATTCAAGAGAGTGTCAACTGCATGCGGAACCATCACCGTAAGCATATTATCCATGACCAGGCCTGCAGATTGCCAGATGGACACTGCAGCTGCTGCTGTCGCTCTTAGACAACTCGGCAATGCTCTAGCTACTGGGTCCAAGGTCAAGGAAAAATATGCACATGGACGCTGCTTACCGCCAAATTGTTGCGTCAAGACACTTAACGCACAACCCTCTCTCTCGTGAACGTATAGTGTAAACGGCTTACTGTAGTCAGGAGTACCTAACACAGGAGCCGAACACAACGCATCACGCAATTCAGAAAAACTTTTCTGACACTCTTCAGTCCATGGCAAAGGAGTCGGAACATCCTTGCACGTGAGAGCTAACAATGGCTTCGCTAGCAATGATAAATTTGGAATCCATTGCCTGCAGTATGACGTTATACCTAGAAAGGCACGCACATCTCTCTGAGTTGTTGGCACAGTCATTCGAGCAATCGCTGCAATTCTTTCTGGGGTCAACCTTCTTCCCTCCTTTGACAATAAGTGACCTAAATAGGTTACTTCTTGACAACAATATTGTAGCTTAGAAGGTGACACCTTGTGATGTAAGCCACATAGATGCTGTAACAGCGATACTGTAGCAGTTTTGCAAATCTGCTTAGTGTCAGCAGCCACTAACAAATCATTGACCTACTGAATCAGGGCCGCACCAGCTGGTAACACAAATGCGTCAAGTTGACTCTTAAGAGCTTGGCTGTAGATCGATGGACTCTCACAGTAGCCATGAGGAGCGCGTTTAAACCTGAAGCTGCGACCACCTAATGAGAAGCCGAATAGATCTCTGCTTTCCTCAGCAATCGGAATGCTACAGAAAGCATTCTTCAGATCGATTACCGAGAACCAAGAGGCAGAGGCTGGAATCAGAGTCAGTAAAGCTGTAATGTCAGGCACCACTGGAAACTGTGGAATCACGATTTTATTGACCTCTCTCAAATCAATAACAAAACGGTACACAGGAGGCTTAGATGGATCAGTGCGTTTCAAAATAGGTAACACAGGACTATTACACACATTTCCCCGAGTTTTCTCAATAACATCCTTCTTGATCAAGTCATAGATGATCGCTAATAGCGCTCGTTCACCATCAAGAGAGATACGATACTGGGGGATACGTGGTAATCGCACATTCGATTTCAATTGGACAACATAAGGTGATATGCCCAACAGGCCCACATCATTGGGACCTGTTGCCCACAAAGACTCAGGAAGAGAACTCAATTCCGGTGGGAGCTTATCAGTTGACAAGTACATAGGAGGGATCACTCTCTGACCCAATGTAAGCTCCACTCCCGCAGGAGAACAATACAGAGTCGTATATAACCGCTTCAGCAAATCCAGGCCCAAAAGATTCTCACCACAACCAGTAGTTAAAATCAAAGAAGCTTCTAGCTCACGTGGCCCGATCGTAAGGGACAAAGGGATAGAAACTGGATTGCTAACCGGGGCGCCAGAGAATCTAACGGAAACATTCGTTAAGCCAGACAAAGGTGCGCCAGGGAGTTTCGAATGCATGATGGAACTTTTCGCTGCACCAATGTCCAACAGAAAAGGCTCAACTACGCCCGATGTGGCAACTGCGACGTAAGGCCCTCTCTGATCAACCGGAACTGATACTACTCCCTCTCTTTGTCTGTGGCTGTCCTAGTAGTTACCATCAGCATCAATGTCATGCTCGACGTAATAGTCATCCACATGATACTGTGCAGATCTACTGGACGATGAATCGCGCTGATCAAAGCAATTGTTCGAGTCCGATGAAGTAGTAGAACGCTCATTCTGATTTTGAGAGATACCGCGACCTCTACCACGAGATGCCTGTTGAGGACCACTACGACCTCCTCGAGCCAAAACGCCATTATTTCGGTCACGTAAAACCGGACAATTAAACTTCAAATGACCCTCACCCCTACAATATGCGCATTGATTATACCCCAGCATAGATCTTGGTGTAGAGGAGTCAGTACGCGACTGCGTCCTAGAAGACTGTGATTGCGATCGATTTTGCTGTTGGGAGTCATTTTGATTCGAGCGCGGAGGATACGCTTGCTGCAACAAAACCTTAGTTTTAAGCTCCTTCGTTTTCTTATCTGCCCGATCATGTTCTTATTTTTCTCTATTTTCGTAATATTGAGCCGTGGCTAATATTTGAGCAGTGGTCGAAACAGCCCATGAACTTTCGGAATTTTTCAATTTGTTGCTTAGCTCAGGCAACAAATTTGACACGAATTTATCAACAAACAGTCACTGACCTCCCTCAGTGCTCATGTCCTGACCACTATGATCGATAAATGCCTCCTCAAATCTGGTAAAGAAATTGGAGACACTCTCGTCTTTCTTTTGCTTACACGCAGACAGTTCATCCCAGTTAACTCTTATTGCTGGCATAAGTGTCTTCATAAGTGTAATGATCCTCTGGGGCAGATCCATAATGATCTGTTCAGGCGTAGCCCCACCAACTTGTCGTCCGTCAGCCGCCGCAAGAGCAGCCCAATCACCACCTAACTCAGCTACGTGATTCTCTTGACGGATTTTTGCCCAAATTGGTTGAGGTACTACATTACTGAACAACATGTCAATATCGGCGAGGTTCATAATAGTAGCATCCACTAATTGGGATAACTCCTTATAATAACCTACCGGATTTTTCCGGGGGTCAGGCAAAGATTGTTTCACCTGCAAAACTTCTGATCACTTCCATGGGAGGTGTATCCAAACTCTCTGGAAGTGTGGCAAAATTGCAGGGTTAGCAGCAGGATTACCTGGCATCCACACTGGGGGAACTTCTCACATGGGAAACTGACCAGGTGTGCTTTCCAATCATCAGTGTCGTCATCAAACAATACTCGAGGATGCACTGTAGATCGAAAAGCTAGCAGACGCTCTAAAGCACGTCGGACATTACCGCCCACAATCATACCGTTCGAAAACTGATTCTGGAGTTCAGTCATTTCGGGTGGTACATTGTCTACCTCATCATTATCCCACTCCTCTCTTAAGGATTTACACATTTCCTCAAATACGAATCTTTGTGTGGGCTCATTAAACTGAGAGAACTTGTCGAAAACTATGCGCGGGGTGTACTTAGCAGGATGCCTAATCCATTTACGCGTCATTTTCACTAACGTCTCACTCTCCCTACCACCAGGAATTTGACTTCGTCTCTGAGAAACATCAGAAACATCGGACCCAAGTATCGGTCCGAACAGTGGAGAGTAAAGATTAGTCACAGCATTAGGTATACGACTACGGACAGAAGGAGAAGAGGAGAGAAGTACAGGGGCAACAACATGAGGACTGAACGTAGGAGCAGTAGGAGTAGCCAAGATAGCAGAAGTAGCAGGAACAATAGACTGAGAAGGTATCGGCAGTGGAGCAGTAGGAAGAAGGGCAGGTAAGGGAGCAGGGACAACTTGAGGAACAAGAGCATTCGGAAGGACAGGACCAACGGCAGGCTGACCAGCAGCTGCCGGAACAACAGGTTGAGGGATAGGAGGAACCACAGGGGCTGTAGTATCCTGTGCATATGGAGGTGGTGATTTCAGTAGATAGGACAGCAAAGGGTCCTCTACCGCTTCTTCTCCCTTCTTATCAGAACTCGACGGTAAAACCGGATAACATTTGATGCAGTCTAGCAAAAACTTCCTTTTCCTTCTCGTCTTTATCTCGCTGATACTGTTCTGCATTTCGCATCACCGTAATAATACCTTCTCTCTTATTTTTCTTCATCTGTTTGATTTCTTTCTGCTTGGCCTCTTTGCGCCATAACCGAAAGGAATCAAACATGGCCGGTCTAGCTTTCCTTTTAAACAATTTTGCTTCAAGATTATCTAAAATTGCAGTTTCGAAACTACCATGGGGTGGCCAACTAAGGACACCATCATCTTTAGTATAACGGATCCAATATTCATTATATACGATAGGGCCTACTCCGTGGCGACTATAGAGCTCATAAATTGGAGTTCCAACTGGAGGTATCGGACATGAGTCCTCCAACCGGGAATCTGTACCGCAACATTTAAGAAACCAAACAAAGTACTACGGCCAGGCATCGTGCACACTAACCGAGTTTACAAACTTCAAGGGTTATCGAATTACGATGTCCTCGCAAAAATGCAAGACCCTTGGTTTTTGGCAATTGCAATCGTCAAATAAAAACTCAACAACTAAGAACCAACAACTAAGAACCACAAATGCAATGGAACCATGCAAACAAACAAGTTTCAACAGCAACAACCAAGGTTTCTGGGAGCGACCCACAAATACTTAACTGAAAGAACAATGGCGTCACCAGGAAGGCCCGTCTATCGTCTCGCCGTACAAAGGACTACGCCAGGCGCCAAAACAGGTCGACAGTCAGGGCATCAGTCCGTCGCAGCCGTCAGGAGGCGGGAATCTTCGCGGGAAAAGTCTTCGGACCACTTATTTCGACAACAGGATCGATGAAGCGGGGTGCACCTTCCCTCGGAGATTTCACACGAAGTTCCTCACGATCGTCGGGCTTTGGACCGGTACCGCTGATGTCGCCCCCAGTTGGGCGCCAACTGAAGGACTGGGCTATTCTAAGGCCCAGCGGTGCCAGGGGACAACACCTGAAACCTTCGTGGGTTACCTGTTCTGGCGTACAAATCACAGAGACACGGGACACTTCCTTCGGCGTCAAAGATCAGCGTTTATTTACTGCAGGGATACAGAGATCGCAAGAAGTACACAAAGTGTAGGTTCTGAGAGACTGCTTCGAATTGCAAAAGTGGGTCGCTCCTTTTATACACATTTTCGTCATTGCACAACATGGCGAACAAAAGGTTACAACTCAGTTCCCGCAGTAAACTTCAAAAGGGTTGCTTTCATGTTTCAGAAGCCCGGAACATAATTACAGTATAATCGCCGGTTTGTGGTTCTGGGGGTTCTGAACCTGTGTTTTAAATGTCATGATTCTGTTATGAATTTGGTATCAGTGAACCGCAAATGATGAATGCGTTATTCATGAGTATTTTGATCATGTTACACCAATGGATTCACTGTGCATTTGAAGGTTTTGCATTGAACACTTGGGTTTCATCTTGTAAATAGCAGCCATGTTATTCGTTGCCCTTACAGTAGGCTCTCCCCATGGCAGAGCAAGCATTTAAAGGACATAACCTTAGCATGGGTTTGTGCTGACTTCTGCATGACCTGACGACAGCTGACCCTGTTGCTTGAGGCTAACCTCCCAAGCCAGTTCCTTGTTCAGCAGCTGGCGCAATAAAGTTCAAAGAGCAGGACATGTCCGATCTTTTATGGCACCGTTCCCACCGCTCCTATCTCCGTCCCATCTGTTGCTGCCTTTCCTTTAAGACATGTTCATCGATCTAGTTGAAGGTTTTATGGTGGGTTTGTCCGGCCTGATTGAACAGGAAACCAAGCATGTGTGCGATCCTTTTTTAGCCTGGACTTATCTTGAAAGTGGTGCTTTGTGTGCACGTCCTGGGAGTGACTAATAATAATAAGGAATGTGTGTGCCTAGAGCACAATTTTCTGTATAAAAGGCCTGTGCGAGGCCATGCAGGCAGACTCCCTCATTCAGTTGCTTTAAGAGTGGCTGGGCGACGGAGCCTCACAATTAATAATAATAAAGATGTCTTTTCATATTTCAGATTCTGTGTTGATTTCTTTGCCACTTTTGAATGGACTACTTATTGGTAAGACCCCTGAGAAGGAGTATTGTAAATATTTGGTTTCTTCAGTTGGCGCCCAATGTGGGGCCTCATCATGAAGTGACTACCTGGAGGAGAAATTTTTCAGAGAACAGAATTCTGCTGGGGAAGGCAAGACAGAAATCTACTAAAAGAGGTACTCTGTGCACGGAGGTTCTGGGGGATTCTCTGTCTTTGCGGCCAAGCATATTTTTGATTTTTCTGACTTAAAACTCTCCAAAAGATGTCACTCCTGACTGAGCAACCCTTTTTTTTTTTGGTGTAAGTTTTTTTTAAAGAGACTGTTAGTGCAGTTAGAAATTGGCAGTTAGAATTTGGACAACTATTTGTTTGGTACAGCTTTGATAAGTATTTGTGGGTCGCTCCCAGTTAGCTTTGTGGTTCCGTTTTAGGAACATTTGTTTCAAATTTGTGAACTTGGCATCTGTTTGACATTTGCTTTGTACTTTGAAACTTGGCCTTTGTTGTTGAAACTTGGTTGTTTGATTTAAGTGGGTCGCTCCCACTTTGTTTGGTTCTTTGTATTATTTGAAGATTGCAATTTTCAATAACCGAGGGTTTGCATATTTGCAAATGTATCGATGGAGATAACTCCTTGAAGTTTGAAGCTGGATTAGTGAGCTATAAGATGCCTGATCTTAGCAAATTTGGAGCTTTGTATTGGCCAACTTTGTATACGCTTGAATTAGCCGGTTTATCTAAATAGGTTAGATTTACAAACATATTTCTTCCTTGGTGATTTTGTATCCCCAGAGAACTAAAATATGATATAATACATAACAAGGATCCTTTGCTCTGTGTAATTTTATGAATGGATATGCAGAACGATTTTTGGTGTTCTGCCAGCTGCAGCTAGTGAATTGAGTGTATTTTTTGGTTTTTACACTGTTGAGCAGTGTTTCTTGTAAATATGACTTACAGCTATGTATAGTCCGGACTGTCCTGTTTTCGTCCTGAGTGTTGATTTGTGGGTTTAAATGTGTGTTTGAATGCGTGGTTAAAATGTGTGTTTACATGTCTATTTTGTTTGTGAGTTTTGTTGTAAATTGCGACGGCGCGATTTACAAGCAATGGTTAGAGAGCGCTGTATTGTGTTTCCTAAATGTTTTCAACACTTTCTGTTTATGTCTGAAATGAGCTCAATGTGTGTGGTTCACATTTAATGGATATAAATAAGGCCCCAGCCAAAACCGAAATTACATGTTTTTGCAGAAATAAATACATTTACAGCGTTTTCACTTACATGCACTGTATTAAATGTTCACAGGCAAAACGTTTTTAGCTGCAGTATATTTGCATAGGAATGTTTCTTCAGCCAGCAATTTTTTTGCAGTTAAACACGGGTGGAATTTTGCATGACGGCCCTTTTACATGACAGAGGCCCTAAAAGTGACGCAGAATGTGACGTTTTTTAAATTAGGCATATGCGCTCAGGTTTGTGAGTTAATGCATCTAAATAATAGGCAAGGAATGTAGCGGGCTCTTATATGTAAAAAAATCACAAACAGAAATAATTGGGTTTTATTAGAAGACAAAAATTATTAATTATGGAAAAATAATTAATAAAAATTAGTGCTACCAAAATAGTTTTTTACTATTTATAAAGCTTAGCACTCATACTATGACCTCTTAGCATTAAAATGTGATTTACGTTATGTTGCATCACTAAAATGACAAGAATTCATGTGTATAAATTCGCTTGCCATAGGCGCAAGCAAGCTCATTTTTATAACGTATAAATTATCATTTTAACATACCTAACTCATGGATTATGTAATAGACTTTCTAGTAATCCATATTCTGCAAAAAGATTGTAGGATACTCATTTTTTAATGCCCAAAATAAGAAAGTCGATTTTGAGTAAATTCACTGTTTAAACTGCATTTTTGCTTTCCTTAAAGTGTCTCAGCCTTAAGCAAATGCATGCATTTAGGTTATGATATAAGGTTGTGCTTTCTTGTGATTCAGTGGGTTCATGTGCCAGTGCAATGGCTTGTTTTAATATCAGGTTTGGAGGTTCTACCTTCAAGCTAGGCCTACGGAAAGTTTGCTTATTTAACACTGATGAAGTGTGTGCCATAGGATTGCAACAAGTAATTACTCCAATAAAAAACTGGTCTGTGTGTCTTTAGCTTTTGAGACAAATTGACAGTGAATGTAGTCTAATAATATGGGAATAGTGATAATTTTAGCGCCTAAAAAGAGAATTTTTTTTTTTTAAATAGCTTGAATTATTGCAGATTAGATCCAGCCTACTGGCTTTGTCAGCTCCACTGTGGCAGAGGCCGGGGGCTGGGAGAATTTGCAACAGCTGGCTCAGCACGCTCGCTGAGATGTTCTCTTTTAAGTGTTTCCCCATAAATTATGGAGAAGGCCCCTCGTGTGTTGCCATTTACAGCCTCTTAATTAGGCCTTTGTTTCCAAGGAATGCAGAATGACCTCTCTGAACGGCTGCTAAGGGTGAGGTTTCTGGTTTCACCATGGTAACATGAAGGACCTTGATTTAAACGGGGAGATGAAAAGGGGTTTCTTTACACATCGTGTTAAATGCTTGGCAGGACTGCTACATTGTGTTTCCACGTTAAGGAAAATAATGTTTGCTAACTGTGTTTATTTTACAGAAAACGAAATGATGCATCCAGTCTTAGATAAAAATAACATGCAGCCTTTTTCACACAATTTTGAAGGTTATAGGCCTAGTTAAAGAAATTGCTCATTAAAAATAACATGCATATGGAGTATCAGTGTAACAATTTCTTTTAGAACGATAAGAATAAGGTGGTTTTATGTCGAGAAGTCACGGTTAAATGATGTAAAATATTTCTGTGTCTCTTCCAATGTGTTTTTTTTGGTGTTGTGTATTTTTCTGCTTTTTGCCAACAGATTGTTTATGGATTGTTCTTAAGAGGAGAAGACACGTGAGTTTGGCTAATTGACAAAAGATGTGTTTTTGCGTCATTTCTTTAACAGAAAAAAATGTACATGTTTCTGTTTGAGGTATTTACAGCTGTCATGACATATTAAATTTGACAATGGACCTACAACTGCGTTGTGCTCAATGTCAAACGGTGGGAGTTTGGACCTGACAATTTAGACAGGCCCAAATATTTGGTTTTTGGCTGCAGGTTTAAAGTGCATAAAATACACATGCCATGGTGCTGCATTTTTGTATGTTTTGTTTATGTTGTTACCATCACAAGTTCTCCTGTGTTCTGAAGAGGTCCGTATGACGATACGTACCGCTACACAATTATTGGATGAATTTGGTATAATGATACATTTCACAGATATGGTTTGCATACTGTGAGGAAGAATGGCAGCACTTTTACCAGTGCATGTCTACGTTTGGCTATATTGATAAGAAAACTAAACAAATATAACAGGTTCAAAGTGTATCACCTGATGTTACTTACTGCAAATTCCCTTAAAGGAATAGGCAGCCCTAAATTGTTATGTATCCTTGATTGGACCTAAGGATAGAATTATAGATCTGTGACTCACGGTGACCTAATTTTTATATTGCATTATTTAATCATGTTTTGTTTCCCAAATAGCATATGGCTTTTGTCCCTTGAAAGGAAGACGGGTTTCATTTTTTTCCTCTCCCTGAAGAGAGAACAGGAACATAGAATTAGAATTTGTGTAACTTTGGTCTTTTGTGTATTCCCCGTTCTCTTGGTGCTGTGTCACATGCCTGAGGCACCCAAGCAAACTCTTGTTCTTCCTATAGATTTTTCTTTTGTTGTTCCGCCCCTGACCAATGTCGCATTATGCTTAGTTATTAGGCATTTTAGTTGTGTCCTAATTCCATTTCCCCTTTTCCCATATTCCTTTCACCAGTCAGCCCATTTATTATTATGGGTGTATTGTTTATGTGCACACTTCTAGACTGTAGTTATGTATTAGGGACCCCCCATGTTATGTAAAATGTTTTTTGCAGACTGACTGTCAAGGTAGTGATAGGCTGGTTCCAATGTCTATTTTTAATTTTTCAGTTCTCTTGTGTTCCTGCTGCTTTAATTTTTTGGTGGGATTAGATGTGTTCTAAACATGCAAATACCAGGACTTTCTAGTGTTTGTTCTTTGTCTTCACATTTGGTCATTAGCCTTTTGTATTGCATAGTGCACTTAATGCACATTTTTAAAGGGACTTTTCTTCATGTCTTTGATAATGTGAATGATGTTATTTTTCTATTCGAGATGTTCTAGATAAGGAATTTAGGAACACCTAGGCTTAGTCATTGAGGGAACACATGTATTTACCCCATTAGACAATGCCACTGTGTGAGGAAATTCATTTGGATAGAATTCCTGTGTAGCTATAGATGACAGAGAATAATGAAAAGAACATTACTGGAGATTCTAAAGATACTGTTTTGCCCTTTTGCCTTTGCTCTTGTATTTTATGCTCATGGCACATTGTCATTCCCTTGCAGATTGCAGGTCACCTGCTTGCCAGTCCTTTTGTTAAAACACATGAACTATTTTTTGTGCTTGATTTGAAGGAAACTAACAATTGTGTTACATATCCTACATCACTAGGGTCCTGCTGGATCTTCCAGAGTCAAAGGAAGAGTGATTCCCTGCAGACCTGTGATCAACACTAAGCTCACTGATGTAAATATATAATTTACCGTCTTAATTTCTATGCAGGTAAGTACTTAATCAATAATAACTCAAATCGGAAAGAAAAAAACAGAGTCTGTGGTGTTAGAGTTCTTAGGGGTTTTATTCCTTAAAAAGGAATGGTCAAGACCTGGATATCATGTTCTTCCCACCGCAGGGGTGAAAGAAGGGATAGAGCGCTATATTTTATTAACAGTACATAGCTTATATACTTAATTTACATCATAGAAAGCAATGCAGTAGGCGTAACAGCTGAGAGAAGGCAAGATAACAGTATCCACGTGTTACTAGTACGTAATCAGAAGGCGTGAACTGGAGGTGTGTGCTAGAAACGTCACAGGTAGGTGTCATGAGTGGGTGGCACCAAACAGAAATGTTGCAATGTCAGCAGAAATCGGAAGCTTGGATGCGTGCGCAGCTGCATGACGTGTGATTGACGTGAAACTGGAGGGTGCAGGGGGCTTGACATTTACACTGACGGAAAGAGACAGAAGTCTGGCATGTCAGATCAACTTGTACTTCTATCATATCTGATATCTGATGTTTGGGAACCATATTATCTGAACGGAAAAAGGTCTCTGGGGCAGAAGCTTTTCTATACTGACTATGAATGCGTGTATAAGCGCCTGAGTGTCTGTATGAGAAGCGTGGGGGCATGGGCCTTCCAGGGGAGCATGGTAACAGAGGCTATGAATTACTTGCATGGAGACAGGCCGGCCCTTTGGCTCTGCAGCTGGGGAATGTTTACTTGAACTAGTAGGCAGGAATGTATTTTCGAGGAGCGGAACAGATAATTCGAAGGTTGTAGTCAGTCTTGGCAGGCAGCAGGCTGAGCTAAGCGCGGTGGGCCGCGCTGGGAGTAAGTCAGAGTTCACGGGTACAGAGGCAGCCTGGGCTGAGACTTCAGAGTCAGAAGCCAGAGAAAAGGCTCGATGGCAGAAATTCAGGGCCTACTTTGCCAGAGCTGGAAAAACGTGTAAAGTGTACTACAAAAAGACGTTGGCATAGCATACTTAGGAACGGACTATTTAACCCATTCAGGGTGGATCTGAAAGAGGACATGTTAACGTTGGACGCAAATGTATTCGCGTCTTCATAGCTGAGACAGGAGGGAAGTTACATGCACTTTAAGCTGGTACATGGAGACGGTGGGGTACTCGCTAGGGAACACAACTTGACCAAAAATGTATATTTCCTCATCACTCCCCATCAGTGACCGCTCTAAGATGAATAGATTTCCCGGCTCTACAATTCTTGCAACAAGAAAGTCGCGAAGCTTAACAGCGATCATCAGCGCGACATCAATGGCACCTCCAAAGCAAGGCAGTTGATTTGAGAAAGGCGTTGCAGAAAAAAGGAGGAGCCGGTTCCTTGTTTTCCACAGAATGAGAGTTTTCGTTTGGGCTCTGTACCTGTTATGTGCTAGAAAACCTCTGTCAGTGTACATTCCCTTGAGCCCTTGGCCCGAGTTTTGGCCACATTCACACCTCTCTTTCTTTGCACCAGTGGAAAGGCAGTGCACCAAAAGGATCCACGTTTGGAAAAAGGCACTACATTCTGGTGCCCATGAGAGAGCAGCTTGAGCATCCTCTGACACTAAATGATGAGTGTTGGAGTCTGAAAGTGCTGCTGATTTTGCTGGTCATTTCTAAATAGTGCTTGGATCTGCACGAGATGCTTTGTGCCCTTGATCAATGAACATGGCTTTTGTAGTTCGGACTGGACTGTTCCCATGGGGCACAGGGTCAGAGCTGATTTGCATATCGCCATTGTCTAACCCAGGGTGGTGTGGAGTGCAAAAAACGATGGATTTGGGCCCAGATCTTTGGACTGGGGTGAGTGTGTGACATTGATCCACATTCGGTCCATCACCTGTTGTGTTTGCATATTCAGCCCTAAGTGCGCTGGGGATGCCCAGACGTGGGTCCCAGGCACTCCACACCACTGGAGTCAAGCTAGCCGGGCTGATGAGAGGTGTTACCTCGAAACCGGTCCGGTCCTTGGATGCTTGATTCCGTTCTGGGAAGGACATGGCTTTTGTAGTTCGGACTGGACTGTTCCCATGGGGCACAGGGTCAGAGCTGATTTGCATATCGCCATTGTCTAACCCAGGGTGGTGTGGAGTGCAAAAAACGATGGATTTGGGCCCAGATCTTTGGACTGGGGTGAGTGTGTGACATTGATCAACATTCGGTCCATCACCTGTTGTGTTTGCATATTCAGCCCTAAGTGCGCTGGGGATGCCCAGACGTGGGTCCCAGGCACTCCACACCACTGGAGTCAAGCTAGCCGGGCTGATGAGAGGTGTTACCTCGAAACCGGTCCGGTCCTCCGATGCTTGATTCCGTTCTGGGAAGGACATGGCTTTTGTAGTTCGGACTGGACTGTTCCCATGGGGCACAGGGTCAGAGCTGATTTGCATATCGCCATTGTCTAACCCAGGGTGGTGTGGAGTGCAAAAAACGATGGATTTGGGCCCAGATCTTTGGACTGGGGTGAGTGTGTGACATTGATCCACATTCGGTCCATCACCTGTTGTGTTTGCATATTCCGCCCTAAGTGCGCTGGGGATGCCCAGAAGTGGGTCCCAGGCACTCCACACCACTGGAGTCAAGCTAGCCGGGCTGATGAGAGGTGTTACCTCGAAACCGGTCCGGTCCTCGGATGCTTGATTCCGTTCTGGGAAGGACATGGCTTTTGTAGTTCGGACTGGACTGTTCCCATGGGGCACAGGGTCAGAGCTGATTTGCATATCGCCATTGTCTAACCCAGGGTGGTGTGGAGTGCAAAAAACGATGGATTTGGGCCCAGATCTTTGGACTGGGGTGAGTGTGTGACATTGATCCACATTCGGTCCATCACCTGTTGTGTTTGCATATTCCGCCCTAAGTGCGCTGGGGATGCCCAGACGTGGGTCCCAGGCACTCCACACCACTGGAGTCAAGCTAGCCGGGCTGATGAGAGGTGTTACCTCGAAACCGGTCCGGTCCTCGGATGCTTGATTCCGTTCTGGGAAGGACATGGCTTTTGTAGTTCGGACTGGACTGTTCCCATGGGGCACAGGGTCAGAGCTGATTTGCATATCGCCATTGTCTAACCCAGGGTGGTGTGGAGTGCAAAAAACGATGGATTTGGGCCCAGATCTTTTGACTGGGGTGAGTGTGTGACATTGATCCACATTCGGTCCATCACTTGTTGTGTTTGCATATTCCGCCCTAAGTGCGCTGGGGATGCCCAGACGTGGGTCCCAGGCACTCCACACCACTGGAGTCAAGCTAGCCGGGCTGATGAGAGGTGTTACCTCGAAACCGGTCCGGTCCTCGGATGCTTGATTCCGTTCTGGGAAGGACATGGCTTTTGTAGTTCGGACTGGACTGTTCCCATGGGGCACAGGGTCAGAGCTGATTTGCATATCGCCATTGTCTAACCCAGGGTGGTGTGGAGTGCAAAAAACTATGGATTTGGGCCCAGATCTTTGGACTGGGGTGAGTGTGTGACATTGATCCACATTCGGTCCATCACCTGTTGTGTTTGCATATTCCGCCCTAAGTGCGCTGGGGATGCCCAGACGTGGGTCCCAGGCACTCCACACCACTGGAGTCAAGCTAGACGGGCTGATGAGAGGTGTTACCTCGAAACCGGTCCGGTCCTCGGATGCTTGATTCTGTTCTGGGAAGGACATGGCTTTTGTAGTTCGGACTGGACTGTTCCCATGGGGCACAGGGTCAGAGCTGATTTGCATATCGCCATTGACTAACCCAGGGTGGTGTGGAGTGCAAAAAACGATGGATTTGGGCCCAGATCTTTGGACTGGGGTGAGTGTGTGACATTGATCCACATTCGGTCCATCACCTGTTGTGTTTGCTTGATCAATGAACAGCACATCATTTGTAGTGTCTGCCACAAAGAAGAGACACTGGTGCATTGTTTTGAGACATTGAGACTTTCGAGTGAGCTGTGAGTGTTTTGCCCGGAGATCACTCCAACTAAACAGTATTGTTTCCTCATGAAAGGCCTGACTTTCAGAGGCCCAACGGGAAGAAAACTCTGGAAGCGGATTTGATGGACTTTGGGTATTTTCTGTGAGCTTGTATAGACTCGAAGTTTGGAAACAAATTTTTGCTGCTTTGCTGGCATTGTTTTAAAGTACTATTCTGTTTAGTAAAAGCAGAATAAAGTCCACTCTCTGTGGAAGAGTATTCCTTTTTCATCTGAGAGCATTGAGCAGGAACACCACTGTTTCACTTGAAAATATAATAAATTACTGAAATGCGTAGGAAGCAATATAAAACGTTATTAGAAAATTCTATGATTTGCTTTCTGCTTAGGACTGTGCAAGTATTACGCATTTGACCTTTTGTCGTTTTTTTTCCCCTTGCTGAATTGTATTATGGTTTTTTGTTAAATTTTTGATTGGTTACCATTTGCCAGTTGCAGGGTCACGTAGGAGTACCAACGGTTCAGTTTGTGACCTGAGTAGTGGCAGTAGGCCTGCAGGACCTGCAGTGTCCCTATGACCTGCTAATAATCACAGCTGAAGTACTCTACCAAGATTGCGTGAGCGACATTAGAAAATGGAGATTGTATTGAGGAATGACGATAAAAGCAAGAGATGAAAAACAGACATTATAGAATATTGTTCTCTAAGTGCGGTATAGCTCTATCTATTTTAATACTTTTATGTATTTTATTGGCTACTATATTTTGGTTTGTTTCTTCCTACACAATTGACGTCTGCACCAACTTCCCAACATACTCTTTCTGTTTCTTCACATGAGCTTCATATTTTACCTGAACATGAACTGGTTAGGTCAGAGTTTACTGATAATTCCTTTTGTACAGTATTTACATCAACACTAGCTAGTGATGAATATAGACATGGTCTCAGAATTAGCATGAGTATAGGTTATTGCCTATGTAAGGGCAAAAGGATGCTCTGTGGTTCTGGGGGTTCTGAACCTGTGTTTTAAATGTCATGATTCTGTTATGAATTTGGTATCGGTGAACCGCAAATGATGAATGCGTTATTCATGAGTATTTTGATCATGTTACACCAATGGATTCACTGTGCATTTGAAGGTTTTGCATTGAACACTTGGGTTTCATCTTGTAAATAGCAGCCATGTTATTCGTTGCCCTTACAGTAGGCTCTCCCCATGGCAGAGCAAGCATTTAAAGGACATAACCTTAGCATGGGTTTGTGCTGACTTCTGCATGACCTGACGACAGCTGACCCTGTTGCTTGAGGCTAACCTCCCAAGCCAGTTCCTTGTTCAGCAGCTGGCGCAATAAAGTTCAAAGAGCAGGACATGTCCGATCTTTTATGGCACCGTTCCCACCGCTCCTATCTCCGTCCCATCTGTTGCTGCCTTTCCTTTAAGACATGTTCATCGATCTAGTTGAAGGTTTTATGGTGGGTTTGTCCGGCCTGATTGAACAGGAAACCAAGCATGTGTGTGATCCTTTTTTAGCCTGGACTTATCTTGAAAGTGGTGCTTTGTGTGCACGTCCTGGGAGTGACTAATAATAATAAGGAATGTGTGTGCCTAGAGCACAATTTTCTGTATAAAAGGCCTGTGCGAGGCCATGCAGGCAGCCTCCCTCATTCAGTTGCTTTAAGAGTGGCTGGGCGACGGAGCCTCACAATTAATAATAATAAAGATGTCTTTTCATATTTCAGATCCTGTGTTGATTTCTTTGCCACTTTTGAATGGACTACTTCTTGGTAAGACCCCTGAGAAGGAGTATTGTAAATATTTGGTTTCTTCAGGTTCCCAACTATAAAAGCACGTTATCCCACCATTAGGCACATTCCATTCTGGCTGTAAACAAGCTGAGAGAAGAGACAAAAACAGATGCAAGGAAGACAAAGACAGACAACAGATTGAAAGAGAGTGTAGGGGGCAATATCGGAAGCATGATTGCAGGATCAAAGGATTCGTGCCTAATGCATGCATGGCTGAAACAATAGACCGACACGTCAAGATGAGCCTCGAGCGGAGCCATCTGCCTTTGCTGTGTCATCCCCCTCGTCATAAAGTCACCCTCAAAGGAACATGTGTCTTCCGCAAGAGCTTGGAAATCCCAGGGTCACGAAGCGGACAGTGTCCGTTCGCTGGCTACTTGAGGGCAAGAAACAAAATGGATGCCGTATCTAAAATGGAACCCGTGGGTTCAGATGGAGAAACCCACGAATAAGACGAACGGTGCAAAGTAGTGTAGCAAAAACGCGTACACCCACTAAACTCGTCATCTGTGGTTCATAGATACCAAACTCGTCCATATTCGAACAAGTCAAAAACGTCATTACGATTCTCACAGAACCTCACTCACATTAGGAACACTTTTTATGCAGTTATGTATCACCAAAATTTCGGAAACAGCAAAAAATCACCATGAACAAGCGGCATTTTGCTTGCTCGCGGAGATTTCGGGGGCGGGCTTATTTGCGAGTTCACATGCCTCTCTTGTGTTTATAAAAGGTCAGAGACCGATCAGAGCAGCAGATGAGGAGAAAGAAGCTCCTGGTCACAGGAACTGCATTGGGATTGCGCTCATGATAGTCAAGGATGTAAACTAAAGGCCTCCGTCAAGCATCACAGCTAATTTTCGATGGTAGATATGGGGAGAAAGCACACCTGCCCAGCCTCGACAAAGCTCACCATTTTTTTGGGCTGATTAATGAGTTGCTGAATTGGAGCTTAAACTCGGGCACCTGCTTTATTTAGATCTGCAAGTGTTTCCTGTTGAGCTTTCATTTGTATAACAGGAGCATCGTGCCAGAATGAATCCTGCCCTCCATATTTATCCAAGAATACTCCACCGTTTTGTGCAATACCTCTACTCAACTGGAGTACTTTCTACTGGCTAATCTGGAAGTTCTACCTCGTTGAGTAAACGTATAGTGCTTTTCCCACACTTCAGCTGCATAAAGGGCCAGAAGAGTTGTCTCCAGTGACCATGTGTGTGTAACTTTGCCATCGCACTGAAGGGCGACAGGGTCCCTTGAGTGAGCTGTCCATCATAGTGGGTAAAGGGCGGGAAGACGGTGCACACCGCTAGTGTGAGTGTTGGGCCAAATGGGCGGGGCTTCTATGCGAGTTCACATGCCTCTTGTGTTTATAAAAGGTCAGAGACGGATCAGAGTAGCAGATGAGGAGAAAAAAGCTCCTGGCCACAGGAACTGAACGGGTATTCCGTTTGTGAAAGTCAAGGATGCAAAGGCCTTCATCAAGCATCACAGCTAATTTTCGAGGGTAGATAAGGGGAGAAAGCACACCTGCCCAGCCTCGACAAAGCTCACAATTTTTTTTGGGCTGATTAATGAGTTACTGAATTTGAGCTTAAACTTGGACATCTGCTTTATTTATATCTGTAAGTGCTTCCTGTTGAGCTTTAATTTGTTTTAAAGGAGCACTGTGCCAGAAAGAATCTGCCCTGCATATTTATGAACAAAGATGCTTGTGTTCCGCCGCGTACCGCAGAGGTTTTGACATTTTCGAGTTTCATGCGGAACGTAAAAATGCCGCCATTTTGCAAGTTCCGCAAGCGGTACAAAATTTGCCGCCCACCTCTAATAAACAGTGACTGGGTTCTGATACTTCTAGTAATTGACATCAGGATAGATTTTTAAGCAGATATGTGTCAGCAAAGAGTATAAATACGCACATGCTTCTGTCAGAATTGTTGTACAAATGGTTGCAGACTCACAGTGTGATTCCAGACAATCAAGACCATTCCCTGGACTTTAGCAGGAGAGACTCAGTAGTCTGGAAGGGGTTAGGTAACCACATACATTCTACACATTTGACACAGCACTGCTTGTTCGAATGCATGAATAATTCTGCAAGTGCATAAACAGTGTCTGGGTTCTGATACTGCTAGTAGTTGATATCAGGATACATTTTTAAGCAGTTATGTGTTAGGAAAGAGATTTAATAAGCACATGCTTCTGTCACAATGGGCACAGACTCACAGTGTGATTCCAGACAAGCAAGACTATTCCCTGGACTTTAGCAGGAGAGACTCAGTAGTGTGGAAGGGGTTAGGTGACCGCGTACATTCTACAAATTTGGCTACAGCACTGCTTGGCTGAATGCCTGAATCATGTTGCAAGTGCATAAACAGTCGGGGTGGGCGGAATTTGGGAAATTGCCTTTCGGAAAATTTTTAAAAACTGCAAAAAATCACCACGAACACGCAGCATTTTGCAGGCTCGCGGAGATTTCGGGGGTGGGCTTCTTTGCGAGGTCACATGAGCTAAAACTCGGGCACCTGCTTTATTTAGATCTATAAGTGTTTCCTATTGAGCTTTCATTTTTATAACAGGAGCATCGTGCCAGAATGAATCCTGCCCTGCACATTTATCCAAGAAGACTCTACCGTTTTATGTGATACCTCTACTCAACTGGAGTACTTTCTACTGGCTAATCAGGAAGTGCTACCTCTTTGGGTAAATGTATAGTGCTTTTCCCACACTACAGCTGTGTAAAGGGCCAGAAGAGTTGTCTCCAGTGACCATGTGTGTGTAACTTTGCCATCGCGCTGAAGGGCGCCAGGGTCCCTTGAGTGAGCTGTCCTGCATGTCTGAATGCCTGATTAATTCTGCATGTGCATAAACCGTGACTGGGTTCTGATAGTGCTAGTAGTTGACATCAGGATACGTTTTTAAACAGTTATGTGTCAGCAAAGAGAGTATGTTATGTTACAGTTTTTTAAAGCGCACAGGTGCCCCAGCAAAGAGGCGTCCCAGCGCTGACAAATCTAACTGGCACAAAGATCCCCAGAGAGCTCACTCAGCAACATTCACAGGCTTTCGTGAAAACCAACACATCCTCCATCCCCCGGATAAGGGGCGGCAGGGAGTTCCATAGTTTGGCCACCATGTATCTAAAGGAACGGCCACCAATGCGGCTGAGCTTAATCCGTGGTACCGTCACCAGGTGTTGTCCTAGTGAGCGTAGGTTACGGTGAGGAACATATGGGGTCAGAAGGGTACATAAAAGTTCTGGGCTTCCAAGTTTGACAATCTTAAACACCAGACACAAATCTTTAAACTGAATCCGGGCAGAGATAGGGAGCCAGTTTAATCCCTTGATGGTAGATCTGACCGAACATCGCATCCTGGCTGCCAGGTTTTGAACTCGTTGGAGCCGTTGAGTCACAGCTTTGTGGGCCCCTAGGAGTAGCACACTAGCGTAGTCCAATCGAGACAGAATAGTGGATTGAACAATAAGCTGTCGCACTGCTGGTTCAAAGAACTTCAAAAGGGGGTTAAGGCCTCTTAACAAGCCCATACACGTGGCAGCCACTCGCTTAGTGTGGGTCTGATAACTGAGCGAGGAATCTATCCAGACTCCTAGGTTCTTAGCTAAGGTCTTAGGTATAGGCATAGTTCCTAAGGAGTCCGGCCACTAGTGCGCATCCACAGGGTGGTGTTTTTCCCCAGCAGCAGGACCTCAGTCTTGATCGCATTGAGCTGAAGGCAGTTGTCTGCCATCCACTGGGCCACCCCTGTCAGCCTGTCTCTGAACCTAGTGGCCAATGTAGATGGCCCCTCAGCTAGGGTGATCACAAGCTGGGTATCGTCGGCATATGATATCATCGTTAGGTCCCAGTTCTTTGCCACAGCCGACAGTGGCTGGACATATAGGTTAAACAGAGACGGGCTTAGCGCTGATCCTTGCGGCACCCCCTGGCCTATGGGGTGAATTTGGGAGAGAAATGGCGGTGCTGATACCCGAAAAGATCTATCACTCAGAAATGACCTAAACCATTCCAGTGCAGATCCGGTAATCCCTATTGCCTCTAAGCGATGTAAAAGAATGGCATGTGATACCGTGTCAAAGGCAGCGCTGAGATCCAGCAGAATCAGCGCTGCACTTTGGCTGGACCAGAATCACTAGCAGATGTTCCTATGTGGCTAATAGGGCGGATTCGGTACTATGGGCAGGTCAAAAGCCATTCTGAGAGGGGTCCAGAATGTTATGGAGGCTCATGTATTGAGATAACACATTATTCACATGAGCCTCAGCAATCTTCGCCACCCAGGGGAGGGGAGAAATAGGTCTGAAATTCTCTGGTTTAGAATTGTCTAACGTGGGTTTCTTAATAATTGGCGAGACCCAGGCCTGCTTCCAGATCTCCGGAACCACGGCCGTGGAGAAGGACAGATTAATTATTTCACCTAGTGGCTGGTGAAAAAGCACTAGAGATTCCATAAATTGTGCTGGTTTCATAGGGTCTAGCGGGGACCCTGATTTAATTTTGCCACATAGCCTAGTGAGATCTTTACTAGGCATCCCTGGTATTAAAGCCAGGGTGGGGTCCTCAGCTTTTTTCCCAGCAGGGGCAGATGGGGGTTGATGATGCTGCGGAAAGGATTGATACATTTTTTTAACTTTTATTAAATTAATTTTAATAAGATTAAATAGGCACAAACCTGTATCAGAATGGTTGCACAAATGGAGACAAACTCACAGTGTGATTCCAGACAGGTATGACTATTCCCTGTACTTTAGCAGGAGAGACTCAGTAGTCTGGAAAGGGTTAAGTGACTGCATATGTTCTACACATTTGTCCACAGCACTGCTTGTCTGAATGCCTGAATCATTCTCCAAGTGCATAAATAGTGACTGCGTTCTGATACCGCTAGTAGTTGACATCAGGATCGGTTATTAAGCAGTTATGTGTCAGCAAAGAGATTAAATAAGCACATGCTTCTGTCAGAATTGTTGTACAAATGAATGAATGGGTTTTTAGGAGTGACTTATAGGTGCATATGTGTCTATATATAAGGTAGATATAGGTATACTATATCTAAGTAAGGGGTGATTACACCACCTTACCCAAGCTGAGTGATCAGCCTGTGGTGTCAGTTTGGATGGCCAGCCAGGGGTGGCATAATATATGCTGCAGCCCCTGGTAGGCCTTGGATGCACCTATGCCCTGGGTACCTATAATACACTATACAGGGGCTCACAAAGGTGACCCAATTCCCAATAAGGTATGTACCTAAAGTACATGGTATCAATTTAGAGAGAGGACATCTGGTATGTGGGTCTGATTAGCAGGCCCACAGCAACACTAAAGTTAAAAAAAACAGAGAATCACAGCAAAATGTGGGAGTGACCATAGAAAGCAGACCCTACTCTCCTACACAATCCCCCCCCCCTCAAACGCAGGGACAATAAACTAACCATGACCAGTTGAGTCTTCATGTTCTAAATGGAAATATCTGGAGATTCCATCTGCATTGCCCTGGTCAGTTCCAGGTCTATGTACCACTGTAAAGTCCATCACCTGTAGGGAAATGGACCACCTGAGCAGTTCGGGATATTCACCCTTAATCTGATTTAGCCACAAGAGGGGTTTATAGTCTGTCTGAATCTTGAAGTGAGTACCAAACAAGTATGGCCTCAGCTTCTTCAGGGCCCAAACCACAGCAAAGGCCTCCCTCTCAATAGCTGACCAACGTTTCTCTCTAAGATCAGCCGTCTGCTAATAAAAGCTATTCACTAGTCTTGACCATCTTTATTCAATTGAGAAAGAACAGCTCCCACACCCAACTCAGAAGCATCTGTTTGGACAATGAATTCTTTGGAGTAGTCTGGACTTTGCAGAATTGGAGCAGTGCACATGGCCTGCTTCAGGTCATCAAATGCCTTTTGATAGCTTACTGTCCATTGAACTTTATTTGGCATTTTCTTTGAGGTTACGTCAATAAGTGGTGTCAAAATGGCCCCATATTTCTTAACAAACCTCCTGTAGTACCCAGCCAGGCCCAAGAAAGCTCTGACCTGTGTCTGGGTGGTGGGAAGAGTCCAGTCCTTTATGGTCTGGATCTTGCTCTCCCATGGTTGAAACTGACCTCCACCTACAAGGTGGCCCCGGTACACAACCTTACTCTTCCCTATCTGGCACTTAGTAGTCTTGATGGTTAGGCCTGCCTTTTGCAGGGCCTCCAAAACATTCTTTAGGTGGATCTGGTAATCTTCCCAAGTGGAGCTAAAGACAGCAATATCATCAAGATAAGCTGCACAGTAGTCATCCAGACCTGAGAGGACTTGGTTCACCAACCTTTGGAATGTGGCAGGTGCATTCTTCAAGCCAAAGGGCATCACCACAAATTGATAATGACCTCCAGGGGTTGAGAATGCTGTTTTGGCTTTTGCATCATCAGCTAGTCTGATCTGCCAGTAGCCAGCTGTTAGATCAAATGTACTCAAAAACATGGCAGAACCCAATCTGCCAATGAGTTCATCTGCTCTAGGTATTGGGTGGGCATCTGTCCTAGTGATAGCATTGAGGACTCTGTAATCCACGCAAAACCTCATCTCTTTCTTACCATCTTGGGTGTGAGGTTCAGGCACTAGGACTACAGGACTGGCCCAAGGGCTCTCTGAGGGCTCAATGACTCCCAACTTTTGGACCTCTGTCCTGATACAGTCCCTGACATGATCAGGTTGCCAGTAGATTGTACTCTTCACAGGCAGACTGTCTACAGTGTCCACCTCATGGGTGCACCAGTTTTTCTGACTTGGAGTCAGTGAAAACATATGTCTATAGGACTGTAGAACTTGTCTGCAGTCCTGTTGCTGTTGGTCAGTGAGGTTGTCTGCCAAGGCTACACCATCAACTGAACCAACATCAGGGTTCTGAGAAAGCAGGTCTGGGAGAGGGTCACTCTCCTCCTCCTGTCCCTCTTCTTGTAGCCAAGAGCAAGCCCATGTCTGCCCTGTCGTTATTATATATGGGGTAACCCAAAGAAAGTCCTAGGACCTGGGTATTGAGTGTTACAAATATGGTGGTCCTAGACGTGAACTTCCACACACAAAAATTGATATTATTTCAAAGACACTTTCTCAATTCTTATTCCACATGCGAAATCAATCCTGCAATGAAGAATTTTGGAAACAAAAAAGGAAAAAACACAATAGCCCAAAAAGCAGATGTCCAGTATACACACAAAAGAATTGTTCAATCGTTTTAAAAGTAGAGGAGAGAAGACTCTACTGTTTATTCTCAATAAAATTCCTCCTCATGGTACAATACACAAATATGCAGTTATTATGAAACAAAGGGGTTACCAAAAAAGGGTAAGGTGCATAGAGTGAGAAGTTCAGTGCTTGTGAGAAAGAGAGAAAGGACCGAGAGGTCGGGGGATGGTGAATTACACAATTGTCTTTGAGTCCAAGGCTAAGATAATCCTTGGTATGGTTCAACAGGATGAAAAAACAACCAATATTTTAGGGCTAGAGGGACGTTTAAAGACCAGAGCCTAAGTAATGTCCCCCAGAGGACTAAACTATACACAATAAACTTAGGGGTCTAGGAGCTGAATCAGATATTGATTCGCTAATGTTATTCCTATGTCAGACAAGTACTATAGGAATACAAAAGTTGAATGACAGACCAAATCGCCAAAATGTGAAACACCTGAAACTGTGAATCACCCCAGTTGTTTGGATTCCCATCAAAGTCTTGTATAGATCAATATTCTCATTTGGTAATCCTTAACGGGTATTGTGTCTCTTGATCATTGAGACCACATGCATACCCTCTCGGATGGTTCGGGGTAGCGACCACAATCACACAGATATCTCAAATGATGTAGATTCGATGGGAAAAGTGCAGTGCGAAAAATAAGAGTGGTGATTTAAAATAGGATAGGGAACTAACAAAAAACTTTTAATGGGCGTTAGCCCCTTCCTGGTTAAAAACAAGAACAGTTTGGCAAAATCATCGCAGTGATAACAAATAACTGCGAAGAGACCAACATGTTTCAGCCACGGAGGGAGATGCCTCAGGCTTTCGCCAGGGTCTCTGTTCTTTGATATAGCTACTGCCTATATAAGTGTATTAACGTGTGTGAAAAATTATACAAAAAAACACACAAGTGGAAAATAACAGAAAAGGATATAATGTTCCTTCATCTGTGCGAACTCCTCTTCGGAAGCTGGTATCTTGTTACTGTAATAAGGGGACAAACATACAAGTGAGACACTTCCAGCTACTCTGGTCTGTGCCATACAGTGCAAGGAGTCAAAATGTTGTCGGCTTTTGATACTCACCCAGTGTTTCCGGGGAGTGGACCTCACCTCTTCCTGGACCTGGCTCAGGATATGTGAGACCCCGCTCTACAGGAACAGAAACCGACCTCATGATTACAATAACGGAGGGATCAAGTGTAGATCTACTCTCGTGCATATTACATGAAGTCAATGGTGTTCTGAACGTGGAGTAAACTGTCATACATCATCAAGTTCCCACAACTGTGCTACTAGCCGTGCCAACTTAACTGCATACATGGATTCAATTATATTAGTCTAGGGTGGCTAGGGGTATTCTAGAAATCTGTATCGTACACATCCCACATGATAGACTAGAGGAGCTGGCGTCCTACCTGTCCGTCGTTGTCTCGAGCTGTGACTGAGTCAGGGGGAGGCACAGACATATGTGCGTCATTCTTATTTAAGTGGTTTGGAGAGAAACTCCCAACCAATCAGGAAATTTCACTGGGACGTAAACTCGGAGTTAAACCTGAACTACTGGATGACGTCATGGTAATCACTTGAGTAGTTCTAAAGGTATGCAAAGGACCCCGCTATTTTACAGTGGCTGGTCAGGATTGCCTGTTGGAGTGTTCAGGATAGACTGAACCACGGTATGTCGTCATTCAGTCCATGTTGGTCAGTGCCCAGTTTGTATACCCATTTCTGCTCTTTGCGAAACAGGAAGTTGGACACATCGCTTACATGGGGAGGAATGAAGGGTTTCTCCAAAACATGCCATTTGAAGTCAGTTTCACTGTGGTTGTGTATTATGAAATGTTTGGTGAGTTTGGAGATGTCTTTTTTGCATCGGAAAGTACTCTTATGTTCCTGCATCCTCACTCGTACTTTCCTAGTGGTCATGCCCACATATCGTTCATTGCAAATACAGGTGAGGAGATAGATCAAATTGTTGCTGTTGCAATTTGTAAATTGTCTCAACTCCCACGGTCGGTCAGTCCCAATGTCCACACTAGTAATCTTGGATGTTAGTGGGCAAACAGAACAGCTTCCACAAGGATGGTGACCTACTACTGGCGGTATTTCCCAAAGGGTGCCAACATCTCTCCTGGCAGTGGCTTTGGGGCGAGTGTGTACCATGCGATCCCTGAGATTTTTTGAACGTTTGAACGCAAAGAGAGGGAATTCGAGTTTGTCTTTGCCCCTGTTTAGAATGCGCCAGTGTTTCTTGATTACTTTCTGAACACTGTTCGACTTAGTGTTGTATGTACTTACAAGAGTAAGTCGTTCAGTGGGTGGTTTAGCAGGTTTGGGTTCCAGCAGTGCAGCCCGATGGTTGTTGGCTGCTCTTTTACATGAACGCTGCACCAGTTTTTTCAGGTAATGTCTGGATATAAGCTGTTTGGTCAGATCGTTTGCATGCCGTTCAAAAGTTTCTGGAGTGGAGCAGTTCCTACGGACTCATAGGAACTGCCCAAAGGGGAGATTATCCCTCAGGGACTTGGGGTGCTGACTCTCATACAGTAAGAGTGAATTCCTCGCCATGGGTTTGCGGTAAAGTTCACTCTGTAGACCAGTTTCGGTGCTGTAAATCCAGAGGTCCAGAAAAGGTACCCGCTCTTTGCTGATTTCAATGGTGAAGCGGAGATAATCATTTTGATTATTAAGCC
Organism: Lissotriton vulgaris; assembly: GCF_964263255.1. Classification (NCBI taxonomy): domain Eukaryota; kingdom Metazoa; phylum Chordata; class Amphibia; order Caudata; family Salamandridae; genus Lissotriton; species Lissotriton vulgaris. The sequence goes on along the minus strand of NC_141685.1, from coordinate 22,508,663 downwards.
ATTGATGAAATAGTAGGACAGATTCCTTGGACCCTCTCCACACTAACAAGATATCGTCTATATATCTTTTCCACCAGATAATAGACGCGAAATGAGGGTTACTAAGGTGTAGCACTTTGGTTTGTTCAAATTTGTGAACATACAGATTCGCCAGGGACGGGGCAAAAATACTGCCCATGCTGGTCCCCGAGATTTGGTGATATATTCGGTCTTCATACATGAAAAAGTTCTCTTTCATTGCTATTGTCGCAAGAGCCATGATGAAGGGCACAGGGGTAATGGAGTCAAGTTCCGACTCCTCCAGGATGGTTCTGATGGTATCTAGGGTGGCATCCTGGGGAATGGAGGTGTATAATGACTCTACATCCAGGGAGACTAGGTAGTCTGTCTCCTGGCGAAAGTCAATATCAGGAATCACCCTCAGGACATCGGTGGTGTCCTTGAGATAGGTGGGCATGGTGTGTACTAGAGGTTTAAGAAAGTGATCCGCAAATGCGGATAGGGGCTCTAGTAGGGAGCCCTGTCCTGATATGATCGGCCTGCCTGGTGGAGGTCTTTGGGGCTTGTGTACCTTGGGCAGGGTGTAGAAATACGGCATGATAGGATGTTTTGCCTGTAAGAATTGTGCTTCTAGAGTGGTTATCCAGCCCTCAGCTAATGCCTCCTCCACTAAGATCTTGATTTGATTCATCAATCTGGGAGTCGGGTCAGTGGTTAGTGGCAGATAGGCAGTGTTATTATTAAATTGTCGGGAACATTCCATCTTGTATGTTTCCACATCTTGGACCACGATGGAGCCCCCTTTGTCGGCGGGCTTCACAACTATGGTTCTGTCTTGGCATAGTGTGTTAAGTGCTTTCCTCTCAGCTCTTGTCAAGTTATTGTAACCCGATCGGGTAGAATATTGTATCTGGTCGATGTCATTTTTCACAGCCATCTCAAAAGCAAGTAACTGAGGTGGTAGGGCATGAGTGGGTGGTAGAAAGGTGGATTTATTCCTAAGGCCAGTGTTGTTATCATGTTCAAGTGTTGTGTCCTCACTGCTTTTCTGTTTGAAGAAATAGTGTAGCCTTAATTTACGGAAGAACTGGGCTAACTCAATTTGAAGTAAGAACGGGTCCCCCTCGTCTGTAGTGACAAACCCTAGCCCTTTGTTGAGGACCACCTCTTCCATGTCTGTAAGTGTTCGTTGGCTTAGATTGACTACCAGACTCTCGACAGGGGTGTTGGTTATTCTTGGGCGCCCCTCCTCGTATGGCTCCTGGTTCCAGCATGTGGACCTGCTGTGTCTTCCCATTGGACCTGAGATTGTCCCTGTGTCGGTCTTCTTTTGCCCCGTGACCGTCTGGGGCCAGGCGCTAAAAAAGGCTGGTTGTTGAAATTGGGGAAACCTTGGAAAGGGGCCATTGGTGGTTGAAAGTTGCCTGGATAGCCCCAAGGACCCGGTGGCCACCACGGCTGACTCGGCATATTGTATTGTCCCCTGTGGTTTTGGTATCTACTACCCCCTCTGCCTCGATTTGGTCCGGCATTAGGTGACTGATTGGTGGTATCAGAGTCACTTCCGGCATCCGAACTGGATCCAGAGTAGTTGGATCCGCATCTCCTCCCCTGTTTGGTGAAGTCAGGAGCTTTATAATTGTCACTGGTGTAAGGGTACACCGTCTCCAGTTTGAATTTTGCTAGGTCCTTTTTGAACTTCTCTAGCTTGGTCTGCAGTATGGATTCAGCAAACTCTTTATTGACTTTGTCGGACTCGTCTTTATGTTTCTTAAAATTAGAGGTGACTGAGGCTTTTATCTGTCCTTCGAGAACCTGTATTTCAACCAGTATAGCGTCTGCTACCCATTTGGCTGTACTGATAATGAGAATGAGCCAGTCACGGGTACAGCGCCAGGCAATCATGGACCAGTCACCGAGAAAGTTTTTATCATTGAGAAAAAGTCGGGGGCGTTAGTGACTATAAGCCCTGGGGGTGCACAGCTTGCTCTCATATACTCTGCCATGATAATCCCATGAGTCTCTGTTCGGGAGTGTGATTTCTTCATAGCTAGGAGTTTAGTCCAGTCATCGGTCTTGTTGACTATGGGTGTGGGGATCGAGTCTAGAATAGTCGGCATGTTCTCAAGTATCGAATGATACATGGCGTCATCGTAAGCTAATCCATGGCGTTCTTCCATGTTCAACTAGTAAGCTGAACCCAGAAGCACACAGTAGGGAACCGTCAGTGTATGACAGTATTTACGCTATTCTTAGCATATAGAATAGAATTGCTTTCAATAATGTGAGCATGTTATTAAGCCCGCAGCTGCACGCTGCTCTCGAACATGAAAAAACAACCAATATTTTAGGGCTAGAGGGACGTTTAAAGACCAGAGCCTAAGTAATGCCCCCCAGAGGACTAAACTATACACAATAAACTTAGTGGTCTAGGAGCTGAATCAGATATTGATTCGCTAATGTTATTCCTATGTCAGACAAGTACTATAGGAATACAAAAGTTGAATGACAGACCAAATCGCCAAAATGTGAAACACCTGAAACTGTGAGTCACCCCAGTTGTTTGGATTCCCATCAAAGTCTTGTATAGATCAATATTCTCATTTGGTAATTCTTAACGGGTATTGTGTCTCTTGATCATTGAGACCACATGCATACCCTCTCGGATGGTGTGGAAAATTAGAGAAATTGATGTACATCAACAGCGTTCATTTCCCTTTTCCCACTCCTCTCCCTGTAAGCACCATGAATACCATAAAATATTGACCGCATCACTCCGCCAGTAAAAGCCCGTACCCATATGTACATGACAGCCATTCTAGGCACCATGGCCTTTTACCCATTGGAATCCCCGGCTTCCCTCCTGCGCGTATCTTAAACCCCCTCTCTCATGCATAGACCATGAAACCCTCTCCCTCTGCGCGACCCTGCTATGAAAGGCAACCCTTCTGCTTGACCCGCGCAAACCCCCCATCTCCTCTTGAAGAGGCATCCTTCGCCTCAGCTGACATAGCCCTCCCCAGCTGCACCTGACTGCCCCCGCTCTCTCATGTACGGGTCATAAGATCTCTCTCTCTGTGCGACTCTGTCCCTGTGCACACCCTGGCTTCCCACCTCCCCTTCTCCCTCACACGAGCAAGTCATAAACCTTCTTCTTCTGCAAGACCCTGTCCTGACCAGCACCTCCTTTCCTTTCATGAATAACCCCTCTGTTAGTAAACCCTCCCACCGCGATTGACTGTCCACACATGTCCGAGCCCATCGCCTAAGCCAGAAGATACTGTTTATTGCCCCCTTATGGTATGGAGTCATTCCTCTTCAAAGAACCCACTATTGATCCTGGCTTCCCCACCCCTTGGGATACGATCAGGTGCACATCTCCTAATAATCAGCGGAACACTCAGCTGCGTCATTGCCCCCTCTCTTATCTACAGTTCAAGGGTCTCTATTGATAACATATGTGGGGTAGGATTGACACGAGGATTATAGGGATGTCTTTTCTTTGTGTCACAATGTCCTGATTGTAATGCCAAGTGTTTTGTAAGGTATAAAAGAAGATGTCTCAGCTCACTTGTCAGAGCACCTCCCGACAGACACTGTGTTTCGTGTCCAAAATGACAGGCTCTCCTCATGAGTAATAAATCCTGTTCTTGTGATTCCTGCTTCCAGCGCCCGTCTCTTTATTTGGTAACTATTCAGAATGGGAACTAAGAGGCGGCCTGCGCCAGCAGCCCGGGCATCGATAGTAATGTGGGCTCACCTTTTACAATTGGCGTCCCAACGCGGGGTCCATCAGTGACATAAGGTCCAGTAAGAGAGATCCAGACGATGAGGTGAATATCTAAATGATCGGACTATACCTGCCTTGAGAGGGCCCTCGCCCGGCTGCCGATTGAATGAACTTCACCGATTCTGAACGGACCTCTCTCGAGTGACCTATTGTCCTGACTGGAATCCCACAGGAATGCTGCATGGAGAAAGAGAACAATCGGGCGCTGGAGGAGGAAGACGAAGAACTGTCCGTATGGTCCGGTCCGGGTAAGATTAAGTAGGGCGTTTTGCGCCTGATTGGTAGGATGGTTTTATCCATCTGATTGTTTGATTGATTGTATTGGAATCGGTATTTGAATACTGATATTGTTTGGTTATTGGTTCATTTAGCTTTGGATGCTACTTGAAATATTGGTCCTCTTCTTGAGGACGAGACATTCTATGTTTGCAAACAGCGGCGAATAGGAACGTTCGTCTCTCTTTGCAGATAGAGAAGGGTAGGTAATGCAGACTTTTGTCCCCGTTGTAATCCGTCATGCCTACTTTTCTCCCCACTGATTGCTTGAAATCGATTAATAATCGATTGTTGCTCTTTGAGATCTTCCCTGTCCACAAACAGAGACGAATAGGAATATTCTGTTTCCCTTTGCAGATAGCGAAGGGCAGGTAATGCAGACATTTGTCCCCGTTGTAATCCGTCATGCCTGTTATTCTCCCCACTGATTGATTGGTTGCCTGGACATTGTTGTTCCAGGAATTGTTTCGTTTGAGGTATTTTCTACCTGCAAACAACGTGGAATAGAAATATTCTATCTAGTCTTTGCAAGTAGTAAAGGGTAGGTTATGCCCCTTTGTGAATTCGTCAGTCCTACCCACTCCCCACTGATTGTTTATTTGGGGGGTAGCTCGCATGGTCCGTCCAGGAGGCTACCCTTATGGAGGACACATGCCCCCACTTGTTGGCCATTTATTGGAAGTAACCCATCCGGTCCGCCCAGGAGGCTACCCTAGTAAGTGGAGATACATCACTTGGTCCGCCCAGGATGATACCCTAATGAAGGGATATGTGTTCCCCTTTGATTGATAATCTAGTTCCACCCCGGACCATTTATTGGAGGTAACTCACCTGGTCCGTCCAGGAGTACCCCTAGTGAAAGGACATATAAAAATGAAGTGATCACCGTACCCTACTAACAGAAAACTTTAGCTCGAAACACGCTAAGGAAATGAAGGAAAAATAAAAAGAAATCGGGCTAAGTCAGTAACCCCCTGATGAGCTTTCGACTTCACTAAAAATAAGAAACATTAGAAACAGTTCGTAATAAGAAATATAAAATGGCGAAAAGTTTGACAGCAAAAATAGCCACGAGGTAGCTAGGCTCCGCTGCCTATTCCCGCTCCCAACATGTCTGCCTCATTGCCCACCACGCCCAAATAACGGTCACATGAAATAGATACAATTGAATAGGTACCTACCCCCATTCCGGAAGCTCCCAAAGTGCAACAGGTCCGTGGTTACGCCCATCCGGAAGGCGAGGCCTCGATGCGTGCAGGGCTCGGCTGGCCACGGTCGAAGGGGGAGGCTGTAGGGCGGACGGCCCGAGGAATCATGGAGGTCTCCCCTTTCCCTCTTCTGCTGCCCTGCAGGCCACGGGGGGAGAGGGGGCTGTCTTGCCTCGGCCACCGACCACCCCCCACCCCCCTCTCTTGCCTGATCTGGCCATCGACGAGGACCGGAGCCAAGGCGAGGTTGGACAACCCTGAAAGTTGCAGGTAGTCCCGCCACATGACCACGCCTGAAGATTACAGGTAGTCCCGCCACATGTCAAAGGGGGGGGATGTCTTGCCTCAGCCACCGACCCCCCCCCATCTTCAATGGCTGGCACGGCCAATACCGAAGCGCCGGAGCCGAAGAACGGCGCGGGGACGCTGGAAGGGGGAGGCGGCGCGAACGACCCTCCCCCACCTCCCTCCAGGTGGAGGCTTCCAGCGACGCCCCAATGCTCTTGCTTAAAGAGGGTCAACATCGAAAAGCGGTCTTTTGCCCAGGACGGGCACACGCCCCATGCCTTCTCTCCTCAACTTTGAAGATTCTATGAGATCCGGGGGGCACCCCGATCCCTCCGCATGGGCGCCCCCGTCCCCCTCACTGGGAACCGCGACATCGGCGCACTCCTGCCTGCGCCAGCCTCAGTTTGGAAATGGCTAAAATACGGCCAAGGCACAGACTTGTTCAGTTCCGGAGGAACACCAGAATGACCCGGTAGGAAAAATTGTTACCGCCCTCCCCACTCTTTGACTGATGGTCCATATTGCTAAACTGTTAACCCATTGTGAAAAACTTTTGAATCCACCAACGGAAGGTTCTGGTCCTACTACAAGTCAGTGGAGGCAATCTGACTATGCAGGGACTTGCCTGACCTCGCCCAAAATGGCGCCGACACAAAATGAGACTTTTTAAATAAACCTTGTTGCACCCTGATTGCGCAGCTTTGATGCCCCGAGATATGTATGCAGTTTTTGGACAATGAAAGTAGATAAGAAGGATATTGAGTATGTGCTTGGAAAAGAAAGCGATATAAATTGATTATGTGCTGGGACAATGAGCTGATTTAGAGTGGGTACTAATTATGTGTTGGAAGCAATGAATTGGTATGAAATAGGAACTGATTGAGCATTTGGACAATGAATTGGTAAATATTAGATCTTGAGTAATAGTTGGACAGTGAGATAAAATTATTGAAAAATTGAATTATTGGCATGCATCATACTTGCAGTGTAGGAAGGTTCGATATGATTTTATTTCACTGCTGCTCTTTACGAAATGAATGACCACCGACTTTATTCTCCGTAGCCGGCCCACTGGTTTGTAGGCCCGTATTTGTGCGCCAACCTTTTTTCATTAAAATCTTTGAACACGCAAATATTATCGTAGCGTTTATATTTATGAATATTGTTGAAATGTATGGCTACTGTCATCGACATAGGCAAAATACATGCAGTATGATTAAGGTTGAAGGGTAAAAAGGCCCGGTATTTAGCAGCTACACTATGTATCGCAGGCAGCCGGAAAGGTGTTTTTAGACGCCCTTGAGCGATACCACGGAAATACCACCTGACCGCCACCCTTGCACACGACCTATAAGGCCACGATCGTGTGATTCATGTAGATACGCAGACCATCGATGATCATCTATCTGACGCTACTGGTCCCTCTGGGCTTAAACGCCGAGATGGTAGAGAATGCACCCCGGGGAGATAGGTCGAGTATGTGGTAGGTAAAAACATTTTCGGATTTATACGCGCTGATGTGTTTTGAATACTGCCCCCACCCCCCCCCCCCCTTCTTCTCCTCCCTTCTGCAGGTCCCGTCGGAACGTCGGCTGAAGTATGGTAAAGCGACGATCGAGCGACCGACAAAAAGGAGAAAAAGGGGATCTGAGCATAGTACTTATGCTAACAAGCTTTGACAGACGTAGACGTAGATATGACTGTTCCTCCGTTAGAGCCTAACGACTGGGAGGATGGACTGACATAGAAACTTGACGGGTACTGTATGACGGAAATTGACTCGAAATTAGCACACTAGATAACGCGATTATGACGTTTAATTAGATAGGGAAAGGACTAGGAAAAGTCCTGAGGTAAGGGTACCCAGGCACCACCCGTCTGGGAAGTTAGAAATATTGTTGATGTTCGAAGTGTACCACCTCCTTCTCACCCTCTTATAGATATAACGAAAATGCCCGACTTTTCTCCTGATCGATACCCTCTGTTGCCTCAGCCTGGAGAACACCCAACCAAAGGAAGAAAATAAAAAGTGGTTTAAGATCCACCTATGGGCAATAGCCTGACCAGGTTAAATTCTGACGGCGGACCGAAGTGTAAGTATTGGCAATTGGGAGTGCTCGCAAAAATAGCCGAGAAGAGAAGGAGGAAAGGTAAAAAGAACTCAGCCCGTGGATAAATAGGATATTAAAAATGCGCAACATGCGCAGGGAGATTTTTGTTTGGCCAACAACTGTTTTATGTTTTGTCGTGAACGCTTTTGTATGTAACACATGTACTGTCTTCCCTTGTCTGAGTTTGTGTGTATGTAATGTACGGATTTATGTCTTCCCTCTGTCTGTATTTGCGTGTTACCTGACCCCTGCTGTTCTGTGTTGTGAGCGCACTAAATGACCTATTTTCGTACACGTCTCTCTCTCTCTCTCTCTCTCTCTCTCTCCCTCTCTCTACATGTCATACGTGTACCGAATGGCCCGTTTAGATTGCGGACGACTCTCACTCTCTATGAGAGTCTCCCTATTTCCTCTCCCTCTTTGTGGTAAAATTGTGCCCCACCGGCACCAGTCTGATTGGATACTTATTGAACGCGAAGGTGTTCAGCGAAATTGACCGAAACTAAAATGGTTGTATCTCGCCATATTACTACCTCTCCTTTCTGCAAAATGAATGAACTCGAATAGGCTGAGAAGGAAAGGACAGGTAAGACGACTAAAGTCCCCCAATCTGGCCTTTTATAGGGGAACTGTATGTCAATGGCACCTTATTTTTTGTTCATCAGAGACGAACGCCAACGTCTAGATTGACCTCCAATGCCCAGATTGCCCCACCCCTTTGCACCCAAGCGGGAATGCCCGAAGCGTCCCCGCCCCACTTGATTGACCCCAGCTGCTGTCCCGGATATAACCATGATGACCATGAGTAACTGTCGTCCCTCGAGAAAAACCTGTTTTACCCTGACTCTCGATGATAGCGCCCCCGCCCAGTTTGAAAAGGTTAGCCAGCCTTGAAGGGAAACGTTAGACTGTTAAGGCTCAGGTTAGAAAGACGAGTCTCCCTGGAGGCTCCGAAATGTTGAGTTTGATGAAATGCACAGTTGATAAGAGTCTGACTTTCCTCCATATGTGACATGTGTAGACGATGAATAAAACTTGGCATGAACTCAGTAGGAATGCTGACATATGCACTGCTTGGTAAATGAACCTCTGACTGTGGCCAATGAGCGTATCTCCCAAGTGCGTTGGATTGAGGGAAGAGTTCACGTGCATAAATGTCTTCCCCTGACCAGTTCTCTAAAGCTTGTTTTGTACCTATTTCAAAGATATACGATCACCGGAGGAGAAGGGTCGGACGTGACACACAGCCTGGCCGCAGATCATGGGACACATGCAACCTCGACCAAAGGTGGAGCCCCAGCACGACAGGAATACGGGACGAGGCAGCACGCTCCAATGTGGTAAACGAAAGGATGAAAGGCTGCCCTGAAGCCCTCTGTCCGCCTACCCACACGTGCCTGAAAGCTTCCGTCCCCCTCTTCAAGCCCGGTTGATGGGCTTGCTTGCTTGTTATCATTTGCTCCCTTGGTCCCTTTGGTGTGTCCCAGGAAAATCTGCCCCCACTCCGCCCTCTCACTCCCATCGACTATCAAAACCACACACCCTCTTTTCCACATGACTTCTTGTCGAAAGGAAGAACAGCATCCAGGTGGAAATGGGGTGCGCCGCAGGAATATGGGTGCCGAGCATAAGGCGCCACTAAAAGGATTGGTTAGGGAACAGGACTGTGGTCTAACAGCAGAGGACTGACCGCACCCTGCAACGCGTAAGGATGGACCCGAGCTGGACCTATAGCTCCACCGCCGGTGCTCAACAGCGCCAACGAAAGGACACAGACTAGAGCCTACCAGTGATGGCTCACTGCTAAAAAGACTAGAGCCTACCAGTGATGGCTCACTGCTAAAAAGACTAGAGCCTACCAGTGATGGCTCACTGCTAAAAAGACACTGTGACGAAGTGATCTTGTGCATTGAACTGAATTCCGCCCTCAACTACTTGGTCAAACTGTTCATTGGTCACATTTTTAAGTCAGAAACATTTATGCTATGTAGTGCTTTTGAAATGATAGGAACTCGACAAATGCAATTTCCTATGTGCTGCCTTCTGCCCATCACATCAACTGTCCATGATGATATGCCAAATGTTAGTATCGACAAATGCTAATTCTTTAACCATGCCTGTCTATTTGTACCCCCATCAAGTACAAAAATGAACTCTGTAATGTAAAAAGGGGCGACTGTGGAAAATTAGAGAAATTGATGTACATCAACAGCGTTCATTTCCCTTTTCCCACTCCTCTCCCTGTAAGCACCATGAATACCATAAAATATTGACCGCATCACTCCGCCAGTAAAAGCCCGTACCCATATGTACATGACAGCCATTCTAGGCACCATGGCCTTTTACCCATTGGAATCCCCGGCTTCCCTCCTGCGCGTATCTTAAACCCCCTCTCTCATGCATAGACCATGAAACCCTCTCCCTCTGCGCGACCCTGCTATGAAAGGCAACCCTTCTGCTTGACCCGCGCAAACCCCCCATCTCCTCTTGAAGAGGCATCCTTCGCCTCAGCTGACATAGCCATCACCAGCTGCACCTGACTGCCCCCGCTCTCTCATGTACGGGTCATAAGATCTCTCTCTCTGTGCGACTCTGTCCCTGTGCACACCCTGGCTTCCCCCCTCCCCTTCTCCCTCACACGAGCAAGTCATAAACCTTCTTCTTCTGCAAGACCCTGTCCTTGGGAGTCACGGCCGCGCCTGACCAGCACCTCCTTTCCTTTCATGAATAACCCCTCTGTTAGTAAACCCTCCCACCGCGATTGACTGTCCACACATGTCCGAGCCCATCGCCTAAGCCAGAAGATACTGTTTATTGCCCCCTTATGGTATGGAGTCATTCCTCTTCAAAGAACCCACTATTGATCCTAGCTTCCCCACCCCTTGGGATACGATCAGGTGCACATCTCCTAATAATCAGCGGAACACTCAGCTGCGTCATTGCCCCCTCTCTTATCTACAGTTCAAGGGTCTCTATTGATAACATATGTGGGGTAGGATTGACACGAGGATTATAGGGATGTCTTTTCTTTGTGTCACAATGTCCTGATTGTAATGCCAAGTGTTTTGTAAGGTATAAAAGAAGATGTCTCAGCTCACTTGTCAGAGCACCTCCCGACAGACACTGTGTTTCGTGTCCAAAATGACAGGCTCTCTTCATGAGTAATAAATCCTGTTCTTGTGATTCCTGCTTCCAGCGCCCGTCTCTTTATTTGGTAACTATTCAGAATGGGAACTAAGAGGCGGCCTGCGCCAGCAGCCCGGGCATCGATAGTAATGTGGGCTCACCTTTTACAATGGTTTGGGGTAGCGACCACAATCACACAGATATCTCAAATGATGTAGATTCGATGGGAAAAGTGCAGTGCGAAAAATAAGAGTGGTGATTTAAAATAGGATAGGGAACTAACAAAAAACTTTTAATGGGCGTTAGCCCCTTCCTGGTTAAAAACAAGAACAGTTTGGCAAAATCGTCGCAGTGATAACAAATAACTGCGAAGAGACCAACATGTTTCAGCCACGGAGGGAGATGCCTCAGGCTTTCGTCAGGGTCTCTGTTCTTTGATATAGCTACTGCCTATATAAGTGTATTAACGTGTGTGAAAAATTAGACAAAAAAACACACAAGTGGAAAATAACAGAAAAGTATATAATGTTCCTTCATCTGTGCGAACTCCTCTTCGGAAGCTGGTATCTTGTTACTGTAATAAGGGGACAAACATACAAGTGAGACACTTCCAGCTACTCTGGTCTGTGCCATACAGTGCAAGGAGTCAAAATGTTGTCGGCTTTCGATACTCACCCAGTGTTTCCGGGGAGTGGACCTCACCTCTTCCTGGACCTGGCTCAGGATATGTGAGACCCCGCTCTACAGGAACAGAAACCGACCTCATGATTACAATAACGGAGGGATCAAGTGTAGATCTACTCTCGTGCATATTACATGAAGTCAATGGTGTTCTGAACGTGGAGTAAACTGTCATACATCATCAAGTTCCCACAACTGTGCTACTAGCCGTGCCAACTTAACTGCGTACATGGATTCAATTATATTAGTCTAGGGTGACTAGGGGTATTCTAGAAATCTGTATCGTACACATCCCACATGATAGACTAGAGGAGCTGGCGTCCTACCTGTCCGTCGTTGTCTCGAGCTGTGACCAGATACAATATTCTACCCGATCGGGTTACAATAACTTGACAAGAGCTGAGAGGAAAGCACTTAACACACTATGCCAAGACGAAACCATAGTTGTGAAGCCCGCCGACAAAGGGGGCTCCATCGTGGTCCAAGATGTGGAAACATACAAGATGGAATGTTCTCGACAATTGAATAATAACACTGCCTATCTGCCACTAACCACTGACCCGACTCCCAGATTGATGAATCAAATCAAGATCTTAGTGGAGGAGGAATTAGCTGAGGGCTGGATAACCACTCTAGAAGCACAATTCTTACAGGCAAAACATCCTATCATGCCGTATTTCTACACCCTGCCCAAGGTACACAAGCCCCAAAGACCTCCACCAGGCAGGCCGATCATATCAGGACAGGGCTCCCTACTAGAGCCCCTATCCGCATTTGCGGATCACTTTCTTAAACCTCTAGTACACACCATACCCACCTATCTCAAGGACACCACCGATGTCCTGAGGGTGATTCCTGATATTGACTTTTGCCAGGAGACAGACTACCTAGTCTCCCTGGATGTAGATGTAGCGATTGTGGTGCCCGGGGGTCGAGGGATGGTACTACTATCAAGATCCCGAAGATGGTATGCGTGTGGGGACGTTTGTAGAAGAGGTAGAGTGAACTACAGTGACCAGCATTCCAAGGGGCAAGCAGGAGAGCCATGAGACCTAAGGCATATTAGCCCCTCCTCTCCTCACGGCCGGTGCTTGTCAATTTTGTTTGTTGAGAAGATCGGAGTGGCGGAAGGTGTTCCTCGCCGGATTCCAGCGAGAAGCTAGAAGATTCCTGGATTTGAGAAGCCGTGATTACCCAGCGTTTGGAACTTTCAGCGCTTTACTGATAAGTACTCAAAAAACGGAAACGGGCTCGTTTTTTCGTTTTCTGCTTTATTGTTTAAAAGTCCCTAGCTAGTGAGATTAGGGCATTCTTGGGACGTATCTTGTTCTTGCACCTCATATTAGGCAGCGTTCTGCCTGAAGACGCGCTGCGCTAATATTTCTTGTACGTTCTCTCCAGAGAGGGTTTCTGGGAGACGTAGTCTAAGAACTATTTTTGTTTTGTTTGTTTTATTCACGGACAATTCCTGCCACACTGAGACAGAGACATTATTCCACGAACGTCCCTTGTGGGTTCCCTGAAATAAACTTGTGGCTGAACTCTGAGAGCGGTTTGTGCCATTTTAAACAACCGCTATTTTTCCATATCCTTTTTCTGACTACCTCATGCCACAGTTCTGAACTCATTACAGAACGAGTCATAGTCCTTGCAGGCTTGCTGTGGTATCCTTTCTTCACTGCCTGGGTTTTGTATGATTCCGGTGAGTGATGTGCCTACTAGTTGCTTAAGATACTGTCCGAGACACCTGAAGTGTAGTGTTGATTGTGTTCCTTACTTTTCCCTAATCAGGTGGGTCCTCTCCTGCTGTCCTACGCATCTTGGTGACCAGACTCCCGGGGGATCCCAAGGAATCATCGCTACCCATTTATTATTTTATCCACTTCCCCTTTCCCGGCTAGGTACGTGTGCGCACAGTGTGTTTTGCCTCCACTGTGGGTTCCGTGTCTGGTGGGGTAAGGAGAGCTTAGCATCCGAAGTCGTTTCTGCCGGACACCCTGAGCTAAGGTTAGTGGCGTGTGTGAGCCTGCGCTGCTGCCAATCCATGACAGATTGACAAGCCCAAGTTGACACACCGGCCCGAACGATGAATGTTGAGGCAGTCTTGGCCTCCCTGGTGGAAGGCATGGCCTCCTTACAACAGGAAGTAGCCACTTCCCGACCTGAAAATCAAACCCTGTATAAAGAAGTGGGCACCTTAAGAAGGGAAGTCGCAGGACTAGTCCAGAAAGGAACAGGAGGGAGTCCTTATATTAAACCTGCTACCTTACCTCCCCCTGGCTCAAAAAAACCTATGGAAGCGGAAGGGGGTGGGTTCTCTGTTCCCCCTCAATTAGCCACCTCTAGTGCCTCCTCGGCTGAAGCCGCTCATACCGTTCATGTGGTGCAGACCGTAGGCGTTCCTTTGGCTTCCCCTGAACGCTTTTACGGAGACCCCCGTAAGTTTGAAACATTCTTGAATCAATGTAGGTTACATTTTTTATGTAAGCCCGGGGTATTTCAGGACGATTCTGCTAAGACAGCTTTTATGATGTCTTATATGGGGGGTAATGCTGCTAGCTGGAACATCCCTTTGCTGGAGAAGAACGACCCAGTGCTGCACGATTTTTCTGCTTTTTGTGTTGAGTTGCGCAAACTTTTTGATCGCAAATCTCATATGTTGACTCTGGATAGGGAACTACTCACCATACGTCAAGGTTCGCAGGACTTGTTGACTTATATCACCTCATTCAACAGGTTGGTGGTAGAGACTGATTGGCCCCCTGTAAAACGCATCTCATTATTTTATCAAGGCCTTCGTGGTGAATTAAAGGACGTCCTTGCACAAGTGGTACAGTTACCCGACACCTGTGAAGAATTCATTGATTTGACTGTCCAGTTGGATCACAGGCTCCTAGAGAGAAGAGGGGATAGATCACGAGGAGACAATCGCCCTTTCTACCCTCGCTTTAGAGGTCCGATAGAAGAACGTTCCAAACCCTCCGAAGGTCCTGAACCCATGCAAATCGGTGGTATCCGGGGACCGCTGACACAGGAAGAAAAAGAGAAAAGACGTCGTTTGAAGCAATGTCTCTATTGCGGAAAAGGGGGTCACTTCATTAAGGACTGTAGAGCCCGGAATACCGTTCCAGCCAGAAACCCCGTCCCAAGGATACAAGCTCTAGTACAGTCCGATCAACCGACGGAAAACTGAAGAACCCAAACCAGGAAGAGGTCTCTGTCTTGGGTTGTTTGCTGCAAATGATCTCCCCATGTCTTGCAAACACATTGCATCCTGCAGTGGCGCATATGAACCTTCAAATCATCCTCTGGGTCACCCCACAGAAATCATTGAATATAGATGCCTTAGTAGATTCAGGAGCCACCGGGAACTATATTGATCAGGAATTTGCCATGAAGATCGGAATTGCCTGTGAGAAAAAAGAAAAACCGGAGTTGGTGAAAGCCGTGGATGGAACTGTTCTCTCGTCAGGTCCAGTGGCCCACCACACCTGTCCCATGCTGATGCAAATTGGAAACAATCATCAGGAATACATCCAGTTTGATCTCATTGATGCCCCCCAGTTTCGGCTCATCCTGGGAATGCCCTGGTTAACTCTACATGATCCAAAGGTCTGTTGGGCCGCACGCACTATTACCTTGTCATCTGATTACTGTCAGGAACATTGTACTCAGGTTTCTTCGGTTCCCTGCACTACCGAACTCTCGTCTTCTCTTTGTCTGGCGGCTGCATGTCCTCTGGAGCGATACTGTTGTGCCACGATACTTCCCTTGGAGTATCAGTCGTTCGCCCCTGTGTTTGATAAACAACAGGCTACCCATTTGCCGCCACACAGGGTATACGACTGCAGAATCGATCTCGTACCAGGAGCGGATATTCCATGTAGTAGGGTCTATGCCATGACCGAGAAGGAGACAGATTATCTGAAAACATACATTGAAGAGAATTTAGCATCAGGATTCATCAGGCACTCATCATCTCCTGCCTCATCCCCTATGTTTTTTATTCCTAAGAAGGATTGCGCAGAATTAAGGCCCTGTATCGACTATCGCGCCATTAACCGTGTGACCATCAAAAACCGGTACCCTCTCCCCTTGATACCTGTGCTCATGGACCAACTCAAAGGAGCCAGATACTTTACCAAACTCGATCTGCGTGGAGCCTATCATCTGGTGCGTGTCAAAAAAGGGGATGAGTGGAAGACAGCGTTTCGAACGAAGCTGGGCCTGTTTGAATATAGGGTAATGCCTTTTGGGCTGTGCAATGCCCCCGCCGCATTTCAGTTTTTCATGGACGAGGTTCTGCGGGGTTGTCTAGAAACCTATTGCATAGTCTACATTGATGACATCCTGGTATATTCCTCCACTCTTTCAGAACATGTCATGCATGTGAAGTCTGTGCTAGACCGGTTACAACGTAACTCTCTCTACGCCAAGTTGGAGAAATGCTTGTTCCACGTCCAGGAAGTGTCCTTCCTTGGGTACATCATCAACGAGAAAGGCTTTCAAATGGACTTGAGTAAAGTGGAGGCGATACTCAATTGGACTACACCCAAAACCGTGAAAGCTGTACAAAGCTTTCTCGGTTTCGCAAACTACTATCGTAGATTCATCAAGGACTTCTCCAAGATCATACATCCGATTTCTTGTTTGCTAAGAAAGAATATGCCTTTTGTGTGGAGTAAAGATGCGGACGCATCTTTTTAATATCTGAAAAAACAGTTTACTCAAGCTCCTATTCTTCGTCACCCTGACTCACAACTACCATTTATACTGGAAACAGACGCATCTCAATATGCTGTGGGGGGAGTGCTTTCCCAAAGACACCCTAGTACGGGCCAAGTACACCCTGTTGCCTTCTTCTCTAAAAAGCTCACGCCCTGTGAGGTGAACTATGCCATAACAGACAAAGAACTTTTAGCTATTAAAAGAGCATGTGAGGAATGGCGTCATTACCTACTAGGCGCAGTACATACAGTTGAGATCTATACTGATCACCGGAATTTGTTATTTTTGAAAACAGCTAAGGCCCTCACTCCCCGACAGTTACGGTGGTCTCTGTTTTTCTCTGACTATAACTTCATTATCAAATACAAACCCGGACCCCAAAATGGGAAGGCAGATGCGCTGTCACGTCTAGAGGATGGAGAACAGAGAAAGACCGAAGATATAGAAACACCTTTGATCCTTCAGGAAACAACTGCAAGCGTGGGATCTGTAGCTCTCCTGTCGTCAAACAACTTTCTTGAGGACGTGAAAATAGCCCTTGCAGATATGAACGTACTCGAATGGATACAAGAGGATCCAGAGCATCGCACGGAAAAGGAGGATCTCGCCTACCAGGATACTGCGCTGTTTATCCCCACCGATGCCCTAAGACAACAAGTATTGGCATGGTCTCATGATTCGGTTCTGGGGGGTCACATGGGAATGTACAAAACTATTGCTATCGTGGAGCGTTCCTTCTGGTGGCCCCAGCTAAGAGAGGAAGTCCGGTCTTATGTGAGGAATTGTGCCATCTGTACGCAAGGAAAAGCTGTGCATGCTCGACCGGTGGGACTACTGAGACCCTTGCCCATACCTCCCCAGCCTTGGCACACTCTCTCCATGGATTTTATCGTTGAGATGCCCCCTTGTGATGGAATGACAGTGATATTAGTTGTCGTCGATCACTTGACGAAGATGGGCCATTTCATACCTCTGGAGGATGTCCCCACATCTACTGAATTAGCAAAAGTGTTTCTTCAACATATAGTCCGGGCCCACGGTCTTCCTTGTGTATTGATCACCGACAGGGGTTCTCAGTTCACATCCCGATTCTGGAAGGCGTTATGTACCACCTTGAACATTGATGCCCGTCTATCCTCCAGCTATCACCCTCAGACGGATGGAAAGACGGAGCGCCTGAACCAGACCCTGGAGCAATATCTTCGTTGTTTCTCTCTGAGGAATGATATGGACTGGACTGTGTTACTTTGGATGGCCGAATTCGCATACAACAATGCCGTGCACTCAACACTGGGTTGTTCGCCTTTTTTTTGCCTCCATGGGTACCATCCAAACATCCTTCACTTTGAGTGGCCTGTCCATTCCCCTGTTCCTAGCATCCACGAACACCACGCCCATCTCAGAGCGGTGTTGTTGGCTGCACGAAACAGCCTGGCCGATGCCCAGTCCGCGCAGAAACGCTTCGCTGACAGGAAAAGGAGGGTCGAACCGACATATGGGGTAGGAGACAAGGTGTGGCTCTCCACCAAGAATCTCCACATTAAAGGGAATACCAAACTGACACCCAAATACGTGGGCCCCTATAGAATAGTTGAAGTGATCAACCCTGTTGCTGTGAAACTCCTGCTCCCGGTGGGTTGGAAGATTCATCCTGTGTTCCATGTCTCCCTCCTGGTTCCTTGCCCTCCCAGTATGAGGCTCCCGGTAGCTCCACTTCCTTTTGATGTGGATGGTCAGGAGGAATTTGAGGTGCAGTCCATCCTAGATTCCCGTATGGTGAGGGGCAGAATCCAGTACTTGGTGGAGTGGAAGGGTTATGGCCCGGAAGATCGGTCTTGGGAACCCCTAGGGAATCTGCACTGTCCGGAACTGGTTGACCGTTTCCATGCCCTGCATCCGGGCAAGCCTGGTCGACCGCCGAGTCGGCAGTCCTCGAGAGGGGGTTCTGTAGCGATTGTGGTGCCCGGGGGTCGAGGGATGGTACTACTATCAAGATCCCGAAGATGGTATGCGTGTGGGGACGTTTGTAGAAGAGGTAGAGTGAACTACAGTGACCAGCATTCCAAGGGGCAAGCAGGAAGAGCCATGAGACCTAAGGCATATTAGCCCCTCCTCTCCTCACGGCCGGTGCTTGTCAATTTTGTTTGTTGAGAAGATCGGAGTGGCGGAAGGTGTTCCCCGCCGGATTCCAGCGAGAAGCTAGAAGATTCCTGGATTTGAGAAGCCGTGATTACCCAGCGTTTGGAACTTTCAGCGCTTTACTGATAAGTACTCAAAAAACGGAAACGGGCTTGTTTTTTCGTTTTCTGCTTTATTGTTTAAAAGTCCCTAGCTAGTGAGATTAGGGCATTCTTGGGACGTATCTTGTTCTTGCACCTCATATTAGGCAGCGTTCTGCCTGAAGACGCGCTGCGCTAATATTTCTTGTACGTTCTCTCCAGAGAGGGTTTCTGGGAGACGTAGTCTAAGAACTATTTTTGTTTTGTTTGTTTTATTCACGGACAATTCCTGCCACACTGAGACAGAGACATTATTCCACGAACGTCCCTTGTGGGTTCCCTGAAATAAACTTGTGGCTGAACTCTGAGAGCGGTTTGTGCCATTTTAAACAACCGCTATTTTTCCATATCCTTTTTCTGACTACCTCATGCCACAGTTCTGAACTCATTACAGAACGAGTCATAGTCCTTGCAGGCTTGCTGTGGTATCCTTTCTTCACTGCCTGGGTTTTGTATGATTCCGGTGAGTGATGTGCCTACTAGTTGCTTAAGATACTGTCCGAGACACCTGAAGTGTAGTGTTGATTGTGTTCCTTACTTTTCCCTAATCAGGTGGGTCCTCTCCTGCTGTCCTACGCATCTTGGTGACCAGACTCCCGGGGGATCCCAAGGAATCATCGCTACCCATTTATTATTTTATCCACTTCCCCTTTCCCGGCTAGGTACGTGTGCGCACAGTGTGTTTTGCCTCCACTGTGGGTTCCGTGTCTGGTGGGGTAAGGAGAGCTTAGCATCCGAAGTCGTTTCTGCCGGACACCCTGAGCTAAGGTTAGTGGCGTGTGTGAGCCTGCGCTGCTGCCAATCCATGACAGTAGAGTCATTATACACCTCCATTCCCCAGGATGCCACCCTAGATACCATCAGAACCATCCTGGAGGAGTCGGAACTTGACTCCATTACCCCTGTGCCCTTCATCATGGCTCTTGCGACAATAGCAATGAAAGAAAACTTTTTCATGTATGAAGACCAGATATATCACCAAATCTAGGGGACCAGCATGGGCAGTATTTTTGCCCCGTCCCTGGCGAATCTGTATGTTCACAAATTTGAACAAACCAAAGTGCTACACCTAAGTAACCCTCACTTCGCGTCTATTATCTGGTGGAAAAGATATATAGACGATATCTTGTTAGTGTGGAGAGGGTCCAAGGAATCTGTCCTACTATTTCATCAATGGCTTAATAATCAAAATGATTATCTCCGCTTCACCATTGAAATCAGCAAAGAGCGAGTACCTTTTCTGGACCTCTGGATTTACAGCACCGAAACTGGTCTACAGAGTGAACTTTACCGCAAACCCATGGCGAGGAATTCACTCTTACTGTATGAGAGTCAGCACCCCAAGTCCCTGAGGGATAATCTCCCCTTTGGGCAGTTCCTACGAGTCCGTAGGAACTGCTCCACTCCAGAAACTTTTGAACGGCATGCAAACAATCTGACCAAACAGCTTATATCCAGACATAACCCGAAAAAACTGGTGCAGCGTTCATGTAAAAGAGCAGCCAACAACCATCGGGCTGCACTGCTGGAACCCAAACCTGCTAAACCACCCACTGAACGACTTACTCTTGTAAGTACATACAACACTAAGTCGAACAGTGTTCAGAAAGTAATCAAGAAACACTGGCGCATTCTAAACAGTGGCAAAGACAAACTCGAATTCCCTCTCTTTGCGTTCAAACGTTCAAAAAATCTCAGGGATCGCCTGGTACACACTCGCCCCAAAGCCACTGCCAGGAGAGATGTTGGCACCCTTTGGGACCTACCGCCAGTAGTAGGTCACCATCCTTGTGGAAGCTGTTCTGTTTGCCCACTAACATCCAAGATTACTAGTGTGGACATCGGGACTGACCGACCGTGGGAGTTGAGACAATTTACAAATTGCAACAGCAACAATTTGATCTATCTCCTCACCTGTATTTGCAATGAACGATATGTGGGCATGACCACTAGGAAAGTACGAGTGAGGATGCAGGAACATAAGAGTACTTTCCGATGCAAAAAAGACATCTCCAAACTCACCAAACATTTCATAATACACAACCACAGTGAAACTGACTTCAAATGGCATGTTTTGGAGAAACCCTTCATTCCTCCCCAAGTAAGCGATGTGTCCAACTTCCTGTTTCGCAAAGAGCAGAAATGGGTATACAAACTGGGCACTGACCAACATGGACTGAATGATGACATACCGTGGTTCAGTCTATCCTGAACACTCCAACAGGCAATCCCGACCAGCCACTGTAAAATAGCGGGGTCCTTTGCATACCTTTAGAACTACTCAAGTGATTACCATGACGTCATCCAGTAGTTCAGGTTTAACTCCGAGTTTACGTCCCAGTGAAATTTCCTGATTGGTTGGGAGTTTCTCTCCAAACCACTTAAATAAGAATGACGCACATATGTCTGTGCCTCCCCCTGACTCAGTCACAGCTCGAGACAACGACGGACAGGTAGGACGCCAGCTCCTCTAGTCTATCATGTGGGATGTGTACGATACAGATTTCTAGAATACCCCTAGTCACCCTAGACTAATATAATTGAATCCATGTACGCAGTTAAGTTGGCACGGCTAGTAGCACAGTTGTGGGAACTTGATGATGTATGACAGTTTACTCCACGTTCAGAACACCATTGACTTCATGTAATATGCACGAGAGTAGATCTACACTTGATCCCTCCGTTATTGTAATCATGAGGTCGGTTTCTGTTCCTGTAGAGCGGGGTCTCACATATCCTGAGCCAGGTCCAGGAAGAGGTGAGGTCCACTCCCCGGAAACACTGGGTGAGTATCAAAAGCCGACAACATTTTGACTCCTTGCACTGTATGGCACAGACCAGAGTAGCTGGAAGTGTCTCACTTGTATGTTTGTCCCCTTATTACAGTAACAAGATACCAGCTTCCGAAGAGGAGTTCGCACAGATGAAGGAACATTATATCCTTTTCTGTTATTTTCCACTTGTGTGTTTTTTTGTATAATTTTTCACACACGTTAATACACTTATATAGGCAGTAGCTATATCAAAGAACAGAGTCCCTGGCGAAAGCCTGAGGCATCTCCCTCCATGGCTGAAACATGTTGGTCTCTTCGCAGTTATTTGTTATCACTGCGATGATTTTGCCAAACTGTTCTTGTTTTTAACCAGGAAGGGGCTAACGCCCATTAAAAGTTTTTTGTTAGTTCCCTATCCTATTTTAAATCACCACTCTTATTTTTCGCACTGCACTTTTCCCATCAAATCTACATCATTTGAGATATCTGTGTGATTGTGGTCGCTACCCCGAACCATCCGAGAGGGTATGCATGTGGTCTCAATGATCAAGAGACACAATACCCGTTAAGGATTACCAAATGAGAATATTGATCTATACAAGACTTTGATGGGAATCCAAACAACTGGGGTGACTCACAGTTTCAGGTGTTTCACATTTTGGCGATTTGGTCTGTCATTCAACTTTTGTATTCCTATAGTACTTGTCTGACATAGGAATAACATTAGCGAATCAATATCTGATTCAGCTCCTAGACCCCTAAGTTTATTGTGTATAGTAATGGTTCAACAGGAGCCTGCCCTCAATAGTTTTGCAAAGAAATGTCAATCTTTTTGTCTTTGCGGCGATCAATTCGCTCAGAGCTTCGTATCTTCAGAGGGGGTGAGTGGGCAGGGGCATAGGAGATGCAGGCTCAATGCAGGGGAGATTGTGTTTTTTCCGTTTTTGTTTCCAAAATTCTTCATTGCAGGATTGATTTCGCATGTGGAATAAGAATTGAGAAAGTGTCTTTGAAATAATATCAAATATTGTGTGTGGAAGTTCACGTCTAGGACCACCATATTTGTAACATGTCTGCCCTGTCAACATATGGCTTCAATCTGTTGACATGAAGCACCCTGTATTTCACTCCACACTCTTTCCACATAGCAGTCAAGTACCCAGACATTAAGTTTGCACCTCTGTTTGAGACAACCTCCTTTGGAAAACCCACTCAGGATAAAACTCCCAGGAGGGCTGTAGCCACACAGGTGCTGTTATGGTCCTTAGGGGAATAGCTTCTGGGTATCTGGTGGCATGATCCACTACCACCAGAATAAACCTGTGCCCAGATGCTGTTTGGGGATTCATTGGTCCAGCAATGTCTATCCCAACTCTTTCAAAGGCAACCCCCACCACAGGTAGTTGTCTTAGGGGGGCCTTCGTTGTGCCACCTGATTTGCCACTGGCTTGGCAGATGATACAGGAGTGACAAAACTCCTTGGTATCTTCTGACATGTGGGGCCAGTAAAAGTGAGGGACAAGCCTGTCCCAAGTCTTGTTCTGGCCAAGATGTCCTGCTAGGGGAATATCATGGGCTAAGGTAAGAAGGAAGCCCCTGAATGCCAAAGGTATGACCAACCTTCTGGATGCACCAGGCTTGGGGTCTCATCCCAATACACTCTATGGGTATCTGTAGCATTCCCGGCAGCCTCAGCAGCAGCTTGCTGTCTGAGGGGTTCAAGAGATGAGCAGTCAAACTGTGTCTGCCTCAGATCTGCCCGTTAAGGTCCCCGTGTCCCAAGAAACTCAACCTGGTCAGGCTCAAGCACTTCTAGGACAGTTCTTTCTTGGGTCTCACAGTCAGCTTCCTTGGAAGGCTGATCCTCACTCTGAGGCAAGGGGGAAGGCACTGCCTTAACCCTACTGCTCTTTCTCTTGGAAGGCAACTGGTCCATAATTTCAGGATCCACGGCCTGTTCAGTTTTGCACTTTTTGGCCTGTGACCTGGTCACAGCAAGGACATGTGCTGATATGCCTAACATCTCTGCATGAGTCCTATACTCCACCTCAGACCAGACTGAAGATTCCAGATCATTGCCCAACAGACATTCTACAGGGAGGTCTGAACTAACAACAACACTTTTGAGGCCTGTTACCCCTCCCCAGGAGAAATTAACAATTGCCATATGTAGGAGAGTAGGGTCTGCTATCCTATGGTCACCCCAAATTTTTGCTTTTTGCTTCACTGGTTTCTGACTTAATGTGGCTGTGGGCCTGCTAATCAGACCCACAGCCTGCTGTTCTCTCTCTAAATTAATGCCAATGCACTTTAGGTGCATTACGAATTGGAACTGGGTCACCTTATGAGCCCCTGTACCAGTGCACCCTAGGTGCCCAGGGCATAGGTGTATCCAAGGCCTACCAGGGGCTGCAGCACGTATTGTGCCACCCCTGGCCTGGCCTCCATATTTGACACAACTGGCTGATCACTCAGCTGGGGTAAGTCGGTGTAACCACCTCTTACTTAGGTACAGTATGTCTGTGCCTAACCCTAAACTGGACACATATGTTCCTATCAGCCACTCCTATGGAAGGCCTCATCAATCCTGGAGGCAGAGTGCTTGGAAATATGTGAGATGGTGCTCTGGCATGAGCTGAGCCTGTCTGCAGCTGTCGGGAACAACTCCCTAAGCCGTTCCGGGATATTGCCATACCATATACTCTTAAGTGCATTATAATCCTCGCGGTTAAATGCTATCTTTGGTTTGGCTTTATCAAAACATGTCGAGTAAGGTGTCATACGAATTGGAATACTATCCCCTCGCCAATTCTGGCGACGGGGATAGCATTCCACCCTTCTAGAGGGACACGACATGTGCGTAGCCTTAACCCCGGTTAAAGTTAAACAGAGCCTCAGCTTCACAAAATGGACGCTGCCACCACAGACACAAGTCTGGCCTCCTGCTGCTGACCGAAACTCGGCAGATGGTGGCCTGGACAAAGGGTTTCCTGCCTTGGGAGGTGCGAGCACCACCCCAGACAGGATTTTGTGTATTAGGTAGGACAGGGCTGAAAAGAATCAGACATGCCCGGGGCACACAAGGTGTCCCCGTGCATAGGCCAGTCCAAACCGGTTCTGGGGCCTTCCAGCCCCAGTCCTGGCGCGGAGCTGGACAAAGGAAAGGGGGTGTAACCGCCCCCCTTCCTGGTTCCACCCAGAGGAGGGACCTAGTAGGTGATCCACCCCCAGTTTGGGAATAAGAGGGGGAGCAGTGCCATTGCACAGCAGATCATCCCGAAATCAACTTAAAACTAAGAAGAAGACTGGACTTCGACATTCTGCTGCACAGAAGACTGAAGAAGAATCTCCCTTGTGGCCAAGGAGTGACCACCCTGTGAACACAGGTACCAACCAGCAACTCGACGTCTGCTTTGCCGCCGCCTCCCGCCGGAGACCGAGCCCAGAGCCCGACAAGAACCAGACTCCCAGACCTCTCAAAGCCCGATCCACAGTCCCTGCGAAGAAGGGACCCGTGGAGGCACCGAGTGACGTGGGACCGGACCTCTTGGAAGACACTCGTAAAGCTGACTGCGCAGCTTCTGAGGCATCCTCGACGTTGTGCTTTGGGGATTGAGAACCCCCACCACCGAGCAGCCCTTGCACCGAAGATCAGCCCCCCAGCATCTCCACGATCTGCGTGGGGCCCTTTTGCACTGTGCCACTCGACGCGCCATCCCGGCCACTAGCCACGTGGTCAGCGGCCATCTTGGCGACGAACCCGAAGATTTAAACAGCAGGTCTGGTTGCTCCAGACCTACCCAAGCTCCTGTGAAAAGGAGCCCTCGCTCTGACCTTGCTGGTCCGAGTGAACAGCATCTTTCAACTTCTGCGTGGCTTGCATTTGCCAAGGCCTGTTTGCTCCGATCAGGTCGCCGACACCGCCAACAGCGAGAAGCCTACGTGGGACAGCTCGTGACCGACTCCTGGACGTCCTCGACCCCGGGTATCCACGTGGCTGCAGAAAGAAGCTACCCGACAACGCCTGTTTGCACCCGACATCGCCTGGTTCCACTCTGGTTCCAGGGCAGTCACTGGCTAGTGACTTTGAACACTGTCCCCTCTGCTTTCAGGTCTTCAACTCTTCCGATCCACCCTTGGATCCACCGGAACTCTTCTCATCGAGCCGCCTGCAGCACCTTCTGCTCCAAGCACCATCGACCAGCGTGACGAAACCCGACACATCTTCGACCCTGTGCACCCGCTTCCTGTGGGTGAGGTAACTCAGCTCCGCCGGTGCTCCTGCACTGGTACACATCCCAAGGGCCTGTGTTTTAAGTTTCAGCTCCGTAGGTCACTCGGAAGGTTCCTAACTTTCTAACTTTGTGCTTTTTACGCACCATAGACTTTGTATTGAGAAGTGCGTGCACTTTGAACACTGCACCCGAGTCCCGTGGGCCTTTCCCGACTTAGTTAACTCCAGTCTCGAATAGCTCCAGCGATTCCCAAGGCCCTAGGCCTCTTCACTTTCCTTTAGGTATCTCTTATACCACTTATTTAGTATATGGTTTAGGTGGCCCCTAGGGCTCATCCATATTGTGCAACTTTTGTGTATTTTAAACTGTCTTGTGATTTAACGCTTGTGCTTCTGTGCTCATAAAGAGTCCAGGGGATTTTAATAGTTAATAAATCAATATATATTTTCAATATATATCTGTGTGGTGTCCCTTTCATTTGGTATTCAAGGGGGTTGTGTATGGTATAACAGCTGGCTTCACATGCCTTTCAGAGTTTAGCCTAAGACTGCTTTGTCCACGTTACCACTAGGATAACTGGTCTACAAGGTTGAATTACAACCATCATCATAAGGGTTGCTTGGCATGGTACAAAGTGATCACTAGAATTAGTGAGCATTATATACCAGGCCAACTTCTCACATTGGTGAGCAGCGGATTGGGATCTGAGCTTGCTGTTGTTTTACCATTACAATCTTTGAGATTATCATTTGAAAGATCATACAGGTACCTGCTAGGTACATATAAAACAAGACTAGTATACTTAAGTTCTACTGAACTTAGTTGTTGTAGAGCAAAGGGAGTAGCACACCCTAGCTACAACTACTAGATAGGTTTAGTAGGTAAACACCAGTGTAGGTAGATTGCAACACATCCACCCACACTAGAGCAATGTCTGGAACAGAGGGGTCCAGTGGACTTACTCCTGTTGAGAGTGACCCTCCAAGGGCACCATCCCAGTTTGCTATTTTTCCCTTTAAGGAATTAAGACAGCTTTGTGTCTTAAGGGGTCTGAAGACAGGGCCTTCCCCTACTGCAGACCACCTAAGAGAGCTCTTGGATCAGTCTGAAGCTCTAAAGACCTCTAAAGCAAACCCCACAGGGAATGCTGAAGGAGGCCATCCTTCAGAGGATGACACTGTAGACCCCCCTGCCCCTATCATCCTAGTAGATGAGGAAGCCTCCACCACTGGAGCTCCTCAAGTAGATGTAGAGGAAGAGGAAGAAGAAGAGGAGGAGGAGGTGGAAAGCAGTGAGTCAGATGATGACAGAGATAGTCAGGTGCTGGTCAGTAGACTGAACCAGGCTAACTTAAGTCAACTTGGGAATGAATCAGGTAACAACCCATTCAGACCCCCAGGTGGACTTAACCAGGGCCATAGGAGGAGAAGGCATCACTCAGGTGAATCCAATACCTCCCATGTCTCTAGAGGCTCTCATGGTCACTCCAGAAAAGAGATGACTAGCCCTCAGAGAAGGGAACATGAGGCCAAGATGAGAGAGGCTGAGCTTAGGATCCAGAGGCAAGAATTAGAGGTTGCCCTGGCTAAGGAGAAACTTGCTAGAGCAAGACAGCCTAGAGAGAGTGGGGTAATAGAACCCACTGGTGGCAGCAATATCCACAAGGATAAAGACAGGTCTTTTGATAATAGAAACCTGAGTAAGATTGTGCCCCCCTACAAAGCTGGGGATGATATCCATAAATGGATTACTGCAATGGAGAGAGCCTGCAGAGTACAGCAGATCCCTCAGGAGCAGTGGGCAGCAATCTTGTGGCTCTCCTTTGAAGGTAGAGGCCGAGACAGACTCCTCACAGTTAGTGATGGGGATTCTAGAAACTACCTGGTCCTGAAGAGTGCTCTGATTGATGGGTTAGGCTTAACCACTGAACAGTACAGGTTAATGTTCAGAGATACCCAGAAGACACAGACTCAGGACTGGTCTGAATTTGTTGAATGTGCCACTAAGGCTCTGGAGGGATGGTTGCTGGGAAGCAAGGTTACAGACTATGAAGGATTGTACAATTTGCTGATGAGAGAACAAATTTTAAATAATTGTCAGAACCAGCAGTTGCATCAACATTTGGTTGACTCAGATTTGACCTCTCCCCAAGAATTGGGAAAGAGGGCAGATAAGTGGGTAAGAACCAGAGTTAAGCAAAAGAACCAGAACCAGAACCAGGGTGGTGACCAGAAGAAAACAGACCAGAAGGGTGGGGAGCAAAAAGCTAAAGACCAGAAGTCTTCAACAGGGCCCCAAACTGAGACAGAGGGTGGGTCCCAAACTTCCAAGAAGAAGAAGAAAGAAGGTCAGAAGAAACCCTGGTGTAAAACTTGTAAGAACACCTCTCACTGGACAAGTGAGTGTAAAAAGGGTGGAGCCCCCAGCACTGCAGCCCCTAAGGCACCTGCACCCACTAGTACAGTTAGCAGTGTTGGTCCTCAAGCCAAGGGTTTAGTGGGAATCACTTTGGGAACTGGAGGAGATTCTGACCTAGTCAGAACTCTTACACAGGCTGTTCTGGTTTGTGAAGGGGACCTAGATTTGGTCCCTGACATAAGTCCCAGTAATCTGGGCAAATACAGACAGACACCTTTGATTAACAACAAAGTGGCTCAAGCTTACAGGGACACATGTGCCAGTGTCACTATGGTGACACCTAACTTTGTGGACCCTGGACAATACATGCCAGGCGATGATTACCTGGTGACCAATGCCAGCAATGTCACTACTACACATAGTGTGGCACTGGTTAACTTTTCCTGGGGAGGGGTAACTGGCCTAAAGAAAGTTGTGGTTAGTGCTGATCTCCCAGTAGAATGTTTGTTGGGCAATGACCTGGAGAACTCTCTATGGTCAGAAGTTGAGTACAGGACTCATGCAGAGATGTTAGGGATATCATCACATGTCCTTGCTGTGACCAGGTCACAGGCCAAAAAGTGCCTCTCTGAACCTCAGGTCTTGGATCCTGGAACAATGGACCAAGTACCTCCCAAGAAGAAGAACAGGAGGGTTAAGGCTGCGCCTTCCCAATTGCCTACAAGTGAGGATCAGGCTTCACAGGAAACTGATCTTGAGACCCCTGAAGGAACTGTCCCTGAAGAACTTGAACCTGATCAGGTTGAGTTTCTGGGGACAGGGGGACCTTCTAGGGCAGACTTGGGGCAGGCTCAGTTAACCTGTCCTTCTCTTGAACCCCTCAGGCAGCAGGCTGCTGCTGAGGCTGCTGGGAATGCTCAAGGTGCCCATAAAGTATATTGGGACGATGGACTCCTTTATTCAGAGGCTAGAGACCCCAAGCCTGGTGCTACCAGGAGGTTGGTTATACCTCTGCAATTTAGGGGCTTCCTACTCACCTTGGCCCATGATATTCCTTTAGCAGGACACCTAGGCCAGAACAAGACTTGGGACAGGCTTGTCCCTCACTTTCACTGGCCTCACATGTCTGAAGACACCAAGGAGTTTTGTCGCTCCTGTGAAACCTGCCAAGCCAGTGGTAAAGCAGGTGGAACAACAAAGGCCCCCCTGATACCACTACCTGTGGTGGGGGTTCCCTTTGAGAGAGTGGGGATTGATATTGTTGGTCCAATGGATCCCCCTACAGCATCTGGGCACAGATTCATACTGGTGGTAGTGGATCATGCCACCAGGTACCCAGAGGCAATTCCCCTTAGGACCACAACAGCTCCTGTTGTGGCCAGGGCCTTACTTGGAGTTTTCTCCAGAGTGGGGTTTCCTAAGGAGGTAATATCAGATAGAGGTACCAACTTCATGTCTGGATATTTGACAGCTATGTGGAAGGAATGTGGTGTAAACTACAAGTTCACCACTCCTTATCACCCACAATGCAATGGGCTTGTTGAAAGGTTTAACAAGACCCTAAAGGGCATGATTAAAGGATTACCTGAAAAGCTCAGGCGAAGATGGGACATCCTTCTGCCCTGCCTTTTGTTCGCTTACAGAGAGGTCCCTCAAAAGGGGGTTGGCTTCAGCCCCTTTGAATTGTTGTTTGGGCACCCTGTAAGAGGACCCCTGTGTCTTGTGAAGGAAGGATGGGAGTTACCTCTCAAAAAGCCTAAACAGGACATAGTGGACTATGTACTTGGTCTCCGCTCCAGGATGGCAGAGTACATGGAAAAGGCATCCAAAAACCTTGAGGCTAGCCAAGAATTACAGAAAGCTTGGCATGACCAAAAGGCTGTCCTTGTTGAGTTTCAGCCTGGACAGAAGGTATGGGTGTTGGAGCCAGTGGCCCCAGCAGCACTCCAAGACAAATGGTCTGGACCCCATACAATTCTGGAAAAGAAGGGAGAGGTTACCTACTTGGTGGACCTAGGAACTCCCAGGAGCCCCCACAGGGTGCTCCATGTGAACAGATTGAAGGCATATGTCAGCAGGGCAGACATGGGCTTGCTCATGGCTACAGATGAGGGACAGGAGGAAGAGAGTGACCCTCTCCCAGACCTGCTCACTCAGAACCCTGAGGATGGTTCAGTTGATGGTGTGGCCTTAGGTGGCAGCCTCACTGAACATCAGCAACATGACTGCAGACAAGTTCTACAGGCATACGGGCATATGTTCTCATTGACACCCAGTCAGACTAACTGGTGTACACATGTGGTGGACACTGGTGACAGTCTTCCTGTAAAGAGCAAAATTTACAGGCAACCTGACCACGTCAGGGACTGTATAAAGACTGAGGTGCAAAAGATGCTGGAATTAGGTGTCATTGAGCCTTCAGAGAGCCCCTGGGCTAGCCCAGTGGTTCTGGTCCCCAAACCTCACACCAAAGATGGCAAGAGAGAGATGAGGTTCTGTGTGGATTACAGAGGACTCAATGCTGTCACCAGGACAGATGCACACCCTATTCCAAGGGCAGATGAGCTCATTGACAAGTTGGCTTCTGCCAAATATTTGAGCACATTTGACTTGACAGCTGGCTACTGGCAAATCAGGTTAGCTGAGGAGTCTAAAGCCAAGACAGCATTTTCTACCCCTAGTGGGCATTATCAGTTTGTGGTGATGCCCTTTGGTTTGAAAAATGCACCTGCCACCTTCCAAAGGTTGGTGAACCAAGTCCTCACTGGGTTGGATGACTTTTGTGCAGCTTATCTGGACGATATTGCTGTCTTTAGCTCCACCTGGGAGGATCACCTGATCCACCTGAAGGAAGTGCTTGAGGCTCTGCAGAAGGCAGGCCTCACTATCAAGGCAACCAAGTGCCAGATAGGGCAGAGCAAGGTTGTATACCTGGGCCACCTTGTAGGTGGAGGCCAAGTTCAACCACTGGAGAGTAAGATCCAGACCATCAAGGACTGGTCCCCTCCAACTACCCAGACTCAGGTCAGAGCTTTCTTGGGCCTGACTGGGTACTACAGGAAGTTTGTTAAGAACTATGGGTCCATTGTGACTCCTCTTAATGATCTGACATCCAAGAAGATGCCCAAAAAGGTTCAGTGGACAGAAATCTGTCAAAAGGCATTTGATGACCTGAAGAAGGCCATGTGCTCTGCACCTATCCTGAAGAGTCCTGACTACTCAAGAGAGTTCATTGTCCAAACAGATGCTTCTGAGTTGGGAGTGGGAGCAGTGCTTTCACAGCTTAATGTAGATGGCCAGGACCAGCCCATTGCTTTCATTAGCAGAAGGCTGACCCCCAGAGAGAAACGTTGGTCAGCTATAGAGAGGGAGGCCTTTGCTGTGGTGTGGGCCCTGAAGAAGCTGAGACCATACTTATTTGGCACTCACTTCAAGATTCAGACCGACCATAAGCCCCTCCTATGGCTTAATCAGATGAAGGGTGAAAACCCCAAACTACTCAGGTGGTCCATTTCCCTACAGGGGATGGACTTTACAGTGGAGCACCGCCCAGGGACTGACCATGGCAACGCAGATGGTCTCTCCAGGTACTTCCACTTAGAACATGAAGACACAACTGGTCAAGGTTAGTCTAATGTCCCTGCGTTTGGGGGGGGGTTATGTAGGAGAGTAGGGTCTGCTATCCTATGGTCACCCCAAATTTTTGCTTTTTGCTTCACTGGTTTCTGACTTAATGTGGCTGTGGGCCTGCTAATCAGACCCACAGCCTGCTGTTCTCTCTCTAAATTAATGCCAATGCACTTTAGGTGCATTACGAATTGGAACTGGGTCACCTTATGAGCCCCTGTACCAGTGCACCCTAGGTGCCCAGGGCATAGGTGTATCCAAGGCCTACCAGGGGCTGCAGCACGTATTGTGCCACCCCTGGCCTGGCCTCCATATTTGACACAACTGGCTGATCACTCAGCTGGGGTAAGTCGGTGTAACCACCTCTTACTTAGGTACAGTATGTCTGTGCCTAACCCTAAACTGGACACATATGTTCCTATCAGCCACTCCTATGGAAGGCCTCATCAATCCTGGAGGCAGAGTGCTTGGAAATATGTGAGATGGTGCTCTGGCATGAGCTGAGCCTGTCTGCAGCTGTCGGGAACAACTCCCTAAGCCGTTCCGGGATATTGCCATACCATATACTCTTAAGTGCATTATAATCCTCGCGGTTAAATGCTATCTTTGGTTTGGCTTTATCAAAACATGTCGAGTAAGGTGTCATACGAATTGGAATACTATCCCCTCGCCAATTCTGGCGACGGGGATAGCATTCCACCCTTCTAGAGGGACACGACATGTGCGTAGCCTTAACCCCGGTTAAAGTTAAACAGAGCCTCAGCTTCACAAAATGGACGCTGCCACCACAGACACAAGTCTGGCCTCCTGCTGCTGACCGAAACTCGGCAGATGGTGGCCTGGACAAAGGGTTTCCTGCCTTGGGAGGTGCGAGCACCACCCCAGACAGGATTTTGTGTATTAGGTAGGACAGGGCTGAAAAGAATCAGACATGCCCGGGGCACACAAGGTGTCCCCGTGCATAGGCCAGTCCAAACCGGTTCTGGGGCCTTCCAGCCCCAGTCCTGGCGCGGAGCTGGACAAAGGAAAGGGGGTGTAACCGCCCCCCTTCCTGGTTCCACCCAGAGGAGGGACCTAGTAGGTGATCCACCCCCAGTTTGGGAATAAGAGGGGGAGCAGTGCCATTGCACAGCAGATCATCCCGAAATCAACTTAAAACTAAGAAGAAGACTGGACTTCGACATTCTGCTGCACAGAAGACTGAAGAAGAATCTCCCTTGTGGCCAAGGAGTGACCACCCTGTGAACACAGGTACCAACCAGCAACTCGACGTCTGCTTTGCCGCCGCCTCCCGCCGGAGACCGAGCCCAGAGCCCGACAAGAACCAGACTCCCAGACCTCTCAAAGCCCGATCCACAGTCCCTGCGAAGAAGGGACCCGTGGAGGCACCGAGTGACGTGGGACCGGACCTCTTGGAAGACACTCGTAAAGCTGACTGCGCAGCTTCTGAGGCATCCTCGACGTTGTGCTTTGGGGATTGAGAACCCCCACCACCGAGCAGCCCTTGCACCGAAGATCAGCCCCCCAGCATCTCCACGATCTGCGTGGGGCCCTTTTGCACTGTGCCACTCGACGCGCCATCCCGGCCACTAGCCACGTGGTCAGCGGCCATCTTGGCGACGAACCCGAAGATTTAAACAGCAGGTCTGGTTGCTCCAGACCTACCCAAGCTCCTGTGAAAAGGAGCCCTCGCTCTGACCTTGCTGGTCCGAGTGAACAGCATCTTTCAACTTCTGCGTGGCTTGCATTTGCCAAGGCCTGTTTGCTCCGATCAGGTCGCCGACACCGCCAACAGCGAGAAGCCTACGTGGGACAGCTCGTGACCGACTCCTGGACGTCCTCGACCCCGGGTATCCACGTGGCTGCAGAAAGAAGCTACCCGACAACGCCTGTTTGCACCCGACATCGCCTGGTTCCACTCTGGTTCCAGGGCAGTCACTGGCTAGTGACTTTGAACACTGTCCCCTCTGCTTTCAGGTCTTCAACTCTTCCGATCCACCCTTGGATCCACCGGAACTCTTCTCATCGAGCCGCCTGCAGCACCTTCTGCTCCAAGCACCATCGACCAGCGTGACGAAACCCGACACATCTTCGACCCTGTGCACCCGCTTCCTGTGGGTGAGGTAACTCAGCTCCGCCGGTGCTCCTGCACTGGTACACATCCCAAGGGCCTGTGTTTTAAGTTTCAGCTCCGTAGGTCACTCGGAAGGTTCCTAACTTTCTAACTTTGTGCTTTTTACGCACCATAGACTTTGTATTGAGAAGTGCGTGCACTTTGAACACTGCACCCGAGTCCCGTGGGCCTTTCCCGACTTAGTTAACTCCAGTCTCGAATAGCTCCAGCGATTCCCAAGGCCCTAGGCCTCTTCACTTTCCTTTAGGTATCTCTTATACCACTTATTTAGTATATGGTTTAGGTGGCCCCTAGGGCTCATCCATATTGTGCAACTTTTGTGTATTTTAAACTGTCTTGTGATTTAACGCTTGTGCTTCTGTGCTCATAAAGAGTCCAGGGGATTTTAATAGTTAATAAATCAATATATATTTTCAATATATATCTGTGTGGTGTCCCTTTCATTTGGTATTCAAGGGGGTTGTGTATGGTATAACAGCTGGCTTCACATGCCTTTCAGAGTTTAGCCTAAGACTGCTTTGTCCACGTTACCACTAGGATAACTGGTCTACAAGGTTGAATTACAACCATCATCATAAGGGTTGCTTGGCATGGTACAAAGTGATCACTAGAATTAGTGAGCATTATATACCAGGCCAACTTCTCACACCATACTATGGGTGGTGGTGACATTGCTTGACTGGTCACTAGGTAATTGTCACCTAGTATTATCTGTCCAGGGTCTACAAAGTTAAGCGTCACCATGGTGACACTGGCACATGTGTCCCTGTAGGCCTGAGCCACTTTATTATTAATCAATATTATTAATCAAAGGAGTCTGTCAGTACCTGCCCAGGTTACTGGGGCTCACAGAAGAGGTTATAGCCATGTCCACATCACAGACAAGAACAGCCTGAGTGGGTATCCTGACTAGGCCAGAATCCACTTCAGTTCCCAGGGTCAACCCTACTTCATCCTTCAGTTGAGAACCACCCCTATTAGCTATACTAGGGGGAACAGTTGCCTTAGGGGCAATCAATGTGATGTGATGTGATGTGATGTGATGTGATGTGATACAACATTTGTATAGCGCACTTTCACTCCAAGAAGCATCTTGGCGCTAAGACTCAGAGCCAGCTGCGTAGATATACTGCAGCTGAACTATCCAACCTGAGGAGATATGGAATTCAACCTAATGCTTTGCAAGCTTGCTCTGAAAGGCCATAGAACCAGGTTTTGAGGGCTTTCCTGAAACCCTGCTCGGTTGTCATCTGACGCAACTGGTCAGATAGTTTGTTCCATGCCCTCGCGCCAATCACTGCCATGGATATCCCTCCCTTCATTGAGAGTCTAAATTTAGGAACAATCAGTAAATTGGCAGTGGCAGACCTGAGCTATCTGGAAGTATAGTATCTCGCAAAATTTTTACGTAGATACATCGGGCCCTGCATGTTAAAGGCCCTATAGGTGATGGTTAGGACCTTAAACAGAATACTTTTATGAATAGGGAGCCAGTGCAGGGTGTCCAGTGCTGCTGAGGTTGAGGACCTTCTGGGCCACCTAAGCACCAGTTGTGCGGCCGCGTGTTGGACCATCTGAAGCCTGTCAAGGGCCGATTTATGGGCTCCTGCATACAGGCTGTTGCAGTAATCCAGTCTGGATGCATTCGTGCTGCACTAATTGTGCTTGGAGGTGCTTCCGTATCCTCTGGCCACCATTTCTGAGGGGCGGAGGAGTTATTAAGCTCAAATGGCAACATTTCCGTTTTAGAGGAATTGCACTTCAGATGGTTACTTTTCATCCAAGTAAATGTTGCTGCTAAACAGTTTTTGAGGTTTAATTCTGCATTCGCCATGTCTTTGTCCAGAATTAAGACCAGCTGCGTATGATCGCAAAAAGCAATTGTGCTCATGTCAAAGGAGGCAATTATTTTGATCAGGGGAACCATATAAAGATTGAACAGAGTAGGGCTCAAACTTGAGCCCAGTGGGTCCCCCGTCTTCAGTGCCTTTTCCTCTGAGCAAAACTGCCCCAACGGGGTTATTTGGCGCCTGTGCGTTAGAAAGTTTTTTTAGCCACTCTAATACGGTTCCTGCTATGCCTGCCGATGCCAAGCGGTTCAAAAGAATAGCATGGGACACATGAGAGCAATGGTGGCTGGAGCTGCCTCCTTCTTGGTGCAATCACTCGTCCAGTGAGTATTACTTTTATAAAAATTACACCAGGGTTTCTTTGGACCTTCCTTCTTTTTGGATTTCTTGGAACCCCCTCATTAGAAACTTTTTGGGGACCTGTCGAAGTCTTCTGGTCTTTTGCTTTCTCCCCACCCTTTTGGTCTTGCTTCTTCTGATCACCTCCTTGGTTCTGTATCTTCTGCTTCACCCTGGTTCTGACCCACTTGTCTGCCTTCTTTGCCAATTCTTGGGGAGAGGTCAGATCAGAGTCAATCAGGTGTTGATGCAATAACTGTTTTTGACAATTACTAAGAATTTGTTCTCTCATAATACAATCCTGTATAGTCTTTGACCTTACTGCCAAGTAACCAGCCTTCAAGGGCCTTAGTGGCACAAATTCAAAGTCAGTCCAGTCCTGAGTCTGTGTCTTCTGGGTGTCTCTGAACAGCAACCTA
The DNA here is from genome assembly GCF_964263255.1 of Lissotriton vulgaris. Classification (NCBI taxonomy): domain Eukaryota; kingdom Metazoa; phylum Chordata; class Amphibia; order Caudata; family Salamandridae; genus Lissotriton; species Lissotriton vulgaris. The sequence goes on along the minus strand of NC_141685.1, from coordinate 22,472,440 downwards.
TACTGCTCAGTGGTTAAGCCAAACCCATCAATCAGAGCACTCTTCAGGACAGTATAGTTGTTAGCATCCTCATCACAAACTGTGAGGAGCTTGTCTCTACCTTTATCTGAAAAGGAGAGCCATAATTTTTCTGCCCACTGACTTTGGGATACCTGCTGTACTTTGCAGGCCCTCTCCAAAGCAGTTATCTATTTGTGGATGTCATCCCCACTCTTGTAGGGAGGGACAATCTTATTTAGGTTTTTATGGCCGTAAGACCTTTCCCTATCTCTAGGAATGTTGATTTCACCAGTGGGTTCTAACCCACTCAACTTTTGCTCTCTTGCAAGAGCCAGGGTCTCTTTGGCAAGGGCAATTTCTTGCCTCTTGATCCTAAGATTTACTTCCTTCATCCTAGCTTTATACTCTCTTCTCTGAGGGGAAGTCATCCTCCTTAGAGCTGAGGCATTGGACCGTATTGAGTCACCAGAGTGGTTTCACTCACTGGATAGTGACCTTCCTCTCCTGTAAAAACAACAATTGATGGACGGAATGTTGCAGAATGGCAGAACATTCAGCCCCAGTCACAGATCTGGGTTTAATCCATCGTTATTTTGCTCACCAGACCACCCAAGTTCAGACATGGCTATATGCAAATCAGTCTTGACCTTGTGCCTCATGGGTACAGTCCAGCCCGAACTTCCCTGGACCGGAATCAAGCATCCTAGGACCGGTTTCTGGCTATCAGCTGTCATCAGCCAGGATAGCTTGACTCTAGTGGCTTAGAGGCACAGGGTCAAGACTGATTTGCATATGGTCATGTCTGAACTGGGTTGGTCTGGTAAACAAAATACCGATAGATTAAGCCCAGATCGGTGACTGGGGTGAATGTTTTGCCATTGTGCAGCATTCCGTCCATCATCTTGTGTGTTTTGCTTCCTCTCCTGTACTCAGTGTTAGATCTACTTGGGGGTCTGGATTGGTTCCTGCCTTCTCCAGTCCCATGTAGGCCGAAGTTAACCAGATTCATTTCACTGACTTGCACCTGGTCCTCATCCACATCATCATCAGTGTCCCCCTGATGTTCATCAGAGGGGGTTTTCTGTTGAGGGATGCCCCCCCCTCTGCAATACCTGTTTGAGCTGGGTTTGATGCCTTATCAACATCACATTCAACTAAAATGTCTACCAGGTGATTAAATGTTAGACTTGGTCCTTGTCTTAGCTTTCTAGCTATACACAGACTTCTCAGAGCATGAAAAGTAAATGTGTCATATTTAAAAGGGATCCTGGGAGGATCCTCTTCTTGCAGGGGCACACTAGACCCTGCAGTCAAGGACATTTTCTAGTGAGGTATGGTGTGTGCACCTACCTACACTAAATGTTTTCCTAATAGAACCTCTCTAGGAGTTGTAGTCAGTGTGTGCTAAGCCCTTTGCTCTACAACAACTAAGTTCAGTAGAACTTAAGTATTATAAGAATTTGATTTATATGTACCTCCAGGTACCTTAATGTGATCTTTCAAATGATATCTCAAGATTATATGGTAAAACAACAGCAAGCTCTTATCCCATCCGCTGCACACCAACGTGAGGAGTTAGCCTGGTGTCAAAAGTACCTTCTCAAACTGTAGCTTCCACAGGAGCAGACGCTAGATCCTCAATTCATGACTTCCCTACCAGCGTAAGAAAGAGGGGGAAAGGGGAATTGGAAAGAGAAAGAGAGACTGCACCGCTTCAAATTCTTCAGACTGAACTTCTTTCGTCAAGTGAAGAACCCTGCAATAAAGCATAGACATAAGCACAAGCCTCTCTAACTACTGCTTAATCCTCTCAAACAATATGTATCTTTTCTTCACTCAATTTCCCTATCTCCCAAGTACTTTTTATTACCTTGCTGTCACCAAATCCTACGTTGGACTATTTTCCTCTTTTGGGTACTGTACTGGCTGACCGTAGATTTATGGAGTAGAATTCTTTTTATTCTTTTCTCTTCTATTTTGCAGAACTAAAGACTGGCTTAGGTGGAGGTAGGTGCAATTATATATATATTATCCCACTTACTTGTTCTCTTCTTGCTTGTCTCCAGTTACTCGTAGTTGATATCTCTTAAAGTTAAGTTTGTCTACTCAGACTAAATGTGCTCTCTCTGCTCACTTGTCTAAATTTATATATTTCCTAGGCATTAGAGAGATTCCAGCTGCTCACCATCTCTCGCTAGTCTCTAAAGTCTAACTTCTCAAAGATGTACAGTCTTTTCTCAATTCTCATATATATACAGTTCAAGAATGCAAATAACTATAGTAAGATGCTTTCGACTTAGCTGTCCTTCGAATTGGCTCCAAAACTCCTGAATTTGATGAGTCTCAACTCCAAAACGGAATCGCTAAAGTAACGCTTCCATTCTCTTCAGAATTGCGGTTGAAGAGCGTAGTTTAAATCCCGAGCGATTGCCTTAGCAGCTGTGATCGCTCGCGGATAGAAAACTAAACCGCTAACCTTCGCCTAAATGGGATGGAGGCCATATTGAAAATCTGCAGCAAAACCCCCGAAAAATGCCAACAAGGGTCAAAGAAATGACTCTGCGTAATATGACATAAAAGGGAAAAGTGTACCCAGGTATAAGAACTAGTCTGCAATCTTGATTCCTGACACCTGGCATATGATGTCCACTATTCTAGTGGGCACCTTGCACCAACCTAAATGACCCTTATTGATGGTGGTTGTAAAGTCAACCTTATAGACACGCTATCCTAGTCGTAGCCTGGACCAGCAGTCTTAGGCTAAAACTTCAGAGAGCATGTAAAGCAAGCTGTTTTACCAGTTATAATCCCTTGAGTACCAAATGAAAGCACACCACACAAGGTATATATCAAATATATATGTATTTATTTCTACCACAACCCCTCTGAACTCTTTATGAGGTCAGAGATTGAAATACATCACAAGTTACTTATTAAGTATATTATAAGTTGCACGAATACAGTTCTGCCCTAGGGGCCTCAGAAACCATATACTAAGTAAGTGGTATAAGAACCACTTCAATGATAGTGAATAGCCCTAGGGCCTAGGGAATCGCTCGGGCTACACTGAACAACCAAAGGGTAGGAAGGAGGAGACCCATGGGAGACCCGTGTAGTCTCTAAACACAGTTGTGAGTTACCATTGACTTATAATGGAGAACGTAGAAGTTACAAAGTTACTGATTAAGGACACTTCCAGATGGACTACGGTAAAACCCCCTTTAAGCTAGGACACTTTGAGAGTCAACACCCATGGGAACACCGAAGTACTCGAGTTACCTCACCCAGGGAAGCCGGGTGCATAGGTGTCTTTTCGTGTCAGGTTTTGTCGATGTTTTCTATAGAGATCTGCAAGGAAGTGCTGCAGGCGACCAGAGGAAAAGTGTCTGGGTGGATCAAAGGGTGGATCAGAGGTGTGAAGAACCTGAAAGCAGAGGGGACAGAGTCTGGGTCCCTAGCCAGTGACCAGGAAGGAACTAGGAAGGAAGCAGGCGATGTTGAGTTGAATCAGGTGAAGAGGTGAAGCTTGTCTCTGCAGCCACGAGGACAGGAGGCATCGACGACAACTAGAAGCTGGATTCAACCTGTCCCATGAAGGATCTAGGTGACTGCGGGGTCCGTATCCAGACTGGACCCAACAAGCCTTGGTAACCGCAACCCACGCAGGAAGTGAATATTGGCTTTGAGTCAGACCAACAACGTCTCGGGAGCTTCTCCTATGGAGGGAAGCTGGAGCAACCCTGGAGCAGCCAGGAAAGCAGTTTCTATCCAAAGGGCTAGCAACCGGGAGGACGCGTCGAGCTGAAATGCAGGAGCAGGCCCCATGCGGCACTCGTGGAGTGTGGAGAGCTGAGCTTTAATGCAAATGGCGCTTGGGTCTGGGGCTTCTCAAAGCCCAATGCACAACTTCGAGGGTGTCTCTGGAGTTGCACTGTTAGTAAAATGCAGGATGTCCAGGGTGTCCGGTCCCACGTCTCTCATGTCCGCCACGGGTCTCAGCTTTGCTGTGGATGTGGATCGGAATCGGAGAAGTCTGGAAGTCCAGTTCCTGAGTAGCTGGCAGGAGCGTCGACAAAGCAAACTGGCAAGTTACTGGTGGTGCCTGTTTGCACAGGGTGGTCACTCCTTGACCACAAGGGAGATGTCGTCAGTCTTCTAGCCGATATAGAATGTCGAAAGTCCAAGAGTTCGTATCAAAGTTTCTTCCAGGATTAATCTAAAGTATCTAGACTCAGCTCCTATCTTTATACTGATTTTAGGGGCTGGATTACCTGCTAGGTCCCTCCTATGGGTGGACCCTGAGAAGGGGTGGTTAAACCCCTTTCCATTTGTCCAGTTTCACGCCAGAGTGGGCTGGAGTGCCCCAGCAACTGGTTTGAACCGGGCTATGCATGGAGCACCTTGTTTACCCCAGGCAGTGTTTGGAAAAGCATCTTTCCATTCAACCCACCCTGCCCCAATAAACTAAAGGCTGTCTGGGGAGGAAACCTATTGTACAAGCCTCCCTTGCTGGAGTTTCCCCCAGCTGCAGGAGGTCAGACTTGTGCCTGTGGCAGCAGCATCCATTTTGTGATACTGAGGCACTGTTTAACTTTAACCGAGTAAAGTAGTAACTACATGTCTTCTCCCTCTTGAACTGGCAGTGGGGGGGGTGGTAGTATTCCAAAGTGTCTGACACCTTACACGACATGTTTTGATAAAGCCAAACCAAAGTTAGCATTAACCTTGAGGATTATAATGTACTGAACAGTACAGGAGATGGTTCCGAAAGCTGCAGAAAGGCTCAGCTCATGCTAGATCACCCTCTCACATAAAACCAAGCACTCTGCATTCAGGATAGTTAAATGCAAAAACAACAATTGATGGACAGACTGCAGAACAATGTCATACATTCACCCCAGTACAGAGATCTAAATCCACCAATTCAATTCAAAATCTTTATTCGATTGTAGGTTTTACAATCATAAAAGTACAATTTATAAGCACACATTTAAAAAACATTACAGACAATTCATTTCAGATGACAAATAATGACACAGTATGCAGTACAATATATCAAACAGAATGAGCATGGGCAGTATATGGTTAAAAATATAAATAGCTGTAATCTTAAAAAGCACCTAAAATTTTAGCATCGTGGTTAGCCATCCATGCTTTTCCTAAAGCAAATGGCTTTTTTAAAAAAGTTACAAACAAATAAAGTGCAATCGCTATTCAGTAGTTGTAAGTAATAAAGTGCAGGTTTAATTTGTGTGAAACTAAATTTTTTAAGGCACGGTTTAAGGTATAATTTCCGTGGGGTGGAGTAATAGGGGCAGATAAAAAGGAAGTGTGCCAGGTCTTGAGGAGACTTTCCGTCGCAGCCACAAGCTGGCAACACTTCGCCCCGTTGAGCCCCACTTGGGACTGCCAGTAGAAGGTGATAGAGGTCAAAGCGGAACCTTGTTAACAGAAACCGTTCATAGCTGGACATAGGCCAAGTCAGGTAAGGTTCCATTTGCAAGCATGTTTTTAATAATAGGTGTTTCCTAACACTGACCTTCTGTATCTCAACCTCTTCTCTGTCAGTACATCTTAACAGTAATATAGCATTCTTAACCAAGCTCACGTCAGATTTTGTAATTGTGTTTGGGGCATGGAACAGATCCTGTCGATCAATTGCCGTTAGGCTGTCCTTTATGTACTTCAGCCACGGTACTTTAAACCTCCCATCTAGCTGTAAGGCTTCTTTCAATAGGGCATGTGTTAATGGGATGTCGTTGTTCAGCCAACAGTTCAGCCAGCATATGACAGGGCTTACTGCTATTCTGTCGCCTAAAAAGGGGATCCCCAGCTCCTCGTGCACCGAGTAGTTCCCAATGCCCCTGGGCAGTCTCAGAATCTTTTTTAGGAAGTTATTTTCTGTAACCTCTAGGTCTTTAATCTTATGGTAGCCCCAGAGCTCACTCCCATAGCAGGCAACAGCAACGCTTTTTGCCTGGTACAGTTTAAGCAATGCGGCCGTCGGGCAATTGCCGATTTTTTTTGCAAAGCCAAGGATGGCCGCGTTGACCCTTGATGTTTCTCCCTTCTTCTTAGAGATTGCTGGGCCCCATGATAACTTGTGATCTAGCAGGACCCCGAGGTAAGAGAAGGAGTTGGTTGATGGAATTTTCTCCCCGTTTATACTAAAATAGACTGTTTTTGGGACACCCTTCCCTGCTTTCATAACGTAGGACTTGGAGTTATTTATGTTTAAGCCACGTGACTCCATGAATTTGTGGAAGGAGTTTAATAGTTTCTGGAGACCGATTGCTGTTCTAGAAATAAGAACAGCATCGTCGGCGTAGAGTAATACAGGTACCCCTTTGCGCTCAACTAAGGGGTAATCTGCTTCTACGTTTAGAAGGAATTCCTCCAGTTCGTTAATATACAGGTTAAATAAAAATGGGGCCAAGATGCAGCCTTGTCGGACACCCCGGTTTATTTTAAATTCGTCCGTTACATTAAGGTCTTGGGAGTAACGGACGTTCGCTCTTGTATCTGTATGCAGATCAGCGAGAAAATTGACAAGGTTCCTCTCTATACCCATTCTCAGCAAAGTAGCCCATAATAGGCTTCTGTCTACACAGTCAAAAGCGGACGACAGGTCCATAAATGCCATGTAGACAGTGCCTTGTCTCGCCAGTGTGTACTTGCTTAGGATAAGGTATAGGTTCAGACACTGCGTAATGGTCGAGTGACCTGGTCTGAACCCGTATTGTATGGGTGAAAGGATGTTGTTATCTTTAGCCCAGGTAGATAACCTGTTGAGAATTACTCCCCCCACCACTTTAACTACTGAATTTAATAGAGAGATTGGCCTGTAACATAACGGGCTACTGCGATCGCCCTTCTTAAAAATGGGGACTCTAGTCGAGAGACCCCAAATTCTTGGGCATCCAGTTGTCACTGCTGCATTTATTACAGCCGTGAGAACCGGAGCCCAGAAAGGGATGCTGGACTTAAACAGGTCCGGCGGCAATCCATCCGGACCCGGGGCCTTGTTGATGGTTAGACCCTGTATTCCCCTAACAGTCTCTTGTACTGTGAAGCATAATGGAGACCCAGTTGAAGTTAAAAAATCATAGTCTTCCCGAAGCTCATTACTCTTAAAAATTGTACTGAAATGGGACACCCACTCCCCCTCTGGGATGTTTGTTCCAAGGGCTGTGTCGTTTGGATTATCAAACAGAGGTTTGTTAATTATTTGCCAAAACTTGCTGCTGTTCCCCAACACTGATGGGTCTTAAAGGGATTCAATGACGTTGGCCTTAATTTCCTTTTTTCTAATAGCTATCGCTTTCCTATAGGCCAAGCGGAGATTTTTTATCAGGTCACGATCTCTGGGTTTAGTTTTTAATGCGTGTTTCAGATCCCTACTTGCCTTTGAGCAGTTATGGTCAAACCATTTGGAATTGTTCTCGCTATGTCCCTTTGTTGGCGCTGTGAGCATGGAGCCAATTTTGGTGACCAGCCCCTCAAACCTAGACAAAATATTCGAGGGGGTTGAATCAGACAATAGGCAAACAGACAGCTCCTCTTCACATGCGCTGGTTATTTTAGTATACAGGGTGTCTTGATTTATCATTGACCATCTGATGCGACGCCTGCCATTTACGCACCTTAGCGTGCCATGATCAATGCGTGACTGTCGTTTTGCTAATAATCCACCATTTTTATGCTCACCACACCACCACAGTTCTTACATGGCCATATGAAAATCAGCCTTAACCTTGTGCCTAGTGGGAACCGTCCAGCCCAAACTGCCAAGCCATGTCTTCCCTGGCCCGGAATCAAGTATCCTAGGACCGGTTTCTGGCTATCAGATGACTTCAGCCAGGATAGCTTGACTCCAATGGCGTGGAGAGCACAGGACTCACGTCTGAGCATACCCGTCCCACTCGGGGTGACAAATGCAAAAACAACAATTGATGGACAGAATGCAGAAAAATGTCATACATTTAACCAAGTACAGAGATTTGGGCCTAAATCCATTATTTTTTTGCTCACCACACCACCCCAGTTCAGACATGGCCATATGCAAATCAGCCTTGACCCTGTGCCTCATGGGAACAGTCCAACCCGAACTGCCAAGCCATGTCTTCCCTGGATCAGAATCAAGCATCCTAGCACCGGTTTCTGGCTATCAACCATTTTCAGCCAGGATAGCTTGACTCCAGTGGCGTGGAGAGCACAGGACTCACGTCTGAGCATAAAAACGATGGATTTAGGCCCAGATCTCTGTACTGGGGTGAATGTATGACATTCTTCCGCATTCTGTCCATCAACTGTTGCTTTTCAGGATTGTTAAGGCCTGCCATAGGAGTGACTTATAGGTATATATGTGTCTATATATAAGGATGTGCATCTGATTAGCACACAACTTCCCCCCTAATGTAGGGACATTACACTAACCTTGACCAGCTGAGTCTTCATGTTCTAAGTGGAAATATCTGGAGAGTCCAGCTGCATTGGCATGGTAAGTCCCAGGTCTATGTTCCACTGTAAAGTCCATCCCGTGTAGGTAAATGCACCACCTAAGCAGAGGAGCTTATGGTCTGTCTGAATCTTGAAGAGGGTACCAAACAAGTATGGCCTCAGCTTCCTCAGGGCCCAAACCACAGCAAAGTCCTCCCTCTCAATAGCTGACCAACATTTCTCTCTAGGAGTCAGCCTTCTGCTAATAAAAGCTATTGTCTGGTCTTGACCATCTTTATTCAGTTGTGAAAGAGCAGCTCCTACACCCAACTCAGAAGCATCTGTTTTAACAATGAATTCCTTGGAGTAGTCTGGACTTTGCAGAATAGGTGCAGTGCACATGGCCTGCTTCAAGTCATCAAATGCCTTTTGACAGCTTACTGTCCACTGAACTTTTTTCGGCATTTTCTTTGAAGTTAACACATTAAGAGGTGTCACAATGGACCCACGGGTATTGACAAACTTCCTGTAGTAACCAGACAGGCCCAGGAAAGCTCTGACCTGTGTCTGGGTTGTGGGAGCAGTCCAGTCCTTTATGGTCTGGATCTTGCTCTCCAATGATTGAACCTGACCTCCACCTACTAGGTGGCCCAGGTATACAACCTGACTCTGCCATATCTGGCACTTGGTTGCCTTGATAGTTAGGCCTGCCTTTTGCAGGGCCACCAAAACATTCTTCAGGGGATCAGGTAATCTTCCCAAGAGGAGCTAAAGACAGCAATATCATCAAGATAATCTGCACAGTAGACATCAAGACCTGAGAGGACTTGGTTCACCAACCTTTGGAATGTGTCAGGTGCATTCTTCAGACCACAGGGCTTTACCACAAATCAATAATGACCTCCTGGGGTTGAAAATGCTGTCTTGTCTTTTGCATCATTTGCTAGTCTGATCTGCCAGTAGCCAGCTGTCAAATCAAATGTACTCAATAACTTGGCAGAAGCCAATTTGTCAATGAGCTCATCTGCTCTTGGTATTGGGTGGGCATCTGTCCTAGTGACAGCATTGAGACCTCTGTAATCCACGTAAAACCTCATCTCTTTCTTTCCATCTTGGGTGTGAGGTTTAGGCGCCAGGACTACATCACTGGCCTAAGGGCTCTCTGAGGGCTCAATAACTCCCAACTCCAACATCTTTTGAACCTCTGTCCTGATACAGTCCCTGACATGATCAGGTTGCCTGTAAATCTTACTTTTAACAGACAGATTGTTAACAGTGTCCACCTCATGGGTGCACCAGGTAGTCTGACTTGGAGTCAGTGAAAACATATGTCTGCATGCCTGCAGAACTTGTCTGCAGTCCCTCTGCTGCTGATCAGCGAGGCTGCCTGCCAAGGCTACACCATCAACTGATCCATAATCAGCGTTCTGAGAAAGCAGGTCTGGGAGAGGGTCACTCTCTTCCTCCTGTCCTTCATCAGTAGCCATGAGCAGACCCAAGTTAGCCCTGTCAACATATGGTTTTAGTCTGTTGACATGAAGCACCCTGTGGGGGCTCCTGGGAGTTCCAAGATGAACCAAATAGGTTACCTCTCCCTTCTGTTCAACAATAGTGGGGGGTCCACTCCATTTGTCTTGGAGAGCTGCTGGAGCCACTGGCTCCAACAACCACACTTTCTGCCCTGACTGGTAAACAGTCAGCACAGCCTTTTGGTCATGCCAGGCTTTTTTGCAATTCCTGGCTAGCCTCAAGGTTTTTGGATGCCCTTTTCCTGTGCTCAGTCATCCTGGAGCGTAGACCAAGTACATAGTCCACAATGTTTTGCTTTGGAGCTTTGAGAGGTAACTCCCATCCATCCTTCACCAGACAAAGTGGTCCTCTTACAGGTTGTCCAAACAAAAGTTCAAAAGGGCTGTAACCAACCCCCTTCTATGGGACTTCTCTATAAGCAAACAAAAGGCAGGGCAGTAGGATGTCCCATCTTCGCCTAAGATTTTCAGGTAGACCCTTAATCATGCCCCTTAAGGCCTTGTTGAATCTCTCAACTAGACCATTGTTCTGGGGATGGTAGGGTGTGGTGAACTTGTAGTTTGCTCCACACTCTTTCCACATAGCAGTAAGCAATCCAGTCATAAAGTTTGCACCTCTGTCTGAGACAACCTCCTTCGAAAAACCCACTCTTGAGAAAACTCCCAGGAGGGCTCTTGCCACAACAGTTGTTGTTGTGGTCCTTAGGGGAATAGCTTATGGGTATCTGGTGGCATGATACACTACCACCAGAATAAACCTGTGCCCAGATGCTGTTTGGGGATCCATTGGTCCAACAATGTCTATCCCAACTCTTTCAAAGGGTACCCCAACCAAAGGTAGTGGTATTAGAGGGGCCTTTGTGGTGCCACCTGATTTGCCACTGACTTGGCAGGTGACACAGGAGTGACAAAACTCCTTTGCGTCTTCTGACATGTGGGGCATGTGAAAGTGAGGGACAAGCCTGTCCCAAGTCTTGTTCTGGCCAATATGTCCTGCTAGGGGAATATCATCAACTAAGGAGAGAGGGAAGCCCCTGAATGCCAAAGGTATGACCAACCTCCTGGAAGCACCAGGCTTGGGGTCTTTAGCCTCTGAATAAAGGAGCCCTTCATCCCAATAAGTTGTATGGGTGCCACTATGGGTGGTAGTGACATTGCTTGCATTGGTCACTAGGTAATTCTCACCTAGTATGATTTGTCCAGGGGTCACAAAGCTGGGTGTCACCATTTTGACTCTAGCTCATGTATCCCTGTAGACCTGAGCCACTTTATCATTAATTAAAGGAGTCTGTCTGTACTTGCCCAAGTTACTGGGACTCACAGTAGAGGACATGGCCATGTCCACATCACAGACAAGAACAGCTTGAGTTGGTATTCTGACTAGGTTAGAATCCACCTCAGTTCCCAGGGTTAACCCTACTACACCCTTCTGTTGAGAACCACCACAATTAGCTGTACTAAGGGGAACAGTTGCCTTGGGGCAATGGTGGCTAGTGCTGCCTCCTTTTTGGTGCAATCACTGGTCCAGTGAGTATTTGCCTTACAAAAGTTGCACCATGGTTTCTTTGGACCTTCTTTCCTTTCAGGTTGTTGGGGACCCCCACCATTAGAAGGTTTTAGGGGACCTTGAGAAGACTTCTGGTCTTTTGCTTTCTCCCCACCCGTTTGGTCTTGCTTCTTCGGATCACTAACTTTGTTCTGGACCTCATTCTTCACCCTGGTTCTGACCCATTTGTCTACCTTCTTACCCAATTCTTGGGGAGAGGTCAAATCAGAGTCAATCAGGTGTTTATGCAATAACTGGTTTTGCCAATTATTAATAATCTGTTCTCTCATAATAGGGTTATACAATCCTGTATAGTCAATCAATCAATCATAACATTTGTATAGCGCGCTACTCACCCGGAATGGTCTCAAGGTGCTGGGGGAGAGGGGTCCGTTACTGCTCGAGTAGCCAGGTCTTGAGATGCTTCCTGAAGGATGTTTTTTTTTTTATCTGGATATAGCTTTGGTAAGAACACAAGCGCAGAGATACCCCTTCGGGGGTCGAATTCCTGCGCTATATAAGGAAATAAATAAATAAATAAATAAGGAGAGATGGTCCTGGGTTAGCCGAAGGTGGATGGGGAGGGAGTTCCATGTCTTGGCTGCCAGGTAGGAGAAGGATCTTTCTCCGAAGGTGGCTCTGCGGATGCGGGGAACGGTGGCGAGGGCGAGGCTGGTCGATCGTAGCTGGCGGGTGGGCGTGTAGAAGGTCAGACAGTTGTTGAGGTAATTGGGGCCCATGTCGTGGAGAGCCTTGTGTGCGTGGCTGAGGAGTCTGAACTTGATCCTCTTGCTGACGGGGAGCCAGTGCATGTCTCCCAGGTGGCTGGAGATGTGGCTGTGTCGGGGGATGTCCAGGACGAGTCGTGCGGAGGCGTTCTGGATGCGTTGGAGTCTTTTCTGAAGTTTGGCTGTGGTTCCGGCGTAGAGGGTGTTTCCGTAGTCCAGTCGGCTGGTGACTAGTGCTTGGGTGACCGTCTTCCTGGTTTTGGTGGGGATCCATCGAAAGATCTTTCGGAGCAGGCGCAAGGTGTTGAAGCACGATGATAAGACGGCGTTGACTTGTCTGGTCATCGAGAGGGAGGAGTCCAGGATGAAGCCCAGGTTACGTGAGTGGCCCATTGACTTGGGAGTGGTTCCCAGGGCAGGGGGCCACCAGGAGTCATCCCAGGTGGAGGGGGACAATCCCAGGATGAGGACTTCCATGTTGTCTGAGTTCAGTTTCAGGCGGCTTTTCTTCATCCACTCAGAAACGTCTTTCATTCCTTCCTGTAGGCTGGTTCTGGCGGTGGCGGGGTCGTTGGTGAGTGAGAGGATCAGCTGGGTGTCATCGGCGTAGGAGATGATGTTGAGGTTGTGTTGGCATGCGATGGCTGCGAGGGGGCTCATGTAGATGTTTAGGAGGGTGGGGCTGAGTGATGATCCCTGTGGTAGCCGCAGATGCCTTTGGTGGCTTCGGATCTGAACGGGGAGAGGAGGACTCTCTGGGTTCTTCCGGCGAGGAACGAGATGATCCACTCCAGTGCCTTCTCTCGGATTCCGATGTTGCTGAGGCACTGCACTAGGGTACGGTGGCAGACAGTGTCGAACGCTGTGGAGAGGTCCAGCAGGATGAGGGCCGATGTTTCCCCGTTGTCGAGCAGGGATCTGATGTCGTCAGTGGCTGCGATGAGGGCGGTCTCGGTGCTGTGGTTGGCTCGGAAACCGGACTGCGAGTGGTTGAGGGATCCGTTTGTCTCTAGGAAGGTGGCAAGCTGTCTGTTGACGGTCTTCTCGATGACTTTGGCAGGAAAAGGGAGGAGAGAGATGGGACGGAAGTTCTTAAGGACGGTGGGGTCCGCTGTTGGTTTCTTCAGGATGGCGTTGAGCTCGGCATGCTTCCAGCTCTCCGGGAAGGTGGAGGTGTTAAAGGAGGTGTTGTTGATGTCCCGGAGTTGGGGTGCAATGATGGAGTCAGCCTTGTTGAAGACGTGGTGGGGGCAGGGGTCAGTTGGGGATCTGGAGTGGATGGTGTTCATCGTGCGGGTGGTGTCTTCGGTGCTGACCGTGGTCCAGGCGCAGAGAGTGGTGGTGGGGGAGTTGGTTTGGTGGTTGGGTGCGTGGTTGGTGCACAAAAGCTGTTGTGTATTTCGGCAATCTTGCGGTGGAAGAACGAGGCGAGCAAGTCGCAGAGGTCTTTCGAGGGAGTGATGTTGTTGTTTCCGGTGCTGGGGTTGGAGAGCTCTTTGACGATGCTGAAGAGTTCCTTGTTGTTGTGGGCGTTGTTGTCCAGTCATTCTTTGAAGGCTGTCTTCTTGGTGGTGAGGATCAGCTGATGGTGTTTGCGGGTGGCGTGCTTGAGGGCAGTCATGTTGTCTGTGGTCTGGTCATTGCGCCAGGCTTTCTTGAGGGTGCGGTAGTTCTTCTTGGAGTTCTTAAGTTTGTCGGTGAACCAAGAGGCTTTCTTACTGCCGGGTCTGCTGGGAGGGGTCTTCACTGGTGCGAGGTCGTCTGCGTAGTTGGTGATCCACTGTGTGAGGTTTCTGGCTGCTTCGCTGGGGTCCGTAGTGCTGGCGGGAGGGTTCTGGCTGAGGGAGGTGGTGAGCTGGTCGGCGGTGATCTTGTTCTAGCTCCTGCGAGGAACCTGTTGCGGATGGTGGTGGGTTGTGGTTCTTCTGAAGCTAAAGTGGGCGCAGCTGTGGTCAGTCCAATGAAGTCTGGTGGAGTGGCTGAAGGAGATGTACTTGCTGGAGGAGAAGACTGGGTCAAGTGTGTGGCCGGCGTAGTGTGTGGGGGGTTCACCAGTTGCTTGAGTCTGAGGTTGGCGAGGTTGTCCAGGAGGGTGGTGGTGTTGCTGTCCTTGTTGTTATCCAGGTGGACATTGAGGTCCCCTAGGAGGATGTAGTCAGCGGAGCGGAGGGCATGCGGGCTGATGAAGTCTGCAATGTCTTCGCTGAACTGTGTGCATGGTCCCGGGGGTCTGTAGATGAGGGTGCCTCTGAGTGTGGTCTTGGGGTCGGTGTGTATCTGGAAGTGGAGGTGTTTGGCGGCGGTGAAGGTGTCGTCGGAGTTGGTCATGATGCGGATGGTGTCCTTGTGTACCATGGCGATGCCTCGTCCAGTCTGGTTGACGCAGTCACTCCGGGTGATCTTATATCCGTCCGGGATGGCGATGGCGATGTCGGGCGCTGAGGAGGTGTTCATCCAGGTTTAAGTGAGGAAGGCAAACGTCTGGTGATGTTGTGTCGAGCAGGTTCCAGAGTTCGACGGCGTGTCTGTGGACGGAGCGGGTGTTGAGCCTCAGGGTCGGAATGATGCTCAAATGGGGTCCACCTCCAGACGTCCCCGCACTCTAATTAAAACCTTCAGAGTGCAAGGCAGTCAGGCGAGGGAAAAATTAGGTAGAAAACAGGAACATCCAGGACAGGGACCTGAAACGATAAGAGGAACACGTTAACCTACAGTTCCCTAGTATCCTAATTCTAATCTCTCTCTGGTACTTATAAGGACCCTCACCTGATAATGCTCAGGATACGACCCTTCCCTTGTTTGTATCCCTTCTTGGGCTAAATATAAGAAAACAAAACAACAGTCAAGGCCCTCTTGTAACCCCCTATGTCTCATGTGTATGTCCACTAACAATTCAACACACAATCACTCACCAGGTGCCATAAGAAGGGGTGTAGTAAGGAGTTCACCGATGGACTAAGGAAAGATCAGACTCTTCCCCCCAGCTCCTAACCACCGGATGAAATCTCCGATGTTCCTGATCAAAACGATAGAATAACTAAACTTAAATGCAGCCAACCGGCTTTTCTTTCTTGACAAATTGTTCAAGCCAAAATCAAACACGAACCACAGGAGGGTGCAATCCCAGCGTCTCCTGTTCGCTGTATAATATTTTTTTTTTTTTTTTATTCAACAGATCTTTATTGACAGCAAAGCCATTGACATCACCAGCATTATCACATGTGCATGAGTAAACACCGGGATCGACACCGGATACACAGAACTTGTTAGATGTTAACCGTACACAGCCTTAGTGCCAGCATCCCGGAGGCCTGGCGGCAAAGTAGGAAGGAATTAGCACAACAATTCAAATCGAGGGCTCCCAGTGCAGGTAGCGTACCGTAGAGGTGTGTTAACTGGCAATCAATTGTCTACATGCTAGTCAGCGATCCAACGTCTAGTTTACCATGAAAATTTAAACAGTTCCCAACAAACTCCCCCCCCGCCCGCTAGTGTGTGTCTGTGTGCCTGCCTGACCCATCCCGTCTATACAACCTCCCAAGTACCCCTATCCCGTGTCCCCACCCCGTCCCCCCAGAAACCTACCCTTATTCCACCATCTACAGCAGCTCGTCTACTGGTACTCACAGCTACCCTCAGTCAACCAGCGGCCTCCCCATTTCCGCCTCCCGATGTGTCCCCGAGCTCAGTATTGACTTCGATCTCTACCACTCTGTCCTGCAGTTCCACCTCCTCCGCGATGTCCGTATCATCCTCCTCGCCTCTCTGTTTGTACTCTTTGTAGAGGTCCCAAAAATTCTTGGGCCTGCTTCTGGGCGGAAGAAGGTCGCTATACAGTTCCGTCTGGGTACAGCAGTACTGCAGGTCTCGTAGCCATTTAGCCTTGGTGGGGAGGGGCCCCCTCATCCAGCAGGTCGCCACCACCCGCCTTGCAAGGAGCAACGCCATGTCCACCAGACGACGCAGTCCCGGGGCTAGTGGTTTCGAGTAACCGAGAAGCGCCAAGGCAGGGGCACGAGACAACGGCTCCCCTAACATTTGATCGAGTTCCGCAAAGACCTCCCCCCAGAATGCCTGCACCCCTGGGCACAGCCATGCCAAATGGAAGAAATCAGCTGACGGAGTCCGGCAGCGCTCGCATTCGGGTGAGGTGCGAAGGCCATAGCGATGGAGGCGAGCAGGGGTATAATACACTCGTTGTAAATATTTGAAATGCACCAAGCGGTGCCGTCCGTTCAGAGAGATCCTGCGCGTGCTTGTGCAGCAGTAGCGCCACATTCCATCGTCTATGGGGGATTGTAGGTCCGCCTGCCAGGCCTCTCTGGCCTTCGACGGCTGCAGACACTGCTGTGTCACACCCAGCTTGTTAAGCTGTGTAATGAGTTTCGCCGCGGAGGTGGACTTCAGTATATAGGTCAGTTCCGGGATCTCTACAGGTTCCTCCAAATCCGGCCCCAGTAGTTCACGAAAGGCCGAGCGGAGCCTGTGGTATTGGAATTTGTGTAAGAGGGTGTGTCCCGCCCCGGCGACTGATAGCTGGTCCCAGGTTTTAAGCACACTGCCCTCAAACAGGTCTTCCAGTTTGGTTACACCAAGAGAACTCAGCGCCTTGACCACTCCCCTCTCACCGAGCGGGTCGAGCCACAGGGCCCATTCCACCGGTATCAGTGGGGAGTAAAGCAGCGTGCAGCCCCGTGAGCGCACCAGGCAATTCCAGGCGTGGTTGGTCGCTTTCAGCGAGACCATCCGACCAGTTGTACGGTCTGTGGGCAGGCAGACAGTGGCAGGTAGAGGGAGCGGAGCTGCAAACAGCCGTTCCAGTATAAGGTGCGGGGTCCGTGCGTCGCCGTGCACCCATGAGTATAAATGCGACGCCTGGGCGACTCTGTAATACCGTTCCAGGTCCGGTGCTCCCAGTCCCCCCATTTCGCAAGGTAGAATCAAAGTCTTCCAACTAACCCTGGGCTGCTTCCCCCCCCAAGCTAATTTCACCAGCACCTAGGTGAGCTGTCGGAAGAAGGTCTTGGATAAAACCACCGGTAAATTCAGGAAGAGGAACAGAAATCGGGGGAGCACCACCATTTTTATTAGTGCAATCCTACCCGAGAGGGAGAGTGGGAGGCGAATCCACTTATCTACGTCCTCCACTAGGTTGTTATAGGCCACCCCGTAATTGTCTCGAACGAGCACTTCCGGGTCCGAGTGAAGTTGTATGCCCAGGTAGCGAACTGAGTCGGCGGACCACTGCAGTGGGTAATCCATGTCGAATTGTCGCGTCACCGGAGTGAGCGGGAACGCAATCGACTTGTCCCAGTTCACTTTCAGGCCCGAGAGCGAGCCGAAGCGGACCACCTCGCGAAGGACCGCAGGCAAATTAACTTCCGGCTCTCTGACGTACAACAGCGTGTCGTCCGCGTAGGTTGATATCCCTATCTTATATGTGGGGAAGCTAACCCCCTCTAGGCTGTGGTACTCCCGCATGGCACACGCCAGGGGTTCCGCCACCAGTGCGTAAAGCAACGGCGACAAAGGGCAGCCTTGTCGGGTGCCCCTGCTAATGTCGATCAGGTCCGTCACCCTGTCACCCAGGCGGAGCCTAGCGAAGGGCCGATGGTACAGCGCGCCGACCTGCTGAAGGAAATGTTCGCCCAATCCCAACTTGCGCAACACCCGAACCATGAAGGGCCATTCAACCGAGTCGAACGCCTTCTCCATGTCAAGAAATATCGCCAATGCGCTATTCTCCTGCTTAATGTGCTGCATCGCGCCTAACACTGTTCTGATGTTGTAGGTTAAATTCCTGCACGGGACAAACCCGGACTGTTCTGGGGCGACCAACCCGGGCACCAACAGGGCCAGGCGAGTAGCCAGGACCTTTGCGTAGATTTTGGCGTCTACATTAAGTAGACTAAGGGGTCTATACGAGCCGCAGAGATCGGGGGGTTTACCAGGCTTGGGTATGGTGATGAGTAGCGCCTCGCGCATGGAGGTCGGCATTTCACCGTTCTCGCAGATGGCATCAAACAGGGTGATCAAGTGTGGCAACAGCATGTCCTTAAATGCCTTATAAAACCCAACCGTGAGGCCATCCGTGCCCGGCGCACTGCCCGAGCGCATGCTTGCCAACGCCTCTAATATTTCGTCTTGGTGGAAGGGGGCCATTAAGAATTCCCTGTCCGAGTTCTTGAGGAACGGCATGGCTATATGGTCTAGGTAGTCCTCCATCTCACCCTCCACTCCCCGTGTTTTAGTTCGGTATAGTTCCGCATAGTAGTTCCTGAATGTCTGGAGTACCTGCCCCTCATCGGTCACCGTGTCTCCCTCCGGAGTTCTCAGACCTTCTATGACCAACGGTCGTCTGGTGTTACGAGCCATACGTGCCAGGAGCGCTCCTGGCCTCTCACCCTCCCCATATTGTCTCGCCGTGGCGTATTTGCCCATGTAAAGGACCTCTCTATCCGCCAGCGCCTGAAACTCAGACAGGAGTCGGGACATCGCTCCGTCTCCCGTCTCGCCGCCCAGCCGCAGCTGCTCCGCCTCCAGATCCGCCATCTTCGTTTCCAGGGCAGTTAGGTCCCTACGTATAGATCGCAGCACACCCGAATGTTTCGACATCGCCACCCCCCTGATGTATACCTTAAATGCCTCCCATACCGTAAAGAAGTCATCCACTGTGCCTATGTTAGTAGTAAAGAACTGCTCTATTGCCTCCGCCAGTTCCCCCCGGAAGGCCTCGTCTAGCAGTGCAAAGGGCGGGAACCGCCATGTGAAGGCCAGGATCCCCTTCCTGGGCGTTGCAAGGTGGAGGAGAATAGGGGCATGATCTGAGAGCGTGCGTGGGAGGACTGTGTACGTGTGAATGTTATTAAGTACCAGGGGAGTAGCCAGCCAGTAGTCTATCCTGGTGTGTACGTCGTGAAACGCAGAATAGTGTGTAAACCCACCCGCCCTCGGATGCTTTTCCCTCCAGACATCCAGCAAGTCAGATTTAATCATCTCAGCCGCCATGTACGCGGCCGAGGCCACGGGCCTCCGGGCAGGGCCCGCAGAGCGGTCCAGTGATGGGTCAAACACAAAGTTAAAGTCCCCGCCCCACAGTACCCAAGGCTGTGCGTGCGTTCTTGCAATAGCTGCCAGTGTCTTATAGAATTCAGGGTGGTCATAGTTAGGACCATAGACGTTCACTATCAGTATGTCCATCCCCTTACCCACACATCTCGCCAGGACATATCTACCATCTGGATCTGAGTGCACCGGAATGAGTTGCAACTGTGACTTCGGGTTGGCCCAAATTAACACCCCTCGGGCATGTGTAGTGAAACCCGCCGCCACAGTGTTACCCGACAATCCCCTGGATTTGAGCATTCTGCTGGAGAGTGGTAGGTGTGTCTCCTGCAGCAGAGCTATGTCAATGTGATGTCTGCTAAGGTAGTTAAGGACTTTCCTTACTTTGCGGAAGTCGTTCAGACCCCGCACATTCCAAGTCATTAAATTCAGCCCATTCCGGGTGTGTGCGTTCAAAGTCGGTGTTGTATCAGCCATCGCTAAGTGGGTTCAAATCGTGGACCATAAGATGGGATAGTGTAGGACACAGTAGGGCACCCCGACCCATAAACGCCCTCCGGCGCACGCAGACAAGGACAGCAGAACACTTCAGTTCACACACTTCACCGGCAGACCCCGTCAACAACCCCAACCAAACACCCCCCTTCCCCACCCCGAGGCCATCTCCCACCCCAAGAACAGCTACCCGCCCACAGCCGACCTCCCCCAACCTGGCCAGGCAGACCCCACTCTCCCCCCCCATGTACCCCCTATCGGTGTAGTGTCAAATAGTCCGACACCCACCCCTCAAAGAACAAAACCAACCAAAAGCTCGAGGGCAGAGCTCACCAATGCAGTACACCCCTAACTGTTCCAAAATAGTGCAAGTGCTGCCCCCCTCTCAGCTCCATTCAAGAGTCATTGCTCATGGCATGATGAAAAGTGTCACTCAGCACCCCTCGGTCCGGCTCCCCCGGCTCAGTGTATACTGCCTCGAGGCACACACCCCCTTACCAGCACCATAGGGTGACCAGGTTATCCTATCCAAAATCGTGGATCAGGCGCCATTGTGAGGCCGGGGTGCCCATTTTGTCCGGGTCCGTAATCAGATTCGTGTGTAAAGGGTCGATCCCTCCCGCCGCCGCCGTTCAGTCCTGTTCCTCCATAGATACCTCCTCCTCGTCTTCCCGGCCACTCCGGTTCTCCTTCCTTTCCCGCATCCAGGTCTTAAGGGACTTATGCAGTTCTTTCGGGTCAGTGAAGAAGTACGACTTCCCACCAGTATTAATCCGAAGTTTGGCCGGGTACAACATGGCGTAGTCCAGGCCTATCGTCCTGAGCTGCTTCTTGTAGGGCGCAAACTGCCGCCGTTCCTCCTGCACCTTGGCTGTGAAGTCCGGGTAGAGGGAGATATTCATGCCCTCATGCTGGAGTTTGCCCTTCTCTCGCGCCACTCTCAGGGCAGTGTCTCGGTCGCGATAGTTGAGCAGTTTCGCGATTATGGGGCGAGGTGGCAAGCCAGGCTGGGGCTGCGGGCCCAGCGTGCGGTGGGCGCGTTCCACAATGAACATGGGGGTAAAGACTTCCTCTCCCAGTAGTGCCTTCAGGAGTTTCTCCACATAAAGTTCCATTTTCCCCGTTTGCGTGGATTCCGCCACTCCCGTGATACGTAGGTTGGATCTGCGGGAACGTGCCTCCAGGTCCTCTGTCTTGTCCCTGATGACTGTCAGGAGTCTGTCGAATTGCTTGCGCTCCTTGTCCCACTCCATCTGGGCTTCCTCGGCCTCAGTGAGCCGACGCTCCGCCATGTCAAGGCGCTCCGCATGTTTGTCCACACGCTCTGCCATACGGTCCATTCTGTACGACAGAGCGTCTATTTTGGTGCCCACCGCCGCAATACTCTCCTGAATGCCTTTCTCCATGGCTGCCAACATGTCCCGGAGCTCTGTCGGAGCCTGGGTCGGCACCGCTGCCGCACCCTTCGGCGATGAGTCCGGTGCCGGAACCTCTGCTCCTTTCGGACGGCGCCGTTCAAAGGAGATCTTCCCCTGGTTTGCATCGTTCTTCCCCATTGTGTTCACGATGCGTGGCAGCGCCGTGCAAAGAAGTGTGCCGCACAGGCAGATCAAGTGTCCACCACAGTTCTCGATACCTCGGTTCCAGCGGTCTGGTATCCGATGCGTAGAAAAATGGCGGCGACAATGGCGGACAGCGCCTCTCTGTACGCAGGTTTCAGAACGGCCCGGTGCCAGACAGGGACCTGTCCTTTTCAGCCGTCCCAGGTGATACGTCCCTCCGCAGCCTCAGGGGAGAAGGCACAGCCTCCCGTGGTCTGTGCAAGTGAGCCAGGTTACCACGCCAGGCTCGATGTCGACCCACCACGTGGCGCGGTGCCTCAGTGTAGGTGTTCCGCCGCTCCGCTGCTTCTCCAGTCCCCTTACCCACCAGGGCAGTGCAGGGCAGGAAGGTAGAGGGCCTCACAAATCAGTGTTCGTGCCAATCTTGCCTCGACTTGCACGGCGTGCGACAGCCGCCGGAGGTATGGCCGCACGTACAGTGACGTCGCCCGGCCACCTCACCAGGATAGCCCGCTGCTCTCGGCCTAGTCCGCCACAGGCGCGCCACCAGGCACAATGCCCCGGGATGTACAGGAATTCACGCTCTGCGACCAGCCAAAAGGATCTTCGGACGTTGCCCGGGGTGCCAGCAGATGGTTCCTGGCAAGCTATAGCCAATTCGAGCTCATCTAGGATATTTAAGCAGGATAATGCTGGAGCTTTGCGAGGAGCCGAGGGCTCACGCGTCCGCCATCGACGCCGGCTAGCTCCGCCCCCCCTTCGCTGTATAATATTCTCACAGTCTCGATGTGTAGTGAAGGGGGAAATCCAAGCGTCTCCACATACACACCCTGAAAAGCAGCAAGAACAACACGAAGGCGCGGAGGGGGCAATCCGGCGTCTCACGCGCAATTAAGAAACAAAGCACCAGCCGGTGTCAACAACGCGGTTCTTTACTGTTTGTGTGAGTGACCCGAAGGGGGCAATCCGGCGTCTCCAGGTTACTCACTATTCTACAACTATAATACCGCAAGAGCGCTGAGGGAGCAATCCGGCGTCTCACGCGCCTCGCGGGTAACCACCGCAAGAACAATGAAGAGGGTCTTAGTCTTCACTCGTCTTACTCCAACTTGCTCCACAGCCGCAGAGCAAAGACGAATCACGCCTTCCCAGCAGATCCGCGGGAACAAGGCGTCCGCCAACAACAGCATTCAATTGGACAAATCACGAGCACCAATTACAAGCTTCCACAGGGCTTTATACTCTCTGAAGGCAACCCGATGTGCAAAGCATTCTGGTAGATGTAGTTTATCGTCTAGGCAGGCACCTTTGTCAGACCCTGACAGTATGCCCCCCCGCCCTGTGCCTCCTAGCGCCAGGCTTCCGCGGATTACGGGCATAGAACGAACGGATCAACCGTGGGGCATGGACTTCCTGACTAGGCTCCCAGGAGTCATCCTCCGAGCCGTATCCCTTCCAGGAGACAAGGAACCACAGCTTCCCCTGGCGGAACCTTGCGTCCAAAATGCGACGCACTTCATACTCCAGTTGACCGTCTCTCAGCACCGACGGAGCAGCCTTGCTTCGTATGGAACCAGCCGGTTTCAACAGGCTGCTGTGGAACACAGGATGTATCCTCATAGACATGGGCAATTTCAATTTGTATGCCACTGGATTGATCTTTTTAATGACCGAATAAGGACCAATGAAACGGGGATGGAAGATACTACGATAACGAAATCGAATGTTCTTTGTGGACAACCAAACTCTGTCCCCGATCTCATACAGAGGACTCTCCTGTCGGTCCTTATCCGCCCATTTTTTGTATGTGGTCTTTGCCTGGACAAGAGTTTTTTGAATCCGTTGATGAGTTTCTAACAAAGCCTTCACATGGGCGGCCACAGTGGGGTGGTTCTGGATTTCCTCTGGTATGGTCAAGGGAAGGGTGTTGGCATGAAAGCCCGTATTGGCCTTGATCGGTGTTTCCCCAGTTGCACTATGCCATGCGTTATTATAAGACAACTCAGCCAGCCAGAGAAGAGAGACCCAGGAACGGCTAGCTTCTTCCGAATAACACCTCAAATACTGTTTTAGTGTCTGATTTAGTCTTTCAGTCTGTCCATCCGTCTGAGGGTGGAAGCTGGTGGATAGAGCGTCCTCCACCCTCAGTGCCTTGCACCACCCAGAACCGTGCCACGAACTGTGGTCCCCTGTCCGAGACGATCACTCGAGGGATTCCGTGAATCCGGACCACTTGTGTCAACAGTAGTTGAGCAGTTTGACTGGCAGTAGGAAGATTTTTGCATGGAATAAAGTGTCCCATTTTAGTCAGGCTGTCCACCACTACCATGATAGCGTTGTATCCTTGGTCCGTTGGCAACCCCACGATGAAGTCCATGCCTATGGTATGCCAAGGGCGGGACGGAGTGGGCAATGGTCTGAGTTTCCCACGACTCATGGAATGATCCCCTTTTGCCCTTGCACAAGTATCACAGTGTCCTATCCACTTTTCTACATCCCTTGTCAGTGTTTCCCACCAGAAATGTCGCTTTACCAGATGGATGGTTTTTCTCACACCGGGATGCCCGGCCAGTACCTCCCCATGACACCAGTTGAAGGCCTGAAGCCGTAGGTCGTGAGAGGGGAGAAACAATTTCCCTCCATGCAAGGGTACACCGTGTTGGAGACTTCGGAGACGGTTCTGGCTTGCCCAATTCTGCCATTGGGCCTGGTTTCGTTCTTTCTGTACTTGTTCAATAAAGCGATCAGCTGTTACCAAGCACACCACCTTCTCGGGTGCGATGATCGCTTTTATTTGTTCTTTTTTTGATACCAGGTCTCCCCCTAGTCTGGAAAGTGAGTCTGCTTTCTTGTTTTCAGATCCAGGCCGAAAGGTGACAATGAAATTGTATTCCGCGAAAAACAGCATCCACCTCATTTGCCGTTGAGATAAATGACGAGCTGTTTTCATGAACAACAGATTCCTATGATCGGAATACACCGTTATAGTGTGTTGTGATCCCCACAGGTAGTGCCTCCACTCCTGGAAGGCTCTTTTTATGGCCAACAGTTCTTTTTCAGATATTGAATAGTTGCTTTCAGCAGAGTTCAATTTCCTGGACAGGAAGGCAACTGGATGTAACTGGCCTGTCTCTCTGTCTCTTTGCGATAGTACAGCTCCCACTGCTACATCAGAGGCATCTGCCTCCACTATGAAGGGTAGATCCAGTTGTGGATGTTTCAGGATTGGTGCAGAGACAAATGCCTTCTTCAGTAACTCAAATGCCCTCATGGCTTCGGTATTCCACGGAAAGGGAACTCCTTTCCGTAACAACTTAGTGATGGGGGAAGCCAACAAGGAGAACTGAGAAATAAAACGTCTGTAATAATTGGCAAAGCCAAGAAAGCATTGCACCTCTTTCACACTATTTGGCACTGGCCATGCACTCACCGCATCAACCTTCCTCTCTGCCATGTGAAACCCTCTAGGTGTGAGTATAACCCCCAGAAATTCCACCTCTTCTACATCAAACTCGCATTTACTGAGTTTACAGTAGAGCCGGTATTCCAGCAGCTTCTGTAACACCAGGAGAACATGATAGGTGTGTTGGTTGCGTGAGTCAGAATAGACAAGGATGTCATCAATATATACGATGACGAACTGGTCCAAGTATTCCTTAAGTACATCGTTAAGGAAGTACTGGAATGCCGCTGGGGCATTGCAAAGCCCAAACGGCATTACCAGATACTCGAAAAGACCATATCTGGTCTTGAAGGCAGTCTTCCACTCATCACCACTACGGATTCTGACCAGGTGATAGGCACCACGGAGATCCAACCGTGTATAGATCACTGCCTCCCTCACCTGGTCCAGAAGCACAGGGATGAGTGGAAGAGGGTACCGATTCCTTATGGTCTGTTTATTTAACTGGCGATAGTCAATGAGGGTACGTAACTCCCCATTGGCCTTCGTTGTAAAAAACAAAGGAGACGCTGCTGGTGATCGGGAGGGTCTAATGAAACCGATAGCACTGAAGTGTGTCAGGTATTCTTGTAGATGTTTGGACTCAGGCTCTGACAAGGCGTACACCCTGCAAGATGGAACAACAGCGCCTTCAACCAAATCTATTCTACAATCGTACTCCCTATGAGGAGGGAGTACTTCAGCCTGAGCTTCACTAAACACCTCACTGTAATCGTGGTATTCCGTAGGTAAGACAGTTAACTTTTCCACAGCAGTGGCTATGTGTGTTATCTGAGCCAAGGCTATTGTATGTGAAGGTGGTGTACTCATACAAACTCTCTGACACTCCTCTGACTGAAAGCTTACAGTTTTTTCCCTCCAGTCTATGGAAGGGTTGTATTTTTCTAACCATGGGATACCCAGTATTAACTCATATTGTGGAGCCTCAATGATGTTCAAAACAATACTCTCAGCGTGTTTGACAATGCTGTTCTCCAAAACCAACACCACCTCTTCGGTACGTTCAATGATAGGACCGGATTTCAGGGGAGTACCATCCACTGCCAACACAGTTTCTGGGTTGTCCGTAGTCACTCTTCCCAACCCCAAACGACGCACGAGGCCCTCATCCACAAAATTTCCAGTAGCCCCTGAGTCTATCATGCTCCACACAGCATGTTCTTTGCCCAGGCTCAACAATAGGGAGGATAAGGCAACATGCGTTACAGGGGCCTTGCCCTCAACCGAAGCCAACGAAGTCAATCTCCATTCTTTTGTCTCCGTTCTGTCACTCAAGGAAGTGTTCTCAACACTGGTCTCGGGATCAACAGTGGTAAGAGCCACTTTCTTAGCAGAGTAAAAGGTTTTGGACCTTTTGGGTTTGGAGGGACACTCCTTAACGTAGTGTCCCTTCTTCCCACAATACATACACAGCCCCTGCGAGCGACGACTCTCTCTTTCGGTCTTAGTAAGAGGGGATCGGATGGCCCCAACATCCATTGGTTCCGTTGTACTGTCTCCAGTCCGTGGAACCGGCGGAAGCACATGTCCCACCGAGTCAGAGGGCCTATCATGTTTCCTTCGGTCGCCTCCCCGCTCTCCTAATCGATGGTCCAGGCGCAGGGTGAGATTAATTAAATCAATACATGTTGTGGGTTGGGGATCGATCTGCACTATTATATATTTTAACTCATCTGACAGGCCCTGATAATATAATGCCATTCTTTTATCTTCTGGCCAGCCTGTCTCAGTCACAAGACGATTGAAAGTAGTCATGTAGGACACTAGATCCTTCTTCCCTTGTGAGAGCCCCAACAATTCCCTGTCTGCACTTAGTGTTGTCGCTCTCCGATCAAACACCCGTTCAAACTCTCTGCGGAACGCTGTCCAGTCATTTAATATGGGGTCATCATTCCTAACAAAGGGAACCGCCCAATTCGCTGCATCCCCAGACAAATAAGAAATGGCGAATGCCACTCGGGACATATTATTGGGGAACGAAGCCGGTCTACACGAGAAATGAAGGGTGATTTGGGTTAGAAAGGCTTGAATTCTCTGAGGGTCACCAGAGTATCTCTCTGGACTGGCTAAAGGTATTGGCGGGGGTACCGTTACTTGAATAGTGGGACCTCCTGCGGCCGCATCAAAAGGGTTGGCCTGTTGACGGTCTAACCTTTCTTTTAAGGCAGTGGTCTCTAACTTGGACGCCGCCAGTTCCTGCTGTACTAACAACAAGGCCTGAAGCACATCATCCATAGTTGCCATATTTTGAACTTCCTTCCGACCAGGAGGTGATTGTAACGTGGGCTCGTGATTCTGTCACGGCTGTTGATCCTCAGGGTCGGAATGATGCTCAAATGGGGTCCACCTCCAGACGTCCCCGCACTCTAATTAAAACCTTCAGAGTGCAAGGCAGTCAGGCGAGGGAAAAATTAGGTAGAAAACAGGAACATCCAGGACAGGGACCTGAAACGATAAGAGGAACACGTTAACCTACAGTTCCCTAGTATCCTAATTCTAATTTCTCTCTGGTACTTATAAGGACCCTCACCTGATAATGCCCAGGATACGACCCTTCCCTTGTTTGTATCCCTTCTTGGGCTAAAGATAAGAAAACAAAACAACAGTCAAGGCCCTCTTGTAACCCCCTATGTCTCATGTGTATGTCCACTAACAATTCAACACACAATCACTCACCAGGTGCCATAAGAAGGGGTGTAGTAAGGAGTTCACCGATGGACTAAGGAAAGATCAGACTCTTCCCCCCAGCTCCTAACCGCCGGATGAAATCTCCGATGTTCCTGATCAAAACGATAGAATAACTAAACTTAAATGCAGCCAACCGGCTTTTCTTTCTTGACAAATTGTTCAAGCCAAAATCAAACACAAACCACAGGAGGGTGCAATCCCAGCGTCTCCTGTTCGATGTATAATATTCTCACAGTCTCGATGTGTAGTGAAGGGGGAAATCCAAGTGTCTCCACATACGCACCCTGAAAAGCAGCAAGAACAACACGAAGGCGCGGAGGGGGCAATCCGGCGTCTCACGCGCAATTAGGAAACAAAGCACCAGCCGGTGTCAACAACGCGGTTCTTTACTGTTTGTGTGAGTGACCCGAAGGGGGCAATCCGGTGTCTCCAGGTTACTCACTATTCTACAACTATAATACCGCAAGAGCGCTGAGGGAGCAATCCGGCGTCTCAATCGCCTCGCGGGTAACCACCGCAAGAACAATGAAGAGGGGGGCGTGGCTTGGGCGCCGATGGCGATGGTCGCCTGAGAGCTCGGCTCCGGGACTGGGCCCGTGATCATCCTGTAAATCGGAGACTGCGGGGCACCCCAGACCCCGCATTCTGCTGAACGGACCGACGAAGACCTGCCAGGGCCCCTGGCGGGGCTCAGACGAGTGGTGATCCGGCGTAAAACCGAAGTTTGCGAAGTTGCGGAGTGCGACCCAACATGGCGCCCGGACTTCATTGTCCCCCTGGCCGGATCCACTGAATTGGAGGAGCGTCGCGGGCGGCGTCTCGCCCCCGGCTTTGCCATCCCCTGCTGATCTGTGCACTAGATATCAGTTGGATCGGACTTTCTACAACGAGACTGCACTCGGTTGGGTGACTGGGCGGATGCCCACGTTATAGGGGATCCCGTGAGCGGACGTCCTGTGAACCAGGCGGTGGCCCAACTCACGACACCGCACCTAGCTACATTTTCCTGGCCAGTCCACTTCCATGGGAGGCGCGACACTCTGGCGCCACAAATCGTCCGGTGGAGTTGGTGACCCTCACCCCGGGTCTCTAGCGGCTGTGCGGGCCTGCCCGACTTGGCGGCGGTTGTCTCCGCCCCCTCATCGGTGCCCTCGGACGCCGTGGCGGTGGCGCGAGCCGAAGCGGAGAAGTTTCCACAGGCCCTGGGGAAGGAGGTCTCCGATACTCGATTTGAGGTCCAGTAACCGGGAGGGTCGCGGTCGGCATTTACACCCGGAGACGCCTGCTCCGGGACCATCACGGAGGGCCCCCGGCGACATGGGGAAACCTAGAGGAGCCAAGGGGACTACCCCGACCGCCTCAGACTCGGAGACCCAGGACAAAGAGGAACATGGGGACCCAAAGAGTTCTGGTGGCGCATCGATGCAACAGCAGTTCGACTGCGTCCTGGAGGCGATAGCGACCACGAGATCGGCCCTCCAACAGGACATTGCCCAGGTGGCGACGAGCCTAGGTCTCCTCAGAGTGGACCACGGCAAACTTTCGGACCGGGTCAAGGAAGTGGAGAGCTCGGTGAAAACCTTGGAGCCGGCGCAGCGAACCTTGGCTGCGACTATGAAGGATGCCTTATCCCGAATTGCGACCCTAGAGCAGAGAGCGGAGGATGCGGAAGGCCGCAACAGGAGGAACAACATCCGTGTGGTGGGCCTTCCGGAAAAGATCGAGGATGGCGACATGGTGGCATACTTGGAGGCCTGGCTCCGTGACACGGTGGCCCCGGAGGGGCTATCCTCCTTCTACACCTTGGAGCGTGCCCACAGAGTCCCGGCGCGGCCACCGCAACAGGGACGTGCCCCGAGACCAGTGGTGGCGCGGTTATTGCACTTTCGGGACAGAGACTTAATCCTCAATGCCGCCAGACATAATGGTCCATTCAAAGTGGCGAACAGTCAGGTGAACATCTTCCCGGATTACACCTACGAAACTCAACGCAGGCGGTTCTCCTTCCTGGCGGTCAAGCGCGAGCTCAGGAGCGAGGGCATCCAGTACTCGCTCCTCTATCCTGCAAGGCTCCGCATCATTGTCGATGACAAGACTCAATTCTTCGACACCCCGGAGGATGTCTGTGCCTGGCTCGAGCTTTACAGAACAGGGAAAGATGGCTTCGGCTCCTCATCCCAACAGGCGGAGGAGCCGGAACAGAGACGGCGATCCAGGAGGATCAGGAATCGCCGTGGCCGCACAGGAGGGCCCTCAACTGCAGAGACGTCGACGGAGCGGAGGGGAGTGCTGGAGGTGTTATCTGAGTTGTCTGGCGCACGGGCCGAAGCCATTGAAGAGGAAGCAGACCCGGGTGACGAGGGGGCACCATCGGACTGGGAGGACTCAGTGACTGATAGCGCCCATACACCGGTGATCACACCGAAATCGGTGGAAGACCTTCTGGATGGACAAGGGTAACAGGGTGTGCTACCTCATTTTGGGAGGGGGCCCGGCAGGGGGGAGGCGGTTGCCGTCAATTGATGCTAACAACGAGGGCGGGGAGGGTGGGGTGCCCCTGTTTCTGCCCCGAGGGGTTTTTGGCACTGTTTTGGGCTTGTTTTAGTCCTGGTAGCCTGAGCGTCGAGGGCCCACTGCCTCCGCCCGGCCCGCACCTGGCCCTTAAGGCCTTCCTACGGTGGCGACCGCAGGATTAGTAGGGGTTATTGGGTTGTTGGAGGGCAAGGTTTGGATGGGATCTGGATGGTGCAGTTTGGGTCCTGTTCTGGGGAGGGTGGGTGGGAGTTTGGTTCGTTCTTGGGTTGGTTGGTTGTGGTTGGGGAAAATGGCCGCCATCAGTGCTGGGATGAAGGATGTCCTTTTTTTGTGGGAACCCGGATGGGGAGACTGTGCGAGAACAATATGGGACAATGGCTAATGTTGCTAACTTGAAATGTGTTACTTGGAACGTGAGGGGGCTTCATACTATGTCCAGGCGCCACAAAGTCCACGCTTATTTAGTGCGTAGGGGAGTGCAAATGGCGCTGCTGCAGGAAACTCATCTGAACAAGGCGGAAGGGGCGGCGCTACAGCGTAGATGGAGGGGGCAGGTCTTTTCCACATCGTACTCCGCGTATGCCAGAGGGGCGCTAATATGGGTCAGAGCTGGGGTCCCCTTCCAAGTCACGAAAACAGTGATAGATCCAGAGGGGCGTTACGTAGCCATTTCGGGCACTTTAGGAGGGAGGGACTTGAACGTTTGCTGTGTGTACGCTCCTAATATAGACCAGACTGCCTTCCTTTCCAGGTTATCGGGCTCGTTGGCCCACTTCTTCTCCGGGCCCCTTCTGCTCGGGGGAGACTTCAACTCAGTAGTGGACGTAGACATTGACCGCTCGCATCCACCGCTTCCCGATTCTCCGGTTCATCGCACGGCTAAGGGTCATAAGGATTGGCAGATCCGCTGGGGTCTGACGGATATCTGGAGGGCGCACCACCCCGCATCTAGGGACTATTCATACTTCTCGAGCCTTCATGAGTTGCATGTCAGACTGGATGGCTTTCTTGGCTCGCCCGAACTGGTTTCGGCAGCGGTCCGATCTGAGTACTTGTCCAGAACCATTTCAGACCATAACCCCCTCCTGCTGGGCCTTCGCTGGTTCCCCGGGACGCCGGCGGTGCCCACCTGGAAGTTGCGACCCGAGATTCTTGAGGGCAGTGTTTTCAGGGCGGACCTAGGGGATAAGGTATCGGAATATTTCGCGTCCAACGGCGGCACCGCGAGTACACGAGCGCTAGAGTGGGACGCTTTTAAGGTAGTGGTGAGGGGTTACTGTATTTCTAAAAAGGTGGGCATGAGGCGAGTTATCCTAGCTGACCTAGATGCAGCGGACCGGAAACTCCGCGAGCTGGAAATTCGCCGCCCCGGGCACCCGGAATTACAGATACAAACGGCGGAGGCGAGGGAGAAGGTGGCGGCAGAGGTCGAACGGCTTCGCTGTTTTGACTACAAGGCCTATACGGTCCGATCCATCGCGGAGGGGGACAGATCGAGCGCGTTGCTGGCATGGTTGGCCAACCCTACGCGCCAGTCCTCATTGACGACAAGTATGCGTAAGGCAGACGGAACCGAGGTACACACTCAACCGGAGATTCTCGGCTGCTTCCGGCATTATTACGAACGTTTGTACCGCAGTCGCTCCGCACGAGACCCTGACCGGCTCGATAATTATCTACGCCCACTGGAGCTCCGAACAGTGGAGCAAGAAGTGGCGAAAGCCCTGGGGTCCGACATTGAATTGGGGGAGATCCGCGGTGCCATTAAACGGATGGCGAGAAATAAGACCCCGGGCCTGGATGGCCTACCCGTGGAGTTTTATGCAGCTTATGCTGACCTCCTAGCTCCTCGATTATTGGTGGTCTACAGGGAGGCGAAGAGGCTGGGGCGACTCCCGAGCTCGATGTGTGAAGCGTTGGTGGTTCCTCTCCTCAAACCAGGTCGGGATGCTGACGGTGGACTATAAAATACTGAGCAGTATCTTGGCCTCGAGGCTGCTGGGACACATGAGTTCCCTGGTGCATGAGGACCAAGCTGGTTTTATCCCAAGGCGAAACACGACTATGAACATTCGCAGGTTGTTCCGTTTGCTAGGGGAACCATTTGTGGATGCCCCGTCCCCGGTTGTCTTGTCGGTGGACCTAGAGAAGGCTTTTGATAGCCTGGAGTGGGACTACCTCTGCACGGTGCTGCGGAGATTCAGCCTCGGTGAGGGCTTTATCAGGTGGACCGCGGTTCTCTATGCCTCTGCATCGGCCAGGGTCCGGGCGGGACCACTGATTTCCTCACAATATCCGGTAGAACGAGGCACGAGGCAGGGGTGTTTGTTGTCCCCACTTCTCTTTGCGCTGGCGGTGGAACCACTCGCGCTGCATCTTCGATCGGGAGCCCACTATACGGGCCTGTGGACGCCTACGGGCCCGCATTACGTTTCGCTGTATGCAGACGACCTGTTGCTCTTCCTAGAGGACCCGCTCGACGCTTTACATGGAGCGGCGATGGCGCTCACAGAGTTTGGGGAGGTTTCGGGCCTCCGGGTGAATTGGTCCAAGACCTGTCTTTTCCCGGTTCGTAAGGGCGCCCCCGCCCCTACTTTAAGTAGGGAGATTAGATGGGAACCCGACTGCTTTAAGTACCTGGGGGTATTCGTCTATCACGACCCATCCGACCTCCTGGATGGGAACATTGCCCGCAGCACTCGAGCACTTCGAGGCTGCATGGACTTTTGGGCCTTGCTGCCGCTCTCGGTGGCGGGACGGATCGCCCTGCTTAAAATGGTGGCGCTTCCCCGACTATTATATTATTTCCGGACACTACCGATCTGGGTCCCACCGGCCACTTTCGACTATTACGCTCTATGGTGGTCGGATTCCTCTGGGGGTCGGGCCGCCGGCGGGTGGCCCTCAAAACCCTGATGAGGCCAAAAGACGAGGGGGGGCTCGCGGTGCCGGACTTTGAAAAGTATTATCTGGCGGCGCAGCTCCAGACCTTCACCCAGGAGATCGCCCGGGAATTTCGGGGCCCGGAAGACAGAAGGGGGACGGGCATGGCCAGGCATGTTCTCTCCTTTATAGCGCTGCGACAACGTTTGGCCCTGCGGGATTTATCGCTGGAGGAGCGGACTGTCCGCCTGTGTTGGAATCGGGCTCACGCCCGAGGCCATCTGAGAACACCGTATGCGCCCGAAATACCATTGGGGATGCTGACGGCCCTCCCCCATGGAGGCGATTGGTCACGATTGGCGGCCTGGGAGGACGCCGGCTTACAGCTAGTTGGGGATCTGTATGAGGACGGAGCGCTCTTGTCCTTCCAGGATCTTATTGACCGCTTCGAGATCCCCCGTGGTGACTTTCTGTTGCACTCGGCCATTGTCCGAGCGGTCCAGGCACACTGGAAGAGCGGGCAGGAGGAACCCGCCTTATCTCAGGTGTGCCAATACGTGATGATGTCTGCGGGCACGGTGAAGGCGGTCACTTGCCTTTACGGTAGGTTGATCAGCGAAGGGTTGGCTCCCCTCACCACTCTGAGAAACCGCTGGGAGGAGGACATTGGCAGGGAGATCCCGGAGACGACCTGGTCCCAGTTGGTGCGGCGAGCCTGGAAGGGCGCACGCAACGCCCGTTTTCAGCTGGTCCACTATTACGTTCTCCATAGAGCATATCTGACCCCAGTGCAAATTAAGCGATATTTTGCCACGAATTCGGCGGAATGCCCTAGGTGCCCAGCTCAGGAAGCGGACCTCCTACACATGTTATGGGCCTGTCCAGGACTGTCATCCTACTGGATGGAAGTGGAGAAGACCCTGGAGGAGG
This sequence comes from Lissotriton vulgaris, assembly GCF_964263255.1. NCBI lineage: Eukaryota > Metazoa > Chordata > Amphibia > Caudata > Salamandridae > Lissotriton > Lissotriton vulgaris. Next base: position 22,438,577 of record NC_141685.1, on the reverse strand, counting down.
TGACGGGGAGATCCTTATCATTTGATGCGGCGGTGGGGCTCCTACACTGGTTCCCTCATACCCCCAGGAATAAAATTTCCAGCAAATTTATCGACCTAGGGCTCCTACTTGCTAAGCGAGAGGTGACCAGGAACTGGAAGGCACGAGTTGGTCCGACAGGCAGCAGATGGCACAGCGAGCTCTTGAAGTGGGCGGCGGGGGAGAGCGCGCTGAGATACCAACTGGCTTGGAGGCAGCGTAATGAGAAGGCGCAGGAGGCAGTGTTGGAGTGGGAAATGTTGGTGCAGGCCCTCAGGGATTATTGTGCCCCCAGCGACTCTGAAGGTGAAGAAGCGACTCGCCCCGAGTCCCGATAAACATTTGCACTGTTAGTCCTATTACTTTCCCCGTGGGTCCCATGGCAGATCCTGTGGCGGTTGCTCCCAGGCGCTGATGGCGGGGTTGGGTGGGGTTTCCTTTGGTTAGTAGTATTTTGAGGGTGGGGGGTTTTTCTTTTGGGTTTCTAGGCTTGTTTGGAAAAGCAGATGACGGACGGTGGATCATCCGGACCAGCTCTAGCATCCTGCTGAGCCCCCATTGAATTTCGCCGCCCGACCCCAGGGTTGTGGGCCGGTTGGCTGTGTACGGAACTTACGGTGTGGGGACAGAGGGTTGTATTCCGCTGATATTGCTTGTGATATAATGCTGGTCAATATTGTACCGATTTACTAATTCCTGCAATAAAAATATATTTAAAAAAAAAAAAAAAAGAACAATGAAGAGGGTCTTAGTCTTCACTCGTCTTACTCCAATTTGCTCCACAGTCTCAGAGCAAAGACGAATCACGCCTTCCCAGCAGATCCGCGGGAACAAGGCGTCCGCCAACAACAGCATTCAATTGGACAAATCACGAGCACCAATTACAAGCTTCCACAGGGCTTAATACTCTCTGAAGGCAACCCGATGTGCAAAGCATTTTGGTAGATGTAGTTTATCGTCTAGGCAGGCACCTTTGTCAGACACTGACAGTATGCCCCCCCGCCCTGTGCCTCCTAGCGCCAGGCTTCCGCGGATTACGGGCATAGAACGAACGGATCAACCGTGGGGCATGGACTTCCTGACTAGGCTCCCAGGAGTCATCCTCCGAGCCGTATCCCTTCCAGGAGACAAGGAACCACAGCTTCCCCTGGCGGAACCTTGCGTCCAAAATGCGACGCACTTCATACTCCAGTTGACCGTCTCTCAGCACCGACGGAGCAGCCTTGCTTCGTATGGAACGAGCCGGTTTCAACAGGCTGCTGTGGAACACAGGATGTATCCTCATAGACATGGGCAATTTCAATTTGTATGCCACTGGATTGATCTTTTTAATGACCGAATAAGGACCAATGAAACGGGGATGGAAGATACTACGATAACGAAATCGAATGTTCTTTGTGGACAACCAAACTCTGTCCCCGATCTCATACAGAGGACTCTCCTGTCGGTCCTTATCCGCCCATTTTTTGTATGTGGTCTTTGCTTGGACAAGAGTTTTTTGAATCCGTTGATGAGTTTCTAACAAAGCCTTCACATGGGCGGCCACAGTGGGGTGGTTCTGGATTTCCTCTGGTATGGTCAAGGGAAGGGTGTTGGCATGAAAGCCCGTATTGGCCTTGAACGGTGTTTCCCCAGTTGCACTATGCCATGCGTTATTATAAGACAACTCAGCCAGCCAGAGAAGAGAGACCCAGGAACGGCTAGCTTCTTCCGAATAACACCTCAAATACTGTTTTAGTGTCTGATTTAGTCTTTCGGTCTGTCCATCCGTCTGAGGGTGGAAGCTGGTGGATAGAGCGTCCTCCACCCTCAGTGCCTTGCACCACATGTGCCAGAACCGTGCCACGAACTGTGGTCCCCTGTCCGAGACGATCACTCGAGGGATTCCGTGAATCCGGGCCACTTGTGTCAACAGTAGTTGAGCAGTTTGACTGGCAGTAGGAAGATTTTTGCATGGAATAAAGTGTCCCATTTTTGTCAGGCTGTCCACCACTACCATGATAGCGTTGTATCCTTGGTCCGTTGGCAACCCCACGATGAAGTCCATGCCTATGGTATGCCAAGGGCGGGACGGAGTGGGCAATGGTCTGAGTTTCCCACGACTCATGGAATGATCCCCTTTTGCCCTTGCACAAGTATCACAGTGTCCTATCCACTTTTCTACATCCCTTGTCAGTGTTTCCCACCAGAAATGTCGCTTTACCAGATGGATGGTTTTTCTCACACCGGGATGCCCGGCCAGTACCTCCCCATGACACCAGTTGAAGGCCTGAAGCCGTAGGTCGTGAGAGGGGAGAAACAATTTCCCTCCATGCAAGGGTACACCGTGTTGGAGACTTCGGAGACGGTTCTGGCTTGCCCAATTCTGCCATTGGGCCTGGTTTCGTTCTTTCTGTACTTGTTCAATAAAGCGATCAGCTGTTACCAAGCACACCACCTTCTCGGGTGCGATGATCGCTTTTATTTGTTCTTTTTTTGATACCAGGTCTCCCCCTAGTCTGGAAAGTGAGTCTGCTTTCTTGTTTTCAGATCCAGGCCGAAAGGTGACAATGAAATTGTATTCCGCGAAAAACAGCATCCACCTCATTTGCCGTTGAGATAAATGACGAGCTGTTTTCATGAACAACAGATTCCTATGATCGGAATACACCGTTATAGTGTGTTGTGATCCCCACAGGTAGTGCCTCCACTCCTGGAAGGCTCTTTTTATGGCCAACAGTTCTTTTTCAGATATTGAATAGTTGCTTTCAGCAGAGTTCAATTTCCTGGACAGGAAGGCAACTGGATGTAACTGGCCTGTCTCTCTGTCTCTTTGCGATAGTACAGCTCCCACTGCTACATCAGAGGCATCTGCCTCCACTATGAAGGGTAGATCCAGTTGTGGATGTTTCAGGATTGGTGCAGAGACAAACGCCTTCTTCAGTAACTCAAATGCCCTCATGGCTTCGGTATTCCACGGAAAGGGAACTCCTTTCCGTAACAACTTAGTGATGGGGGAAGCCAACAAGGAGAACTGAGAAATAAAACGTCTGTAATAATTGGCAAAGCCAAGAAAGCATTGCACCTCTTTCACACTATTTGGCACTGGCCATGCACTCACCGCATCAACCTTCCTCTCTGCCATGTGAAACCCTCTAGGTGTGAGTATAACCCCCAGAAATTCCACCTCTTCTACATCAAACTCGCATTTACTGAGTTTACAGTAGAGCCGGTATTCCAGCAGCTTCTGTAACACCAGGAGAACATGATAGGTGTGTTGGTTGCGTGAGTCAGAATAGACAAGGATGTCATCAATATATACGATGACGAACTGGTCCAAGTATTCCTTCAGTACATCGTTAAGGAAGTACTGGAATGCCGCTGGGGCATTGCAAAGCCCAAACGGCATTACCAGATACTCGAAAAGACCATATCTGGTCTTGAAGGCAGTCTTCCACTCATCACCACTACGGATTCTGACCAGGTGATAGGCACCACGGAGATCCAACCGTGTATAGATCACTGCCTCCCTCACCTGGTCCAGAAGCACAGGGATGAGTGGAAGAGGGTACCGATTCCTTATGGTCTGTTTATTTAACTGGTGATAGTCAATGAGGGTACGTAACTCCCCATTGGCCTTCGTCGTAAAAAACAAAGGAGACGCTGCTGGTGATCGGGAGGGTCTAATGAAACCGATAGCACTGAAGTGTGTCAGGTATTCTTGTAGATGTTTGGACTCAGGCTCTGACAAGGCGTACACCCTGCAAGATGGAACAACAGCGCCTTCAACCAAATCTATTCTACAATCGTACTCCCTATGAGGAGGGAGTACTTCAGCCTGAGCTTCACTAAACACCTCACTGTAATCGTGGTATTCCGTAGGTAAGACAGTTAACTTTTCCAAAGCAGTGGCTATGTGTGTTATCTGAGCCAAGGCTATTGTATGTGTAGGTCGTGTACTCATACAAACTCTCTGACACTCCTCTGACTGAAAGCTTACAGTTTTTTCCCTCCAGTCTATGGAAGGGTTGTATTTTTCTAACCATGGGATACCCAGTATTAACTCATATTGTGGAGCCTCAATGATGTTCAAAACAATACTCTCAGCGTGTTTGACAATGCTGTTCTCCAAAACCAACACCACCTCTTCGGTACGTTCAATGATAGGACCGGATTTCAGGGGAGTACCATCCACTGCCAACACAGTTTCTGGGTTGTCCGTAGTCACTCTTCCCAACCCCAAACGACGCACGAGGCCCTCATCCACAAATTTCCCAGTAGCCCCTGAGTCTATCATGCTCCACACAGCATGTTCTTTGCCCTGGCTCAACAATAGGGAGGATAAGGCAACATGCGTTACAGGGGCCTTGCCCTCAACCGAAGCCAACGAAGTCAATCTCCATTCTTTTTTCTCCGACCTGTCACTCAAGGAAGTGTTCTCAACACTGGTCTCGGGATCAACAGTGGTAAGAGCCACTTTCTTAGCAGAGTAAAAGGTTTTGGACCTTTTGGGTTTGGAGGGACACTCCTTAACGTAGTGTCCCTTCTTCCCACAATACATACACAGCCCCTGCGAGCGACGACTCTCTCTTTCGGTCTTAGTAAGAGGGGATCGGATGGCCCCAACATCCATTGGTTCCGTTGTACTGTCTCCAGTCCGTGGAACCGGCGGAAGCACATGTCCCACCGAGTCAGAGGGCCTATCATGTTTCCTTCGGTCGGCTCCCCGCTCTCCTAATCGATGGTCCAGGCGCAGGGTGAGATTAATTAAATCAATACATGTTGTGGGTTGGGGATCGATCTGCACTATTATATCTTTTAACTCATCTGACAGGCCCTGATAATATAATGCCATTCTTTTATCTTCTGGCCAGCCTGTCTCAGTCACAAGACGATTGAAAGTAGTCATGTAGGACACTAGATCCTTCTTCCCTTGTCGGAGCCCTAACAATTCCCTGTCTGCACTTAGTGTTGTCGCTCTCCGATCAAACACCCGTTCAAACTTTCTGCGGAACGCTGTCCAGTCATTTAATATGGGGTCATCATTCCTAACAAAGGGAACCGCCCAATTCGCTGCATCCCCAGACAAATAAGAAATGGCGAATGCCACTCGGGACATATTATTGGGGAACGAAGCCGGTCTACACGAGAAATGAAGGGTGATTTGGGTTAGAAAGGCTTGAATTCTCTGAGGGTCACCAGAGTATCTCTCTGGACTGGCTAAAGGTATTGGCGGGGGTACCGTTACTTGAATAGTGCGACCTCCTGCGGCCGCATCAAAAGGGTTGGCCTGTTGACGGTCTAACCTTTCTTTTAAGGCAGTGGTCTCTAACTTGGACGCCGCCAGTTCCTGCTGTACTAACAACAAGGCCTGAAGCACATCATCCATAGTTGCCATATTTTGAACTTCCTTTCGACCAGGAGGTGATTGTAACGTGGGCTCGTGATTCTGTCACGGCTGTTGATCCTCAGGGTCGGAATGATGCTCAAATGGGGTCCACCTCCAGACGTCCCCGCACTCTAATTAAAACCTTCAGAGTGCAAGGCAGTCAGGCGAGGGAAAAATTAGGTAGAAAACAGGAACATCCAGGACAGGGACCTGAAACGATAAGAGGAACACGTTAACCTACAGTTCCCTAGTATCCTAATTCTAATCTCTCTCTGGTACTTATAAGGACCCTCACCTGATAATGCCCAGGATACGACCCTTCCCTTGTTTGTTTCCCTTCTTGGGCTAAAGATAAGAAAACAAAACAACAGTCAAGGCCCTCTTGTAACCCCCTATGTCTCATGTGTATGTCCACTAACAATTCAACACACAATCACTCACCAGGTGCCATAAGAAGGGGTGTAGTAAGGAGTTCACCGATGGACTAAGGAAAGATCAGACTCTTCCGCCCAGAACCTAACCGCCGGATGAAATCTCCGATGTTCCTGATCAAAACGATAGAATAATTAAACTTAAATGCAGCCAACCGGCTTTTCTTTCTTGACAAATTGTTCAAGCCAAAATCAAACACAAACCACAGGAGGGTGCAATCCCAGCGTCTCCTGTTCGCTGTATAATATTCTCACAGTCTCGATGTGTAGTGAAGGGGGAAATCCAAGCGTCTCCACATACGCACCCTGAAAAGCAGCAAGAACAACACGAAGGCGCGGAGGGGGCAATCCGGCGTCTCACGCGCAATTAGGAAACAAAGCACCAGCCGGTGTCAACAACGCGGTTCTTTACTGTTTGTGTGAGTGACCCGAAGGGGGCAATCCGGTGTCTCCAGGTTACTCACTATTCTACAACTATAATACCGCAAGAGCGCTGAGGGAGCAATCCGGCGTCTCACGCGCCTCGCGGGTAACCACCACAAGAACAATGAAGAGGGTCTTAGTCTTCACTCGTCTTACTCCAACTTGCTCCACAGCCGCAGAGCAAAGACGAATCACGCCTTCCCAGCAGATCCGCGGGAACAAGGCGTCCGCCAACAACACCATTCAATTGGACAAATCACGAGCACCAATTACAAGCTTCCACAGGGCTTTATACTCTCTGAAGGCAACCCGATGTGCAAAGCATTCTGGTAGATGTAGTTTATCGTCTAGGCATCGTCTTTATCGTGAAGGGTAGATCCAGTTGTGGATGTTTCAGGATTGGTGCAGAGACAAACGCCTTCTTCAGTAACTCAAATGCCCTCATGGCTTCGGTATTCCACGGAAAGGGAACTCCTTTCCGTAACAACTTAGTGATGGGGGAAGCCAACAAGGAGAACTGAGAAATAAAACGTCTGTAATAATTGGCAAAGCCAAGAAAGCATTGCACCTCTTTCACACTATTTGGCACTGGCCATGCACTCACCGCATCAACCTTCCTCTCTGCCATGTGAAACCCTCTAGGTGTGAGTATAACCCCCAGAAATTCCACCTCTTCTACATCAAACTCGCATTTACTGAGTTTACAGTAGAGCCGGTATTCCAGCAGCTTCTGTAACACCAGGAGAACATGATAGGTGTGTTGGTTGCGTGAGTCAGAATAGACAAGGATGTCATCAATATATACGATGACGAACTGGTCCAAGTATTCCTTCAGTACATCGTTAAGGAAGTACTGGAATGCCGCTGGGGCATTGCAAAGCCCAAACGGCATTACCAGATACTCGAAAAGACCATATCTGGTCTTGAAGGCAGTCTTCCACTCATCACCACTACGGATTCTGACCAGGTGATAGGCACCACGGAGATCCAACCGTGTATAGATCACTGCCTCCCTCACCTGGTCCAGAAGCACAGGGATGAGTGGAAGAGGGTACCGATTCCTTATGGTCTGTTTATTTAACTGGCGATAGTCAATGAGGGTACGTAACTCCCCATTGGCCTTCGTCGTAAAAAACAAAGGAGACGCTGCTGGTGATCGGGAGGGTCTAATGAAACCGATAGCACTGAAGTGTGTCAGGTATTCTTGTAGATGTTTGGACTCAGGCTCTGACAAGGCGTACACCCTGCAAGATGGAACAACAGCGCCTTCAACCAAATCTATTCTACAATCGTACTCCCTATGAGGAGGGAGTACTTCAGCCTGAGCTTCACTAAACACCTCACTGTAATCGTGGTATTCCGTAGGTAAGACAGTTAACTTTTCCACAGCAGTGGCTATGTGTGTTATCTGAGCCAAGGCTATTGTATGTGAAGGTGGTGTACTCATACAAACTCTCTGACACTCCTCTGACTGAAAGCTTACAGTTTTTTCCCTCCAGTCTATGGAAGGGTTGTATTTTTCTAACCATGGGATACCCAGTATTAACTCATATTGTGGAGCCTCAATGATGTTCAAAACAATACTCTCAGCGTGTTTGACAATGCTGTTCTCCAAAACCAACACCACCTCTTCGGTACGTTCAATGATAGGACCGGATTTCAGGGGAGTACCATCCACTGCCAACACAGTTTCTGGGTTGTCCGTAGTCACTCTTCCCAACCCCAAACGACGCACGAGGCCCTCATCCACAAAATTCCCAGTAGCCCCTGAGTCTATCATGCTCGACACAGCATGTTCTTTGCCCCGGCTCAACAATAGGGAGGATAAGGCAACATGCGTTACAGGGGCCTTGCCCTCAACCGAAGCCAACGAAGTCAATCTCCATTCTTTTGTCTCCGACCTGTCACTCAAGGAAGTGTTCTCAACACTGGTCTCGGGATCAACAGTGGTAAGAGCCACTTTCTTAGCAGAGTAAAAGGTTTTGGACCTTTTGGGTTTGGAGGGACACTCCTTAACGTAGTGTCCCTTCTTCCCACAATACATACACAGCCCCTGCGAGCGACGACTCTCTCTTTCGGTCTTAGTAAGAGGGGATCGGATGGCCCCAACATCCATTGGTTCCGTTGTACTGTCTCCAGTCCGTGGAACCGGCGGAAGCACATGTCCCACCGAGTCAGAGGGCCTATCATGTTTCCTTCGGTCGGCTCCCCGCTCTCCTAATCGATGGTCCAGGCGCAGGGTGAGATTAATTAAATCAATACATGTTGTGGGTTGGGGATCGATCTGCACTATTATATCTTTTAACTCATCTGACAGGCCCTGATAATATAATGCCATTCTTTTATCTTCTGGCCAGCCTGTCTCAGTCACAAGACGATTGAAAGTAGTCATGTAGGACACTAGATCCTTCTTCCCTTGTCGGAGCCCTAACAATTCCCTGTCTGCACTTAGTGTTGTCGCTCTCCGATCAAACACCCGTTCAAACTCTCTGCGGAACGCTGTCCAGTCATTTGATATGGGGTCATCATTCCTAACAAAGGGAACCGCCCAATTCGCTGCATCCCCAGACAAATAAGAAATGGCGAATGCCACTCGGGACATATTATTGGGGAACGAAGCCGGTCTACACGAGAAATGAAGGGTGATTTGGGTTAGAAAGGCTTGAATTCTCTGAGGGTCACCAGAGTATCTCTCTGGACTGGCTAAAGGTATTGGCGGGGGTACCGTTACTTGAATAGTGCGACCTCCTGCGGCCGCATCAAAAGGGTTGGCCTGTTGACGGTCTAACCTTTCTTTTAAGGCAGTGGTCTCTAACTTGGACGCCGCCAGTTCCTGCTGTGCTAACAACAAGGCCTGAAGCACATCATCCATAGTTGCCATATTTTGAACTTCCTTCCGACCAGGAGGTGATTGTAACGTGGGCTCGTGATTCTGTCACGGCTGTTGATCCTCAGGGTCGGAATGATGCTCAAATGGGGTCCACCTCCAGACGTCCCCGCACTCTAATTAAAACCTTCAGAGTGCAAGGCAGTCAGGCGAGGGAAAAATTAGGTAGAAAACAGGAACATCCAGGACAGGGACCTGAAACGATAAGAGGAACACGTTAACCTACAGTTCCCTAGTATCCTAATTCTAATCTCTCTCTGGTACTTATAAGGACCCTCACCTGATAATGCCCAGGATACGACCCTTCCCTTGTTTGTATCCCTTCTTGGGCTAAAGATAAGAACACAAAACAACAGTCAAGGCCCTCTTGTAACCCCCTATGTCTCATGTGTATGTCCACTAACAATTCAACACACAATCACTCACCAGGTGCCATAAGAAGGGGTGTAGTAAGGAGTTCACAGATGGACTAAGGAAAGATCAGACTCTTCCCCCCAGCTCCTAACCGCCGGATGAAATCTCCGATGTTCCTGATCAAAACGATAGAATAACTAAACTTAAATGCAGCCAACCGGCTTTTCTTTCTTGACAAATTGTTCAAGCCAAAATCAAACACAAACCACAGGAGGGTGCAATCCCAGCGTCTCCTGTTCGCTGTATAATATTCTCACAGTCTCGATGTGTAGTGAAGGGGGAAATCCAAGCGTCTCCACATACGCACCCTGAAAAGCAGCAAGAACAACACGAAGGCGCGGAGGGGGCAATCCGGTGTCTCACGCGCAATTAGGAAACAAAGCACCAGCCGGTGTCAACAACGCGGTTCTTTACTGTTTGTGTGAGTGACCCGAAGGGGGCAATCCGGTGTCTCCAGGTTACTCACTATTCTACAACTATAATACCGCAAGAGCGCTGAGGGAGCAATCCGGCGTCTCACGCGCCTCGCGGGTAACCACCGCAAGAACAATGAAGAGGGTCTTAGTCTTCACTCGTCTTACTCCAACTTGCTCCACAGCCGCAGAGCAAAGACGAATCACGCCTTCCCAGCAGATCCGCGGGAACAAGGCGTCCGCCAACAACAGCATTCAATTGGACAAATCACGAGCACCAATTACAAGCTTCCACAGGGCTTTATACTCTCTGAAGGCAACCCGATGTGCAAAGCATTCTGGTAGATGTAGTTTATCGTCTAGGCAGGCCCCTTTGTCAGACCCTGACAATCTTGGGGTCGGTGTGTATCTGGAAGTGGAGGTGTTTGGCGGCGGTGAAGGTGTCGTCGGAGTTGGTCGTGATGCGGATTGTGTCCTTGTGTACCATGGCGATGCCTCGTCCAGTCTGGTTGACGCAGTCACTCTGGGTGATCTTATATCCGTCCGGGATGGCGATGGCGATGTCGGGCGCTGAGGAGGTGTTCATCCAGGTTTAAGTGAGGAAGGCAAACGTCTGGTGATGTTGTGTCGAGCAGGTTCCAGAGTTCGACGGCGTGTCTGTGGACGGAGCGGGTGTTTAGCAGGATGCACTTGAGGTGGTTGCTGCTGGTGCTTGGCTTGGCGGGTGCGGTGTAGGTCCGGAGGCAGGTGAATTTGCAGGCTTGGCAGGTGAAGGGTCCGTGGGTGCGTTTCGGGGTGGCTTGATAGCAAGCAGGGTTCCAGTCGGGTTTGAGCGCAGTGAGGGTGGCGGCGTCGTAGGTCTGTCGTGTGGGCTGGCATCGACGGGGGCCAGGGTTTCTGGCGCTGGGTGCAGTCCAGACGCGGAAGAGCGCAGACAGGCTTGCATTTGGCACGCCTTTGGTGCACAATCGGCACGCCCGCTGCGCGTGAACATTGCGCGTACGTGTGTACTTCGCCATAAATGGCGAAGTGGGAGGGAGGAGCAGCTGGGAGGCGGGAGCGGGGTGTCGAATGGGAAGGGAAGGGGAGAGGTCCTGAGAGAGAAGGGGGCGGGGCCACCGGGGAGCAATGGCAGGGAGCGGGAAAATCGGCAGCAACAGGGTCACAACACGGGGGAGAACAGTACAACTGGTACAGAGAAACAAAACAAAAGAAAGGCACAGGGGTCACGACCTCAGGAGCGGCGGCGAGTGGTGGGAGCAGGGAGACCGGGTGAACTCAGGAGGAGCCATGCGGCGGGTGGAGCGACCGTCACTTACTTTACTGCCCAGTAACCAGCCTTTCAGAGCCTTAGTGGCACAATCCACAAAGTCAGTCCAGTCCTGAGTCTGTGTCTTCTGGGTATCTCTGAACAGCAACCTGTACTGCTCAGTTGTTAAGCCAAACCCATCTATCAGAGCACTCTTCAGGACAGTGTAGTTGTCAGCATCCTGTTCATTAACTGTTATGAGCTTATCTCTACCTTTGTCTGCAAAGGAGAGCCATAAAATTGCTGCCCACTGACTCTGGGGTACCTGCTGTTCTTTGCAGGCTTTTTCCAAAGCAGTGATCCACTTGTGAATGTCATCCCCAATCTGATAGGGGGCACAATTGTACTCAGGTTTCTATGGTCATGAGACCTTTCCTTATCTTTATGTTATGTTATGTTATGTTATGTTATGTTATGTTATTGTTATTTGTTGTGCGCACAGCTACTCCAGCCAAGGAGCGTCCTGGCGCATAGACAAGGAGGAACATAACACAACAGGAATAGGCAGAAAACTAAAAGGAACAGCTAAAACAGAAAGGTTTTTATTGCTTTCCGGAAAGTCATAAGATCATCCAGCAGGCAAATTTCAAATGGAAGAGAGTTCCAGGTTGATGCAGCTTTTACGCTGAAGGAGCATCCCCCCATACGGCTGAGCCTAAATCTAGGAACTACAGCAAAGGCCTGGCCTTGGGAGCGGAGGGTGCGTGTGGGGACATAGAAAGAAAGGAAGCTGGACATGATTTCAGGGCCTATACCTCTCAAGATCTTAAAGGTCAAACAAAGGACCTTGAAGAGAATACGCTTCCTCACTGGGAGCCAGTGTAGGGAGCGAAGGACACTCGCCACCGGGAAAAATCTGGGCAGGCCAACAATCGCTCTAGCCGCAGCATTTTGGACCCGTTGCTGGCGAGTAAGCTCAGCCTGATTGGCTCCAACCAGAAGAGAGCTAGCGTAATCCAGGCGAGAGATGACAGAGGCCTGGATTACCAGCTGTCTGGTTGGGGCATCAAAGAATTTGAGGACTGGTCTTAAGCCTTTTCAACAGACCAAAACAACAGGCCGCTGTTTTTTTAGTACGTCCTACAAAGGTAAGACCAGCGTCCAACCAGACTCCCAGATTTTTCAACTCCGACACCGGAGTCGGGGTTTGTCCCAGCTCTGGCGGCCACCATTGGTCACCCCACAGCTCCACTCCCCTTCCTACAATCATTACCTCCGTTTTAGTGGCATTGAGCTGGAGACAGTTTCCCGTCAACCAGCTAGCCACCGCCTTCAGTCCATCCTGAAACCTGGGACCCTCTTGTTCCGCATCCCCACTGAGAGTGACCGCCAGCTGTGTGTCGTCGGCATATGAGACCAGGGTTAGGCCCCACTGCCTGGCGACCTCAGCCAGCGGCCTCACGTACAGATTAAACAACGTGGGACTCAGCGAGGACCCCTGCGGAACCCCCATGGCCAGTGGCTGGGAGTTGGACTTGAAGGGAGGGATGGCAACACAGAAGGAACGATTGCCGAGGAAGGAGCGGAACCACTGCAGCGCCTGACCACCGACACCAATCTCCTCGAGCCGATGCAGGAGGATGCTGTGAGAGACCGTGTCGAAAGCGGCGCTGAGGTCTAACAATATCAGCGCCGCCGTCTGACCAGCATCCAACACCGCACGGAGATGTTCCACCATCACAAGAAGAGCGGTCTCTGTGCTGTGCCCAGCACGGAAGCCATTTTGTGTGGGATCAAGGGCGTTGGTCCGGGTGAGATGTTCTGACAGGGCCGCGTTGACATGAGCCTCTGTTATCTTCGCCGGCCAGGGTAGCAGCGAGATGGGACGGTAACTTTCAGGCTTTGACGGGTCCAGGGAGGGTTTTTTGATGATCGGGGACACCACCGCCTGCTTCCACTTAGTTGGAACTACACCCGACTCCAGGGAGAGGTTGACAAGGGAACACACGACAGAGCGTCCCATAAAGGCCTGATCTCTGAAAAGAGCAGGTCTTACTGGATCAGATGGAGAGCCAGATTTAACTTGCAAAGCAAGTTTGTCAAACCCCTCCGGAGAGAGAGGGGGAAATGAGAGCAGGGTAGTATGTTTAGGTGTCCCATTGGAACTTCCCAGGTCAATCCCTGTGCTGGGGAATGCCCGATAGATTGCTTGGACTTTTCCCAGAAAGTAAGAAGCAAGGGATTCACAATGGGAGGTGGAACTCACAACAACAGAGGAGGTCCGCTTCGCCAGAAGATCTTTCACGGCCTTGAAGATAGCCTTCGACGGGTTAGAGCTGTTTCGAAATTCTGCAGCATAAAACGCCGCTCGGGCTCGGCAGATAGCCCAATGATAGAGCTTGACGGAAGCAGCACCCGCAGCTTTAGGAATTATGCTGCCACCAGTGGACTCTAGTCCACACAATTTTCTCTCTCTCTCAAGAGCCAGGGTCTCTTTTGCAAGGGCAATTTCTTGCCTCTTGATTCTAAGCTTGGATTCCCTCATCCTAGCCTTATGCTCTTTTCTCTTGTCTCTCAGTGGAAGTCATTCTCCCTAGAGCTGAGGGATGGGAAAGTATTGAGTCAACAGAGTTGTTGGAATCACTGGAAAGTGATCTTCTCCTTCTGTGCCCATTGTTAGGCCTCCTTGGGGGTCTGGTTTGGATTCTTCCATTCTCAGTTCCAAGTAGTCCTAGGTTAACCTGGTTCAGTTCCCTGACTTTCACCTGGTTAGCATCCACTTCAGCATCAGCACCCCTTGGTTTTCACCAGTGAGATCATCTGTTGAGGGATGGTCCTCCTCTGTACTACCTGATCGATCTGGGCTGGATGCTTTTTCTACATCATATTCCCCTAATATATCTACCAGGTGGTCCTTGTCTCAGGCTTCTGGCTGTACACAGGCTTCTCAATTCATGAAAAGTGAATGTGTCATATTTAGAAGGTATCCTGCGAGGGTCAGCTTCTGGCAGAGGCCCACTAAGCCCTGCATCCAGGAACATTTTCTAGTGAGGTGTGGTGTGTGCTCCTACCTACACCAAATGGTATCTACTAGAACCTCTATAGAGTTGTAGACGGGGCGTGCTAAGCCCTTTCCTCTACAACTGCTAAGTTCAGTAGAACTTAAAGTTTTATAAGACTTGATTTATATGTACCTATTGGTACCTTAATCTGATCTTTCAAATGATATTGCAAGATTACATGGTAAAACAAACTCAAGCTCTTAACCCACCGCTGCTAATAAATGTGAGAAGTTAGCTTGGCATATGATGTCACTATTTCCAGTGGCATATGATGTCACTATTTCTAGTGGCACCTTGCACCAGTCTAAATCGACCCTTATTGATGGCGATTGGAAAGTCAACCTTATAGACAAGCTATCCTAGTGGTAGCATGGACCAGCAGTCTTAGGCTAAGACTCCAAAGAGCATGTGAAGCTGTTTGTTTAACCAATTATAATCCCTTGAACACCAAATGAAAGGACACCCCACAAGATATATATCAAATATATATGTATTTATTTCTAACACAACCCCTCTGCACTCTTTATGAGGTCAGAGTTAAAAGTACATCACAAGTTACTTAATTAGCATACGATGAGTTGCACAAATACAGTTTTGCCCTAGGGGCCTCACAAACCATATACTAAAATAGAGGTATAAGAGCCACAGAAATAGTGAATAGGCCTAGGGCCTAGTAAATCACTGGGGCTACACTAAACAGCCAAGGGTTAGGTAGTAGGAGATCCACGGGACATGCGTGCAGTGTCTAAACACAGCCGCGAGTTTCCATTGACATATAATGGAGAATGTAAAAGTTACAAAGTTACTGATTAAGGGCACTTCCGGATGGACTACGGCAAAACCCTTCTAGACTAGGACACTTGGAGAGTCAATACCTAAGGGAGCACCGGAGTGCTCGAGTTACCTCACCCAGGGAAGCCGGGTGCATAGGTGTCTTTTGGAGTCGGCTTTACTCAATGTTTTCAATGGAGATCTGCAAAGAAGTACTGCAGGCGACCAGAGGAAAAGTGTCCGGGTGTATCCAAGGGTGGATAAAAGATCTGAAGAACCTGAAAGCAGAGGGGACAGAGTCTGGGTCACTAGCCTGTGACAAGGAAGGTACCAGGAAGGAACCAGGTGATGTCGCGTCGATTCAGGTGAAGAAGGTAAAGCTTGTCTCTGCAGCCACGAGGACCAGGAGGTGTCAATAACAACCAGAAGTTGGATTCTAGCTGTCCCACAAAGGATCTAGTGGACTGCAGTATCGGTGTCTGGATTGCACCCAACAAGCCTTGGCAACCACAAACCATGCTTGAAGTGAAGATTAGCTTTGAGTTAGACCAGCAAGGTCTGGGGAGCTTCTCCTTTGCAGGGAAGCTGGCGCAAGCCTGGCACAACCAGTCTAGGGGTGTACATTTAAAAGAAAGTCTTCAGAGGGCTAACTAGCCAATGGGCTAGCAACCGGGAAGACACATCAAGCTGAAATGCAAGAGCAGGCTCCATGCGGCACTCGTGGAGTGTGGAGGGCTGAGCTTTCAGTGCAAATGGTGGCTGGGTCTGGGGCTTCTCGTACCCCAATGCACAACTTTGAGTTACCTCAGGAGTCGATGCAGTTAGCAAAATGCAGGATGTCCAGGGAGTCCGGTCCCACGTCTCTCGTGTCTGCCATGGGTCTCAGCTTTGCTGTGCGTGTGGGTCCGAGTCTGAGAAGTCGGGTAGTCCAGGTCTGAGTAGCTGAGTTTTCAGGTTCTGGCAGGAGCATCAACAAAGAAGACTGGCAAGTTATTGGTGGTGCCTGTTTGAACAGGGTGGTCACTCCTTGACAACAAAGTAGATGTCTTCAGTCTTCTAATCGAAATAGAACGTCGAAGGTCCAAGAGTTCTGTATCAAAGTTTCATTCCAGGATAATCTTAAGTCCTGGGGACACAGCTCCTATACTTATACTAGGAAAAGGGGCTGGATTACCTGTAGGCCCCTCCAATGGGTGGGCATGGGAAGGGGGTGGTTACACCCCTTTCCCTTTGTCCAGTTTCATGCCAGAGTGGGGCTGGAGTACCCCAGCAACTGGTTTGAACCAGGCTAAGCATGGAGCACCTTGGTGCCCCAGGCAGTGTATGAAAAAGCCTCTTTCCATTCATCCCACCTGTTGGACAGGCCACGTGAAGGGCTTGCTCCCTCCTGGCATGACAGGGCCCGAGCCCGGCCCTCCAGGTGTTACCCACAGAAGCAACCCGCTCCCCGTCTCATACGGGACTCCTGCCCCCGGACATCTCTGCATCATGGGGCCGAATCACTACCGGCCCCCTCGCCCGGCCTGGCCGCCATCTTGGACACTGCACCACGAGGCCGCGTGGCCTCAGATCGACCCTAACCCTGGGCCTGGCCAGGCCACGACATCCCGGCACCACCATCCACCCAGGAGGTGAACGGACCACTTGGCAGGTCAATGGGAGAAAGAAGTGTCGAGGGCTCTCCCCCGCCAGGTGCCGATCGCCCCCAGCTCCCCCAGGCGCTGGCTCCACCCCCCTGCTGGGTGTCTGGACTCCCTCATCCCGGACCTTCCGACCTCCAAGTGCGAGGGTCCGGACATCAAAGGGCGCCAGACCTATAACTGGGGCAGCTCCAGAGCAGGAAGGCAGTTGTATCCTGGAGTCGAGAGACGCAGTGAAGAACTCATCCTTGACGGACTACTGGCGCTGCCGTAGCCCTGCCTTGTGAACTATTGTCTTGCCTGCTGGCGCTGCCGCAACCTTCTGAAACATTCATCCTCGTCGGGACCTGCTGGCGTGGCCGCGGACCGTTGTAACTACCACCTTCACCGGGACCTGCTGGCTCCTCCGCTGACCGTCGCTACCGTCGATCATCTCGGGACCTGCTGGCTCCGCCGCGGCCCGACCATCTAGAACGCCGAGCTCGAGGATTGTGAGCTATCCATCTTATCATCGCATCTACCAGATTGGTAACAAGACTGTCCCGCTACCCCCTTTTCCCATCCAAGAGACTAGAACCGAGGGGACCCCTGAGTCCAGACCTCCTTGTACCATTCTACCGTACTTAAAGATTGCTTATAAAGAACGTTAAACTAGGCATGAGCGGATTTTGCGGATTGGCAATCCGCGAATTTGCGGATTTGCGAACTCGCAATCCGCAAAATCCGCGAATTCCCGCGAATTTGCGGATTTTTTTTTTTTTTGTGTTCGCCCGTGTTTCTGCCAGTTCGCGAGGGTTTTTACAATTTCGCAATTTGCGAACTTACCTGTCGGGTCGCAAGTTTTGCGAACTTGTTGTTTCTACGTGTCCAACCTGTTTGGGACACTCTTCTTCATCACTGCCACTCTCTGTCACCACTGCCACTCTCTGACTACACATGCCACCCTCTGGCCCACCCATGCCACCCTCTGTTTCATCACCACACCCTCTGGTTGTCCAGTGTACATTATTTTCGGCAAAGCAAAGCACACCTTCCCTGCCTCAAGTGACCTGAATTAATTTGGGGCTGATTAATGTGTCACAGAATATTTTTTTAGCTGGCACCTGCTTCCTTAGTGCGCCCTGATTAGTGATCTTTTGCACTTGCTAAGTGCTTTCATTGTTGCAAAATTAGTTACAACACCTGCCCTGCCCCAACTGACAATAATGAATTAGGGGCTGATTAATGGATTTTAACTTCCAGCCTGGCTCCTGCTTGTCTCCCTTAGCTGTAATTCATGACCTTTGTGGCATATGTGTAACTATTCTGAGGTTCAGAGCAGGGTCACATAATAGTTTCAACTGGCAACTGAACTCTGGAGGGGCCCCTCAGGAAGCACTACAGGAAAGGGCTACTAATGATGTGCCTGAACTTTTGAACCTGGTAAGTAGTTACTTTCAGTTTTGCTTAGATCGTATTTCTGCAATTTCGCACTTATTCGCGGGGCGCGAACTCACGCGAACAGTGCGAGCAGTGCGAGCAAAATCCGCTGCTCGCGGATTTGCGGATTTTGCAGGAAATTCGCAAATCTCGCGGATTGCGGATTTCCCGAAAATCCGCAAAATCCGCGAGCGGAACGGATTTTCCGCCCACCCCTACGTTAAACCTTATCTTTGTGTGGTGTACATATGTGGGGGGGAAGTTACTCGTCTGTACGATCGCTGGAGACGGCTCTCCCCGGAGACCTCTCCCCTTGTCCTCAGCCGACCCTCCTGGTCCGTCTAACACCACCCTGCCCCAATACACTACAGGCTGTCTGGGAAGGTGCTGGCACCTCCCTCAACAGGAATCCTATTGTCCAGGCCTCCCTTGCTGGAGTTTCTCCCAGCAGCAGACGTCAGACTTGTGTCTGTGGCAGCAGCATCCATTTTGTGATGCTGATGCTCTGATTTACTTTAACCCCTTGCATGCTGATGACGGAGCGGTTCCGTCATCAGCTACGGGTGAGCTGTGCTGATGACGGAACCGTTCCGTCATGTCTCCGCCCGCGCAAGGCAGAGTCAGCATGGGCGGGGAATTCCCGCCGCACGCAAGGGGTTAAACAAGGTTAGCAATAACTACATGTCTTCTCCCTCTAGAAGGGTGTAATGCTACCCCCGCCACCAGAACTGATGGGGGGGGTGTAGTATTCCAAAGCGTTTGACACCTTACACAACATGTTTTGATAAAGCCAAACCAAAGCTAGCATTAACCCCGAGGATTATAATGCACTTAAGAGTATATGGTATGGCTATATCATAGAACAGCTATAAGGAGATGGCTCCGCTCATACTAGGGCACCCTCTCACATAAAACCAAGCACTCTGCCTCCAGGATTGTTGAGACCTACCATTGGAGTGACTTATAGGAATATATGTGTCTATATATAAGGTGATATAGATATACTATATCTAAGCAAGGGGTGATTACACCACCTTACCCAAGCTGAGTGATCAGCCTGTGGTGTCACTTTGGATGGACAGCCAGGGGTGGTATAATACATGCTTCAGCACCTGGAAGGCCTTGGATGCACCTATGCTCTGTGTACCTATAGTACACTATACAGGGGCTCACAAAGGTGACCCATTAACCAATCTGGTATGTACCTAAAGTACATGGTATCAATTTAGATATAGAACAGCTTGGTTGTGGGTCTGATTATCAGGCCCACAGCCACACTAAATTCAAAAAACCAGAGAATCACAGCAAAAAGTGAGACTGTGTATTATGGGAAGTGTGGTGCGGAAAGCACATAATCAAGTCCTGTATGGACCCCGCATGTGGGCCCGTCCTTGATCCCGTGTACGGCTGCTGTTTCACTTCTGTGACCCCCAAGGATGACGGGTGGTGCATACTCCGCGGCTGGACGGCCACGTATAAATTGTCGGTCCAAGGTTGTCCACCTTTGAGTAGCACACGAGCAGCAGCTTGATTTATGTGTAGGTGAAGACGGGGAAAGGTGGACAAGCTTGGAGCAACAATTTATACGTGGCCGTCCAGCCACGGAGTATGCACCACCCCGTCATCCTTGGGGGGTTACGGAAGTGAAACAGCAGCCGTACATGGGATCGAGGACGGGCCCACTTGCGGGGTCCATACAGGAGTTGATTGTGTGCTTTCCGCACCACACTTCCCAGAAAACAAAGTCTCATTTGAGCCTCACATTGGGGGGGGTGTCATATCAAAAATGGAGAAGTGGGTTGGCAGTTGCACACACCGCTTCCGTTAACCCCTTAGATGCGGCCGCTTTTTTTCCCGTGTGCGGCCGCCGGCCGAACACGGGCGGGCCATGATGAACCCCAGCCGTCATCAGCACACGAGCACCGTAGTGCATGACGGCTGGGGTTCGTCACCAGCATGGAAGGGGTTAAAGCCCCTGAAGAGAAGCATATGGAGCTTCGCAATGCATCGGGTAGATACATTACGGAGCTGCATCTACAAGCGGATCCCTGTCCTCACCTACATATAAATCAAGCTGCTGCTCGTGTGCTACTCAAAGGTAGACAACCTTGGAGCGACAAAATATATATATATATATGGATATATATATATCCACCAAACCACTTCACCCGCAAAGGAAAGCGCGGAGGCCAGAGGGGGTCCTTTGAAGAAAGCTTTATTGCACAGCATTACAGGTAGGTGGCGGCGAATGCATTTCGGCTCCTTCCACCTTCGTTAGCGCCCTGCACCCAGCAGAGTCCAAATGATAACCAGCTGCTGTGCTCCTCCTTTGTAGCGGTGATGTCACTGGTACTCCTCCCCCAGGTAGTAGTCCATTCACCTGTTAGAGTCCTCCCACCTTGTAGCTTACTCCAACCCCCAGAATGCACCTGCCATGTGCACACTGGGTGGTACCGTGGGGAGCAGAGAAGAATGCTGCTAAATCCAGCGACTATGCCACTGCCGGTTAGACCCTCGTTTGCGCTGCTATGGTCCAAGGTTCCTCCTTGGGTCCCCTCAGGCTGTGACGGCCTGAAAACAGCGTGTTGCATTTATTCGGGGGCAGCCATGAGGCTCACAGCACCCTCACGAAGGTTAAATACCTCCTGCCGCATATGTCTCACTCTGCTCACAGCAGACACCGGATTCCTTGATTCCTCAAGCGCAAAACGTACACCGCAAGCAGTGTGCTGCCAGCTTCTGTCCGGGTCTCAAATGTCACAGGGCCATCCGTACTGCGCTTCTGGCATCGCGCAGATATAATCACCAAACCACTTCACCCGCAAAGGAAAGCGAGGAGGCCAGAGGTGGGTCCTTTGAAGAAAGCTTTATTGCACAGCATTTCAGGTAGGTGGCAGCAAATGCATTTCGGCTTCTTCCGCCTTCGTCAGCGCCCTCCACCCAGCAGAGTCCAAATGATAACCAGCTGCTGTGCTCCACCTTTGTAGCGGTGATGTCACTGGTACTCCTCCCCCAGGTAGTAGTCCATTCACCTGTTAGAGTCCTCCCATCTTGTAGCTGACTCCAACCCCCAGAATGCACCTGCCATGTGCGCACAGGGTGGTGGCGTGGGGAGTAGAGAAGAATGCTGATAAATCCAGCGACTATGAGCACTGCCGGTTGGACCCTTGTTTGCGCTGCTATGGTCCAAAGTTCCTCCTTGGGTCCCCTCC
The DNA here is from genome assembly GCF_964263255.1 of Lissotriton vulgaris. Taxonomy (NCBI): domain Eukaryota; kingdom Metazoa; phylum Chordata; class Amphibia; order Caudata; family Salamandridae; genus Lissotriton; species Lissotriton vulgaris. The sequence continues at coordinate 22,417,270 of NC_141685.1, read as the reverse complement.
GGCTGTGACGGCCTGAAAACAGCGTGTTGTATTTATGCAGGGGCAGTCATGAGGCTCACAGCACCCTCACAAAGGTTAAATACCTCCTGCCGCATATGTCTCACTCTGCTCACGGAGGACACCGGATTCCTTGATTCCTCAAGCACAAAACGTACACAGCAAGCAGTGTGCTGCCAGCTTCTGTCCGGGTCTCAAATGTCACAGGGCCATCCGTACTGCGCTTCTGGCATCGCGCGGATATAAACACCAAACCACTTCACCCGCAAAGTAAAGCACGGAGGCCAGAGGGGGGTCCTTTGAAGAAAGCTTTATTGCACAGCATTACAGGTAGGTGGCGGCGAATGCATTTCGGCTCCTTCCGCCTTCGTCAGCGCCCTGCACCCTCCAGAGTCGAAATGATAACCAGCTGCTGTGCTCTATATATATTCACTGAAAAAAACATAGGTTTCAGCCACGTTATAGTAAGGAATTAGCATTTAAAAAAACCTTAGAAATTCACTAAAGAAACCATAGGTTTCACACATATTATAGTTAGCTGGACATTTCACTCATACAAAACCATTGAAATTTACCTGTTAAAGTTAGTTCAGCTAACTATAACTCGCGCGCCCGCAATGCACTGCTGATGACATCACATACTACATCACTCATGACATAGTCAGTGACATCACTCATGACATCACTGATGACATCTCAAAGGACATCACAGATGACATCATTCACTAAATGTGTGTTTTTCTGAAATTTAAATATGTTTTATATATGTCTATCTCAAGGTCGATGGAAGAATAAATGGGTACATAAGTGTCTACATTGATGATTTTTTGGTAAAACTGACTGATTAATTGTATCTTAGTGAATACATGGGTTAGTGAGTAATGTTTAAATATGTAAATATCTGTATCAGTCTCACACAGTTTTTGAATAAGTGGCTGCATGGGTTGGTGAGTAGCTACATGAGTGTCTATATAGGTTATTAGTAGGATTTTTGAGTATCAGTATCAGTGTCTATATGGTTCGGTGGGAGATATTACTTAGCGCTTAGATGCATGAATGAGTGACTCACTGTTTGTATGTGTTTTGAAGACAGCATGTGTGTAGGACTGTAAGGGTGGATGAGTGTGTGCATAGGTGTGTTAGCGAGTGAAGGATTGTCTCACTACTGTCTTTATGACTAAATACATATGTTTTAAACTACTATATGTGAGCATTGGTGTATATAAGAGAGTGTATATGAGAGTGAGAGAATGGAAGAGTTCCTGTATAACTAAGTATGTGTTTTCGGTAAGTGATTGTTTAAGAGAGTAAGTATGTGGACATTTCTGTACAAATAAGTGTAGTGGTTTGTGTATAGCTATATATGCAAGCAAATGAATGTTTGAACGTTTATTTGCATGTGTGAGTATGTGTGTGAGTAACTCTATGTATGAGTGTAGGTGTGTAACAGGATATATAGGTGTATGAGTACATATGATGAGTGAGTACATGTATGAGTCTCTATATAGAACTGTTGGTGAATGAGTGGATGTGTATGTAGATTTGGGAATTACTGAATAGGTTGTTCTAACTAGTATTGGTATCTCCATTGTTTTGAAAATTTTAGTTTCTATTTTTGAATGTGTGTATTAAAGGTTATATTAGGGTAAGAGAAGGTGTGTCACTCTTTCACAAGGATGATGTCATCAGTGATGTCATCAGTGATGTCTTTGAAATGTCATCAGTGATTTCATGAGTGATGTCACTGACCATGTCATGAGTGATGTAGTATGTGACATCATCAGCAGTGCATTGCGGGCGCGCAAGTTATAGTTAGCTGAGCTAACTATAACAGAGGAATTTCAGAGGTTTAGTATGAGAGAAATTTTCAGCTAACTATAACGTGTGAAACCTTTGGTTTTTTCAATGAATTTGCAAAGTTTTTAAATGCTAATTCCTAACTATAACGTTTGTGAAACCTATGGTTTTTTCAGTGAATTTCAAATGTTTTGTAAATAATAATTTATAAATTGCCTTGATAATAGGCCCTTGTAACTTCCCATAGCAGCCCAGGTTCTGATATTAACCTGGGCTCCTATGGTTATTCACAAGGGCATATTATCAAGCCCATTATCGCCACTTTATCTGTAGTTTCCTGCTGATAAAAACAACGATAATATATCGCCTTTTGTGGATAATATGGCTCATTGCTCTTTTTTTGACCAGTAAACTTAGGTGCATATTATCAAAGACCGGTGTTATAATTATCGACATTTTATTGGCAAGAAACTGCCGATAAAACGGCGATAATGACCATGATAATACGGTCTTGTTATTTCTCGTAGAAGCCCATGTTAACACCAGAACATAGGCTTCTATGACAATTAACAAGGACGTAATATCAAGCCCACCCTCCCAACATTAATAAAAAACCATAGGCCCTTGTAACTTCCCATAGCAGCCCAGGTTCTGATATTAACCTGGGCTGCTATGGTTATTCACAAGGGCATATTATCAAGCCCATTATCGCCGCTTGATTGGCAGTTTCCTGCCAATAAAAGCGACGATAATGTATCGCCTTTTGTTGATATTATGGCCCATTGCTCTTTTTTTTTAACAGTAAACTTAGGTGCATATTATCAAGGACAGGTGTTAAAATGATCGCCGTTTTATTGGCAGGAAACTGCTTATAAAACGGTGATAATGAGCTACATAGTACGGCCTTGTTATTTCCCATAGAAGCCCTTGTTAACACCAGAACATAGGCTTCTATGGGAATTTACAAGGACGTATTATCAAGCCACCCCTTACAACATTAATAAAAAACTCCAGACAATGCAGGTACCCGGAACTGGAAGGTCATTTTACATATCTGCCCCAGAAATGTGGCGTTCCCTGTGACGTGTACGGGGAGAGAGAGAGAGAGAGAGCTCAAAACATATATATTTTTTAAAAAGACCCGAGGGGTGCCTCTCACTGAGACTGTGGGGAGTAGAACCGTAATTCCCTGCATACTTCAAAATAAAACCAGAGGAGTGCCGTTCCCCAGTGCTCGGGGCACCTTACAAGCCCCGATTATGCAAAAAAATTGCCCCCGTAATTTGGCCCCCGGGACCTAATGTATAAAACAGACTTCTACTTTTTTTCACCTTTTCAACCGCGTACAAGTACTGCACGAGTACCCCGCCATTTTTTTGTTAAAAAAAAAAATTGAGCCTAAAGATCCATGTACCACCACTTGACCAAGACTATAGGCTCAGAATGTTTCTACCCTGCCCCGTTTCCTTATTTCTCAACTTTGTTTTACTGTTTTCTTGTGACTCTGCTCTCCCGGCAAACAACATGGCTGCCAACACTCCCTGGTTTGGAGTATTGACAGCCAATCAGCATGCAGCTACTGCTCGTAATTGTACATATTTCCATACACGTACGCTGCGATGTTTCTTTAAAAAATAGAGCCTAAACATCCATGTACAACCCCCTGAGCAAGCCTAGAGGGTCAGAATGTCTCTACCCTACCCCTACCCTTATTTCTCAACTTTGTTTTACTGTTTTCTTGTGACTCGGTTCTAGCGAGGCACTAGATGGCAGCCAACACTTCCTGGTTTCGAGTGTTGACAGACAGTTCACAGCCAATCAGCATGCAGCTCGCGCTCGTAATTGAACAGATTTCAGAACGCGTACTGAACTCCGTCTCTAGATATCGCTATGATTTTACTTGCAATATCTTAGAAATTGCTGAACGGATTGACACCATTTAACACAAAGCACAATCTGCGAACAGGACTCTACCTCTCTGCCAAATTTCGTGTAATTCCGTTCAGCTGTTCCGGCTGTAGCCCTGGCTAAAGATCCCATGGAAAATTGCATTGGAAAAACATGTTTTAGGACCCCCCTTTTTTCTCAGCCCCACTTAACAAATCACCCCCAAATCACCCCCAAACTTTTAGGGAAGGAGCGGAACCGAGCAGACCATTTTCTTGGAGAAATTCACGAAGATTCGTCCACCGGCGCCAAAGTTATTCCAAAAAGAATGTTGTGGATTTCCTATGGAAACTAGGTCATTACTATAACTACCTACTGGCGACCGGCAGCAGGTAATATATATTCATATATATATATACTGAAAAAACATAGTGTTTGGGCACATTATAGTTAGAAATTAGCATTTAAAAAAACCTTAGAAATTCACTGAAAAAACTATAGGTTTCAGGGGCGTTATAGTTAGTTGGACATTTCACTCGTACAAAACCATTGAAATTCCCCCGTTATAGATACTTCAGCTAACTATAACTCACGCACTGCAATGCACTGCTGATGATGTCACTAATTACATCACTCATGACATGGTCAGTGACATTACTCATGATGTCACAGATGACATCTCAAATGACATCACTGTTGACATCATCCAGTGAATGTATTTTAAAAAAAAATTTAAATATGTTTTATTTACGTATATCTGAAGGTCGATAGAAGAAAAAATGGGTATATAAGTGTGTGAATGGATGATTTTGTTTTTGAAAAATGTATTGTATAACTGACTAAGTGTATCTTATTGAATACATGGGTTAGTGAATAATGTTTAAATATGTAACTATCTGTATCAGTCTCTCACTTTGTGTATAAGTGGCTGCATGGGTTGGTGACTAGCTACATGAGTGTCTATATAGGTTATTAGTTGGTTTTTTGAGTATCAGTATGAGTGTCGATATAGTTCGGTGGGGGATAATACTTAGCGCATAGATGCATGAATGAGTGACTCACTGTTGGTATTTGTTGAAGACAGCATTTTTGCAGGACTGAATGGGTGGATGAGTGTATGTATGGGTGTGTTAGTGAGTGAATGACTGTCTTAATAGTGTTTTTATGAGTAACTACATATGTTTTAAACTAGTATATGTGAGTATTAGAGTATATAAGTTAATATATGTGAGACTGAGAGATTGGAAGAGTTCCTGTATAAATTAGTATGTGTTTCTATAAGTGACTGCTTAAGTGAGTAAGTATGTTTAAGTTTCTGTAGCAGTAAGTGAGGTGATGTGTGTATAACTGTATATGCAATTTAATGGATGCTTGATACTGTTTTGCATGTGTGACTATGTTTGTGAGTAACTCTGGATGAGTGTCAGTGTGTAAAAGGATGTATAGGTGTATGAGTACAGATGATGAATGTGTACATGTATTAGTGACTGAATAGGACTGTTGGTGAATGAGTAGATATGTGTGTAGATCTTGGAATTACTAAATAGGTGTGTTGTAAGTGTAATTGATATGTCCATTGTTTTGAAAATCGTTGTTTCTATTTTTGAGTGTGTATATCAAAGGTTATATTAGGGTGAGAGGAGGTCTGCAACTCTATCACAAGGATGATATCATCAGTGATGTCATCAATGATGTTATTTGAGAAGTCATCCGTGATGTCATGAGTGAAGTCACTGACCATGTCATGAGTGATGTAAAATGTGACCTGCCAATATTGGTGTTTAACATGGTCTGGCACGGCAGTTCCGCGACGGTGCCTCTATCAAAGGTGGCAGTGTCTTTGAAAAAGGCCCCACAATGGTACCACACAGCAAGGTTCTTGCAGAGCATGGACTTGCAAGTCCATGATGTGCACAAACTGGTGTGCATTCACACGGGGTAGGGCCACATGTATTGCCCCCCTGTGTGCATTCACATGCTGTGGAGGCACAGGAGCCCTAAAAGGCCACCTTTGTTTCCTCTCTGCCACAGTGTACATGGAGGAGGAACCTCCATGAGACTGCTGGCAGGGAGGAAACCCGTAATATGCCTGCCGGACCTTGCAAGCATGTTGCAGCCTCTGACTGCTGAAACACCACCAGGGAACATAGGTTCCCTGGTGGAGTCATTGGCCCACATGCATCAAGCATTTTTGGAGTCGCAAACGGTGCGATTCCTTATAATTGTCCGTTTGCGATTCCAAAAATGCTTATTGGAATGCATCAAGCATTTTTAGAAATTGCAACATTTTTGCGATTTCTAAAAATGCTATTGCTTTTAAGAAATCGCAAATTTGCGATTTCTTAAAAGCAATGCATGATTACTTTTATATTTGCGAATTCGCAATTAGGTTGTCAAATTTACCGAGTGGTTGAACCACTCGGTAAATTTGCAAAAAGTGTTAAAAACGCTGCAAAAGCATTTTTTACACATTCATGTTACGGACACACATGTCCTCAGGACATGTGTGTGTGTGCAACATGACGCGAAAACAACATTTCATGGGTGCAGGGGGGGGTCATTTGAACCCCCCTCTCCACTCTTGAAATGCAATCAGGATTTGCGATATTCTAAGTGCGAATTCGCAATTCCCATTCATTCCTACGGGCATTTTAGCCCATAGGAATGAATGGGAATTGCGAATTCTCACTTTGCTAATGGCATAATATTTGAGAATCGGTAAAAATTGCGATTTTTACCGATTCTCAAATATTTTGAGAAAATGTACATGCATCCCATTTTGCATTTCCTAATTTGCGATTCCCTAAAAATCGCAAATTAGGAAGTGCAAAATGAAACAATGATGCATGTGGGCCATTGTTCCTAAGGTGGTTCAACTTCAGAACTCATAATGTGGCAGTCAGACTGCCGATGCAGTGGTGTCTGGACCACCACCACCGTACCTCCGTGAGTCTGGAGGTCCTCGTATCATCAGATGAGTAATCTGCCATTTGGTGTGTATCTTTTCTCTACTATGATACTGGTCCAATGTGACCCAGTAGGAGGGGCACCTTTCCAGGGATCATGCAGATGATGACGCAGCATTGCACATCCCTCCCTTCTTGGATACTCTGTTTACTGCTCAGATGAAGGTGGTAAACATAGCTCTGATATCATTAATGCAGGCCTATTCAGGGCACAAAGGCTACAGGACAGACACTCCATAGACTTTTTCTATTATAACTGCTTTTCAGTGAGAACAAGGGGGCAGATACATTCTTTTTTGGTACGAAAGTAATGTGTTGCGCTGCATAACAGAACGGGATACAGCTCAAAGATATATTTATTGGAAATGGCTTGTCCCTGCTCTAAACTAACCCTCGGCAGAGTTTGCGTAGTCGTGCTATGCTGAGTTCCGCAAAGTGGTAAAAAATCTATGCAAGCCTCGCAGAATTCTGCGAGCACACGGAGTTGCTAGTTGCGGCCGTTCCCGATGCACTTTTCCTGTTCGGGAACGCGTATTGCGTGTTCAGAACGCTGTTTACGTACTCATGGGAAATATGTTGCAAACTTGGCCATGCGGTCGCCAATGTGCGCAGCCATCTTGTTTTTCACTTTTCCGCCCAATCGCAATGCGTATTTCCTGCTCATGAAAGCGGGTGTCTGCTAGTGTGTACGAATGACGTGTTCAGGGTCGCACACTCTCGCGGGATTGCCCGGTCAGCTACCAACATCTTGTGGCGCACGCGAACGGTTAGGAAAACTCGATAGCAAATGCAGGGATCGCAGTAAGTCAATAATAAATGCGAAGAAAGAAAAGCATAATCCTCGCCTCCGTGTCCTTAATAGAATTGAAACTTACCGTTACAAATGCTAGGCAAATTTCGATTCTATGGCAGGACCGGAGGCTCAGATTATGCTTTTCTTTCTTCGCATTTATTACAAATTAGAAAACACGGTGATCCAAGCGGGACGCAAACAGGTCCAGTGAAAAAGGACCCCACAGCCCGTTGAGCCTGCGAAAGACCTGGACATCCAACATCCACAGACTGGAATCTCGAAGGTACCTGGAGTGCCAGTCTGCCACCTGGTTGGCCTGACCCGGCAGGTACTCCGCCGTCACCGATACGTGATGATCTAGGCAGTAATCCCAGAACTGCTTTGCCAAATTCGCCAGTGTACGGGACCTCGCGCCCCCCAGGTGGTTCACGTACCGTACTGCCGAAACATTGTCCATTTTCAATAGTACGCACGACTTCACCGAGCCCCTGGTCCAGCAGCGTACCGCAAAGGAACCCGCCAGAAGCTCCAGACAGTTGATATGCAACTTCTGTTCCTCCAAGGACCAAGTGCCGCCTGTTGAATAATCCCCACAGCGCGCTCCCCAACCGACTCTGCTGGCATCGGATTCGATGACGAGGTCCGGGGAAGAACCGAAAATTGCCCGACCATTCCAGGCTTCCATGTGGGTAAGCCACCACAACATTTCTTCCTTGACCTCCTCCGATAGGGGAACCATCTGGTCGTAGGACACGCCTCTGCGCAGATGATAAGCTTTGAGGCGCTGGAGGGCCCTGTAGTGCAGAGGGCCCGGAAAGATGGCCTGAATCGAGGACGACAGCAGGCCCACCACTCTGGCAACTTGACGCAACGACGTGTGAGACTTCGCAATTGTCTGTCGCAAGACGTGCTTGATCTTGGACATCTTCCGGGGCGGAAGACTCAGGGAAGCATTGACGGAGTCTATGACAAACCCCAAAAACTCTACTCTCTGAGAGGGTACTAGAACCGACTTGTCTCCATTGATGACGAAACCGAGCTCTTGGAGTAGGTCGACCGTCCGGTCCAGCTGAGAAAGCAAGCTGTGTGGACATTGCGCCATCAGTAAAATGTCGTCTAGATAGACAATTAGACGAATTCCCTGCGCTCGCAAGAACTCCACCACGGGATGTAACACTTTGGTGAAACACCACGGGGCCGAGGATAGACCGAACGGAAGAGCCGTGAATTCGAACACCTGTTCCCGCCAAAGGAACTGGAGGAAGCGACGATGAGGAGGGTAGATTGGAACCACAAGATAAGCATCCTTGAGATCCAACCGTACAAACCAATCCCGTGGAAGGAGGATATCTCGAAGGAGATGAATTCCCTCCATTTTGAAATGATGATAGACCAACCACCCATTGAATTCTTTGAGGTTGATCACCGGACGACGACCTCCACCGGGTTTGTCCACTAGGAAAAGATTGCTGAGGAAGCCTGCCGGGTGTCGAGTTGATTGACGAATGGCCCTTTTGCGGAGAAGCTCCGCGACCTCTTCGTCTATCAACTGGGCATCGGTCGCTGAAAAGGTTATAGGGCGCGGGGCGCACACCTGGAAAGGTTGATCGTAGAATTCGATATGAAAACCGCGGATAGTTTGCAATACCCAAGCATCCGCCGTAAGGTCTACCCACGCCCTCCGAAAGGCCGCTAGTCGGCCGCCAATCTGAACCTGCTCTGCGGGGATAACACTCACCGTGTGTGTTGGAAGCGTTGGAGTTCTTTCTGAAGCCTCGACCTCCGAAACGTTGCCCTCTTGTAGGGTAGAAAGAGTTGAAGTTGGCTGAGGTGTTGTACTGTCCTCGCCCGGAGCCTTGCCCTCTGTTGCCGGCATTTTGCCCGCCACGGCCGGTCCCGCGGCCCCTACCGCGACCGGCCCCCTGGGAGAAACGCTGATGGAATACGCGTTTAATACTGGACTGAGCTCTGTCCAGGGACGTAAAGGTAGCCACGAACTTCCCTAACTCTTTAATGAACGGTTCTCCGAAGAGCCCACCTTGGGCAACCGCTCCTGCCTCTGAAGAGGCTAAGTCTCCTAACTTAGGGTCCAGCTTAATTAGGAAAGACCTCCGCCGTTCGGTGGAGAGGGCGCAGTTGGCGTTGCCCAAGAAAACAATCACCCTCTGCGCCCAATTCGACAAAACGTCGGGGTCAATGGCGGAACCAGTAGCTTTAGCCGCCTCTGCCATGTCTAGGATCTTAGTAATGGGTCCTACTGCGTCGAGCATTTTGTCCTGACACGATCGCCAGGATCTGTCAATGCCCTTACGTGGGTCCTTCATAAACTTTGCTAGAAACGTTGCCATCTTTGCATCTAAATCCGGAGTCATGGCAACTTTTCCCTCTAAGGTGGGCCTAGGGCATTCCCCACGGAGGCATCCCCTGGCCTCCTGCTCCAGAGGCTTACGCAACCGACTAGCCACGAACTTTGCCACCTTGTCACCCGGGGCCCAGGCTGCGGAGCGCGGATGCATTATTTCATCCGGATCCAGCATACCTGAGCTGTCCAGCGGTAACTCAGTGGCCGAGCTCGAAGGTCGCCAGGAACGCACCGATTCCTCTTCCCCGTCCGAATTCGGGGAGTCCCCCGGGGACGAAGGGGCAGTCTCAGTAGCTACCACCGAGGCGGGGGCCGCAGGCTGGTCAGGCGGGGACTCTGTCGCCTTAGCTAAAAAAGCGTCACGCAGACGCTCAAAGGCACCCTTGTCCACCCCCTGAGCACCCTCCGACAACCCCCCCTTGCAGGGCTTCTTAGGAGCAGAGGGGCCCTCCCCTGATGGACCTGGGAGGTTATAAGGGATTCCTGACTGCGCCTGAGCTAGTTTGGCGCATTCCTCAACTATGCGCGCCGAAAGACGCTCCTCCATAGGGGTTACCACTTCCGTGACACAGCGGTAGATAGAGCTGTCTACAGCTTGGTAAAACTCCTCATCTTGTAAATATGATTGGGAGTCACCCTCATAATAATCGTCCTCCATGCTGCCCAAAGGTAGCTTAAGGGATTGACACTCTACCCAATAGGCTGGGTATTATATAGAATTAGGGCAGACCGGAGGACTGCAACAGTTTTGGTTGCCAGAGACTGGCAAAATTAGGGTGCACTCACAACCCCCAGCGCGCAGACCCACCCCAGGGGGACCAGGTCAGCTGCCTCACCGCGCGCTGCCACACCAATGTAACACGAGTGCCAAAACCTGCCAAGTCGGCGTCAACGCGGTATAATACCGCAGTACAGACCCCCACCGGGGCGTTCACGTATGGGGCAAGAAGGTACAGACCCGGTATACGGGCGTTTTGTGAGGCAGAGTAGAGGGCTCGGCTCCGCGGCGGTTGGTCTCCTCAGCGCGGCTCCCCTGTGAGGAGAAACTCGCGCTGGAGACCAACGAGACGCGGCCGCGCCCCCTAGCGGTCGGCTGCGCACCGCAACACACAAACCGGGAACAGTCGCGAAGGAAGCGAAACGGCGCTTCCGCGACTTAAATGGGGCTCTGAAACGGAAAAGAACAACAGAGACCCATAGCCCCAATAAAAACTAGCATCACAGTGCATAAATACAGTACGAAATTCCCTTAACAACAACAACTGTGAGAGGGAAAGCAAAAACACTTAACTGGCTGCGGAAGCAGCGAAGAAAGAGGAGCAGGGAGAAAGGACTGCCTATCTATGGATTGTGGACATAGAGGAAGGACTTCTGTTTCGGACTGTTATATCGTTGTAATGGGAGTTGTAGTCCCAGAGACATTGTTTTCCTTGAGTTATATAACTGCAGACGTGAAAACTCATTTTGAAAGCGCAAACAAGGGAAAAACTCTGCTATGCCGCAGATCGCTGGGTTTTCGCTGACTCTGCATTCTATGCAGAATGCAGAGTTGCAAAGATCGGCAAATTCCATGAGCGGAGCAGATTTTACCACCAAGGGTTATTCTAACCTTCCTCAGTTGTGCCTATACAGGCTGCCTAGCACCACACACACCCATTACAGAGGTGTGGCCCTGCTGTGCAGTATAGGATCTGTAACAGACTTTTTACTGGGAGTATAATCTCCATTGCATCCAGTGCATGAATTTCGTAAAGTGCAGAGGACATGAGATGTGTTGAATGTTTTAAAATGGTACCCTCATGAAGGATGTGTTCTTTTTTGATGGAAAGCCTGGTCTGACTATCTTAGTTGTTTGGTAGTTGTATGAAGAAGGATGGGTACTTCCACAGTAATGCCCAAGTTCCACTCAAGTAACACATCCTTGACACAAAGTAGTGCAAAGCAGCATTTGCACTGACAAAGGGCACTTTTCTGTGAATATACACCAGCACAGTCTTTGTCCATCTTCCCCAGTGTGTCGTTGAAGAGGTCCAAGATGGGCAGGGTAGAAGGAGGGTGTAGGACCTGAGTGGAGAACGGCGTTCATTGTCGAAACAGGCGATAAAAAACAACTGCTGATACCACAAACTCAACGTTGATTTATTGGAGTGTTCGGAGACTATTTCTTATCAGGCAAAATGATGGATTATTCTCATAGTGACGCAACAAGTGTGAATGTTGGATCTCTGATGAGGCAGAGCCTGAGAATTCACAGGAATGCCTTGTGAAATGCTCAGCACTTGCTTTGATGTGCTGTGTTAGATGACTGTGCTTATCGAACACTGATTTTGGACAAAATACTCTCTCTCCTTCTCTCTCTCTCTCTCTCTATCCCATGCTTTCTCTCTCTCTTTCTCTCCCTCTCTCTCTCCCCCCTCTGCCTCTCTTCCTTTCTCCCTCTCTCTCTCCCTCTCTCTCTTTATCTCTCTCGCTCTCCCCCTTTCTCTCTGTCACTGTCTCCCTCTCTCTTTCTTTCTCCCATCTTTTCTCTCACCCTCTCTCTCTGTCTCTCTCTCTCTTTCTCGTCCTCTCTCTAGCTCTCTCTCCCTCTATCTCTTTCCCTTTCTCCCTGTCTGTCTCTATCTCTCTCCTTCTCTCTCTCTCTCTCTCTCCTTCTCTCTCTCTCTCTCTCCCTGTCTCTTTATCTCTCTTGCTTTCTCTACCTCCCTCTCTCTCTTTTTCACCCTCTCTCAGTCTCTCTCTCTCTCTCTCCCTCTCTTGCTATCTCTCGTCCCCTCTCTCCCTCTTTCTCTATTCCTCTCTCTCTCTCTCTCTCTCTCTCTCTCATCACTTCAGATTTCACTAATGTTGCACTGTTGTGGGTTGCTGTTCATCTGCCTCTTAATGTACCTAATGCATTGTCCTAAACTGTGAGCCACGCACTGCTGTTCAAGCATGTAAAAGCTCTCCAGATTAGCTGCACTGCCTGAGATTGTGAGATGAGATCTCCGACCTGCCCCCCTCAAATCGATTCTCAGTGATGACATGTTATTGAGATTCACCTCAGTGCCAGACGAGCCACCCTAGATTGCTTCCAGGATCACTTCCTAAGTCGTTTTCAGGATCGATTCCAGGATCACTTCCTGGATTGCTGCCTTGATCATTTTCTGGATTGCTTCCAGGATCACTCCCTGGATCGCTCTTGAATCTCTACCTGGATTGCTCTAGGATCACTCCCTGGATTTCTCTAAGATCACTCCCTGGATCTGTCCAGGATCAGTACCTGGATTGCTCTAGGATCACTTCCTGGAGCACTTCCTAGATCATTTCCAGATTCACTCCCTGAATCGCTTCCAGGATATATCCCTGGATCGCTCAATATGCCCAATAATGTTCCTAGGGTCAACATGTTATCACCCATTTCACAGATGTAAACTCAAAGGCCCAGATCTAGAAAGAGTTTGTGTTCGGGTTGCATCACTTTTTTGATGCTGTTCAACACAAAATTATTTGTTGCATTTAGAAAGTGATGTAAATGTTGATTTGGTAGAAAAAATAACCCAACACACTTTGGGGCATATTAGCAAGAACCTTGTTTAAATTATCGCTGTTTTATCGGCAGGAAACTTCCGCTAAAACGGGGATGATGGGCTTGCTAATGTGCGTTATAGAATTCCAATAGAAGCCCAGGTTAGATGTCCTGCACATCTAACCTGGGCTTCTATTGGAATCCTATAACGCATATTATCAAGCCCATTATCGCCGTTTTAGCTGCAGTTTCCTGCCGCTAAAACGACAATACTTTTAACGAGGTTCTTGCTAATATGCCCCATTGTGCCAGAAAGGCGGTCCATGGGTGTTGCATAGGCATCCTCCCCTGGGTTTATGTATGTGGTGTCTACAATGAGTTGTAGATATCGGTTTGCGCAAAAATAGCACCTGCCTGAGGCTGGCCTGACGAGAAGGAATATCTTTCGTTTCAGTATTTCCTCCTTCACAGTGGACGGCAGTCTGCAGGACACAAGCTATGAGTAAAAAGCCTCCAAGGAATATCTTTTATGCAGGAGTGCATGACTTCCTGCACAAGAACTATCCTGACCACAAGACAGACACCTTTGCACTATGGCGCAAGGATACTTTTACGGGTGCGAGGGAGAAAAATTGCGCAAGTGCAGGGAGAGAGCAGAAGTACACCACTTTCTTTGAAGATAAGGCTCAGTTCAGCTCTCCTCAGCTGATGCAATGCAGAGCAGTAACTTTGCTTGCTGCGCAGCGATGTCTGACTTCTTTGTAAGTATTGAAACTTTGATTTCACCAGAGTGCCATGGACGTTACCCCTGCCAAGGTAGAAACAACCATTACCCCTCTTCTAGAGAGTTGAACCAGAGTGACACAGGTTGCTCCTCTACCCACTTTTTCAGTGCCCCCTTCGTGTAACATAACTATACAACTAGTTGCAACAAACCGGCTCACATCCTCATGTCAGGCGTGACACCCCATGACATGAGGATGTCAGCGGGGTACATGGCCGTGGTCTGTGCCTGGCGTACAGAGGGAACTCAAAGCAAGAGTCACCTTTATTTCTTAATATAACAACTGTTGAGATCATTGAAATAAAGAGTTTGAATGTGTGGCCTGGGACTGAATGCTTTGAATATTCCTTCACAATCTCCATCTTGACTACGCCCGCCTCCTCCAGGGATCCTGGCTACATTCTGTCATTATTTTATTTTAATATGAATCATAATGCATAATTCCTCAGTAAACTCTCTCCACAGACAGTTGTGTCTAATTTACAAGTAACATTTCTGTGCTGTTTGATAATGAGCTCTAAGTAATCACAAGGGTCTGAGGCGCTGGTAAATTAAATGTAATTTTAATTAATGCCCTGGGTACACTTCAGCTATCACCGGAGCAGTCAACAAACTTCTCTCGATCCACTGTGTCGAACGTCGAAATTACAGAGGCCCCTGGGACTTGGCGTGACTGTGGGGACAGTGGGAGGCAGCACACATCCTGTCCTTGAGTGACCTCTGAGGCTAGGGGTGACTTCAAAAACAGTGGGAGGCAGCACGCATCCTGTCCTTGGGTGACCTCTGAGGCTAGGGGGGATTGCAGGGGAAGTGAAAGGCAGTGTGCACCTGTCCTTGAGTGACCTATGAGGCTAGGGGTGACTCAGAGATGGTGGCAGGCCCCAACACCATCCCCAAAAGTCAAAAAACAAACAAAATGGTTGAAAGCAAGGCAAACTGGGTGCAGGCCTGAGCACACTGCGTGGCTTAAAAATGGCCTCTTGACCCCCACCACATGACCAGGCCCTGCCTGTACCAGGCCTCAAAATGGCCCCCACCCACATGGCCAGGCCCCAACACCACCCCAAAAAGTCGAAAAAAACATAAAAATCACCACAATCCAATGCCATCCAAGCCCTCAATGATGTTTAAATTCAAGACACCCCATATAAAGACTAGGTCCATGCACCACTCACTACACCTCGGCCTACTGGCTAGTGAGGCTTTACAGGCCTCCCAAAATTAAAAAAAAGTCAACATATAACAGTGAGCTAAAATTCCATGACATAAATGAGAATTAAGTTTTAAAAAAATCACAGAAACAGTTGTATCATGCACCCATGAATAACCCTGGGCCTACTGGATACTGTGGCTACATATAATATATATATTTTTTTAAAGTTGTGAAAAAAGTTTTAAAACTGTAGTTGCCTCAACTGCAATGCCCCAAACAAACACCACCAACTTACTTGTAAAATCTCAAGTCCAAAAGTGATCCAAACTCAAAAGTCCAAAAAGTCCTTAAATACAAATATCCAGCAGCAGCCACAAAAAGTAATCCTTCCAGATCCAAATCAAAAGTGACCAGGACATGGACAAAGCACTGGGAGGAGCCTGCTGGACAAGAACAGGAAGTTGAAGACTCTGGGGAACTTCCTTCCTTCCACCCCCCCCCAAAAAATGTACTCCTTGCACCCAAAAGTGCAGCCAAATGTCAATCTGAGGAGTTATTCTGATAAAAATCATCATTTTCACAAGGTTTATGCTTCCTGCGGTGGATTTCTTGTGCAGAATTGGAATTTTTGCAATTTCGGGAACGCGAGCTGTTCAAATCTACCGCCGGAAGTCAGCTGCGCACCGCATCTACGTGTTCTGCATTGTTTACTCCCACAATGCGTGATTGCTGGCCTTTATGACGTACTTGCATTGTCAAACTCTCGCTTCCAAGATGGCGAGCCGCGATAACGAAATTGCATTTGAAAAACTCTTGCGCGATCACGCAGCAAGATCGAAAATGGCGCAGCACACGCAAAAGCAGGAAAAAAACAACTTGGCGGACTCCGAATCACGGTAAGTCAACGCCGCGCGCGCGATATTGTATTTTCAAGCGCGACCAAGCAAATTAATTTGCAGCTTGGGAATTTGCGGATTTTTTAGCAAATTTGCGTGATTCGAAAATTGCAAAATTTCAAAAAATCCGCAAATTCGCCTGAAAAACGGATTTTACGCCCATGCTTAATTCACAGCCCCCTTAATGATCTCAGGCCGAAGTCTTGTACAGCTTCCCCTCCTGACTCAGCCTGTCTGGCTGCTTAGCAGATGATCATTTTTGGGGTCTCATACTTCCCTTCATATAGTCTATTTCCATACACTAAATGTGTTCAGGGTCTGTGGTTGTATGTTGGGGTTCTGCTTTTTTTTAAGTGAATACTCCTCTGCTTCCTCTTAAAAGCCGTCTGTCACAGCAGGAGTGCCACAAAAAAGGCCATGGGAGTATCTAAAGTTCACACCTGGATGTCAACCACAGTGATATGCGCATCAATAGGTTGGCCCAGGTCTCCCAGCCCTACATTTTATGATTTTTTTATCAGCACAATCTCCTTCCTGAGTGTCTAGGCCTCTCACTGAATCAAAGAGCACTTTTGGAAGTGTACGGGGAGGCCTAGCCCTCCCCATCGTAGTTTGTGTCCCACCCAGCTTACAATATGCAACAATCTACCAATCTGTTTGAGAGATCTCTCCACCTCCATTTTATATGTTTCACCACGTAGGTCTGGGCCTCCCAAAATGAACCCTAGGGCCACCCAGTTACCAACGTAATTTCTGGGGCTTCTTATGAAGGTGTGCACCCTCGTAGGGTCCAGCTGTGTACCTTCTGCCATGGGACTGCATTGTTTAAAGTATATACATTTAACTCAAAGGTTTTGAGTTAGTGCATGACAGCAGACAGCAGAGCTTGATACAAGGCAAGGCAGCCACTGTTCACTGGTTCCCAGCTGTGCTGTTTGTAGCCCAAGCACTAACTCAGAGAAATTGCACGTTAAAGCATGTGCTTTAGAGAGTGGAGTTGCATGAAACAAGTGCACATCTGTGCTTTACGTGAGTGCACGTATTCACTACATGGTCCACGGTGTTGCACTAAAAGGGAGAAAACAAGGCTCAATGGAGACCAAATTTAGGATAGGAAAACACAATGTGTTAGCAATAAACAATCGGCCAGAAACCAACCTTAGAATGGCAGTCACAACTACACTGGTTCATGTCAAGTTCACTGCTGTTCTCCTGTAGGAGTGACATCTGTTGACCTCAGTGCATTGTAAGCGATCATTCAATAACATGAGGCTTTGTTACTCCACAGAGGTCACTCCCACTGTCCCTAGAATTACCCCTAGCCTGAGAGGTCACTCAAGGACAGGATGAGGATGAGGGCTATCTCCCACCATCTCTGCAGTCACCCCTAGCCTCAGAGGTCACTCAAGGACAGGATGAGCACTGCCTCCCACTGTCTCTGCAGTCAGCCCTAGCCAGAGAGTTCACTCAAGGACAGGATGAGCGTAGTCTCCCATCATCTCTGCAGTCAGCCCTAGCAACAGAGGTTACTCCGCGACAGGATGAGCGCTGCCTCTCACTGTCTCTGCAGTCACCCCTAGCCTGAGACGTCATTCAAGGACAGGATGTGACAAAGTGCCCTCTTTACTGCATGGTATGCCCCCACTTTTTGCTGAATTGCTGATATGCTTTGACTGAGTGTGCCCTGGGATCATGCCAATCAGGTACCCAGGGCCTGTGTTCCTTCCCTAAATCTGCATTGAAGCCTAAACCCAATTGGCACCTTTGGCCACAGATAAGCCGCTGGTAAATGGTACCACAGGTATCCAGGGCACTGTGACCAGAGAAGGCATCTAAGGGTTTCAGCACGTATTGTGCAACCCTTAGAAGCTCTGTACCCTGACATACACACTGCCTTTGCAGGCTGAGTGTCTTGGTGCAGAACAAAGTGAAAAGTCGACATGGCACACATCCCTGTGTGCCATGCCCACAAACCACTGCCCTGGCATCCATCAATCACCCCTCTAACTGGGTACCCTATGCCAGTGGTTAGGGTACCGGTGCATGAGCCCTGTACCCCTACAGTACCCAGGTCCATTGTGGTGCTGGGAGTTAGTCATCACAAACTCCACAACACCATAATGGCTACACTGAAGACTTTAGTATCAAACTTCTCAGCACATTAAACCCACACGGATTGCGGTGTGGGATTTGATGTAAAATGCACAACAGAGGGCATCTTAGAGTGCCCCCTGAAGCTCAACCAACTCCCAGTTACCTGGCTGAGTGGCTGCCGAGACTGCACCCCCAGACATGTTTCTGGACCTCTGGGTCGAAAGCTTGCCCCGCTCGTGGACCTGAAACAATGCACATCCTCAGCAACTGGTCCCCACTGGTACTACCCCCCACTTTGGGTGGGAGATTTGGCGGGAAAAACAAAGTGAGGAAGAGAGGTGTGCTAAACCTCTGCCAACTCCACCCCTATGGTGGGGGAGGCGAGGTGAAGCACAATCCTCAAGTCCCCACCATCTTGAGGATGGGGGACCCAACCAACCAGGGACAGGCTCCTGCCACCTCCCACTGGAGAGTGGCAGAATAGAAGAAGGATGAGAAGCCATGTAGAGCTAACAAGAGGATGACACCCACTGACTTGGCCCCAGCCCTACAGGCCTGTCTCCCCTCGAACCTGCTCCTGCAAAACCTCGGTGTGTCCAGCGGCCAGCAGCCTCAAAAACCCCAGAGGACCCGCCTGCATTCACTTTCCAAGCTGTTTCTCCCTTGACCGTGTTTAAACTGCAGCTTCTTGTGCCATCCAGGAACCGCAAATCCAGCACACTCTGCACTCGCCGAGCCCGGCCCGTATTTGAGCGATCCTGACCCGAGATACGGTAACCCCTGACCTGCCTCAAGCCTCCAGATGATGCCTGCAGCCTCAATCCAGAGGACCCCCCGACCGCGACCAGAGCCAGTATGAAAAGTTGACATCCAAAGGCACCCCTGCACCCGACATCCCATGGCCTTGTGTGCCCAACGCAGCTGTGCCTAACCATCCCTCTACATCCCAACTTACCCCTCAAAGTTGTGGTCACTCCTGGAAGATCCTCGTCCCCGAGCCTGCAGTGTTTCTTTGTCCCAGATAATCTCCATTATAATCAACAGGGCAACCCGACCTCAAAAAAGCACCCTGCACCCGGCTGCCCTAGCGCCGCTGAGGGTGCCCCTTTGGTTCTAACTTTGTCCCTAATTTGCCCTGAGCTTAACCCTAGGAGCTTTGCTCCCACAACCCTGTGGCCTGCTTGCCAGCCGCCACCAACCGAAGTCCCCTTATCCCCCATAGGATAACATTGGGCCTCAACACTCTGCACCCGGCTGCCCGAGTGTCGCTGAGGGTGCAACAACAGCGCATCACTGACCCTGGGAAACCCCTGAGTCTAACCCCAGAACCCTAACTCAAAAGCCGATTGCTTACCTTGAAACCGATAACTAATTTTTCCTCTTAGGATAACATTGACACTTTTTCTCCTAAACAATTTCTAAGTGTGGACTTTCGAAAACTAGAAATATTCCTTAAAAATCACCCGATTAACCAAAACGCATGTTCTCAACTGTTTTTAGGAAATTTCCCGGTGCTGTATCCAGGATCCAACACCGAGTAAGAAAAAGTAACGATAACCTAACTTAACCGCTAAGTGAATTTCCTCCCATAGGATAACATTGGTGGTTCTTTGTGAAACAGTTTCAAAGTGTCAACTATTGAAATGCAATAATATTCCTTAAAAATCGTACCTTCAACCATTTACTCACCTGTTTGGAGGAAATGTCCCAGGGCTGAATCTAGGATCCAGTCCTGTGTTAGCAAAAGTAATATGAAAAGTAATTAACTGCATTTTACATAAAAAGCCCATTCAATTGTACTATACCTGCAATGTGTTGCAAACTGCTCACTTAAAACTGTACCCACAACCAGCACAAGTTACACTGCTATTTTGAACTGTGTTCATACAAGTCATTTACTATCGAAAAGTATTTTTATACTTACCTGCACCAGGCTTGCTTGGTTCTATAAATAATACAACAGTATATTTTTATACAAAACAATTGGCCTAGGGTTCAGTTCTTGAGTGTGTGAGACCATTTGCTAACTAGGTGGGTACATCAAATGCTTTACACTGTCCTCTGATACTGCCTTACTGCTTGACCAAGCTAACACTTTAGAGAGTAAGGTTCTATCTACCTTTAGCCTCTCCCAAACATTTGGAGACCCTTGGACTCTGTACACACTGTACCTCACTTTGGAGCAGTGTACAGACCTCTGGAGACCCTTGGACTCTATACACACTGTACCTCACTTTGGTGCTGAACATATAGAGCCAGTTTCTTACACAGGATGCGTGCTGCCTCCCACTGTTTTTCAAGTCACCCCTAGCCTCAGAGGTCACTCAAGGAAACGATGCGTGCTGCCTCCCACTGTCCCTGCAGTCACTCCAGCCTCAGAGGTCACTCAAGGACAGGATGCGTGCTGCCTCCCACTGTCTCTGCAGTCACCTCTAGCCTCAGAGGTCACTCGTGGACAGGATGAGCGCTGCCTCCCACTGTCCCTGCAGTCACCCCTAGCATCAGAGGTCACTCAAGGACAGGATGAGCGCTGCCTCCCACTGTCTCTGAAGTCACCCCTAGCCTCAGAGGTCACTCAAGGACTGGATGAGCGCTGCCTCCCACTGTCTCTGCAGTCACCCCTAGCATCAGAGGTCACTCAAGGACAGGATGAGCGCTGCCTCCCACTGTTCCTGCAGTCACCCCTAACATCAGAGGTCACTCATGGACTGGATGAGCGCTGTCTCCCATTGTCTCTGCAGATACCCCTAGCATCAGAGGTCACTCAAGGACAGGATGAGCGCTGCCTCCCACTGTCTCTGCAGTTACCCCTAGCCTCAGAGGTCACTCAAGGACAGGATGAGCACTGCCTACCACTGTCCCTGCAGTCACCCCCAGCATCAGAGGTCACTCAAGGACAGGATGAGCGATGCCTCCCACTGTCTCTGCAGTCACCCCTAGCCTCAGAGGTCACTCAAGGACTGGATGAGCGCTGCCTCCCACTGTCCCTGCAGTCACCCCTAGCATCAGAGGTCACTCAAGGACAGGATGAGCGCTGCCTCCCACCATCTCTGCAGTCGCCCCTAGCATCAGAGGTCACTCAAGGACAGGATGAGCACTGCCTCCCACTGTCTCTGCTGTCACCCCTTGCATCAGAGGTCACTCAAGGACAGGATGAGCACTGCCTCCCACTGTCTCTGCTGTCACCCCTAGCATCAGAGGTCACTCAAGGACAGGATGAGCACTGCCTCCCACTGTCTCTGCAGTACCCCCTAGCCTCATAGGTCACTCAAGGAGAGGATGAGCACTGTCTTCCACTGTCCCTGCAGTCACCCCTAGCATCAGAGGTCACTCAAGGACAGGTGTGCGCTGCCCCCCACTGTTCCTGAAGTCACCCCTAGCCTCAGAGGTCACTCAAACACAGGATGAGCGCTGCATCTCACTGCAACTGCAGTCTCCCCTAGCCTCAGAGGTCACCCGAGGACAGGATGTGTGCTGCCTCCCACTGTCCCCACAGTCACGCCAAGTCCCAGGGGCCTCTGTAATTTTGACGTTCAACACAGTGGATAGAGAGAAGTTTGTTGACTGCTCCGGTGATAGCTGAAGTGTACCCAGGGCATTAATTAAAATTACATTTAATTTACCTACGCCTCATCCCTTGTGATTAATTAGAGGCAGCGCAAACTCATTATCAAACAGCACAGAAATGTTACTTGTAAATTAGATACAACTGTCTGCGGATGGAGTTTACTGATGAATAATACGTTATGATTTATATAAAATAAAATAATGACAGAAAGGAGCCCTGGAGGAGGTGGGAGTAGTCACGATGGAGATTGTGAAGAAATATTCAAAGCATTCAGTCCGACGCCACACATTCAAACTCTTTATTTCAATGATCTCAACAGTGTTAAATTAAGAAATATAGGTAACTCTTGGTCTGAGCTCTCTCTGTACACACAGTGCCTGCCACGTCGTCCATGCAAATGCAGCGGGGTACCATAGGTACACCCCATGTGCCCACCCAACATCCTGGGGGCCTGCAACGGTCCCCCAACTGAGGAATCCGCATGGTTTTCTGTGTCGGCAACACTGCCACGGAAAAGGTTGCTTCCCGCTGACATTGTAATATGAATGGTGGTGTCTAGCGGACACCGCCACAATATTCAAACCTTTTCAGCCCGGTCAACTCGTCAACAGGGCGGAAAGCCGCCCGGAGCGGTACCCCGCCATCATTTTATGTCCAGGGAGAAATGGGAGGCAGGCGGGGGATGATGTTGGGAGGATCGCCACCGACATGTGAGCGCCTGTTATCATAATAGACCCCAAAGTGTGTTGGGTTATTTTTTCTACCAAATCAACATTGATGTCGCTTTCTAAATGCAAAAAAGTATTTTGTGTTGGACTGCATTAAAAAAGTGATGCAACCCAAGCACAAACTCTTTCTAGATCTGGGTCTATGAGTTTACATCTATAAAATGAAGAAGAACATGTTGACCTTAGGAACACTAGATTCTTTACCGCTGCCGATTCCTAATTCAGGAGACTTTACAATGGACTTTTCAGGCTCCTCAGAGTTAGGGTTGCCATCCAACTCTGTTTTTCTACCACTATAGCCTGTATTTTTAAGCCAAGGCCTGTAAAAATATTGTAAAAAGCTCCGCAATCCAGTATCTTTTCCCTTCTGAAACATAAACCAAAAACAGGAAGCACATTAAAAAGCAGCCCATGTCATTTTAGAGTGATCATTTAAGGCAATGGACGGGTAGTTGAAAAGTTACAAAAACCCTGACAAAGCTACAAAAATATTTTTTTACCAAAAACTCTAGGTGTTCCAGAATAGCGACAAATAAATAAATGCCTGGTAATTTTTTTGTAAGAAAGGTGGCAGCCCTACTAGTAAAATGTCCTTGTACCCGGGGTGCTTTTACTAGGTGCTGAAATGCACATGGTAAATCCAGGCCAATGCTCACATACATGGTAATTTTAGGGGCGGGGACACAGCATACTGAGAATCAGCTGCAGTGGTCCTCCCCCCACCTCTACAGTCGACTCACAATGATGGCCTAAGCCGTTGTTCACTTCTTGCACTCTGCACGGTGAAACCTCACCTCACTGACTGAAGCCAGAATGGGGTTAAGTCACTTAAGAACAATGGGCAGAGGGGTTCACTGGTTGAGGACCCCTCTGGAACTGGCTGACAGCTAAGGCCTTCTTCAGGGAATCAGTAGTTCAGTATGGAGTGGATAGGTAAGTCTGTACCCACAGGGTCAGTCCCAGCTGCTGCACACATGATCAAGCTCTGAGGCGTTGCCCTTGCAGCAGTTTCATGTGGATGCAGTGCTCCAGGTAGCGAACCAGGAAGTGATCCTAGAGCGTTCCAGGGAGTGATCCTGGTAGTGATCCTGGAAATTATCCAGGAAGTGATCCTTGAGCTTTATTCTGGAAGCGATCCAGGGAGTGTACCTGGAAGTGATCCAGTAAATGATCCAGGAAGTGATCCTAGAGCAATCCAGGGAGTGATCCTGGAAGCGATCCAAGAAGGGATCCAGGAAGTGATCCAGGGAGTGATCCTGGAAGCAATCCAGGAAATGATCCAGAAAGTGATCCTACAGCTTTATCCTGGAAGCAATCCAGGGAGTGTACCTGGAAGTGATCCAGGAAATGACCCAGGAAGTGATCCTAGAGATTTATTCTGGAAGCGATCCAGGGAGTGTACCTGGAAGTGATCCAGAAAATGATCCAGGAAGTGATCCTAGAGCAATCCAGGGAGTGATCCTGGAAGCGATCCAAGAAGGGATCCAGGAAGTGATCCAGGGAGTGATCCTGGAAGCAATCCAGGAAATGATCCAGAAAGTGATCCTAGAGCTTTATCCTGGAAGCAATCCAGGGAGTGTACCTGGAAGTGATCCAGAAAACGATCCAGGAAGTGATCCTAGAGCAATCCAGGGAGTAATCCTGAAAGCAATCCAAGAAGTGATCCTGGAAGCGATCCTGGAAGTGATTCTAGAGTGATCTAGGGAGCTATTGTGGAAGCAATCCATGAAATGATACAGGAAGCGATCCATGGAGTGATCCTAGAGCGATCCAGGGAGTAATCCTAGAAGTGTTCCGGGGAGGAACCTGGAAGCAATCCAGGAAATGATCCGGTAAGTGATCCTAGAGCCATCCAGAGAGTGATCTTAATACCATCCAGGGAGTGATCCTGGAAAAGTTCCAGGAAATGATCCCAGAAGCAATCCAGGAAGTGTTCCTAGAGTGATTCAGGGCCTTATCCTGGAAGCTGTCCAGGGAGTGATCCAAGAAATGATCCAGGAAGAGATCCTAGAGCATTCCAGGGAGTGATCCTAGAAGTGATGCAGGAAATGATCCAGGAAGTGATCCAGGAAGTAATCCTAGAGCAATGCAGGGAGTTATCCTAGAAGTGTTCCAGGGAGTGAACCTGGAAGCAATTCAGGAAACAATCCAGGAAGTGATCCTAGAGCCATCCAGGAAGTGATCCTGGAAGCGATCCAGGAAGTGATCCTAGAGCAATCCAGGGATTTATCTTGGAAGCGATCCTGGGAGTGAACCTGGAAACGATCTAGGAAGTGATCCAGGAATTGATCCTAGAGAAATGCAGGGATTTATCCTGGAAGCGATTCTGGGAGTGAACCAGGAAATGATCCAGGCAGCGATCCAGGAAGTGATCCTAAAGCAATCCAGGGAGTTATCCTGGTTGCGATCCTGAAAATGACCCAGGACGTGATCCTGGAAGCAATCCAGGGTGGCCGGTGGCACTGAGGTGCCTTCTCATCTCTTTTTACTATTGTTTGATCACTGATCTGAATTTTGTGCAATTAGAATCTCAATCATACAATATCACTGAGAATCTCCTTTAGAGCGACAGGGCGGGGAACTCATCTCACAATCTCAGGCAGTGCTCACAGTTTAGGACAATGCATTAGTTACATTAAGAGGCAGATGAACAGGAACCCACAACAGTTCAATATTTGTGAAATCTGAAGTGATGAGAGAGAGGGAGAGAGGGGACAAGAGATAGCAAGAGAGGGAGAGAGAGAGAGAGACTAAGAGAGAAAAAGAGAGAGGGAGGGAGAGAAAGCGAGAAAGAGAAAGAGACAGGGAGAGAGAGAAGGAGAGAGATAGAGACAGACAGGGAGAAAGGGAAAGAGATAGAGTGAGAGAGAGCTAGAGAGAGGACGAGAAAGAGAGAGAGAGACAGAGAGAGGGAGAGAGAGAAAAGATGAGAGAAATAAAGAGAGAGGGAGACAGTGACAAAGAGAAAGGGGGAGAGTGAGAGAGATAAAGAAAGAGAGAGAGAGAGAGAGAGAGAAAGGGAGAGACGAAGAGGGGGCGAGAGAGAGGGAGACAAAGAAAAAGGGAGAGAGCGACAGAGATAACGAGATAGGGAGGGAGAGAGAGAGAGGGAGAGAGCAAGGGATATAGAGAGAGAGAGAGAAAGAGAGAGTATTTTGTCCACAATCAGTGTTCGTAGAGCACAGTCATCTAACACAGCACATCAAAGGAAGTGCTGAGCATTTCACAAGGCATTCCTGTGAATTCTCAGGCTCTGCCTCATCAAAGATCCAACATTCACACTTGTTGCATCACTATAAGATTAAGTCATAATTTTGCCTGATAAGAAATATTCTCTGAAAGCTCCAATAAATTAACGTTGAGTTTGTGGTATCAACATTTGTTTTTTATCTCCTGTTTCAACAATGAACGTCATTCTCCACGCAGGTCCTACACCTTCCTTCTACCCTGCCCATCTTAGACCTCTTCAACGACACACTGGGGAAGATGGACAAAGACTGTGCTGGTGTATATTCACAGAAAAGTGCCCTTTGTCAGTGCAAATGCTGCTTTGCACTACTTTGTGTCAAGGATGTGTTACTTGAGTGAGACTAGGGTGTTACTGTGGAAGTACCCATAATTCTTCATACAACGCCCAACCAACGAAGATAGTTAGACCACGCTGTCCATCATAAAATAACACTTCCTTCATGAGGGCACTATTTCTAAAACATTCAACACATCACATGTCTGCTGCACTCTACAAATTTCATGCAATAGATGGAATGGAGATTATACTCCCAGTACAAAGTCTGTTACAAATCCTATACTACACAGCATGGCCACACCTCTGCAGTGGGTGAGTGTGGTGCTAGGCAGCATGTTTAGGCACCACTGGGAAGTTTAGAGAAACCCTGGGTTGGTAAAATCTGCTCCGCTTGCAAAATTTGCAGATTTTTGGCAACTCTGCGTTCCGCGTAGAACGCGGAGTTACCAACAACTCTGCGATCTGCTGCATAGAGGAGTTTTTCCTTTGTTTGCGCTTTCAAAATGCGTTTTCGCGCATGCAGTGGTGACTTACCCGGAACCTTGCATTCGGCAACGAGTTTTCCTATCCACTCATAATCGCCGCAAGATTTTGTTAGTCGGTCGTGTGATACTGCAAGAGTGTGCGATTGCAAACACTTCATTCTGACACACCATCGGACATCCGCGTTCGCGAATAGGAAATATGGATTGGGAACAGGCGGGACAAATGAAAAACAGGATGGCTGCACCCATTGGCGACCTCATGGGCAAGTTCATAGAGATATTTCCCCCCAAGCATGCAAACAGCGTTCTGAACAAGCAATACGCGTTCCCGAACAGGAAAAGCTCATCGGGAAAGGGCGGAACAAGCAACTTCACGTGCAGGCGGAATTCTGCGTAACTCGCTTAGATTGTTTACTACTTTGCGGAACTCAGCATAGCTTGACTGTCCGAACTACGCCCTGGGTTAGTTTAGAGCAGTTACAGGCCATTTCCAATGAATATAGCTTTGAGCTGTATTTCCTTCTGTTATGCAGCACAACACATTACCTTTGTACCAAAAAAGAATGTATCCGATCCCTTGTTCTCACTGAAATGCAGTTACAACAGAAAAAGTCCATGGTACGTCTGTGCTGTAGCCTTTGCGCCCTGAGTTGGCCTACATTAATGATATCAGAGCTATGTTTAGCACCTTCATCTGAGCAGTAAACAGAGTGGCCAAAAAGGGATGGGTGTGCACAGTGGCTCAATATTCTGCATGATCACTGGAAAGGTGCCCCTCCTGCTGGGTCACACTGGACCATTAATGTATCTTCTATAATAATTCTCACAACCCCAAGTATCACGTTGGAGCAAAGATACACACCTAAGGCCTGATTACGAGTCTGATGATACAAGGACCGCACAGAGGCATGGTGGTGTTGGTCCAGACCCCGTTGCATCAGCAGTCCGATCGCTCCATTACAAGTTGGGCAGTTGGATCACCCTTGGACCGACTCTGCCACCAGGGAACTGCTGTTTCCTGGTGGTGTTGCAACATTCAGATGCTGCAATATGCTTGGCAGGTCCGCCAGGCATGTTACAGGTTTCCTCTACACCAGCAGTGTCATGAAGGTTCCTCCTCCATGTACACCGCGATAGAGAGGAAACAAAGGTGGCCCTACAGGGTCCCTGTGCCTCCACAGCATGTGAATGCACATAGGGGGGGCATAACATATGCCCCACCGCCATGTGAATGCACACCAGTTCGTGCACGGCATGGACTTACAAGTCCATGCTGTGCAGGAACCTTGTTGTGTGGTCCATTTTGGTGCAACCACCAATTTTGATAGAGACACCACCGCGGAACAGCCGTACCAGACTACTTTAAAGTCCAATCTGGCAGGCGGCTGCAAGTCTCAGAAGTGCGGGGACATGGCGGTGGCATACGACCTTCTCCGCACCTCCTAAACTCTAAATGTATGTACAGATAATTCATCCCTCTGTGCTTCTGCCCCGAGTGGTCGCTCCCCTGCCTCTCCACCGTGTAGCGGTATCGTTGACCCACGCTGCTTTGAGCGACTGTAGCATATTTGTACTGCCATTTAATTAATTGCTTTAACCTCGCTTGCATATTTGTACTGCCATTTAATTAATTGTTTTAACCTCGCTAGCATATTTGTACTGCCATTTAATTAATTGTTTTAACCTCGCTAGCATATTTGTACTGCCATTTAATTAATTGTTTCAACCTCGCTTGCCTGCCGGTATCATAGAACTGAGTTGCATTATTTAACTGTGCCTTTAACTGCATTGAGTGCACCTCGCCTGCTTGCACCATTGTTTTCTTGCCAAAGTTAATAGCGCGATACCCCCCAGCGCCCTGCTCGACTCCCCCCTCCATTTTGTAGCTGTTGTTGTTGTGCTTCGTGTTGACCCGAGCCCGCCCCGCCTCCCAGCTGAGCCGCCCTCGCCCCTCCCCCTCCACCATCCATATATGACAGCAGTTCCCGCGCGCAGCGTTCACGCGCAGCGACCGCGCCCAATCCGCGCCGAAGGTGCGCCAAAGGTAAGCCCGTCTTCGCCCGTCCGCGCCTGGACCGCGCCCAGCGCCAGACCCCCTGCCTCTCGCGCTACCCAGCCCTCCCGCATTACCTACGATGCCGCCACCCTCCTAGCCCTTAACCCCGGTCGCGCCCCCACCTGCGTCCAAGCCGCTCCCGGACACACCCATGGACCTTTCTCCTGCTACTCCTGCAAATTCTCCGGTACCGTCACCAACTCCGCTACGAACACACCTCAGATTCCCGACCCCAACCACCTACAATGCATCCTGCTCAACACCCGTTCGGTCCACAGGCACGCCATTGACCTATGGAATCTACTAGACACCACCTCTCCGGACGTCGCCTTCCTAACGGAAACATGGATGAACGCTTCCTCCGCCCCAGACATCACCATTGCCATCCCTGAAGACTATAAGATCACACGCAAAGACCGTACCGGCCACACAGGAGGAGGAATCGCTATCGTCCATAAAAAATCAATCCGCATCTCAACCAGCTCTGACGCCAACCTCACCAACTCCGAACACCTTCACTTCCAGATCCACATCGACCCCAAGACCACACTCAGAGGCACCCTCCTCTACAGACCACCAGGACCCAGCGCAAAATTCAGTGAAGACATCACGGACTTCATCACTCCACACGCGCTCCCCTCAAAAGACTACATCCTTCTGGGAGACCTCAACTTTCACCTTGAAAAGTTCAACGACCGCAACACCACCACCCTCTTGGACAACCTCGCCGACCTCGGACTTAAACAACTAGTCACTTCCCCCACCCACATTGCAGGCCACACTCTCGACCCTATCTTCACCTCCAGCAACCACGTCTCCTTCAGCCACACTACGGATCTCCTCTGGACTGACCACAGCTGCGTTCACTTCACCTACAACAAGCCAAAACCCATCAACCACCTCCAACCAACTCTGCAAAGAAACTGGAACAAAATCACCATCGACCAGATCTCCTCATCACTTCTTCTAAACCCCCCAGCCCACTCTTCCAACACAGACCAAACCGCCGCCAACTTCACCCTATGGTTATCCAACACCACCGACACCTTAGCACCACTGAAAAAACGTCAAAACAAACCTGGCAGCAAGAAGGCCTCATGGTTCAACGATGATCTCAAAAAGTCCAAGAAACTCTGCCGCTCCCTTGAAAAGGTCTGGAAAAAAGACCCAACCACCAGCACCAAGGACGCCTTCAAAAACGCCACCCGCACACACCACCAACTAATCCGTAAGGCCAAGAAAACAGCATTCAAGGATCGACTTGACAACAACGCCCACAACAGCAAGGAACTTTTCAACATCGTCAAGGAATTCACCAACCCCTCAGCTAACTCCAACGACATCACCCCCTCTCAAGCCCTCTGCGACTCCCTAGCCTCATTCTTCCACAACAAAATCGCTGACATCCACAACAGCTTCGACAACCAACCCGGAGACCAACCCACCCAACCATATGCTGGACCTTCACCCCCCTCGAACATCCTTAATGACTGGAACCCAATCTCCACTGAGGACACCATCCGCCTGATGAACTCCATCCACTCAGGATCCCCAACTGACCCATGCCCTCACCACATCTTCAACAAAGCAGACTCCATCATAGCACCACACCTCCGAGATGTCATCAACTGCTCCTTCAACTCCGCCACCTTCCCGGAAAGCTGGAAACACGCTGAACTCACCGCACTTCTGAAAAAACCCACAGCGGACCCCACCGAACTCAAAAATTACCGCCCCATCTCGCTCCTTCCATTCCCGGCCAAAGTCATCAAGAAAGCTGTCAACAACCAGCTCGCCGCTTTCCTCGAAGCCAACAAATCCCTCGACTCCTCACAATCTGGCTTCCGAGCAAAACACAGCACTGAGACCGCCCTCATCGCAGCAACAGACGACATTCGAACTCTACTGGACAATGGAGAGACAGTCGCCCTCATCCTCCTCGACCTCTCCGCTGCCTTTGACACAGTCTGTCACAGCACCCTTCTACAGCGCCTCAAAGACGTAGGAATCCAAGGAAAAGCACTGGAATGGATCACCTCATTCCTCACCGGAAGGACCCAGAGAGTCCGCCTCCCACCATTCAAGTCCGAGGCCACTGAAGTCATCTGTGGCGTCCCACAAGGATCCTCGCTCAGCCCCACCCTCTTCAACGTATACATGAGCCCCCTGGCGGCCATCGCTCGCCGACACAATCTCAACATCATCTCCTACGCAGACTACACTCAACTGATCCTATCACTCACCAACGATCCTAGCACCGCCAAAACTAACCTACACGAAGGAATTAAAGAAGTAGCCGAATGGATGAAACACAGCCGTCTGAAACTGAACTCAGATAAAACAGAAGTCCTCATCTTAGGTACTTCCCCCTCTGCATGGGACGACTCTTGGTGGCCGGAAGCCCTTGGGAAGGCACCCATCCCGACAGACCACGCATGGAACCTTGGCGTTATCCTGGACTCTTCACTCTCAATGAACAGACAAGTCAACGCCATATCCTCATCCTGCTTCAACATTCTCCGCATGCTCAAAAAAACATTTCGCTGGATCCCCACCGAAACCAGGAAAACTGTCACCCACGCCCTGGTCACGAGCCGACTGGACTACGGAAACACCCTCTACGCAGGTACTACCGCTAAACTCCAGAAGAAACTCCAATGAATCCAGAACGCCTCAGCCAGAATCATATTAGACATCCCGCGCAACGAACACATCTCTGGCCACTTGAAAGACCTCCACTGGCTACCCGTCAATAAAAGGATCACTTTCCGACTGCTAACCCACGCACACAAATCACTCTACGACATCGGACCAGAATGCCTCAACTCACGACTGTCCTTCTACACCCCCCCCCCCGCCAACTACGTTCTTCTAGCCAAGCCCTCGCCACTGTACCTCGCATCAACAAGACCACCATGGGAGGCAGATCCTTCTCATACCTGGCTGCTAAAACATGGAACTCACTCCCCACCCACCTGCGCCTTACCCAGAACCACCTAGCATTCAGAAAGCAACTTAAAACGTGGATATTTGACAAGTAATCCCTCCTCCCCTCCCTAAGCGCCTTGAGACCCTCTGGGTATGTAGTGCGCTATATAAATTCCTTGACTTGACTTGACTTGACATCATTTACTTTTTTTTTTAACTAAGTCAAGCTTTTTCACTTAAAAACTGAGGAAGGTGTTCCCAAATGCAGAAAACGTTTGTTAGAAAGACATATGTTGGGTGGCTGGCATTATGTAAGAAATGACATGTAATGGGTAGTTGGAACTGTGCAAGAAGAGTCATGTTGTGAATTGCTGACCCCTTGTAAGAATGGATATATAGGGGTTATTCACAAAGGTAAACGTTTACATTTGTAAATCTACACATGTAAGATTGCTCTTACACTTTTGAGTACTTTACTACTTTTGGATGGTCACCATTTGTGGGTCTGAATGTACTCAAAAGGGTAGACTTACATTTCCTTGCCGCCTCTATTAACGGAATGGGGCCTAATGTATGAGTGTAAATGTACTACTTGTAACTTTTAACACGTAGTAGAAGATCTCCACTACCAAGGTAGAAATCTCCAAATTGTAAAGTAAAGGTAAAAATGTAAATGTTTTAAATGTAAAAATAATTTTGTGTAAATATTTTATTAATGAATGTTAATGTGCATTAATATCTATGTATTACGATCAGCGGGGATGCGGACCAGGATGCCCCCAGGTTTCAGAGTGGACTTAGGGCGGTGGCAAGCTGGATGAAGGCCAACTGTCTCCAGCTCAACGCGAAGAAAACCGAGATCATGATCGTCGGTAGAAGGGCGGATCTCTGGGGGGATAGGTGGTGGCCTTCGGAGCTTGGGTCGGCCCCTCTTCCGGTGACGAAATTGAAAAACTTGGGAGTGTGGATGGATC
Source organism: Lissotriton vulgaris (assembly GCF_964263255.1). Classification (NCBI taxonomy): domain Eukaryota; kingdom Metazoa; phylum Chordata; class Amphibia; order Caudata; family Salamandridae; genus Lissotriton; species Lissotriton vulgaris. The sequence continues at coordinate 22,384,768 of NC_141685.1, read as the reverse complement.
CCACTTTCAGTTTTGTGGGGCACACGAAGAAAACGGCTGCCTGCTGCTTTGGAATCCTCCGGGCTCTGCGTCCAGTCCTGAAGTTCTTCGACCCCCGCACCCGGCAGCTGGTAATACAGGCGACTGTTATATCGCGCCTGGATTATGCCAGCTCTCTCCTGATGGGCGCTAACCTGGCCGAAGTCACCCGCCTTCAGCGCGTGCAGAACGCCGCTGCCAGAGCAATTGTTTGTCTTCCCAGATCCTGCCCTGTTTCCAGTACTTTGAAAGCGTTGCACTGGTTGCCAGTCAGGGCCAGAATTCAATTCAAGGTACTGTGTTTAGCCTTCAAGATTCTAAATGGTACGGCTCCTCAAATACTTATGGACCTCCTGTCCTGGTATGTCCCCACTCGGCATCTGAGATCTCTGGGCCAAGCTCACACTATCACCCCCAGATACAAGCTGTGCCGTGTTGGTGGTCGTTCCTTCCGGGTCAAAGCAGCCGAACTGTGGAACTCCCTTCCGGTGGAGATTCGGTTGTTGGAGGATCTTTTTTCTTTTCGTAAGGCTATTAAAAGTTTCTTATTTTAACCTGGTTCCTTCTTTTTAGCTGTTGTGTTTCTTGTGGCTGTTGCGTGTTACCTTGCCATGCGCCAGGACGCCCCTTAGCTGGGGCAGCTGTGCGCAGTACAAATCCACGTAACATAACATAACATAACATTTTAAAAGAAGAACAAACAAAACAATACTACAGCAATATTAACATGATTTTTAATTAGATATTTAATTATCTTGATGCTATCAAAATAAATTACAATCATTTTTCTTAAGATTTCAATGCACAAATTCCTACCTGAATCCTGACATGCATTATTTATCATCTAGTTAAAATGATTCAAAGTTATGTAGAGAATTAATTTAAATGCATGCTATTATTTGTTCAAAAAGTAGTTTCCATAACTTAATTTATATTTAAATGTTATGTTATATTTGTCCTCCGTGTCGGAACAAAGCTAAAGCTCTCTGAAGATCTATAATGAAGATCAAAGACATGTCAGAGGTTGCTTGTATTCATTTCAGGTTGGCTTGGATGGTATGTAGGCAGTCGAAAGCTGTGATACTGTGCCTGGAGTGGTAAAAGGCTTTTGTCATTTTACATCTTGGCATGGGTGGTACTGGGCTAATCCTATGCTTATACACTTTTCTGTAGAATTGGAAAAGTACTTTGGCACTTTCTAGCTCATCATGGATAGCACTGTGCTCATCCGATACTTAAAACCTCTGCTAGAAATACATTTGAGGTGAGCAGTGTTGCTGGTGTTGTAGGGTGCTCTATACCTGCAAACTTCCCAGACTCTATGTTTCTTTTTTTATATATAAATATATATCTATTACATTAAATTACATTTCTTTAATTAAAAAATATGTAATATTAATTCCTATCAGCTTTAATTTTAATCCCCTCCCTCCCCAATTTTCATCATCACACAACACGACTTGTAGAGCAAGGCTAATCACCTTCGAGGAAATGCAGCTGATGAAACTCGTGCTCCAGAGGTGGGGCTCGGTCAAACACCCAGGTCTTGAGTCCATCCCTGAATTGAAGCAGAAAGGTTGAAGTCCGTAGGTGAAAGGGGAGATCGTTCCAGGACTTGGCCGCTAAGTAGGAGAAGGAACGACCTCAGCTGTAGCTTTGACGTATATGTGGGGTGTGAGCGAGGTGAAAGGAGGCGGAGCATAGGTGTCTGGAGGGTTGGTGGAAGTTCAGTCAGTGGTTGATGTATGCTGGTCCTTGGTTGTGCAGGGCTTTTTATGTGTAGATCAGCATCAATGAAGTGACAGCTCTTCTGAATGGGGAGCCAGTGGAGCTCTCAGGAGGGGTGATCTGGGCCCGCTTGGGTAAGTCAAGGAAGAGTCTTGCTGCCAAGTTCTGTATGGTCTGTAGTCTCGTTAGTAGACGTGAGGTAATTCCTGCGTAGAGCGCATTGCCGTAGTCCTGCAGGATGGTGACTATGGCTTGGATAACAGTGCATCTCGAGTTAATGGAGAGCCATTTTAAGATCATGTTGAGTGCTGTGGAAGCAGGCCGAGAATACTGTGTTTATCTGGTTTTCAATGGTGAGCTTGCTGTCTAGTATGAGGCAGAGGTTACGGGCATGGTCTCTCTGCATGGGTGATGGTCCTAGTTTCCAAAGATCAGTACTTCCATTTTGTCTGTGCTGAGTTTCAGGCATTACCTTTCATCCATTCAGCATGTTCGTCATGTACATGTGGAAGTTGGCCCTCATAGTGGAGTGATCTTCTGATAGTGAGAGGATGAGCTGGGTGTTGTTGGCATAAAAAATCATGTTAAGTGCGTGGTATCTGACGATGTTCACGTTCAAGTTCAAGTTCAAATATTTGTATAGCGCACTACTCACCCAGGGGCTCTCAAGGCGCTTGAGGGAGGGGGGGTACTTTACTTATCGAATATCCAAGTTTTTAGTTGCTTTCTGAAGGAGAGGTGGTTCTGTGTAAGGCGGAGGTGGGTGGGGAGAGAATTCCAGGTTTTGGCCGCTAAGTAGGAAAAGGATCTTCCCCCCATGGTGGATCTATGAATGCACGGAATTGCGGCGAGGGCTTGATTGGACGATCGTGGTTGACGGGTGGGGGTGTAAAAGGACAGGCGCGTGTTGAGGCATTCGGGTCCTAGGTCGTAGAGGGCTTTGTGTGCGTGGGTGAGGAGACGGAACGTTATTCTCTTGTTGACGGGGAGCCAGTGGGGGTCTTTCAGGTGGCCGGAAATGTGAGCTTGGCGGGGGATGTATAGTATGAGTCTGGCTGAGGCGTTTTGGATGTGTTGGAGTTTTTTCTGTAGTTTGGCTGTGGTTCCGGCATAAAGGGTGGTTCCGTAGTCCAGTCGGCTTGTGACCAGTGCGTCTGGTGACCGTTTTTCTTGTTTTGGTGGGGATCCAACGGAAGGTTTTTTTGAGCATGCATAGGATGTTGAAGCATGATGATGAGACAGCGTTGACTTGTCTGGTCATCGAGAGGGAGGAGTCTAGGATGAAGCCCAGGTTACGTGCTTGGTCTGTAGGTATGGGTGCGGTTCCCAGGGATGGTGGCCACCATGAATCGTCCTAAGCAGTGGGGGATGAACCTAAGATGAGTACTTCCGTTTTGTCCGAGTTCAGTTTTAAACGGCTGTTCTTCATCCACTCGGCTACTTCTTTCATTCCTTCGTGTAAGTTGGTTTTGGCGGTGTTTGGGTCTTTGGTGAGGGAGAGAATCAGCTGGGTGTCATCTGTGTAGGAGATGATGTTGAGGATGTGATGGCGTGCAATGGATGCGAGGGGACTCATGTATACGTTGAAGAGGGTGGGACTGAGTGATGATCCTTGTGGTACGCCGCAGATGACTTCGGTAGCCTCTGATCTAAAAGGGGGGAGGCGGACTCTCTGGGTTCGTCTGGCGAGGAACGAGATGATCCAGTCCAGTGCTTTTCCTTGTATTCCGACGTTGCTGAGGCGTTGTATGAGGGTGCTATGACAGACTGTGTTGAAGGCTGCGGAGAGTTCAAGAAGGATGAGGGCAACTGTTTCTCCGTTGTCCAGTAGTGTTCGAATGTCATCGGTTGCTGCGATGAGGGCGGTTTCTGTGCTGTGTTTGGCTCGGAAGCCGGACTGTGAGGGGTAGAGGGATTTGTTGGATTCGAGGAAGGCGGCGAGCTGACTGTTGACGGCTTTCTCAATGACTTTGGCAGGGAATGGGAGGAGCGAGATGGGGTGGTAGTTCTTAAGTTCAGTGGGGTCTGCTGTGGGTTTCTTCAGAAGAGCGCTGAGTTTGGCATGTTTCCAGCTTTCCGGGAAGGTAGCGGAGTTGAGGGAGCAGTTGATGATGTCTCGGAGATGGGGTGCGATAATGGAGTCTGCTTTGTTGAAGATGTGGTGGGGACATGGGACGGTTGGCGATCCTGAGTGGATGGAGTTCATCAGGCGCATGGTGTCTTCAGTGGTGATTGGGGTCCAGGCGCAAAGGTTGTTAGAGGGGGGTTTTGGTTCGGAGGTGGGTGGCGTGGACTGGTTTCCGGAATGGTTTTCAAAGCTGTTATGTATGTCGGCGATTTTGTTGTGGAAGAATGAGGCTAGGGAGTCGCAGAGGTCTTGGGAAGGAGTGATGTTGTTGGTGGGGTTGGTGAATTCTTTGACGATGTTGAATAGTTCCTTGCTGTTGTGGGCGTTGTTGTCAAGTTGATCCTTGAATGCTGATTTCTTGGTGGATCGGATCAGTTGGTGGTGTTTGCGGGTGGCGTTCTTGAAGGTGGCCAGGTTCTCAGTGGTTGGGTTTTTTCTCCAGGCTTTCTCGAGGGTGCAACAGAACTTCTTGGATTTTTTAAGGTCATCATTGAACCAGGGGGCTTTTTTGCTACCTTGCTTGATTTGATGGTTTTTCAAGGGTGCTAGTTCATCGGCGCTGTGGGTGATCCATTGTGTGAGGTTGGTGGCTGCTTGGTTTGGGTCCAATGATTTGGCAGGAGGGTTTTGGTGAAGCGATGTGAGGAGCTGGTCGGTGGTAATTTTGTTCCAGTTTCTTCTGGGAATTGGTTGTGGGAGGTTGTGGGTCGTGGTCTTTTTGTAGTTGAAGTGAACGCAGCTGTGGTCCGTCCAATGGAGGACTGTGGTGTGGTTGAAGGAGATGTGTTTGCTGGAGGTGAAGATTGGGTCGAGCGTGTGTCCGGCATAGTGGGTGGGGGTGTCAATGAGTTGTTTGAGTCCGAGGTTGGCCCGGTTGTCCAGAAGGGTGGTGGTGTTGCTGTTGTTTTTCTTATCCAGGTGGAAGTTGATGTCTCCCAGTAGAATGTAGTCCTCGGAGGGGAGGGTGTGTGGGCTGATGAAGTCGGTGATGTCTTCACTGAATTGTGTGCGGGGTCCTGGTGGCCTGTAGATGAAGGTGCCTCTGAGTGTGGTCTTGGGGTCGGTGTAGATCTGGAAGTGAAGGTGTTCGGCGGTAGCAAGGTTATCGTCTGAGCTGGTCGTGATGCGGATGGTGTTCTTATGGACGATGGCGATGCCTCCTCCTGTTTGGTTGGTGCGGTCCTTTCGGGTGATCTTGTAGCCGTCAGGGATGGCTATGGCGATGTCGGGAGCTGATGAGGCGTTCATCGAGGTTTCTGTAAGGAAGGCGACGTCTGGTGATATAGTGACGAGTAGGTTCCAAAGGTCAATGGCATGTCTGTGGACCGAGCGGGTGTTAAGCAGGATGCACTTCAGGTGGTTAGTGTTGGAGCTCTGTTTGGAGTTTGTGGACTTAGTGTGGGTTCTGATGCAGTCGAACTTGCAGGAGTGGCAGGTGAAGGGTCCATGGGTGTGTCCTGGGGCGGCTTGGTAACCGTTTGGGGGTAGGCCGGGGTTAAGGGCTGAGAGGGTTGTGGCGTCGTACGTTATGCGGGCGGTGTGGGTATTGCAGGGGCCAGGGGGTCTGGTGCTGGGCGCGGTCCAGGTGCGGATGGGCGTAGACATGCTTACCTTTGGCACCTTCGGCACGCATGGGGCGTGCCCGCAGCGCTTGAACGCTGTGCGTAAATGCATTTGTCATAAGTGGATAGTGGAGGGGGGTGGAGCGAGGGAGGAGCAGCTGGGTGGCGGGAGCGGGGAGGAGGGACGGGTCAACAACCAAATGGCGGCACAAACAAAAAGCGGAACAGGGGCACCGCCGGAACAATGCCACGATCTGGGCAGTGGTAGCGGTGCAACAATGCACAAATAACTCTGCAGGCGATGCGAGCAGCGCAACAACGGCAGTCAGCCCAATGAGCAAAAGCACAACAATTGGCAGCCAGCACTACAATACCAGGCAGCAAGCTCCACGATGTCAGACAATGTCACAGGCACTGAATTAGCAGCAAGCGCTACAATATCAGGCAGCAAGCGCTATGATGTCAGGCAATGTTACAGGCAATGAGTTAGCGGCAAGCGCTACGATACCAGGCAGCAAGGATGGTCAGGATCAGATGGGACAGGCCTTATCTCTCAGTGGGAGGGAGGAGCAGCTGGGAGGCGGGAGCGGGGAGGAGGGACGGGACAGGAGTCAACAACCAAATGGCGGCACAAACAAAAAGCAGAACAGGGGCACCACCGGAACAATGCCACGATCTGGGCAGTGGTAGCGGCACAACAATGCACAAATAACTCTGCAGGCGATGCGAGCAGCGCAACAATGGCAGTCAGCCCAATGAGCAAAAGCACAACAATTGGCAGCCAGCACTACAATACCAGGCAGCAAGCGCCACGATGTCAGACAATGTCACAGGCACTGAATTAGCAGCAAGCGCTACAATATCAGGCAGCAAGCGCTATGATGTCAGGCAATGTTACAGGCAATGAGTTAGCGGCAAGCGCTACGATACCAGGCAGCAAGGATGGTCAGGATCAGATGGGACAGGCCTTATCTCTCAGTGGGAGGGAGGAGCAGCTGGGAGGCGGGAGCGGGGAGGAGGGACGGGACAGGAGTCAACAACCAAATGGCGGCACAAACAAAAAGCAGAACAGGGGCACCACCGGAACAATGCACAAATAACTCTGCAGGCGATGCGAGCAGCGCAACAACGGCAGTCAGCCCAATGAGCAAAAGCACAACAATTGGCAGCCAGCAGCTGGGAGGCGGGAGCGGGGAGGAGGGACGGGACAGGAGTCAACAACCAAATGGCGGCACAAACAAAAAGCAGAACAGGGGCACCACCGGAACAATGCCACGATCTGGGCAGTGGTAGCGGCACAACAATGCACAAATAACTCTGCAGGCGATGCGAGCAGCGCAACAACGGCAGTCAGCCCAATGAGCAAAAGCACAACAATTGGCAGCCAGCACTACAATACCAGGCAGCAAGCGCCACGATGTCAGACAATGTCACAGGCACTGAATTAGCAGCAAGCGCTACAATATCAGGCAGCAAGCGCTATGATGTCAGGCAATGTTACAGGCAATGAGTTAGCGGCAAGCGCTACGATACCAGGCAGCAAGGATGGTCAGGATCAGATGGGACAGGCCTTATCTCTCAGTGGGAGGGAGGAGCAGCTGGGAGGCGGGAGCGGGGAGGAGGGACGGGACAGGAGTCAACAACCAAATGGCGGCACAAACAAAAAGCAGAACAGGGGCACCACCGGAACAATGCCACGATCTGGGCAGTGGTAGCGGCACAACAATGCACAAATAACTCTGCAGGCGATGCGAGCAGCGCAACAATGGCAGTCAGCCCAATGAGCAAAAGCACAACAATTGGCAGCCAGCACTACAATACCAGGCAGCAAGCGCCACGATGTCAGACAATGTCACAGGCACTGAATTAGCAGCAAGCGCTACAATATCAGGCAGCAAGCGCTATGATGTCAGGCAATGTTACAGGCAATGAGTTAGCGGCAAGCGCTACGATACCAGGCAGCAAGGATGGTCAGGATCAGATGGGACAGGCCTTATCTCTCAGTGGGAGGGAGGAGCAGCTGGGAGGCGGGAGCGGGGAGGAGGGACGGGACAGGAGTCAACAACCAAATGGCGGCACAAACAAAAAGCAGAACAGGGGCACCACCGGAACAATGCCACGATCTGGGCAGTGGTAGCGGCACAACAATGCACAAATAACTCTGCAGGCGATGCGAGCAGCGCAACAATGGCAGTCAGCCCAATGAGCAAAAGCACAACAATTGGCAGCCAGCACTACAATACCAGGCAGCAAGCGCCACGATGTCAGACAATGTCACAGGCAATGAATTAGCAGCAAGCGCTACGATATCAGGCAGCAAGCGCTACGATGTCAGGCACAGTCGTGGCATTGTTCCGGTGGTGCCCCGTTCCGCTTTTTGTTTGTGTCACAGCCGGGAGGCACGTTTTCTTGCTCGTTTTTAAAATTGAATTGTTTGCAATACTTGTAATGTTTACTTACTTGCCTGCCACTCAAGACCCCTGAACAGCGGATTTAGCGCTGCAGAGGGCGAGGCTTGGCTTGATTAGAACTGCCGCCTTCCTCGCGGTGTAGAGGCCACGCCCACTCACTCAGGCCACACCCCTTCCCTACTCCGCCCTTCTATCAGCATATAGGATGTGTCCATATCGGAAGCGCAGCGGACGAGCGCAGCGGGCGCGCCTAAGGCAAGCCCGTCTGCGCCCTTCCGCGGCCGACCGGGGCCCGGGCCATGTCACTCTGCCCAAATCATCACCTCCTACGCTCCCGGGGACTTAACTGCTCTACATTCACTCCAGCCATTGGACACTACCACCTCTTCACGCCTGCGTCATCTAGGTATTTACCAAGCCCGCAGCACCTTTCCTGAAATTCAGACTATTCCGTCCCTCCTCACCTCTGAACCCATAGTCTTTCTCCCACCTCCCAATCCCTTGCCCGCTCAGACATCCCCTAACATGGAATTAGCAATCATTTATCTTAATACTCGATCACTAGTCAGTCAGCAACTCGACATCTTCCACCTCCTGGACTCAGACCGACCTGACGTTCTTCTCCTAACCGAGACCTGGCTGAATGAGGACTTGTCCCCTGACATCTTGGCTGCCATTCCTCCGGGGTATTACATACTCCAAGTCAATCGGCCTGCTGACAAACCAGGAGGCGGCGTAGCTGCCATTATCAAACTTCCCCTCAGGTTCACTTCCCTCTCTTTACTCACTATTCCTCAGGTGGACTGCCTAGCTATTAGATTTGATTCCTCTGTATCCCCCCTAATCTGTGTCTTGGTATACCGTCCCCCCCAATCCATGCCCAATTTCTCTTCTCACTTTGGTGACTTGCTTTCCCAGCTTACAATTAATAACTCTAAACTTTTGGTCCTGGGTGATTTTAACTACTGGCCGTCAGACGCCCATGAAAGCCCGCAATCCCTGGCTTTTACTGACTTATTAACTGGGCTCAATGGTCTTCAACACGTTCACTCACCCACTCACTCCAAGGGCCATATTCTAGACCAAGTGTGGACCTATAATCTTGATATTAAGTCACTCATGATCACACCTTGTCACTGGTCAGACCATCACCTAATTTCCTTCCTCCTCCTGGTCCCTCCTCCGCCCCCGTAGCCGAGGCACTAGCCTCTTGGCTAGAAATTGGAATAAAGCAGACCTTGACTTATTCCTTACCTCTCTAACATCGTCAGTTCCGCCCAGCTCTGGTTCTATCGATTCCCAAGCAGCTGCACTCGTTAATTGGATAGAATCCGCCAGTGACAAGGTCGCCCCCCTCAAGCTAATCAGAACCAAGCTCCCTCACGACGCACATCGCTGGTTCTCTGACAACCTTAAATCTTTAAAAATCGGTCTCCGCCAAGCCGAGCGTCGCTGGCGTAGAAGTTATGATCCCTTAGAAAAACCACCTTTTCTAAAATTACTGGGAGAATATAAACGAGCAATCTCAGCCGCCAAAACCACCTACTTTTCCACCAAAATCCTCAATTCTGCGCAAAAATCTAAAGACATCTTCGCCATTGTAGAAGAACTCTCACATCCAGATAGGGTGACCATCAAACCCCTTCCATCTCAGGCACTCTGCGATTCCCTCAACTGCTTCTTCATAGAAAAAATTTGCAAAATCAAAAATAGTATCTCCTCCATACCCCTGACTATACCCCTCACTGAGGCTGCTCCCTCCACCAACTCTCACCGTCCGCGCCTGGACCGCGCCCAGCGCCAGACCCCCTGGCCCCCGTCCCACCCACCCCACCCGCATTACTTACGCCGCATCCACCCTCCTAGCACTTAACCCCGGCCGACTCTCCGAATGCGCTCAAGCCGCCCCCGGACACACCCATGGACCCTTCACGTGCAACTCCTGCAAGTTTGACGACACCAAGACCAACTCCACATCCACTAACACTAAACAGAGACCTGACACCAACCACCTAAAATGCATCCTGCTCAATACCCGCTCAGTCCACAGGCACGCCATCGACCTCTGGAATCTACTAGACACCATCTCCCCGGACGTCCCCTTCCTAACAGAAACATGGATGAACTCCACATCAGCCCCAGACATCACCATTGCCATCCCGGAAGGTTACAAGATCATCCGTAAGGACCGGACCGACCAAACAGGAGGAGGCATCGCTATCGTCCATAAGAAATCCATCCGCATCTCAACCAGCTCAGACGTCAATCTCGCCAACACTGAACACCTTCACTTCCAGATCCACATCGACCCCAAGACCACACTCAGAGGCACCCTCCTCTACAGGCCACCAGGGCCCGTGCACAATTCAGTGACGACATCACGGACTTCATCACCCCACACGCCATCCCCTCCGAGGATTACATTCTTTTGGGAGACCTCAACTTTCATCTTGAGAAGAACAACGACCGCAACGCCACCACCCTTCTGGACAATCTCGCCAACCTTACTTAAACAACTTGTCACTACCCCCACCCACATCGCAGGTCACACACTCGGCCCTATCTTCACCTCCAGCAAACATGTCTCCTTCAGCCACACTACAGCTCTCCTCTGGACGGACCACAGCTGCGTTCACTTTACCTACAACAAGACCACAACCAACAACCATCCTCAACCCACTCTGCGAAGAAACTGGAACAAAATCACCATCGACCAGATCTCCTCATCGCTTCTTCAAAACCCCCCTGCCCACTCCACAAACCCCGACCAAGCAGCCATTAACCTCACCCAATGGCTATCCAACAGCGCCGACATCCTAGCACCGTTGAAAAAACGTCAAATCAAACTAGGCAGCAAGAAGGCCTCCTGGTTCAACGATGATCTTAAGAAATCTAAGAAACTCTGTCGCTCCCTTGAGAAGGCCTGGAAAAAAGACCCAAACACCAGCACCAAGGACGCCTTTAAAAACGCCACCCGTATACACCACCAACTAATCAGGAATGCCAAGAAAGCCACTTTCAAGGACCGACTAGATAGCAACGCCCACAACAGCAAGGAATTATTCAACATCGTCAAGGAATTTACCAACCCCTCAGCCAACTCCAACGACATCACCCCCTCTCAAGCCCTCTGATACTCCCTAGCCTCATTCTTCCACAACAAGATTGCAGACATCCACAACAGCTTCGACAACCGACCCGAAGACCAACCCACCCAACCCTCTGCAGGACCCCCACCCCCCTTGAACATCCTCAATGACTGGAACACAATCTCCACTGAAGACACCATCCGCCTGATGAACTCCATCCACTCAGGATCCCCCACAGACCCATGCCCTCACCATATCTTTAACAAAGCAGACTCCATTATAGCACCGCACCTCCGAGACGTCATCAACTGCTCCCTCAACTCCGCCACCTTCCCGGAAAGTTGGAAACATGCCGAACTCAGCGCCCTTCTGAAGAAACCCACAGCTGACCCCACTGAACTCAAAAACTACCGCCCTATCTCGCTCCTTTCATTCCCGGCCAAAGTCATCCAGAAAGCTGTCAACAACCAGCTCGCTGCCTTCCTCGAAACCAACAAATCCCTCGACTCCTCACAGTCCGGATTCCGAGCCAAACACAGCACTGAGACCGCACTCATCGCAGCAACTGACGACATTCGAGCTATGCTAGACAACGGAGACACAGTCGCCCTCATCCTCCTCGACCTCTCCGCAGCCTTTGACACAGTTTGTCATAGCACCTTAATACAACGCCTCAGAAACAGCGGAATCCAAGGAAAAGCACTGGAATGGATCACTTCGTTCCTTGCCGAAAGAACTCAGAGAGTCCGCCTCCCACCATTCAAATCAGAAGCTACCGAAGTCATCTGCGGCGTGCCACAAGGATCTTCACTCAGTCCCACCCTCTTCAACGTATACATGAGCCCCCTGGCGGTCATCGCATGCCAACACAACCTCAACATCATCTCCTACGCTGATGACACTCAACTGATACTACCACTCACCAAAGACCCCAACACCGCCAAAACCAACCTACATGAAGGAATGAAAGAAGTAGCCGAGTGGATGAAGTACAGCCGTCTAAAACTGAACTACGACAAAACTGAAGTCCTCATCCTTGGTACCTCCCCCTCCGCAGTCAGGGGGGAGATCTCTGCACATGAATGATGGGAGAGAGGAAGGTACCAACCTCAGCATGTAGGTTTGTGAATTGCATTTTGAACATTCTCTGTAGTAATATTGTAATACTACTAACCGTGCTGCAAAATGCAGTTTGTGAATGTCCTATAGCATGTTTCTGGCACTACATAAAAAGCACATGTTCTGGCTGGCTGGCACTATGTTAGAAAAAAAACATTGTGTATAACTGACCCTGAGTAAGAATGGACATATAGTGTGTGTCTGGCACCTAGTACAAAAGGGCAAATAGTGTGTGGCTGCCACTATGTAAGGAAGGGCAGTTAGAGGAACATGCATCATTCTAAATACCAGTCGCAAAGGGGCAGATTAGTAGAATCTGCTCCTTTGCGACCGGTATTTTTGGCATTTGGGATACATCAAACCAAATGCAAAATTGCAATTTAATTGCGACTCCCTAAATGCAATGCATGATGAAAAAAAATTGCAATTTCGCAAATTGGAATCGCAAATTACCATCAATTCAAAGTTGGTGGTAATTTGCAAAAACTTTAAAGAATGCATGAAAGTTCCATGTTGCACACACACATGCCCTTTGAGAATGTGTGTGCACAACATGTGGTCACATGCTAATTTCAGGGGTGCATCAGGGTGTCCATTTGGCACCCTTCCACCCATCAAATTTCATACACAATTTGCAAGTACCTATTTGGTACTCGCAAATTGCGCATGCAGTTCCCATTCATTCCTAGGGGCCTCTAGGCCCATAGGAATGAATGGGAAGGTAGTCCTTATTTTCAAATTGCAATTTGCAATTTGCAATTAAGGAATATGTAGGAATCACAAAAAATTGGCGAAATCTACATGCATTGGCGATTGTGATTCCATATTTGCGATTCCTTAATAATTGCAATTATGGAATTGCAATTGCACATAATAATGCATGTGCCCCGTAGTGTGTGGCTGGCACCTAGTACGGAAGGCCATATAGCGTGTGGCTGGCCCTACGCAAGAAAGGGCATAAAGTGTGTGGATGACACTAAGTAAGAAAGTGCATATAGGGCTTTATTATGGAGCGGTCTGGAAAGGCTTGGACCCCGGGCTGCATCTCAGTTTAATTTCCGACAGCTGCATTACAAAGGTGTAAGGAGTAAGATGTGTAGCCTGTCGGCACAGTGAGATCGTATTCTGCCCGTTGCTGGCACTTAGAATATTATAGGGTTGCTATAGCACTCTTTAATTACTGTGTGATAATTTGATTTAATTTGCGTCGAAAACCAGAAGTATACTGGAAGGGAATTGTTCTAGGAACCACATCTTTGTACAATTCTAAGGGTGTCTGATATCACCTAAAAGTTTTAACATTTTTTTAAATAGCAATCCTTAGCTGGTCCTTAACTTTGCTCGAGCATTTTCTGCCCCTGGCGGTACCCGAATGCTTGCACTGCACTTGGGGTTGACCCTCTAGTCTTTCTCTTTCCCCACTATTAAAAAAACACGTGATGCAGCGGCCGCTCGCAGCGGGAGCGCCTTTGGCGCGCCAAAGGCAAGCCCATCAGCCCCCGTCAGCACCCGGAACGCGACCAGTGGCAAGACCCCTGCACAAATTTCCCCAAAACCTACGGTAAGCAACGGCTGCTAGATATCAGAACAAATCTGTGTGCTCCCCATAGTTGGTGCCCACAGAGTATTAGTAAAACCCGAATTGAATGTTCATCCTGTGCCTTTAAACTCCCGGCGAGTACTGGAGTGAAACTTAAGAGCACAAGTAACTTAAGGTTAGAACAGGAAAAGAATGAGCTCCTGATTGATAGAAATAGAGGTCAAAAAGATGGTGAAAAAACTGGAAAATATAGGGAATTTATAAATAAGGAAATAGAGCACGTGAAATGCTTGTTAGCTAATGTTCGCTCTATGCCAAAACATAAATATGAGTTGGAAGAGCTAATTCCTAACCGAAACTTGGGCGGATGATACATCAGCCCCTGATTGGAATATTGCTATTCCAGAAGGGTATGCTCTCTCTGCACAAAAAAGATCGACAGGCAAAGGGGGAGGAATAGCAATTATATATCGCAACCACTTTATGTGCATTTTGAAACAATTTTAAACCTCCTGGCAGAAGCAATGCACTTTCGCATTAAAGTAAATCATTTTCAAACCCTTCAAGGGATGTTGATTTATCGTCCACCTGGAAATAGAGCGGCTTTTTCCTAAGCATACTAACAATTTTGGAATGTTACACCGATTCGCTCCCCCTTACCATTCTAGGAGATTTCAACTATCATCTAGAGGCACATAATGCCACTGACCCTGCTAGCTGGGTGTGAGTGTTTGATTGATTCAGATGCTCCGTCCATCACCACCCCCTTTTGTACTGCTTTTGGCCGCCATAAGTGTGGCAGGGTATGCTCAGACGTGAGTCCCTTGCTCACTTTGCCACTGGATTCAAGCAAACCGGGCTGAAGACGGCTGGAATGCCAGAAACTGGTCCTCGGAAGCTTGTTTCCGGTTCAGAGAAGACATGGCTTGCCAGTTCGAGCTGGACTGTTCCTATGAGGCGAGGCATAGGGTCAGACTGATTTGCATACAGCCATGTCTGAACCGGGGTGGCAGAGTGGGCTAAAGAACGGAGATGAATTAAACCCAGATCTTTTGACTGGGTGTGACTGTTTGATTGATTTAGATGCTCCGTCTATCACCCCCCGCTTTGTACCGCTTTTGGCCGCCATAAGTGTGGCAGGGTATGCTCAGTTGTGAGTCCCTTGCTCACTTTGCCACTGGATTCAAGCAAGCCGGGCCGAAGACGGCTGCAATGCCAGAAACCGGTCCTCGGAAGCTTGTTTCCGGTCCAGGGAAGACATGGCTTGGCAGTTCGGGCTGGACTGTTCCCATGAGGCACAGAGTCAGACTGATTTGCATATAGCCATGTCTGAACTGGGTTGGCAGAGTGAGCTAAAAAACGGTGATGGATTAATCCCAGATCTTTTGACTGGGTGTAAGTATTTGATTGATTCAGATGCTCCGTCCATCACCACCCCCTTTTGTACCACTTTTGGCCGCCATAAGTATGGGAGGGTATGCTCAGATGTGTGTCCCTTGCTCACTTTGCCACTGGATTCAAGCAAGCCGGGCTGAAGACGGCTGGAATGCCAGAAACCGGTCATCGGAAGCTTGTTTCCGGTCCAGGGATGACATGGCTTGGCAGGTCAGGCTGGACTGTTCCCATGAGGCACAGGGTCAGACTGATTTGCCTATAGCCATGTCTGAACTGGGTGGCAGAGTGGGCAAAAGAACGGTAACGGATTAAACCCAGATCTTTTGACTGGGTGTGAGTGTTTGATTGATTCAGATGCTCCGTCCATCACCACCCCCTTTTGTACCGCTTTTGGCCGCCATAAGTGTGGCATGGATTGCTCAGACGTGAGTCCCTTGCTCACTTTGCCACTGGATTCAAGCAAGCTGGGCTGAAGACGGCTGGAATGCCAGAAACCGGTCCTCGGAAGCTTGTTTCCAGTCCAGGGAAAACATGGCTTGGCAGTTCAGGCTGAACTGTTCTCATGAGGCACAGGGTCAGACTGATTTGCATATAGCCATGTCTGAACTGGGGTGGCAGAGTGGGCTAAAGAACGGTGATGGATTAAACCCAGATCTTTTGACTGGGTGTGAGTATTTGATTGATTCAGATGCTCCGTCCATCACCAACCCCATTCGTACCACTTTTGGCCGCCATAAGTATGGGAGGTTATGCTCAGATGTGTGTCCCTTGCTCACTTTGCTACTCGATTCAAGCAAGCTGGGCTGAAGATGGCTGGAATCCCAGAAACCAGTCCTCGGAAGCTTGTTTCCGGTCCAAGGAAGAATATGGCTTGGCAGTTCGGGCTGGACTGTTCCCGTGAGGCACAGGGTCAGACTGATTTGCATATAGCCATATCTGAACGGGGTGGCAGAGTGGGCTAAAGAACGGTGATGGATTAAACCCAGATCTTTTGACTGGGTGTGAGTGTTTGATTGATTCAGATTCTCCGTCCATCACCACCCCCTTTTGTACCGCTTTTGGCCGCCATAAGTGTGGCAGGGTATGCTCAGATGTGAGTCCCTTGCTCACTTTGCCACTGGATTCAAGCAAGCCGGGCTGAAGACGGCTTGAATGCCAGAAACCGGTCCTCGGAAGCTTGTTTCCGGTCCAGGAAAGACATGGCTTGGCAGTTCGGGCTGGACTGTTCCCATGAGGTACAGGGTCAGACTGATTTGCATATAGCCATGTCTGAACTGAGGTGGCAGAGTGGGCTAAAGTACGGTGATGGATTAAACCCAGATCTTTTGACTGGGTGTCAGTGTTTGATTGATCCAGATGCTCCGTCCATCACCACTCCCTTTTGTACCACTTTTGGCCGCCATAAGTGTGGCAGGGTATGCTCAGACGTGAGTCCCTTGCTCACTTTGCCACTGGATTCAAGCAAGCCGGGCTGAAGACGGCTGGAATGCCAGAAACCGGTCCTCGGAAGCTTGTTTCCGGTCCAGGGAAGACATGGCTTGGCAGTTCGGGCTGGACTGTTCCCATGAGGCACAGGGTCAGACTGATTTGCATATAGCCATGTCTGAACTGGGGTGGCAGAGTGGGCTAAAGAACGGTGATGGATTAAACCCAGATCTTTTGACTGGGTGTAAGTATTAGATTGATTCAGATGCTCCGTCCATCACCACACCCTTTTGTACCGATTTTGGCCGCCATAAGTGTGGCAGGGTATGCTCAGACGTGAGTCCCTTGCTCACTTTGCCACTGGATTCAAGCAAAGCGGGCTGAAGACGGCTGGAATGCCAGGAAAACGGTCCTCGGAAGCTTATTTCCGGTCCAGGGAAGACATTGCTTGGCAGTTCGGGCTGGACTGTTCCCTTGAGCCACAGGGTCAGACTGATTTGCATACAGCCATGTCTGAACTGGGGTGGCAGAGTGGGCTAAAGAACAGTGATGGATTAAACACAGATCTTTTGACTGGGTGTGAGTGTTTGATTGATTCAGATGCTCCGTCCATCACCTCCCCCTTTTGTACCACTTTTGGCCGCCATAAGTGTGGCATGGAATGCTCAGACGTGAGTCCCTTGCTCACTTTGCCACTGGATTCAAGCAAGCTGGGCTGAAGACGGCTGGAATGCCAGAAACCGGTCCTCGGAAGCTTGTTTCCGGTCCGGAGAAGACATGTCTTGGCAGCTCGGGCTGGACTGTTCCCATGAGGCAAAGGGTCAGACTGATTTGCCTATAGCCATGTCTGAACTGGGTGGCAGAGTGGGCTAAAGAACGGTGATGGATTAAACCCAGATATTTTGACTGGTTGTGAGTGTTTGATTGATTCAGATTCTCCATCCATCACCACCCCATTTTGTACCGCTTTTGGCCGCCATAAGTGTGGCAGGGTATGCTCAGACGTGAGTCCCTTGCTCACTTTGCCACTGAATTCAAGTAAGTTGGGCTGAAAATGGCTGGAATGCCAGAAACCGGTCCTCGGAAGCTTGTTTCCGGTCCAGGGAAGACATGACTTGGCAGTTCGGGCTGGACTTTTCCCATGAGGCACAGGGTCAGACTGATAACGGTGATGGATTAAACCTAGATCTTTTGACTGGGTGTGAGTGTTTGATTGATTCAGATGCTCCATCCATCACCACCCCCTTTTGTACTGTGTAGAGGACAACCGACATCAGCTGGAATAAGATCATTACACTGGCTTCCTATTAAACAACGGATTGAATTTAAAGCGCTAGCTTTGGTATATAAAGCAGTAAATGGGGGAAGTCTAGACGATTTTCATAAACTTTTCATAACCTATGCTCCTTCATTTGCATTAATATCGGCTACTCAAGGATTAATAAACACTGTAAAATTTAGAAGAGCTAGATGGGGCGGTCGAGCCATACCACACTGTGCAACTATGCTCTTGAATAAACTACCGATATCCCTGAGACGTCAGCCAAATCTCCAGCTGTTCAGGAAGAATCTCAAAACCTGGTTATTCACAGTTTCTTAGGTCATAAGCTTTCTCACTGTGCTCTCACCCTCCCACTTCAGTGCCAAGACACTTCGGTATTCATGCGCTTTGTAAGAAAAATAAACATAAATATAAATGCTGGCAGTCAGAAATTAAACCGTCTGGTCACTCCGGCTGGCCTCTAATCCCAAGGGGCGGCTTTTCTGCCCTTGTGTAGGAAGCTGGCTGTGTATATACTATACCAAAGTGAGGGATAGTGTGCACAGAGTCCAATGGAATCCAAAAGGTAGGCAGAGGTAAAGTAGATAGCACCACACTCTGTTTTTGGTAGTGTGGTGGAGCAGTAAGGCTATATCAGAGGACAGTGTGCGGCATTTTCTAGAACCAAGCAAGCCTGGCACAGGTAATCAATAAATACTTTACAGTAGTAATGCAGTTGTTACACAGTTTAGATTCCAATTGTATCTGCACTTTGTTTTGATTACAGTATTGTTACTGAAAATGCAATGCTTTGGATATAGAGTACATATAATTTGTATGGGCTTTTTAGTAAAATGACCAGTAGATTACTTTGCAAATTACTTTTTTTATGAGTAGGGTATACCTGGAAACTGCACTGGGACATTTCCTCTAAGCAGGTGAGTAAAAGCGTTTTTGTTAGTTAGTACAATTTTAAAAGGATGTCCTAGTTTTTCCAGCTCCACACTTAAAAACTTTTCATAGAAAAACAGTCAATGTTATCCTATGGATGGGGGCGTGGCCAAGCAGCATGGCCGACAGGACGTGAGCTTCACCAGCTCCGTCCGAGGACCCACTAATCCTGCCTACAAGATCCTTGCTGGACCCTCCAAAGGGGAGCTGACGGTCCGGATCCTCACCTGCCACGCTGGGGACTCCCACATTGCCGAGAGAGCCTCCGGTGCCCCGGAAAACACCGCCGGAGATCGAAGCGGCGCTCTGAGGGCTCCGCCAGGTTCTACGCGAGTCCGCGGACTGGGCCTGCGTGTGAGACTGGCGGTGAAGGCGATCTCCTGCTCCGGGGCTGACCGCGTCCGCTGCTGGCCCCTCGATTGCTGGAGATGGTGGCGAGCGCCCGGGGCGACTAGTGGAAGGCTGATCTGGGGTCCGGTGATCTCCGCGGACCCGTGTGAGGGGTTGCAGCACCCGCCCCTCCCCCCTCCGATCCTCTGCTGTACCGGAGCTCCGGCTGTGGAGCGCAGCCCCGGGTGAGTGTTTCCCTGGTCCCTGGGGCTCTGCAGGACTGTTGGAGGGCTGAGGCGGTGCGGCCACCAAGGGCTTCTCACTGTTAT
Source organism: Lissotriton vulgaris (assembly GCF_964263255.1). Lineage (NCBI taxonomy): Eukaryota > Metazoa > Chordata > Amphibia > Caudata > Salamandridae > Lissotriton > Lissotriton vulgaris. The sequence continues at coordinate 22,365,482 of NC_141685.1, read as the reverse complement.
TGCCGCATCTGTTGGCCTTTGGAGCCCGTCCCCGCACTGAGTGCCGGTGCGACCTGCACAGGCTGCCCCTCCTGGTTTTGCTGCAGCTGTGGGGATTGCGGCCTCCGTCCCTTCCCCGGGACAGTGAACTACGGCGGCCCTTCCACGTGGAGCCTGTGGTGGCGCTGGGACCTGCGGCGGCCTGAGGGGTTGGGCTCCGGGGGACGTGGGTGGCTTGGAGCCCCCCTGGTATACACGACATTGCCTGAGAGCCGGGGCGCCTTCCTTCCTACGCAGCAGCGGGATACAGACTGTGATACCCCCGGCCCACGTTGCGCCTTGCCCCTAGAGGCTTGAAGATTGTTCTGTTGCTCCTGGATGGTGAGGGGGCTCGTCCCGGGTGCACTAGTTGGCGGGGGAACTGATTGGTTGGCTGCCCTCGATCGGATTGCCCGGTACGCCCTGCTGCATTGTCCTCTCCGCCGGTCCTCCCGCCTTCGCCCTGCTGTTGGGACCTGTGCCTACCCGGAGGGACCGGGTGAATCCTAGCTGAGGCGCCCCGTGGGGGCTCCCGATCTGCCCCCCAGGATGACGACCCGCAAGGACAGGAATGCGAAATCCTCCCAACCCAACACCATCGTGCAGTATACCACCCCAAGACTGCCATCGCAGAGGATCACGCGGCAGACGGGACCGGACGATGGGGGCGATGGACCGCATGAACCTTCCCGGGCAGAGATCCTGAAGGCGATCCAGGGATCCCATTCTGCCTTGGAGAGGCAGATCGAGACGGTGTCGATAGACGTAAATCTCCTCCGGACGGACCTCCGTAAGGTGGCAGACAAGGTCTCAGACGCGGAGGGCAATATTGCCCAACTGCAAACGGAAGTGGCCTCCCTGCAGAAATCGGTCGCGCACCTGACGTCCACTACCCGTGCACTGGAGAGGAGGGCGGAGGATGCGGAAGGCAGGGCCCGTCGGAGCAACATCAGGGTCCTAGGCGTGCCGGAGCGCCTTGAGGCGGGCAACGCTGAACGCTTCTTGGAGACATGGATCCGTACCCAGCTATGCCCGACCGGACTGTCCAGTGTCTTTGTTGTTGAGAGGGCACACAGGGCCCTGGTTCCCCCTCCACGCCCGGGCGAGTCACCTAGAGCCATCATTGCAAAGATTCTAAATTATAAAGATCGCGATTGTATTCTACGGGCCGCGAGAGAAATGGAGTCCATCACCATTGAAAATAGTCGTGTTTCCATCTACCCCGACTATACTCAGCAGGTGCAGGAGCAACGGAAGTCCTACCTGGGCGTCAAGCAGAAACTTCGGGACATGAAGCTACAATATATGCTCCTGTACCCGGCCAAACTCAAGGTGCTCTCCCAAGGGCGCGCTCACTTCTTTGAGTCACCGGCGGAAGTGTGGGAGTGGCTCGAGATACGGGGAGACGACCTACCTCCTGGTGAACGGGGTGGCCCCCGCGAGACCTGGGGGACCCGGCCCCAGAGACGTCGACGAGGCAGAGGGAGACGTAGATCTGGATCCCGGGGTTCTCCCGAGCCCCGGATTACTGTAGGCGAGGATGGGGCGCTCCACGTGAGACCATCAACGGCGGGGGCCGAGCCGGAGTCACCTGAGGCCCCTACACCTGGTGCGATCCTGGTCCCAGATACCCTGCAGGAAACCTTGCTGGAGACACACTCTGCGCCCCCGGTGATACCGGAGACCGCCCTCTCCGACACACGGCCTGAGTGAACTCTGATATGAGGTACTGTCTTGTTAAAATGTTGTTGCCCTGGGAGGTTGGGAGGGTCGCCTCTCCTGGTTTATACCTGCCCGGTGATGTCTCTACCTGGTGCTGGGAGCCCTGGTTGGTGGGCTGAACGGAACAGAGGATGGACACCATGTTGGCCGAGGCGTTGTGGTGCGAGATCCGAGAGTATATGGCGTACCGTCGCCCAGCATTGGAATTGACTTTCATGAACGTTCCCGGAGACTGTCCTGGAACATGGGGTCCTCGGGGAGTTGGGGGGGAGGGTGGGTGGTTTTGTTTGGTTGTGTGTGAGTGTGGGGTGCGTGTGGTGTATGGGGTGGCTGTGCACGTCCTGGCACTGGCAGGGGAAGGGCAGGGTAGCGTTTTTGGTTGTTGCTGTCCTTTTGCTCGCGGGTGGGGGGGGGGGGACTGGTTCTGACGGGGTGTTGGGTCACATTGTTTTTGAATGGCGCTGGTGTGGGATGACCGGGATGGTGTGTTTTCCGGTTGAGTCATTCCTCCTTATGAGCGGGGGAGGGGGGGGGGTTGTTTTTGGGGTTGGCTGGTTGCGGGTACTGTGGGGTCGGGGGGAGTTGTGGGGGGTATTTGTTTTTGGCATGGTGTGTACTACTGTTCGTGCCCCTAGGAGGCTGTTTGCAGAAGTTAAACTTGGATGCCCGGATGGGCAAGACCAACGCTTATGGGATTCAAATTTTTAACTTGGAACGTGCGTGGCCTGGGTACTTGCTCCAAGCGGTATAGGGTGCTATCCTTCCTTCGTCGGCATGGAGTGTCAGTGGCGTGCCTACAGGAAACGCATTTGAATGAGGAGGGTGCTCTTAAATTGGCAAGGAAATGGAGGGGTCAGGTGTTCCATTCCTCCTTCTCTACCTATGCTAGGGGGGTCCTGATCTGGGTGGCTCCGGGGGTACCCCTAGCGGTCCAGTATGTTGAGGCTGATGTAGAGGGCAGATATGTTCTTATACGTGTGAAACTGGATGGGAGGGACTTCCTGCTGGTGAACTCTTATGCACCTAACATAGATGACCCGAGTTTCTTTACTGGCCTGCAGGAGCTTATAGCGACGGACCTGGATGCCCCCCTCCTCTGGTTTGGAGATTTTAATTGTGTACTGGATCCACTGCTGGACAGGCATCCCCCCCGGGCGGGTACAAAACCTCGGATGACGACACGGCTCCGGGAGGTAATGGAGAATCTGGGTGCTGTGGATGTCTGGCGACTCGGCAATCCGGGCCTGAAGCTTTACACTTGCTATACCCCCACACATAACACACATAGCAGGCTCGACAGGGTCCTCGCGGCCAACATTGGCGCATCCCTTGTTTTATCGGTCACACATCAGGCCCGGTTCCTATCCGACCATTCGCCCGTGACATGCACGGTGCGGTGGGTGGACCGCTCCTCCCGCCCACGGACCTGGCGGATGCCAGGGGATCTTCTGCAGGATCCGGTGGGACGGGAACATGTGGAGACGTCCCTGCGTACTTATCTGGAACTGAACTGGGAAGTGGGTGATATCCCTTTTGCGACCAAGTGGGATGCCCTTAAGGCAGTCGTGCGGGGCGCTTGCATGGGGCTGACATATGGAGTTCGCAAACAGCTGCTCCGTGACCTCGCGAGTGCTGAGGAGCGCCTCAGCCACTATCAGTCCTTACCGGACCCGGATGGGTCGAACGCGGACTCTGAGCGGACAGCCCGAGAAGGCGTCCATGATATCCTAGACCGGCTAGATAGATTCACTCTCGGTCGATATCGCCAACGCCTTCACCGTGAGGGGGACAAGTCGGGCCGATTGCTGGCCTGGATTCTCCGAAGGGAATCGGCCCGTGCGCGGATTGTTGCGTTGAGAAATCCCGCTGGGGTCCTAGTGCACTCGGAACGGGACCTTCTTGCGGTGCTCCGCACACATCTGCAGAAGGTCTATACTGCTGACCCCCTGGTGACAGAGGCGTCCTATCAGTCATACCTCCGGGATTTGCCCCTTCAGACCCTCTCTGAAGAGGATGCTGAGGACATGGATACCCCAGTGACGCTCCAAGAGGTCAGGGTGGCGGTGGCCGCCCTGCCGAAGGCTAAGTCGCCGGGAGGAGACGGTTTTCCCCCGGAGTTTTACCAGGCATTTGTTGATACCCTCGCGCCCCATCTCTTGCAGGTATACCATGAAGCGATGGTGCGAGCCGCGCTCCCGCCCACCATGCAGCAGGGTGAGGTCTGCATGCTCCTGAAACCGGGTGGGGATGACTGTGATCCTGCGGCCTACCGGCCGATCACTTTAATCAATACCGACGCCAAAATTCTTACTAAGATTTTGGCCACCCGGCTGGCCCCACATATGACGCACCTGGTTCACCATGATCAGTGCGGGTTCATTCCGGGCCGCAACACCGCCATGAATCTTCGGCGTCTGAACCACGTTCTACATGAGGTGCGCGATAGGGAGGGTCCTCAGGTCCTGGTCTCGATAGACCTGGCTAAAGCCTTCGATACAGTTAGCTGGGGGTACTTGTTGGAGGTGCTTCGGTTAGCGGGGATGGGACCCCTGTTCTGCAAATGGATTCGTATCCTTTACAGTGCGCCTACGGCCAGGGTCAGGCTCGGAGCGGCCCGCTCGGAGGAGTGGCGGTTGGGCAGGGGCACCCGTCAGGGGTGCCCCCTGTCACCGCTCCTGTTCGCTCTGGCGATTGAGCCCCTTGCAGTGACACTGCGCACGGAGATGGCGCCCTGGGGAATACGAGTGGGGGATGTGGTACACCTGGTTTCGCTTTATGCGGACGATGCGTTGTTCTACCTGACCTCCCCGCGGGAGTCGCTGCCGATCCTGTTACACCACTTGGAACGCTTCGGTGCAGCTTCTGGGCTGCGTCTTAATCCTGAGAAGTCCCTGATCTTTCCCCTTGCGGGATGCGGTGAAGACCCTCGTGTGGGTTTCCCGCCCCTGGGGCTGCGGTGGGAGATGGAGGCCTTCCGCTATTTGGGCATTCAGGTGGCTGTCTCGGATGAACAATTGCTGGCCCGCAACGCCGACCGTGTGCTCAGTTCAATACAACAATCTGTATCCTTTTGGAATACGCTGCCACTTTCACTTATGGGACGATTGGCCGTCTCAAAGATGGTGATGCTGCCTAGAATATTGTATATCCTACAGAATACCCTCTGTCCTCTACCTCCTCGAATTTTCAACAAGCTTAATACGATGCTTACCTCCCTGCTCTGGGCAGGCAGACGCAGCAGAGTTGCGCTGCGTACGATGGTCAGACGCTGGGAGGAGGGGGGCTTGGAGGCCCCACGCTTTGATCTCTACTACTACGCGGCCCAACTTATACCGGCTGCGCGCTGGTTCGCGGGCGCGGACAATTGGGAATTGCGACTCTTGGCCGGGTGCGCAGATGAGAGGGCGTTGCAATTGGCTCTGATGCGTGGCAGAGGAGCGGATGGCAACCTGCCGTACATTGTTCGGCATACTGCAGGGATCTGGCAGCGAGTGGTGGAGAGAGTGCTGAGACGGGCCCCTTTTCATAGGGAGCTGCCGATATGGATATTGGCACCGGTCACTCTAATGGAGGAGCACATGTCGTTTCGGGAATGGCGTGAGGGCGGCTGCGACACATTGGCAGACTTATACCCGGACGAGTCCTTTGTGACCCTGGAGAGAGCCATCGAGGCCTTCAGTCTTACTGGGGGCCAATACCTTCACTATGGAGGCCTGCGGGACATGGCGAGAGCGACGTGGCCACAGTTCCCTGAGGCACCCCGGGTGTCCCATACTTTGAATATCGTGCTATCGTGCGGCGCGGGACGGCGATTGATAACGCTTTTATATACAGCGATGAGAAGCGACTCGGCGCCTCCGGTGTCTCCGTCCTGGGCGGCGTGGGAGGCAGACTTAGGGGTTGCCTTGGACCCAGGACAGCGGGGGCGGATAGGGACGCTCACCAAGAAGGTTTCGTGTAACGCACGTTTCAAATTAATCCATTTTAATTTCATGCACCGCACTTACGTAACCCCAGTTGCTCTGCGCCGCATTGCGCCGGACAAATCGGATGCCTGTCCTCGGTGTGGTTCAGTAGGAGCCGGATTTCTCCACTTAGCTTGGGAGTGCCCACTAGTCGGGGACTTCTGGAGGGTTGTGGTAGCCTACATCCGGAGAGTCACAGGATTGCGTCTTGACCTGTCCCCGACCCATTGCTTGTTAGCCCTAGTCCCCAAACCTAAGAAGAGGAACCTATCATATAAAATGCTGCAGCTGCTCTTAGTCCTGGCTCGACGGCGGGTGGCTATAACCTGGATGGGACAAAGGGCGCCAGATATGACGTTATGGCTTCGGGATGTGGGGGAATGGACATTGGCTGAAGAAACGCACATGCAACATACACGTAGGGATGAGCGGCTACAGGAGGACTTACTTGCATGGCGTATGATGTGTGCGGGGGGGTCGACTGCCAGCGACTCTGATGCTACTAGTGCTGCATTGTTCTCGTCCGAGGAATCGGAACCTGAGGAAGGAGTGGCGGGGGATGGGGAGGGTGAGTAGGGGCTGGGGTACTGCCCTGATGACTACGCACATGTTCCTTATGTCAGTTTTTCTGTATTTGCACTGTACCCAATGGATCTGATTCTTGCATCTCCTGTTTTATCTGCAACTGTTGAAGCCGTGCTGGGGGTGTGAACTGCGTACACATGTTTTTTCTATACCTTGATGCCAATGTTGGGGGGGGAAAGTATTGTTTATTCTGCTGAAAAAATAAAGTTTTTTATTTTTTTCACCCTTAAAAAAAAAAAAAAAAAAAAAAAAAAATGTTATCCTATGGATGAAAATAGTTTTATCAGTTAGCAGGTAAGTACTCTGTTGTAGGAGTTGGTATTTTGGGGGTAGATTCGGGGGTCCCACAGGGTCGAGGATGCACTCTTGATATACCCTCAGTGCTGAGGAGCAATGTTATCAAATGGGGGATAGGGGGCTTCTGGTTGGTGGCTGCTGACGAGCAGACCACTGGGTTGTGGGAGCAAAGCTCCTGGACTTAAGCTCAGGGAAAATGGGGGTTTAGGCCAGCACAAAAGGTGCACCCTCAGATGCACTGGGGCTGCCCGGTGCAGAGTGCTGTATTGACATCAGGTGCCCTGTAGCATTCACTGGGGGGGGGTCTCCTGTGTGCAAACACACTGCAGGCTCCAGGAGGAAGGTCTTCTGGGTGTGACCACCACTTGGAGAGGTAAGTTTGGATGCTGGGGGATGGTTAGGCACCATCGGTTGAGCCACCAAAGGCCGTGGGGCATCGGGTGCAGGGGTGCCTTTTATGGTCAGATCTTCACATCAGCTCCTGGTCACGGTTGGGGGGGGGCTTCCCGTTTGAGGCTGCAGGCATTGGCTGGAGGCTTAAGGCAGGTCAGGAGTCACCAGAACTTGGGTCAGAATCTCCAGGTAGACCTCCTTCTCGGTGTAGAGTGGTGCAGACCCGCGGATCCTTGCAGAGCTGGAGTCTGTGGATGAACAAATCCTGTGTTCACAGGAAACAGAGTCTTTGGTATGGAAGGCAGGCATGTCCTCTGAGTTTTCCAAGATTGATGGCTGCAGGATACACCAGGGTTTTGCTGGAGCAGGTTAGTGTAGGGACAGGCTGGTAGGAGTGGGGCCAAGTCAGTGGGCATCCTCCTCTTGTTAGCTTCGGCATAGCTTTTTGGTCCTTCTTCTTCTTTTCTTCTTCTGGTTTCTTGTTTGAGGAAGCAAGGTTCAGGGGTGCCCAAAAATACTAGATTTAGGGTTGTTACGGGTAGGTAAAAAGGTTGGGACCAATGGGTCCCATCCCTGGGATAGGTACACCCTCTATTATGCCACCCTCCAGTGGGAGGGTGGCATAAGCCATTCCCTGGTTGGCTGGGTCCCCCATCCTCAAATTGACGGGGACTGAGAGTTGTGCTTCACCTCGCCTCCCCCACCTGAGGGATGAAGTTGGCAGAGGGAGGCACACCTCTCTTCCTCACTTGTTTTTCCCGGCAGTTCTCCTGCCCAAAGTGGGGGCCAGAACTAGTGGGGACCAGTTGCTGAAAGCAGCAAGTGATTCAGAAAAGGGGGTGGTGATGAACAGAGTGTCTGAATTAAGCAAACCACTCTTACCCAGTCCAAAGATCAGGGCTTGATCCATCACCGTTTTTTAGCTCACTGCACCATCCCAGCTCAGAACCTGGCTATATGCAAATTAGTCTGTTCCTGTCCCAGTGCATGATGGGAACAGGGCAAACCAAACTACCAAGCCAATTCTTATACTGGGAAGGAAACAAGCTACCGGGGACCGGTTTCTGGCATTTCAGCCGTTGTCGGCCCGGCTTGCTTGAATCCTTATGGTGCAATGAGCAAGGGACTCACATCTGAGTATACCCTTCCACGCTTATGGTGGACAAAATGATTCAGAAATGGGGGTGGTGATGAACAGAGTGTCTGAATTAAGCAAACCACTCTTACCCAGTCCGAAGATCAGGGCTTGATCCATCACCGTTTTTTAGCTCACTGCACCATCCCAGCTCAGAACCTGGCTATATGCAAATTAGTCTGTTCCTGTCCCAGTGCATGATGGGAACAGGGCCAACCAAACTACCAAGCCAATTCTTATACTGGGAAGGAAACAAGCTACCGGGGACCGGTTTCTGGCATTTCAGCCGTCGTCCGCCCGGCTTGCTTGAATCCTGATGGTGCAATGAGCAAGGGACTCACATCTGAGTATACCCTTCCACGCTTATGGTGGACAAAATGATTCAGAAAAGGGGGTGGTGATGAACAGAGTGTCTGAATTAAGCAAACCACTCTTACCCAGTCCAAAGCTCAGGGCTTGATCCATCACCGTTTTTTAGCTCACTGCACCATCCCAGCTCAGAAGCTGGCTATATGCAAATTAGTCTGTTCCTGTCCCAGTGCATGATGGGAACAGGGCAAACCAAACTACCAAGCCAATTCTTATACTGGGAAGGAAACAAGCTACCGGGGACCGCTTTCTGGCATTTCAGCCGTCGTCGGCCCGGCTTGCTTGAATCCTGATGGTGCAATGAGCAAGGGACTCACATCTGAGTATACCCTTCCACGCTCATGGTGGACAAAATGATTCAGAAAAGGGGGTGGTGATAAACAGAGTATCTGAATTAAGAAAACCACTCTTACCCTGTCCAAAGATCAGGGCTTGATCCATCACCGTTTTTTAGCTCACTGCACCATCCCAGCTCAGAACCTGGCTATATGCAAATTAGTCTGATCCTGTCCCAGTGCATGATGGGAACAGGGCAAACCAAACTACCAAGCCAATTCTTATACTGGGAAGAAAACAAGCTACCGGGGACCGGTTTCTGGCATTTCAGCCGTCGTCGGCCCGGCTTGCTTGAATCCCGATGGTGCAATGAGCAAGGGACTCACATCTGAGTATACCCTTCCACGCTTATGGTGGACAAAATGATTCAGAAAAGGGGGTGGTGATGAACAGAGTGTCTGAATTAAGCAAACCACTCATACCCAGTCCAAAGATCAGGGCTTGATCCATCACCGTTTTTTAGCTCACTGCACCATCCCAGCTCAGAAGCTGGCTATATGCAAATTAGTCTGTTCCTGTCCCAGTGCATGATGGGAACAGGGCAAACCAAACTATCAAGCCAATTCTTATACTGGGAAGGAAACAAGCTACCGGGAACCGGTTTCTGGCAATGTCAGCCGTCGTCGGCCCGGCTTGCTTGAATCCTGATGGTGCAATGAGCAAGGGACCCACATCTGAGTATACCCTTAACGCTTATGGTGGAAAAAATGATTCAGAAAAGGGGTGGTGATGAACAGAGTGTCTGAATTAAGCAAACCACTCTTACCCAGTCCAAATATCAGGGCTTGATCCATCACCGTTTTTTAGCTCACTGCACCATCCCAGCTCAGAACCTGGCTATGTGCAAATTAGTCTGTTCCTGTCCCAGTGCATGATGGGAACAGGGCAAACCAAACTACCAAGCCAATTCTTATACTGGGAAGGAAACAAGCCACCGGGGACCGGTTTCTGGCATTTCCGCCGTCGTCGGCCCGGCTTGCTTGAATCCTGATGGTGCAATGAGCAAGGGACTCACATCTGAGTATACCCTTCCACGCCTATGGTGGACAAAATGATTCAGAAAAGGGGGTGGTGATGAACCGAGTGTCTGAATTAAGTAAACCACTCTTAGCCAGTCCAAAGATCAGGGCTAAAGCAGCAAGTGGCCTGGGAAGCTCACAAAGGAGGCAAGCCTTTGAAGCCTCGCCTTCATGGACCCTGCCGATCCTGGAGGAGGGGGCTTTGCACCTCATCCCAGGATGTGGATTGTTTCAAGCCCAAGAGCAGCAGGCTCCTGACACAGGGGTCCATAATCATGTCTGGGTTGGCAGCTGACAGCAGCCACTTAGCCTGGACACTAGTGGTAGGTTGTAAGATTCCTTCTGTGTGCAGTTTTCATTCAATCCCACACTGGCATCAGAATGAGTTTAATGTGCTAAGAAGTTTGATACCAACCTTCTTAGTTTCGGTGCTGTGGACTTCGTATGACAGACTCCAAGCACCATATACTCTTAATGGCAGCAGGGCACTTACAATGTCCAAAAATGGACTTAGACACTGTGGGGGTACAGAACTCATGCACCTGTACCCTCACTACTGGTATAGTACACCCAGCTAGAGGGGTGACTGCTCTACGCCAGGACAGTGGGTTGTAGGGATGGCACACAGGGCTGTGTCAGCAAATCAAAAGGGAGAGAGAGGACTGGGTAAGCCAGTCCGGATCCCCTGGTTAATATGTATTTATCAATTAAGGACTAGCTTCGTTGTGTTTTTAGGGAGACTCAGTACGTACGTATGACGGCAAACCACTTGGTTTGCCGTCATACGTATGTGTATGGAGGGGGATTCCCTCCGCTTTAACTTGCTATTTGCTGTTAAAGCCTCCTGGGTCACCTGGCAGGGGGAGAGGACCGAAATTGTCGGTCTGCGAGCTCCATGAACCTGTAGTCCTGCTCTCGGGACACCGCAGCAGGACTACAGGTTCATGGAGCTCGCAGACCGACAATTTCGGTCCTCTCCCCCTGCCAGGTGACCCAGGAGGCTTTAACAGCAAATAGCAAGTTAAAGCGGAGGGAATCCCCCTCCATACACGTATAGCACCTTAGCGTGTGCGACACTTTTTAACAACACATATCACTTTATATAATTTATAGTTTTTTCACCCACACACTCATTGGTCCTGAGGAAAGCCAGATGTAAATATAAAAGGCCTGGCTGAAACATGTAGACCACATAGGACGTGGGAGCTCATAATTCACTCTACTGCGTCCGACTGCCTTTTTATTCGCTAGCGTGGGCCCAGATATTAAAGTTACCTATTTACCCTCGGGAACTGGGACCCACTGCATAGCTTTTAAATCACTTTCTTACACACCCCCCTCACAGCACACTCAGAGAAGTATACCAGCTCCTCATTAATCTGGAGTCGAAGCACACCCGGGACACATTCGGTGTCACTGTGGTGGGCCCGATGATGAAGCATGCCACCAACTAGGTTGGTGGGTGAGGGCTTAACAACCAAACCAAGTGGTTTGCCGTCATACGTACATACTGAGTCTCCCTAAAAACACAACAAAGCTAGTCCTTTATTGATAAATACACAGGGATGTGTGCCATGTCAACTCTTCACTTTGTTCTACACCAATACACGTAGCATGTGCGGGGAACGGGATTTTGATATCAATTTATGATTATGATAAATTTAATAAAGAATCCCATTCATCTGTTTTGGACCGCTATTATCTGTCATTGAGGAAAGGACCACCCCCGCATTGGTTAGACAAACCCCATTAACTGACGCCACTCTGAAGAACCACTTACAACTGATGAAGTTTCAAGAAGTTTATATAAAGATTAATTTGAATGCGATACAATCCACTCAGGATAAAATCTCAAAAGAATACAAAATACAAAGTCAATTAATATATCAGTCGCTTTAAGCTTCGGTGTGAAGTGGTTCCTTCTGCGTCATCTGCAGTAAGATAAAAACAATAATCAAGTTAAAACTGTCCCTACTCTATGCTATGTGACAACCCTACTTCGCAAGTCTTCTTCCCTAAAAAGGTGTCAGCAGTTTGACTCCCTAAGAAGTTCAAACTCTCTTTAGCCTCTAAAGGAAATCTTAAGTTCAGAAGCAGTACCCTATCTGCCTACCCATCCACTCTCTAAGGGTCCTCGGCCTACTGCTCCCTTGCGCTTCTGATGTCTCAGCGCATCTGCTCAAGGCATCTACCCTTCGCCCTTGCTCTGAGCAATTCGTCTCGCTGTTCCTAATCTCCCAATTGCTACCTCCTCCCCGGGGTGCTGTCCCTAAAATACACAATCACCGTGTGAATGGAACGCCCCTTGACGCCCACCACGGACTTTCCCCGATGATGTCAACTTCCTGCTTCTTCCATTGGTCACTCCTTACGTCGTCCGTTAAGTTGACCCTTCTCCTTTGGATGTCATCTTCATCATTTCATCGTCGACATTTATCGATTCTTTCAGATCATGTAACATGTGAATTTTGGACAAGGCCTTAACTTTATGTCTCTTAACTTGACCCTGCTAGGTCCTGTGAATGGTCTTGGCAAAACATAGTCTTCATCAAAAGTGTCTCTCCTCACGTTCGAGCAATAAGCTCCGTCCGGCATTGTCACCTTAAATCTAACAAGTGCTAGACTTCTCGGCTCTCATGTCCACATCAAGCTATTTACGACCTTCACAAGACCACTAAATTACATTTCATGTGACTATGCTCCTTCGAGCTCTTGACCAGTTGGGTTGCGTACACAAATGACCTAACTCCTCTAGCATTCCTACAAAAAGCCCTCTACACAGTATAACCTTTGGCATACTTTTATATATTCGTATTTCAGCAAAGCCTTAGTTATACTTAAACATTCTACACAATATATACTACATCAAGTACATGAAATACATTGAGTACGACTACATAGAATATAAACTATACATTTTCCTTGGTTACATCTTTATGTGAATTCTCTTATACATTTATCCACGTTTCTCCACGTTTACGCCTTTCCACGTTACATTTCTCTCGCCGCTTTTCCCAATGCAAAGTTACACATTTAAAGTTGCACACGTACACGAATTCTACTGTGCACGTTTCTACATTTCCTAAGCATTTCTACACATTTCTATACATTTACCCTTCATGTATACGGGTCTTCTAAATCTAATGCATTTTAACGTATGAATACATTTACATTTCCTATATCATGTTATCACATCCATTGGCCTTTATGCTATAGTCGCCAACTTTATTTTACGATACACGTTTCATTCCTACGTTTATAACATACACGTCTAAATATGGCTACTGTATACTTCCTATTCAAATTGCGCTCTCTCAGTTCCCCCCTTTGATGACTTTTAGGAGTCATCACTAAAAGCAATTTGAATACATCACTTATACAGAACTAGTTGCATCAGTTCCCCTTTTTATCGACTCAAGTGTTCTCAGACTTTTATACTGTTGATCTTGTAGAACAGCTAGTCTCCTTTCTTGTTCTCTCATCGATCTTTGTAACTGGCTCGACCTATACCATTTATACAATTTTACTAATCCTAATAATGTAATTATACAAATTAATACTATTAGTACAGGCTTTAATATGTACCAAACTATACCTTTGCCTATATTAGCAAACCAACTTCCAACTTTTCCCACTCCATTTCCTACTTTTTCCCAGACATTTACTTTTGATAAATCTTCAATTTCTTGATGAATCTGTGTAATGTTCTGTATGACTTTCTCAAGTGGTTTTGAATTATCAGGAATATAAGTACAACATTCCTGAATTTTTAAAGCTTTACAAACTCCGCCTTCTTTTGCTAATATTACATCTAAAGCAAGTCTGTTTTGTAAAACCATTGCTCTAATCGACTGCATCTCACCCTCTACTAACATTAATGACCTTGCAGTGCTGGCAGACAATCTATCCACGACTGTCGCTAACCTTCTAATCTTAACATCGTTAAGAATCAAACCTAACAATGGAAACATCGCTCCAAATACATCTCCTACTACTTCTGCATCTCCTACTTCCCTTTTCGTTCTCCTCGAAGCCTTTCCTTCTATTATCGCCAAATCCTTTGCATGATATATTTTGGGGAAGACAATTGCCAAGTAACACGAACCATACCAATTATCTGGAAGTTTTACATAGGCATTTCTCCCACATACAAAATACACATTCGGAATAGCTTGCATCCCTTTCATAAAATCCTTGGTGTAGTACTCCAGTCTAAAAGAGTGCTCACAACTAACTTCACCTACAAATTCGCTCTCGTAATATGTTTTGCTTCGAGTTAAACATAACTTTCCTTTCTGCGTTCTATCCAATGCTATTGGACCATTGCTACCTTTCTTTTTGTGTGCTTTCTCTTCTTCTGTCCAGTCTGTTTTCCACTGTCCTGACATTTTTAGAATTTTCTGCCGTCTGCATCGATCATCTACCTGTGCTATAAACCTTTTTTCTACTTCTGATACTTTGCAAGTCAGATTATTTCTACGTGCATATGATGTATCTAATGTGTCCCAAGGAAGAAAGAATTTAGCCAGTCTATCTTCCTTTTTGTAGTAGTCCCACTTATTCATTTGCTTATAATTCGGGACTTCAGGCAGTACCGAATCATAATTTGAAAAGTAGTACTCAAATCCTTCTCTACCATAAAATGTACTGAGCAATAAACTACATGTTATCCCATAAGTTAATGGGAGATGGTGATACCTAATGCCTTCGTCTACAGAAGCCGGCAATTGCATACAAACGTAGCAATCTTTGGCCTCCATGGCATCGATATATTCGTACAATAATTTGGCATATGCATTTGACCTAAAGTTTCCCTGTGACTCGTCTATGTGCAATCTACGAGTTTCCTCTGCAAGTAACGCCTTTTCACGTATAACATTGCTCTCCTCCTTCTTTCCCACAAGAGCAGGTTTCAAGGTCGTTACAATTTTTACATTTGCTATACTTTTATCGTTTTCATGTCCTGTCATGTAAGATATCGTTACTACTATGATTATGAGAAATATCACTATTGCTATAAGTGTACCTATTATACATCTAGCTTTTCTGTTTGGGTTGCCGTTCTCCATGTTATCAAAACAGCGTACCTCGTTCTCTAGCGAAAGTGCTCTTTCCAGTCTTTGGTTGCTTGTCTGCTTTCACAGTCTTTTAAAGTGCTTTTCAACAGGTATCTTTTCACCACAATGTCTTTTTCTCTTCTTAGCAGCAGACAACCCTAGCCCTTCTCCGTCCACTAAATGTAATCCCTAATTTTATTCTTCTTTCCACTCGGCGCTAGGTTATCTTCTTCTTTTTAACATACGTACAAAAAGTCTTTTATGCATCTACAATTATTGTCGGACCTGCAGCTTTCACAACAATAATTAACAGTTCAAAACGAATAACTTTTTCTTCTTCCTCTGTCATTTGCCGACCACCTGTTGGAAATTGTAGTCTTTTCAGCACTAGATCTTGAATTTTACTCAAACGTGGGGGTCGGGGAAGTGTGAAAGTCAGTAACCCCTCAGTCTCAAGCCCAGGCGCCACCATCCATATCTCCACTGTCACGACTGGATCGCGAGTGGTTACTTTCACACTCTTCACTCTCCCAGATTTCTGTCCCCAATACATCTGCTAGATAAGTCCACTCTGGGGTGGCGTACCTTCTGCAGGGCACACGTACCCTTCTCGATCTTCGTGGACTCTCAGTTCCCGAATCTGTCGTTTCTTCCTCCTGGTCCGATTCTTCAGCGATCGGGGCAAGAGTTCTTTCCTTTTTCCTTTCCGAACTTGGCCTTTTCCTTCTCTCTGGCCAACTGGCTCCTTCACTCTTTGTCTTTCCGCTCCTTGTTCTAGGAACTGTCTCTTGTTCACTCTCAATTTGTTCAATATCTGTGTCGGATTCCCAGTTACTTTCTTCTCCTGAGGCAACTTCGGTCCCACTCGTGTCCTGACCTTCGTCGCCCTGTTCCAACACAGTTTCGGCTTCTTCAATCACCTCCACAGCTTGGCTTTCCCCCTCTATGGCTTCTCCGCTTCCCGTCGGATTCTCATCCGAGAGAGGAGCTGTGTCTTCTGGAGGTGTTGGCACTCTTCGGGTGTGTGAGGCATGTATCCAGTTTGGCAGCCCTCCACACTTCACTGCGGTATTCGTTACAAGTATGACTTGAAACGGTCCTCGCCAACGCACGTCTAAGCAGTTCTTCCTGACATGCTTCTTCACCAGGACCCAGTCTCCTGGACTCAGATCATGGCACAAGTCTTGTACAGATGGAACCTCTGCAGCCTGGACCTGGAGGGACACAGAATTTACGGCATCAGATAGTCCCTTGCAGTAGTCCAAGATCAAATCGTCTGTGATGTTCACTAGCGCTGCAGTCGGAACCGATGGCAATCTCATAGCTCTCCCCATTAGCACTTCATGTGGAGAGAGGCCTGTTCTTCTATCTGGTGTGCTACGTATACTCATGAGAACTACTGGAAGTGCGTCGGGCCAACTCAGGGAGGTCGATGAACAAACTTTAGCCAGTCTGGACTTGATAGTACTGTTAATTTGCTCTACGATCCCTGAAGCTTCTGGTCGATAGCTGCAGTGTAACTTTTGATCAATATTTAAAGCTGAACACAACATCTTCACCACTTCGCTATTGAAATGAGTTCCTCTGTCCGATTCCAAAGAGGATGGCACCCCAAACCTCGGTATCAACTCTCTAAGTAACAATTTTGCTACTGTAAGTGTATCGCACCTACGTGTAGGGTAAGCCTCAACCCATCTCGAAAATATACAGACAATCACTAGCACGTATCTGAGTCTGTTGCATGGAGGCATTTCTATGAAGTCAATCTGCATCCTATTGAAAGGCCCCCCAGACCTTCCTATGTGACTCAAGGTAACCGGTGTTCTCTTACCCACATTTAGTTGCTGACAGATTGTACATCGCTGACACACTGCTTCTGCCGCTACTCTAAATTTAGGGTTAAACCACGTTTGTCTGAATACTCTCACCATAGCATCTCTTCCTATGTGTGCTGATCCATGCAATTTCCTTGCCATGGGACTAATGAGTTCATTTGGTAATACTGCCCTTCCGTCGGCAGACACCCAAAAATTCATTTCACTTTTCTCGCACCCAGCTGTTTCCCAGCCCTTTTTCTCCTCATCTGGTGCGTTTTCCTGTACTGCTCTCAATTCATCCCACGTATCTACAGTGTCTAACAACATGGTCAATTCAGTCATTTCCTGGATTCCCCCCACTTTTGCATCAGTGTGAGAATATCCCTGCTCTGCGCAATAACGCGCTACCTCATCGGCATATTTATTTCCTAGTGATACAAAATCAGTATTCTTTGTATGAGCTGCACATTTGACCACAGCTATGGCCAAAGGTTTTTGCAAAGCCTCTAACAGTAGTTTCACGAATTCTCCATTCCTAATAGGAGAACCCGAGGAAGTCATGTAACCTCTTTGAGACCACAACTGCCCGTAATCATGAACTACGCCAAATCCATACTGACTATCGGTGTATATGGTGACTCGAAGTCTTTCGCCTGCTAAGCAAGCACGAGTCAAAGCCACAATTTCAGCCACCTGAGCGGAGTGTACTCCTTCCAGGCAAGCGGCTTCTATAGCTCTGGTAATCGTGCATACTGCATAAGCTGCTCTCAGCTGACCGACATCATTTCTTACGCATGAACCATCAACGAAGAAAATTTCGTCTGGATCTGTCAATGGCTCATCTACGATATCAGGTCTCGGTTTGGTACATAGTTCAGTCACATCGAGGCAGTCATGTTCTGTACAGTTTTCATCTTCCACTTCATTCGGAAGTGGCATCAAGGTTGCAGGATTCAAGACAGAGCATCTCTTTAGGGTCACATTCTCGGCAGCCAGTATGACCTGCTCGTAGCGTGTGAGCCTGCTATTCGTCAGATGCTGAGTCTTAGTCCTTGTCATTAACAGTTCTACAGAATGTGGTACATACACCTCTAACGGATGACCCATAACTACACTTTCAGACCTTTCAATGCTGACACCCGTTGCAGCTACGGATTTGAGACATCCGGGCAACGCTGCGGCTACTGGATCTAATGTAGCCGAGAAGTACGCCACTGGCCTGCGCGCATCTCCATGGACCTGTGCTAATACCGCTAAAGCGCATCCCTCTCTCTCGCAGCAGTAAAGCAAAAAAGGTTTCTTATAATCTGGCATTCCTAAAGCCGGGGCACGACATAAGTCCTCCCTCAGCTGCAAAAACGCCATCAAACAATCTTTGTCCCATGGTACCGGATCACTTACTCCTTTGTGCGTCAGCTGTAATAACGGTTTTGCCTTCAGTGAAAAGTTGGCTATCCACTGTCGACAGTAACCGACCATGCCTAGAAACATCCTGACTTCTCTTTGTGTCGTAGGCGCGTTCATTTTCATAATCGCCTCTATTCTGTCTGGAGACACCTTCCGCTTTCCCTTTTCAATCCTATGGCCCAAGTATTGCACCTCAGTCTTACAATATTGCAATTTACTTGGAGACACTTTGTGTCCGTTCTCAGCCAAGTGATTTAACAAGGTGATGGTGTCTTCTCTGCAAGCTTCCTCAGTTTCTGACGCAACAAGGAGGTCGTCTATGTACTGGACCAGAACTGAATTCTTGGGCAGTACTAGACTCTCGAGATTTCGTTTCAATAACTGGTTAAAGATCGATGGGCTTTCTGTATACCCCTGAGGGATACGACACCATGTTAGGACGCGATCTTCCAGCTTGAAAGCGAAAAGATATTGGCTCTCCTCATCTAACGGTATCGAAAAGAAGGCCTGACACAAATCTATCACTGTGAACCATTCAGCTTGGAACGGTATCTGAAACAATATCACTGATGGATTCGGTACCACTGGACAACATGAGACAACAATGTTATTAATCTTTCGAAGATCCTGCACTATTCTGTATTTTCCACTAGGTTTCTGCAAACCCATGATCGGGGAGTTACACGGACTACCCACGATCTCCTTCAGTATTCCCTGCTTAATCATGGATTTGATCACAGGCTTAATCCCTGCAATCGTCTCTGGCGTTAGCTTATACTGTGGTGTTCTTGGATACTCAGCATGGGGTCTTACTAAGATTTTTACCGGTTCTACTCCTTTGATCAAACCAATTTCTTCCCCAGTAAAATCCCATACCTCAGCTGAGACTTTCTCTCTCAAATCTTGCGGAAGCTCCTCCACTGTTAAGGTAGGATAAAGTTCCACGCATTCCCTTGAGTTTACAACTTTGAAATCTGCGTCCTCGTCATTGGTCTGCACTTCTACTCCCTCAGGTGTGCAATGTATCGTGCAATTCAGTTTGCACAGCAAATCTCTCCCTAATAAGCACACAGGACTAGAATCGCAGATCACGAACTGGTGTTCGTCACTGTAATTCCCTATTCTCACTGACACTGGTTCGGTCAGAGGATTCGTCATCCTCTTATTTGCTACTCCTACCACCTGAACCATTTCTCCTGATATTGGCAGACCCGGGACTACTGCAGATCTCAACGTGGATCGAGTGGCCCCTGTATCCACCAAAAAGGTTGTAGGACATCCTGCTATTTCAGCCTCTACGTATGGTCCTCTCTGATCTACTTCCAAGGCAGCTCCTAGAGTACAGTCTTCGTCCCTACTCGCCCGCTGCCCTGTAAGAGGATCAACGTAGTAACATTCCTCTCCTCCTACAAACAATGGCATCTGTCTGTAGGTTTTCCCTCCGTTTGAGATGCGAGGTGGTTGAGGAAACGGGGCTCGAGGAGTCTGAGTCCCCCCTTTGACAAACTTGCCCTTCGGGACTGTGGCTCCCTTAACCACGTTGTTCTGAACCTCTTCCTCCTCCTGCTCTAATTCCCCTGTCTCAACATTGTAAGGACACTCGCGTCGCCAGTGTCCCACCTCATTACACTGATGGCATCTCGTCGTCTTTTTCAATGTCGCAATATCCATTCTCGGTCTCGGTCTTTCTTCCTCGTCTCTGCTCTGATTATTCTGTTTCTTTGCCTGTGTTCCTGTTCCCTGCTGCCGCGGTTTATCCTTTCCAGCAGCTTGCATTTGCACTAGCATTAACTTCTCTTTAAGCTTCTTCGCCTTCGAGTCTATCTCGTCACTACAATACCTTGCATACCTCAGAATCTCGTCTAAAGGTTTGTTCTGCCAACAGATCAGATGCTGTTGGATCATTAGGCATATTTCTGGTCTTAATCCTAAAACAAACTTTGAAACAAACTGTCCTATGTCCTTGGGATCCATCACATCTAACCCGCTGTACTGCTTGAATGCTTTCAGCAATCGCTCGTAAAACTCATGCACTGTCTCTTTCGGCTCTTGGGTAGTTCGATCTATCTTTACCCAGTCTATGTCTTGTACCGGCACTTTCTCTTTTAACCATGCTATTACCCTCTCGTACTTTTCCATGACTCTATGAGATGGACCATTCGTCCTGGCCTCTCTCGTTGGCTCACAAGTAGGCCAGTCAACACTGAGCTTGCACGCCGTCCACAAATCTCCGGGTACTACGATGTCGAACAGTGTATTCAAGTCGACCCACAGTACCTTTGAGATCTTCACAAATCTTTCTACCTGTTTGTACCATTCGACAGGATTATCCCTAAGCTTTGGGAAGGAATTGGTGAATGCCGCCAAATCCCCCCTTGTCCAAGGCACATGGACGTAGCTTCCATTCGCGATTTCCCGCAAAGGGAAGGCTTCCATTCGCATCAAATCTGTGTCCTGGGAGCCCTCAAGTACACTCCGTCTAACAGAGCCCTTTCTGGACCATCTTTCCTCCCATCTATCTAGATCTCTCCATATTCTGATGCTTACGATCAATTCCCTTATGTGTACTTTCAGCGCGATCGTTCTGCGATCATCCAAATCCTGATCTGTGCAAGTCAGCCTGTGGTTACTCTGTAAAGCCTTAGTTCGTGACAGGTCTACCATGTACCTGTTTGCTAAATTAGATAAGTTCTCATGAACTGACCTCGCTCTTCGAGTGATATCTTTGGATAGAAACAATATCTCATCTGGTGTATATGAGTTTAATCTCTCTAGTTGCACTGTACCATCAATCAATTCATCCAGATCTGCCTTCAAACTCATTACGTCAAGCCGTTTCGCTTTTATGTCAGCTTTCAGCATTTCGGCTCTATGTTCTTCTCTCATGTCCCTCTCTCCTCCACTATGCGCCCTACGCCTGAACACAGGTGAGTTATGAGGAGTTTTACTTCCATCTTTTCGTTCCCACCCTTCGAGATCCCAAGCCTTTCCATCTCCACGTGGGGTATGGTGGAATAATGCTCCGTCCCCCAACCCTACGTTCCGATTTCTAAGCTCGGTTTCTCCAGATGTGAGATAGGATCCACCGTTCTGTTCTAACCCATTATAGCTTGCCTGCTGTCTGGTGTCGCTTAATAAACGATAGGGTCCGTCACGACCCTCCATGTTCCCGTGATCTCTTTCGCGATCACCGGAAGAATGGCGAGACGTTTCGCGACTCCCTATGTTTTCGTGACTCCGACTACTATCACCGGACGCATGTCGAGACGCTTCGCGACTCTCCATATTTCCGTGACTCCAATGTCTCGCATTCTCACCTGGGGCATGGTGTGTGCACCTGAAGGTATTCCGGTACTCCTGTGTCCTCTGTTCCCCTTCACTAAAGGTGACACGAGGCACTTCGCCACACCCTGTACTCCTGTCCTCGCACATTAGCCTATTGCCATTACTTGTAGGACAAATATCTCTTCTGCCCTCTTGGCTTCCTCCCTCCCACTCGGGGCTGCTTTCGCCAGCTCCACAATGAGAGAGAATCCTGTTATCCTGCTCTCTCCATTCGGATCCCGTTTCTAAACTTTTATTCCGAGCTTCTTCGGCCGCATCCCATTCTCTCAGGTATTCCCTTAATTCCTTATGGGTTTTTGGTTTAGGACCCCTCAAATCCATTAGCCCTCTTCGATCTCCCTGTTCTACTCTGGGACTTGTTGCAGAATCTAATGGGGTACTCCGACTTATTGGTGCTCGTATCTGCCTGTGGGAATTCATTGTGGCATTCCTATTCTCCTCTTCTGCTCTTTCGTTATCCCACCGTGCCTGTTCCTCCTGCTGGACCCCTTCCGGGTTGTAGATTGATACAATAGGGCCTATGGTAACCGGAACCTGCAAGGCGTCCGGCAATTGATACGACCTTGCGCATTGCGTCTCTGGCACGTTCTGGACCACAAATCTTCCCACTACTCTCTGTTCAGGACTAACTTGGGGTATTTCTACGGTCTTAGTAGCGTCCCACTCTGATACCGGGATCGACTTATACTCTCCCCACCTAGTCCCGTCCACTTGCGGTAACATGGGACTCGCAAGTTCACCGCTATATGGAGGTGGTTTATCTGTTAACAGCCTGTCTATTAGATCCTCCTCCGTCTCGCTTTCCTCATCTACTTGTTCTAGAGGTTTCCTTTCTCCTGTAGCCTCTATCATGGTGAACAGTTTGTCCGCTTCTACCTTCTGCACCCTCCATTTCTTAGCTTCCTCGTCCCATTTAGCATCCTGCACTGCCTTTACTGTTCTTCTCACTCTTTCTTGGCGCCTCTTTACGCCCCTCTCGTGTGCAGTTCTAAACCACACGCCAAGAGCTTCAAATTGTGTGGGCCTTGGTAGAGGTCTCATTGAAAGCATTGTCGCCTTCAGTTGGTTCAACACTTCCAATTTAAACGTTCCAAATCTTGGAAACGCTAGTTCTTTTTGCCCTTCAGTTAGCCTATGCCACTCGGAAATCCACAATATGGAATGTAAGCCTACATTTATTGCCATATGATGTGCTGGTGTGCCTTCTGGTGGAGCTTCTTCTCCGGCATATAAATTCCTCCTTTTCTTTTTAAAGATTTTTCCTAAACCCTTAAAGCACTTCATTCTGATAACGTACGATATGTCTTACTTATTTGCGTCTAGATAACAACCACCAATCCCTGTGCGACTCTCGCTAATCAGCCTATCCCAGCACGGTTCTACACTGACGTCACTTGTCTCTTCTTCAGCAGCTTCCCTCGTTTCTCGACTCGTCTCACGATTTCACATGCGTTTTCACTCATACATTGAAAAATGACTACTTCCGTCCAAGCGATCACCTTTCTCTGACTGTACGGCCACAGTCTAACTGTAATTGCCACCTCAACTGGCACAGCGTCTTTTCCTCTTACGGTCGGACACTTGCCTCAACTGATAGGTTACTTACACGCAGTAAACGTACGACCAGCGTCCGCTACTCATTCACTCACACATACGCTCCCCCTATCATCGGTCTGTCGGGAAATCAATGGTACCTCATGACCCCCTTTCAATGGTAGACAAATTACTCTAGGTGTTCGATACAACCGAACCACTTAAGTCCTCTGGACATAAGATTTCATCCAGTTGCGCGCGCTCACAACCTTCCCTCAATCACACTACAGGCATTCAACTCCGCTTGACATTACAACACAGGAACAACATAAAACACCGCAATCTTACAACGCATGACCCTTATACTCACTCTCGACCGACTCTGCTGCTTTTCTCTCGACGCACCATCAGCACCGTCTTCGGCTGCAATTCTTCTTCTGGTCGACGATGACTAGGGACCTTGGGGTAAACTAACCTGGCCTAGGTCGTCTTCCTCAAGAAGATAACCATCATACTCTGCTACCAACTGCGGGGAACGGGATTTTGATATCAATTTATGATTATGATAAATTTAATAAAGAATCCCATTCATCTGTTTTGGACCGCTATTATCTGTCATTGAGGAAAGGACCACCCCCGCATTGGTTAGACAAACCCCATTAACTGACGCCACTCTGAAGAACCACTTACAACTGATGAAGTTTCAAGAAGTTTATATAAAGATTAATTTGAATGCGATACAATCCACTCAGGATAAAATCTCAAAAGAATACAAAATACAAAGTCAATTAATATATCAGTCGCTTTAAGCTTCGGTGTGAAGTGGTTCCTTCTGCGTCATCTGCAGTAAGATAAAAACAATAATCAAGTTAAAACTGTCCCTACTCTATGCTATGTGACAACCCTACTTCGCAAGTCTCTTTTCCCTAAAAAGGTGTCAGCAGTTTGACTTCCAAAGAAGTTCAAACTCTCTTTAGCCTCTAAAGGAAATCTTAAGTTCAGAAGCAGTACCCTATCTGCCTACCCATCCACTCTCTAAGGGTCCTCGGCCTACTGCTCCCTTGCGCTTCTGATGTCTCAGCGCATCTGCTCAAGGCATCTACCCTTCGCCCTTGCTCTGAGCAATTCGTCTCGCTGTTCCTAATCTCCCAATTGCTACCTCCTCCCCGGGGTGCTGTCCCTAAAATACACAATCACCGTGTGAATGGAACGCCCCTTGACGCCCACCACGGACTTTCCCCGATGATGTCAACTTCCTGCTTCTTCCATTGGTCACTCCTTACGTCGTCCGTTAAGTTGACCCTTCTCCTTTGGATGTCATCTTCATCATTTCATCGTCGACATTTATCGATTCTTTCAGATCATGTAACATGTGAATTTTGGACAAGGCCTTAACTTTATGTCTCTTAACTTGACCCTGCTAGGTCCTGTGAATGGTCTTGGCAAAACATAGTCTTCATCAAAAGTGTCTCTCCTCACGTTCGAGCAATAAGCTCCGTCCGGCATTGTCACCTTAAATCTAACAAGTGCTAGACTTCTCGGCTCTCATGTCCACATCAAGCTATTTACGACCTTCACAAGACCACTAAATTACATTTCATGTGACTATGCTCCTTCGAGCTCTTGACCAGTTGGGTTGCGTACACAAATGACCTAACTCCTCTAGCATTCCTACAAAAAGCCCTCTACACAGTATAACCTTTGGCATACTTTTATATATTCGTATTTCAGCAAAGCCTTAGTTATACTTAAACATTCTACACAATATATACTACATCAAGTACATGAAATACATTGAGTACGACTACATAGAATATAAACTATACATTTTCCTTGGTTACATCTTTATGTGAATTCTCTTATACATTTATCCACGTTTCTCCACGTTTACGCCTTTCCACGTTACATTTCTCTCGCCGCTTTTCCCAATGCAAAGTTACACATTTAAAGTTGCACACGTACACGAATTCTACTGTGCACGTTTCTACATTTCCTAAGCATTTCTACACATTTCTATACATTTACCCTTCATGTATACGGGTCTTCTAAATCTAATGCATTTTAACGTATGAATACATTTACATTTCCTATATCATGTTATCACATCCATTGGCCTTTATGCTATAGTCGCCAACTTTATTTTACGATACACGTTTCATTCCTACGTTTATAACATACACGTCTAAATATGGCTACTGTATACTTCCTATTCAAATTGCGCTCTCTCAGTTGCAAAGGCAGTGTGTGTATGTGTAAAGGTACAGGGCCTCTAAGGGTTGCACAATAAGTGCTGCAGCCCTTAGAGGTCTTCCCTGGTTACAGTTCCCTGGGTACCTGTGGTACCATTTACCAGGGGCTAACCTATGGTCAGAGATGCCAATTGGGTTATGTTTTAATGTAGTGTTAGGGAAAGAGCATTGGAGTTCTGGACTTTTTGGTTCCGTCCAGAGGTGTCAGGGAACAACACCCAAAGACCCCGGAGTTCCACCTGCCTTGGTGCGCAAATGAACAGAAACACGGGCTTCTCGATGGTGGCGTCAAAGACCAAAGGTTTATTACTGCAGGGACACAGAAGTCACAGAAACCACACATGGGCAGATTCTAGGAGCCTGTTCAAATTGTACAAAGAGAGTTGCTCCTTATATACTAAATTTTGGCCTTCAGGCGAATTCTTCACATGTTGGTACATTCCCAAAACCTTTGTACCCTAAACAATAAATATCTGGCGTTACACAGGAACCGTCGATAAAATCTGATACCAAACATCTATGAAGAGGGGTTCCCACTAGTTCATCACAATCCCTTGTCGATATCGCATTCAAGAGCCGGACCGCCTCATCGTAAATTTCGTTACCTCCCCCTAATAAAGATTCAGAAAGAAAGAAACGGAGCCAGGTGTGGAAGATAGAAAAGCGGGATAGGAGATGTTTGTAAGTTGTAAATGGGCAAGGCTACCGGCTTCGGCCGCCTAATCATGATCAGAACAATGGACACGAAGACCAGTTTGGTGGGGCTGGCCTCGGGCAGAGGAGGCAGCCTTTGTCGAGTCATGCAGCTACAGCGTGATCTGGTTTAAGGTGCACGTGTCATGAAAGAGGTGAACCTCCGGCTAAGGCTACGTGTCCTTAATCGAAATGAAGTGATCAGAGGTTATTGCGTATGTGAGGGCAAGAAACACAAAATGGCTGCCATGATCTAAGATGGATGCCGTGGGTAGATCAGAAATGTGTTCATAACAGGAGCGCTCTTGCTCGTAGCGTAGCGAAAACACCAGGATATGCTAAATGGATCATTTGCGGTTCGCTGATACCAATATTATGTATTTCCGACAATATTGAAAACACGGGTTCCAATCGTCACGGAACCTCAGCATAGGGCCTGGGTACCTGATTACCAGGAGCCTAGGGCACACTTAGTCAAAGCACGTCAGCAGTTCAGCAAAATGTAGAGGCAACCATGCAGAAAGAAGGCACTTTCTCTTACAACCCACCAAACGAGGATGAGACTAACCTTTCCCTAGAGAGTCTTCATTTTCCAAGTGGAAGAACCTGGAAAGTCCATCAGCACTTGCATGGGCAGTCCCAGGTCCGTGTTCCACTACAAAGTTCATTCCATGTAGGGAGATGGAACACCTCTACAGTTTAGGATTTTAACCTTTCATCTGCATTAGCCTTCGGAGAGGACTGTGATCTTTTTGAACTAAAAAGTGATTCCCTAACAAGTATGGTCACAGCTTCTTCAGGGACCAAACCACAGCAAAGGCCTCCCTCTCAATGGCACTCAAATGCTGCTCTCTGTGGAGAAGCCCTCTGCTTATAAAAGAAACATGTTGGTCTTGACCTTAAACATTGGTTTGGGATAGGACCGCTCCTATCCCTAGCTCAGAGGCATCAGTCTGCACAATGAACTGCCTGGCATAGTCTGGAGTTTTGAGAATTGATGCTGACCAGATTGCATCTTTCAGAGTGTCAAAACCCTTTTTACAGCTAACTGTCCAGTTTACCTTTTTGGCATCTTCTTTGAGGTAAGTTCTGTGAGGGGAGCCACAATGGACCCATATCCCTTCACAAACCTCTGTAGTACCCGGTCAAGCCAAGGAATGGACTGGCTTGGGTTTGGGTTGTTAGAGCTGCCCAGTCCAGGCCTTGATCTTGGGCTATATGGGTTCTACTTGGCCTCCACCAACAAGGTGGCCCAAATACACCACAGTTCCCTGCCATATCAGGTATTTGGATTCTTTGATAGTTAGGCCTGCAGTTTGCAGGGCATTTAAAACCTTCCCAAGGTAGATCAGGTGATCCTGCCAGGTGGAATTAAAGACAGCAATACCATCTAGATAAGCTGCACTAAATTATTTCAATCCAGTAAGGACTTGATTCACCAACCTCTGGAAGGTGACAAGGGCATTCTTTAAACCAAAGGGCATAACAGTAAACTGATAATGCCCATCAGGTGTGGAGAATGCTGTCTTTTCTTTTGCTCCTGGGGACTTGCCAATCAGCCAGTACCCTGACGTCAAGTCAAAGGTACTTAGAAATCTGGCTGTACCTAGTTTTTGTATGAATTCGTCTGCTCTTGGGATAGGGTGAGCATTTGTCTTGGTGACAGGGTTGAGCCCTCTTTAGTCCCCACAGAACCTCATCTCTCTCTTTCCACCCTGTGGATGAGGTTTGGGGACTAGAACCACCGGGCTGGCCCAGGGGCTCTCAGAGGTTTCAATAATCCCTAACTCCAGCATCTTGCTGACTTCAGCTCTGATGCTTTCCTTGATTGATCAGACTGGCAATAGATTTTGTTTTTGACAGATGAACTGTCACCAGTGTCCACATCATGGGTACACCAGTTTGTCTGACCAGGGATCAAGGAAAATAACTTTGCATACTGCTGCAAGACTTGCTTGCAATCAGTCTCTTGTTGCGCAGAGAGGATGTCTGACAAGACAAAGCCATCCATTGACCCATCTTTGCGGCTGTACGAGAAGAGGTCAGGGAGAGGTTCACTCTCTCTGTATCATGATCCTCATCAGTCACCATCAGTATGGTGATGTCACCCCTATCAAAGAAAAGCTTAAGGCGGTTCTCATGGGTCACCCTTCTGGGTGTCCTGCTTGTGCCCAGGTCAACCAAGTAGGTGACCTCAAATTTATTTTTTAAGATCGGGTAAGGGGCACTCCATCTGTCCTGGAGAGCCCTTGGTGCCACTGTCTCCAAAACCCACACCCTTTGCCCTGATTAAAATTCTAACAGTGCAGCTTTTTGGTCATACCAGTGCTTCAAAAACTCCTTGCTGGCCTCAAGATTCTTGGATGATTTTTCCATGTACTCAGCCATTCTGGATCTTAGGCCAAGCAAGTAGTCCACAAGATCTTGTTTGGGTTCTTAGAGAGGCTCCTCCCAACCCTCTTTTACAAGATAGAGTGGTTCACTCACAGGATAGCAAAACAGAAGCTCAAAGGGGCAATACCCTACTCCCTTCTTTTTTTATTATTGTATTTGTGTTGACATTTTTTATTGAATTTTACAAGAAGAATACATCATGAGAATAAGTACAAGAAAGCAATCAAATTGGTAATACATAGATGACAAAATCTGTAAAAGTAAAAAATCAGCAATAGATACATGGCATTTGTTATTTAAATAAATCATACAGAAATTATAAATTTGAATAAATATAGCACAAATAAATATTTAACTAATTGAATAGACAAATAGATAGAGCGTAAGCAAGTACATAGCATAGTACTTCTTGACCTGTCGGCCGCGTTCGACACGGTGGATCATACTATTCTATTACACCGTGTCGAACAAGCCGGCCTCAGCGGCGCGGCTCTCGCTTGGATTGACAGATAGATCCCAGGCTGTAAAGCTGGAGAACTTTACAGCACCTATACTCCCCACCACTTGCGGTGTCCCACAGGGCTCCTCATTGTCTCCCCTTCTTTTTAATTTATACCTTAAACCCCTACTGCACTCCCTGAAAAATAGAAAAGTTATTATTTACAACTATGCAGACGATCTGCAGCTGGTATTCCCCCTCAACTCTCCGGATTCCATCGAGGAATTTCAAAAGACCATGCTGCACATTCAGAGCTGGATGGATCAGAACCATCTTAAGCTGAATCCAGGAAAGACTGAGCTGGTACTCCCTAGCAACAGCGCACTCAGTTGGGGCCCCCACTTCTGGCCTTCCTCAATGGGCACCCCCCCATCCCCCTCCCAGTCAGTAAAAAGCCTTGGGGTCACTCTCTGTGCCGACCTCTCACTGAAAACCCAGGCCGGAACAGTGATCTCCTCCTGTTTCTTTCAGCTCAGAAAGATTAAGAAAATCGCCCATCTGCTGACCCATTCCGCTTTCATCCAGGTGGTACTCGCATTGGTTCTCTCGCGATTAGATTTTTCCAACTCTATCTACCTGGGCCTTCCCCTCCTCATTGCCAAACGCCTGCAGATTGTTCAAAATCAAGCGGCCAGATTAATATTCAAGAGCAATCGCAGGAAGTCAGCCAAACCTTTGTTGGCCTCCCTCCACTGGCTCCCCATAGCCCATCGGATTACCTTTAAGACAGGCTGCATAATTTTCAAGGCCCTCCACGGAAAAAGCCCCAGGTTCGTCAATCAACTCATAAACAAATATGAACCGACCCGAGACCTTCGTTCTGCCCATCTGTCCCTCCTCACGGTGCCAACATTTAAAAAGAAACGACTTGGCGGATCCTGCTTTGCATACCTTGCCCCAAAAACCTGGAACTCATTGCCCTTGTCTATCCGGAACTGTACCAAGCTGACAGAGTTCAGGAGAGCGTTGAAGACCTGGCTATTCAAACAAGCGCACGGTTAGAGCACTGTTCCATCTGTCTCTTCATTTATCATCTACCATCTGTTTCTTCAGCGCCATGAAACCCCTGGGTGACCGTGCGCTTAACAAATTCCGCATAAGATAAGATAAGATAGCGAAAAAACATTGGGCAAAGGGGAGGGAAGAAAAATGTATAAAGAGTAAGAATTAATAAATATGTAAATGATATAAATAAGTGTTATCACAGGAAAATACTTACTGTGCAAAGAGTACAAAAAAAGTAGATTGGGGATAAAAGAATGTCATAATGTAAAATATAAGAAGAGAGGGTAAATATAAGACAGGAGGAGTAATGCAGGGAAATTAGCCAAGATACAAAGAAAAGAGGGAGAGAAAAAGAAGAGGTAAAACAGTTTAGAAAACAAAGTAAACAAGGATGTAGAACAATGAATTAGTCTTTGTTGATTGGGTGTGTTGGGAGGAGCAAGAGAAATAGAAGGATCAATAAATCTTCTTTTTAGGAAGGGTGACCACGTCTAAAGAAATATATCAGCTTGATCTTGAAGATTATAGATTGTGAAGCCGTTTGTATCATGGCTACCAGCCATTCTTCTTGTGAGGGTGGCGAAGATGATTTCCAATGACGTAGAATACGTATTTTAGCTGTGGCAAAAGCAGTGTGAAAAAGACGATGTGGTTTGGAGAACTTTGGGGAATATTGTAAATCATGTAAGAGAATATCGGCTGGCGTGAGTGGCAAGTGCAGGGGCATTATGGAGTGCGAGGTAGTACCAATATAATTCCAAAAAGATTGTATACTTGGACATTCGCAAACAATGTGAGTTGTGTCACAACCAGAATTGGAGCATCTCCAGCAAGTAGTATGGGGGAGTAGACCAGCTTTATGTAGTTTGACTGGTGACGAGTGCCAATGATCGAGTATTCTGAATAAACAAAATTTGAGCCTTGCTTCACGAGCTCTTTATGCATATACTCCAGGAATTGTTCCCATTCAGTGTCTGTGTAAGAGGTTGATAAACATGATTGCCATTTACATTGAAGATCATGACAGAGGTGTTTAGAAAAAAAAGTGAGATGTAAAGGTTTTGTAGAGACCGGAAGTCACTCCTTTAAGTTTCCCCCATGTATTTAAATAGGACAATATTGGAGAAGCGTGTAGTGACCAAGGGGGTGGCCCTAAATGGTTCTTCAAACACTGTTAGAGCTGACGTTACTTGGAAGAGTGCTGTGTAGGAAGATTAAATTCCTCACTTAGTTGCGGAAATGATTTTAAGTCGCCATTATGTAAAAGTTGATCCGGGTTGTAAATGCCTGCTATTTTTCACAAAGGCCAAGATAAAATACGGCCTTTAATACGGATACCTGAGTTATTCCAGAGGGGAGCCTTGATATGAACACGCAGGTTGGAACCTAATAAACAATGTTCTCTTTGCCAAGATTTATGCATAGCAGATAAAATAGGGGTTTTAGAGTCAAAACGAATACTGCCACTACCATACAAAAGAGAAAGACCTGAATCCGTGGACAAAAGTTGACATTCTATATGAACCCATTGTGGAGCATCTGCGATTCCTGGTAACAAATAAGAAAGTTGGGAGATGTGCAATGCTAGGGAGTAGTGTTCAATGGATGGGGGGCCAGTACCTCCGTATAATTGGTGAGCCTTCAGCTTTGTCATGGTCAGACGTGACTCTGTCGAACCCCAAATAAAAGTTTTAATCTTAGAATCTATTGATTGTAGTAGGGATAAGGAGATCTGAAGGGGAAACATACCCAAAAATGTAAATAAATGTCGGAAGAGTCACCATTTTAATAGCTTGGACTCTACCCGAAAGGGAAATCCCCAAGGCCTTCCATTTGTCTAAGTCACATGGCATTTCAGAAATCAGAGGAGTTAGGTTATCTATAAGCAAATCATCTAAACCTTTATTGACTAGAATGCCTAGATACTTAAGATATGAGGGTTGCCAATGAAAAGGGAATCCGTGTATTGCTACTTTTGTAGTTCCATTAGAAATGGGTAGCTCCTCACTCTTGTAACCCAAGAAAGAAGAAAAGTCATTGATGATTTGAAGAAGAGATGGAAGAGATCGGGGGAGGCGAGTGAGAGTTACTAGTATATCATCAGCTTTTACTAAAGTTTAGAGTGTACATTTGGAAGGGGCATACCTACAATTTCATCAGATTGACAATTGGTGGCAGCTAATGGCTCCATAGCCAAGAGTAAAAGGAGGGGAGATAAAGGGCAACCTTGGCGCGTCCCTCTCTGAATCAGGAATGTGACAGGTAAAAACCCATCACAATTCACCTGGGCAGGAGGATTATCATACAATAAGCGTACCTTATCTATAAATTGATTATTCAATCCGAGTTGTTCCATAATCGTGAAAAGATAGTCCCATTCAATGCGATCAAATGCTTTTTCTGCGTCAAGTGAAAGAGCTAGTGCATCATCTGAAAGGTGTTTAGCAGACCATAGTGTGTGGGCCAATGTGCGAAGATGATTCCGAGAGTAACGCCCCAGAACAAAACCAACTTGAGTAAGGTGTATACAAGGAAGGTAAGACTTTACGGAGACGGGACGCTAGTATGCTAGCTAGGATTTTATTAATGAAATGGGATGATAACTGCTGCATAACAGGGGGTCTCAACTCGGCTTGGGTAAGACAGCAATAATAGCTTTGTTTGAGAGAGGACCTAGTGAAGATACAGTATCTGCCTCTTGGAATGCAGCATGTGAAGTATCGGTAATATTGTGACCTGATCATTGTTAAAATTTGGCAGGGAATCCATTCTCTTTAAGAGCTTTATGATAAGGCAGGGCGGCTATAGCACGGGAAATCTCGTCTTTAGCGATTTCACCTTCAAGTAGCGCTCTACCTTCATCTGAGAGACAGGGAAGATCCACCTTTGTAAGCAATGTAGACATCTTATCCAAGGCTATAAGATGATCTGGAGTATAAAGAGATTGGTAAAAGGAGGCAAACTCATTGAGAATGGCTTGAGGTTTCGTACACAGATCTCCTTGTGCTGTCCGAATGGCCCCGATAGCCATAGCTGCCTCTCTCTGGCAAAACTGTGCAGCTAATAATGTTCCCGCCTTTTCACACTGCCCGTAGTGCCGCCACTTCATTTTCTGCAAAGCATACTCTGCTTTGGAGGTGAAAAGGCTATTTAGGTCCATGCAAGCTTGTTCAAGTTACGACTTTGCAATGTTGGGGTTAGTGTTTACAAGCAAGAGTGAGATTGAATATCCCGTTTGAGTTCAGTTTGTTGCCTGGCATTTTGTTCATTAACAAGTGCTGCATTGCACATTAATTGACCCCTAAGAGTGGCTTTAGCTACAGCCCAAATAGTCCTGCTAGAGGGTTCAGAGCCCTGATTAGTGGAAAGATAGTCTTGGAGATGTGATTGTAATTGAGGTTTTCCCTTTGGAGTTCCATGACGTTGTATGCTCATGCGTCATGGTTTACTCTTGGCCTAGAAAGTCCCAATTCAAAGGATAGGAGGACAGTGCAATGATCAGAAAGAGATGTTTCCTGGATGTGGGATTCCATGACCAACTAAACAACTTTCTAAAATGTCAGAAAATAATCTAAATGAGAGAATGTGCCATAGGCGGAAGAAAAGAAGGTGTATTCCGTGTCTGTTGGATGACTGAGACGCCAATGGTCAACTAATCCATTATCCGATATTATGTCACATAATTAAGCCCTATCTGCAGTATTTCCCCTGTCTAATGGACCTGTTTTTATCTAGAATGGGATCTTGCATCAGATTCCAATCTCCACCAATGAGATATTGTGATGCATTTAATTCTGTTAATAGATGGGACAAGTGAAGAAAGAATTACTTTTTGGTACCAGTAGGAGCATATCCTATACAAATGTGTGAGTCTCCAATTCGCAATATAGCAAATACATAACGTCCATCTAGGTCTGACCATGTTTTTGAGACATTAACCGGAAGTGATTGATGCAGAGGCATAATACTATGCTTCCCTGGTGCTAGCCGATCTGGTACAGTGGTCTGATATGAATAGCAAAATCCCGTTAAACCAGACAGGGTTTCGTCGCAGAACTGGCAAAATGGCTAATGCAATGGTGCTGTGCATGATTGGCGAAAGAAGTATACTTAACCATCGGGAACTATATACCTGCTTTGTCGACTTTAAAGCGGCATTCGACGGTGGTAATAGGAATTTGCTATGGGCCAAACTGAAAAATCAGGGCCTGCCGGAGTCAATCCTAATGCCGATCATTGACTGTATAGCAACACATGGATGCAGGTAAAAATCAACAATGGGCAAAGGCTAACCAGGAAGATACACACCTTTGATGGGTTGAAGCAAGGTTGTGTGGTGGCTCCCCACCTCTTCAATTTATTT
Source organism: Lissotriton vulgaris (assembly GCF_964263255.1). NCBI lineage: Eukaryota > Metazoa > Chordata > Amphibia > Caudata > Salamandridae > Lissotriton > Lissotriton vulgaris. Next base: position 22,331,281 of record NC_141685.1, on the reverse strand, counting down.
ATGGCCGATTTAACACCAAGGCTCGATTTGGTCAATGCCCACCCGCCTCGGCTGGGGACGCTTTGTGTAACTCACCTATCTTACGCCGATGATGTGGTCCTGTTAAGCCAGACTCGAATAGGCCTGCATCGGCTACTACATGAGCTGACCCGCTACACAAAACAGAATTTGATAGAAATAAACTGTGCGAAAACAAAAACCATGGTCATAACCCGACGCCACAAACCGCCACAAACATTTACTATAGACAATGTCAAACTTGAAGCGGTGGGAAGTTACAAGTATCTCGGGATACTGCTGGATAAGCGTCTTAACTTCCAGGCACAATTCAACAGCATGGAAAAGAAGGGCATGGCCCTAATGCACGCCTTCACGAGCTTAGCTACCGAACTCAAAGGTCCTTTGGTCTCGCCACTGCTAACAAGAATGAAAGCTAAACTTATTCCAACGATAGCTTACGGGAGCATTTTGCACCATGGCAAGAGTTCACAACATTTGGATAAGGTGCAAATGAGAATTTACAAGCGCATCTTTGCGCTACCAAGTAAAGCATCCCCGGCCCAGGTAAGACTGGAACTGGGCTTAAAATCTCAAGTGCTACTGAGGAAGTATGAGACCATAAAATTCTGGTATAATGTCTGGATGCACCAACAGATCATGCTCTATCGTGCTATGTGGGAAACCATTACGCATGGGCGAATTTTGCGAATTTGCGATCCGCGAATTTGCGGATTTGCGAATTTGCGATCTGCAAAATTCGCGAATTTGTGTGAATTTGCGGATTTTTGTTTTTTTGCGTGTTCGCTGTTTTTTTTTGCGTGTTCGCGGGCCGCTTGCATAGCGAAGTTACGCATGCAGTCGTTTATGGGAGAGGGAGAGAGAGATAGATAGATAGATAGATAGATAGATAGATAGATAGATAGATAGATAGATAGATAGATAGATAGATAGATAGATAGATAGATAGAGAGAAAGAGAGGGAAAGAGAGAGGGAGAGAGAGAACGAGAGAAAGAAAGAGAGGCCGGAGCTCTGAAGGGCCATATTCCTGAGCTGAACCTACAGAACATACAGCTTTTTATTTTTAGCAAAATGCATATGAAAATGGTGCTGTAAAGGTCTCTTTTAGTTTAACCCCCTCCTGACAACTCAAAATGGGTGTATTTGCCATCCTCTCCCTTCTTCCTGTTTTTTATATCTGTAAGTGCTTCCTGATGAGGTTTAATTCCTTGGACAGGTGCCTCGTTGCCTACTTGTAACTATTCTCTGACCCTGCTTCAAGGCTCAGAGCAGGGTCAGAGAATAGTAGGCAACGAGGCGCCAGGAAGCAATTAGCAGCAGGTGTCCAAGTTGAAGTTAATTTGTTTGTAACCCTTTTGTAAAAGGTTACAAAGAAATTAGGTTCAACTTTTGCACCTGCTGCTGTAACCCTTGCTTGGCTGAAAATTTGTCCCCGCTGATTCGCCGATTTTACTCCCACCCTTAGAAACCATCATCAAATGTCCAAATTCAAACTATGTCAAGTACCTCAAAAGCTCATTGGAATCAACAAATCTGGTTGAACTCTGGGAAACCAAGCTCCAAGTACCTTTATTCAAACAGGTGGTCAAGAAGGCAGCCATCAAACACTCATTTTTGGATGACAAAATAGCTTTCAGTCTCAGGTCACATGCTTGGATGACTATCCAATCATACAAAAAACTAGTGCCGGCGCACTACCTGGACCTGACCTTTTTGCCTTATATCAAACATAAATATCTTAATATAAGGCTGGGTAGTTTGCCAACCAACGCTGAGCGTCTGAAGTGGAAGTCCCAAGAAAGTGAAGGCTGCGGGCTATACGGTGCGGCAAGGCAAGATTTTACCTACCTGAGTTGCATCTGCCCGGCTCTCATACAGGAACGCCCGAATTGGTTGAAAGCAAAGTTAAAGCAGTTTGGAACACGTACCTGTAGGTCTGCGATTATACAAACATTATGTACCACAGACCCCCAATTCATTTGCAGATCAATCAAATTTATCGAACATTTTGAGAAAAAGCAAAGATCATTGGCAAAATCTTGACCATGGACATTATTTTACCCCAGAAAGACATTTGTTTTTTACTACCAATTTTAAATTATATTACTCTCACATCAGTGTGTTTTTAGTATATTATCATATCTGTATTTTTTTAATGGTTTTAATTAACTATACAATAAAGTTTCTTCTTCTTCTTGATTCGTGAATAAGGATTGCAACTCCGCATTTGCAGAGAGGGCCAGCGTCTGTAGATTCACACTTTTGAAAACTACAGTGAATGACCTTTACCACCGAATCTCTGCATAGTTTATCAGATTCTAGTGTGTCTAACTGAGTTTCTTGCAGCAAGGCTACATCAACATGTTTGGACTGGAGATAAGAAAGTACTTTCTTTCGTTTAATGTATCGGGTGAGACCATGCACATTCCATGTGATTGTACATAAAGGGTGTTTTTTTGTCATGTTAATGTAGTACCAACATTAATAGGAGAAACCTAATAAAACAATATTCAATGTCCTTAGCTAGATGAAGACAGCAGAACAATTTAAAATATAAGGATGAAGCACAAAACCATCAGTATGTGGGTAAATAGGAACAATCAAGAGTAAAGAAATGAAGTTAGACAGATAATATAGCGTAAACAATTCAATAAGATGTTGTTTGTTTTTTGGGAGTATAATAAGGAGAAGAGAAAGGGAAGGAATGAGGGTATAGCAAGATTGAAATGAGAGAAGAAGGTACAGATAAAAGAAAGTTGGGGATCCTAAACTGTCAACCGCAGGCATATACGCACTAGAACACCGCAGCGGGGGAGGACCCCGTTGTAGAAAAGAAGGAATTAGGAGGGCGGGTGATAGTATAAGGTAAAGAACCCATGATAACACATTGGTAAAGATTCAGGAATACAATAGAGGATGTCAGGAGAGTGAGAAAGAAACAAAATGAGAATTTACCAACTATAGAATATTCCAAAGTAAGGATAGAGAGACTAACAATAAAATTACATATACTAGTCTAAAAGAGTATGCATTGTGCATTTAAATAGGCATGAAATTGTGTTAAGCCATTATATGTATAATATTAGAGATATTACAAATATATAATCAAGCAATTAAATATCAGAATAACTATATTAAAATAAGGCCAATGGTAACATGCTATTACTTGTAATATTGATAGTAACAGATGAGAATATCATTAAAATAAACATTAAGAATATAAATTTGAAGAATAGAATATATAATGGCAGAGTTAAAAGGGCTCAAATATCATTGGCCTATGATAGAATGTAAATTACTTGTAATGTATGTACTAGCAATGAAAAGAGCCTAAAAAAGATATGGAACATACTAGTAACTAATATCGGAAGTTTAAATAGAATGATATAGATTAAAATAGCATACTGTGATTGAAAGTAATGCAATATACTGCAATATGTTGGAAAAACAGGCAACCCTTATATGAGATATATAAATATAGAATTGAATAAATAGAGAGTAGAGCTCCCACACCTATTTTCTACTTAAAGGCTGCCCTCGAGCCGCTGTGGGCTGACGAGCTCGTGGAGAGGCACCTGCGTGCCTGGAGAGATACTACGTTCCAAGGATACGGCAGCCTGCTCAGCAACCCCAAATAATGCCTAATCTCTGCTGATGACAGATAATAATCCAGAAACACGTGTCCAGAGATGGCCAGCACTAATCTGCACCCACCTGGTGAAACACTCTAATGACTTTGCAAGTGTACTCGCTTGTCGGACTGCATCAACCATGATGCTTAGGGGCGACTCTGCTGGGAGGTGAAGCAGTGTGCTCCCACACCTATTTTCTACTTAAAGGCTGCCCTCGAGCCGCTGTGGGCTGACGAGCTCGTGGAGAGGCACCTGCGTGCCTGGAGAGATACTACGTTCCAAGGATACGGCAGCCTGCTCAGCAACCCCAAATAATGCCTAATCTCTGCTGATGACAGATAATAATCCAGAAACACGTGTCCAGAGATGGCCAGCACTAATCTGCACCCACCTGGTGAAACACTCTAATGACTTTGCAAGTGTACTCGCTTGTCGGACTGCATCAACCACGATGCTTAGGGGCGACTCTGCTGGGAGGTGAAGCAGTGTGCTCCCACACCTATTTTCTACTTAAAGGCTGCCCTCGAGCCGCTGTGGGCTGACGAGCTCGTGGAGAGGCACCTGCGCGCCTGGAGAGATACTACGTTCCAAGGATACGGCAGCCTGCTCAGCAACCCCAAATCATTTTGCCTAATCTCTGCTGAAGACGGATAATAATCCAGAAACACGTGTCCAGAGATGGCCAGCACTAATCTGCACCCACCTGGTGAAACACTCTAATGACTTTGCAAGTGTACTCGCTTGTCGGACTGCATCAACCATGATGCTTAGGGGCGACCCTGCTGGGAGGAGAAGCAGTGTGCTCCCACACCTATTTTCTACTTAAAGGCTGCCCTCGAGCCGCTGTGGGCTGACGAGCTCGTGGAGAGGCACCTGCGTGCCTGGAGAGATACTACGTTCCAAGGATACGGCAGCCTGCTCAGCAACCCCAAATAATGCCTAATCTCTGCTGATGACAGATAATAATCCAGAAACACGTGTCCAGAGATGGCCAGCACTAATCTGCACCCACCTGGTGAAACACTCTAATGACTTTGCAAGTGTACTCGCTTGTCGGACTGCATCAACCATGATGCTTAGGGGCGACTCTGCTGGGAGGTGAAGCAGTGTGCTCCCACACCTATTTTCTACTTAAAGGCTGCCCTCGAGCCGCTGTGGGCTGGCGAGCTCGTGGAGAGGCACCTGCGCGCCTGGAGAGATACTACGTTCCAAGGATACGGCAGCCTGCTCAGCAACCCCAAATCATTTTGCCTAATCTCTGCTGAAGACGGATAATAATCCAGAAACACGTGTCCAGAGATGGCCAGCACTAATCTGCACCCACCTGGTGAAACACTCTAATGACTTTGCAAGTGTACTCGCTTGTCGGACTGCATCAACCATGATGCTTAGGGGCGACTCTGCTGGGAGGTGAAGCAGTGTGCTCCCACACCTATTTTCTACTTAAAGGCTGCCCTCGAGCCGCTGTGGGCTGACGAGCTCGTGGAGAGGCACCTGCGCGCCTGGAGAGATACTACGTTCCAAGGATATGGCAGCCTGCTCAGCAACCCCAAATCATTTTGCCTAATCTCTGCTGAAGACGGATAATAATCCAGAAACACGTGTCCAGAGATGGCCAGCACTAATCTGCACCCACCTAGTGAAACACTCTAATGACTTTGCAAGTGTACTCGCTTGTCGGACTGCATCAACCATGATGCTTAGGGGCGACTCTGCTGGGAGGTGAAGCAGTGTGCTCCCACACCAATTTTCAGAGTAATGAAACTGACTGCAATTCATCTAACAGTGCTTCAATAGCATAACACGCAGAGGCAAACAAATTAATTCTAGTATGAATATTAATGAATGAAGACCTAGAAGAAATATGAGGTCTATTATTAACTATATCGAGACATGTGAATAGCCAATTGAATAACAGAAAGTTGTTCAGTCTGCATCTGAGGGAGTTTTAAGAGGGGACCTAGATTTGCATCTATGTGGCTCTTGTGTAAAAGTAAAAACAGATTGCAGGGCTGAATTTTGTATCTTCTTAGGAACGGTTGGGTCTTTCCAAATCCCTACCACGGTGCTTGGAGTTACTAAGGTTTCGTCGTCCATACTCTGGCAACTGCGAGGAGAAGGAAGAGGATTATTATAATTGGTCATGTTGTGAGGGTTGTGTTTCCATGTCCTGAAGTTTGATACCGTCTAGAAATTTCTGTTGATATTCTGAATCAAAGAAGTCTTTAGAATCTCTGTTTCTGGTAATATGTGTAGTGAGGTCTGGGCCTGGTTTGCACACATTGCTATGTTGGCATAGGCTTATCAGAAGTTTAAACGCCATGTTTCCATTTGCTACTTGTGCGCACAACACTGCATATAGCTGTTTTTGTAAGTTAGGCTGCGTGAATATCTTCACATGAAAATGGCTTGTTTGTGGCATCCCTAGACTTACATCATGACTCTAGTCTGCACAGTGTGTGCTAAAGCCTCCAAGGTTATCATAACAAGGTAGCTGTTGTTCGGACTGATTGGCTAACGTTTTAGACATGACATACATGCAGCTGCAAGCCAACAAAGATTCTGGTGCTTTTTACCCCTTGTCTGCGCTAAACGTTCGCACTAGTGCGGACTGTCCTATTGCGCGGGCGGGGCCACGGCGTTCAACGGACGTGCGCAGCACTACCGAGGTCGGCAGCAGTGGTAGGGTTAATATTGCACTCTAGCCATGATTTTAGGCACTTGGGAGAATCCCGTTTTTCCAGAGAGACAGAGAGCTTTTGCAGATCCTGATGTGATACACTCCTGCTGATCTTAGAGGTATGGGGTCCCCTCACAAGCCTAAGATACCTTCTACATTTTATAAAACATAGTTCCTAGGTAGGGAGGGTGATATACCAGGCACTATAAGATGTGCTTTCACCATCATTGTAATAAGATTTCTCCGTTTGTGTTTTATGGAATTGTAACAATGCTGATCATAATATTTCCAATCATATGTCTGCTTATGTTAGCAAAAATACTGCATCTTAGAGCCCGTAGTTAAAATAAATATTTTAACCTTTCCTGTGTGGACTGGTATGAGAGTATAACGAAAGAGTGTTCTTGCTTCCCACCGTTCCTGAGTATAACCTAAGATGCATGTTCTGGGTTGTCTAATCTTTGGTTCCTTTGCTATAGGACGAAGAGCTAATTTGACACTGATGCTAGCTGGTTAGGGTTTCTAGGCACTGAGGTGAGTTTTTTGGTACACCACAATTCACTGACCTTCGGACTCTGTGCACAGTCCTGCGTAGGAGCAGAATCCCTGCAACACTCACAGGCTCAAACAGACCATATGTGATGTCTAGCTGTCACAGTTGAGGTCGCTTGGAGAGCAATGCTTTCCGCCTTTCATTGTTTCCTTAGAAAAATCAGCTGCCATGTGGATTAGATGGCCATCAAATGAAAAGGAGCCTTGTGGACTGGTATGAGAGTATAACGAAAGAGTGTTCTTGCTTCCCACCGTTCCTGAGTATAACCTAAGACGCATGTTCTGGGTTGTCTAATCATTGGTTCCTTTGCTATAGGACGAAGAGCTAATTTGACACTGATGCTAGCTGGTTAAGGTTTCTAGGCACTGAGGTGAGTTTTTTGGTACACCACAATTCACTGACCTTCGGACTCTGTGCACAGTCCTGCGTAGGAGCAGAATCCCTGCAACACTCACAGGCTCAAACAGACCATATGTGATGTCTAGCTGTCGCAGTTGAGGTCGCTTGGAGAGCAATGCTTTCCACCTTTCATTGTTTCCTTAGAAAAATCAGCTGCCATGTGGATTAGATGGCCATCAAATGAAAAGGAGCCTTGTGAGAGAGCTGCAGCCAATAATTGTCTTGTTTGCTCATGATGAAGAAAACAGGCAATAATCAGTTACGGACGCGCTGCAGGGTCTTTACGTGCGGGACCAATTCTGTGAGCTTGTTGGATTTCTAGAGGTGGAATGAAAGAAATGCCAGTCAGGTTTGGAAGGATAAAACAAAGAAATGCTCTGGTGTTTTGGCCTTTGATATGTTGCGGAAACCCAAAGAAGCGGATGATGTCTCTTCTACTGCGCTCTTCTAAGGCAACGATTTTGCTGTGAAGGAAGAGAAGATCTTTCTCTTCATTTTGAATAGAGCCAAGACGATTTTCCAATACCAGGATTCTAGAGTCAAGACCTTCAATTCTGGTATGAAAGCTTTGATTGATTAATTGATAAAAATTTATATTGCGCAGAACAATAACCCGCAGGTATCAAGGCGCCTAACAATAAAATCGAATAGTCTGAACCATTCATCCTTACACATAGGCCTGTAGGAAGAGGCGAGTTTTTAGGGCACTGCGAAATGTCTGTCGGGAAGGCAGGGACCTAAGGTCCAAGGGGAGATCATTCCACCATTTGGGGGCTAGAGTAGAAAAAGCCCTGCCACCCCATTTGGCTCTTCGTATACGGGGGACTGACAGAAGCAATTTCCCGGAGGAACGCAGATTCCTTCCGGGAGTGTAGTGGGAGATGATAGAACCCACTCCAGAGTCACTGTTTTTTGCAATGGCTCTGTATGTCATACACAGAACCTTGAACCGTACTCGGTATTCTACCAGAAGCCAGTGCAACGTTTTTCTGGCCAATGTGGCCGAGGAGCGTCTGGGAACATCCAGAACAAATCTGGCTGAGGCATTCTGGACTACCTGTAAGCGCTGCAGGAGGCTCTTGTTTAGCCCCGCATACAGCGCATTACAGTAGTCCAGACGTGAACCATGGTACGGGCGCTGCTAAAAAAACCCAGCCTAGACCCTAACGACCTATCAAGCTACCGTCCCATCTCACTCCTTCCTTGGACGAGTAAGGTGCTGGAGAAGCACATAAATGCACAGCTGGTGCAGTTCCTGGAGGACCACTCGCTGTTACACACATCCCAGACAGGCTTTAGACCACAACACGGGACAGAAACCGCCTTATTAGCAGTCACCGAAGATACTAGAAGGATTCTGGACCAAGGAGGATCAGTGGCAGTGATCCTCCTTGATCTAAGTGCCGCCTTCGATACGGTCAGCTATTCCACCTTGCTGGACCGTCTCCACAACATCGGAGTTTCAGGCGACGCTTTAAGGTGGTTTGAATCCTTTCTGTCTGGGAGGTCGTTTCAGATCTTCGACGGTGTAACAGTATCCTCCAGCAAACCCCTGAGCTGCGGAGTACCACAGGGCTCCTCCTTGAGCCCTGTGCTGTTTAACGTCTACATGAGGCCGCTGGCAAGTGTCGTCGAACCGCATGGCATTAAAATCGTGTCATACGCCGACGACACCCAGCTGGTGGTCTCGCTGGCTACCGAGAACAGCATGCACTCCCCAGCCGATTTGCTACACTGCCTAGAGGACATAAAGGGTTGGATGACCAACTCCTCCCTTAAATTAAATGGAGATAAGACGGAGCTCATGCTCCTAGGCCCACCCTCCCCAGTCCCATTCACCTCCCTGTGGCCCAATGCACTGGGTCCCCCCCCCACCCCAAAGGAAAGCGTGAAGAGCCTGGGAGTGTGGTTGGATAACAAACTCTCCTTCTCCACCCAGGCCACAAAACTATCTGCTACATGCTTTGGCCTACTAAGAACCTTGAGGAAGGTTCTTCCGCTGCTGCCGTTAGAAGCCAAAAAGGTTGCGGTCCAAGGGCTAATCCAGTCTCGCCTTGACTCGAACAATGCCCTATACATGGGGGCTCCTGAGTTTACACTTCGGAAACTACAGGTTGTTCAAAACTGTGCAGCACGTTCCCTGCTAGAAATCCCGCGCACTCAGTCTGCTAAACCTGCTCTAAAAAATCTCCACTGGTTGCCAGTGAGGCAGAGGATAGCCTTCAAAGCACTGTGCCTGGCGCACCGCACCTTCTGGAACACAAGCCCAGCGATCAACAGAAATCTTGTCACCCCCTATCATCCCAACAGGAACCTACGATCAAAGGAGGCCTTCCTTGCCGTCATTCCCAGAGTAAAGCGAGCCAGAGCAGGGGGAAGAATGTTCTCGCTGAATACCGCCAGGCTCTGGAATGACCTTCCCCTTTCACTCCGGTCCAACTCAGATCTTCTCTCATTCCGCAAAAACTTAAAAACATGGTTGTTTGACAAACCTACTGCACCATAGCACCTCCTCTGTCACTTTCTGGTCAGCTCAGCGCTTGGACGCCCACGGGCAGCAATCGCGCTCTATAAATACCGTTACAATACAATACAATACAATACAACCAATGAGTGCGACGGCTATTTGCTTTCTGGACTGCACAGAGAGATATTTCCTGATCCTTTGCAGAGTATGGATTAGGCCCCAACAGGTGGAGATGGTTCTACACACCTGTCTGCCCATATCTAGGGCAGGATCTATCATCACCCCAAGATTTTTTGCGGGTGTTGTGGGGGAAGGGCACACTCCAAGTGAATCAGGCCACCAGCTAGATGACCAGATGTTTTCGTTCCCACCAAACACCATCACCTCAGTCTTCTCCCCATTCAGTTTAAGAGAGTTCTGAATCATCCAGTGACCAACCACCTCCATACAAGATCTAAACTTGGAGGCGGTCTGCACATCTGAATGGGAGAGAGAGACGAGTATTTGGGTGTCATCCGCATAGGAAACTACCTCCATCCCGAAAGTTCTTATTAATCTTGCCAGTGGGGTCACATAGATGTTGAATAGGGTCGGACTAAGAGCCGACCCTTGTGGGACCCCACATAGCACAGGTCGGGATGGAGATAGAAACTCACCCATCTTGACTCTTTGTTCCCTCCCAATTAGGAAGGAAGCCAGGAGATCTAGAGCTGCGCCCTTCACCCCCACATCCCTCAGGCGAGATGTAAGAACTGAGGGGGAGAGGGTATTGAAGGCCGCAGTTAGGTCTAACAGGACCAGGAGGGTGGTCTGGCCCATATCCACTGTCGTGCGGATGTTGTCAAGCACGACGGTGAGGGCCGACTCGGTGCTATGTTCCCTCCTGAATCCGTGCTGGGAGGAGTCAAGGCAGCCCGAGCTTTCCACAAAAGCAGCGAGATGCTTATTCAGGTGTGCCTCAAGCATCTTCGCCGGGGCAGGAAGCAGCGAGATTGGACGGAAGTTTTTTAGGACTTCCGGGTCGAGGGAGGCCTTCTTTAGCAGGGGTTTTACTACTGCTTTTTTCCATTCCAAGGGGAAGACACCGTCTCTTATAGCTAGATTCATTATTTCTAGCAGCGGTGGCAGGAAGGTCTCCCTGCACTGCTTGATAATTTTCAAAGGGCAAGTATCCAGGGGGGAACCAGATTTGATCTTATTAAGTAGAACTTCAAGATCCTGCGGATCTAGGGGTGGAAAGGAGTCCAAGGTATCCGATGGGGAGACATCGATGGTGAACGTATTCGTCTCAACCCGATCGGTAGGCACACTAATACAAGCTCTTTGTTTCTCAAGAGCTAGATGGATATCCAGAATTTTAGTGTGGAAGAATGAGGCAATTCTATCACATAAGTCCTGCGAAGGTGTGACGGGGTCAGGGGTTTGTAGGTCGACTAGAGAGTCGACAATTTTAAAAAGCTCCTTCGGCGAGGAGAGCGAGGTTGTCAGGGTTACAAAGTAATCTTGTTTCGCCTGCACAATCTCAGCCTTATATTTCCTAACAAGGAGTTTGTGGGCTTCTTTATTCTTAAGGTCCCAGCTAGAATGCCAGAGCCTCTCCTTTCTCCTCACTTCCTGCCTGAGGAGCCTAAGGGAGTCAGAAAACCATGGGGCCGATGGTCTCTTCCTTGCTCGGCGGCGGGCCTGTAAAGGAGCTAGCTCATTCATGGCCTCTGTGATGACCAGTTCAAAATGGCCGACTGCGGTCTGTACACTGTCTATACCCGTGAAAGAAAGGCTGGCAGCCCAAGGCGCAAAAAAGTGGCTGCTGATGTCCTTAAAGTTTCTAGCCGTTACCATTGCGTGATTCCCTTTATTGCTTCCATCTCCCCTGTGATATTCCAAATGGAATGGAACTGCGAGGTGATCAGACCAAGATAGGTGTACCGGTTCCTTGGTGGTTAAACGATGATCATTAGAGAAGATACCATCTAACCTATGACCTGCCCGATGGGTGGCTCCACTGACTCGCTGCGTGAGCCCACAGGACGCCAGAGCCTCAATGAGTCCTGAGGTATCAGATGCATCATGCCGTTCTAAATGGTAATTAAAATCGCCCAAGATGGAAAAGTTATCTCGACCAAAGTATGGTTCCAGGGCCTGAAGGAATTTGGAGGTGAAATCAGTCCGTGGGCCTGGTGGTCGGTATAATAGGATACCATTAAGAAAAGGACATTGTGCTTCCTTTATGGTAAAGTAAAGGGCTTGGAAACAATCCGGGAAATCAGGGATAGGTACAGTGTGACATTGCAGGTGGTCTTGGTGAAGGATCGCTATACCACCTCCCACTCGTCTCTGTCTGTCAAGTCTAGCCAGGCAGTACCCTTCAGGGACCGCTTCAATTAAATCGGGGCCAGATGAATCTTTGGCCCACGTTTCAGTGATAAACACTAGAGCAGGATTTCTATCTAAGACCATTTCCCTAAACATTATCTTGTTTTTAACAAGGGAGCGGGCATTGACCAGAATGCCTTCTACTCCCATTGTTCTGGACCTGATGGCGTCGAAATTACCAGAGGAAAGATGGTAAGAGGAATCGGATGGCCTAGGATTGTAATGGCAACCACATCGCAAAGGAAAGAGCAGTTCATCTGGTTCAGAGGAGTGCGTACACACTAATCTTCGGGGTTTCAGGAGCAGCATTTCCTGACGGGAATAACTAAGGGGTGGGGGAGTAGCATCGACAGAGTCCAGAGTCCAGCCGTCCAGCGTGTCTTCAGCGCGGACGGGCGCAGACGGGCTGGACTCTGGCTTGACTCCGGCGGGCATCCGGCGCCCACGATGCGCGTACACGCTGCGCGTCGTGTTCATCCTATTATAGAGGGCTCTAGCGAGTCCACGTGATTGGCTTCAGCGAATAGCTGAGGAGTGATACTTCTATCTACCCAAAATGGCGGCCCAGGTAAACAAAGCGCGGGGACCGGCCCGCCCGAATGACAGTGAATGCGGCGTAATACCGCTGTGGAAGAATGCGGTCCATGAGTAAGAGCACAGGTAGGGGGACTATGAAATATTTAAACAGTTTCTAAGCTATTTTAAAATCAGGGGAAAAAAGGTAAATTAAATACCAAAAGCGGCAAAGCGAAACAATTTAAAATTAGCCAGTAACAGCACGCTTCTAACGAGAAGCCCTATGTACACAGCGAGATTCAAACAGAGAATGATACTCTCTCCTACCCGCTTTAAGTATGACTCCAAGGTGCAGCCTCTAGCCAGTCCACGTGATTGGCTTCAGCGAATAGCTGAGGGGTGATACTTCTACCTACCCAAAATGGCGGCCCAGGTAAACAAAGCGCGGGGACCGGCCCGCCCGAATGGCAGTGAATGCGGCGTAATACCGCTGTGCAAGAATGCGGTCCGTGAGTAAGAGCACAGGTAGGGGGACTATGAAATATTTAAACAGTTTCTAAGCTATTTTAAAATCAGGGGAAAAAAGGTAAATTAAATACCAAAAGCGGCAAAACGAAACAATTTAAAATTAGCCAGTAACAGCACGCTTCTAACGAGAAGCCCTATGTGCACATCGAGATTCAATGTCTGCTCTAATTGACTTGGTCTCTTCAGCACAAGATGTGATTGGAACATCCATACCTTCTAGTCGGTGACTGGCCCCAGAAATCTCATGTAATATACGTTGCATGGTCTCCGGTGGTGCATATTCAGCAGCAGGGGGCGAAGCCTGATGCAAACTGGCTGAAGAAGATGTATTTCCTTTCGTTGGCATGGCGTTAGACTGTTTGAGAACTTCTACGAAGAGAAGTTGTTTATGATTTCTGCTTACGTGTTTATTAGTAGACATTCGGGTGTCACGTTTGATGGAAATTTTGAAGTAGCGTAGAGACATTGTTTCGTGGTGTAAGGTAGTTCTATGTAGACAATTTGAAAAGCTTATTGTAAGAGACAACTGAAGAAATGTATAAAAATGCTTGTAATATTATTACAGCTGGCAACTACTTAGTCAATAAATGCAGAGATTAGCAATACCTCATTTACATTAGTAACCTGGACTCATTTTGTTATGAAGAGCATGTGTGAAGGCAAAGAAAAGGAAAAGTAATCATTGCTTGTCTCCTCCTAAAATTACAAACTTGTATATAATAGCATGTATAAGTATATTTAGACAAATGCAGGAAGACAAAAAGAGGGAGGCAAGTACAAGGCTGGCATATGCTGAGGGATATTGAAAGACTCGCCTGAAAAGAAAATAATGTGCTGCCTGTCAATTCCCACAAAGGACACCAATGTGTGACAAGAAAGGCTCAGTTGTATTTGAAGTAGGAGACACGGCCTCGGTTAGTCACAAATATGCCACTATAGCAATAATAAGAGGCACTGTCTCACCAAGCAAAGAGAAGCCTCCTAAGCTGCAGTAGGAGGCACGCTCATTGTAAAAGATGAGGGACAGCCCTGTCAGATAATAGGGTGCGGCCTCAGGAGTGTTATTCAGTCAGCGATGAAGGTGTTATCTCCGCTGGGCAGGCTGGAGATTACTAGGAGGCACGGCTTCATTAATGAAAGGAGGCTTGGCCCAGGTGGGCATAATGCTCAGTGCTCCTGGTGGCATGAAGGGTGCAGCCTTGTGAGGAGGAAAAGGTGCGGTCTAGGACGACGAGCCAGGCGGGATAGCACGGGGCAGAACGGAGACGTGCGGGCACCTCACCAGCATTCATTGCCAGAATACTACCATTGTCAGCCACCAGGAAACTCAGCCAAATCTGCCCTCATAACGTCCGACTGCAGCTGGATAAGAAAAGAAAGCCCTATGGACGCAGGTGAGGCAACAAATCCCTTGATGGAGCTCACTCTTAAGGTGGCCATCTTCCTGCGTGGCCCACCCTACGCCCTTCTGAGGCACTTCTCTGTAAGTGAAAAGCAAGCATGGTAAGAGGACAACCCATCTCCTTTTGAGTTTTTTAGGGAGCCCCATAATCATGCCTTTCAATGTCTTGTTGGATCTCTCAATAAGGCCATTGGTTTGTGGGTGATAGTGTATAGTAAAGTAACCTTGTACTGCACTCCACACTCTTTCCACGTGTGTTTTAGGTAAGCAGACATGAAGTTGGAACCTCTGTCTGAAACCAGTTTCTTAGGAAGCCCTTCCCTGGTGAAGATCCCAATGAGGGCCTTGGCTACTGCAGGGGCTGTAGTAGTCCGAAGGGGAATTGCCTTAAGATACCTAGTGCCATGATGGGAGGTTCAACTACCCTTTCAAAGGGAACCCCAACCACAGGTAGTGGTATCAAGGGGACCTATGGGTGCTCTCCTGTTTTGCCACTGCCTTGTCAGGGGACACAGGATCTAACAAACTCTTTTATTTTCAGAGATATCTGGAGTCAGTAAAAGTGGCTAACTAGCCTTTCCCAGGTTTTGGTTTGGCCAAGGTGTCCACCTTGGGGGATGTCATGAGCTAAAATTAGTAGGAACTGCCTGCATTTCTGAGGCACTACCACTCTCCTGATGTGTCCAGGATTGGGGTTTCTTGCCTCAGTGTACAGTAATCCCTCTTCCCAATAAGCTTGGTGGGTACCACTGACATCTCACTTTTCCTGGGTGCTTGCTGCCTCAGGCTTTCAAGAGTTGGATAGCCCTGCTGTCCAAGGCACAGTTTTCCCTAGTGGGTCCCCCTGGGCCCTGGAGTTCAACCTGGTAAAGGTCAAGCTCCATGGGCTCAGTTCCATCTGGGGCTTCCAAGTCCTCTCCCTGAGGAGAAGGGTTCCCAGTCTTCTTACCTTTTCTTTTGGAAGATTTGAGCTATACTTTCAGGCTCCAGCACTTCAGTTTCACCCTGTTTTCTGCTCTGCGCTCTTGTTTTAACAAACACCATCTCAGGGATATCCAGCATTGCGGCATGGGTTTTCAATTCTACCTCCAGGCCATTGACAAGCAGACATTCAGCTTGAAGCTTTGCAAAGACCACTACCCGTTTCAGGCCAGTAACACCCCTCAGTCTAATGTCACCATAGCCATTGCATGGTTAGTGGTAACACTGTCGGCATTGGTGACTGTGTAAGTTCTCCCATTCGAGTATTGCACAGGGAAAACTAGTGTATCTTTCACCATAGTCAAGTCAAGTCAAGTCAAGTCATGAGATTTATATAGCGCGCTACATACCCATAGGGTCTCAAGGCGCTTGAGGAAGGGTGAGGAATTACTTGTCGAATATCCAAGTTTTGAGTTGCTTTCTGAATGCTAGGTGGTTCTGAGTAAGGCGAAGGTGAGTGGGAAGAGAGTTCCAAGTTTTAGCTGCCAGGTAGGAGAAGGATCTACCTCCCATGGTGGTTTTGTTGATGCGAGGTACAGTGGCAAGGGCTTGGTTGGAGGATCATAGCTGACGGGAGGGGGTGTAGAAGGACAGTCGAGTGTTGAGGCATTCAGGTCCAAGTTCGTAAAGTGCTTTGTGTGCGTGGGTTAGGAGGCGGAAAGTAATCCTCTTATTTACGGGGAGCCAGTGGAGGTTTTTCAGGTGACCAGAGATGTGTTCTTTACGCGGGATGTCTAGTCTGAGCCTGGCTGAAGCGTTCTGGATGCGTTGGAGTTTTTTCTGGAGTTTTGCGGTGGTACCGGCGTATAGGGTGTTTCCGTAGTCCAGGCGGCTCGTGAGCAGTGCGTGGGTGACCGTTTTTCTAGTTTCGGTGGGGATCCAGCGAAATGTTTTTTTGAGCATGCGAAGAATGTTGAAGCAAGATGATGAGACGGCGTTGACTTGTCTGGTCATCGAGAGTGAGGAGTCCAGGATGACGCCCAGGTTCCGTGCGTGGTCTGTCGGGATGGGTGCTTTTCCGAGGGCCTCAGGCCACCAAGAGTCATCCCAGGTGGAGGGGGAGGTGCCTAAGATGAGGACTTCTGTTTTGTCTGAGTTCAGTTTCAGACGGCTGTGCTTCATCCACTCGGCTACTTCTTTCATTCCTTCGTGTAAGTTCGTTTTGGCGGTGTTAGGGTCTTTGGTGAGTGAGAGGATCAGTTGAGTGTCGTCAGCGTAGGAGATGATGTTGAGGTTGTGTTGGCGAGCGATGGCCGCAAGGGGGCTCATGTATACTCTATTTCAAAAACTGAGACCACTCCTGAGGCGGAAAGCCGGGAGCTTTGCTTTGTGTTTTTAATTCCTTTTAAAACTGTAATACTGTGTTTCTATATTTGCACTGACCTCTTGGCATTCATTTAAATCATTAAAATCACCAACAAGCAGCTGTTTGAGCGCTGCTCCAGCTAAAAACGCTCGTTTTCTTGGCGCATCACCCTGCTGAGGGAAGCCACGAGACACGCCCCCCTCGGTCGGCCACGCCCCCACAGGTACTAATAGGACGCGCTGATCTCTAGCACGCACTATTTCAAAAACTGAGACCACTCCTGAGGCGGAAAGCCGGGAGCTTTGCTTCGTGTTTTTAATTCCTTTTAAAACTGTAATACTGTGTTTCTATATTTGCACTGACCTCTTGGCATTCATTTAAATCACCAACAAGCAGCTGTTTGAGCGCTGCTCCAGCTAAAAACGCTTGTTTTCTTGGTGCCATCACCCTGCTGAGGGAAGCCACGAGACACGCCCCCCTCGGTTGGCCACACCCCCCTCTCGCCCGTCAACCTCCTCTATAAATTATGAGTCCTTCCCGGAAGCGCAGCGGATGAGCGCAGCGGGCGCGACGAATGCGCGCCGAAGGCGCGCATAAGGCAAGCTCGTATGAGCTCGTCCGCGCCGAGGACGGGCCACCGGCCACCCCCCATGCAGGCTCAACAGCATGGCCACCCTCTGACACGGTGAGATTGACCTATTCTGCTGTCGACCTACTAAAACTTAGGCACTCAGCCAACCAACCCCACGTACCACCGACCCTAGCCTATTCCAACCACAGCTTCGGCCCACTTCGCTGTCCCACATGCAATAAACCTAGTGCGAACTTATCCACTAACTGCCCTCTATTGATCCAAGCAGCGCTTATAAACGCCAGATCTCTCCCCAAACATAAATTAGAAATAGCCGACTTTATTGACGCACACAAACTGGATCTCCTGTTCATTACCGAGACTTGGGGAGATGATGCCTCGGGACCCGACTTTACAGAAGCCACCCCCACCAACTACAACGTATGCAGACTAGATAGGCCAAAAAAAAGAGGCGGTGGCATTGCCATAATTTACAAAGACCTCTTTAAACTTACTACGAAAACATTTACCTGCCCAGAATACGAGTCCATGATCTTTACACTCGGCCTCTCGGCTAAATCTTCTTTTAAGGGCTTGCTGATCTACCGCCCTCCGGGGTCAAGAGCAAAGTTTTTAGCAAATATAGGCAGTCTAATTGAAGCGGCTGCAGACACCCCGCATTTTACCCTACTAGGTGACTTCAATTTTCATCTAGAGACTCTGAACAACAATGATACTACACAACTTCTCACAGACCTCTCAGCCGCAGGCCTAAAACAACTAATAACCTCCCCTACGCACCAGGCAGGTCATACATTAGACGGTATTTTCACCAACAGTCCCCTTGTAAATGTTACTCAAATAATCCCACTCATCTGGACTGACCACTCAGCCATCTGCTTCACAGTCCAAACAAACCCTGTCAAACTAAATTCCACCTCACCATCTCCTTCATCTTACAGAGATTGGAAAAATATCAATCTAACTTTACTAGCTGAGATAATGCAGGATAACCATAGTCCCAACGAGCAAGATCCTATCAAAGCATCCTCCAACTACCTGACAAACTTAGACATGGCATGCAATAAGCTAGCTCCGACTAAAAGTTCACACCGGAACAGGAAAACACCTTCAGCCCCATGGTTCACTGAAGCCCTACGCATGCAAAAACAACACTGTAGGAACCTTGAAAGGCACTGGCGCCGCAATTATAGTACGGTAGGCAAACTGAACTACAAAAATGCCCTCTCTACCTATAAAAGACTGTTAACTACTGAGAAAAGTAACTATTTCACTACTCAAATCGATCAGGCAAAAAATTCAACAGGACAATTATTCCGGGTAGTTAATACTCTATCCAATCCCCGCACGCCTCGCATAGAAGGCACTCAGTTACTGGCAGATGCCTTGGCCAGTTTCTTCAAGGAAAAAGTCAGCTCCATTTTTGATACTTTTTCACATTCCGCCTCCCCTGCCACTCCACTGGCATTTCACATGGATACTCGGCCTACCTTATCATCTTTCACTCCTGTAGATCAAAATCTCATTCAACGCCTGGCAGCTAGTACTAAATCAGGATCCCCTCTTGATCCCTGCCCTCCCTCCGTTCTGAATCTCATCCCTGAAGCAATCTCCCCCGCACTGTCTACCATTTGCAATGCCATGTTCTCAACAGGCATATACCCTGCAGTCTGGAAAGAAGCCATAATCAAGCCACTACTGAAAAAACCTACTCTGGACCCTCTCCTCCCTGCAAGCTATAGACCCATCGCTTGCCTTCCATTCCCAGCTAAGATTTTCGAGAAGTCCATGAATATCCAACTCTCGAAATTCATTAACGACAACAACTTGCTGGATGACACCCAGTTTGGTTTTAGACAAGGACATGGGACGGAAACAGCTCTTCTAAAAGCTGCAGACGAAATCAGAACAACCATGGACACGGGAGGGGCAGCTGTTCTGATACTCCTAGATCTCTCTGCCGCATTTGACACGGTCGATCATGTCTCGGCACTGGGCATAGGAGGCACAGCCAAAGATCTAATTGCCTCATTCCTTGCCAATCGTCCTCAGACTGGCAGGGTAGGGAATTTCACTTCTCAGACCTTCTCTCTTCCCTGCGGTGTTCCTCAGGGCTCCTCGCTAAGTCCGACGCTTTTTAATATCTACGTATCGGACTTAGCGAGAGTAATAAAAACCTACGGAATAGCCCTTACTACGTATGCCGATGACACGCAACTAGTGCTATCGGTGCACAACAACGGAGCCAGTGTCGCATCCAACTTTCAGGAAGGAATGAAGGCGATAAGCTCCTGGATGTCATCAAACTGCCTCAAACTTAACTCCGATAAAACGGAGGTGATGACATTCGGGAGCTTGCAGCCAGTATGGTCCCCACAGTGGTGGCCACCTGAGTTGGGCTCCCCTTCCCCCAACCAGTGACAAAAGTCCGGAACCTAGGAGTCATCTTCGACAATAAGCTGACTTTTCACCATCATGCTAATGCTGTTGTATCTTCCGCCTTCTTTACCCTCAAAAAAATCAAAAAGCTTCTGCCATACCTACCCCAATCAGCCGGCAAAACCCTCATCAGCACACTAGTCTTTTCAAGAACAGACTACTGCAACTCACTCCTTCTGAATGCGCAGGAAGGGGTTCTCAACAAGTTGCAGACCGTGCGAAATGCGGCGGCTAGAACCTTACTTTCCATTCCTAAATTCACTCCCACTTCCCACCACATCAAAAGGCTCCACTGGCTTCCAATCAGGAGCAGAATCAAATTTAAGGCCCTATGTATAGCCTATAAAACCCTAAACCACTCAGGGCCCCAGTACCTAAAAGAAGCTCTTCGCCCAGTGGAGCAACGCAGGATGCTACGATCTTCCGCAGCCCTTTTGCTGAATGTACCTCGTACAAGAAAGGCCACCTGGGGAGATAGATGTTTCACCACAGCTACAGCTAAACTGTGGAACACTCTCCCACTCCATATCAAATCTGCTCCCACGCTTCTTAAATTTCGAAAAAGCCTTAAAACATGGATTTTCTCTACCTCCTAACCCTCCCGTCTTCAGTAGTGAGTTCTGAGTTTTTCAGCGCCGAGACCCCCTGTATGGGTATTTGTTGCGCTTTAAAAATTGCAAAATAAAATAAAATAAAATAAAATATACGTTGAAGAGGGTGGGGCTGAGTGAGGATCCTTGTGGCACTCCACAAATGACTTCAGTGGCTTCTGACTTGAATGGTGGGAGGCGGACTCTCTGGGTTCTTCCGGTGAGGAACGAGGTGATCCATTCTAGTGCTTTTCCTTGGATTCCGACGTTTCTGAGGCGCTGTAGAAGGGTGCTATGACAGACTGTGTCGAAGGCAGCGGAGAGGTCAAGGAGGATGAGGGCGACTGTGTCTCCATTGTCCAGTAGAGTTCGAATGTCGTCTGTTGCTGCGATAAGTGCGGTCTCAGTGCTGTGTTTGGCTCAGAATCCGGACTGTGAGGAGTCGAGGGATTTGTTGGTTTCGAGGAAGGCGGCGAGCTGGTTGTTGACAGCTTTCTCGATGACTTTGGCCGGGAATGGAAGAAGCGAGATGGGGCGGTAGTTTTTGAGTTCGGTGGGGTCAGCTGTGGGTTTTTTCAGAAGGGCGCTGAGTTCTGCGTGTTTCCAGCTTTCCGGGAAGGTGGCGGAGTTGAGGGAGCAGTTGATGACATCTCGGAGGTGTGGTGCTATGATGGAGTCTGCTTTGTTGAAGATGTGGTGAGGGCATGGGTCAGTTGGGGATCCTGAGTGGATGGAGTTAATCAGGCGGATGGTGTTCTCAGTGGAGATTGGGTTCCAGTCGTTAAGGATGTTCAAGGGGGGTGAAGGTCCTGCAGAAGGTTGAGTGGGTTGGTCTCCGGGTCGGTTGTCGAAGCTGTTGTGGATGTCTGTGATTTTGTTGTGGAAGAAGGAAGCTAGGGAGTCGCAGAGGGCTTGGGAGGGGGTGATGTTGTTGGAGTTGGCTGATGGGTTTGTAAATTCTTTGACGATGTTGAATAATTCCTTGCTGTTGTGGGCGTTGTTGTCTAGTCGGTCTTTGAATGTGGTTTTCTTGGCAGACCGGATTAGTTGGTGGTGTATGCGGGTGGCGTCGTGACACTGTCACTTGTATCCCTCAGAGCTTCTATCCTAGTTCCATTAATGCAAGGGTATTGTAAGTATTGTTTTAAGTTGGGTGGCCACACAGCTACAGTGGCAAACTCAACTTCCCCTTCTGAAACCAGAAATGCTTCCGTGTGAAACCCGATTTGCTTTCGGCACACTGTTGATCCCACCTGGAGAATGGCTACACCAGGAGTTGCTTTTCTAGGACTAGTGGGCTTCTTGTTAGGTCAAGTAGCATCTCCAGTTAAGTGCCCCAACTTTCTACAGTTGTGACGCCAGGCCTTTGCCGAATCAAAGTTCTTCCCCCTGTACCTATTAGTAGATTGGGAAGAGTTTTAGGACCCACCCCTTTTGCAGGTTTCTGAGGTCCTTTTGAAGACTCAGGCTTTTTATCTTGGTGATTCTCACCACCTTTCCCCTGTGGAGGTTTTGTAACGCCTTTATTTTATTCACCCGCAGTGATTGTTTTTGTCACCCTTGTCTTGACCCAGTGATCTGCCTTTTTCCCCATTCATGGGTAAAAAATTAGACCTAGGTCCAACAAATGCTGGTGTAACTTTTCATTAGTGTAATTACTTAAAATATGTTCTTTCATAAACAAATTTTAACATCCATTGAAATCATGCACTTTGTGTCCAGTTAACCAACCATCCAGTGTTTTAACTGAGTAGTCTACGAAGTCAATCCAGGATTGCTTTCGGGTTTTGTGAGCCCTCCTGAATTTAATTCTATATTCCTTAGTTGTGAGCCCAAATCGCTCAATCAGAGTTCTCTTCATGAGGTCATAAGACCCAGCATCTGCCCCGGGAAGGGTCAGGAGTCTGTCTCTGCAGTTACCAGAGAACAGTTCTCAAATGAGTGCATCCAAGTGTGACTTCTTCACTTTTCTCATTTCACAGGCACTCTCAAAGGCTGTAAAGCATTTTGTGAAATCATTAGCCCCTTCATATTTAGGGGCAATGCCTTTGGGGATTTTAGGATCATAATATTGCTCTTTTTCCTTATTAAGTAAATTGCTGCCACTGGCTAAGGCATGAATCTCTGTGATAATCGTGAGTTTGGACCAGGGGGCAAGATGGCGGATGCAGCAGCGTCAGAGTGAGCAGCACTGAACTCGGGTCTCTAGTTCGGCTCACTTCTATAGAAAATAATGGCCTGACTTTGTATCTGCTTCATGTATTGATATAAAACCCAGAGAATCATCCAAAAGAAAACTTACTGCTACGTGTCCAAAGCGGACCGGTATGCGGTTAGATCTGTGGGCCAGCTACTGAAGGACGCTCCGTTTGGCGTGAGCGCGATCGAGTCTGTCTCCAGCAAGCCCGTCTCCATCGATAGCGTGCTCACCGCGCTCACCTGCAGAGAATCAAAGGTCGATTTTCAGCGAACAGCGAGAACATCGAGTGGGGCGAAATCGAGCGGACGATCAGGAGACAGCGAGAACTGAACGCACAACGAGGGAAAGAAACTGGAGGCGGGGGAGAGACGTTTTAACTGCAATGGCTCCAAAAAATCCAAACACCGGAGCAGTATCCAAACAGCCAAAACCAAAGACGAAAGCAGCAACAGCGGCAGCGCAGGACTCAGGTCAGAGAACAGCAGGGGGGCGTCTGATAATGGGAGTGTATTGAATACTAATGCAGATGCTCCTGAGAGTCTGATTTCAGAACCCCCCCCTGGTATCTGCTGTCCTGTCTGGTGTCCCGTGTACTCCGTCTTTAGTCGACACAACCCAAGTGAATTCTGGGACATGTAGGCTTGGAGCTATTCCCAAGATTCCAGGGATGTTCACAAAAAAGATTCCTGTCTCTGAAAAAATACTTTTAGCACAAACCAAAAACTTTAATCAAAACAACATGCAAGATAAACAGCTTCAGAAAACTACTAGCGTTAATAATGGTTTATCTACATTGTCATCAAATTCATTGACTGACATAGCTCCAGGCTCTAACAGCATAAATGAAGTATTAGAAGAACCAATCTCTTCAGTCCCTATTGAAGACACAGAGTCTACTGATTCTGCTGGAAATTTCTATTCTATGACAGACTTGTCTCAAGCACTAGACTCTGATAGTGTAGAGGGACAAAGAGAACTGAGCGACACTGAAAAATCGCTATCTGATTCCGGGCAAGACTTAAAAAACGCTATTGTCAGTGATGACGAATCTGAGAATGAAGACTCATTGAGCAGACCAGAGTGGGGGGCAGAAGAGAAGTCAACGCTTACTATGCAAGCTAGTAACGGTCACCCCTCTTTGTCAACATCTACGTTTACATCACCAGGAAGATCAAAACAAGCCTTAGGGGAATCAGTGACACCAGAAATTACTTTAGATGTTCTATACCAAGTTATGCTCCAGCATAGGGAAGAAACTAGAACGGAGAATCTTCGGCTACAAGGAGCAGTGAGAAAAGTGCATAACAATCTAAGGAAAGTAATCAAGGCATCCAATGAAACTATTGCTAGAGTAACAGAAACAGGAAATAGGATATCAGTAATTGAAGACTCTGTGGCTGAGCAAAAAACTCAGATTATGGCAATCGAAGGATTAAAGGAAGAGATCAATTGGAAGCTTGTGGACTTAGAAAACAGGTCACGTCGAAATAATCTCAGAATTTTAGATATACCAGAGGGGAAAGAGGGGACAAATGTTCATCAATATGTGACGGAGTTATTTGCAGAGGCCTTTCCTGAGCTAAGTCAGTGGAAATGGGAAACGGAGCTTCAGAGAGCCCACATATTCCCATTTCAAAGCAATGCTCGACAAGATGCAAATCGTAATCCACAAGCGATTCTAATTTCTCTAAATAATTTTTTGGCAAGAGAGGCTCTTTATGATTTGGCAAGACCTAACAGGAAGCGTAAGGGGAAGGGTGTGGAATTTTTTGTACGGCCTGATTATTGCCATACCACTGTCCAATTGCGCTGGCAACTTCGTGAGCTTATACCTCTCTACCAAGCTAAAGGTGCCCAAGCTTTTCTTTTGAATCCTGCTAAACTCAAAATAATATACAAAGAACGTTCTTATTTCCTAACCTCTGAAAAAGCAGCAAAAGAGCTTTTGGCCTCTTTCTGAGAAGATTATATTTGAAAATTTTTTGAAAAGATCTAAGGGGCTTCGTTTGGTTTAATCCTTATAATGTTGTGATCGAGGATATTTTTTTCATTATGTTATTATTACAACTTTGTCTCTTCTTTTTTGCTCTTTGACTTTTAGACCGACCAGTGTTGTTTTGTTTTCTTTGATGAATTACAATTATATCTTTTCTTTTTTGTGTATTGGTTAGTACATAATGAATAATAAGGATAGAGGTGAGTCGAGAGACTCGAGCCATTCAGCGCAGCTCATGTCATCACTTGTAGGGACCAGTGAGTCCCTATGTCCCGTTTGGGTGGGGGAGGGTCAGAGCCTGCGGTGGTTTTGGGGGGGTCGGGAGGGTGCAAACAAAATCAGAAAAATCTAATAATTTGCTTGATTTGTTCAACTTTCTTATTTTTTTCTTTCGATTCCTTATTAAACTAAACATCTTGATGAAGATAAAGATAAATGGTTAGAGAAATATGTATACTATGAAGATACTCGATATAACTTTCAAATAAGATGGAGAAATTACGAATATGCTCTTGGAATATATGTGGTTTAAATAACAACAAAAAAAGAGGGATAGCTGCGCATATTATACAAACTATGAAGATCGATATCCTTTGTATCCAAGAATCACATATTATGTGAATTTGAATTTGAATTTAAAAACATTTATTGAGCGCACTTTTAACAAGCGGTTTCATGGCGCTTTTCAGATTGCGACCAGCATCAGCAGCAAGGGAAGATTAGGCAGCAAAAGCTCGAGAGAAAAGAAAGGTTTTAAGGTTTTTCCGGAACTCTATATAGGAAGGTGAGGTACGGAGTCCCGCAGGAAGGGAGTTCCAGAAGGCTGGGGCAAGGACAGCAAATTTTGCTCCACCAGCTCTCTTATTTTTGAAACGTGGAGTGACCAAGAGTGCCATGTGGGTAGAGCGAAGTTCTCTACCCGGCATATAGGGCTTGATGGCAGAGCATATGAACTCAGGGGCAGTGCCCATTCTGGCCTGAAAGGTGAGGCAGCCAAGTTTGACTAAGGCTCGCTCTCTCACAGGTAACCAGTGTAGTGCCTGCAATAGAGGGGTAGCACGGTGGAATTTGGGTAGGCCATAAAAAGAATTGAAAACAAAGGTAAATAAAATACCTAACATATCTAATCCAAGTTGATGTGTTGCCTACAACCAAGGGCCAATGGAATAAGTGGGGCGGCAATTTTTGTGTCAAAGTATTTATAAGGTCCAGCCTTCCCCATTTCTCAAGGACCTAACTCCTTTTTCTTGTAAAAATTGAGAGCGGGTGCACACTCGCGAGAGTAGAATACGGGCATTACGAGTCACGCCTTAACTACCCATCATAATAATTGTGGGGGGATCTTGAGGTCTTCCCAAGGTGATGGCAGAGAAAGACACTTTATCCTTCTCTGAAGCACATATTCAGAACCTATGTGCCTCATCTGCTTTTGATAATATTACCTTGAGTACCTCCGCTCAACAACAGAATGAGTCAGACAAACTTATCAGACTCAAGAAAAAACATATCCGAACCGAACTTCACGGACATTTTCTCCTGAAACACCTCAGGGGTGGGACCATCCCATGGGGTCTTCAGGTTAAAAACGTCCCTGTTATATTTACGGAGGACAGCGAATATAAAAAAGGTTTTAGCTGCATCAACACTAAGTGTAGCCGGGACCTGATGGTCCATACCATCGAAACGGCTCAAAGACTATGTGCGAAGGAATTAGAGGAAATCGAGGTTCTTACTAAAAGTCTTCAGGAAAGCCCGGCGGTTTCTGATGCCAAAGCACTGCTCGAAAAAATTGAGAAAGATATTCAAACTTTTAGAGACATAACCATAAACTCCAAATCTGCACAATACGAGAGGGACTCAAAAGCGTTTACACTAGAGAGGGCCTACCCATTCCTCAAGGAGGATTATTACACCCAAACAGAGTCACGTGGAGCCCTATACAATTTCCAGGGTCGATCAAGAAATCGCTACAAAACATTCTCTGATACATCATCCTCCTCAAACTCATCAGGACCTGAGGAGAGAGGGAATAATTCAAACAAGAAAAGGCCTTTTTTAGACAAAGGCCCACAGGCAAAAACTCGGTTCAAACCACAATGGGAAAAGCGCACCCGCAGGAACTTTTACAAGTCCTAGACCCCACACCATCGACAATAGTGAACCTTTCTACCAAAGTACTTACTAATGACGAGGAAACTGTCCTTAACCTTGGTTTGAAGTTTGTCCCCAGCCAGCGAACAGACTTCACCAGACTCAAACTAGACACCATTGCCTTTTGTAGGAAGATCCGGCTGCGAGCCTTTTTTGTAAATAAACCACCAAGCACGGACACAGAGGTAACAGGCTTGAGGAATAAGTCCACTTTTGTCCCCTACCAAAATATCCCGAAGCAGGTGGTGGCGTTTGAACAGGTAATGCTTTCAGCAATCAATAAACTAGAGAAGAAAAAGAAATATACTAAACCAAACATCACCAAAGGCCAACGCATAGCCATTAAAAACTTGAAATGTGACCCGTCGGTTATTATCAAACCCGCGGATAAGGGCGGAGCGGTGGTGATCTGGTCCAAGGATAAATATCTTAAGGAAGGTGCGACACAGGTCAACAATCTCGAATGGTACAGAGAACTCCCAGAGGACCCGATGCGGGCCATCCAGGGACAAATCTGTGAAATAATAAAATGTGGTGTGGAAGATGGATTTGTGGGACCAAAAGAAAGCGAGTTTTTGATAAAGAAATTTCCCAGAACGCCGATTTTATATTTTTTACCCAAAATCCACAAGAACCCGGAGGAGCCCCCAGGACGACCAATTGTCTCCGGGTGCGAGTCATGTTTGGAACCCCTCTCGAAATATATCGATTTCTTTTTGAAGCCCTTTATCGGTGATGTAAAATCGTATCTGAAGGATACCACCGACTTTTTACTAAAAGTTGAGGGAACACAATTTGACCCAATGACGGAATTTATGGTGACAATGGACGTAACGTCCTTGTACACCCAGATTCCCCCGGATGAAGCACTAGAAGTGCTGGAATTATACCTTGAGAAAAGAGACAGGCCCCACCAGGTCCCCACCTCGTTCATCCTGAAACTAGCTGAACTAACGCTTAAAAAGAACTATTTCAGGTTCAATGACCAATTTTTTATGCAGATCAAAGGTACGGCCATGGGCTGTCCGTATGCGCCGGAGATGGCCATACTCTGCATGGCGGAGTATGAGAATAGATTTGTCTACTCCAACAACCCCTTCAGTAAACACATTAAACAATGGTTGAGGTACATCGACGACGTGTGGCTCCTGTGGCAGGGGAGCCGCGCAGAGTTGGTGGACTTCCACCTTTGGATTAATGGGAGACATCGCGACATCAAGTTTTCACTGGAGTCCAGCAATGAGAAAATGACATTCTTAGACCTAGAGATAAGTTGCAAGGATGGGCTTTTGAAGTCTTCTCTTTTTCGAAAGAAGACGGACAAAAATACTATCCTCCACCACCGTAGTGCACACCCAAGAAGCTTGAGAGACAATCTGCCCTACGGGCAGCTGCTTCGGATACGGAGAACCTGCTCGGAGGTGACAGATTATGAAAAACATGCAACTCGTTTCTGCAATGAGATGAAGAATTGGGGTTACCCTAAGAGACTACTAAATAACTCTAAGAAAAGGGCACAGTATACTCCCCGGGAGTGCTTACTTGAGAGAACGGCTAAGAAAGACATGGACCGGCTGGTCTGTGTGACTACGTTTGGACCAGACACACATAAAGTAAGACAAATGGTCTTGAAAAACTGGCATTTACTTGATGGACTTGAATGCCCCTTTCCGCGACCGTTGTTCGATTATAAGAAAAACAAAAGTATTGGCCAGGACGTCATTAGAGCAGACGTGTCTACCCCAAAGCCCAAAAGCGATTTACTATCAATATGGGGCCTTAAGCCAATTGAAGGACACCACAAGTGTGGAAATTGCATATCATGTGACTCCACAATTGAAGGGTCCGAGTTTGACCATAGGGTAGTCAAATGTAAACATGCCAGTTTTTCTAACTGTAAAACACAAAATGTGGTATACGCGATCATTTGCGATTGCCACAAGATCTATAAAGGCAAAACTACTCAACAGGTCAATAGCCGGGTCACCCAACACAGATCAAGAATCAAGAGGAAAGTTGTAAGCGCTCCCATGGTCCAACATTTCCTGGACTTAAACCACAGTGAAATGGACTTTAAATGGACTGTACTCTGGACAATAGCGCCAAGTGGCAATAAAGGTCCAATTGACATTGAAGAAACACTTCTTAGGAAAGAGGCATACCTCATTCTAAAATTCAATAGCACACAAAATGGATTAAACTCTCTCTCTGAAGTGTCTAGGTTATAATGCCATAATTGCGTGGGGCTCCACGGGGGGTGTTGTGACCCCCTTGACTGAAGGGTAGAATATCGGGGATGTCAGAATAATGCTTTCGTAATCTGCTGTAATTGGCGCGTTCCCATGGAACTACATATCCCAGAACACCCACGGTCCTGGTTTTGCTTTTAGTCACTAGGCAACCAGGCCGCCGCCTTCCATAGCGAACGGAGTCCGAGTGAGAGCAAGTCGCGGCAAACAAGGTGAGCGGGACTGAGGGTCTTAGATACAAATGCTTCCCGCCACAGGGACACAAACTTAATCCCCTATTTTGCTAACAGTGCGCGACTCGAGAGGACAACACGGGACTGAACACGGGATCCGTCCAAACAAAACAGAACCCGAGTGCAAACGGTTGACAACGGAGCCGGCGGCTCCCTAAGCTCGCGGTGAACGCGAATAGGGTAGGATTGTTTCCACAATCTTTCATACCCAGAGAGACTACGATAGAAGCACAATGATAGTAACCCGATCTCCGCCTTCCCCCCAGGTCAGAAAAACTTCACCGCACCATAGGGACGGCCCATACACGGACCAAAAAATAGTGAAAGGTACGTCCTGCAGTGTTTTGGTAGGAGGTTACCGCTGAGCGAGCATTAAACGCTACTTGTAAATGATAATTTGATTTTAATTACCTTTTAGACGGCAGTTCCAAAGATGCACAAACACCCATAGGATAACTACAGCTACAAACAAGGTACTATGGGATTCATATGTGGTACGCCACTAGCAGTATAAAACAAGGAGGCCATAGTCAATCACACTTACACACTGTTACCTTTCTTTTATATATGTACAGACAGAAAATGACAAGGCCCTGAAGAGAACCCATAACTACTGTTTGGAGTTCGAAACGCGTCGGCATGAAAGGAGATGCAATTCATGATCATTGAAAGCTTTAGACTCATGTCATTTGTGCACTGTGATATCTCCTGCTAATGTGATTCTGTCTAACACTGTTCTTAAGATTTCGTTCATTGATGGTTATTGAGGCTTGTAAAGTTAACTTGCCTTTTTTGAACAGTCTGAAACTGGTACAGTTGTTTTGTATGTTTCACTTCGTGATTTTTCATTTGGTAAATGTTGTATTACAGTTGATGTACTTATATGTTACACATGCAGTGTTCCTTCTCTGTCATGAGATGTTATGATTTTTCCATAAAAAGAATTGAAAAGAAAGGTAAATAAAATACCTAACATATCTAATCCAAGTTGATGTGTTGCCTACAACCAAGGGCCGATGGAATAAATGGGGCGGCAATTTTTGTGTCAAAGTATGAATCAGGCGAGCGGCCTGATCCGGCAATAGTTGCAGGCGATGGATAGCGTAGGCCGGCGCGCCATTATAGATTATGTTGCCATAATCAAGGCGCGGGAGCACCATTGCCATCACGATGATTTTTAAAGCCGGGAGGGAAAAGAAGCAGGAGATCTTTCTGATTGTCCTAAGGGAAAAGAAACAAGAAGACACCACAGAACTGACTTGGGAATGAACAGAAAGTTGTGAGTTGAGAAGAATACCGAGGGTTTTAACTTTGGGAACCGGGAGTGGGGGAGCACCAAGTGATGGGGGCCAATGGGAGGGAGACCAGGGGCTGCAACCACCTCCGGTCAAGACCAACTCTGTCTTGTCCGGGTTGAGTTTGAGGTGGTTGCAGTTCATCCAGTCCTGAATGAACAACATGACAGTTTGAACATTCTGGGCGGATGAAGGAGAATGGGAGAGATTAAAGGTTAGCTGGAGGTCATCGGCGTAGTTAAACACCGTGACCTCAAGCTGCTGCAACATAAAAATGAGGGGGTAAATGTATAAATTAAACAAAAGAGGGGAGAGTGAAGAGCCCTGGGGAACACCACACACTACCTTGCGGGAGGCGGCAGTGAAACCAGCAAGGTGGACCGCCTGAGCCCTCTCGCTCAGGAAGGACTCGAGCCATGAGAAGGCTAGGCCCTCTATGCCCGCCGCCCTGACATGGGTGAGGAGGATGGAGTGGTCCACAGTGTCAAAAGCGGAGGACAGATCTAAAAGGATGAGGGCTTGCGGGAGGTTGGTGTCAATGCCTTCACGTAGCCCGTCCATCACTGAGATCACCACCTTCTCCGTGGAGAGTAGGGGCCGAAAGCCCGCCTGGCAAGGGGAGAGGCAGTGATTTATCTCCACGTGGGTGCTGGTAACATGGGTTTCTAAAACCTTACCCAAATAAGGCAGGAGAGAGATGGGGCGATAGTTAGAAGGGGATGGTGGATCGTCGCCAGCCTTTTTTAAGATTGGGATGACAACCGCGGATTTGTGGAAACTAGGAACAACCCCATTACTGAGTGAATCATTAAGGAGTGTGAGGGGTGGGATAGGACAAGCTAGGAAGATTTCTCTCAGGATGTGAGCGGGGCCAAAATCCAAAGGGGAGCCCGACTTCACCCTTTGGAGTAGAGGAAGGAGTGTGGCTTTGGTCAAGAGGGGAATGTTGGTTAGTTTGGGAATGGTGGGAGGGGGGAGGGATTAATGAATGTTGAAGATGGAAGAGGAATGTTGGTTTTAATCTTTGCGACCTTCTCAACGAAAAACTCGTTGAGCGAGTCGCAAAGGGATTGGGAGGGGGGTATCATAGCCGTAGCTCTGTCGGATGAGGCCAATTCATGCACAGTGGCAAAAATTTCTTTTGATTGGGACTCCGCTGCCAGTATCCTATTAGAATAGAATTCAGTTTTGGCGTCAAGAATGCCTTGTTTATAAATCTTAAGAACAGATAGGTAAGTGGTTTTTAGCACAGGGCAATACGCTCTTCTCCATACTCGCTCGGCTCTCCGTGCAGCTAATTTCTTCTCCTTAAGATCTGAGGTGAACCAGCGGTTGGCTGCATGGGCTCGTTTGACCGTAATTCGTCTCAAGGGGGCGAATTAATCGCCCGCTTGGGTCAGCCAGTTGTTGATAGTAGTCAGCTGAGCAGGGGCTGCCAGGCCGGAAAGGTCAGGGTTGGTTTTGGCCAGAGACGAGCAGAAGGATGGCATATCGACTTTGCCCCATTTCCTAACCCAGGTGTTCTTAGGGAGCGGGGGCTTAATCTTAGGGGCTAGAGCAAGGGAGAATGAAATAAACTAATGGTCTGACCAGGGACAAAGGGAGATGATGGGGGGGTGTGGTGGGGATGTTTAAGGTCCAGATCTGATCCAGCGTGTGGCCCTGTATGTGCGTGGAACTGTGAACATGAGATGTAAAATTAAGGCTGGTCATGAGATCAGTGAACTCCTTAGAGAGGGAGCTTTCAGCAGGGTCGTTTGGCCAGAAGTTGAGGTCCCCTAGGACTAACACTGACAAATTGTTTATCGCCAGTGTGGCCAGGAGAGCTTGGAGGCTGGAAACAAAAGAAGGGGTAGAGTGAGGGGGACGGTAAATAAGAACAGAGGTCAGGGGGGCCTGATGAGAAGTCGAGCGGGTTACCAGGTAATCTACTTCAGGAATGGGAGGGAAGGGGAGGATCTGAAAGTGAAGGTCAGTGCGAGCTATCAAGGCCACTCCACCGCCTCTTCTGGCCTCCGGGCGGTCCGCTCGAATGGCAGAGTATGAGGGGGGCAGTGCAGCTAGAACGTTGGGCAGGGAGTCAGCCTTGAACCAGGTCTCCGTTTAAAACAGGAGATCTGGTTCATGTGTATTGATGTAGTCGAATAGCTCGTACTGATGGTTGACCGCCGACCTAGTGTTCAAGAGTGTGGCCGAGGTATTGAATACCGGAGTATGGAGGTTAGAGGGGAGAGAGGGACTAAGCGGGGGGGGTGGAGGGCGAAGGGATCAGTTGTGATATGATCGCGGGTGGAGTACGGGAGGGGAGAGAAAGCAGACCAAGGTGGGTCAAATGGTCAGTAACAGAGGGTCCAATCACACCGGGATTCCAATGTGAACAGAGTTGGGATGGAGAATATGTAAGTAAAGGGGTATAGTGAAGGGCCCCTAGCCCCGGCCGGCCGCGGCCGGGCGCAGACGGGCTTGACTCTGGCGCAACTCCGGCACGCCTTCGTCGCGCCCGCTGCGCTCGTCCGCTGCACTGACACATATGGGCCGTTTAAATAGAGGAGTAGCGAGGGGGGAGTGGCGTGGGTAGAGTTGGCCGGTCCTGCCCAAGCCAAGATGGCGGCCGCGGCCGCTGTGCACCCGCCAAAGACGATCAGCCCACAGCGAGCCACGCGCAGCCCCTGAAACAATGAAGCAGGTTAGTGACCTGTTAACTTTGAGGCAGGTTAGACAATAATTAAAAAGCACTGCAAGAACAGCAATAAAAGCGTGTCACCGCTCGTAATCAGCGGGACGAAAATAATGTTAAAATCAGAGATTACAACCATCCAGCTACCGCTAGCAAGCCCACTGCCACCGGGCTGCTCGCAATGAACTAGGAATGGATGTATTAACTTGTACACGGCAGGGAACAACTACAAAAGGAGTGGCAATCTTAATAAGGAGAGGTCTAGGATATTTTAAACGCTGTAAGTCTGACCAATATGGCAGATGGGCAATAGTGGAGTTAAGTGTTAATAATAGACTATGGACAATTTGCTCAATAGACGCTCCAAATGTAGACGATCCAGAGTTGCTAAATTTCTTAAATTTAGAACTCGCCCCCTAGTCCCCTTCGTTAATCATATGTGGAGATTTAAATCTTTTTAAATTTGAATATATGTGGTATATCTCCTTATCAATGTGGCAAAAAAAAACATATAAAGCAATTCGGTCCCTGCTACTAGATCATGGTTCACTTGATGTAGCGTATGAAAAAAATCCTACAATCCCGGGTTTTACAATTTTTTCATTCCCTCACAAAAAATGTGTGCGTTTGGATTCTTTCTTTATCAAATCCGCATTAATTAAAGATACTTCATTTGAATCATATCCACGTATTATCTCGGATCACAATCCAATAATGATTGAACTTAAAACAGATATGCTTTCCACTTCTCAACTTAGAACCTGGACATTCGACAGGAAATTATTAGTAGACCCTGAATACATGGAATTTATGTCAAAATGGATAAAATACTTTTTTGAAATTAATAGAGGAACTGCACAAGTCAAGAATGCCTGCAATGCTTTTAAGGCAGGGATACGCGGTGAATCATTATCTTAAGTTATAAAGAAACAAAAGATCAATTGGCGAAAAATTGAAGTAAATTATAAGAACGTTATGGAGTGGGAGAAGAAACTAGTAGCAGCAAAAGCTCTGTCACAAGATACAAGGGATATAGAAAATAATCTTGCTATTCATAAGACGCGATTATATGAAATGTTTACAACCAAATTAGCGGAACAGATGGCAATCTTTCGCTCTCAGATATATGAATTGGGTGAGAATTCAGGTAGGATACTGGCGAAAAAAGAATTAGACAGAGAGAGGTTTATAACTCCATAAATTCTTTACCCGATGAGACAGGACAGCTACATAATAAATCTGAGTCAATTCTGGAAATTTTCTGTCGATTTTATGCTAAACTGTATCAATATGACTCTCTATCTTATTCGACAGATCTCTTCATGAATTTTGGGAGAACACTTAACTTTGCTTGTCTCTATGATGCTCAAAAATTGGCTTTGGAAGCAGACATTACATGGGAGGAAATAGAAAAAGCATTACTATTATTGGAATTAGGGAAAGCAGTGGGTCCTGATGGCATTCCGTTGGAATTCTATAAAATATTCAGGAATGTCAGAAAAAAATATATTTTGATTACTTTCCTCGAGGCACAGAGAGGGAAACCACCATCCTCTTGGAGTGAATTCATAATTATGACATTTCCCAAAAAGGATAAAGATCCTCTGAATCCGGCATCATATAGGCCAATTTCCTTAATAAATGCCGATAGCAAAGTATATTCAAAAATTTTAGCTTACAGAATTTCACAAATTATACCTTCAATTGTGTCACGCTGGCAGCATGGTTTTATTCCGAATAGAGATACATCAGACCATATTCGTAGAGTCATTGCTTTGATGGATTGGGCAGAAGGTACCAATACACCAATCGGAATCGCCCTATTGGATGCTGAAAAAGCATTCGATAGGGTGGCCTGGCCCTACCTCTGGGACCTACTTTATATGAAGGGATTTGGCCCAGGAATAATTATAGCTTTAAAGGCTCTTTATCAAAATCCGACATCTTGCGTTAAACTGGGCTCTAATAAATCTCCTTTTTTCCCCATTCAGTGTGGAACACGCCAGGGCTGCCCATCCTCTCCACTTCTTTTTGCCATCTATATTGACACTTTACTTAATAAACTAAAACAGGATGACGAGATAAATCCAGTATTTATTTATTTATTTATTTCAATTTGTATTGCGCGTTATCACCCGGGGGTCTCTAAGCGCTTGTAGAGGTAGCAGGTGTTAGTTACAGAGCATTGGCATATGCAGATGAGGTGGTAGTTGTTACTAAAGACATAGTGAAGGCTTTCACTAGAATTGAGGAATTGGCAGTAGAATTTGGGTCCTTCTCAGGATATAAATTAAATCTCTCTAAAACACAAATACTCTTCGTTGGCCAAAATCCTCCACCCCGAATTAATATAGTTACTGAAGCGACATATTTAGGTATCAAGTTAACCACTCCAATTATTAATATTCCTAAAATTAATTATAACCCAGTATTAAAAAAAGCCAACTTTACGTTAGAACGTATTGACCATTTAAACTTATCATTATAGGGGAGGAACAACATCTTAAAAATGCTAATCTTGCCAAAATTCATATACCTATTTAGAACAGTGCCACTTGAATTTCCGATAGACTTCTTTAAACAAACTGAAAAAATGATAGGGAGATTTCTATGTGGCTATAAGGGTAATCGAAGAGCCTACAAAAAAATGATCCTACCAAAGACAAGAGGAGGAGGGGCTACCCCACATCTTTTGTTTTATTATTTGGCGGCGGTATTACAATACATATCCCCTTTAATTATCGTAATAAAGCTCCAATCTCATTTGCACACACCCCGTCGATTTATGAATTTGCTTTAGGAATCAAAGCTAGAGGGCACCTTCTAAGAACAATAGAACCTAGTTACTACAAAAAGACAAAATTTAAGATAGTAACTGCAGCATATAAAACATGGAAAATTATCAGAAAACTTGTTGGGATTCCAAAATTATTGAGGTACACTCCATTAAACTCACCACATTGTTTTCCTCCCATATTTAGAGATGCTACTATGAATAAATGGCGCGATTATGGTATTACTTATCTGGGTGATTTATGGACAGAGAATCATATATTTTCATTTGCTGAACTTCAAACTAAATTTAATCTCACGAGACTTGACTATTTCAAATATTTGCAGATTTATAGTTTTTTTAATTCAACATCATATCGAGATCGACAAGATCTACAAAAGATCCCATTGATTGAGAGTCTCTTTTCGAAAAGGAAGTTGGCTATTTTTATGATATACGTATGACTTTTCTTCCGAATGACTTATCCATGATTCAACAAAAATGGGCAGTGAAATTTGGGAAAAATGTATTGTTAGAAGAATCAATTGAGCTAGCTAATTCTATTTTATTTACTGGTAGATCACGTACACAACAATATATGATATTGTTTGATTTGTACTACACACCAGCTAAGGTAATGAAATGGGGTGCCACTGCTGGTATTTCTTGCAATCGGTGATCCTTGATTGGAGCAGACACTATTCAAATTTTTTCTTCTTGCCCCAACTCACAATATTACTTTCAGAAATGCAGAAATTTATTCAGATTATATTAGGTTATACATTAAATTTAACTCCGGAACTGTTAATATTGGACTCTCAACTGACACTTTAGGAAAAGAACACCAGTTTTTGATTTTTATTATGATGTCTGTATTTCGAGCATGTATCACACAAGAATGGATCAGTGCAGACCCACCTTCCTTTTCTATGTGGAGAGCTCGGTTCCTGGCCAAACTCAATCTTGAATTTGCTATTTATGCAACAAAAGGATGGAAAAAAAAAAACAAATGGGGAGAAAAATGTGGGTGCCTATGCAACAATGGACTCAAGGAGAAATGAATGGACACATTTAAGACACTACTTATCCGTTTAATGCAATTTTTTATTTTTTATAATGTAAAATGGTCTCATTTTTGGTATTCTTCTTTTTTCTTTCTGTGATTATGGAATTAGCCTAAAAATGACTCTGATCTTTAATGTAAATTGTTTATAATGAACATCTCATATAAAAAAAAAAAAATCTTATCTTACTTTAATGCTGTTAATCTTTGCAATAAAAACAAAAGTTTAAAAAACATTTAAAAAAGAAAATTGCTGCCACCATTGATGGGTGCTCAGCCCATCTCTGCTCTCTCTTTCTCTAGAGCCAAGAGTCTGGTCTCTAGAGGCAGTCTTTTGGTCAATCCTTTGTCTCCATAGCATACCCAGCCAACAGCTCCTGGAGTTTTTGTGTGGTGGGATGTGACCCCCCAGTTATATTTGTAATTTGGCATAGGGACCTTACCTCCTTCAAAGACAAGTGAAGGTAAGGAGTGAGGTCAAGCTCCTCAACCTAGTCATCTGTCAGTATGGTTGTTTTTGCTAACTGCTGGGTTCTTGATAAGAGACATAGTTGAAAAGGTTTCTATCCCCTCGTATTCCTAGCTAAAGTGACTTTTTAATTTTCTAAAATTCTAAAGGGACCTAACCAAGGCCATAACAAGACTTTTAGTTTTTTTTCAAAAATGTAAATTGGAAAAAAATCTGAATTCTAAAGATAATTTAAAAGTTCTATTGTGTGATCAGGTGGTAACCAAGTTATGTTTATGTTTATGTTTATTAGATTTGTATTGCACACAAATACCCGAAGGTGTCTCGGCGCAGAGAATTATACATTGACCAGTTTAATGAGAAATGAATCATTGATCAAAGAGCCACGTTTTCAGTTGTTTTTGGAAAATTAAAAGGGTTGGGCTGGTCTTAATAGTGAGAGGGAGAGTATTCCAAAGCCTCGCAGTAGCTACTAGAAAGCGTCTATCTCCCCAAGCAACTGTTCTAGTGCGAGGAAGAGGAAGAAGGTAATTGGATGCCGAGCGAAGAGACCTGCTCGGGGTGTAAATCTTGAAAGCCTTTATTCCAATTCCAATTCCAAAAATTCTTTATTTCGGCCACATAGGCCATAAAAGATGCAATAAAATACAATACATATATTACACAATAAAATGCAGTACATATAATACACAGTATTTACATATAAAAAGTCTGGAGGGTCTGCATGGGGTAAGGAATGCACGGTAGAACCAGTTCAGGGGGACATTTTCTTCCTTATTATCCAAGCTGCCATTAGGAATTTTGAAACAGCAAAGACAATATGTCCCAGGGTATTGGTTTTCATGACCCTGTATGCTTGTAGGTACTCCCGAAAACCCAGGTTTCGGCACATCGGTGCTATCCAGCGCTTCCTGGGACTCTGGTATGCGTGGCAAACAAACATTATGTGCAAATCATCTTCATCCTTGGTTTTACAACAAGGACAGAGTTTATCACCCCCTATGGTCCATTTATGGGTGAATACTTTGGTGGGGAGTGTGCCAAACCTCCATTGCAGGAACAGTTTCCTCGCCAAAAGAGGAAAAATAAAATCCATAAAAGGTTCAAAAAGGTAAGAATTTTTGTATTCCATAAAACGTCCCGTCAAGGTGCCGCTGCTATGAGCATTATCCATGTCAGCCAGATTTTTGTTTTTGTAGAGCTGGGCAAGAGTTTTACGCGTGATCCTTTGGCAACCCTGAGCTGGATCGTCCCATAGGTCTGGCAAGTTCAAACTGAACAATTCTGACTTAATATAGGCCAGCCAGGGGATTTTGTTGCTACCATTCAGCCTCAGTACATGGATAAGGTCCTGCCTATAGTGGTACAGTTCCTCGGTAGTCCATATCCGGTGCCAAAACTTCACGGGTTTCGATAGGAGATCTTCAGTAATGGAGTGTAACCCCAAATCCAATCTTAGGGGGAGGAGTGGCGTACCTTGCGGGAGAGCAAGTAGGCGTCTCAAAAAACTATTTTCCACCGCTGCCAGTGCCTTCCCTGCTTTGTGACCCCTCAACTCGCTGCCATACATGGCTGCTGCCTTCGCTTGGGATCTGTATGTTTCAAGGGCCGGGCTTACAGGCTTAAAGGTGGACTTATTTACCACCTTCAGGAGTGCGCCCGCTAGCTGGGATAGTTTCAGCCTTGATCTCGCTATCTGGCAGTCCCAAGCTAAGTTTTCTTGTAGTGTTACCCCGAGATATATAAAGGTCGAGACCCTCTCAAGACTAACTTCCCCCAGTTTTGGGTTGGGTCTGGTTTTGGTAGGGGGATTGAAGATCATAAACTTAGTTTTTTCTGTGTTGACCTCCAACCCATGTTGACGACAGAAAAGGCCAAAACCATTCACAATCCTCTGGATCCCCATGGGGGATTTGGAAAGCAGGAGGGTATCGTCAGCGAACATGATTGCCGGAACCCTCCTGCCTGCCAAAACCGGGGCATCATTGTCCTTAACAGTGTCAAGATGTTGAATGACACTGTTAATGAAAAGACAGAACAGGGTCGGCGCCAAGACACAGCCCTGTCTGACTCCTCGGCGGACCGGAAATTTGCCCGAGAGCTTGCCATCCCTCCCATACCTCACTTGTGCATAGTTGTTCTCGTGCAGCCTGATGATAATACTGAGGAGGTGGGGGGGCACTCCTAGCTTCTGCAGAACCTCCCAAAGTTTCCCTCTAGGAACTAGGTCAAAGGCTGACCTCAGATCCACGAAGACCATGTACAGTCTTCCTCCCTCTATAGTTACAGTCTTCCAATATAGGAGGAGAAGGCGGAAGATCTGGTCCATGGTCGACGTGTTCTTTCTGAAGCCAGCCTGAAGGGGGCTCATGATGTCATTGTCCTCCACCCAGTCCAGGAGGTGATTAAGGATGAGGCGCGCAAAGAGCTTTTGGGGTACATCTATTAGGCTAATAGGCCTGTAGTTGGCGGGGAGCAGAGTAGATCCCTGCTTGTGGATCGGAACAATCTCTGCCCCCAGCCACGACCCGGGGATTGACATACCTCCTAGGATGGCATTGAAAAGAATAAGAAGGTATGGCCCCCAGATGTCCGTGTGATGCCTAAACAGATCCCCAGGTAGCCTGTCCAGGCCTGGCGCCTTCCCCGATGATAAGTGCTTCAGGGCTGCCTCCACTTCCCCCAGGGATAGTTCCATTTCACAGTCCTGTGCGCCACAGGGCACAAGCAGGGCTGTGTCAGGGCAGGGGTTGGTGTCTTGATAGAGCTCCCCAAAATGGGCCTCCCAAACCTCGGGGGCGATATTGGGTTCCACTGCTTTTTTGAGTTCCCCTATGCCATTATTAACAAGGGCCCAGAATTTGCGGGAGTCCCTGACTTTTAGGGCATCATGAAGATCTTGCCAGTGATTCCAGTCCCACTCGGTCCTTGCAGTCGCCATCACTGCTTTATATTGTTTCCTAAGGTCACGTACCTTGGCCTTATTTGACCCCTCTTTTATTGCAGCAATGAGCTCAGTCTTTGCTGCCCTACAAGAGGAGGTATACCAGGTGGGAACATGGGTCTTTTTCTTTCTATTGGGCACCACCGGGTAGAATACCTCAGCCAAGTCTCTTACAAGATCCTGGTGGATGTCACCCAGTTTCTCATTGTATTCCGGGGTTCTTGGTGCGTTTAGAAGTGCGTCCACCTCCATAAACCTTGGGAGTGCCAACTCGTATAGCTTGCTAATGGTCTCTTCTGAGCTCACAAGCTTTCCCCACTTAACCCGGCGCCTGTTGGTTGTAAGGACCAATTCCCCCGTGTCTCCCCCTGGGTTTTCTACCACTTTGCCCGCTAAATGGAGGGGCCACTGGATATTTAAACAAAGGGCATTATGGTCACTATCTGACCTGTTTATTACCATAAAGTCGAGGACTTTGGGCCAGAGTGTAATGTCTAACATGATGTAATCTAGCCTCGACTCGTGACCCCTCCTATTGAAAGTACACACTGAGGGAGTATCGGAAGGGGTGCGACCATTACAAGCCCTCAGTGCGTAGTTCAGGGTAAGGGACATAAGTTGTATTGCAAGGGGGGACCAGGCTTTGGGATAGGGGGAAGACGAGGGTGGGACCCCCCAATAGTCATCCTCGGCCGTGAGGGCACCCTCCGACATCCCCTCAAGAGGTTCAAAGTGGCAGTTGAAGTCTCCTCCAAGCACCACCTTGAGATCTCCCGGGAGTTGCCCCAGGAAGGAGGACAAGTCGTTTAGGGTTGGAGATTCGTTTGGCGCGGCAACCGGTCGCGAGTAGACATTCACAATAGCCCATGATGGTTTACCAGGCCATGTGAGCCGAACACACTGGATGTCCTGCGAAAACGTGTGCACCTGTTCCGCCTGGCACCCAGTGTGGCTCGCGATCCAGATTGCCAGACCACCTGACGGCCTCCCCCTCCCACCCCATTTGGCAGGGATTTCAAATACTTCAAACCCGCTCCTGGTTGCGGTGTCCCTCGCCCACGTTTCCTGGAGAAGGAGGATGTCGCTACTGCCCACTAAATGGTCCCACTCCGGTGTGCCTTCCTTATTTGCAATGCCCGCTACATTCCATGAAACAATTCTCAAGCCCTGATCTGTTGGTAGAGGGCCTTGACCTACAGTAGGGGATTGCGCAAGGACTGTGGGTGGATGAATTCCTGGCAGAGCAGTAGTGCACTCCACGATGGCGGATGGACCAGCCAACTCCGCCCCCCGGGTTGCAGGATATGGTCAGTCCCGATGTTGTGAAAAGACCCCTGTAAGCCCAGACTGTCACCACTGCTAAGTGGTCGATCTTTGGCGTTATCCTGCGGGCCGTGTTCAGTTGCAGGGGCTGCAGCCATTCCCACCCGATTTTGCACCTCGACTTTAGCATTATCCTGCGTGCCAAGTTCAGTTACAGGGGCTATACTCACTCCCACCCGACTTTGAACGTCATCCACCATCTTCCCAGGGCTAAAAGAGGTCTCCCTGGTTTGTGGTCAGTCGACCTGGTCTAGGCAGGAAAATCTATTATGATGTATGAAGTTTGCCTGGGCATGTGGTAGGTGGTGCCTTGGTCTATAGCGTGAGCCATCCACAGCAAAGCCTACTCTAGTCCACCCCTTCTCCCCCCCTGCCTCTATGCTGCTTACATTTGGATAGAAGTATGAGAGGGGGACTAGTTCAATATTGGACTTGTCAGGCCTTACAAGCCAGTTGGAGATGTAGTTAGCTACGTGGGGGCTTTTGAAACTTATGATGATGCAATCGCCTGCCCTATTCTTTGGGGTATGACCAATCCAAGGGATCCTCCTGACCATCAGGACCTCGCCTTTCAGGTTAGGAGGCAGCGGCCTGTTGATACTAAGCCAGCTTATCACCTTATTACGTAACGAGTCTTGAGGCTCCCTCATATCACCAGTTAACTCAGGTACTCCCACCATGATTACCGTGTATGGAACTGCTTCTGGGGGCAGATTAACCACCCTGCGCCTGTCAAAATGGGGAGCAGGACCATCGGTAGGACCATTAGTAGGGTTTACTACTCCCCCTGTCTGTGGCGCAGGAATTTGCTTTGATCTCCTTGGGGCCGGGACAGGGGGCCTGGGTGCCGAAGGTAACAGAGGGTGCGTCTGGGAAACAGGCGCACCGTCTGTACCTGGCAGCACCATATTGGCGACCTGAGACGGTGCAGCGGACAGCAGACTATTCCCCGAAGAAGCCCGGGGGACTGAAGGGGCATTTATCACATTTATGGCTGTCCCAGGGCTTTTCCTTAGATGACTACTTTCCAAAGCCTTCAGTCTGGACTCTATGGCGTCCAATTTAGCTGCGATGGGGGTTAGCAAATTCTTCATGATGTCTGTGAGTGAGTTAACTAATGAGTCAGTGCTAGTAGAAGTTGCCCCACCAAAAATAAAAGGGCCCGGGTGCAAGGATAGGGAGGCGGGAGCTGGAGAGCCCATGTGATTCGACCTGGACCCTGATAAGTTGAGATCAGGAGAGGCAGAAATGTCTATGCTGTCAGTCTGGTTTGGTTCTATTGTGTCGACTTTGGCCCTCTTTCCCTTCTTTGCTTTCCTGGACCTTTTCCTTTTGGGAGGCTGTTCCACTCTGCTGCCTACAGAGTCTGTAAGCAAGTCGACCTGGCCTGGATCTTGCAAGACTGATCCCCTACTTTCCGGAATGGCAGGATGGTCAGAGATCCCAGATAGCCGGGAAGAGTTCCTGTCCCTCTGCGTCAAGGGAGTTCTTAACTGCTGAAGGACCGACTCGATCGTCTGATCAATACTGTCCATTAGTGACATATGGGTGGCATCCAGTGGGATCGGTGTACTAGCGTCTGTGGAAAAAGTATCCCCCTGATCCAAAAACACACTTTCCGGACCCATCTCGAGGTGCGCCTCTGGGATTGACGAGCATTTACTAGCTAGGTTACTCGCCTTTGGGAAGAATTTTTCCAGAGTGCTTGTACCTTGTTGGGCGGACTTACTTCGTGAAGTTCTGGTCGCCATTATGGAGTATGTAGGGGGAGCTACAGGGCCGGGAGCGTCAGAGGGGTGGCCCGGTCCGGTCTCTGCCGGCCTCTAACGGCCTAGAACGGCCCGCTCTTTGCCCGGTCTTCGCCCCGGTGGCCGCCCCGCGCGCGTCCCGCGATGCGCGTGAGCAGGTTTACCTAAATATGACAAGGGGGCGTGGCACTGGGAGGGGGCGCGGCGCGGCGGGAAGAGGAACCAGCTGGCGATGTCCGGTGGAATGCTGGTCCTCGCAGTCCCGCTCGCCTGCGCCTCTCACCTCCACTGCGGCCGGACTACCAAACGATGTTTCCCCAGGTAAGCGTTGGCTCCCAACCAGTACAATGGCGAGCAGGACAGCAGGACAGAGTTCTCCACTCGAGCGGCACCCGCGGAGCGGGGGCCGCGAGGAGTTTAGTACGATTTCAGGCGGGGGGGCGCGGCACTGGGAGGGGGCGCGGCGCGGCGGGAAGAGGAACCAGCTGGCGATGTCCGGTGGAATGCTGGTCCTCGCAGTCCCGCTCGCCTGCGCCTCTCACCTCCACTGCGGCCGGACTACCAAACGATGTTTCCCCAGGTAAGCGTTGGCTCCCAACCAGTACAATGGCGAGCAGGACAGCAGGACAGAGTTCTCCACTCGAGCGGGCCCCGCGGAGCGGGGGCCGCGAGGAGTTTAGTACGATTTCAGGCGGGGGGGCGCGGCACTGGGAGGGGGCGCGGCGCGGCGGGAAGAGGAAC
The DNA here is from genome assembly GCF_964263255.1 of Lissotriton vulgaris. Classification (NCBI taxonomy): domain Eukaryota; kingdom Metazoa; phylum Chordata; class Amphibia; order Caudata; family Salamandridae; genus Lissotriton; species Lissotriton vulgaris. The sequence goes on along the minus strand of NC_141685.1, from coordinate 22,286,942 downwards.
CAGCTGGCGATGTCCGGTGGAATGCTGGTCCTCGCAGTCCCGCTCGCCTGCGCCTCTCACCTCCACTGCGGCCGGACTACCAAACGATGTTTCCCCAGGTAAGCGTTGGCTCCCAACCAGTACAATGGCGAGCAGGACAGCAGGACAGAGTTCTCCACTCGAGCGGCTCCCGCGGAGCGGGGGCCGCGAGGAGTTTAGTACGATTTCAGGCGGGGGGGCGCGGCACTGGGAGGGGGCGCGGCGCGGCGGGAAGAAATTAGAAATTGAGGGCCTGAGTTGTGGATGGCCTTATACGCAATACAGAGGGCCTTGAATTTTATGCGGCTTCTGACTCTAAGCCAGTGCAGTTGACGTATGGCAGCAGAGACAGAGTGATATTTGGGAATGGAAAGTAGTACCCTTGCGGGCGCACTTTGGACCGATTGCAGTTTGTCCACTACCTGCTGCTGGGCATTTAGCAGGAGGTCATTGCAATAGTCCAGTTTTGAGAATATTAGAGTTGTTATCAAAGTTTTTCCAGCAGCTGGAGGTAAGTAGGGAAGTAATTTTTTTATTTTTCTGAGGGTAAAAAAGGAAGATGAGATCACAGTGTTGACATGGTGGAGAAAAGTTAATTTGGTGTCAAATATGACCCCAAGAATTCTGACCTTGGTGACCGTTACTGGGGGGGGGCAAAGTCAGTGGGCCACCAAATGTCTGGCCAGACCGGAGACAAGTTGCCAAAGGTCATCACCTCTGTCTTGTCAGAGTTTCATTTTAAGCAGGTCATCGACATCCAGGAGCCTACGGCTGACATAGCCTCCTGGAATCTTGATGCAACTGCCAGTCTATTCCTATGAACAGCCAACACCAATTGGGTGTCATCTGCATAGGTGGTTAAACTCAGCCCATATGATTTAATGACCCTCGCCAAGTCCGACACACAGATGGTAAATATTGTCGGACTTAGCGATGATCCCTGGGGCACTCCACGTGGCAACGTGGATGTGGGCGAGTAGAAAGTGCCCAGTTTCACAGATTGGGAGCGGTTGGCCAAAAAAGAGGCTATGAGGTCTCTGGCTAGATGGTTAACCCCCAGTGCTGAGACACGGTCGGTCAAGATGGAGTGATTGACCGTGTCAAAGGCGGCGGAGAGATCTAACAGTATGAGTGCAGCTGCCCCATTATGGTCTAAAATGGTTCTGATCTCGTCGGCCGCCTTTATCAGTGCCGTTTCTGTCCCATGGCCTTGTCTAAACCCAAACTGGGTATCACCAGCAGGTGATGTTGATCAATAAATTCCGAAATCTGATGGTTCATGAGTGATTCGAAAATGTTTGCTGGGAAAGGAAGGCAGGCTATGGGTCTGTAACTGGCTAGTTCTAGAGGGTCCAGTGATGTTTTTTTTAGCAAAGGTTTAATTATTGTTTTCTTCCATATCTCTGGATATTCACCCATGAGAAACATAGAGTTACAAATATCAGTAAGAGGAGACGTGATAATCCCACTGAGTAGATTAAGTACCGATGGTGGACAAGGGTCTAACGGGGAGCCTGAAGTAATGGTTACAGTATATTTATTGATCGTCTCGGCTAAGACAGGATGAAACAGAGAGAAGGTTGGACCAGCAGCCAGTGTTGAAACAGGTTGAGGGTCGAGGCCTTGGGAATGGGCTAATGAAGAAAAAGTTGCATAGATATTGGTGACTTTGCTAATGAAGTAATCTGCTAAGGAATTGCAGAGGTCTTGAGATGGCTCGATAGCTGAGACTGATGGGGGAGTCGATAAGGTGTTCACTGTTTGAAACAGTTTTCTAGAAGAATTTTGTGCAAGCTCTATTTGGGATAGATAGTAAGCCCTTTTGTGAGAGATTATGGCACGCTTGTATATGGCTATGGCAGATTTATAGCTTTGTTTATCATGAAGGTTGTAATGTTTTCGCCAATGTCTCTCAAGGTTCCTGCAGTGCTACCTCTGCAGTCTAAGTTCCTCCGAGAACCATCTCGCAGACTTAGTGGAACGATTAGGAAAAATTTATTTGGTGGGTACAGCCATACTAAGTGCGTCCAGGAGCCAATCCTGGTACCTGGTAGAAGCCTGATTAGGGTTAACAGAAGTCTCAAAAGGGGGAGTTGTAAGTAATTGAGTGAACAAGTAGAGATCTAGATTTTTCCAGTCGCGGATACTCTGCGCAGTTTGCGATTTGAATTGTGCTGGGTTAGGGTTATGTGTTTTTATACTAAAAATGACTGCTTCATGATCTGACCAGGTCAGGGGCAGCACTTTAGTTAGGGATATAGCTGAATTGTTAGTGAACAGCTAATCCAAGGTGTGACCAGCTTGATGGGTCGGGACTGAGACTAGCTGGTGTAGTCCTAGCGCTTCCAGATCGGTGATAGGTTGAATCGTATCTTTGTCCACGGGGGATTTAAGATGGAAGTTAAAATCTCCCAGGACTGTATAGTCTGATGATTCTGTACACTGTTGTAATATCTCACCAAAATTAGAGAGAAAATGTGTACGTGGGCCAGGAGGTCGATAAAGAAGAGTACCTTTATTAAATACTTGGTTGTTGTTTAGTGTAATGGAGAACTTAAGAGCCTCACAGCCCAAAGCGGACACTGGTTCAGTTTATAAGCAGAATCTAGCTTTATGGACTATGGCAAGTCCCCCGCCCCTACCTAAGGGTCTGTCTAGTTTAGATACAAGAAAGCCCTCGGGAGTGGCTGAGCAGAAGTCAGGTCCCGAAGCCGCATCACCCCAAGTTTCTGTGATAAACAGAATGTCCAAATCTAAGCTTGTAATTAGCTCTAGGATTTCCAAATTATACCTAGGTAAAGAACGAGCATTAATAAGAGCCGCAGAGTAAGGGGGCCTTAATTTTGAACGAGAAGGCTGGATGGGTGTACAAAGATCAGGGAGAGAAAAAAGGCATGTAGGACAAGGAGTGCTAGAGGACGTAAATAATGACACACTGGACATAGGAGAGCAATGGAGTGGAAAGGCACTTACATGTATCTCCCTTAGCTTAGCTGATCAGCAGTGTAACAAATTTGGGAGGCTTGGCGTAAAGATGTATTTCGCCATGGGGGGGGGAGGGGTGGCCCTGCACCCGGTCCCGGCGCGGACGGGCGCATACGGGCTTGCCTTAAGCACGCCTCCGGCGCACTCTTGGCGCGCCCTCTGCGCTTGTCCGCTGCGCTTCTGTGGGGGCATAGAGTTTAAATAGCCGAGTAGGCAAGCAGCTAGACTGCTAACCTCTCAACCCGGAAGTCCGATGTAGCCCTTCCCACTATGGCGGTCTATCCCTCCACAACAAGCCGAATCATCGGTGGTGGAACGGGGATCGCGCCTCTAGTAGCACTACACAAGTACACAGTAAATTTAGTAGTCAACTTAAATTGTGAACAAAACAATAGTGCAGACAAATAAAATAAAAGATTTTAAAAACCGCTAGGAGCCCAGCAAGGAGGAGCATCCGTCGGCGGGATTGTTTTAAAATCGGTACCTACGGCAGGAGGCGCGCTAGTACCAGCATGTGATCTGAGACGCATTCGCCATCAGAATTAAGGTAAATAAAACAAATGCAAAGTTGTATATCCCACCGCTGATCCACCAATGTAGGAAGCTGGCTCTGTATAGGCTATACCAAAGTGAGGTATGGTGTGCACTTAGTCCAGTGGAACCTCAAAGGTAGGCGGAGGTCTAGTAGATTGCACCTCTCTCTTTATTTTGGTAGAGTGGTCGAGGAGTAAGGCTTTATCAATGGACAGTGTTAAGCATTTATTGTACACACTCAGTCAGCAAATGAATTCACACACTCAAAGACTGAACTTCAGACCAATTCTTTTTGAATAAAAATATTCTTTCAGTTATTTTATTTTCTAGAACCAAGCAAGCCTGGCAAAGGTACGCAATAAATACTTTACAGTAGTAATGCTGTTGTATCACAGTTTGGATTGCAATTGTATATGCACTTTGTTTTGATTACAGTATTGTTACTGAAAATGCAATGCTATGGAAATACAGTACATATACTTTGTGTAGGCTTTTTAGTAAAATGACCAGCAGATTACTTTGCGGATTACTTTTCGTACACATTACAGTATACCTGGATACTGCACTGGGACATTTCCTGAAAACAGGTAAGTAAAAGCGTTCTTGTTATTTAGTACAATTTTTAAAGGATTTCTCAGGTTTTCCAGCTCCAGGATCACTGACATAATATCGAATACAAAAATATAGAAGTACCAAAATATCGATGACAAAATATAGAATGCAAAAATATCGAATTCCTATCTACAAAAAGGTAAGTACAAAAATATTGAATCAAAAATATTGTTGTAAAAAATATAGTTAGTCAAAATATCGAATTTTTTTAAATGACTTAAAATTAATTTAAAATTAATGAAACCATAAATAAAACTAACTAAAAAATAGTTAAATAACCTTAAAATTATTACCTTAAAATTATTAAATAATTAATTTAAGTCATAAAAAAACCATACAATTATATTTTGTATTACATATATATATGTTAACGTAATATTAATACTAAACATACAATATTTTTACCGTAGGAGAGCAGGAGGGTAACATTTACTATTACCACTCCAGTGAGTGCAACAGTAGGGAAAATGTTGGATAGCGTAGGGGTAAAAATTACTATTCCTACTCCAGTGAGTGCAACAGTAGTGCAGTAGTGAGTGCAAAGCATTGGATAGCGGAAGGGTAAAAATTACTATTCCCACTCCAGTGAGTGAAAAATGTACTTGGTGAACCTGATACTAGGGGAAGTGTGTGCTATCTTCACCATGTGTACTTGGTAAAATGCAAATGTGCAACAGGTCTCTTATTAGAGATGATAACGTTAAATAACAGCCAAATAGTAACAAACTACACACAGCAAATTACAACCAAAAAAACTGTGAGTGCCATTTAGATGGCAGATGTCTAGGAAATTGGAACGGGTTTTGTAAAGTCCATTTTTAGAAGAAATGGTTGGGCCAGCTACCGTATTCTCCCTCTGGCACTTGAGAGTCCCTTGCTCCAAATTTCAGTTGAAAGCTTGAAATAATTAGAACAAAACCAAGATTTCATAACAGGGTGAAAACCTACCCATACAATGTTTGCCTAACACACTTGGATCTACTATCCCATCTGCTCATCCTAATTACTATTAAACTTTTTGTATAACAGACACAATTTAAGAAAGTCTTGAGAAAGATGGGGAGCTATCATTTGCCTGAGTTGTCCAACTGGATAGCTTTCAATCAATCAATCAGTCATTTGTTAAGCACACTACATACCCTCGAGGGTCTCAAGGCACTGGTGGGGGGGGGGGGGTTGGGGGACACTACTGATCGAACAGCCAGGTCTTTAGTACCCTCCTGAACATCAGCAGGTCTTGTGTCTGTCATAGGCTCAGTGGGATGGTGTTCCATGTCTTTGGTCGGCGAGATGGGAGAAGGATCTCACGCCAGTGGTTGTACTTCGGATGCGTGGGACGGTGGCGAGTGAGAGTTCAGCGGAGCGGAACTGGTGGTTTGAGCTCTAGAAGGAGAGCCATCTGTTGAGGTAGGCTGGGCCGGTCTTGTGGAGTGCCCTGTGTGCGTGGATGAGGAGCTTGAAGGATAGCCTCTTGTTGATGGGGTGCCAGTGTAGGTTTCTCAGGTGGGGGGTGATGTGGCCGTGTCGTGGTGCATCGAGGATCAGTCGTGCCGTGGTGTTTTGGATGGGCTGTAGTTGATTGATGAGCTTGGTCGGGGCTCCCATGTAGAGGACATTTCCGAGTCTGCTGCTGACGAGGGCCTGGGTGACTGTCTTTCTTGTATCTGTCGGGATACATCTGTAGATCTTGTGGAGCATGCGGAGGGTGTTGAAGCATGAGGAGGAGACGGTGTTGTCTTGCTTGGTGATTGAGAGCGTTGAGTCGAGGATGATTCCCAGGTTGGGTGCATGTTCGGTACGGGTCTGGGCTGCCCCCAGTGCCATTGGCCACCATGAGTCGTCCCAGGCTGACGGGTTGGAGCCAAGGATGAGGAACTCCGTCTTGTCTGAGTTCAGCTTCAGGCAGCTGATCTTCATCCAGTCGGCAATGGCTTTCTATTCCTTCATGGAGGTTGGCTTTGGCAGTGATGGGGTCCTTGGTGAGGGAGAGGATCAGTTGAGTGTCGCCGGCGTAAGAGATTATGTTGAGGTCGTGCTGTCAGACAACGTGTGCGAGCGGGGCCATGTAAATGTTGAACAGTGTCGGGCTGAGGGAGGATCCTTGGGGTACGCCACAGATGATCTTGGAGGCTTCAGAATGGAACGGAGGGAGGCAGATGCTCTGGTTTCTGCCAGAGGGGAAGGAGGTGGTCCATTCCAGAGCCTTTTATCGGATCCCTGCAGCGTGGAGGCATGCGCATAGAGTGTGGTGGCAGACGGTGTTGCAGGTGGCGGAGAGATCTAGGAGGATGAGTGCTGCAGTCTCCTCGTTGTCTAGCAGGGTCCTGATGTCGTTGGTGGTGGCAATGAGGGTGGTCTCGGTGCTGTGGTTGCTGCGGAACCCTGACTGGGAAGGGTCCAGGATTCTGTTGAATTGAATTGAATTGAAGGATTTATAGAGCGCATGGCTGCCCATGAGCGTCCCAGCGCTATGGATGAGCTGACGGAGGAGGGAGAGGGATTAAGGGAAAAGCCATGTTTTCAGAAGCCTGCGGAAGGTCAGGAGGTTAGATTCAGAACGCAAAGTCAGAGGGAGAGAGTTCCAAAGTTTGGAAGCATTGTAGGAAAAGAGGCGGCCCCCTGTGCGGGCTTTCCTAATCCTGAGGATGTGGGTAAGATGTAAGTGAGCGGATCGGAGGTTCCAGGGGGCTACGTGGTGTCTGACGAGATCTTTTAGGATGTGAGGTCATTTGTCATGAACGATTTTATGGGTGGTGCAGAGGGTTTTGAAATGAACTCTTTCTTGGATGGGCAGCCAGTGGAGCGATCTTAAGGCAGGTGTTGTGGAGCTTCTACTGTTAGTGCCTGTTAGAAGCCTGGCTGCGGAGTTCTGTACCACTTGCAGTTTTGCTATGAATTTCCGTAGTCAAGTCTAGAAAGTATGAGAATCTGAATTAGTATCTTCCTGGAGTTGTGGGGGAGTCAAGTCAAGTCAAGTCATAAAATTTGTATAGCGCACTACATACCCAGAGGGTTTCAAGGCGCTTAGGAAGGGGAGGAGGATTATTTGTCAAATATCCACGTTTTAAGCTGCTTTCTGAACGCTAGGTGATTCTGGGTGAGGCGAAGGTAAGCGGGGAGTGAGTTCCATGTTTTGGCAGCCAGGTAAGAAAAGGATCTGCCTCCCATGGTGGTCTTGTTGATGCGAGGTACAGTGGCGAAGGCTTGGCTGGAAGAGCGAAGTTGGCGGGAGGGGGTGTAGAAGGACAGTCGAGAGTTGAGGCAATCTGGTCCGATGTCGTAGAGTGATTTGTGTGCGTGGGTAAGCAGTCGGAAAGTGATCCTCTTATTGACGGGTAGCCAGTGGAGGTCTTTAAGGTGACCAGAGATGTGTTCGTTGCGTGGGATGTCTAATATGAGCCTGGCTGAGGCGTTTTGGATTCGTTGTAGTTTCTTCTGGAGTTTAGCGGTGGTGCCTGCGTAAAGGGTGTTTCCGTAGTCCAGTCGGCTCGTGACTAGAGCGTGGGTGACTGTTTTCCTTGTTTCGGAGGGGATCCAGCGAAATGTTTTTCTGAGCATGCGAAGGATGTTAAAGCAGGAAGAGGATACGGCGCTGACTTGTCTGTTCATTGAGAGTGAAGAATCCAGGATGACGCCAAGGTTCCGTGCGTGGTCTGTCGGGATGGGTGCTTTTCCGAGGGGTTCCGGCCACCAGGAGTCGTCCCATGCAGAGGGGGATGTACCTAAGATGAGGACTTCTGTTTTGTCTGAGTTCAGTTTCAGACGGCTTTGTTTCATCCATTCGGCGACTTCTTTCATTTCTTCGTGTAGGTTAGTTTTGGCGGTGCTGGGGTCCTTGGTGAGAGAAAGGATCAGTTGGGTGTCGTCCGCGTAAGAGATGATGTTGAGGTTGTGTTGGCGGGCGATGGCCGCGAGGGGGCTCATGTATACGTTGAAGAGGGTGGGACTGAGTGAGGATCCTTGAGGTACGCCGCAGATGATTTCAGAGGCCTCGGACTTGAATGGTGGGAGGCGGACTCTCTGTGTTCTTCCGGTGAGGAACGAGGTGATCCATTCCAGTGCTTTTCCTTGGATTCCGATGTTTCTGAGGCGTTGTAAAAGGGTGCTGTGGCAGACTGGGTCGAAGGCTGCAGAGAGGTCGAGGAGGATGAGGGCGACTGTGTCTCCATTGTCCAGTAGAGTTCGAATGTCGTCTGTTGCTGCGATGAGGGCGGTCTCAGTGCTGTGTTTGGCTCGGAAGCCAGATTGTGAGGGGTCGAGTGATTTGTTGGCTTCGAGGAAGGCGGCGAGCTGGTTGTTGACGGCTTTCTCGATGACTTTGGCCGGAAATGGAAGAAGCGAGATGGGGCGGTAGTTTTTGAGTTCGGTGGGGTCTGCTGTTGGTTTTTTCAGAAGGGCGGTGAGTTCAGCGTGTTTCCAGTCTTCTGGGAAGGTAGCGGAGTTGAAGGAGCAGTTGATGACGTCTCGGAGGTGCGGAGCTATGACGGAGTCTGCTTTGTTGAAGATGTGGTGGGGGCATGGGTCTGTGGGGGATCCAGAGTGGATGGAATTCATCAGGCGGATGGTGTCCTCCGGGGAGAATCTTGCGGGTGGTGAGAAGGATGCCATAGCAGGCCCCTGCAGTTTTCCTGGCTTGCGTGTTGAACGTGAGGTCCTGGTTGAGCTACATACCCAGGCTCTTAATGTGTTGTTTCAGGGCTGGGGCAGATCCCATGCTGGGGGGTCACAAAGACTTGGGTGTGAAGAGGGATTGGTTGCCCAGTACCAGGATCTCGGTTTTATCGCTGTTAAGTTTGAGGTGTGAGCGATTCATCCAGTGGGAAATGTCTTGAAGGCAGGAGAAAAGGTTGTCAGGGGGGCGGTGTGGCTAGCTGAGGGAGACGACAAGTTGAGTGTTGTCAGCATAGGTCACAAGTCTGACTCCATGGGGGGTGACTAGATCTGCCAAGGGGGATAGGTAAACATTGAAAAGAGTGGGGCTCAGGGAGGAACCCTGAGGGACCCCACAGAGTACTGGAGTTACGTGGGACCTGGAAGTTCCCTCGAGAACTTGGTAGGATCTGTTGTGGAGGAAGGATTTGACCCAGGAGAGTGCTGACCCAGAAATACCCAGTCCTCTAAGTCGGTGAATCAGGGTGAGGTGATTCACTGTGTGAAAGGCCGCCCTTAGATCCAGGGGGATCACTGCCGCTGATCCCCTTGAATCCAGGATCCTTCTCGCTTCCTCCACAACTGCGATCATTGCAGTTTCCGTACCCTGGCCAGGGCAGAAGCCCGTTTGGGAAGTGTGTAGGATGCCGCTGGACTCCAAGAACGCTGAGAGCTGCAGTTAACGAATTTTTCAGCAATCTTGCTGATTCCAGGCAGAAGTGAAGTGGGCCGGAAGTTATTCAGCTCAGCGGGATCCAAGTGGGGTTTTTTAAGAAGGGCTTTAACGATGGCCCTTTTCCAGCTAGGGGGGACGGTACCCTGTGATAGGGAGGTGTTGATGAGTGTGGTCAAATGGGGAAGGATGGTGGGGGCAACTAGCTTTAAAATGTTGAGTGGGGCTGGGTCAAGTGGGGAGCCGCATTTTATGGAGAGGAGGATGGGAAGGAGGGTCTCCTCCGTAACAGGGGAGAATGAGTTTATGCCGCATTCATTCTTTAACTGGGTATTGAGGGGAGGGTCAGGGATTTTCAGGAGGTTATTTAATATGTGGAACTTGTCCCTGGATGAGTTGGGGGAGGCTCTGATTATTTCCTCAAAGAAGGCAGCTTGGGTGGTTTTAAGAGCCTTTTTGTAAATACGGATTGAGTGGCTGTATCCTTTCTTTTTTTGTGGGGAGAAGTTTTTCCACCAAGCTCTTTCAGTTTTTTTACAGCATTTGTTTAGGAGTTCTTGATTGAACAAGGGGGATTTGGGCTTTCCACTGGAGGTGTGGGCAGGTTTTTTGGGCAGAATAATGTCAAGTGAGTCCTCAGTCCAAGCAGAGAACTTAGTGTCTGCGACCTGGATAAGGGGTTCATGAGGTGGAAGGGAGAGTTCCATTCCTCAACAACTAATTTCGACCAGCGGCGTTCAAGAGTGCGAGGTGAGGATTTGGTGAGATGGGAGACCGTTGTGTCCCAGCCGAAGGGAATTAGAGAGTGATCTGACCCAGGTAGAGGAGCAGGATTATGCATTTTGATGTTGTCAAGATTTGAGAATAAGGGATCCAAGAGGTGGCCTTTAACATGAGCTGGTTGAAAGATCAAAAGGTTGAGTTGGCAGGCAGCAAGATCTAGTTCCAATTCGGAGGCTACCTTGTCGTCGGGGTTATCAAAGTGGAGGTTTAGGTCTCCTAGGATCGTGAAATTAGGGGAGGTGCAGGCCTGGGAAAGGGAGGATTCCAAGAGGGAACTACAAAATTGCCCTAGGGAGCCTGGAGGGCGATATATAAGGATCCCTGACAGCGATGTAGAAGGGGAGACTTGGATGAGGAAGGAGGAGTTTTCGCAGTCTGAGACGGGGCTGTCAATGAGACGGCACATCAGATGGTCTTTGTAGATTATTGCTAGTCATTCCCCCTTTCCTGAGGGTCTGTCCAGGTGCTGTATCAGGTAGCCTGGTGGAAGGGCTTGGACAATGTCGGGGTCGGAATCTGGTGAGATCCAGGTTTCTGTGAGGAATAACACCTCAAAGTTATAATGTAGGAGGAGCTTGTGGATTTCAAGGGCGTGCTTGGGCAGTTTAGCAGCGCCATAATAGAAGTAATAATGGCAGCTGTAACAGTAACTAGAGGGATCCGTCATAGGAATGGAGTTTGTGCAGGGAGCTTGGGGTGTCGGTCTAAGTTGTAGGAGGTGATCCCTTAAACAGAAAGAGGGACGGGTAGTGGTAAGGGGAGTGCTAGGCCCTAGGCCTGTTCTGGTATGGACGGGCACAGGCGGGCTTACCTTAGGCGCGCCTTTGTTGCTCCAGCGGCATGGCCGCTGCGCGTGTCCGCTGCATGACTTGTAGACCATCTGTCTCTGCAGTGAGTGGGTGGATCAGTGGGGATGTGTTATTGGCGTGACTGAAAGGCGGATGGGCCCGGATGTAGTAAATCACTTCCGGGCCCGAAATCTCGTCCCGCGTCCCTCCACAACAATCCAAAAACTTGGCAGTGGACCGGGGACCATGGAGCTGGTAGGTACAGTGCAAAGTGCAAATTACAATTCTGTGCAGAACAATTTAAAATCAGAAGCGATTATAGAGAGGTTTTCTAATTTAAAAATGGCAGTATGCAAATTCAGAGTAAGAGGGAGCCCTTCTTCGGCGCTCCTCAAAACGTTAAAATACCTTTCTCTAGCACGTCCAGTGCGCAGCATGCAAGGCTCCTGTTTTGTAGGCAACAAGGCTGGGGCTAGCCGAGTGGGCGTGACTGTAAGGCGGATGGACCCGAAAGTAGTATATCACTTCCGGGGCATGAAATCTCGTCCCGCGACCCTTCACAACAATCCAAAAACTTGGCGGTGGACCGGTGATCTTGGAGCTGGTAGGTACAGTGCAAAGTGCAAATTACAATTTTGTGCAGATCAATTTAAAAACAGAAGCGATTATAGAGAGGTTTTCTAATTTAAAAATGGCAGTATGCAAGTTCAGAGTAAGAGGGAGCCCTTCTTCGACGCTCCTCAAAACAACGTTAAAATACCTTCGCCAAGCGCGCCCGAATTCTGTTCTCTTCGAGGTATTGGGTTAGCTGTCTGTTAACGATTTTCTCGATGACCTTGGCCGGGAAGGGGAGCAGAGAGATGGGCCGAAAGTTCTTGAGGTCTCTTGGGTCTGCCTTGGGTTTTTTGAGTAGGGCATTCGTGTTTCCAGCTGTCTGGGAAGGTCGCAGTCTCAAGGGGGAGATTGATGACGTTACATAGGTGGGGAGCGATGGAGCTGCTTGCTTTATTGAAGACGTGGTGCGGGAATGGGTCTGACGGGGAGCTGGAGTGGATTGTGCTCATGGTCTTGATGGTGTCATCGATGCTCACACTGGTCCAGGCTAGCAAGGGGACGTGGTCAATGGTGTGCGGAGGGTCTGTTGTGTTACTGTCTGTTGGGGCTGTCTGGGTGTTGAAGCTGTCGTGGATGTCTGCTATCTTGCTGTGGAAGAAGGTGGCGAGGGAGTCGCACAGGGCTTACGATGGCGGGATGTCGTTGGTGTTGGATAAGCATGGGCGAATTTTGCGGATCTGCGGTCCATGAATTCATGCGAAATCACAAAAAAATCTGAGAATTTGCAGATTTTCCCTCAAAATCTCAGATTCTTTTGCGATTTGCACCATACATAACTGGAGTACTTTCTACTGGCTAATCAGTAAGTGCTACCTCGTTGGGTAAATTTATAGTGCTTTTCCTACACTGCAGCTGCGTAAAGGGCCAGATGATTTGTCCCCAATGACCATGTGTGCCTGTAACTTTGCCACTGCGACAAAAGGTGCCGAGGTTCCTTGAGTGAGCTATCCATCATAGTGAGAAAAGGGCGGGAAGACGTTTGATTCCGCTGGTGTGTGGTGCGGCGCTTCTATGCGTGTTCACTTGCCTCTTGTGTATAAAGGATCAGAGAGCGAGCAGGGCAGCAGGTGAGGAGAAAGCAGCCTCCTGGTCGCAGAAACGGGGTTGCACTCGAGAAACTCATAGATGCAAAGACCTCCCTCGGGTATTACAGCTAATTTTCAACTGCAGATATGGGGTTAAAGCACACTTGCCCAGCCTCGACCGTGCTCACTAATGCTTTTGGGCTGATTAAACCGCTACTGAATTTGAGCTTCAACTCGGGCACCTGTTTTATTTATATCTGTAAGTATTTCCTGTTGAGATTTATAATTGTTGTGACAGGAGCCTCGTGCCAGAATTAATCCTGCCCTGCATAGTTATCCACGAAGATGCCACCGTTTTTTGCAATACCTCTACTCAACTGGAGTACTTTCTACTGGCTAATCCAGTAAGTGCTTCCTCATTGGGTAAATGATATTGCTTTTCCTACACTGCAGCTGCGTAGGGCCAGAAGATTTGTCACCACTGACCATGTGTGCCTGTAACTTTGCCACAGCGCCAAAAGGCGCCGAGGTCCCTTGAGTGAGCTGTCCATCATAGTTGTGAAAGGGCAGGAAGACGTTTGATTCCGCTAGTGTGTGGTGCGGCGCTTCTATGCGTGTTCACTTGCCTCTTGTGTATAAAGGGTCAGAGAGCGAGCAGGGCAGCAGGTGAGGAGAAAGCAGCCTCCTGGTCGCAGAAACGGGGTTGCACTCGAGAAACTCATAGATGCAAAGACCTCCCTCGGGTATTACAGCTAATTTTCAACTGCAGATACGGGGTTAAAGCACACTTGCCCAGCCTCGACCGTGCTCACTAATGCTTTTGGGCTGATTAAAACGTTACTGAATTTGAGCTTCAACTCGGGCACCTGCTTTATTTATATCTGTAAGTGCTTCCTGTTGAGGTTTAATATTTGTGGCAGGAGCCTCGTGCCAGAATGAATCCTGCCCTCCATAGTTATCCGCGAAGATGCCACCATTTTGTGCAGTACCTCTACTCAACTGGAGTACTTTCTACTGGCTAATCCAGTTAGTGCTACCTCGTTGGGGAAATGATAGTGCTTTTCCTACACTGCAACTGCGTAGGGCCAGAAGATTTGTCTCCACTGACCATGTGTGCCTGTAACTTTGCACACTTGCCCAGCCTCAACCGTGCTCACTAATGTTTTCGGCTGATTAAAACGCTACTGAATTTCAGCTTCAACTCGGGCCATACTTGTAACTATTCTCTGACCCTGCTTCGAGGGTCAGAGCAGGGTCAGAGAATAGTTGCAAGTAGACGCCGCTCAGTAAGCACTTACCAGGTTACAGCAGGTGCCCAAGTTGAAGTTATATTCTTTGTAACAATTTTGTAAATGATTACAAAGAAATTAGCTTCAACTTGGGCACCTGCTGTAGCCCTGTAACTTCTTCCTGCTAAAAATGTGTCCCGCTTGCGGATTCGCAGATTTTTCTGCAATTTCGCGAAATACCGGATCGCGAAATTGTAGAAAATCCGCAAATTCCATGAGCGGAACACATTTTCGGCCCACACTTAGTGTTGGAGCTGGGGTTGGAGAGTTCCTTCACGATGTTGAAGAGCTCCTTGCTGTCCTGTGCGTTGTTGTCGAGGCGGTCTTTGAAGGAGGTCTTCTTGGCAGCCCTGATGAGGTGGTAGTGGTTGCGACCGCGTCCTTGTGTGCTGCATTGCTGTCCGGAGTTTGTACACTGTGCCATTTCTTTTCTAGTTTTCGCAGGCTTGCTTGGAATCTAGGAGTTCTGGGGTGAACCAGCTGGCCCTCTTGCTGGTGTCTCTGTGGAGGGGGTTTCTTCAGAGGGCGAGGGTGTTGGCACAGTCCTCGATCCAGCGTCTGAGGTTGTGGGACGTTGGTGTTGGAGGGTTCGGTGGGTGGGCTGAGAACGAGGTTTGCATGTAGTTGGTCTTCTGTGATTTTGCTCCAGCTGTGGAAGGGGATCAGTTGGGTGCCGTGGTGTGTGGTGGGTTTCTGGAAGGTGAAGCTGATGCAGCGGTGGTCGGTCCAGAGGAATTCGGTGGTGTGGCTGAAGGAGACACAGAGGCTTGAGGAGAAGACGGGTCGAGCGTGTGGCCGGCGGAGTGGGTGGGTGTTGTGATGAGTTGTCTCAGTCCGTGGTTGGCGAGGTTATCGATCAGGGTTGTAGAGTTGTTGTTGTTCTCAATGTGAAAGTTCAGGTCTCCAAGGAGGATGTAGTCGGTAGAGGTAAGGGTGTGCGTGCTGATGAAGTCGGCGATGGAGTCGCTGAACGGGGGGCAGGGTCCAGGGGAGTCGGTAGATTAGGATGCCTCTGAGGGTGGAGTTGGGGTCTGTGTGGATCTGTGAATGCATGTGCTCGGCGGTGCTGAGCGCATCGTCGGTGCTAGTCGAGACCCTGATGCTGTTCTTGTGGACTATGGTGATTCCCTCTCCGACTCCATTGGTACGGTCTCTGCGGGTGATCTTGTAGCCGTCTGGGATGGCAATGTCAGGTGCAGAGGATTTGTTCAACCAGGTCTCTGTCAGGAAGGCGACGTCTGGGAAGGTTGTATTGAGCAGGTCCCAGAGCTCGACGGTGTGTTGGCTTGCGGAGCGGGTGTTCAGTAGTATGCATCGCTTGTGGTTGAGGTCTTTCTTGGTGGGTGGTTCGTCGGCTCTGTGGCTGGTGTAGCTGCAGTTCCGGTAGGTGAAGGGACTGTGTGTGCATTTCGGGGCACCCTTGAAGCAGTTGTGGGTCCGTCCAGGGTTGAGAGCGTGCATAGTGCTGGCGTCGTAGTGGCAGCAGTCAACGTGGCGGGTGCAGTGGCCAGGGGTTCTGCCTCTGGGAGCAGTCCTGGCGCAAGACGGGCACAGACGGGCTTGCCACATGCCAGCTGCACGACTGCGCAGCAGCCGGCATGTGTGGGGAGGTAGGAGTGAGGAGCAGTTGGGAGGCGGGAGGCGGGGGCAGTGAATGGGCAGTCAGGGGGGCAGAGCCGCAGGGGGCGCAGCGGCAGGGACGGTGAGGGGCGACGAAGGAAACAGAAGGCAAAAGGGCACAACAATTGAGGGGGAAACAAGATGCACAGAGGGCAGAAAGGTCACAAAAAGGGCAAAAAGGTCACAAGAATACAGGGGGAAACAAGTGGCACAGAAGGCAAAAAATCACAAGAAAGGGCAGAAAGGTCTCAAAAAATGGGAGGAAATGAGTGGCACAGAAGGCAGAAAGGTCACAGAAATGCAGGGGCAGCTAAGCAACAGAAGGCAAAAATGTGCAGAGAGACACGGGACCACAAGGGGAGCATAAGAAAAAACACAGGCAGAGACAATGGGGCAGCGAGGGAGAGAACAGGCACAGGTGGTGCTGTGCAGAGGGGGAGCGATCTACCTGGAAGGGTCTTTGCCTGTATGCCTCTGAATTTGGCATACCTATCTGTTTGATCTGTAAGAGCATTAAGTTCCTGAAGTTCTCCACTTGTTGTCACTGTAGAGGTGTCCTGCGGTACTTCCACTTGTTTGAAATGGAGAATGTGTTTTGCCTCAAATGGAGCTTTGACAAAGTAGAGTTCATTGTTCCTTCTTAATAAAAACAAATGAAGCAGGTATTCTCACCTGTAGGGATTTTCTTCTAGCGCAGAATGGTTGTACTGTTCCTAAATGCTCATAGTTTGGCTAAAATTGAAGCAGGGGCATCCTAGAACAACAAAGTGTTTCCCTTGAATTGAATTGTATCCTGCATATAAGTTGCTGCAAAACCAATAAATGTTACTTTGAAATAGTCTACACACATCAAGACATCAGGAGCCAGATTTAGTTTTTGGTGAAAGGGTGAAAAGACTCTCTGTTTTAATTCTAGTATCTCTGGTTTGAGCTCTAGCTCATTTCTATTGTGTGGATGTTTTTTCGGGTTGCTTTCAAGATGATCTATGTCTTTAGTAGCTGGGGCTTGCATGCTTTGATGGTCAAAGCATGTCTGAGACTTACGTTACCTTGATCCTAGTGAATCATGGAATGCCTGCTTGTCCACAATGTTTGCAATCTGTGCACCTTTCACGACTGCAAGGTCAGACTGTTTATTGACAGTGAAACTTAATGGATCAAGGGGCCAGTATTGCACAAGACAACCTGTTGGTTTAGCAGGCAAGGATCCCCTCCACTGTGCAACAGGCCAATATCGCTTAAAAGCAGGTGTGCAAACTTGTCCTTCCCTCCTTGTGAGCTTTCATTTGTTTAAGTGTTAGAAGGATATGAGCCATATGCTCAAATCTTCCTGGGATCCTATTAGTAATTCTGCTGAGCAGTCACTCGTTGACAACCTCCTATCACAGTCAACAAACAACTGACCCGCTACCTAGAGGAGAACAGCATCCTGGACCCGTCCCAGTCAGGTCCCGCTCAACCACAGCACAGAAACTGTCCTCATAGCCGCAACCGATGACATCAGGACCCTGCTAGACAACGGAGAAACCGCGGCCCTCATCCTCCTGGACCTGTCAGCCGCCTTCAACACTGTCTGCCACTGCACGCTACGAACACGACTCCATGACGCTGTGATCCAAGAGAAGGCCTTGGACTGGAATACGTCCTTCCTCTACAGCAAAACACAGTGTCCGCCCCCTCCCTTCCGCTCCGAAGCCACCAAGATCATCTGCTGCGTACCCCAGGGCTCATCACTCAGCCCAACGATGTTCAACATATACATGGCACCGCTCGCCCATGTCGCACAAATGCACAATATCAACATCATCTCTTTTGCCGATGAAACCCAGCTGATCCTCTCCCTCACCAAGGACCCCCACACTGCCAAAACCAACCTTCACGAAGCAATAAAGGCAGTCGCCGAATGGATGAGGAACAGCCGACTTAAGCTGAACTCGGACAAGACGGAGGTCCTCATCCTTGGATCCACCCCTCGAGCCTGGGACGACTCCTGGTGGCCGACCGCACTGGGAACAGCTCCAACACCCACCGACCATGCACAAAACCTAGGGGTCATCCTCGACTCTACCCTCTCTATGACTAAGCAGGTCAATGCTGTCTCTTCCTCCTGCTTCAACACCATTTTCATGCTCCGCAAGATCTACAAGTGGATCCCCACCAAAACCAGAAGAAGGGTTTACCCAGGCCCTTGTCAGCAGCAGGCTGGACTATGGAATTGCCCTCTTGGCCAGGCTCCTGAAATGACTTCAACGCATCCAAAACGCCTCTGCACTCCTGATCCTCAACATCCCTCGCCGCAGCCATATCACATCCCACCTGAGAGACCTGTACTGGCTCCCCGTCAATAAGAGGATAACCTTCAAGCTCCTCACCCTTGCACACAAGGCACTCCACAACACCAAACCAGCGTACCTCAACAGACGACTCAGCTTCCACACCCTCACCTGCCAGCTCTGCTCCGCTAACCTCGCCCTCACCACAGTCCCCCACATCCAAAGAGCAACCTCCGGTTGCAGATCATTCTCCCCCCTCACTGCCAAGACCTGGAACACCCTCTCCATCCACCTACGGCAAACCCAAGACCAACTGACCTTCAGAAGACTCCTCAAGGCCTAGGTCTTCAAGCAGTAGCAGCACTCCCCACCCCCCAGCGCCTTGAGGCCCTCACAGGTATGTAGTGTGCTTTACAAATGCTACGATGGATTGATTTATTGATTGATTGATTGATCACCATCAGACCTGCCACTACATTCCCCTGCTGACTACATCAAAGATCTGGAAAGGCTCAAGGTAAAGTAAATGGGTGCACTTCATGGTGCTTCATCGTCTGGTCTGGGTATCTATGCTGTAAAGGGCTAGGATTGCCCAATCGCTGAAAACCCTGAGCTGCAGCTGGTCCCTTTGAGTGGCCAAGCTCTGTCCTCCTCAACTCCAGTATCTCTGCATTATCTGGGCCCTCCTCTGGGGCAGCTTTCGTGAATGCTTCATTACAGGCAGGTAGGTAATGCGGTGATCATGTTGCTCAACTTTCAATGTTTTCCTTGGCCCATTCAGCAGTTTTGGTAGATATCAGGCTCTTCGGGGCTTAGAATAATTATGTGGTATTGGCAGTGTGGAATGGAGTACCTCAGGATGGTGCTGATAAAGATTACATATACATGAATACTTGCCACTGCTGGAAGACCCTCAATTGTCCAGGTGCTTACCGTTGAAATGTTCTGCCTGTCACCTTGAATGTCAGCTGCACCTCCCATCTAACCCAAATTGAAACCTGAACAGGGCCATGGCCACAGAATGTCTTCAGCTTGCTGCTTCCATCTGAGGGCTGACCTTCTACTATGCCAAACTTCAGCCGCTGGAGCACAGGATTATAATGGCCATCCAGGGCCCAGAGTGCAGAGCTCAGCTCAAGCTCATATTGTCAGATTTCTCCCAGGTCTTTGCCCTGTCCAGGCAAACTTTAAGAATACAGAAGTGCTCGTACTACCGGTGCTTCATGTTCATTAACACTGCCCGAAAACTTATGCGTTGGAATGCATCTCAAGAAGGAAACATCCTTTGCCATGATGTGCCTTTAAAATACAGTCTCTACTCCGACTGCGACATTAACATGAGTTTATTTCCCTGCAAGTCATTACAATGACTTTCTGTAGGGGGCACGTTGTTGGACTGGTGTTGAATTTTAAGTCCAACTTCTTCCCTACTGTTGCGTAGACTGGAGTTGGAATAGTTAATTATGCTAAAATCAAGCACCCCTAAGGCAAGTCATTGTAACAACTTGCTTGGTTAAGGAACACGTGGTAATGTATCAGTCGAGGTAGAGACAGCATTGTAAAAACATGCATAGTAAATACATGTGGGGTTCCATCATACAGCCATCACAAGAGGCTGCCCTGTAAGCGCCAGTGAAGGTTGTGCTGGCTAGGTTGCCACTGCCGCTGGTGTTACTCAGGCATTGCAAAAAGCAAGAGTGGGAACTGGAGCCCGCTAAAGTTGCACATGAGATTGTAAGATATAGTATTAAAAATACTTACTATAGTGCAGGCCATTGTCTCCAAATCAGAAGCAGTAAGGCTTTATCAATGGACAGTGTTAAGCATTTATTGTACACACTCAGTCAGCAAATGAATTCACACACTCAAAGACTGAACTTCAGACAAATTGTTTTTGAATAAAAATATTCTTTCAGTTATTTTATTTTCTAGAACCAAGCAAGCCTGGCAAAGGTACGCAATAAATACTTTACAGTAGTAATGCTGTTGTATCACAGTTTGGATTGCAATTGTATATGCACTTTGTTTTGATTACAGTATTGTTACTGAAAATGCAATGCTATGGAAATACAGTACATATACTTTGTGTAGGCTATTTAGTAAAATGACCAGTAGATTGCTGTGCAGATTACTTTTCGTACACATTACAGTATACCTGGATACTGCACTGGGACATTTCCTGAAAACAGGTAAGTAAAAGCGTTCTTGTTATTTAGTACAATTTTTAAAGGATTTCTCAGGTTTTCCAGCTCCACACTTAAAAAATTTTCATTGAAATACAGTCAATGTTATCCAATGGAGAAAAATAGTGTTATCGGTTAGCAGGTAAGTGGATCACTGACATAATATTGAATACAAAAATATAGAAGTACCAAAATATCGATGACAAAATATAGAATGCAAAAATATCGAATTCCTATCCACAAAAAGGTAAGTACAAAAATATTGAATCAAAAATATTGTTGTAAAAAATATAGTTAGTCAAAATATCGAATTTTTTTAAATGACTTAAAATTAATTTAAAATTAATGAAATCATAAATAAAACTAACTAAAAAATAGTTAAATAACCTTAAAATTATTACCTTAAATTATTAAATAATTAATTTAAGTCATAAAAAAACATACAATTTTATTTTGTATTACATATATATATGTTAACGTAATATTAATACTAAACATACAATATTTTTACCGTAGGAGAGCGGGAGGGTAACATTTACTATTACCACTCCAGTGAGTGCAACAGAAGGGAAAATGTTGGATAGCGTAGGGGTAAAAATGACTATTCCTACTCCAGTGAGTGCAACAGTAGTGCAGTAGTGAGTGCAAAGCATTGGATAGCGGAAGGGTAAAAATTACTATTCCCACTCCAGTGAGTGAAAAATGTACTTGGTGAACCTGATACTAGGGGAAGTGTGTGCTATCTTCACCATGTGTACTTGGTAAAATGCAAATGTTCAACAGGTCTCTTTTAAGAGATGATAACGTTAAATAACAGCCAAATAGTAACAAACTACACACAGCAAATTACAACCAAAAAAACTGTGAGTGCCATGTAGATGGCAGATGTCTAGGAAATTGGAACGGGTTTTGTAAAGTCCATTTTTAGAAGAAATGGTTGGGCCAGCTACCGTATTCTCCCTCTGGCACTTGAGAGTCCCTTGCTCCAAATTTCAGTTGAAAGCTTGAAATAATTAGAACAAAACCAAGATTTCATAACAGGGTGAAAACCTACCCATACAATGTTTGCCTAACACACTTGGATCTACTATCCCATCTGCTCATCCTAATTACTATTAAACTTTTTGTATAACAGACACAATTTAAGAAAGTCTTGAGAAAGATGGGGAGCTATCATTTGTCTGAGTTGTCCAACTGGATAGCTTTCAATCAATCAATCAGTCATTTGTTAAGCACACTACATACCCTTGAGGGTCTCAAGGCACTGGTGGGGGGGGGGGGGGGGGGACACTACTGATCGAACAGCCAGGTCTTTAGTACCATCATGAACGTCAGCAGGTCTTGTGTCTGTCGTAGGCTCAGTGGGATGGTGTTACATGTCTTTGGTCGGCGAGGTGGGAGAAGGATCTCCCGCCAGTGGTTGTTCTTCAGATGCGTGGGATGGTGGCGAGTGAGAGTTCAGCGGAGCGGAACTGGCGGTTTGAGCTGTAGAAGGAGAGCCATCTGTTGAGGTAGGCGGGCCGGTCTTGTGGAGTGCCCTGTGTGCGTGGATGAGGAGCTTGAAGGATAGCCTCTTGTTGATGGGGTGCCAGTGTAGGTTTCTCAGGTGGGGGGTGATGTGGCCGTGTCGTGGTGCATTGAGGATCAGTCGTGCCGTGGTGTTTTGGATGGGCTGTAGTTGATTGATGAGCTTGGTCGGGGCTTCCATGTAGAGGACATTTCCGAGTCTGCTGCTGACGAGGGCCTGGGTGACTGTCTTTCTTGTATCTGTCAGGATACATCTGTAGATCTTGTGGAGCATGCGGAGGGTGTTGAACCATGAGGAGGAGACGGAGTTGACTTGCTTGGTGATTGAGAGCGTTGAGTCGAGGATGATTCCCCGGTTGGGTGCATGTTCGGTACGGGTCGGGGCTGCCCCCAGTGCCACCATGAGTCGTCCCAGGCTGACGGGTTGGAGCCAAGGATGAGGAACTCCGTCTTGTCCGAGTTCAGCTTCAGGCAGCTGATCTTCATCCAGTCGGCAATGACTTTCTATTCCTTCATGGAGGTTGGCTTTGGCAGTGATGGGGTCCTTGGTGAGGGAGAGGATCAGTTGAGTGTCGCCGGCGTAAGAGATTATGTTGAGGTTGTGCTGTCAGACAACGTGTGCGAGCGGGGCCATGTAAATGTTGAACAGTGTTGGGCTGAGGGAGGATCCTTGGGGTACGCCACAGATGATCTCGGAGGCTTCAGAATGGAACGGAGGGAGGCAGATGCTCTGGTTTCTGCCAGAGGGGAAGGAGGTGGTCCATTCCAGAGCCTTGTATCGGATCCCTGCAGCGTGGAGGCATGCGCATAGTGTGTGGTGGCAGACGGTGTTGCAGGTGGCGGAGAGATCTAGGAGGATGAGTGCTGAAGTCTCCTCGTTGTCTAGCAGGGTCCTGATGTCGTAGGTGGTGGCAATGAGGGTGGTCTCGGTGCTGTGGTTGCTGCGGAACCCTGACTGGGAAGGGTCCAGCATTCTGTTGAATTGAATTGAATTGAAGTATTTATAGAGCGCATGGCTGCCCATGAGCGTCCCAGCGCTATGGATGAGCTGACCGAGGAGGGAGAGGGATTAAGGGAAAAGCCATGTTTTCAGAAGCCTGCGGAAGGTCAGGAGGTTGGATTCGGCACGCAAAGTCAGAGGGAGAGAGTTCCAAAGTTTGGAAGCATTGTAGGAAAAGAGGCGGCCCCCTGTGCGGGCTTTCCTAATCCTGAGGATGTGGGTAAGATGTAAGTGAGCGGATCGGAGGTTCCAGGGGGCTACGTGGTGTTTGACGAGATCTTTTAGGATGTGAGGTCCTTTGTCATGAACGATTTTATGGGTGGTGCAGAGGGTTTTGAAATGAACTCTTTCTTGGATGGGCAGCCAGTGGAGCGATCTTAAGGCAGGTGTTGCGGAGCTTCTACTGTTAGTGCCTGTTAGAAGCCTGGCTGCGGAGTTCTGTACCACTTGCAGTTTTGCTATGAATTTCCGTAGTCAAGTCTAGAAAGTATGAGAATCTGAATTAGTATCTTCCTGGAGTCATGGGGGAGGCGGGGGAGAATCTTGCGGGTGGTGCGAAGGATGCCATAGCAGGCCCCTGCAGTTTTCCTGGCTTGCGTGTTGAACCTGAGGTCCTGGTCGAGCTACATACGCAGGCTCTTAATGTGTTGTTTCGGGGCTGGGGCAGATCCCATGCAGGGGGGTCACAAAGACTTGGGTGTGAAGAGGGATTGGTTGCCCAGTACCAGGATCTCGGTTTTATCGCTGTTAAGTTTGAGGTGTGAGCGATTCATCCTGTGGGAAATGTCTTGAAGGCAGGAGAAAAGGTTGTCAGGGGGGCGGTGTGGCTAACTGAGGGAGACGACAAGTTGAGTGTCGTCAGCATAGGTCACAAGTCTGACTCCATGGGGGGTGACTAGATCCGCCAAGGGGGATAGGTAAACGTTGAAAAGAGTGGGGCTCAGGGACGAACCCTGAGGGACCCCACAGAGTACTGGAGTTACGTGGGACCTGGAAGTTCCCTCGAGAACTTGGTAGGATCTGTTGTGGAGGAAGGATTTGACCCAGGAGAGTGCGGACCCAGAAATACCCAGTCCTCTGAGTCGGTGAATCAGGGTGAGGTGATTCACTGTGTCAAAGGCCGCCCTTAGATCCAGGGGGATCACTGCCACTGATCCCCCTGAATCCAGGATCCTTCTCGCTTCCTCCACAACTGCAATCATTGCAGTTTCCATACCCTGGCCAGGGCGGAAGCCCGTTTGGGAAGTGTGTAGGATGCCGCTGGACTCCAAGAACGCTGAGAGCTGCAGTTAACGAATGTTTCAGCAATCTTGCTGATTCCAGGCAGAAGTGAAGTGGGACGGAAGTTATTCAGCTCAGCGGGATCCAAGTGGGGTTTTTTAAGAAGGGCTTTAACGATGGCCCTTTTCCAGCTAGGGGGGACGGTACCCTGTAATAGGGAGGTGTTGATGAGTGTGGTCAAATGGGGAAGGATGGTGGGGGCAACTAGCTTTAAAATGTTGAGTGGGGCTGGGTCAAGTGGGGAGCCGCATTTTATGGAGAGGAGGATGGGAAGGAGGGTCTCCTCCGTAACAGGGGAGAATGAGTTTATGCCGCATTCATTCTTTAACTGGGTATTGAGGGGAGGGTCAGGGATTTTCAGGAGGTTATTTAATATGTGGAACGTGTCCCTGGATGAGTTGGGGGAGGCTCTGATTATTTCCTCAAAGAAGGCAGCTTGGGTGGTTTTAAGAGCCTTTTTGTAAATACGGATTGAGTGGCTGTATTTTTTCTTTTTTTGTGGGGAGAAGTTTTTCCGCCAAGCTCTTTCAGTTTTTTTACAGCATTTGTTTAGGAGTCAGAGTTCTTGATTGAACAAGGGGGATTTGGGCTTTCCACTGGAGGTGTGGGCAGGTTTTTTGGGCAGAATAATGTCAAGTGGGTCCTCAATCCAAGCAGAGAACTTAGTGTCTGCGACCTGGATAAGGGGTTCATGAGGTGGAAGGGAGAGTTCCATTCCTCAACAACTAATTTCGACCAGCGGCGTTCAAGAGTGCGAGGTGAGGATTTGGTGAGATGGGAGACCGTTGTGTCCCAGCTGAAGGGAATTAGAGAGTGATCTGACCCAGGTAGAGGAGCAGGATTATGCATTTTGATGTTGTCAAGATTTGAGAATAAGGGATCCAAGAGGTGGCCTTTAACATGAGCTGGTTGAAAGATCCAAAGGTTGAGTTGGCAGGCAGCAAGATCTAGTGCCAATTCGGAGGCTACCTTGTCGTCGGGGTTATCAAAGTGGAGGTTTAGGTCTCCTAGGATCGTGAAATTAGGGGAGGTGCAGGCCTGGGAAAGGGAGGATTCCAAGAGGGAACTACAAAATTGCCCTAGGGACCTTGGAGGGCGATATATAAGGATCCCTGACAGCAATGTAGAAGGGGAGACTTGGATGAGGAAGGAGGAGTTTTCGCAGTCTGAGACGGGGCTGTCAATGAGACGGCACATCAGATGGTCTTTGTAGATTATTGCTAGTCCTCCCCCCTTTCCTGAGGATCTGTCCAGGTGCTGGATCAGGTAGCCTGGTGGAAGGGCTTGGACAATGTCGGGGTCGGAATCTGGTGAGATCCAGGTTACTGTGAGGAATAACACCTCAAAGTTATAATGTAGGAGGAGCTTGTGGATTTCAAGGGCGTCCTTGGGCAGTTTAGCAGCGCCATAATAAATGGGGACAACGTGGCGGGGCGGAGGTCGTGTCCCTGGAGGTAATAATGGCAGCTGCAACAGTAACTAGGGGGATCCGTCATAGGAATGGAGTTTGTGTAGGGAGCTTGGGGTGTCGGTCTAAGTTGTAGGAGGTGATCCCTTAAACAGAAAGAGGGACGGGGGTAGTGGTAAGGGGAGTGCTAGGCCCTAGGCCTGTTCTGGTATGGACGGGCGCAGGCGGGCTTACCTTAGGCGCGCCTTTGGTGCGCCAGCGGCGTGGCCACTGCGCGTGTCCGCTCCATGACTTGTAGACCATCTGTCTATGCAGTGAGTGGGCGGGTCAGTGGGGATGTGTTATTGGCGTGACTGAAAGGCGGATGGGCCCGGAAGTAGTAAATCACTTCCGGGGCCCGAAATCCGTCCAGCGTCCCTCCACAACAATCCAAAAACTTGGCAGTGGACGGGGACCGTGGAGCTGGCAGGTACAGTGCAAAGTGCAAATTACAATTCTGTGCAGAACAATTTAAAATCAGAAGCGATTATATAGAGGTTTTCTAATTTAAAAATGGCAGTATGCAAGTTCAGAGTAAAAGGGAGCCCTTCTTCGGCGCTCCTCAAAACGTTAAAATACCTTTGTCTAGCACGTCCAGTGCGCAGCTTGCAAGGCTCCTGTTTTGTAGGCAATAAGGCTGGGGCTAGCCGAGTAGGCGTGACTTTAAGGCGGATGGACCCGAAAGTAGTATATCACTTCCGGGGCCTGAAATCTCGTCCCGCGACCCTCCACAACAATCCAAAAACTTGGCGGTGGACCGGGGACCTTGGAGCTGGTAGGTACAGTGCAAAGTGCAAATTACAATTTTGTGCAGATCAATTTAAAAACAGAAGCGATTATAGAGAGGTTTTCTAATTTAAAAATGGCAGTATGCAAGTTCAGAGTAAGAGGGAGCCCTTCTTCGACGCTCCTCAAAACAACGTTAAAATACCTTCGCCAAGCGCGCCCGAATTCTGTTCTCTTCGAGGTATTGGGTTAGCTGTCTGTTAACGATTTTCTCGATGACCTTGGCCGGGAAGGGGAGCAGAGAGATGGGCCGGAAGTTCTTGAGGTCTCTTGGGTCTGCCTTGGGTTTTTTGAGTAGGGCATGCGTGTTTCCAGCTGTCTGGGAAGGTCGCAGTCTCAAGGGGGAGATTGATGACGTTACATAGGTGGGGAGCGATGGAGCTGCTTGCTTTATTGAAGACGTGGTGCGGGAATGGGTCTGACGGGGAGCTGGAGTGGATTGTGCTCATGGTCTTGATGGTGTCATCGATGCTCACACTGGTCCAGGCTAGCAAGGGGATGTGGTCGATGGTGTGCGGAGGGTCTGTTGTGTTGCTGTCTGTTGGGGCTGTCTGGGTGTTGAAGCTGTCGTGGATGTCTGCTATCTTGCTGTGGAAGAAGGTGGCGAGGGAGTCGCACAGGGCTTACGATGGCGGGATGTCGTTGGTGTTGGATAAGCATGGGCGAATTTTGCGGATCTGCTGTCCATGAATTCATGCGAAATCACAAAAAAATCTGAGAATTTGCAGATTTTCCCTCAAAATCTCAGATTCTTTTGCGATTTGCACCATACTTAACTGGAGTACTTTCTACTGGCTAATCAGTAAGTGCTACCTCGTTGGGTAAATTTATAGTGCTTTTCCTACACTGCAGCTGCGTAAAGGGCCAGATGATTTGTCCCCAATGACCATGTGTGCCTGTAACTTTGCCACTGCGACAAAAGGTGCCGAGGTTCCTTGAGTGAGCTATCCATCATAGTGAGAAAAGGGCGGGAAGACGTTTGATTCCGCTAGTGTGTGGTGCGGCGCCTCTATGCGTGTTCACTTGCCTCTTGTGTATAAAGGGTCAGAGAGCGAGCAGGGCAGCAGGTGAGGAGAAAGCAGCCTCCTGGTCGCAGAAACGGGGTTGCACTCGAGAAACTCATAGATGCAAAGACCTCCCTCGGGTATTACAGCTAATTTTCAACTGCAGATATGGGGTTAAAGCACACTTGCCCAGCCTCGACCGTGCTCACTAATGCTTTTGGGCTGATTAAAACGCTACTGAATTTGAGCTTCAACTCGGGCACCTGTTTTATTTATATCTGTAAGTGCTTCCTGTTGAGATTTATAATTGTTGTGACAGGAGCCTCGTGCCAGAATTAATCCTGCCCTGCATAGTTATCCACGAAGATGCCACCGTTTTTTGCAGTACCTCTACTCAACTGGAGTACTTTCTACTGGCTAATCCAGTAAGTGCTTCCTCATTGGGTAAATGATATTGCTTTTCCTACACTGCAGCTGCGTAGGGCCAGAAGATTTGTCACCACTGACCATGTGTGCCTGTAACTTTGCCACAGCGCCAAAAGGCGCCGAGGTCCCTTGAGTGAGCTGTCCATCATAGTTGTGAAAGGGCAGGAAGACGTTTGATTCCGCTAGTGTGTGGTGCGGCGCTTCTATGCGTGTTCACTTGCCTCTTGTGTATAAAGGGTCAGAGAGCGAGCAGGGCAGCAGGTGAGGAGAAAGCAGCCTCCTGGTCGCAGAAACGGGGTTGCACTGAGAAACTCATAGATGCAAAGACCTCCCTCGGGTATTACAGCTAATTTTCAATTGCAGATATGGGGTTAAAGCACACTTGCCCAGCCTCGACCGTGCTCACTAATGCTTTTGGGCTGATTAAAACGTTACTGAATTTGAGCTTCAACTCGGGCACCTGCTTTATTTATATCTGTAAGTGCTTCCTGTTGAGGTTTAATTTTTGTGGCAGGAGCCTCGTGCCAGAATGAATCCTGCCCTGCATAGTTATCCGCGAAGATGCCACCATTTTGTGCAGTACCTCTACTCAACTGGAGTACTTTCTACTGGCTAATCCAGTTAGTGCTACCTCGTTGGGGAAATGATAGTGCTTTTCCTACACTGCAACTGCGTAGGGCCAGAAGATTTTTCTCCACTGACCATGTGTGCCTGTAACTTTGCACACTTGCCCAGCCTCAACCATGCTCACTAATGTTTTGGGCTGATTAAAACACTACTGAATTTCAGCTTCAACTCGGGCCATACTTGTAACTATTCTCTGACCCTGCTTCGAGGGTCAGAGCAGGGTCAGAGAATAGTTGCAAGTAGACGCCGCTCAGTAAGCACTTACCAGGTTACAGCAGGTGCCCAAGTTGAAGTTATATTCTTTGTAACGATTTTGTAAATGATTACAAAGAAATTAGCTTCAACTTGGGCACCTGCTGTAGCCCTGTAACTTCTTCCTGCTAAAAATGTGTCCCGCTTGCGGATTCGCAGATTTTTCAGCAATTTCGCGAAATACCGGATCGCGAAATTGTAGAAAATCCGCAAATTCCATGAGCGGAACAAATTTTCGGCCCACACTTAGTGTTGGAGCTGGGGTTGGAGAGTTCCTTCACGATGTTGAAGAGCTCCTTGCTGTCCTGTGCATTGTTGTCGAGGCGGTCTTTGAAGGAGGTCTTCTTGGCAGCCCTGATGAGGTGGTAGTGGTTGTGACCGCGTCCTTGTGTGCTGCATTGCTGTCCGGAGTTTGTACACTGTGCCATTTCTTCTCTAGTTTTCGCAGGCTTGCTTGGAATCTAGGAGTTCTGGGGTGAACCAGCTGGCCCTCTTGCTGGTGTCTCTGTGGAGGGGGTTTCTTCAGAGGGCGAGGGTGTTGGCACAGTCCTCGATCCAGCGTCTGAGGTTGTGGGACGTTGGTGTTGGAGGGTTCGGTGGGTGGGCTGAGAACGAGGTTTGCATGTAGTTGGTCTTCTGTGATTTTGCTCCAGCTGTGGAAGGGGATCAGTTGGGTACCGTGGTGTGTGGTGGGTTTCTGGAAGGTGAAGCTGATGCAGCGGTGGTCGGTCCAGAGGAATTCGGTGGTGTGGCTGAAGGAGACATAAAGGCTTGAGGAGAAGACGGGTCGAGCGTGTGGCCGGCGGAGTGGGTGGGTGTTGTGATGAGTTGTCTCAGTCCGTGGTTGGCGAGGTTATCGATCAGGGTTGTAGAGTTGTTGTTGTTCTCAATGTGAAAGTTCAGGTCTCCAAGGAGGATGTAGTCGGTAGAGGTAAGGGTGTGCGTGCTGATGAAGTCGGCGATGGAGTCGCTGAACGGGGGGCAGGGTCCGGGGGAGTCGGTAGATTAGGATGCCTCTGAGGGTGGAGTTGGGGTCTGTGTGGATCTGTGAATGCATGTGCTCGGCGGTGCTGAGCGCATCGTCGGTGCTAGTCGAGACCCTGATGCTGTTCTTGTGGACTATGGTGATTCCCGCTCCGACTCCATTGGTACGGTCTCTGCGGGTGATCTTGTAGCCGTCTGGGATGGCAATGTCAGGTGCAGAGGATTTGTTCAACCAGGTCTCTGTCAGGAAGGCGACGTCTGGGAAGGTTGTGTTGAGCAGGTCCCAGAGCTCGACGGTGTGTTGGCTTGCGGAGCGGGTGTTCAGTAGTATGCATCGCAGGTGGTTGAGGTCTTTCTTGGTGGGTGGTTCGTCGGCTCTGTGGCTGGTGTAGCTGCAGTTCCGGTAGGTGAAGGGACTGTGTGTGCATTTCGGGGCACCCTTAAAGCAGTTGTGGGTCCGTCCAGGGTTGATAGCGTGCATAGTGCTGGCGTCATAGTGGCAGCAGTCAACGTGGCGGGTGCAGTGGCCAGGGGTTCTGCCTCTGGGAGCAGTCCTGGCGCAAGACGGGCACAGACGGGCTTGCCACATGCCAGCTGCGCGACTGCACAGCAGCCGGCATGTGTGGGGAGGTAGGAGTGAGGAGCAGCTGGGAGGCGGGAGGCGGGGGCAGTGAATGGGCAGTCAGGGGGGCAGAGCCGCAGGGGGCGCAGCGGCAGGGACGGTGAGGGGCGACGAAGGAAACAGAAGGCAAAAGGGCACAACAATTGAGGGGGAAACAAGATGCACAGAGGGCAGAAAGGTCACAAAAAGGGCAAAAAGGTCACAAGAATACAGGGGGAAACAAGTGGCACAGAAGGCAAAAAATCACAAGAAAGGGCAGAAAGGTCTCAAAAAATGGGAGGAAACGAGTGGCACAGAAGGCAGAAAGGTCACAGAAATGCAGGGGCAGCTAAGCAACAGAAGGCAAAAATGTGCAGAGAGACACGGGACCGCAAGGGGAGCATAAGAAAAAACACAGGCAGAGACAATGGGGCAGCGAGGGAGAGAACAGGCACAGGTGGTGCTGTGCAGAGGGGGAGCGATCTACCTGGAAGGGTCTTTGCCTGTATGTCTCTGAATTTGGCATAGCTATCTGTTTGATCTGTAAGAGCATTAAGTTCCTGAAGTTCTCCACTTGTTGTCACTGTAGAGGTGTCCTGCGGTACTTCCACTTGTTTGAAATGGAGAATGTGTTTTGCCTCAAATGGAGCTTTGACAAAGTAGAGTTCATTGTTCCTTCTTAATAAAAACAAATGAAGCAGGTATTCTCACCTGTAGGGATTTTCTTCTAGCGCAGAATGGTTGTACTGTTCCTAAATGCTCATAGTTTGGCTAAAATTGAAGCAGGGTCATCCTAGAACAACAAAGTGTTTCCCTTGAATTGAATTGTATCCTGCATATAAGTTGCTGCAAAACCAATAAATGTTACTTTGAAATAGTCTACACACATCAAGACATCAGGAGCCAGATTTAGTTTTTGGTGAAAGGGTGAAAAGACTCTCTGTTTTAATTCTAGTATCTCTGGTTTGAGCTCCAGCTCCTTTCTATTGTGTGGATGTTTTTTCGGGTTGCTTTCAAGATGATCTATGTCTTTAGTAGCTGGGGCTTGCATGCTTTGATGGTCAAAGCATGTCTGAGACTTACGTTACCTTGATCCTAGTGAATCATGGAATGCCTGCTTGTCCACTTTTATCTGGTGGACAAGCTCCTTCACTTTCAGTGTTTTGGCAGTTGTTAATGTTTGCAATCTGTGCACCTTTCACAACTGCAAGGTCAGACTGTTTATTGACAGTGAAACTTAATGGATCAAGGTGCCAGTATTGCACAAGGCAACCTGTTGGTTTAGCAGGCAAGGAACCCCTCCACAGTGCAAACTTGTCCATCCCTCCTTGTGAGCTTTCATTTGTTTAAGTGTTAGAAGGAAATGAGCCATATGCTCAAATCTTCCTGGGATCTTATTAGTAATTCTGCTGAGCAGTCACTCATTGACAACCTCCTATCACCGTCAACAAACAACTGACCCGCTACCTCGAGGAGAACAGCATCCTGGACCCGTCCCAGTCAGGTCCCGCTCAACCACAGCACAGAAACTGTCCTCATAGCCGCAACCGATGACATCAGGACCCTGCTAGACAACGGAGAAACTGCGGCCCTCATCCTCCTGGACCTGTCAGCCGCCTTCAACACTGTCTGCCACTGCACGCTACGAACACGACTCCATGACGCTGTGATCCAAGAGAAGGCCTTGGACTGGAATACGTCCTTCCTCTACAGCAAAACACAGTGTCCGCCCCCTCTCTTCCGCTCCGAAGCCACCAAGATCATCTGCTGCGTACCCCAGGGCTCATCACTCAGCCCAACGATGTTCAACATATACATGGCACCGCTCGCCCATGTCGCACAAATGCACAATATCAACATCATCTCTTTTGCCGATGAAACCCAGCTGATCCTCTCCCTCACCAAGGACCCCCACACTGCCAAAACCAACCTTCACGAAGCAATAAAGGCAGTCGCCGAATGGATGAGGAACAGCCGACTTAAGCTGAACTCGGACAAGACGGAGGTCCTCATCCTTGGATCCACCCCTCGAGCCTGGGACGACTCCTGGTGGCCGACCGCACTGGGAACAGCTCCAACACCCACCGACCATGCACAAAACCTAGGGGTCATCCTCGACTCTACCCTCTCTATGACTAAGCAGGTCAATGCTGTCTCTTCCTCCTGCTTCAACACCATTTTCATGCTCCGCAAGATCTACAAGTGGATCCCCACCGAAACCAGAAGAAGGGTTTACCCAGGCCCTTGTCAGCAGCAGGCTGGACTATGGAATTGCCCTCTTGGCCAGGCTCCTGAAATGACTTCAACGCATCCAAAACGCCTCTGCACTCCTGATCCTCAACATCCCTCGCCGCAGCCATATCACATCCCACCTGAGAGACCTGTACTGGCTCCCCGTCAATAAGAGGATAACCTTCAAGCTCCTCACCCTTGCACACAAGGCACTCCACAACACCAAACCAGCGTACCTCAACAGACGACTCAGCTTCCACACCCTCACCTGCCAGCTCTGCTCCGCTAACCTCGCCCTCACCACAGTCCCCCACATCCGAAGAGCAACCTCCGGTTGCAGATCATTCTCCCCCCTCACTGCCAAGACCTGGAACACCCTCTCCATCCACCTACGGCAAACCCAAGACCAACTGACCTTCAGAAGACTCCTCAAGGCCTAGGTCTTCAAGCAGTAGCAGCACTCCCCACCCCCCAGCGCCTTGAGGCCCTCACAGGTATGTAGTGTGCTTTACAAATGCTACGATGGATTGATTTATTGATTGATTGATTGATCACCATCAGACCTGCCACTACATTCCCCTGCTGACTACATCAAAGATCTGGAAAGGCTCAAGGTAAAGTAAATGGGTGCACTTCATGGTGCTTCATCGTCTGGTCTGGGTATCTATGCTGTAAAGTGCTAGGATCGCCCAATCGCTGAAAACCCTGAGCTGCAGCTGGTCCCTTTGAGTGGCCAAGCTCTGTCCTCCTCAACTCCAGTATCTCTGCATTATCTGGGCCCTCCTCTGGGGCAGCTTTCGTGAATGCTTCATTACAGGCAGGTAGGTAATGCGGTGATCATGTTGCTCAACTTTCAATGTTTTCCTTGGCCCATTCAGCAGTTTTGGTAGATATCAGGCTCTTCGGGGCTTAGAATAATTATGTGGTATTGGCAGTGTGGAATGGAGTACCTCAGGATGGTGCTGATAAAGATTACATATACATGAATACTTGCCACTGCTGGAAGACCCTCAATTGTCCAGGTGCTTACCGTTGAAATGTTCTGCCTGTCACCTTGAATGTCAGCTGCACCTCCCATCTAACCCAAATTGAAACCTGAACAGGGCCATGGCCACAGAATGTCTTCAGCTTGCTGCTTCCATCTGAGGGCTGACCTTCTACTATGCCAAACTTCAGCCGCTGGAGCACAGGATTATAATGGCCATCCAGGGCCCAGAGTGCAGAGCTCAGCTCAAGCTCATATTGTCAGATTTCTCCCAGGTCTTTGCCCTGTCCAGGCAAACTTTAAGAATACAGAAGTGCTCGTACTACCGGTGCTTCATGTTCATTAACACTGCCCGAAAACTTATGCGTTGGAATGCATCTCAAGAAGGAAACATCCTTTGCCATGATGTGCCTTTAAAATACAGTCTCTACTCCGACTGCGACATTAACATGAGTTTATTTCCCTGCAAGTCATTACTATGACTTTCTGTAGGGGGCACGTTGTTGGACTGGTGTTGAATTTTAAGTCCAACTTCTTCCCTACTGTTGCGTAGACTGGAGTTGGAATAGTTAATTATGCTAAAATCAAGCACCCCTAAGGCAAGTCATTGTAACAACTTGCTTGGTTAAGGAACACGTGGTAATGTATCAGTCGAGGTAGAGACAGCATTGTAAAAACATGCATAGTAAATACATGTGGGGTTCCATCATACAGCCATCACAAGAGGCTGCCCTGTAAGCGCCAGTGAAGGTTGTGCTGGCTAGGTTGCCACTGCCGCTGGTGTTACTCAGGCATTGCAAAAAGCAAGAGTGGGAACTGGAGCCCGCTAAAGTTGCACATGAGATTGTAAGATATAGTATTAAAAATACTTACTATAGTGCAGGCCATTGTCTCCAAATGGAGACAGAAAAACGCAAGAGGGGCCTCTATGGTGATGAGGGTTCATTGTGGGAGTGGGTGGGACCAAGGAATAGAAAGGGAAGAAAGACAAGATGCTGTAAAAGTGTAATGGGAACAGCCATCTTTCCAATTATGATATAAAGCATTATTTGCCTTGAGTGAGGACTTATTTCAAGTTGTATGGACTGTGACAAGGAGGAATGGTGAGAGGGTACTGACAGCAGTGGATTAACTATCAATAATGTAGCAGGTGCAGTGGCACCAGGAGTTTTAAAGGTCAAATGCACTCAAATTATGGCTGCATTTTACTGTCACACTGGTAGATGTGGGATCCATTATCCTCGCTCACTCCAGGGTCCATGACCCCTTGCTATGTCACTAAATGAAAGTGTTCTTTTGTGGATGTTGTAGTAGTGTATAGATTGTAGTGTAAGGACACTCGAATAAGCTTTACACCTATGAATAAATCTTACGCATCAGAAAATCTTTGTTTGAGATATCACAGCAGAAAACAGATGTGCTGGGAATAAATATTAAAGGTGCCAGGGGATAGGCTCATTAATCTTTATGATTCTTCTGAGCATTAATTTAAGATGTTTGCTTGGTTTACCCAGGGGACATGAAGCCCTCACAGGCTCGGCCTGGAGCAGCATCAGCTCTGCCTGCAATGCATAAATACAGCTGGAGCACATATGGCCTCAAGACCCTGCAGTGGCAGAGAGGGCTGCTGCTGGCTCACAGCCATGTGGGCTTCCAACCCAGAGGAGGAGTCTACAAGAAAGACGTGCCCACGGTAGGGAGGGCTGCTCTTGGCCACTGCACTGTCTGTTGGGAGCCCTGGCCAGGTATCCGCTGTGACCCCAGGCAGAAGACTTCCACCAGATGACCCTGGCTCTGAGACTTCCACCAGAAGACCCTGGCCCTGAGACTTCCAGAAGAGGACCCTGGCCCTGAGACTTCCAGAAGAGGACCCTGGCTCTGAGACTTCCAGAGAAGGACCCTGGCTCTGAGACTTCCAGAGGAGGACCCTGGCTGTGAGACTTCCAGAAGAGGACCCTGGCTCTGAGACTTCCAGAAGAGGACCCTGGTCCTGAGACTTCCACCAGAAGACCCTGGCCCTGAGACTTCCAGAGGAGGACCCTGGCCCTGAGAATTCCAGAAGAGGACCCTGGCTCCGAGACTTCCAGAAGAGGACCCTGGCCCTGTGACTTCCAGAAGAGGACCCTGGCTCTAGGACTTCCATCAGAGTACCCTGGCCCTGAGACTTCCAGAAGAGGACCCTGGCCCTGAGACTTCCAGAAGAGGACCCTGGCTCTGAGACTTCCAGAAGAGGACCCTGGTCCTGAGACTTCCACCAGAGGACCCTGGCTCCGAGACTTCCAGAAGACGACCCTGGCCCTGAGACTTCCACCAGAGGACCCTGGCCCTGAGACTTCCACCAGAGGACCCTGGCTCTAGGACTTCCATCAGAGTACCCTGGCTCTGAGACTTCCAGAGGAGGACCCTGGCCCTGAGACTTCCAGAAGAGGACCCTGGCTCTGAGACTTCCAGAAGAGGACCCTGGTCCTGAGACTTCCACCAGAAGACCCTGGCCCTGAGACTTCCAGAGGAGGACCCTGGCCCTGAGAATTCCAGAAGAGGACCCTGGCTCCGAGACTTCCAGAAGAGGACCCTGGCCCTGTGACTTCCAGAAGAGGACCCTGGCTCTAGGACTTCCATCAGAGTACCCTGGCCCTGAGACTTCCAGAAGAGGACCCTGGCCCTGAGACTTCCACCAGAGGACCCTGGCCCTGAGACTTCCAGAGGAGGACCCTGGCTCTGAGACTTCCACCAGAGGACCCTGGCTCCGAGACTTCCAGAAGACGACCCTGGCCCTGAGACTTCCACCAGAGGACCCTGGCCCTGAGACTTCCACCAGAGGACCCTGGCCCTGAGACTTCCAGAAGAGGACCCTGGCCCTGAGACTTCCACCAGAGGACCCTGGCTCTAAGATTTCCACCAGAGGACCCTAGCCCTGAGACTTCTACCAGAGGACCCTGCCCCTGAGACTTCCACCAGAGGACCCTGGCTCTGAGACTTCCACCAGAGGACCCTGGCTCTGAGACTTCCAGAGGAGGACCCTGGCTCTAAGACTTCCACCAGAGGACCCTGGCTCCGAGACTTCCAGAAGAGGACCCTGGCTCTGAGACTTCCACCAGAGGACCCTGAGACTTCCAGAAGAGGACCCTGGCTCTAAGACTTCCACCAGAGGACCCTGGCTCTAAGACTTCCAGAAGATGACCCTGGCTCTAGGACTTCCATCAGAGGACCCTGGCTCCGAGACTTCCAGAAGAGGACCTTGGCTCTGAGACTTCCACCAGAGGACCCTGGCCCAAGACTTCCACCAGAGGACCCTGGCTCTGAGACTTCCAGAAGAGGACCCTGGCTCTAGGACTTCCATCAGAGGACCCTGGCCCTGAGACTTCCACCAGAGGACCCTGGCTCCGAGACTTCCACAAGAGGACCGTGGCTCTGAGACTTCCACCAGAGGACCCTGGCCCAAGACTTCCACCAGAAGACCCTGGCTCTGAGACTTCCACCATAGGACCCTGGCCCTGAGACTTCCAGAGGAGGACCCTGGCTCTAGGACTTCCACCAGAGGACCCTGGCCCTGAGACTTCCAGAGGAGGACCCTGGCTCTGAGACTTCCAGAAGAGGACCCTGGCTCTAGGACTTCCACCAGAGGACCCTGGCTCTGAGACTTCCACCAGAGGACCCTGGCCCTGAGACATCTAGAGGAGGACCCTGGCCCTGACACTTCCAGAAGAGGACCCTGGCTCTGAGACTTCCACCAGAGGACCCTGGCTCTAAGTCTTCCAGAAGAGGACCATGGCCCTGAGACTTCCACCAGAGGACCCTGGCTCTGAGACTTCCAGAAGAGGACCCTGGCCCTGAGACTTCCACCAGTGGAACTTGGCCCGAGACTTCCACCAGAGGACCCTGGCCCTGAGACTTCCAGAGGAGGACCCTGGCTCTGAGACTTCCACCAGAGGACCCTGGCCCTGAGACTTCCATCA
Source organism: Lissotriton vulgaris (assembly GCF_964263255.1). NCBI lineage: Eukaryota > Metazoa > Chordata > Amphibia > Caudata > Salamandridae > Lissotriton > Lissotriton vulgaris. The sequence continues at coordinate 22,249,786 of NC_141685.1, read as the reverse complement.
GAGGACCCTGGGCCTGAGACTTCCACCAGAGGACCCTGGCCCTGAGACTTCCAGAGGAGGACCCTGGCTCTAAGACTTCCACCAGAGGACCATGGCCCTGAGACTTCCAGAGGAGGACCCTGGCTCTAAGACTTCCAGAAAAGGACCCTGGCTCTGAGACTTCCATCAGAGGACCCTGGCCCTGAGACTTCCAGAGGAGGACCCTGACCCTGAGACTTCCAGAAGAGGACCCTGGCCCTGAGACTTCCACCAGAGGACCCTAGCCCTGAGACTTCTACCAGAGGACCCTGCCCCTGAGACTTCCACCAGAGGACCCTGGCTCTGAGACTTCCACCAGAGGACCCTGGCTCTGAGACTTCCAGAGGAGGACCCTGGCTCTAAGACTTCCACCAGAGGACCCTGGCTCCGAGACTTCCAGAAGAGGACCCTGGCTCTGAGACTTCCACCAGAGGACCCTGAGACTTCCAGAAGAGGACCCTGGCTCTAAGACTTCCACCAGAGGACCCTGGCTCTAAGACTTCCAGAAGATGACCCTGGCTCTAGGACTTCCATCAGAGGACCCTGGCTCCGAGACTTCCAGAAGAGGACCTTGGCTCTGAGACTTCCACCAGAGGACCCTGGCCCAAGACTTCCACCAGAGGACCCTGGCTTTGAGACTTCCAGAAGAGGACCCTGGCTCTAGGACTTCCATCAGAGGACCCTGGCCCTGAGACTTCCACCAGAGGACCCTGGCTCCGAGACTTCCAGAAGAGGACCGTGGCTCTGAGACATCCACCAGAGGACCCTGGCCCAAGACTTCCACCAGAAGACCCTGGCTCTGAGACTTCCACCATAGGACCCTGGCCCTGAGACTTCCAGAGGAGGACCCTGGCTCTAGGACTTCCACCAGAGGACCCTGGCCCTGAGACTTCCAGAGGAGGACCCTGGCTCTGAGACTTCCAGAAGAGGACCCTGGCTCTAGGACTTCCACCAGAGGACCCTGGCTCTGAGACTTCCACCAGAGGACCCTGGCCCTGAGACATCTAGAGGAGGACCCTGGCCCTGACACTTCCAGAAGAGGACCCTGGCTCTGAGACTTCCACCAGAGGACCCTGGCTCTAAGTCTTCCAGAAGAGGACCATGGCCCTGAGACTTCCACCAGAGGACCCTGGCTCTGAGACTTCCAGAAGAGGACCCTGGCCCTGAGACTTCCACCAGAGGAACTTGGCCCGAGACTTCCACCAGAGGACCCTGGCCCTGAGACTTCCAGAGGAGGACCCTGGCTCTGAGACTTCCACCAGAGGACCCTGGCCCTGAGACTTCCATCAGAGGACCCTGGGCCTGAGACTTCCACCAGAGGACCCTGGCCCTGAGACTTCCAGAGGAGGACCCTGGCTCTAAGACTTCCACCAGAGGACCATGGCCCTGAGACTTCCAGAGGAGGACCCTGGCTCTAAGACTTCCAGAAAAGGACCCTGGCTCGGAGACTTCCATCAGAGGACCCTGGCCCTGAGACTTCCAGAGGAGGACCCTGACCCTGAGACTTCCAGAAGAGGACCCTGGTCCTGAGACTTCCACCAGAGGACCCTGGCCCTGAGACTTCCACCAGAGGACCCTCGCCCTGAGACTTCCACCAGAGGACCCTGGGCCTGAGACTTCTAGAGGAGGACCCTGGCCCTGAGAAAGACCACCTTCAGAACAAAAAGGTATGTTTCATTACATTGTATATCTGCATGTATATTTGTATGTGGTAATTCTGTCCTCAAACGTACCTGATTTAAAGGAACGATCTGAGTCCTTTTATAACCTAAAGTTGTTTGCTTTGTCCGCTATCCCAAGCTATTGTTATAAGTAGGGACAGTTGGCATTAAAAGGGCAACTTATATAAGTGTCAAAGTCATAGCTTGAAAACTGGCACATAGTTACAACTTATTAATTATTTAGCACCGAGAAAAGCGGACGAGGAAATTCAAAGCAAGAGGCCTTCAGTGTCCTGACAGTGCATCGTTATGTAAATCTGTGTCCATTGAGCATGTTACAGGCAGCCATACTATTAGGAGGATTCAAATTGTGGCTGCATAAATCCAACTGTGGGTTCACAGGCTGGTCACACACTGACTTTAGCTCAAGAACAGGGTGCAGGCCACACACTCTCTCTCAACCAGGAACAGGGTGCAGGCCACACACTCTCTCAAGCCAGGAACAGGGTACAGAGTGGACCACACACTCTCTTACAACCAGGAACAGGGTGCAGACCACACACTCTCTTACAACCAGGAACAGGGTGCAGACCACACACTCTCTTACAACCAGGAACAGGGTGCAGACCACACACTCTCTTACAACCAGGAACAGGGTGCAGACCACACACTCTCTTACAACCATGAACAGGGTGCAGGCCACACACTCTCTTACAACCAGTAACAGGGTGCAGACCACACACTCTCTTACAACCAGGAACAGGGTGCTGGCCACACACTCTCTTACAACCAGGAACAGGGTGCAGACCACACACTCTCTTACAACCAGGAACAGGGTGCTGGCCACACAGCCTTCTACAACCAGGAACAGGGTGCAGACCACACACTCTCTTAGAACCAGGAACATGGTGCTGGCCACACAGTCTTCTACAACCAGGAACAGGGTGCAGACCATACACTCTCTTACAACCAGGAACAGGGTGCAGACCACACACTCTCTTACAACCAGGAACAGGGTGCAGGCCACACACTCTCTTACAACCAGGAACAGGGTGCAGACCACACACTCTCTTACAACCAGGAACAGGGTGCAGACCACACACTCTCTTACAACCAGGAACAGGGTGCAGGCCACACACTCTCTTACAACCAGGAACAGGGTGCAGACCATACACTCTCTTACAACCAGGAACAGGGTGCAGACCACACACTCTCTTAAAACCAGGAACAGGGTGCTGGCCACAAAGTCTTCTACAACCAGGAATAGGGTGCAGACCACACACTCTCTTACAACCAGGAACAGGGTGCAGACCACACACTCTCTTAAAACCAGGAACAGGGTGCAGACCACACACTCTCTTACAACCAGGAACAGGGTGCAGACCATACACTCTCTTACAACCAGGAACAGGGTGCAGACCACACACTCTCTTACAACCAGGAACAGGGTGCTGGCCACACAGCCTTCTACAACCAGGAACAGGGTGCAGACCACACACTCTCTTAGAACCAGGAACATGGTGCTGGCCACACAGTCTTCTACAACCAGGAACAGGGTGCAGACCACACAATCTCTTACAACCAGGAACAGGGTGCAGACCACACACTCTCTTACAACCGGGAACAGGGTGCAGACCACACACTCTCTTACAACCAGGAACAGGGTGCTGGCCACACAGCCTTCTACAACCAGGAACAGGGTGCAGACTGTAGGAGAGTAGGGTCTGCAATCCTATGATCACCCAGATTTTTTGCTTTTGTTTCACTGGTTTACGACTTTCTCTGGCTGTGGGCCTGCCAATCAGACCCACAGCCTGGCTGTTCTCTTTCTAAATTACGACATGTACCCTAGGTGCATTTACCAATTGGTACTGGGCCACCTTATCAGACCCTGTAACTCAGGGCATAGGTGTACCCAGGGCCACCAGGGGCTGCAGCATGTATTATGCCACCCCTGGCTGGCCTCCTAAATTTGACACAACTGGCTGCATGACAGCTGGGGCGAAGTCGTGTAATCACCCTTTGCTTTAGATATAGTAGCCCTATATCTAACCACACAATGGACACCCGAGTTCCTATCAGTCACTCCTATGGCAGGCCTTGACAATCCTGAAGGCAGAGTGCGTGGGCTCGTGTGAACTGTGCTCTGGCCCGAGCCGAGCCGGTTGCAGCTTGCGGAGCAAAGACCCAATGGCTGTTCCATGATAACGCGTGCCACATCGGTAACTACGGTGTCGCGTTATCAAGACATGTCGAGTAAGGTGTCATACGAATCGGGATGCTGCCCTCTCACCAACCCTGGCGACGAGGTTAGCATTCCGCCCTTCTAGAGGGACACGACATGTACGTAACTGTGAACCCCGGTTAAAGTTAACGAAAGCCTCAGCTCCACAAAATGGATGCTGCCACCACAGACACGAGTCTGACCTCCTGCTGCTGGGAGTCCTTCCAGCGAGGAGCGCTCGGACAAAGGGTTTCCTGTCGAGGGCGGTGTTCGCACCGTCCCAGACAGGGTTTGTGTATTCTGGGTAGGTAGGGCTTTGGCGAGAAGGTGACTGCGGAGTGGCACCCCGGTGCTCACTACACATCTGCCGGTTAGAACCAGTTCCAGGGGCGACAGCCCTGGGCTGGGGAAAGTCTGGCAGGGGAGAGGGGTGTAACTACCCCCCTTCCTGGTCCCACCCTTAGGGCAGGACCTAGTCATGTACCCACCCCTTTCTTTAGAATAAAGGCCGGAGCAGGGACCCTTCCAAATTAGATCATCTTTGAATCAAGAATACTTTCTACGAAAGGACTTCAAGACTCTTCTCAAGATTTCTCCCTTGTGGCTAAGGAGTAGTCACCCTGCATCAGCGGGCACCATCTAAGAACTCTGCGGTTTGCTGTAAGTCCTTCCTCAAGGAATCCGACGGCCCAGCTCGACGAGAACCGGCTTCCCTGGCACCTCTGACCTCTACCCACGTCATCAGCTCAGCTGTGATCTGTGGGTGCGACGAGACCTCGAGGGACCGGCCATCATCAGAACCTGCACGCTCTTAACCAGCACGACCATCGAGGTAACTCTCTGGTGAGTGCTCTGGGGTCCGAGAAGCCCCGACCCTGAGCCGCTCCAGCACCGAAGTGCAGTCTCCCAGCATCTCCACGATCTGCGTGGGGCCCTTCTGCTCGCTGCTCAGCACGTTGTCTGGTCACTAGCCGCTGGCTTGTGTCCTTCCTTGACGACGACCGACAAACATCACTGCTGGTCTGGTTGCTCCAGACTGGCCCTTGCTTCCATCTTTCCGAGAAGCACCCCGGACCCTCCTGGTCCACTCAAGACGCCATCTTAGGCCTACCACGTGGCCCTGAGATCTGCCAAGGCTTGTTGCCCCATCCTGGGCCCAGCGACGCCGACAGCATCATCCTTCGTGGGACAGCTCGCACCTCCACCGTGGTCGCCGACAACGCCTCCCGGTCCGTGAGACTGCAGAGCCTAGCGTCGCCCACTCACCTGGTCGAGGTGACGGCCAACTGGTGCCTTCCTGGTACCCTCTGACTACTGGCTAGTAGTACGAACTTGGTCCCCTCTGCTTTCAGGTTTCATCAATCTCCGATCCAGGCTTGGATCTCTACGAACTATTCAGCACTGGTCGCCGGCCAGCAACTCTTTTCTTCCGGCTCCTGGCTCGTCAGTGAAGACCCCGACGCCTGTAAGACTTGTGCAGTCGCAGCCCTCGTGGCTAGGTAACTCGGCATTTCGGTGCCTGCATAGCCTCTTTACTCTAGGGTCCCGAGTCCCTCGCTTCCGACTTGCCTTATCGGGTCCGCCCGAGACCTTAACCTTTCCGTGTCCTCGGACACTTGTTTTAAACTGTGCACTTGAAGTATTTGCTAAAGAGATTTGGTTTGTGCTTAGTACCCTGTCCTCATAAAGAGTACAGGGCTGTTGTGATTCTTAATAAATATACTGTTTATTTTCATAACACTTGTGTGGTGTCCTTTCACTGGGTGTTCAAGGGGTACATGTGTGGTAAACAGCTGGCTTAACGCGCCCTCTCGAGTCTTTAGCCTTAGACTGCTCGTATCCACGCTACTAGGATAGCTGGTCTATAGGTTGACTTACAACCAAACACCATAAGGGTCGTTGGAACGATACATAGCGGTCGCTAGAATAGCGAACGTTGCATATCGGGCCAACTTCTCACATTGGTGAGCAGCGGTTGGGATTTGAGCTTGCTGTTGTTTTACCACACGTATCCTAAGAATATCTTGTTGAAAGATCGCACAAGTACTGTTAGTACATATAACTAAAAGCTTAGAATACTCTGAGTTCTACTGAACCAGCTGTTGTAGCTCCCCAAGGCTTAGCACACCTTGGCTACAACTCTTAGCAAGGGAACAGTAGGTAAACACATAGTGTAGGTAGGTGCATCACTTACACCACACTAGAAACAGTATGTCGGACCAAGGAGGAAACTCTGGGTCTCCCCTTGTGTCAGTTGACCCTCCACAGGTCATCCCTTCAGGATATACTGTGCTGAGCTTCAAGGAGTTAAGACGACTGTGTCACTCCAGGAAGATTCAGCAGGGGTCTAACCCCACAACGTCCTTTCTGATTGGTCTCTTGGAGACTTATGATGCCAGAAGAGCTGAGAAACTTCGTAGCTCTTCTAATCCAGAAGGAGACATGCCTCCCCTCGAGGGAACCCGAGACGATCCTGACCTCATCCACCTCGCAACTGAGAACGAAGATGGGGAGGAGGATGAGGATGAGGATCTCTCTGGGGATGAGGCAGATAAGGGACAGGTAGAAGTCGTCAGACTAACACGGTCCAACTTAAGCAAACATGATAGTGGTACTGGGGGACCCCCGGCGCTACTGTCAGGTCCGCTTAACATTGGGAATGGACGAGCCAGATCTCTGTCAAGAGGCTCTGGCAGATCCCTTCAAACCAATGGCTCTCACAACTCTTCTCAAAGAGGGATGACGTCCCCTCAGAGGAGAGTGTACGAAGCTAAAGAAAGGGCAGCCAATCTAAGGATTGAAAGGGAAGAACTTGCCCTGGCCAAAGAAAGGCTCGCCTTTGCTAGAGAGCAACAGTTAAGTGGGGTAGTCCCCACTGGTGGCAGCAATGTACCTAGTAATAGGGAAAAGAGTTTCGATACGAAACACCTTGGGAAGATAGTGCCCCCCTTTAAACAAGGGGACGACATCCACAAATGGATTACTGCTTTGGAGAGGGCCTGCACTGTGCAAGGTGTACCCCAGAGTCGGTGGGCAGCTATCTTGTGGCTCTCCTTTGAAGGAAAAGGAAGAGACAAGCTCCTCACCACAAGGGTGGAGGATGCTAACGATTACCAAATCTTGAAAAACACACTCGTTGAAGGGTTCGGCCTAACCACTGAGCAGTACAGGGTGCTGTTCAGGGATACCCAGAAAACGCAGGCTCAAGATTGGTCTGATTTTGTCGATTGTGCCACTAAGGCTTTTGAGGGCTGGTTGCTGGGCAGTAAGGTTACTGATTACAAAGGATTGTATAATTTGATGATGAGAGAACACATTTTAAACAATTGTCAGAACCAGTTGTTGCATCAGCATCTTGTCGACTCGGATCTGACCTCTCCCCAAGAATTGGGAGAGAAGGCAGACAGATGGGTTCGTACGAGAGTTAAACAGAACCAGGGCCAGAATCAAGGTGGTCAGAAGAAAGCAGACCAGAAGGGTAAAGATTCTAAGGGGGAACAAAATGACCAGAAGTCTTCGACAGGTCCCCAACAACCCAAAGAGGGTGGGGGTCAGGCTCCCCAAAAGAAGAAAGAAGGCCAATCCAAAAGATGGTGCCAGTACTGTAAAAGTAAATCTCACTGGTTTAGTGAGTGCACCAAGAAAGGAGGAGGGCAGACTCCTGCCACTGCAGCCCCTAAGGCACCTGTGCCCCCTAGTACAGTCAGCAGTGGTAGTGCGCCTCCCAAGGGTTTAGTAGGGTTAACCCTGGGTTCTGAGGGGCGTGACAACTTAGTTGGCACACTCACTCAGGCTGTCCTTGTCAGTACAGGGGACGTGGACGTGTCCCCTGACGTAAGCCCCAATACTTTGGGCAAATACCGACAGACGCCTTTCATAAATGGAAAGATGGCTCAGGCCTATAGGGACACTTGTGCCAGCGTCACCATGGTGACGCCTAACTTTGTGGACCCTGGACAGATCATGCCAGGTACAGAATTCCTGGTGACCAATGCAAGCAATGTCACTACCAATCACAGTATGGCAATTGTAGCTTTCTCCTGGGGAGGGGTAACTGGCCAAAAGAAGGTTGTAGTTAGTCCAGACCTCCCAGTGGATTGTTTGTTGGGCAATGATTTGGAGTCATCACAATGGTCAGAAGTGGAGCACCGGACTCACATGGAAATGTTAGGTTTGCCAGCACATGTGTTCGCTGTGACTAGGTCACAGGTCAGGAAATGCCCCACTGAACCGGTGCTGGATCCTGGAACAACGGACCAGACACCTCCCAAGAAAAAGAGCGGTAGGGTTAAGGCTGCGCCTTCCCCCTTGCCTCAGGTCGTGGATCAAGTCTCAGAGGAGGCTGACCTACAGGAATTGAGGGAAACTGAGCCTAGGGAGTTCGAACTTGACCAAGTTGAATTCTTGGGTTCAGGGGGACCCTCAAGGGAGGACCTGGGGAAGGACCAGTTAGACTGCCCTTCTCTTGAACCCCTCAGACAGCAGGCTGCTGCTGAGGCTGCTGGGAACGCCACAGGTACCCACAAGGTATACTGGGAAGATGGACTCCTGTACACTGAGTCAAGAGACCCCAAGCCTGGCATGACCAGGAGGCTGGTCGTACCCTTGTCTCAGCGTGGTTTCCTACTTACCTTGGCCCACGAGATTCCCTTAGCAGGTCACTTAGGCCAGACGAAAACGTGGGACAGGCTTGTCTCACACTTTCACTGGCCTCACATGAACGAAGATACCAAGGAGTTTTGCCGCTCCTGTGTCACTTGCCAAGCCAGTGGTAAGTCAGGTGGCACGACAAAGGCCCCCCTTATACCAATGCCTGTGGTGGGGGTGCCCTTTGAACGGGTGGGGATCGACATCGTCGGTCCCATGGAACCACCAACAGCATCAGGGCACAAGTTTATACTGGTGGTAGTGGATCATGCCACCAGGTATCCTGAAGCTATTCCCCTTAGGACCACTACAGCACCTGTTGTGGCAAGAGCCCTAGTTGGAGTGTTCTCCAGAGTGGGCTTCCCTAAGGAGGTCGTCTCCGACAGAGGTGCAAACTTTATGTCGAGCTACTTAACTGCTATGTGGAAGGAATGTGGTGTCAACTACAAGTTCACTACACCCTATCATCCACAATGCAATGGGCTTGTTGAGAGATTCAACAGGACCCTAAAAGGGATGATTCATGGACTACCGGAAAAGCTTCGGCGTAGATGGGACGTCCTGATCCCCTGCCTCTTGTTCGCCTACAGAGAAGTCCCACAGAAGGGGGTTGGCTACAGCCCTTTTGAACTTTTGTACGGGCATCCTGTAAGGGGACCCCTGTGTTTGGTGAAGGAAGGATGGGAGAGATCTCTCAAAAAGCCTGCAGCCAACATAGTGGACTATGTGCTTGGCCTCCGCTCGCGGATGGCTGAATACATGGAAAAGGCATCTGAAAACCTTAAGGCCAGCCAAGAACTCCAAAAAGCTTGGCATGACCAAAAGGCTGTCTTGACTGTTTACCAGCCCGGACAGAAGGTGTGGGTGTTGGAGCCAGTGGCCCCAGCAGCACTCAAGGACAAATGGTCCGGGCCCTACACCATCCTGGAGAAAAAGGGAGAGGTCACCTACCTGGTCGACCTGGGAACTCCCCGGAGCCCCCACAGGGTGCTTCATGTCAACAGGCTAAAAGCATATGTCGACAGGAAGGACATGAGTTTGCTCATGGCCCTAGATGAGGGACAGGAAGAGGAGAGTGACCCTCTCCCCGACCTGCTCACTCAGAATCCTGACGATGGCTCGGTAGATGGTGTTGTCTTTTGTGGCAGCCTCTCCGAACATCAACAGAGCGACTGTAAACAGGTTCTTCAGTCGTTCAGACATATGTTTTCTCTAACACCCAGTCAGACCGATTGGTGCACCCATGAGGTTGACACTGGTGACAGCTTGCCCGTCAAGAGTAAAATCTACAGGCAGCCTGATCACGTTAGAGACTGCATCAAGAATGAAGTGCAGAAAATGTTGGAGCTGGGAGTCATTGAACCCTCGGATAGCCCTTGGGCTAGTCCCGTAGTTCTAGTGCCGAAACCTCACACCCAGGGTGGTAAGAGAGAGATGA